>NC_091120.1:180590895-182090895 GCF_040183065.1 Periplaneta americana | reverse complement strand
TGAATAAGTGAATAAATATGTGAATAAATAAGTAAATAAGTGAATAAATAATTGAATAAATAAATAAGTGAATAAGTAAATAAGTAAATACGTAAATAAGTACGTAAATAAGTACGTAAATAAATAAGTAAATAAATAAATCAATAATTCCATGTCTTGCCACCAGGTGAAAATATGGCTCTGTAAGCAGTCAATGTGATACGGGCGTACGAAAAAGTCAGGGAAAATCAAACGCCTCGCGAGCCTGTTAGGTGAACAGTGACAATTGCACAGTTGCGTTCTTGCAAAGCTGGAGTCACGCGTTGCACAAACAGGTCCCCATTATCTCCTGGCCTAGTTGCCTCACAAGTGGTGACTTGTTAGTAGCACTTGTGGGGTTCAGACCTGTCTTCGGACAGTTGACTAAACAACTGTGGAAAAATATGTGCCCTAGAAAAATGTTACTGCGAATACAAGCTTCAAGAAAAAAAAAAAAAAATCGACAGCTTTGTGCTTCATTATCTTTACGCAGAACTTCGTGTCGGTTCGATCATGTATCGACAAGTGTATAGCTTTACTGCTGCATAGCTTTACAATGAACTATTTGAGGGTGCTATCACCTGTCGACAGGTGCATAGATTTACAATGCTATATATATATATATATATATATATATATATATATCTTTACGTAGAATAGTGTGGATGGTGCGAAAAATAAAACGAGGAGAATACGAAGGTAACAGGATGACAAGGAGAACATGGGAATGCAAGGGGAAGACGATAATAAGAAGGGAAAGACGAGGGGAATGAAGGAATGTAAGGAGAACAAAGCGAAGAAGAGAACAAGATAAAATTAAAGAGAACAAGGAGGAGACAAGGAGAACACAAAGAGGACAAGGAGAATACAAGGAAAACAAGGGAAATACAAGGAGAAGAAGGGTAAGAACAACAATCGGAATATAGTAGCGGGTTCGATTCCGTCCCAGTCGATGGCATATTAGTGTACTTAATTGCGACAGGATCTACTGACATGTAAAAGAACTCAAGCGGGACAAAATTTCGGCATACCAGCGACGCTGATATAACCTCGGCAATTGCGAGCGTCGTTTAATAAAAGAAAATAAAATAAAAAAGGCAAGGAGAACAATTAGAATAAAAGGAAAACATGGGGGTAATAATAAAATACTAGGAGAACAAGGGAGCAACAAGGAGAAATTATTTTAAGGAAATACCGTATAATGTTTTAAAGTTGATAGCTGCAAAAAAATAGGGAGGCAAATTATTTGCAAAGTTCTATTATTCTCTTTAATGCCTGCAGGGTCATCGACGACTGGGTTTGTTTATGAAATTGAGTTAGGTAGCAATAAGACTGATTTACAAAAGCTACAAATTACGAGTATTATTAACAGCTTTATTTAGCTATGATAGTTGCAAATACAATGCCGTGTATAAGATGATGGTTAATTCAGATTGTGTATGAGTGTA
Source organism: Periplaneta americana (assembly GCF_040183065.1). Classification (NCBI taxonomy): domain Eukaryota; kingdom Metazoa; phylum Arthropoda; class Insecta; order Blattodea; family Blattidae; genus Periplaneta; species Periplaneta americana. The sequence goes on along the minus strand of NC_091120.1, from coordinate 182,089,429 downwards.
TGGCATTACACGGTGAAAAAAAATCTCAAAGTTACTGCCATATTTTTAACCATAAGCACGATATGTTAATTATATTTTCAACGAAAATTTTTAAAAATATTCACAAAACAATCTGGAGCTGCTTATAAATAAGAACTAGCTTCTTAAAATCGAAACATCACAACCTAGACGTTTCACGTCTACAAGGATCCTATGAGTCCCCTGTCACTTTTCCTTTTTGGTTCCAGTTTTTATGTCAGAAGTATTTGAACACTGACGCTGCTGTTACCATTACTCTAGCACGTTGAGAAACGCAATAAACTAAAAGTTGTATCAGTAATATGCTTCCGCTTTTCAACGCGAAGCCCTTGACCGCTTGTATTAAATTAGTTAATAGACGTTTGTAAACGTGACGACAGGAATTCACTGCCACGAGCGAACTGCTTGAATATTCATAGGATTTATGAAGCAACTCTTAGGATGAAAGATTTAGTAGGGACAGTGGGAGGGGTCCATTGATATTGCTTGGAGGAGAGAAAGTGGAATTAAAAATAGCTACAAAATGAGGAATGCGAGAGGGTTATTATGTAGGGCTATTGGTTTCCTATGTGGTAGTTACTTTAATTATAGGCCTGTTAATAGGCACTTCAATTGTAGCCTGGAGTAAATGTTTGCTCCTTTTTTATTATTAGATATTTTACTTTTTCATCATATAAAGTATGAAGAAATTTTAAATTATGTTTTGTTTAACGACGCTCGCAACTGCCGAGGTTATATCTGAGTCGCCGGTGTGACGGAATTTTGTCCCGCAGGAGTTCTTTTACATGCTACTAAATCTAGGGACATGAGCCTGTCGCATTTAAGCACACTTCGATCTGGGCCAGGATCGAACCCGCAACCTCGTGCACAGAAGGCCAGCACTATATCGACTGTGCCACCCAGGGCGACTAAAGTATGAAGAGAAAATTATTGTGATTCTATAAAGCATCAATTTCTAGATTTTTGCGGAAATACACATTTTCAGTATATCATACTGAAAATTAACTCTAGACGTGCGATTTTACAAAAGAAAGCCATTAGAATTTTATGTAAATCAAACTATCTCTAACATTGTCGGCCACTTGTCAGGCAATCACGGATTTTAACAATCATAAATTTGTATCTATATATGATCTATTACTTTACACTCGACAAAATATCGACATTTGCTCATTAGTGGCCAATATACATGATCATGAAATTAGAAATAGTGAACAAATTAATATTCCATATTGCAGATTACACAAGAGCAACACAAACTTTTTAATTATGGGGATGGAATTATATAATAAGCTCCCCAGTCAATATTATAAATTATCAATCAATAGCTTCAAAACTAGATTTTACAATTGATTATTCAATAATCCTTTTTATTTTATTGCCGAGTTTTTCAACACAATTTTGTGTCAAATTGTATTTTAACAAATAATTTTAATATCAATTTAGTTTTCTTTAATTTAAAAGTTTCAAATTATTTCATGTTTTCATTGTATTATTTAAATTTTACTGTTTCTTTTATTAGTGTTTTTTAAAATGTATTTATATGTTTTTCAATGTATTCTGACGAAGCCTAAAACTGTATGTCTAATGCCCCATAAATTGAATTGAATTGATTTGTTGTGCTCAACATAAACTTTAGGTTAGATTTTGTTCATATTCGGTACAGTTTATAATAGTCAGTATTTCCTGCAATGATGCACATGAATGTAATAATTTCAGTAAAAATAAATTCGTCTGTATTTGAAATAATACATATAAAGCCCATGAACTAAAAATGGATTCCAACGGCATTTTTTAATTATTTATTTATTTGTTTTTTTAAATGAAGGGTTAAATGGAATGAGCTGTCAAATATGTCTTCATACACATATGTTTCAGAGAAATTAATTCTTGCTTGCAGAATTATAAGTGGTTCTCAAAGTGGGGTCCCGAAAGTTCATTCTGAGGGTCCGCGAATATTCTGGATACAGGAATATTTTTCTTTCACCAGAAGGATTTTTATTTTATTTTATTTTTGTGTGGCAGATTATTTTTACCTATCTGCTTGTATAGCGATCAGCCATTTCTATCGGACCATTACCGCAATAGAGTGCTGCAACATTGGGCAGAGACTATTTTTTTTTTTTTCCTGCTTAACGGTGCTTCCTGGAAGAAAAGATGTAATAAAAGTTGTGTTATATTTAACATATAGAATCACCTCTTAAATTTTGGTACACCGGTTAACATTAACATTAATTCATTTGTGGAAAGTGTAACAGAAATACCAAGATGTAACCTACCCATCATTCCATTGACGACTTTGAAGGAGTCCTGGAAAATACTGATCTGTGGAAAGCGAATCCCGCAGTGCTTTTAAGTTTGAGTACCACTGATTTAATTTATTCTTACATATATTCATTCACCTATCCAACCATTTCTTCGAACCATCCACTCAACCACATATCGATCGTAATCCCGGGGGATTTGAAGATTCCCTTGTACTCAAGATCTTCTCAGTATAGTCGGACCATCGGTTCTGTGCCCCTTCAGCGCTGTTGTCGTTCTTGGAAAAGTTAACGCCTGTACTCACTCCATTCCACCCGCTTTCCTCCCACCACGTCAAACAGCAGACCACGAACCTTGCCGAATAGCGATGCTGCCAAACTTCCGTCAAACGTTGTCATAAATAACTGGTCCTCCATGCTACAATATAATTTCTTTCAATCAAAATACATCTTGTATTTCTACATTTTTAAACCTAAATCGCACGTCTCGAATCACTTTCCGTAGCGTTTCTCTCCAACCTTGGAAACTATTGCTTCTCTCGCAACCTTCAGTAATTTCTTCAATGTCGGAACTTCTGTCTGCACGGTATAAAATTCTCGCTCTTTTCTTAAAATATACACCGGTTCATATCATCTACATGAATTAAAGGTTCCCTTGGTCTGTTCTTCCCTGGTGATTCTAACTATTCATCTCCTGCACAGACTCCCTCTCTCCTGATTTTCTTTATTAGGCGCTATGACCTGCCTATATAAATTACATAACATATTGTATTAGTATTAGGTAAGTAAGTAATTTTAATACGTAATCAATTGAAATAAAATAAGCCTCACCAGTCATCGCAGCTGCTTTTATCGTTGCCTTATTTATAGGAAAGAGATATTGACCTGTTTGTTTTTCTTCATCGCAAAATGCTATTACTTGCTTAATAATATTTTATTCACCACTCCGTGCTACAGTATTCATGTTGAGTTGACAACACTGGACTGCAAGTGCAAATAAACTGTCCCGCAGGAATGCTCAAAATTGTGAATAGTGGGGGAGAGAAAGGGAGATAGATAGGAATGCAGGGAGAGAAATGAATTACCGAGGCTGAGAAGGAATTAGGGTTCAGTTCGCATATCTAACGGGGGCACAGATCCGATGGTCCCACAATATAGCTATATCATCAACGAACAAACTTATGCTTTACGTTTGTTGAAAACATCGAGGGGAAAATTTCAACAAAAGAAATTCGAACCCACGCTCTGGTGCAGCCTCGGATCATGAGACTAGCTCCTCACCCCTGAGCTACGACGGTGGTTACGAAAGTTTATTTTATTTGGGTCCGTAATGTTTGATTTCATTTGTGTATGTATTTTGAATGATTGTTCAAGAAAATAAAAATGTGAGTTGTGTATCGACTTATATTTTGAAATGGTGCGTTATGGTGTTGCAGTGGTGCGGAGGACGGGAACATGGCGTGCCCCACAGCGCGCCCCGAGCACGCTCTGTCATGGCTGGACAACGCCATCAAAGTGGAACCGCTGCTGATTTCCGACGACTGGCGCCGACAGCAGGTAGGCCGTTGCATTGTCATGTCAGTTTCACATTGTCTGTCCCAGGATGTTTGACAGGTCACATTGCCAGCAGGGAGGGGCAGGAAGAGCACGGCTATTTAGAATTGCAGCGATGATACTAAATTGTCCTACATTCTTCTAAAGCCTGTCTCACTGTGAAAAGAGAGAGAAAGGAGATATGTCTTACTTCGTCTATGTTGTTATGGCGATGGGGGAGTGGAGCGGTGCCGTCCATCCATCCAGTGGCGGAAGGGACTAGTTGATATATTCTGTAGCGCAAAGTAAAATAAAATATCTCTCTTCGTACTGTGTAGTTCCGTCACTGAGCTTGTCTTTCAAGAAACTGAGTTCCGGTAGCCACAAGGTTTTGAAAGGAATCCTGAAAATTTACAACCGTCCTAAAATCTCCACCCTCATTTGAAGGGATTTGGTTTTATTGCTACTGAGACAAGATAAACCAAAGTAGGTATAACACAGCGGATCTCAACCTTTTTGATGGCGTACCACTATTTTTAACTTAGGAAATTTGCTGTCCCACTAACCAAATTAATTATGGGAAAACGTTGTGTGTCGCTCCTGGGTCATAATTAACGTTTATGCTCGACCATGCCGAAATGTAGTAATTATACACCTGGTAGTAGACCTTTAATCCACCTCATTAAAGTACACCTATTCATTATAGTTCAGTTGTTCAGCCAATGAGAAATCACCATTGTACCATTATAAAACCGCAAGTATCGATTATTCTCGGATATGCAATCGAAAGACAATTAGCGAAACGTCACGGAGGCTGGAAATCCAATACTGTCGCAGAAGGTTATGTTCTGTTACTATAATAATTAGCGTTAATTGTAAATAATGTTTAAATAAATTCGATTTGTCATCTCGTTTTTAATTCTAAATCAATTTCCAGGTTATATCAATATTAATGTTCATGTTACTCTCTAGATTATATCAAGGTCAATGACATTCGTCCCTCGGAAAAAATCAATACTTTCGCGTCTGCGCACATCTCACAATTTGGAAGGTCAGTTCCGCTCTTCACTTAGATAGTCATAACATGAATACTTATGAGTAATTTGAAGTTAGAAATATAGTCGAGCATAAAAAGTCGTGTGAAACTTGCCTATAATGGTAATTAAGACGCTCGTATGAAAATTATGAAACTCGCTTGCGCTCGTTTCATAAACAAACGTACTCACGTCTTAATTACTACCATTATAGGTTCGTTGCATAATGTACTATGCTGTACTCCAATACCAATATTTGATTGCTTTATTTAGGCGTGTTTAATTAAGAAACAGACTAATGGCTGATATGTTGGTTATTAATTTCCGTGTTTTCAACGTTTATTCCAGTCTTGGATAATATTTTGTCGAGTCATTTGCTCTTCTTATAATTCCTATAACATAGTTTTCTTAATACGCAAGTTATATCCTTTAAATTACTCATTTGTTTTGTTTCATTTAGAATAAGCAACGTATCTTTAACCCTCAACTGGTATCTATGGGTCAATATAGACCCATATGGATAGATATCGTAATGTACATTTGAAAAGCAATACCAATTGAGGGTTAAAAAACTGACAGTTCAGAATTTTAACACAATTTATTAATTTGTTTCAATATCTTTTGAATATGTCACACCTATGGGCACTACTGTGAGAACGTCAAAACCTGCGTAGACTAAGAAAAGAATGAGCGTTATACCTAGTGAAGTTGTTTCGTATCAGAGTATATGGCACGTGCCGCGCCGTCCGTCTTTCGTGTACCTGGCGAGTACAGCAGCGTACAAAACGAAGGAACCCCGTTCCGTTTATAGTAACATTGCAACGCAATGCGTGCAGTTGTGTCATCCTGCTCAAGTATTTAGTACGAGTTGAATATATTGTGCTGATCCATTCATAATGGCAAGACGTTAAATTCGCTCAAAGATACGAAATGCAATTAAGAAGTATGAGATCGACATTTTATGTATTAACGAAGACAATATCGTGTGTAATGTATGTACAATTGAAATAAAAACCACAACTCAGGCTATAGAGAAACATTGCAACAGTACATCGCACACGAAATGCGTTGAAATGAAATCTGAGAAACTATCTACATCATCATCATCATCATTTAGTTGTGCGGGTCTAACGACACGTGCAACATGATGCTCAGTACAAATATTCCTCTAAAGAAATTGAGTGATCCCCATTTTAGAGGTTTTCTTCAGAAACTCTCTCGATACAAAAATTGTTTAAGCGATAGGCGAAGACGATTCAGCTTCGACAACTTACGAGAATATATCGTCGTTTACTGAAACGCTGGTAATTGCATCAATGATGACGAGGACTGAACCTTGCAAGGTATGTACTACAGTACGTTATTTTTCTTTTCCTTCTGACTGTACGGAGATACAGTAGCATGTTAACGTCGTCTGTTTACGTTTAAAACCTGTTGAGCCAATGGTCTGAATGAAAAAATGTAACATATAGTAAATGTGCACCTACATTCAACGATAAGTCATCCCGCATCCACTGTCTAGTCATACCCATTCCTGATTCTACCTACGAAGTCATTAAATACCTCCCACACGTCTCGACTGTTATTTGGGCTGCCTAAACAAAAATGAACGGCTTAAATCAGCCGTGGCGAGAACCTGGCTCGCAGTGATAGCTGTGCATTTCGCTTGCTTCTAACCTCCGCCAACCCCCAACCTCTCACTCACCGGAGTCAAACCCCGTTCCATTTGTATTTGTCTCTGACCTGCGAGTGGCATATGTCTCTCTCGAAACCATGTACGAAAGTTCCAAGTAGGATGGGAGGACGCATTTTTTTTGCTGTCAATATGATGAGAATATTAAATGTATGATTTGTTCACAAGTATTACGAGGAAAACGGTTGTATAACATAAAACGGTATTATACTACATGTTACTGATGAAACATTAAAAGGTTAAGTGCTATTGTTGTTATCATCATCATCATCATCATCATCATCATCATCATCATCATCTCTGTACGTCGACCCTTTTTTAGCAGATGTACGAATAATGCGGTTAGCTCTTCAATTTGAACTCACAGATTTACAATGTGACGTTAAATGAAAGCTAGATGTAAGGACTTGACAAATGTTGAACTTTCAAATCTCTGCCAAAAAATAAATATCCGAAGCTTCGTTCTTTCGCTTGCTCTGTTGAAGCCATGTTCGCTGCAACTTACGTTTGTGAAAAATTATTTTCAACAATTAAAGTAGTAAAAACCAAATTTAGATCACGACTGACAGACAAATACCTTCGTGATCAACTACGACTGGCAGTAAGTGACATAATTCCTGATTTTGAAACTTTGTCGCAGAGACATTCTGAAGACAGTTAATTTTAGGTTATAATATTGTTCATTTCTTTCTTCGTTACACGTACTAAATATTAGTTTGTAGCCTTGTACTGTATAAAATTATATTTAAGCGCTTGACGTAAGGAAAATGAAAATCCGTTAATAAGTCAAACAGTTGCTTCACTTCCCCTTCGGGTGTCCGCCTCCCTCCATAGGTGCTATGCACGTTGCAGGTTACACAGTGGCTCGGCGCACGATAGCATTTTCGCTACCGCTGGCTTAAATCAGACATGTATATCACAGAATACAGTCCAACATACTGTAGTGTTGTTTTCTATTTTTTATTTATTATTTAGCTTTAAAGTTCTAATTGAAAACACAGTTACTTTGTTTAACCTAATTTGTTTACAAGTCCAAGTGTTCCTGTTTCAAGTAAATTTTGGCAGCCAGCTATAACAGCCGGGGCGATCATCCTGCTGAACATACGTTAACTTCTTACTGGTTGGATGATCGTTCATATAGACTTTCAATAGGCCGTCGCGCTACGGACATGGGGGATAAGAATAAAGTTGGTTGTGTCGGAAATCTGTATTAAATTTATCTCACGCAGGAACTCTTCCATATCGCTCTGGAAATGCGAAGTGGTCCCTCCCCAGACTCCCCCGCACAATGTTCCCCTTGTCAGGGCTGTGCAGATAAGAGACGGAGCTGTTATACTCGTTCATTCACTACTGGCGCCGATACGATATCCCGCCTCGTCGTCAAGGTTGCGTGAAGAATAGGCACATCAATATAATCTGAGATTTCGAAATGCTTTCACCTTCCTAGACTCTTCCTTCTCGTTTCTTCAACTTCTCCTTTTTTTGTTCATCTCTCCTTTTGTATCTTCTTCCTGTTCTCCTGCTCTTATTCCTTGTCAAGCTCTTCATTTTCTTCCCTTCTCTTTTTCTTTGTCGCTTTTCCCTTTTTGCTTTTCCACTCTTCTTCTTTTCTCCCTTGCTGTTCATTTTCGTCATCCTCTTCTTTTTCTCTCTTCTTACCCCTCATTGTATTCCTTATTCTCTCTTACTTCCCTTTGTCTTCCTCTTCATTTCTCTGTTGCTGTCCCTCTTCGTCTTCCTCTTTTTCTTTCTTTCTGTCCTCTTTGTCTATCTCTGTCTCTCTTGCTAACGCTCTAGGTCATTCATGTCATTTTCTTTCTCTCTTGTCCTCTTTCTTCCTGTCCCTCTTTGTCGTTTTTCTTTCTCTCTTGCTATCGCTCTTTCTCATCTTTCTTTCTCTCTTGCTATCCTTTGTCCTCTTTCTCTTTTGCTCTCCTCTTTGTCATCTTTCTTTCTTTCTTGCTGTCTCTCTATGTCTTCGTCCACACCTGTGGAGTAACGGCCAGCGCGTCTGGCCTCGAAACCAGGTGGCCCGGGTTCGATTCCCGGTCGGGACAAGTTACCTGGTTGAGGTTTTATCCGGGGTTTTCCCCTCAACCCCATGTGAGCAAATGCTGGGTAACTTTCGGTGCTGGACTCCGGACTCATTTCACCGGCATTATCACCTTCATCTCATTCAGACGCTAAATAACCTCAGCTGTTGATGAAGCGTCGTAAAACAACCTACTAAAATAAAAAAAATCTATGTCTTCCTTTTTCTTTCTCTCTTGCTGTCCTTTTTGTAATTTCTTTTCTTTGTTTCTTGCCGTCTCTCTATGTCATCTTCTTTCTTTCTCTCTTTTGCTGTACTTTTTGTAATTCCCTTTCTTTTTCTCTTGCTGCCCTCTTTGTCTTCCTCTTTCTTTCTCTCTCTTGCTGTGCTTTTTGTAATTCCCTTTCTTTTTCTCTTGCTGTCCTCTTTGTCTTCCTCTTTCTTTCTCTCTCTTGCTGTGTTTTTTGTAATTCCCTTTCTTTTTCTCTTGCTGCCCTCTTTGTCTTCCTCTTTCTTTCTCTCTCTTGCTGTACTTTTTGTAATTCCCTTTCTTTTTCTCTTGCTGCCCTCTTTGTCTTCCTCTTTCTTTCTCTCTCTTGCTATACTTTTTGTAATTCCCTTTCTTTTTCTCTTGCTGCCCTCTTTGTCTTCCTCTTTCTTTCTCTCTCTTGCTGTACTTTTTGTAATTCCCTTTCTTTTTCTCTTGCTGCCCTCTTTGTCTTCCTCTTTCTTTCTCTCTCTTGCTGTGCTTTTTTGTAATTCCCTTTCTTTTTCTCTTGCTGCCCTCTTTGTCTTCCTCTTTCTTTCTCTCTCTTGCTGTACTTTTTGTAATTCCCTTTCTTTTTCTCTTTCTGTCCTCTTTGTCTTCCTCTTTTTTCTCTCGCTGTGCTTTTTGTGATTCCTTTTCTTTTTCTCTTGCTGTCCTCTTTGTCTTCCTCTTTTGTTCTCCCGCTGTGCTTTTTGTAATTCGTTTTCTTTTTCTCCTGCTGTCCTCTTTGTCTTTCTCTTCCTTTCTTTTTTTTTCTCTCCTGCTGTTCTCTTCTTTGTCATATTCATCCTCTTTCTCTCTCATCCTCTTCTTTATCTCTTTCTCACTGTTCCTTTTATGCTCTATCTTTTTCTGTTGTCCTATTTGTTCCCTCTTTCTTTCTCTGTTCTCTTTGTTACCCTCTTTCTTTCTCTCTTGCTGTCCTTTTGTCGCCTTTCTTTCTCTGTTCCAGTTCTCTTTGTCAACCTCTTTTTTTTTCTCTTGCTGGCCTTCTTCGGCTACCTCTTTTTTTGTCTTTTATTGTCCCTCTTTGTCGTCTGTTCTCATCTTCATCCTGTTCGTTGGTCATCCTACTCTCTCGTTCCTTCTGTATTTTTTTATTTATATTATATTTGATTTCCTTTTCTTTCTCTTGTTTATCTTCATGTCTGTCTTCTTCCTGGTCTTTCTGCTTCCTTTTTGTTCTCCCTTGTTCCTCTTTCTCCTTCACTTTCAGCACTATCTTCTCTTCTTACTCTATTCCCTATTTAGCTCCTTTGTCTTCATCACAACTGTAAGGCAAACTATGGCCAAATCTGCCGTCGCTAGACAACCTCGCAGTTGAAACAGCGTTGTTAAAAAAAAACAATAAAAGTGAACAGCACCACGCACCGCCACGAATATGGATAGTAACAAAACTGTAGTCGCTAGTCAAATATTATCTCAACGACTGATGTATAATCGTTACACCCGCCAAGAAGCCTACGAAGCATCTGAGGCTGTTGATGGCAGTGAGAGCTGAGGGATAAATGGATAATCAATTTCCTCGTCCTACTGCTGTCACCGCGTGTGCCTCGTGTAAACACTCCACAACTTCAAAGCGACCTTGTCTCTACGAGTACACTAGCAGGCAGGCGTCTGGCAGCCGGGTTCGACTTCCGATGGATCCCATGCCATCCGATCGGTTTTTATTGTTTTTATTGCCTGTTTGCATTACTTATATTAGACTAGATTGAAACGGGTAGGCCATTAGTCTTCAGTACTACTACAGGGACATCATTTTATTTTTACTGACATTTTTAATATTAACTTGCCTATGCCTCTGGATCAACGCCGTTTGCTACCCCCTTCCACGACTGGAGTTCGATGATACTGGCGTAATATACAAACAAATCACTTTACTAGGTATAGGAGGGAAGAAAAGTAGTTCATCCATTTACGTAAACTAGGAAATATTGCGCTTTTGAGTTTGATAATTTTCATTAAGTTTTCGTTTAATCAAAATACAGTACAGTATTAACAATGAGTGTTTTTTACTCACGAACTGAGCTGTCCATGTGGACGTATTCATTATGCAGTGTATATTATACTGTCTACAGCACATTAGCGTACAATATAGAGAATGAAGTTAAATTGAAAAATAATCATAATATGGATATTTAAACGCATTTTTTTAAAATGGTGGCCGTTCATTTCGATACAGGCTTCCGTTCTAATGTGCATATTATCGCACTATAGACTATTGTACCTAATCCCAATTACCAGTTTCGTTCTTCATACTAGTAACTCATGTTGAAATAATTCTGTACCTACTCTTTAAAGAGTACCTTACATACTGTAAATTCAATCTTCACTTCTGCCCGATCCGAAAAAATAAAATTACTCAGACATACTATCTACTGTCCGTCCAAGTGGTTATGTCGTAGAAAGGGAGGAAATCACATGACAGTTAATTACTTAACGAGTCCCTTTTAAGTTATTTTAAACAGTTGTATAATATTACGTAGACGTCCAATTCCTAACGGAAATTACTGTTTTCAGAAAAGAGCTAAGACAGCCCCGCCGCTAGCTGGCGAATAAAAGCTGGTGGGGGAAACCGGGATATGACGTAGGAAAATGGACGACAGTACCTGTGCGAAAATTATTCAATGTTGAAAGCTCTTTCGTCACTGGAAAACGCGAACATATTTTTGGAACGTACTGTTTATTATGACCGTAAGACTGTATATGCGGTCTTGGATCTGTGTGGAGGACGGTTGAACTTCGTTAGTAGAAGGGGTGGGAGTGAAGTACATTAAAAAACTCGGGTACAATAAAATTTAAGTAAAAATAAAATGATGTCCCTGTACTACTACCACCACCACAGATCGTGTGTTGATTGGTCCAGACTCCAAGCCCGCTCGGTCACTGTTCACTGCCGATCTTATTGAAGAACATTGCATTGCGCACCAGGCTGGTCGTGACGTCACTGTGCACTTGACATTCCTTGCCGTTATTAATTCTGTAACAGGTTCAGTCTCTCATTCTAAATTTAAATCGTGCCACTCTTCTTGATTTACACGTCCGTTACTTGTCGCTATTAACTGGTCGGTAATGCAGCCAGCCAACTTCCTCAGAGTCGTGGTTTAATATAGGCCTACATACGGCTATCTCTGCAGTCTTCATGCCGCTCATGACCAACATTGCGCCTTTATTGCATATCTTTATAGTCCTTAAAAAGTTCGTGCGTGGTACAGTAGCCAAGGCGAAGTTTTAGCGCTGTTTGAGATCATTGTCTTGGGTTCGAATATCACCTACAGCATATTGAAATACTGCAGAGAATAGGCTGACCAGATTTCTTATGGTCCAGCATGGGACATCGGCAATTTAAAAAAAAAAAACAGAAACGCTTAACTTGTCACTCTCCGTTGAAATGATACAGAAAATACATACATGTAACAGTAGATACGATAGAACTTTGCACACTAAATTTATAGAGTTTCTTAACAGCTTGAATTAAATGCATAAACACATGTAACGCCTATGTATATATAATTATAGCCACTAAGAATTCATTCTTATTCTGTCTGTCCATTTCACACGCTCAATTCTTCTCCATATCCACATTTCAAATGCTTCTAGTCGCTTCTCTTCACTTTGTCGTAACGTCCATGTTTCTTTGGAAATGATTTTAATTGTACAAATGCAGTTTTGAGATTTTTATCGATTAGAGGACCTGACAGGGTGATTTAGTTTTATAATGACCCGTTTTTACTTATCCTCCGGACCCTTTACATCCGGAGGTTACATTTGTTTAGTGTATGTTTTTAACAAACTTGACATTCGGACTTTTACATCCGAGCATTTTATAAATTCGCCAGATAATTTATTTCTGGTGGCAATTTTTTTTTATTATTTTATTGTTTGTTTTTAAATACTAGCTAGGGTCTGAGAACTGCTCACTTTTATGATTTTTATGCACCATCTTGCTGAAACTGCATTTGTGAACCTCGTTTTAACCGTGACAACGCCTTTTAGTTCTTTCAAACATTCTGGTTATTGTATTGTGTTTCTGTTTTGTGAAGGATTTTAAATAAGGACGCAAATAGCCATAATAGCTGACGCGCCCTTTTTAAACCCAACTCCATGTTTCTGCCCCCATACAATGCTACACTCCACATAAAGCACTTCACTAGTCTCTTCCTTTTAGTTCTGTTTCCAGAGATCCGCAGAATATGGTCCTTTTTCTATTAAAAGTTCCCTTTGCCATTGCTATCTTCTTCTTGACTTCCTGACAGCAGCTCGTGTTACTGCTTACAGTACACCCTAAGTATTTGAAGCTGTCCATTTGCTCTACTGCCTCATTTAGAATTCGTAAGTTTACCTTCTTTACTTTTCTTCCTATGACCATGGTCTTCGTCTTGTTGGCATTTATCTTCATCCCATACTCAGTGTTGCCAATGCTTGTTAATGAAATTACCCACATATAATCCTGAAATTACCCGATTTTACTCCAAAATACCCACATATAATTCTGAAATTACCCGATTTTGCTAAAAAAATATTCTCCGTTCAAAAAATAATCATAATTAAATATAAAAATCAGAAATATCAAATAGATGGACACCAAATTACATATTAAGTTAAAATTTAAAAACTATTAACTTACCTAAACACAAGTAGGCCTATCTGGCATTGTACCGTTGCTACCACACACTGCTCCTCATCATGTCTTTAGTTGGTTCAAAGGAAACACAGCCTCCCTTGGCTTCAATCCCCTCCTTTGCACTCCAGTGCGCTGGAGTGAAGGATCATTTAAGGTGAAGTTGCGAGCAAAGATGCTAGGGATTCCCCGCGGAGGAACCCCTTAACACACGTGTCTATTTTCGTATAAATTGTACAGAATAAAGTTAGAAATAAATACATGCATAATATTATATATAATGAAGGATAGATTAAATTACGGTACTGATTCAAATTTGGAAATTCTGAAAGTATTAAATTACCCGAAAATACCCGAAATGTCTTAATACCCGCTTAAATACCCTCCGACCACAATTTTACCCGAAAATCGGGTAATTACCCGCCGATTGGCAACACTGCCCATACTGCTCACAACTGTTATTTAGCTGTAGTATCATATCAAAGAAACCTTCTTCCCAGTAGCCTTGGAAAGTGAATTTTTGTGTTCTGTTGTACTGATATGTTGCGATATGAAATATTTAGCTAGCTACAACGTCGCAATGAAAATGAAAGAAAAATAACGTTAGACCCGCACTCATTGTTGCCTTGTCAAATAAACACAAGCGATAATTAAAACGCTTACTGTTAAACATTTTTGCACGGCAACACTCATTGTTGCAAAGAGAATATGAACTGACTGAAAGACAATAATAATTACATAAAATTTACTCTGTCACACGTTAAAAGTGTTAAAATTGTTAAAAAGGTATTTACCTTCGACAGACGGCCCGTTTCGACGCTATTTGTCGTCGTCTTCAGTGTCTCTTGAACCACTGCTGATTTTGGCTCTGCGATGTGCAGTTGTCGATGGTAGGAGTGGGGGTGTGTTGCTCCTATGGTGGGGGTTGGTTGTCTGTATGCTATGAAACTATGACGTCAAACAATGTGCGTATTGAACTGTAGTTGCGTATTAAGTATATATTGTGGGTGTGCTATTGTATTCTTATATATTTCGTATTGTTCTAGGATGTTTAACTGTGAACTTTTTGGTGTGATGTGTAAAATTTCCATATCTGTTTCTATATTATTGTAGTCATGATTATTGTCGATAATGTGATCTGCATAATTTGATGTAATGTAAGGTTTGGTTATAGCTTTAATATGTTCGTTGTATCTTGTATGAAAGGATCTTCCTGTCTGTCCTATGTAAAAATGTGGGCAACTATTGCATTTTAATTTGTAAACTCCAGTTGAATTATATATATATTTGAATGTTTAGTGTGGTTATTTAAGTATTTCTGTGTTGTATTATTTGTTTTGTATGCAATTTTGTACTTTAGTTTTCTGAATGAAGTTGCAATTTTGTGAGTATTGGTATTGTGATATGTTAATGTTATGTATTTATTCTCGCGTGCTGTTTGTGTTGGTTTGGTCTGTTTTTGTTTTGCCTTTTTTATTAGTGTGTCTATTATGTTAGGGTTGTATCCATTGTCTTGTGCTATATATTTTATTGTGTTTAATTCTTCAGTGTAGTTGTCATTGTTCATTGGTATATTAATTAATCTGTGTGTCATTGTACGGAAAGCTGCATGTTTATGTTGTATGGGATGATTTGATGAATTGTGTATATGTGTTGTGGTTGTAGTGGGTTTCCTGTATATTTTGAATTCGTGTCTGTTATTTGTTTTGGTTATGGTGATGTCTAAGAAGTTTATAGCTTGCTTATGTTCCATTTCTACTGTATACTTTAATTTGGGGTGTATTTTGTTGAGTTGTTGATGTAGGTTTTCTATTTGTCTTTTGTTTCCATTATATAAGACTATTATGTCATCTACATATCGATGCCAGTACATTATTTTCTCTGCGTGTTTGTTGTTGTCGGTGTTTAGTATGTGTGTTTGTTCTATGTTGTGAATAAAGATTTCAGCTAATATACTTGATATAAGTGAACCCATTGGTAATCCTTCAGTTTGCGTATAGTATTTATTGTTATGTGTGAAATAATTTTGTTTAGTAATAATTCCTGTGATGTGTAAAATTTCGTTAATGTGAGTCTGGTATGTTATTTTTGATAAGCATTTTCCGAAGTATTTCTAGTGTTTCTGTTACTGGTATGTTTGTATATAGATTTATGATGTCAAATGATGCTAATGTTGTATTGTGTGGAATGTGTTTGTGTTTTATTTTGTTAACTAAGTCTATGGTGTTGATTATTGTTGTTGGGTTTTCAAATTGTATACTGTTTCTTATAATGTTGTCTATATATTTCGCTATGAATAATTAGATTTATTTAGATTTTATTTAGATTTATTTTAAATGATAGTGCTTCATTTAATTTAGGATATTCCCTGTTATTATAATTATTATTATTATTATAAATTATTGTTAGTATTAATTATTTGTATTAATTATTGGTATTATTAAGTGTATTTTTAATTAAGTTTATTATTGTCATTATTGAGTGTAATTAGTTACCACTGCCACCGGGTATATACCCATTGCAGTGTGAATAAAACATACATACATATATTAATAATAAATATCTCTTAGTATTATCTCCTCTTCTGCTAACAGCGTATCATCAGAAAGTATTACGCACTTTATTCCTCTTCCTCCTACTATCACTCCTTCCATGTTATGAAAACAGCAAGTAACACAATGATGCTTAAAGTTAGTAAAATTAATTTAAAATTATTGAAAATGGATTACGTGAAACTAATGAAGTGCGAGTATTATGAAGGAAAAATAATACCCAACAAATCAGAACGTTAAACACTGAAGAAAGTTAGCGGGGAATCTAATTTAGAATTTCAGAATACGGTGCAGGGCAGGGTTCTTGAAAGCTGCTTCTGCCGCATCGTTGTAATGCCCGACGACTAAAAAAAAACCATAGCCGCAGTGGGGATCGATCCCGTGTGGCTCAATTCGCAGCCATGGAATCAGTCATTATTCATCACTTTAATCTCTCTGGTTTTTTGCCTGTAGCAGCAGGAAAATATTTACTAAGTGGAAATGGCTCTTATGTTTATGAATTGCCCAGACAACAAATTCGGGAGGGTTCTATTTCCGTCAGAGTTCTTGGTATGCACATGATGGAAAACGTGTTTGTTTCCCCTTTCTCTTACTGCCCAGACACGTGCGGCGTGCGACAAGGTCATCATAGTCAGCCTGGAACTGCGACTAACTGAAAAGCAGTTAAGACTCGACGTGCACTAGTCACGAGAGCTCTGCTGCCATGCCACTCCAGCTGCTCATCAAGCGGCAGATTAACTGGAGGCATGCTTCCATTCTGTGGGTCAAGTCCCTCTTTCTCATTCAATAGTTTTATATAAAAAAAATTTTGCCCTCATTTCGAAGTTTTCGAAACCGTCTTACCGCCACTTTGATGTTTTTGAAACCCATTTGCTCTCATTTTGAAGTTTTCGAAACCCTCTTATCCCCACTTTGACGTTTTCGAAACCCATTTGCCCTCATTTTGAAGTTTTCGAAACCTTCTTACCCCCGTTTTGACGTTTTCGAAACCCATTTGCCCTCATTTTGAAGTTTTCGAAACCCTCTTATCCCCACTTTGACGTTTTCGAAACCCATTTGCCCTCATTTTGAAGTTTTCCAAACCCTCTTACCCCACTTTGGCGTTTTCGAAACCCATTTGTCCTGATTTTGAAGTTTTCGAAACCCTCTCACCCCCACTTTGGCATTTTCGAAGCCCATTTGCCCTCGTTTTGAAGTTTTCGAAACCCTCTTACCCCCACTATGACGTTTTCGAAACCCATTTGCCCTCATTTTGAAGTTTTCGAAACCCTCTTATCCCGACTTTGACATTTTCGAAACCCATTTGCCCTCATTTTGAAGTTTTCCAAACCCTCTTACCCCACTTTGGCGTTTTTGAAACCCATTTGGCCTCATTTTGAAGTTTTCGAAACCCTCTTACCCCCACCTTGACGTTTTCGAAACCCATTTGGCCTCATTTTGAAGTTTTCGAAACCTTCTTACCCCCACTGTGACGTTTTCGAAACCCATTTGCCCTCATTTTGAAGTTTTCCAAACCCTCTTACCCCCACTTTGACGTTTTTGAAACCCATTTGCTCTCATTTTGAAATTTTCCTAACCCTCTTAAACCTACTTTGAAGTTTTCGAAACTGTCTTACCTTCATTTTGACATTTTCGAAACCCAGTTGACTTCACTTTGAACGTTTCGAAAATCTCTTATCCTCACTTTCAAATTTTCAAACCCATTTACCCTCATTTTGAAGTTTTCGAAACCCTGTTACACTTACTTTCACATTTTCGAAACCCAGTTGCCTTCACTTTCAAGTTTACGAAACCGTCTTACCCTCACTTTGAAATTTTCAAAACCTATTTGTCCTCATTTTGAAGTTTTCGAAATTCTTTTACCCTCTCTTTGACATTTTCGAAATCCAGTTGTCTTCACTCTGAACTTTTTGAAAACCTCTTACTCTCAATTTGACATTTTCGGAACCCATTTGCCCTTACTTTTTGAAGTTTTCGAAACCTTTTTACCCTGACTTTGACATTGTCTAAACCCATTTGCTCCCCTCGCTTTGAAGTTTTCGAGACCCTTTTAATTTCATTTTAACGTTTTCGAAACCCATTTGCCCTTGCTTTGAACTTTTCGCAACCCTTGTACCTTCACTTTGGCGTTTTCGAAACTCATTTGCATTTACTTTGAAGTTTTCGACACTCTCTTACCCTCATTTTGACATTTTCGAAAACCGTTTGCCCTCACTTTGACATTTTCGAAACACATTTACCTTCACTTTGAAGTTTTTCAAACTCTGTTACCCTCTAATATTTTCGAAATCATTTTTCCTCTTCTGTTCTTGTGTGACATCTTAGTTAAGCTTCGTTCACCTGATTCGACGAACTTGGAAAGTGTTAACTATGTTTCAAGTTGGCTTGAAATCAAGTACCAGCTTGAATTCAAGTTTTAAGTGAAGTTGAATCCCTTTCTCTTCTTTATTTGACTTGAAAGGACATTTAAAACAACTTGAAGAGTGCGAACGTCACTTGATAACTTGAATTCTAGGAGAAAAGTGCGGGAATTTAAATTAACAGCTGTTTTAAGAGCGTTAAATTAACAGCTGATTGTCTTTCTGTTGTACTGAGAACGTAAAAATAAGGAAAGAATAGCAAGTGAAATAAGTTTCCGGAGTTGTATAAAACTCACGAAGGTCTGTGGATTATAGAAACTGCAAAGTTCGAGACAGAAATACAAAGGAAGTTGCCAAGGAAAGAAGAGTACTTACTTACTGGCTTTTAAGGAACCCGGAGGTTCATTGCCGCCCTCACATAAGCCCGCCATTGGTCCCTATCCTGAGAAAGATGAATCCAGTCTCTACCATCATATCCCACCTCCCTCAAATCCATTTTAATATTATCTTCCCATCTACGTCTCGGCCTCCCCAAAGGTATTTTTCCCTCCGGCCTCCCAACTAACACTCTATATGCATTTCTGGATTCGCCCATACGTGCTACATGTCCTGCCCATCTCAAACGTCTGGATTTTATGTTCCTAATTATGTCAGGTGAAGTATACAATGCGTGCAGCTTTCTCCATTCTCCTGTAACTTCATCCCTCTTAGCCCCAAATATTTTTCTAAGAACCTTATTCTCAAACACCCTTAATCTCTGTTCCTCTCTCAAAGTGAGAGTCCAAGTTTCACAACCATACAGAATAACCGGTAATATAACTGTTTTATAAATTCTAAGGAAGGAAGGGTTCATTGAAAAATTGAACAGCAGAGATTTTAATGTGGACACAGATAAGATATGAAAGACAATTTAAAGCCATTAAACTGTAGACAGAGAAGAAATGAGGAAAATAGGAGGGATTAAGAAGAGTGTTGCTTGAAGGGATGACATTTATCGCCGAAACTGGCATAGTTCAATGTGGCTGATAGATTTTTTTTTTGGGGGGGGGGAACTGTAACAGCTTCAAGATAATCATTTTCAATTATGGTAAATCAGACCTGCTTATATTTTATTACATTTACATTAAGAATTATTAAATCTGCTTGAAGATTCCACTTATTGTATTTGTAATGGTCAATGGTCATGTATTTCTCTTGCTAATCTAATTCCTAACCCATAGTGAACAACGCGTCTCAATTTCTCCAATATATTTATCATTTCCCTGGCACGGAGGCTTGCTACTACAGAAATTCCTAATTGCACAACTTCTTTTGACGCCATTTTATCCCACTTGAAAACAAAATGTCGGTAAGTCTGAGCTACAACTTAATTCAGGCTTCTTGAAATCACGTGACTTTAATTCAAGTTACTTGAAAAGTGTGAACGAGGCTTTAGGAGTTTAGGAATTGCACTGAACCTTTGAACCTTGGTCCACTGATCTCCAGAGAGCTAGCGTGGATTCTGCCCCCTCTTGGGCAGCAGCCATGATAACCTCACGGGACGGATCATGGCGCTCGCTTTTATAGTTCCTAACGTGTATATCAACATCGTTAGCATAACAACTGCGTCAGTGACGGACGGCTCTGAAAACATCCAGATGTCACTCCGAGACACAGATAAAGAAAACATCGTTACATTAATATAACAACCATTAAATTGTATGGGGGAAGGGAGGGTGCTTCCAGTCGCTACTTCGGTTACAGTCTTTTTATGGTTTACGTATTATTTGGTATACAGAATTATTAATGTGAACAGTCCTAACGCCTGTATATAACCTGCATATTTCACAGTCGATGAATATTCTTCATGAATATACATAAGGTTGGATGACACAGCGTAGATCTTGGTTGTTGGAGAGCCGATTTCAAATCCCGACGCATTTTTGGTCGACAAAGACGAGCGACTCTGTATGAGCTATTTCATCTCAAATCGACCGAAATATAGAGAAAATTGACTTTACAATTTCTAAATACAATTAAACTTTTTTTTTTGTACGTAGAGAACTGTGATACAATGCTTTGTGCAAAGTTTGAGGCATCAGAACTTAATAGTGTTTAAATTAAAAATATTTAAATTTATCGTATTTTCATAATATTAGCAACTTTAAACTGTTGAAGCTCCGAAACCCTTTCGCCCAATGATCAAAATCATGGTTTATTTTAATGCTGAGAAATTAAAGTTTATATTGACATATAAACAGATTTTCTTACTTTTTATGGAAATGGAGAAATTTAGATTTTTCTTCATTAAGACGCCTTTGCCTAGGAAACAGTATTTTAAAAATATATAGTTAGATTCCGCTTTGAAAGTACAAATAAACACACATTTTTTACTGATGGCATGTTGATAAGAAAGTATTGAAAATATCAAATAAAGAAAATAAATAGTTCGCGCGTGAACTAACCAGCTGACTGTGAGGCGGGAGCTATCTAAGACAAGCAAGGCCAGGAGACAAACACGTTATGTTCCATCTAGTAGCGCATAGCTGGGCTAGCTTTATCACAGGTTTTCATAAACACAGGAGTAAAATGACGCCCAACGCTCGCTTATCATCTCTCGGCCAGTGCGTGCGGTACTGTGCCGTTCAAGTCTAGGCGTGTGAAAATAATTTATTTAATACCCTCGAAACTTATTGCCTTACCTCTAAGCAAACAATGACGAATTCCTCTTAATAATGCAAGGTTTTTTCTCAATATTTTTTTCTACATTTTACAAATGAGCAAAAAGCCTAAAATTAAGTAAAATCAGATTATCTGTCTCTCTGTACACAATAAAAATGATTACTACTTATCATAACGTACCAAATGTCAGCTTCAAAACGAGCTCTCGTTCAATGTTCTACAGTAAATGGTTCCAGAGTTCTGAGCGCTGAAAGAGGCTTGTTTTTCTAAAATACGCTAAATTTGTCGCTCAACAATACGAAAACCGTTTGACTTTCGATAGTATATTTTTGCAAATGCACTCTCTTCAGCACCTTCTATAAATAGGGAAAAAATTAGAGTATAATAGAAATGAGAGTTTTTTTATTGATCGATTTCATATGGAATAGCCCGTATATATAGACACGCGCACACACGTGATGTCTTTCGCCTTTGCCTCTACATGTCTATAGCCTTAGCATTCATTCATTCACATTTTTCTGCCCAAGGACAAGTCTTTCATTGCAAATCCAACATTTTTCAATTTTTCCTATTCTCTACATTCTTCTTAATCTCCGCATATGATCCATATATCTTAATCTCGTCTGTCACCTGATATAGCTCGCGCAAGGAACGATTACCGAAAAGCAATGGTGGCGTTGCTGTCTGTTTTGACGTGTGTATGTAGGCACGCCGAGGGGGCGAGAGGTACGGGCCGATGGAAGTACTGTCTCTTCAAAAAAGATGAACAAATGAGGACATCGCTGTGGAAATAAAGAACGTAGCAAGAGAAAAATTCGAAGCTAATTAAACGCGCAACATATGTTTACGAATGAAATAATAATACCGTGCGATACAAGACACGTATTCACATCCAATGGAACAAACTAAAGTCGTAATGTAGGCCTAACTATCACGACGCAAGACTGATTGTATCAATGTCATTTCTCTTCTGACTGTACTCTCGAATATTATTCAAGTTATCTCGTGACCTTTCCTGTCGCCCTCTCTTCCTTATCGCATTGTTTCATTCGCATTCCTTCCGTCGGTATTCCCTGCTTGCGAGACCTATATCTTCTTCTGCCCCGAACTCTTCTCTCGTTCACCATTCATTCCAGTGCATCCTTTAGTAGGCAGTTTCTTCTTAACCAGTGACCCAACTGATTCTTTTTCTCTTCCTGATCTATTTCAGCATCATTCTTTGTTTACTCACTCTTTCTAGCACAGCTTCATTTATTTTTCTGTCTATCCATTTCACACTCTCAATCTTTCACTATACCCACATTTAAAATGCTTCTAGTCGCTTTTTTTTCATTTCGTAATGTCAATGTTTCTCTTGCATACTATGTCACACTTCACCCAAAACACTTCACTAGTCTTTTCCTTAGTTCTTTTTTCTCCCAGAGGCCCGCAGAAGACGCTCCTTTTTCTTTTAAAAAGCTATCTTCCTCTTGATTCCTGGCAGCAGCTCATGTTACTGCTTATAATACACTCCAAGGATTTGAAACCGTCCACTTGCTGTACTGCCTAGTTTCGAATTTACACTTTTACCCTTTTTATTTCTCTTCAGATAACCATAGTCTTCGTCTTCTTTGCATTTATTTTCATCCCAGCTGTCATTTAGCTCTATCATATATCATAGTAATGTCTCCTCTTCTGCTAACAACGCCCTATCATCAGGAAATCTTATGCACGTTATTCTTTTCCTCCTACTATCACCCCTCCCATATTCTAAAAACTATTCTTCAATAAATCCTCCAAGTAGATGCTGAACAGGGTAGGTAATGAAGGACGTTCTTGTATTCCTCTCCTTATTCCACTTCCTTGTAACATTTCTTCTCCTATCCTGACTTCGACTCGTTATTTCATATGAAAGTTACAGAGCAACCTTTTCTCTTTCCAGTTCACGCCAATTTTATTCAGGATCCCCATCAGCTTATTCCAGTTAAATGCCTTTTCTAAGTCCACAAATACTATAGCCCAGGCATGTCAAAACCCTGCACATTGTGCAATCGCGCACATTGTGCAGCGGTCTGTGTGCACTGTTCTTTTCCTATTCCCCTACCTGGAGGGAGTGAATCTGCGTGAACGGCAGCGCGACAGGGCTGTACAGTTCGGTATCTGCAGTTTCAGATAAGTTATCGTTCCAGGAACACAGTATGTCCTGCAACCCAGAAAAACGAAAATCCTCCAGTCGATTCAATCCCGATTGGCGCTATATGTTTCTTAGTGCAGAATATCGTGGAGATGCACAGTGTTTAGTCTGCAAGAAACAAATGGTATGTAAGAAATTCAATGTTCAGCGGCATTATGAAATGCACCATGAAGTGGATTATAAAAGTTACCAAAGCGAAGAGAGGATAAAATTGATTTCTCACCTTTCAGAAGACGTAAGTACAATTTAGAGGACCTAAATATTTTCTATAATTTTTTACACTTTATTTATACTTTTAGGCATTAACTAAATAAACGTTAATAATGGTTAATTAGTCTATATTAATTGCTTTCAGAATGCTACTAACACTGTTGACTCACAACCTAATCATAATGAAAGCTGCTTACGTGTTAGTTATGAAATATCTTTGAAAATCGCAAAGAAATGTCGTCCGTTTACAGAAGGGGAATTCATTAAAGATTGTATTACCGATGCAGTGCATATAATGTCCCCTAAGAAAGTTAAGAAATACAGCTCGATACCTTTGTCGAGAAATACTGTATCTAGCAGAATAAACGACCTTGCCGAAGACTCAGAACGTCAATTGAGAAGCCTATGTAATAATTTCTTTTCTTTTTCGCTGGCTACTGATGAGAGCACTGACGTATGTGATACGGCTCAGCTTGTTGTATTTATTAGAGGAGTGGATGAAAACTTAGAAATTACGGAAGAATTTTTAGACTTAATTCCTCTGAAAAATACAACAGGTGAAGATATTTTCAACGGAATCGTAAAATCCATTGAACGTGTAGGGCTGTCTTGGGATAAATTGACGTCCGTCACAACTGATGGTGCCCCTTCTATGACTGGAGAGAAGCAAGGTTTCGTAGGATTATTAAAACGGCATCGTGAATTAAATAATTTCAAACGTAACATAATAGCTATTCATTGTGTTATTCATCAAGAAGCCTTATGTGCTAAAAGTGCAAATATTAAACATGTGATGGATGTAGTATTGAAGTGTGTAAATTTCATAAGGTCACATGCTCTAAATCACAGACAATTCAAGGACTTTTTGGAATCAATTGAATGTGACTACACGGATGTTCCATATCATTGTGAAGTTCGATGGCTAAGTCGCGCAAAAACTCTCGAAAGATTTTTCAATTTGAGAGAGTACATTTCGGAATTTATGCTTGGGAGGGGCAAAAATATTCCTGAATTAGACGATCCTACATGGGTTCAGGACTTGGCTTTCTTGGTGGACCTCACGAAACATTTGAATGATTTAAACTTAAAACTACAAGGGAAAGATAAACTGATTTGTGATATTAATGATGCAGTGAAAGCATTTAAACTTATGATTTCCTTATGGAAAACACAAATAGAGGATCACAATTTTACCCATTTTCCATATCTTCGGTCGCTGAATGCAAGAATGGACGTCCAGAAATACATACCCATTTTGAGCAGTGTGAAAGATGAATTTGACAATAGATTCCATGACTTGGAGGCACTGCAATTGAAGTTGGAACTCTTCACTATGCCATACTCTGCAAAGCCTTTGGACATTCCTTCCAGTTTGCAACTTGAACTAATCGACTTACAATGTAATTCAGAACTTAAAAAAATCTACATTAATAAAGATATCACTGGATTTTACAAGGCACTTGAACGAACACGCTACCCACAATTTCATAAATTTGCAGCAGAAATGATTTCTATATTTTCCAGCACTTACACTTGCGAACAGTTTTTTTCCCTGATGAAGCAAAATAAATCTGGAGAGAGAGCCCGACTTTCAGACGAAAATCTCCGCTCTGTAGTGAGACTTTCTACAGCTAATAAAATAGTGCCAGATATAGAAAGAATAGTATCTGCAAAAGTGAACATTGTGCCTGATAATGAAGCATCGTCATCCAAGTCGGACCAGTAAATACTGTGTTCACAATACGTAATTTGTGTTTCATTGTATATTCAAATTTACAGTAGTAAAAATTCTTAAAAGATCAATTTGAAACATTTTTCTAAGAGAGATGTTAATTTTAGTTCACTTAATAATTCAAATGTTGTGTTTTTTTAATCTTTATTAAAGGAATATGTAATTGTATGACGTATCATTCCAAGGCTAATTGTTTTTAGGGTAACATTTTTTCAATGTTTAGCTTACTATATTATATTATAGACTATTTTGGAACACTTTGAGAGCAGTCTGTTTTTTCAGACGTGAATTTTTATTTTTTGTTATTATTATTTGTATTATTATATTATTATTATTATTATTATTATTATTATTATTATTATTATTATTATTATTATTATTATTATTAACAAAAACTTTTGTCATTTCGTACTCACGAAAAACTGCTTCCATAAAATTTAACTATTCTCTTAACAACGCCTGTATTATTAGGAAAAATTCTATTAAAGATCTTGGTGTACTACTCGATTCTAAATTATACTTTCACAATCATGTTCAATATATTTATAATCATTCAATAAGAATGCTTGGTTTAATAAGGTCTATAACTTATTCTTTTTCTACTCCAGAGTCACTATTAATTCTATACTTTACTTTGGTTCGATCTAAACTTGAATATGCATCTGTAGCCTGGAATTCCATTACTTCAACTGATTCGGTTAAATTGGAAAATATTCAAAGAAAATTTATTTCCTTATGTGCTTTTCGATTTATACCCAATTCCTCTGACTTTAACTATGAGATTACCTGTAAATATTTTAACTGTTGTAGCCGTTATTCTAGACGTCAAAATCTTGATTATCAATTTCTTTGCAAAGTTATCAAGGGTGATATTGATTGTGAGTCTATCATAAACAACATCAGCCTTCGTATTCCTACAAAAGGTTTAAGATTTCAAAAAAAATTTATAACAGAAATTCAAAATCACTTTCTCCAGTCTGTAGATGCATAAAATATGCCAATTTGCATGGGCACAATTTAGATCCTTTTAAGGTATAGTTTCGTTTTGATTATTAGTATTTACTGTTCTTGTTCTCAATTTTATTTATGTATGTTTTTGTTTATTTAAGATATTTATTTTGTTTTTGCACCTTTGTATCTTCTGTTTGTGTTTTGTGCTGAACTATAATTGGCCTCTGGCTATTGTTCAGCACACAAATATTAATAATTAATAAATAAATTATTATAACTACATTATGATTACATAGGCCTATGCCAGTTTCCCTTCAATTTATAAATGTTCCTGCATTTTCTTTCATTATTATTATTATTATTATTATTATTATTATTATTATTATTATTAACAATTTTTTTAACTTATGTAGCTAAGTTTTATAAAATTATAAAATCACCTCTTATTCTGATAGGTGGATGAATTATTTGCCGCTCAAATACTACCATTTACTCAATGCGTACTGTTGTATTACACTCGGTCAAAAAACTGTACACGCGCAATTCAAAAGCGATCAGGATTTGAAAATAATTAATTTTCTTAGAAAATCACAATCCACATTAGGTACAATGTAGAACTTTACACTTGTTTTGGGTATGGTGAATGATTGGCCTGTGAATGTGAACGCGTTACGAAAAATAAAGTGAGTCCGCAGACATAACGAAGACGAGAAATCAGGAATCATAGAAAATGATTATTAATATTTCCTCAATCAAATATAGCTAATAATTATTTTGAAACGGTAGGATTTCATCAGCCCATGTCAAGCTAATAATGTTGTGACAGTTTAGATTAGGTTAGTAAAGTTTTCAGAATATATTGGACAACGCTTATTTCTTAATCAGTAGGCCTATTGTCAAGGCAAGGCAAACGTGAGTTTCTTCTCACACGGCCGTCAAAGGTTAAACGACTTACGACTTCCATTTGATAAGCTGTTAAGTTATGAAACTACTGAGCGAGGAATACCTGTGAGGCTCTTGAGGTTGTAAGGGAGCAAGAAAGAAACTATTGCAAAGACGGAAACATTTTCTGGAAAAATATAATGGCAAATTTTCCATGTTACGTCACTGTATCATGTTGATATACTTCCAGTAATTTATCTTTAATTTTTAATCCAACACCAGAAGCGCAGAATAGATTCTTGTACACCCCTCCAGCTAAGAACTGATAAGAGCAGCGCGTGAATGACGCAATCTGCACAGACAGACGATCCCGTGCACATATACTGCACATTCAGTGCCTCGTTTTTGACATGCCTGCTGATATAGCCTATACTTCTTTATTCTTCTCTAGGTGTCTTTCGCCGATTGTTCGTAGCAGTCCAATTGCATCTCTCGTACCTTTTCCCTTCCTGAAGCCAAACTGCTCTTCTTCCATCTTACAAAATAAACGTCGATTCAGTATTCGCAAGAGAATCTTCGCCAAGTGCGATATTAGGGTGATAGTCCTGAACTCGTTACATTTCTTGGCATTGGATTCCTTTATTGTGATGTCCATTGCTCTTTGTATAATAATAATAATTATTTATTTATTTATTTATTTATATTTAATGTGCTGTATAACAGCCAGTGGCCAATTACAGTTCAGCACAAGGATATAACAAAAATAATTACAATTACAATTAATGACAATAATGACGATGAATGGATAAATAATGGATGACTTTAAAATACATAACTAAGAATACTATGAGAAAATGATAATTGAGTATAATGCCTAAAATAATACATAAATGATAAATCATTGCCAAGCAAACTAAGTCTATACATTGAAGGGATCGAATTCGCAGCCATGCAATAATAATAATAATAATAATAATAATAATAATAATAATAATAATAATAATAATAATAATAATAATATAATAATGTCATAATAAATAAATCAAATTGAGTTAATTAATTTTTATTGCTTTAGAAATGTATAATAAACTTAGCTATGCCGTAGTGACGAAAATAAATATTGGGACAAATTCTCACGCGCTACTATTCGTATGAGTTTTGCTCTAGCGACCTAGGACGGGTTAGATAAAATGGACGGTTTTCTTGCAAATTAAATAAAAAAATGAACACGTATCATTATTCTCCTGCCATTAGGAAGTCTGGCAACTCTTCTGTAGTGACTAAGGGACGGAATGCTGCTATTTAGACCTGAATTCGTGTGTATTCCTAGGTGAGCCGGTGATGCGCTGTTGCCAAAGTATGCAGACTTTTAGCCTAATTTTATAATTATTCATGTCTTTAACTACAAAAACATACCGGTAATAGGTTTTTTCATTGATTTTAATGTATTCTGTTGCCCCCTTCAATCTGCACATTTATATCACGTTCACACTCTATCCCGTTTATAGTAGACAGACTTTGGGATCGGATAGGTAACCTTTTTAAATGGTTTTTGTTATGGATGTTTCGTTTTAGTGCAATAAGGTTTAATGTCATTAATTGAGCGATCTTACAGAACGAGTTTGAGGTAATCAGTTATTTGAAAATGAATTAATGAATTCAATAAACAAATGATTAATATTATAGGTAATCAATTGACTCGAAAGTACCGAGAAAAAACAAACAATACAAACGAAACAAAAACAGGAAAACACTTAGGCCTATTGTAGTGTTAAATTATCAGTCTGAACCCATTACACTGCTGCCCTTAACAAAAAGTGTCTTAAAAAAGATATCTATCCGACCCAAACTTTGTCAACCTAATTTGGACGCGCTGTACTAACATAAAAATACAGGGACATCATTTTATTTTCACTAATATTTTCAATATTAACTTGCCTATACCTCTGGATCAACGCCGTTTGCTTCCCCCTTCCACGACTGAAGTTCTATGATCCTGGCATAATATACAGACAAATCACTTTACTAGGTATAGGGGGGAAGAAAAGTAGTTCATCCATTTACGTAAACTAGAAAATATCGCGCTTTTGAGTTTGATCATTTTCATTAAGTTTTTGTTTAATCAAAATACAGTACAGTATTAACAATGAGTGTTTTTACTCACGAACTGAGTGTCCATGTGGACGTATTCATTATGCAGTGTATATTATACCGTCTACACCACATTAGCGTACAATATAGAGAATGAAGTTAAATTGAAAAATAATCATAATATGGATATTTAAACACATTTTTGAAAATGGTGGCTGTTCATTTCGATACAGGCTTCAGTTCTTTTGTGCATATTATCGCACTATAGACTATTGCATCTAATTCCAATGACCAGTTTCGTTCTTCGTACTAGTAACTCATGTTGAAATAATTCTGTACCTACTCTATAAAAAAGTACTTTACGTACTGTAAATTCAATCTTCACTTCTGCCCGATCCAAAAAGATAAAATTACTCAGACATACTATCTACTGTCCGTCCAAGTGGTTATGTCGTAGGGTCGTAGAAAGGGAAGAAATAACGTGACAGTTAATTACTTAATAAGGCCCTTTTATTTAAGTTATTTTAAACAATTGTATAATATTACGTAAACGTCCAATTCCTAACAAATTAATGTTTTCAGAAAAGAGCTAAGACAGCCCAACATTTACAGAGGGGCGAACAGAAGCAGGTGAGGTAAATAGAGTTGCGACGTAGGCAAACGGACAGTACCTGTGCGAAAATATGATTCAATATTGAAAGCTCTTTCGTCACTGGAAAACGCGAACATATTTCTGGAACGTACTATGAGTTACTCACTAACTCAGTACTGCTTACTATATGCGGCCTTGATTCTGTGTGGAGGACAGTTGGAACTTCATTAGTACAAGGGATGGGAGTGAAGTACATTCAAAAACTCAGGTACAATAAAAATTGAAGTAAAAATAAAATGATGTCCCTGTATTACAAGTATTCATTTGACCCAAAAGTACAGAAAAACACATAAACAATACAAACAAAAAAATGGAATACACTTAGGTCTACTGCAGTGTTAAATTATCAGTCTGAATCCAATACACTGCTGTCCACTTCTTCCTTAACAAAAAGTGTTTTTGAAAGCTATCTATCCGACTCGAACTTCGTTATTTTTTTTTTACAATTCATTTTTATTTCAATATACCTAGTGAATTATTAAATAAGTATATAATAAATTTTCAATCTTAAGACATATCAACTTGCAAATGTTTATTTGCTATTTAATAAGATATATGAACGTTTTCGCCGTTTGGGGCATCTTCAGATATAACAAAAACATATAATCTATCTGAACCTATTATAATAATAATAATAATAATAATAATAATTTATGCAAATAACAAGAATAAAGAACAATGTATGTATGCAATGCACGAGATTCATGAGCTTTATGTAAAATGTGACATAATACAGGATAATTGTTGATGTAATCTTTAGATTTGAAATTGAATTGGACGGATATTTTATACATATAGCTCATGTTACAAATAAAATATACAATTATGATTAAAATTTGTCAATAATGTTAAAATTGATCAAATAGATTTTAAGAATAGTCATTAGTTGAGGAATGTCGTAGGGTATACGATAATTTGCGTAGATGATGTTCGTGTGTTATGTATGTATTTCATCTGAAAATTGAGATGGAGAAATAATAAGTACAAAATATATGCAAGTTATTATATAGAGACACAGATAATTATTATAAGACTACTTACTGAAAGACGTTCTCTAATGAACTAAATGGTATGCAAATCTAGTCTTTCAGGTGAAGCTCCCTGTAAAGCAGATTTGAATAATTTCAAGGAAAAAATTGTTTCCGGCCCCGGAACAATTTTTCCCTTGAAATTATTCAAATCTGCTTTACAGGGAGCTTCACCTGAAAGACTAGATTTGCATAATAAAGGGTGCGTCAGAAAGAACGGGTGGATTTCAAACTATCGATACGCAACGAGGAGAGAGATATAGTGAGGGGGACCACGACTGTTGGGTCAGCCATAGAATGCAGTTTCAGTTGAGAATATGGTGTTGGTCTGGTGTACAACGTGCTTTCATCGTAGAGACATTTTTGAAGAATGAAGAGTCTGTGATCGCCACTCAGGACTCATTTCGACATCGGATGTCACGCTAGGATTCGGAATACAATTTTGCGGTGGGTGGCTTCATTTCGTATCACAGGTTCAACATTAAAGAAGAAATCACCTGGACGAAATTCTATTGCACTGAGATTGTCCGAGGCTACGGTAAGATCTCGCGCCCTGCGACTTCTTTCTTTGGGACCATTTGAAGGCGTAAGTTTGTAAACATTCATCACATACACTGGACGAACTGAAGACAGCGATTCGTGAAGAAATCGTGGCAATTGCACCAGCTATGACTGTGAAAGTGATGGCGAACATCAGAAAACGCCTCGATGCCTGTATTGAAAGCCAAGGACATCATATGGATGATGTTGTTTTACATAAATAAACTGCATGTATTGGTGAATATGTTGATAACAATAAATTTTTGATTTGATGAATCTTTACAATTTTCTTGCCATGTGAAATCCATCCGTTCTTTCTGACGCACCCTGTATATACGTTACTGTGTACGTTAACAGAAAACCACAATTTCAAGTCACACAGAGATTGTGTGCACTCGTTGTGGGTCTCTGGCGTTTCGTCAGCCCACGCGAGTTGTGTGGTTATAAAGGGAAAAGTTGAGACGGTGTCGGGTGGAGTTCCCGGGTAGCTCAGTGGTAGAGCGCTGGTACGTTCAACCAGAGGTCCTGGGATCGATACCCGGCCCCGGAACAATTTTTCCCTTGAAATTATTCGAACTAAATGTTATTTTGTGTCGGAGATTACTGTTTCAACTTATTATCTGACTTGATGACATCTTATTGATTATAAATGACTGTCACGTGCAATCAGATTTATTGAGATATTATTTGCAATGAATGCTCGTTGGTGTGGATGTCGTAGAGTATACGATGATTTTCGTAGTAGATAAATCGTAAGTTAAGTATGAATTTCAATCATTCACTGAAAGTTAAGTAGAGAAAATCAACATTATAAATTCGTAATAATTAGATGAGCTATAATGCCAAATATATGCAAGTGATTTAAGGCAGCGATAATAATTATTATAAGATTACTTACAGAAATCGTTCGCTTATGAAATGTTGTTTGACGTTGGTGATTACTCTGATTAGCCTATTCATTCATTCATTCATTTATTTTATTTCATAGATCTTACATGAGCAATGAAGCTTTAAGATGTGGAACATGTCAAAATTTTACAATATTACAATTACAATTTTTACAAATTTTTATAGTTTTACAATTTAGTAATTTTCTACAATTTTTACAATGTTGTACAATTTTTTTTTTACATTTTGGCGAGATGTAGTGAGATGAAATGAGGTCCGAGGATTCGCCAAAATATTACCCGGCATTTGCCTTTTCGGTGGGGGAAACCTCGGAAAAACCCAACCAGGTAATCAAATCAAAGGGGGTAATCAAATCAAAGGTGTTGATGCCAAGGACTCGCCATAGACCATCCGGCTTCAGTCCCACGGCTGTGGAAAACCTCGGAAGAAACCAAAGTCCAAAGGGGGATCCAACCCAAGCCCGAACGCAGCTCCTGAACAGCAGCCCAGCGAGTCTGCCGACTGAGCTACATCGATGGCTCTACTAAAAGTATACAATACATAGCCAATCAGATTATTAAATTCATATCATTCATAAGTTGAGCTATATTATAATACAAAACAATTTAATTAAGTTTAAGGCATAAACAATTCAACCAGTTGTAATATACAGAAATTGATAATACATATCATGCAAACTACTTCAAATTACAAACACAAACAATTTATCAGTAGAGCTACATAGATTACTATTCAATTTAAGGCATATACAATTCATCGGCCAAATCTATACAAATATATACAATACAAAGTAGCATACTTTCATTAAGCTATACAAATTTGTGCAATTAATATCAAGTAGATTAATTCAATTTATAATCATAAACAATTCATCAGTTGAGCTATACATATTACCATTCAATTTACAGTAGGCCTATATACAATTCATCAGTAGAGCTACACTGACTAGTAATCATTTAAGAACATATACAATTCATCAGCCAAACTATACAAACATATACAATCAAATTAGTTCAATTTACAAACTTATTTTCGTTAAGCTATACAATTCATATGAAGTAGATTAATTCAATTTATAAGCTTAAACAATTCATCAGTTGACCTATACAGTATACTATTCAATTTACAGTACATACAATTCATCAGTTATGCTAAACAAAAAATACAATACATAGTAAACAGATTAAGTCAATATAAAAACATATTTTAGTTGAGCTATGTAAAATTGTACATGTCATTTAAGTAGAATAATTCAATTCACAAGCATAAACAATTCATCAATTGTGTAGAAGGTATGAGTATGTAGAAATTTGGTTAATTCTTTTCTGAACCTTTTCTCGTTGTTCTTCAAATCTTTAAGATTATTAGGCAGTTATTAATTTAGAGACACGCTGTATATTAAGATAACATAAAATATAAGCAAAGTTACATTAAAAATGAAATAAGATTAATTCTAGCATAGGAGTGAAGGTAGTAGTCTTGAGAGATCTTTTTTTTTGTTAGAGAAAAGTTTGGAGATGGGACCGGTCTGCGTAGGAAAGCTGTGTACTTAACCCCCCAACTCTTATTAGTTGTTCTTTCGAAGGCTCTGGTTACTAGCTTTGCACATTCGTGTACGCAGGCAGTGGGCAATAATTCAAACAATTGTGAATCAAGGAATTAACTTTGCAGAGTTATAAATAAACGTGAATGACGACGGGAAATGCAAAACAGGCTGTTGTTCCACGGCCTGAATTTCGCAGGACTCGTTGCGCAACCTTGTTTACCGACAAGTTGACTAGCATTTCCGACAATTTCCAGTACGGCAGCGTTGTTACTGTCAAGCGCCTCGATCTGAATATGATATGTCCGTTTACAAGCAAAACACATTAAGTCAAAAGTATTACTTCTGAGAAAAAGGCGTATATAATAATTAATGTACAGTCGTAGAAAAACGTGTTGTCGCAGAGATACTTCGTAAGTCCCAGAAAGAGACAATGTGCATTAGCGTCATGCATTACAGGAGCTATGTTCGGTTCAAGTTTGTTGAGTATGGTGAAGTTCCATATTCGTCGCTGTTCGCTCTGCAGGAGAAGGCTGTCGTGTTTGTTCCACCTTGTTATAAAATCATTCGCTGTCCTCCACTCACACCCGTTCATGTTTTAACCGCTTAAAGATTTTAGCACATATCTTGCGATTAGTTTTTCATATGAAATCAGACGAAGTTTTTAATGTCTTGCAAATCAAGATTTCAGGTATAACTCCCTGTAAAGTTGATTTGAATAATTTCGAGGGAAAAATTGTTTCGCAGCCGGGTATCGAACCCGGGACCTTTGGTTTAACGTACCAACGCTCTACCACTGAGCTACTCGGGAACTCTAACCGACACCGATCAAATCAACTTTACAGGGAGTTATACCTGAAATCTTGATTTGCATAATACACGTCACTGTTCGTTAACAGAAAACCACAATTTAAGTCACACGGAGTTAGTGTGCACTCGAAGTTGGTTGCTTGACGGTTGTCAGCCCACTTTGAGGTCTGTGGATATAGAGGGAAACATTGGATCGGTGTCGGTTAGAGTTCCCGAGTAGCTCAGTGGTAGAGCGTTGGTACGTTAAACCAAAGGTCCCGGGTTCGATACCCGGCTCCGGAACAATTTTTCCCTCGAAATTATTTTTAATGTCTTGGTTGCCTCTCCCATGTTCGAACGTTGCAGGACACTAGTGCGCATGCTCAGAGGATGAGCGACCTGGTTCACAAGAGGAGGACTAGTTGAGGTACTAATGAAATCGGTTATGTTTAGTTTTATGTCTGATCATACGCACTGTCTCCTTTCTGGGAATTATAAAGTATATGTGCGACAATAGTAGTATGCGTTACAAGAGCGGTATGTTGACGTTTTCATGGTCGAGGAAAAGATTGAAAAAGCGAAACGTAGTTGAGCTTTTTTAATTTCCGAGAACATGAAAACAAACATACCGCTCGTGTATCGTACATTATTTTGTGCGAAGATCGTTTATTACATACCTGAAAGACGAATTTCTAATTAGTTGCAATGATATCTCCATGCCGGTTTCTGTTTAATGACGACAACTTCGGAAAACCAAAAATCTTTCTTCAACATTGTTGCTATAAAATATTTTCTGTGTTTACTATACTCCAGCAGGCCGTGATACACGTATGTCTTTTTTTCCCCCAGTCTATAAATGCGAACTTAAAACAAACGGTAAGGTTATGTAATGATTTATTTTTCATTTTAATATTTTAACAATATTATTTATATAACATATTGCAGTAATAACATCCGCATCTGGAATCTTGTTGATTTTTTCAGGGCTTCCTTAATGTTACTTGTATCAGGAATGCAATAAGTTTCGTGGAGTAGTAGACTTTACTTAATTTTTGCAAATATTTAAAAACAATAATTAACAGTGGAATTTAGGTGAAATTGCAGTGGTAAGTTTCCAATTTATAATTATTACTATGTTAAACGTCTCTAAAAATAATATATTAAAAGCCTAAAGCAGTAAAATGAATGTCGCGCTTAACCGGTAAGACGAGGGAAATGGTTATGTGTGTTACGTTGGGAATACTAATTACTAAATGGTTTTAACATTTTTAACATTATTAAGTTTACTACCTGTAATATTACATTTTATTAATGGAGATGGCTTGTACATCATTAATTCAAATAGTACTCACCACCAGTAGCTACGTATGTGACATTGAGATATTGTATAACTCTGCCTGAGGATGCCTGAATAGGCGAAAACGTTCGCAATTTTGTAATTCATGTATATAAACTTAATGACTATAAAATAAGTCATTATTTTACATTGATTTGTCATTGACTGAGTAATAAAATATTATATTGTATTCATTTATAATATTTTGAGGATTGTTTTGTCAAGATCTTTTTAAGAGCCTTTTTCTCAGTAATAATATTTGTGACTTAATGTATTTTTCTTGTAAACCGATGATATTAACTCTTAGAAGGCGGAAGACATACTATTATTGCATGCAAATGTCTGACTCGTAACCAGGGGTTCGTATACCTGCATACTCGGGTAAATTCGTGTTGGGTTCGTTAGCATTGCGGTTTAAGGCGCACAAGATATGTCCGGTTAGCATATCGTGCCTAAGATCTCAGGTTCGCATCCCGGCCACTGCAGACAATTGAGCCTGTGATAAAGGATGGGGAGGGCCCATGTAAAACAATCGGTACGCATGAAAGCTGACGGGTTTTCAGTTGACTGCAGTTGAAGTGATTTTGCTCTTTTTTTTTTTAAGAAAAAAATACAAAAAAATATTTTAATCAAGTACAATGGCTTCAGTGTTGTATAAAATTAAAGAATATCAACGAATTTTATATATAACATACAATTTATAAAATATTGTATCACGTTATGACCACAGTCTACTATATACAGTCGCGAAGCTTGAGGTGATTTTTTGCAAATCTCATGATAAAGCGCTCCAAGCGGTTAGCAACTAGAAACAATAGACCGTCCACGGTCGACTTTGGACTGTATCGTATTTCCATCGAGTGCTAGCTCGTTGCGTATTTCACATTGATGCTTGTGAAATGTTCGTTGTTGGTTGTAATGAAAATGTTAATGGCTAAAATACAATAATTGGAATAATAATATTTTACTAGAGACGTAGAAAAATTAAGTTTGTTTTAATGAAATTTATTGATCACGTTTTATTTTCAATTCTGGTGGGATTACTATTGCTTAGGCCTACTTTTTTTTTTTCAAAGGATATGTTTTTAATTATAGCTATTAATTTTGTTGTTATTTTTATTTGTTACTTTACTACAGACTTAGAAAAAGTCTGTTACAATAAAATTTATTGATCACGTTTTATTTCCAATTCTGGTGTGATTATTATTGCTTAACCTCATCCCACTTTGTTAACTACGTAAGCCTACACTACAAGTACCGGTACACGTAAGTTACTCCTTTAATCCATATTTCCATTATTATTGTTGTAAAGGGAAATTCAAATTAATATTTATTGGTTTCATATTAATTATCGCTATAATCTTGAATGATTGAAGCGATTATAGTAAATTTCAGTTTGTTTTTCACAAACAAAAATAATATTAACGTATTTCTTGCAGGTATCTTCGAGTTTATGGTGGAATTTAATATACTTCATTAAAATAATAAATTAACTTTATGCATTTAATATTTCAATAATGGAAGGAAGGTGTTAATTTTTCCAAAAGAACACAAGGAAAGTGTAACATATTTTGTCGTCTATCTACTAGGAGAGAGATCTGCGATGATGAGGCGATAGTAGCGATCCTAGTGGTGGGCAACTACCCATGTTTGCATTTTTACTACATATTGAGCTTCGCGACTGTATATAGTAGACTGTGTTATGACCATAATACTAGCTGGCCACTATAATGAACGCACGGCTCCTAAGGACTAAGAGGATTTATAATGAATTAAGAAGCGGAGCGAGGTGGTTTAGTGGTAAACACTATTCTCGCATTGGGAGGTTCCGTGCTCAAGGCAGATGCCGATTTTTTTCTACTTCTACTACAAACAAACACACGGGTATTGATTCACAAGACCTAAATGCATAGTTGTACACGGTGGATATGTCTGCAAACTGCTTAGTTATGATCACTGAACGCCAATATAACTTCATGAATAAGGGTTCATGAGCCGCGTCTGTAAACCTAGCATACTGGTCTTCCAACCAGGCGGCCCGGGTTCGATTCCCGGCCAGGTCGTGATGGAATATTTGACGGACAAAACAGACGTTGCAGAGGGTTTCCTCTAACACTCTCCATCATTCGCTCATTACATCTTTCATCTGCAATAGTGTAAATAGACAGGGGTGAAATCTTGGAGGTAATACAGCTTCCCGATGTTGATTTAAGAGGAGCTTGAAACTCCAGGCCCCTGGGACTTAGACATGCAGATGGTACCTTACTTATAGAGCCTGAAGCAGGGTGGCCCACCTATCAACCGACGATGACAGGAAGGGCTTGGTGCTCCAGGCAGTAATCTTCACAGCGTTGTCAGAGTGTATTAAGTTTCAAAATTCCTTTTCAGAACGAAAAATTACACTTATTCGGATCAAATTTCTGCATATTTGAAGGAAAAAACTAAAATTATTTTCATTATTTATCATTAGAATACACTGCTCTCTTAAATTGACTGAGCATATTGGGAATTAATTCAGTTTAGAATTTAGCCTACGACATCCCTTGAGGGCTAAGGCTGGTATTCATAGTCGACACTTTATATCACCACTTTGCAAAGTGACACTTTTGACGAAAGTGGCTCTTTTATATTAGTGGTATTCATAGACGATTGAAGAAGTGCACTTCACAAAGTGTCACTTTACGCCAGCAAAGTGTAGAGTTAAAATTTGGTTGGTAATAGAAGTCCCACAATGCCTTTCAAAACAAGTGAACAAACAATAACAAATTAATGACGTATAACCTACAAATTGCAATGCTTGTGATTTGAATTGGGAGCCTCTTGATCGCGCGAGGAAGAAAATATATATTTAAAGTTGTTTTATTTCAGTTTCTAGTTTTTGTTGCCGATAGTTTAGATTATTTCAGTCAGTTCAGATATATAACATTTTATTAAATAGTTAGTGATACTGCTGGTGAAATTAGGTTAGGTTTTGTACAGTACATAACTGATCCATTAATTTATATAGTTAGATTAGGTTCTGTACATATCTTTTTCATTGATTTATGTCGCTAAGTTAGATTATGTATGTATCCGTTCCACTGATTTATACAGTTCGGTTAGATTTTGTAGCCTACATATCTTCTATTAGTTTATATAGTTAGGTTAAGTTGGACTGAGTAGGTTAAGTTTATATATATATATATATATATATATATATATATATATATATATATAATCAAATTTATATCGTTAGGTTAGGTTTTATACGTATCTGCTTCATTGATATATCGTGTTATTTCCGTTATTTTCATTTTTGTCTTTTTCGTGAATAGTGAATAGAAGTAAAAGAAGAATGAGATAAACACATTACTACTGCTATTATTATTATTATTATTATTATTATTATTATTATTATTATTATTATTATTACTATTTTCTCTCTCTCGTTTCCATTATTGCCTGCTCTTCAGGAATATTTTGAATGCCAAATGTTTCTATAATGCAAAACAAAATAGGCCTAATAGTATGAGATCTCTTTTCATGGTGAGGTTATGACTGCACATGAACTAGAGACAGTAGATGTATTGCTTACCGGCGTGAAAATATATATTACCGGTATCAAAACAGTAATGATTATATCAACATCAAGATAAATC
Organism: Periplaneta americana; assembly: GCF_040183065.1. Classification (NCBI taxonomy): domain Eukaryota; kingdom Metazoa; phylum Arthropoda; class Insecta; order Blattodea; family Blattidae; genus Periplaneta; species Periplaneta americana. The sequence goes on along the minus strand of NC_091120.1, from coordinate 182,049,919 downwards.
TTATCTCAAAATACAGGTAGTCAACAAAAATCAAAATCATTTTAAACCCAATATAATTATGGAATCTGCTTAGAAGGCAGGCACGTGAGGTCTCTCAATGCTAATTTAATATAATTATGCCTACATTAGATTGAAGTTAGTTTAATATTATTTAAGTTAAAAAATTCGTTTCAGTAATAAAAAGTAGGTTATATAGGCATATCTACCTACATATCACTTCATCGAATTGAGGTTATAAATATACGAATGTTACTACAGAAATACCTGAACTATAATATTATATATATATATATATATATATATATATATATATATATATATATATATATATATATAAATGTATGGTACATATCTGTAGCATAGAATTTTAATGCAGTCAATAACTGTATTATTGGAGGCACTGGCAAACGTCTATTATTCGTTTTTGTCAACCAGTCATCGAAAATATAAGCAATCTCAATAAGTTTCTTTATCAAATCGGAACCGTTTTTTTTTAATTCTATATCATTATAAAATTCCACGGGATTGTCTTTAGGCCTATCTCTAATTTGTACATTGTCCACTAATTGTGCCATCTCTTCCGCACGTTCTAATAATTCGACAACTTCCAAGACGTCCGCTATTTTTATACAAAGTGCCACTTTCGGCTCAAAGTGTGGTCGGAACTACACTTTCATCCAAAGTGTTCCTTTGCACCAAAGTGTCGACTGTGCAACGGAAAAGTGATACTTTGCGTCTTCCAAAGGACACTTTAATCGAAAGTGTCGACTATGAATACCAGCCTAAGACCTCCTGCACGTAGGCAGGGTAGCTCTCATTCACTCTTTAGGAGAGCTAGCCTAGAGAGTGTTCGACCTTGTTCTCTTGTTCATCGGCCCTCGTGTTGGGTATGATTTACGGTCACTATTCACTGATTCTGCCGCGCACTTTGCATCTTTTCACTATTCACGTATTCATTCTCGTTGCTGTTGGCCTTTAGAACACATTTCACTTTTTACTGATTGACGTTTTCTTCGACAGTTTTCTCCACGTTAATCTGCTTCTTGCGCGCCTCGTCCACTGCTTCCCCGCTCTTTGTGTATCCACCCATCTGATTCTCTGTCTTCCTGCACTCCGCTTCCCGATCCTGGGGTCCCACATGGTCACTCTGTTCGTCCACTGGGTATCACACATCCTAGCTACGTGGCCTCCCCGTTTCCATCTGAGTTCGTCTGCAACCTGTACTGCATCTTTCATGCCAGTGTTCTTCCTGAGGTCCACATTGCGGATTCGGTCTTTTAGCGTCACTTGCATTATTTTTCTTTCCATTGAGGGAAAGAAGACAGAGGACGGACACGGGAAAGTTTTCTTTTCTCAATCGTACTATCGTGGACTGGAATGTTTTACCTGCAGACTTACTAAAGGCTTTACCAACAACCAAAAATGTATTTAAAAATAGGTTTAAGGACTTTACTAATAGACGGTAATTATACACAGTATTTAAAGGGTGTAATTGATATTTTGTTATTGAAGTGTTCTATGAGTGAAGAATTATGTTGTGTCAGTGAAGTGTGTTGAGTAAGTGAAACGTGTTCCTGTCAGTGAAGCTTTATAGTTTATAGTGGCAGTGCAAAGTATTTGAACAGTGAAATGTTTTTGAAGTGTTAGTGAAATCAGGATAGAATCAGTGAAATGTGTCGTAGTTCCAGTGCAGTGAGTGAGTTGACAGCGAAATGTATGTATGTATGTATGTATGAACATATCATACTCGTGGGTTTTAGTTCGAACTTAGGTTTAAGGTACAAATTAGATTTACTTTAAATATTATTTCAAGTGATCGTGCTTCATTTAATTTAGGATGTTCCCTGTTATTATTAATATTAATATAATAATAATAATAATAATAATAATAATAATAATAATAATTATTATTATTATTATTAGTATTATTAATTGTATTTTAATTAATAAGTTTATTATTGTCATTATTGAGTGTAATTAGTTACCACTGCCACCGGGTATATACCCATTGCAGTGTGAATACATACATACATACATACATACATACATACATACATACATACATACATACATTTTTCTCTGGCAGACTTTTACCTTCTGTAGCTTTCCCAAAATACACTGTGAAATGTGTCATGATATTTTTTTCTCGAAAAGAAAGTAAAAAGGAGCAAAATTATATTAAACTTTTTTGTTTGAAATATCTGAAAGAATAGCCCCTTGAAATTAATTACATTATTTATGGTTCACCCTGTATATCCACCCACTCAAACGCCCACGCGTCTTCTCATTCGGACGCCCGTTCACTTATTCGCCCAAACATGGGTTCGTTTCTTATGCGTTCCCACATTTAGAACAGCCTACAATCGCTAAGGTAGGGTAAGCTATAATTAAGCACTTTGAAGTAGCTTGGGGTAGGGCAGGCGCCTTGGGGAGGTCAGTCACTTAATTCTCACTTTGCAAATCCCAATCTGCGCGTCCAGCTGGAAATTGCTCCTGTCCCGTAATTACGGTTTCAGCCCCACTTGTCTCGCTTATCCGCCCGCCCGAATGTGTACTCTCTGCATGGCGTCAAGAGTGCCAGCTTCCTTCAGCAGGCTTGATGGATAATCTGACACTTCCTCCTTCTCGTGTTCCAGACTCTTGCTTGAACTTTGAATGTAAAATATCGCCAAGGTTCAGTCCAGTTGTGCAGAATTACAATAGAATTAATAGCTGTTGTTTAGTTTGTCCTTTTTATTGACACACCGTTGAGCAATGTTAAATTTAGATTACTAATATCCTAGATCATATATGTAATCAGAGAGGTCGGCCTTATAGGCTTTGACGTTAACAACTTTTGCCATCTAGTTGTTACCTAAGGAGTCTCGTCATAATTCCCATTTGAATTGCATTAGCGACTGTACTGTCATCTCGTGTTCATTTACGGCGGACAGGTGGCGATCCTAGCGGTTGTTCTCTTCAAAGTGCTGCCGATTTTAACGTAGCGATGAGTTATCTGTTACATATGTGATCTAGGCTAATATCTATGTTTGAGTTCTGTCGGACCCAAAGGGAAGTTCGTGGAAAACAAACGGTTTGGACCTATGATTTCACTGCCATCATTCTATAATAATGATTATAATTATTACCACTATTATTATTATTATTATTATTATTATTATTATTATTACTATTATTATTATTCAGAGGTGTAGTCGTGCCAGGACGCTAGATCGCATCTCCGATATTTTTTTCTGGAACCTAGCAGAGCCCTGCTTCTTCATTTTTACTTTTGAAATAATAATTATTGTTTTAATTGCGTCTTACTCAACTTTGTATTTAATGAGAGTGGATTAATAATATGCATAACAGTAGCAATATTAATATACGTCACTCTCATATTCGACCTTTTATCAGCATGCTTAAGCCTATACCAGACGTTCTCACGGCGGGCATATCGCCCAGTGGGCGCCCGGTGCAGGAGACGGGCGAGAGCAGGAAACTTCTTGTACATGTAAATATACAGTTTCGCGCACTCGGATTTATCGTAACCAAGCAATAACGTCGCTGGCGTTTTGTAACATGGATTGGTCTAAGGTTAAACGTACCAACGCTCTCCCAACTGAGCTACCCGGGAACTTACCCGACACCGATCCAATTTTTCCCTCTATATCCACAGACCACAAAGTGGGCTGACAACCGTCAAGCAACTAACATTAAGAGCACACTAACTACGTGTGACTTAAATTGTGGTTTTCGGGTAGCTCAGTTGGGAGAGCGTTGGTACGTTTAACCAAAGGTCCCGAGTTCGATACCCGGCTCCGGAACAATTTTTCCCTCGAAATTATTCAAATTAACTTTACAGGGAGTATACCTGAAAGCTTGATTTACATAATACATGTCACTGTACGTAACAGAAAACCACAATTTAAGTCACACAGCGTTAGTGTGCTCTCAATGTTGGTTGCTTGATGGTTGTCAGCCCACTTTGAGGTCTGTGGATATAGAGGGAAAAATTGGATCGGTGTCGGGTAGAGTTCCCGGGTAGCTCGGTTGGGAAGCGTTGGTACGTTTAACCAAAGGTCCCGGGTTCGATACCCGGCCCCGGAACAATTTTTCCCTCGAAATTATTCAAATTAACTTTACAGGGAGTTATACCTGAAAGCTTGATTTGCATGGATTGGTCTACTAATACAGTATTTAGTATTTATTTATTTTATTTATTTAATTTATTTATTTATTTAATTTATTAATTATTTTATTTTATTTATTTTATTTATTTATTTTATTTACTTATTTAACTTGTTAATTGAATTTATTTATTTGTTTAATTAATTTATTTATTTAATTTATACATATATATATCCAGATACATACCCAGCATCTTTACAGATTTATTTATCACATTATTTTGGGTTTGTTTCAAACTTAGAGTTAACACATGAGTTTTTTCACCATTAACAATAAATCCATTAATTGAAAACCACTTTCTTATTGTTTAATACAGACAGGGTGTGAATTAACGGGGGATTGGTGGATCCCCCCCCCCATTGGAAAGTTGTCCCCCTCTCATAAATTCATATTAACATCTCTACCAGGAATAACTTCTATCCCCCCCTCACAAAATGTAATTGTTTTAATACGAGTATATGTACTTTGTAAAGTATAAACTAACCAACGAAAATAATATTGATGTATTATCATCACCGGCAAACTGACAATAATCAATAACTTAGGAATTATACATCTTATCTTAAGCCTGTTCACGGCTATAATTATTATTATGATCAAGATGCAAGACAAGCAACTCATTGCGACCAAGCGTTGAGCCGTATCGAATGAGGGTAATAATAATTTTATGTATGGTATTTTTTATCTAGGAATCTATCCCCCCTCATCGGAAATCTTAATTCGCACCCTGAATACAGATAATAGTACATTATGGAACGAACCTATAATGATAGTAATTAAGACGCGAGTATGTTTGTTTATGAAACGAGCGCAAGCGAGTTTCATAATTTTCATAAGAGCGTCTTAATTACCATTATAGGCAAGTTTCGTACGACTTTTTATGCTCGACCATATATCTGACTTGAAATTATTCAGAAGTATCCATTTTATTTGCATCTCACTGAAGAGCAGATGTGACCTTGTGCAAGCTCGTAAATTATGAGATGTGCGCAGACGCGAAAGTATTGATTTTTTCCGAGGAACAATAATGTCATTGACCTTGATGTAATGTAACATGAACTAATTTTGATATAACCTGGAAATTGATTTAGAATTGAAAAAACGAGATGACAAATTGAATTTATTTGAATATTATTTACAATTAACGCTAATTATTATAGTAACAGAACATAACCTTCTGCGACAGTATTGGATTTCCAGCCTCCGTGACGTTTCCCTCGTTGTCTTTCGATTGCATATCCGAGAATAATCGAAAACCTGAACTTTAATGAATAGGTGTACTTTAATGACATGCATTAAAGGACTGCTACCTGGTGTATAATTACTACATTTCGGCATGGTCGAGCATAAAAACCGTACTTCTTAAACACTCGCTGTACCGAGGTGTAGCACCAACCGTGGTCGCTATAACCGAGTTAAACTGTAGGTAAGTTGCGTAGAATAGAAGAATCAGTGGAATAAGCAACATTGCTTTTAGGTTGAAGACCAACAGGAAGAAGGGGACGTTGTAATCGGTGTGATAACGCTACTTCACTGTCAAGGCACTGTGGGTCTTTTTGTGGGAGGAGAAGGCGGTGCAAGTCAGCGCTTGTATTCTAATAGATAGAAGTATATTTATGCATATTTGTTTGAATAAAAACTCGTCAAGGTCGTCTGTAATACAGCATGCGGATGTCATGGAAATCCGCCAGGTTTCAACCCAGCCTACCGGCGCCCGATTGAATTATTTGAACGCTGTACTCAACTCAAAACCTGTTACTCCAGTCTCGTAAATTCCCACAACTTTGTAGAACGTAGTTTGCGCGTAGAAAAAGAAACAATTTAATCTCGTCACTTTGCGTAGGAGAACAGCGGAGAGAAAATATATGTTCTGAGATCATTCCAAGAAATGTACTGTATTTCAGCAAGGACTTTTAGACTTCATACGTTCCAAAATAAATTGAACACAGGGTGTTTGCATGACTGTGTTACAGGGATGGTATAAAGCAGGGCTGTGAGTAAACCTCTCTCTGAGAACGCTCGTACTCACAGAGAAACCAGCTGCGGACAGGTGGATAGGAACGATAAACAACGCAGAGGTTCAGTGACGTGCCATTCACAATGAGTGCAAGACGTGCTTCGTATACATGTGTACTTAAATATATTTAATTTTCTGTTTACAACAGTCGTGCCGAAAATGTGATCGTGCGCCGGGCCACTGTGTAACCTGCAACGTGCATATCACCTATGGAGGGAGGCGGACACCCGAAGGGGAAGTGAAGCAACAGTCTGCCTTATTAACGGATTTTCATTTTCCTTACGTCAAGCAGTTAAATATAATTTTTATGCTCGACCATGCCGAAATGTAGTAATTATACACTTGGTAGCAGTCCTTTAATGCATGTCATTAAAGTACACCTACTCATTAAAGTTCAGGTCTTCAGCCAATGATAACTCAGCTTACATGTGTTCAGCCAATGACAAGTCAGCTTTGTACCGTTATAAAACCGCAAGTATCGATTATTCTCGGATATGCAATCGAAAGAGAATTAGCGAAAAGTCACGGAGGCTGGAAATCCAATACTGTCGCAGAAGGTTATGTTCTGTTACTATAATAATTAGCGTTAATTGTAAGTAATATTCAAATAAATTCAATTTGTCATCTCGTTTTTCAATTTCGAATTCAATAATCAAGGTTATATCAAGTTTAACGGGATTACATCAAGGTCAATCACATTATCGTTCCTCGGAAAAAATCACAATTCACGACCTAGAACAAGGTCACTTCCGATTTTGTCAGATACAAATAAAATGTATACATCTGAATAATTTCAAGTTAGAAACATGGTCGAGCATAAGAAGTCGTATGAAACTTGCCTATAATGGTAATTAAGATGCTCGTATGAATATCATGAAACTCGCTTGCGCTCGTTTCATAAATATCCATACTTGCGTCTTAATTACTATCATTATAGGCTCGTTACATAATGTTCTAATACAGTTTAAGGTTACAAACTAATGTTTAGTACGTGTAACGAAGAAAGAAATGACTAAGAAAACATAGGACACATTATCACGACCTGAAATTAGCTGTCTTCAGAATGTCTCTGCGACAGAGTTTCAAAATCAGGAATTATGTCACTTACTGCCAGTCGTAGTTGATCACGAAGGTATTTGTCTGCCAGTCGTGATCTAAATTTGGTTTTAACTTTTTTCGTTGTTTAAAATAATTTTTCACAAACGTAAGTTGTAGCGAACATGGCTTCAACAGAACAAGCGAAAGAACGAAGCTTCGGATATTTACTTTTTGGCAAAGATTTGAAAAGTTCAACATTTGTCAAGTCCTTACATCTAAAGTCCCGTCACTCTTATTTCCGGCAGCCAATCACGTTGCAGGTCGGCTACATTTAAACGTGTGCGTCTTGTGATTGGCTGATGATGCGTTATGCAATTCCTAAGGCTCGATAAATACTTAATGTAATCGCCCGCCATTTTGTCTTTTTCGTTGGCGTTCGCAGAAAGCACACGAGGACGTTATTTGCCGATCAATTATTTGCTGAAATACAGTGCGTTTGATTTATTATCATAGGAGCTACGACATGATAATGTTTAACGGTGTGGCAAATAGATTTCTCGTCTGGTAGCTCGGCAACGAAAGAACAAAAAAGGCGAACGATGCTACCTACCTAGACTTTATAGAGCCTTCACTTCCTAAAACATAAGCAAAGAAGAGTCACGCCAGGAATAACAGAGTCGCGACTATAGCTTTGATTTAACATCGCATTGTAAATCTGTGAGTTTAAATTGAAGACTTAACCGCATTATTCGTACATCTGCTGAAAAAGGATCGACGTACAGAGATAATAATAATAATAATAATAATAATAATAATAATAATAATAATAATAATATAATAACACTTTTTAATGTTTCATGAGTGACGTGTACTATAATGCCGTTTTATATTATACAACAGTTGTCCTCGTAATACTTGTGAACAAATCATACATTTGATATTCTCATCATATTGGCAGAAAAAAAAAGCGTCCTTCCATCCTACTTGAAAACTTTCATTTCTGTAGAGGTACATGGTTTCGAGAGAGACATTGCGACGATACGCCACTCGCAGGTCAGAGACAAATACAAATGGAACGGAGTTTGACTCCAGTGAGTAAGAAGATGGGGGTTGGAGGAGGTAGGAAGCAAGAGAAATGCATAGCTATCATTGCGAGCCACAATGTGCTCGCGAGTCACATTTTCGCCACGGCTGCTTTACAACAAATGTAAATGTAGCTTACACATTGCACACCACTGATCGATTCTTATGTCCATGATAAACACAATTGCGGGAGTAGAAGGAGACCGCTATCTGAAGATCGCTCAAGCTAACGCATAAATTCCCCAGGCCTGGTATAGAGGAATCAAAAGTTCTGAAAAAATGTGCAGCAAATACTGGTGTTTACGTTGAATTTTACGTGCAGTAATTCCAATGACTGTACTACAGTTTCGTTCTCATTTGATCCTCTTATGTAATGTAATTTATGTGTATAATGGATGAAAAGTTGGATATAAAATATGGATCACCCTGTGTAAAGCGGGACACATTTATTAAACTACAATAGAACGAACCAGCTGCTTTGAAGGCTCACACACATCCTTGCCTAATACGAAAGTTGTCCTACCAGGGCTGGCGTGAAACTTGTTCAGCCTTGACCCTGCAACGTATGCAAAACGCGCGACACGTACTACAACTTCACACAGTACCCCTGAAGGTAGGCACGCATAAAAGAACACTCACGATACAAGTCAGAATTGTGTGCAATTTTCCAATCCAGAGCAAATATTTGTAATGACAAACTCTTAAGCCGTACTCATAAAACAAGTGACTGCGTGTGATAACAGATCTGTGTGACGTCATCCACACATTGTATAACACCTGCTCGTTACCCGGGGGTATGGATTACGCGAGGAGTATTATCCTGTTTTGAATGGAAAGATACGGTACTTGTATTAAATCATATGTTGTTGTGGAGGCCGATAGCAAAGAATCTGCTGACGTTAATGGAGTAACACGGGAATCTTTTACGGAGAAAGAAATTATTAAATATTTAACGTTACAATAATATGAAACTTGTGGAGAGGATGATAATGGAATTAATTTTAAATACTGTATGTTACTAATTAATAGGGATATCCTGAACTAGCACCAACAGATAGCGCGCGTGTACTTCGAGGGATGCGCTTTGCGTGTGCATTTGTTTTCCAGTATATAAACATTGAAGATTTACGTAGTGTACTGTATATTAAATACTCTTAAAAACAACTAAAAATGAAAAATTGTTGTGTTCCTATAGGTAAAAGTCAGAGAAAACTTTTTGCCTTCTTCGATCAGGTCCCGAAAGATTCTGAACATATGCTTTCAACCTTAAAAAATATAACTAATTAAATTGCTCCTCAATATTAAACAAAAGAACTACTTCAAGTAAAGAATTGCTGGCTACAATTTAATTTTGGAAGAGGCCAAGAGAGCAAAGAAAAATTCTAATAATAGTAATATGCAGGGAAAGGATTTATATGTAAATACATATTTACTTATAAAGCTAATATAATTTATATTTTGCATTATCTTTATGTTTCACAATGTGTAGGGTTGAAAAATCCTACTTTTATTTTCCATATTTTTCCATATTTTAGAGTTTAGTACATATTTTCGTTAATTTCCATATATTTTCCATATTTCATATAAAACAGTCCATATTATATTAGGTTTAACAATAAAACAAAACAAAATTCCATTAACTTTTAAAAATACATTTCAACAATAGAGATTTAAACACATGTTCAGTAATCCCTTTAACATCAGAGTTATTTGAAAATTAGCAGTCCTATCAACAATGGGAAAGTAAGTTACAAAACTGTATTAATTTAATTTAAAATTTTTAACAGACTTCAGTTGTGCAGCTCAACAGTTAAATGCCAGTCAGAGTACACATAGGTTCAGTTTTGTAAATCATACTATAAAGACGGTAAATATGCCAAAAGTACGTCATTCAGTCAATTTAAAATCAAAACTAACAAGTTACATTTCAGAATTTAAAGAAGATGGTTTATCAACTGACAATAAAATATTATTTTGTAATTTGTGTCAGTGTGCAGTATCATCTACACAAAAGTTCCTGGTGCAACAACACATTACAACTAGTAAACATGAGGCCAACAAACAACTAAATTCCAAGCAGAGACAATTGTTTTTAACACAACCAACAACATCGAATGTAAGATCTGAGTTTAACATCGACCTGTGCCGTTCTCTCATCTCTGCTGATATTCCTCTCTACAAACTAAAGAATAAGGTCTTCAGGGAATTCCTTGAAAAATATACTCAACATACAATCCCGGATGAGTCAACACTTAGGAAGACGTATGCTCCATCCATCTACGATGAGACAATACAGAAGATAAGAGATGAAATTAAAGATAGTTCAATTTGGGTTTCCATTGATGAGACTCCCGACAAAGAAGGTAGACTTGTTGGTAATGTAGTTATCGGTTTGTTAAGTGAACAATATTCTGAACGAATTCTTTTACATTGTGATGTTCTAGAAAAGTGCAATAACAAAACTATAGTTAAACTGTTCAACGAAGCTATGGGTATCCTGTGGCCAAAGGGTATTATGTACGATAATGTGTTATTCTTTATTAGCGATGCTGCCCCTTATATGGTCAAAGCTGGACAAGCATTATCTGTTGTATATCCTAAATTGACTCATTTTACTTGTGTGGCGCATGCATTTCATCGTGTGGCAGAAGTGGTCAGAGACAATTTCCCTAAAGTAGATTTGTTGATTTCATCAGTGAAAAAAGTATTTCTCAAAGCTCCCAGTAGAGTTAACGTGTTGAAAGAAATGTACCCTGAAATTCCATTGCCACCAAAGCCAATTTTAACTAGATGGGGTACATGGCTAGAAGCAGTTGAATATTATGCCGAACATATAGACTCTATTAACAATGTTCTCCTTGCATTGGACTCTGAAGATGCAGTCTCAATTGATACTGCGAAAACAGTTACCTGTGACATAAGTGTGAAGAATGACTTAGCTCACATTCAGCATACATTTTCATGCATCATAAAAACGCTCAAAAGTCTCCAAAATAGGCACCTTTCACTATCTGAAAGTTTTGAAATTATAAATAGTACTGTGGAACAACTGAATCGTGGTAGAGGTAAAGTTGCAGATGCAGTAAGAGCTAAGGTGGACACTGTACTTTCAAAAAACCCTGGATATGAAGAACTACAAAAGGTTGTTGCTGTGATGAGTGGTGAATCAACAGTGAAGATTAACTTGGACTTATCCCCAGCAGACATTGTGAAATTGAATTATGTACCAGTTACTTCTTGTGACGTCGAACGCTCTTTTAGTCAGTATAAATCTATCCTCAGAGACAATAGAAGAAGATTCACTTTTCAGCACTTGAAAGAAATGTTTGTAACCTATTGTTATGGTAACAGACAATAAAAATTGTGTTTTGTTGAAACTACATTGGAAGATAAGGTACGTCCATTATATTTTTTGTTTAGTTTGATTAAAATGTACCAATATTTAACGTACATAGTCATTTTTTTATAATTTTAAGTCCATATTTAATTCCATATTTTGGTAAAAATCCATATTTAATTCCATATTTTGGTAAAAATAACTACATATATATTTACATATTTCATATATTTTTAGTCCATATAAATCCGTTCCCTGTTTATTAGACTACCTACTTCAAAAATCGTCTCGATGACAGTGAAGCTGACTCTAAACTCTCGAATAACTGGGATGATTATTATCCAGGACGATCCATAGTGAAAAAAAAATATAGGCCTATAAATAATATAGTCTATGTATAAAATAAGAATAATGCCTTTAATGGAGACTAACTATTAGAAATCATGTTCTAATTTCAAATTTTCAAAATTACCCTACATGTTCAAAACAGCATGTCCTTAACCTGTAAAACCCACGAATAATCGTGATACTACTTCGATCATATTTTATTAGCCTATTAAAAATCGCATTTGATCTTTCTGCAACTAGAGAAAAAAATACGAGAAATTAAAGCCCAAAAGTAACCTTCTGTATATGTATAAATAATAAAAACAACAAATTGGTGGCTGCATATTCTATTTTTGGCGTACGGTACTTACAATACTAATGATTAAAGAGGCAATATTCACGTGGAAACAGTTGGCGACACTGACTAACAAAAGCACGACCATGCGATAAATTGATAGTGATAACTCGAACTGCAGAAATTATCGCGATGTATGACTGTGATTGGTTGGAATTCAAAATTTCATTACCACTTCATTGGGCGAAAACGGAATGACGTCATATAAACGAAATAGTCAACAGTAATCTCACCAGACGTTTTGATTTATCTAGAGAAAATCAAAACTCGAGTGGGATTTAATTGACTATTACACGATTAGAAGAAAGTATATAAAGATTAGAAGTAACGAAGTACTCCAATACAATAAAATATTAATTGACTTACGAAAATACAACTGTCTTCAAATGTATTATTGTACCATCTCAACATTACAAATATTACGCTAGATGCATGCTAGATGGCAGTAGTGAGCAATGCCTTCTCGTCGAGAAGTTCTCGATCTATTATACACGATGGCAATGTTACTAGTCAAGAAGGCTTTGTTGATTCAGTTTCATTTTTATTAAAATGCAACATTCCACTTCAATTATCCGAATTCCAGTAATCAACGTCACTTGACAGATGATTTTCAATAAATCTTAATATTAAACAATCTCTGATACATGACTATCCATAATATCATATAGCAGAAGCTATAACATAACCCAACTAATATACACAAGTGTTAGAAAAGTTTTAATTAACGACGATGACATAAAAAATAAACATGAATAATTTTAAAAGGAATAATTATTGAATGAACAATTTTCAAATTTGAATGTGGTTGGTGGTTCAATTGATGCTACATTGGACGTGTGCGTAATAGAAGTGGAACTCGTTGATTTAGGCCTATATGGTGTATTCAACGTATTCAGAATTTCCGAATGAATAATTTTAAAGGGAATAATTATTGAATGTACAATTTTCAAATTTGAATATGGTTGGTGGTTCAATTGATGTTATATTGGACGTGTGCGTAATAGAAGTGGAACTCGTTGGTTTAGGCCTACATGGTGTATTCAGCTTATTCAGGATTTCCGAATGGTGCTCTTCATTTATTTGTAAATCGGATTTCAGAAGATGCATTGGTATGATCAGTGATTTTTATTCATTCTTGTTCTTGAATGCCAATGCGAGTCATATTTGAAACTGCTGTGCATCGACTGGAGTGGTTTGTAATTTTATATATATTTTTGACGTCCAGACCAGCGCAGTTTCAAATGTTGGCAAACAAAGAAACAAATGCTAGGGACGCGATAAAATTAAACAAATGCTAGGGACGCGATAAAATTGTGCGATAAGCAGCCATGATTGGTTGAAATACGTCCTTTCGTACCGTTTTATTGGTCAAAAGTAGTATGACGTAGTAAGAGTGTAATAGTCAAAATAAAAACACAACTCTGTGTGTAATCAACACGTCCAACTTTCAAAGAATATGTAACACAAGAAGAAAATTTTGAAGACTGTTTATTTGATTATTGATCAAAATGGCTACGAAGCGTTATTGTTTAGGATTTTTGTTCATATGAACGTTAATGAAATGGATATGAAACTGTTCCAATTTGGAAATTTTTCATATAGACCAGCGTTGTCAGACACAGCCTAAACGGAGCGGAGCGCTCCACTATAACTCGTTGCGTGCTCCGGTGCTTCCACAGACATAAGCAAGTTCACGCTCCGACTGGACGTCTCTAGCACCACAACCGGTTTCGGAGCTTACAACTCTGACACTACTGGTATAGACTGATAGACGTTTAAAAATAGTTGTGAATTGGTACGCTTTTGTTCATATGTTTACATGAACTTTTCCCATTGTTTCACGAGTACCGACTTTTTAGAGGTAATCTGTACATGCTACACATGCTGGTCGTAACTTACGAGAAGTCCTTGAGGAGTGTTTGTGGTGTGAGGGCTTTCAGTAGGTCGGTGATGCAGAACCTTGTTTGCTATTGGTCGACTCAGTGGAGGTGTAGATTCTATTATATTGTTAAGCTGTTATTAAAGGCATCAAACAGAAGTGTGTACTGGCCAGTAGAGCGTGAATACACGGACGTGGTAAGCTTATAAGAGGGATTTTAATACGTCCAGTGAACGGAAGCGTGGGGGAAACTACTTGCAGGGAAGGGCGAGAAATTATAGCCATCGTAATAAAAAGACTTGCGATGAAGAGACGAAGCTGAAACAATTTATGTTTCCTGTGGTGCGAGGAGAAGGGAGGGCGGGAAAATAAGCAGATGTGTCAATTGTTTTAATGGGAGTTACGGAAAGAAACCGAAGTATGGTATCAAAATTGACCTCTACGTTGGCTGAGTGGTCAGACCTCCGGCGGTCTTCACACAGGCGGCCCGGGTTCCAGTCCTGGTTAGATCTGGGATTTTTTATTGAAAGATTAATAGCGACCAGAGGTCTGCATCGGACGTTTTCGCTCGAGCGCCAAGTAGTTCATAGCATAATCCGATAGGTAGCGCATATGCATGATGGGTAAAATTGTCACGAGCGATAAATCCTCGAACTGTATAAGCCGAGCGTTAGACATTCGTTCTTGTTACAGTGATGAACTGTGTAGTAACATCATAGATGTTTATCATTTCAAAAACTTTGCAGTGTTTAACTAACCTCTGCATACTACAACTACAAAACTTGCTTTAAAATGTAATATAAATGTTGTAGGTAAATGGTTTTTTTTTTTTCCACACAGGAGTGATTTTGTTTTTGCCACATCTGATAGGTGTTATTGGATGTAAATGTAATTATTATAAACGGAGAACACAATCACGATAATGCAAGAACCGTATCAAGTTTTCTAGTAATAATAATAATAATAATAATAATAATAATAATAATAATCTCTAATTATTAGTGTATCAATCTTTGTGCAGCATGATTATTCGTTTTATTATATTTTCTGTGACGTTATCTCTGTACTAATATTGTTATTAATCTACTGCTATATCAATAATATTTTGTAAAACGTTTCTACATTGTCGCAGTATATAGGCGGAACACTATGTATGGACCTATCATATTCTATATGTGGTAAATCAAATATTTAATAATTAATAATTAGCAATAATAACTGTATATCGAAGTTTTTCATACTATTTTATTTATAACTTCATGTTCCTGTTTTGGTACGTTCCATTGACTGTTCCATTAAACGTTTGTCATAAACGCAGAAAATAAAGCCTTACTTTTACCGTGTGAGCAAAACATGTGTATCTTCTCTGTCGCCTTCCATACTGTACTCCAACCACGAGAAAGTCTTCGGGGACTGAGACGAAGCGGGATAATGCTGTGAATGAATGTTGATGTCATAAGATGTCATAAGGTCACACACGTGGGTACTCTTATCTCTATTGGCTAGCTCTCACAGCACAAACCATAACATTGATCTCACATATTGATACTACCCTAGTTACAAAATTAGATGACGGTTAATCTCCTGGTCTTTTAATCTCTCCATACAGAAAATAACATATGGAGGAGAGCGCATGGATTTTTAACTGACGTTATAACGGTAATATCGTCTATCTACTTCACTCCAATAGATGACGCAATAGTAAGCACATTCCTTTCACGGTTGATCTCCTGGTTGGAGAACAGTACAAGATAAGACATGTCGGTGAGATGACCTTGTACGGCGCTTCTATGTATTACGAGGGTATCGTATCTCACTCGAGGGTGCGACACTCGACCGAGTTCAAGCGAGCGATTTAACTCCAGTGCAGCACTCTGATAGCGACACTTGTGACGGACAAGGTTGCAGTTGGGGTTTTTCTCGGGGTTCTCCTGTTTTTCCCCATATTAGGCACCTGCATCATTCCGTCAACATTTCTTTATTTCGTCATCATTCCACAGCATTTCCCGAACCCCGGTTGGCGACGCACGGAGGGGGCTGGCCTGGGGACGAAGGGTTGCCTGCTCGAAACTTGAGTTTGGTGTTTCATTCCTTCTTGACGAAATATAACAAAGTGCGAGTATATAACTTACATTAGTGGCAGTGTGCACCATTCTCGATCATCTAGCCCGTTTATCAGCAATCACGGAAACATGGTTAATTCTTGACAATGATCAAGTTACAGATGCGGTGCACCGACATTTTCCCTCGATCAACTCAGTACCGTCAGCTGACGGTACGCTCGCTTGAGAAGAATCATCTGAGCGCTATGTTACCGCGTATAAAACAGCGAACGAACGCACTCTGTCAATTATCGCTTCGTTTTTGTTTGTCGGACTGTTTCAAACATCCTCGCAGTTTTCAAATAACAAGTTTCAGTAATCATGAAGAAAAAAAAAAAAAGAAAAGAGCAC
This sequence comes from Periplaneta americana, assembly GCF_040183065.1. Classification (NCBI taxonomy): domain Eukaryota; kingdom Metazoa; phylum Arthropoda; class Insecta; order Blattodea; family Blattidae; genus Periplaneta; species Periplaneta americana. Next base: position 182,033,260 of record NC_091120.1, on the reverse strand, counting down.
CGAACTTCTCACAGTTCGAAGTGAGAATTCTTTTAGAACTCGTCAGCAATTCTGCATCCATATTAGAGAATAAAAGTACTGACGGAAGTTCTCTAAGAGAAAAGCAGGCTACCTAGTTGGATTTAACCTCACAATTCAACATGAGTTATACGTGTTTACATAATTCCACATAATTTGTAACGCAATTTATACAGTGGTTATTTCATATTAATGATAATAATAATTGGGAAAATTTCAGTATACAGATACCTCACTGACAATTATTTTGAAATAGGCTACTAAAAAGAGCAGATTTGTATGTGTTTGTTGAATGCTCATCATCTTGCTTACGAAAAGACACATTTCAGTGCCAATAATTTATTTGGGAAAATTTCAGTATACGGATACCTCGCTAACAATTATTTTAAAATAATAAAAAAAAAAAAGTAATTCGTCTGCGTATGTCGATACGCACCATCATGCATACGAAAAGGAAGTTTTTAGTGCCAATTTATTTTGTGTGCACAAGGTTGGAATTTTGGAGTAAGAGGGAAAGGAAAGTATCCTTGTTCTGAAATTTATCCATTTATTTTGTGTTCACAAGTTTGGAATTTTGGAGTAAGAGGGAAAGGAATGTATCCGTGTAATTTCTCTTAATTCAAGCGTAAATAGCCTAATTGTCCAAAACGTCATGTAGGTCCTAATAGTTTCAAACGGCAAATCTATAGCTAATAAGCAAAGCTCGGATCTTGGGGACTTGTGTGTCGTGTGCTTGAGTAAGGTTACAGGCATAACGTACACAAAGCTCACGCTGCAAGTGCTCAGGGACAGTCGTTTGTACTAAGAAAGTGGTCACATCGAATGGCAAGAAGACGAACGAATAAACTGTGTCACGTCGAAGCCAATGACATTAAGAGAATTACAGGTAAACGGTCTGTTTGAGGAATTAGAAAATACGTGTTATTCGAATGGGTGTTATGGAAGTTTGAAAATACATTTATTAAATTTTAGGTACAGAATTTCGTGGAGGAATTCTGAGGAGATACATTATTTTCTTCTAATGCAGAGTTTATGTCTTGTAAGTTGTACCACACATAAACTAGAGCTGGAAACGGGCATTCATTGAAAGACATTGCAGTCCTTTAAATTGATGGAGAATTTGTCCATAGCCATGGATCAAGTCGTAGAGGGACCTTCCCTAGTAGTGATACACTAATTGAAAACTATTTGCGAGAAAATTTAGGATATACTTATCTTTCTCAGATACGAGATCTGCTGAAAATCGAACAGGAAACAGTGACAGTGAAATATTCAGTATTTTATTTAGGCCCAAGACTTTATAATAAAATTTCAAACCATTTTCCAAATTTGAAATTTTTTAAAATTGAAACTTTTAAAAAAGAATTTTGTAAAATTATCCATGATATATAATAGTAACAAATGCACTTTTTTACCTTTTATTTATATCGACTATATTCATGTTTTTATTGAATATCACTGGCTTCTGTCGGATTGTCAATTTATATTAAATGTGTATTTTTCTCTCGTTTTCCCTTTCTTCTTTATTCTTGCTCTTGTGTTGTACTTATTGGTTTGAATTAAGTTAATTATTGTATTTAGTAAACTGTCCTTGTAAATTTTATGTTATATTATTCACTAAGACCACACCGTACACGAGCCTGACTCTTACGGTAGTGGCTAGAAACATTTTTATTTTATAAATGCAATTTGTACTCACTAGGTAGCTAGTTAAAATAAATAAAATAAAAAAATTAAAGTTTACTCCCGTCACTTCATGTGACGTGGAAATAAGTTTCCTTCGTTTCAAATCATGTTTAACTAACAGACGAAGAATTTATGGGTTCGAAAATCTTCGAATGCATGTAGTCATACACTGTAATGAAATGTACAGAGCAGAACTGTAAATTTGATGTATTTTGCATGTTTATTTATATATATATATATATATATATATATATATATGCTATAAAATTAGATGTTTCAACCTATCATAATATTATCATTATGTTGTTCCAGCCAGGAACCACTTTTATAGGAGACCTGACAGTACCTCCGTGCTGGAAGCGGGAGTTTGTTGACATTGAAGTCCGGTCGCTTAGCCACGTTCTAAGACACAAGTCCCCAACTTCCGAGCTTTGCTAATAAGTGATAATCTCGCATTCTACAAAATGGTAATTTAGTTTTACTATATTATTACCGGCATAGAATAACTACTTTATTATTATGTTAACAAAATTGGACAGTTAGGCCTAAGTAATATTTTGTCCTCAAGTAAAGTCCCGATCTTTCAAAGCAGAAACATAACTTACATAAAACATGTCTATTTTGAGGGGGGGGGGGAAACATTTTTATTATTCATCTATAAACTTACTCTTTCTACAATAACACCAATTCTGTTATTTCCGCAGTGATTTTCGTGTTCAAGATACATCATTTCATCTTCAATTCCATCAAGTACGTCAGATCGTGCCGCCATTTTGGTTTTCTCGACTTTACCATGTTCAATTCAAGATAATCGGTCCCACACCCGTGATCAAATTTGATCATCATCAATCACTTGTTTAACTTTGATCGAGATTGATACTCCGCAAATTGGCGTTGAAGATGGTCAAGTGCCAGCTTAACCATGGTCAAATTTTAATCGAGAATGGTGCACACGGGCATAGTACTTGAAGAATTTTAATTTGAAAAGAGAAGTAAAATTTATCAATACTTTCCTTCCTTGATGTTGACATACTATACAAACGGAACAGACCTTGTACCATGACGGCGTATTCCTTATACGAGTGTAGCATTGCCGATATTATGTATACAAGTTGTTGCATTCTTCCTTTAATTAGTAAGCCGGTGCTCAAGCAAGTGCAAATATTTGCTTTGAAATGAGAGGAATATGGCTTCTGACTATTGTGAACGTGTGGAGATGAGATGCGATGTCCTGTCAGTTGTATCAGTGGTCTCCTAGCGACGGATGAGGCTCGAATAACGTCACGACCTAGGTTAAGGTCACCTCCAATCGATTGATTTCCCTTCATCAGGTGGTATTTTGATCCGTACGGATAAACACGTTGGGGGCTTGCGTAACGGGTGCAATCGGAAGGTGATGCAACAGCTCGAGCCCTTGGATAATGCTAATTCTTTATATCGACAGTGTTCAGGTAAAAGGGTTTATCCCACAAAAAGAAATTTTTTCAGAAAGAGCTATAATTAATTTTAGTACTTTATATGAAAGAATGTAAACGTAATTGTCAAAACACATATCTTCACGTTTTGTAATTAAATTTTAACTAATTACAGCAAAAAAGTCACATTAAAAATGAGAGTTAAGCCCTTTTACCTAAACACCATCGATATTATAGTGTCTCTCTCAAAATATGGAAGCTGTTCAGAAACGGTGGTTTGATGACAACAACGATATTGGAACAGTGTTGAAATAAAAATGGCAGGATGCCAAAATAATAGAAAAAAAAAGTTGCTTCACAGCTACTTTGTTCCCTATAAATATAAATCTTACAGGATATTCTGAGATCATTCGTCTCTTTGGCTACAAGCCGCTACCTCTTTGACTTGACCTGTTCTGACTTCATATCTTGTCTTACTGATTTGCTGACTTTAGTAATGTCTTGCACCTCTGATTGAGGTTCTGGCTCATATGTACATCTATTATTATCAGGCACTACACCTCACTTGACGACGTGTCAGAGGAAGAACAATTGTTTGTATGCATCTGAAGTCTGATTAGTGTAATATGTAGCCAGTCAGCGATGTATACAATGGAGGGAGAAAGGAATTGGCCATCCTACCCCATTATCTCCTGGCCTAATTGCCTCATTAGTGATGCCTTGTTGATGTCACTTGCGGGGTCCAGACCTGTCTTTGGATAGTTGACTAAATAATAACAGTACTGTCTTGCTAACTGGCTTCCCGCTGACTGATGACTGGTTGACTCACGATTGACTGGTCGAATCACTGGCCGACTGATGACTGACTGGTTGACTCCCTGACGACTGACTGGTTGACTCCCTGACGGCTGACTGGTGGACTCCCTGACGGCTGACTGGTGGACTCCCTGACGGCTGACTGGTGGACTCCCTGACGGCTGACTGGTGGACTCCCTGACGGCTGACTGGTGGACTCCCTGACGGCTGACTGGTGGACTCCCTGACGACTGACTGGGTGACTCCCTGACGACTGACTGGTTGACTCCCTGACGACTGGCTGGTTGACTCCCAGACGACTGACAGACGACTTACAGAAACCTGCAGAAAAGTATATTCTATTATCCATGTGCTAAAAAGGATAAATGTTCATCTTCCCTCTTGCTTAAAAAAGACCCTTGTGCAGACACTTGTATTTCCCTATTTTGACGATGCTCACATTTTACTGACTGACCTTTCCAGCGACAACAAAACGAAACTTCAACGTGCTCATAACTTGTGTGTACGTTTTGTAAGCAATGTTCGTAAATATGATCATATTACCCCATCCCTGGAAACAATAGGTTGGCTTAAACTAGATAAGAAAAGAAATTTACATTCACTTCTCCTTCTCTTCGAAATCTTGAACTCTTCTATTCCTTCGTACCTGTCGTCTCGCTTCACTTACCTTTCTTCCGACCACAATCTGAACACACGCTCTCGCCATGAAACAATACTAACAACACCATCCCATCGCACCTCATACTCATCCTCTTTCGTTACCTGCTAGCATCAGGGACTGTCGAAATAAAATTGAATTCAAACGCAAACTTACTAGGCACTTGACCAGTAATTGAGACTCGTTCAGACATGGTTTCTTGTAAATAGTTCTCTTAATCTATCACAAAATATTTCAATATCCGGTAATTTCATTACTATAGATTTTTGTTATTGTAGGTTTAATTTGTAATTCAATAAATACAAAAATATTCTTTGTTCTTAACTTCTATGATAAAATGTCTAGCTTTCATTAATCAGGTAATCTTTTCGTACTTTAATTTTTATTGTAATTGTAATTATAAATTTAATGTTAATTGTAATTGTATTGTTCATATTATAGTTGTAATCCCCTGGTAGAGGGGCAGAGAAGGCCTGATGGCCTTATCTCTACCAGGTTAAATAAATACTAATACTAATACTGATAGGCTGACTCCCTGACGACTGACTTGACTCCCTGACTGACTGGTGGACTCCCTGACGACTGACTGGGTGACTCCCTGACGACTGACTGGGTGACTCCCTGACGACTGACTGGTGGACTCCCTGACGACTGACTGGTGGACTCCCTGACGGCTGACTGGTTGCCTCCCTGACGACTGACTGGTTGACTCCCTGACTACTGACTGGTTGACTCCCTGACGACTGACTGGTTGACTCCCTGACGACTGACTGGTTGACTCCCTGACGACTGGCTGGTGGACTCCCTGACGACTGGCTGGTGTACTCCCTGACGACTGGCTGGTGGACTCCCTGACGACTGGCTGGTGGACTCCCTGACGACTGGCTGGTGGACTCCCTGACGACTAACTGGTTGACTCCCTGACGACTGACTGGTGAACTCCCTGACGACTGACTGGATGACTCCCTGACGACTGACTTGTTGACTCCCTGAAGACTGACTGATTGAAACTGAAGCCCGGTCACTTCTGTCACCTCTTCCCCAGCTTCTGATCACCATCTTCTGTATCGCATAACCATTTTTTTCCCCTGGACATACTGATGCATTTCCGCCAACTGGTTTTTCTTTTAACTAAGGATGAGACTCTTCAATCTTCTCATTTGTCCAATTCATCTGAGTTTTAAGCTTTTAAAGGGCTATAAATCCTTCATCCGGGAGGAAAATAAAGCTTCGAAGCCCGTGACGTAGATATAGGGCACGTGGAAGAACCATGCCCCTGATATAAGGATCGAGGCCAAATATGTCTGTAATTCCTTGCTCACGTTGAATTTCGATATACTACTGAATAACTTTTCTGTCTATCAGACAGACATACGGCGCAGCGTATCCAGAACTACTTTTTCCTATCTGAGATGCTGAAAACAAATATTTCTACGAAAATCTAAGAATCATTTTATTTTAAAAAGCAGCAAACTATTTTATCTGATGACGAAGTAGAGAGAACCGCAATCGATGATAAATAAATGTGTTTATTGGACTCATTTACACAAATTTAAAATTATACAATTTATAAAATTTGGCTCACTCCGTAAAGAGCCACCGCTTATGTTCGGGAGTGTCTAGAAAACATGAAAATAAAATTATTTGTATTAAGCATTAATGATCAATAGGGAACGGAATTTGGAGTAGTAAAAGCTAGTATTGGCATCTACACAGTCATTTGTTTACAACCCTTTATACCAAGTCCTCCCCTCCATGACATACTCGCAGGTCTCTACACGTCAACAACAGGTGAACGGGACAGTTGTCGCATAAGAACTTCAACATGCAGGTTTGCAGTTCAGAGTAGTGAAGAGTAGGTACAATGCCGAAAGTGAAACCAATTAACAATACAGTATTGAAAGACTATATTTGTAAAACCTCCAGATCAAGTATCAAAATTCAGGAAATAATTCCCTAAATTGTCGCTTCCCCCATGTCCAGTTCCTACGAGATGGGGGTCATGGTTAGAAACTTGCAATTATTACGCACGTCACCTCCAATCTGTGAAGAAAGTGGTCCAGTCTTTCGATACCGATCACGCGGCTGCGATTCAAATACGCCAGGAACTGCTAAATGATGAAACAATCGAGAAAGAAGTCACGGATATTAAGTCAAATTTAGGATATTTACCGGATGCCATTATTCAATTAGGAAAGTCAGGAGTAGAACTTGTTGAGCAAATAAATATTATGAGGACTATTGTAAATAGACTGAGTGCAGTAGAAGGTGAAATAGGAAAACGTGTTGGTGAAAAAATGAATAAAGTTTTGATTAAAAATGATGGATACGATATTCTTAGTCGGATTTCAGATGTACTAACAAAGACTTGTCCCAATAACGTCATTCAACATGTGAATTTAATTGACGTATCTTGTTTCAAGTACTCTCTAATTGTCTCTGCAGATGGAGAGCGGAGTTTTTCCATGTTGCAAAATTTTCTTCCTTGCAACAGAGCAAAGTTGTATTTTGAAAATTTGAAAATAATATTTACAATTTATTATAACAAGGCATAGCATTAATTGAAAATGCCATTTCGTTTGGATCTACATATTCAGAGGCGAGTTCCATACAGAAGACAGCTGTCTATCAACATCAATATGTCCACTGACACGCGAAGATGCAGAGGTTCATATTTAATTATGTATATTTGTAATGTTGTTTATTGGTGTCTTGTGCGTTGCGAAGAAAAGCACATGTAGTTAAAAAATAAATGCAGATTATGTATGTAGGCCACTATATGTCATTAAACTATTCCATTTGTTTATTCTGAAATATATTTACTCTTCCATGAACCGTGACGCAGCTCGCTTGACAGTCACTGAGCTACGAATATCTATACTACGTTTCACCATTCTTTATAATACTCCAAATCCCTTTCCCTGATGATCAGTCTTCACGTATAATCGATAGTAATCGTTACGTCAGTAACCGAGGCTGCATGTTGCTAACATCAGTGGACGCGTGTCGTTTACCGATAAACAGAAGCGTTTGAAATTAGCATCAGCTTATCACGTGTAGTGTTTGCTCTTCTGATTTCGTATTGAGAGCTTCTAATTTTAACGCCCTTCGCCATGACCACTTCATTTATCGGTGGCGCTGTGCCATACGCAGTTCATTCACCATCTCCTATCCACCAATCCAAATCGATCGTCTGCAAGCGAGTGTTGAAGTCAGCCAAGCTGCAACCAGCACCAGATTGTTCGATAGTGCAGTTTTGTAGGGACCAGTCTTCACAGAAAAACACGTATACATAACTGTTTCCTAATAAAATTTTTGGGTTTGCATCATCTACTGTACAAACATCACCATTTGGAGTGATAAATGACAACATAAATGTTAAAGGGGGTACTTTATGACTAAGGAACGGAGTTTGGACACCAAAACATTGCCTATAAGCGGCTACAGGTTTAAGGAACACAGACTATTGGATGACGTTAGTTGTTTACTTTACTAATGTACCTTCAGGTACGTACACAAAATGAAAGACGTCGCGTGAAGGAATTATGTTCATTTTAAGTTAAATGGGTGCGGGATTTGTATTGTTTACTGCATTCTAATAGGTTGTTTCGACACAGCATGCTTGTTTTTTTTGTTTCGAAAGTAAACATTTCGTAAGGAATTCAGTTGTGATCTAGTGAAGATACTGTTAAGATGTATTAAAATGCCGACAATAAAATCTGCAACTTTGCCGATACTTGTAAAAAAACTTCGGCGGTGACTATTTTTCAGTCATGCTGGGCTATTCCATATGAAATCGATCAGTAAAAAACCTCGTATTTTTTATACTCTAATTCTTTCCCTATTTATACAAGGTGCTGAGGAGAGTGCATTTTCAAACATATACTATCGAAAGTCAAACGGTTTTTGTATTATTGAGCGACAAATTTAGCGTATTTTATAATAACAAGCCTCTTTCAGCGCTCAGAACTCTGGACCATTTACTGCAGAACATTGAACGAGAGCTTATTTTGAAGCTGACATTTGATAGGTTATGTTAAGAAGTAATCCTTAGTTTTATTATACACAGAGAGACAGATAATCTGATTTTACTTACTTTTAGGATTTTTGCCAATTTGTAAAAATGTAAAAAAATATTGAGAAAAAACCTTGCATTATTAAGAGGGATTCAGCATTGTTTGCTTAGTGGTACGGCAATAAGTTTCGAGGGTATTAAATAAATTATTTTCACATGCCTAGACTTGAACGGCGCAGTACCGCACGCACTGGCCGAGAGCTGAAGATAAGCGAGCGTTGGGCGTCATTTTACTCCTGTGTTTATGAAAACCTGTGATAAGGCTACCTCAGCCATGCGCTGCTAGACGAAACATCACGTGTTGTGTCTCCTGGCCTTGCTTGGCTCTGGTCTTGGCTAGCTCCCGCCTCACAATCAGCTGGTTACTTCACGCGCGTATTATTTATTTTCTTTATTTGTACTTTCAATGCGGAATCTAACTATAATAATAATAATAATAATAATAATAATAATAATCCGTGGCGCTACAGCCTGTGAAGGGCCTAGACCGACCAGCCGGCTGCTGGCCTCACGCCCACATGCCGAAGCAGAGGTGGACGATCATCCAACCAGAATGGAGGTATCGTGTGGTTAGCACGATGATCCTCCCAGCCGTTATAGCTGGTATTCGCAACCGGATTTCGCTACCTATCGTAGCTCCCCAAGTGCATCACGATGCTGGGTGGGCACCGGTCCCATACACTGGCCGAAATTTCATGAGAAAATTTCTTCCCCCATGAGGACTCGAACCAGCGCGCATTCCGTAACGCGAGTCCTAGGCGGGATGCCTTAGACCGCGACGCCACGGCGCGAGACGGAATCTAACTATATGTTTTAAAAATATTTTTTCCTTGGTAAAGGCGTCTTAATGAGGAAAAATCTAAATTTCTCCATTTCCATAAAAAGTAAGAAAATCTGTTTATATGTCAATATAAACTTTAATTTCTCAGCATCAAAAGAAACCATGATTTTGATCATTGGGTGAAAGAGTTTCGGAGCCACAACAGTTTAAAGTTGCTAATTTTATGAAAATACAATACATTTAAATATTTTTAATTTAAACATTATGAAGTATCATCATCATCATCATCATCATCGCAATCTCTGTTTTCTTTCTTTTTTCTTATATTAGCTCATGAGAGCTCTATAGTGCTCTTTTGACTCTGTTGACCCTCTATAGGGCTTTAATTTAATATATATTATTTTTATCAGGGTTTGTATTTCTTTTTTATATTTACATGTGCTATCTGGTAGGATGGAAGAGAAGGCCTTATGGCCTTAATCCTGTCAGATTAAATTAATCAATTAATTAAGTTCTGATGCCTCAAACTTTGCACAAAGCATTGTATCACAGTTCTCTACGTACAAAACAAGTTTTATTGTATTTAGAAATTGTAAGGTCAATTTTCTCTATATTTCGGTCGATTTGAGATGGAATAGCTACTTAGTGTTTCGAATTCATAGTTTCAGGCCCGGAACGTGATTAATTTGATTCCACCTTGTCATTAAGACAGTCGCTATCTGTCCTAAGAAGAGGTTCGGAAAGACAGTGTCCATTCGAATTTTAATTAAAACTTTGATGACCATGATCTGTCGGTGTATGAAGTAGCCATTAATATTTATAAACCGTTCAGGCTGGTAAACACTGTCCGTCTCAAGTGGTCCCGCAATGCATAATGGTTGAAGTGAGATGCGACAGCCCTGTCGTCGGCATTAATGAGATCCCATCCCCTGGCCACTGTAATAAGAATTTATGACGCAGCATCCGATTATAACCTATCCTTGTCTCCATGGAAAAATTATGATCTGATCAACAACCACGTTGTTCAGCTTTTCTTACCCCATTGGCTATTAACTCTGAAACGGTCTTTATAGACTGAACCGTAAATAATGCCATTAATTTCAGGGAGTTATTCTTTGAGATATTTCAAACAAAAAAAGTTTAATACAATTTTGCTCTTTTTACTTCCTTTTCGCGTTAAAAATTTGTTTTATATGAAATATTTCACTGCGTGTTTTGAGAATGCCATTGATTTAATTCCCATATGCCCAATCACTTTAAGAGAGCAATGTATTATGATGACTATTACACTTTTACTACGTCATACTAGTTTTGACCAATAAAACGGTACGAAAGGACGTATTTCAACCAATTATGGCTGCTTATCATACAATTTTATCGCGTCCCTAGCATTTGTTTAATTTTATCGCGCCCCTAGCATTTGTTTAATTTTATCGCGTCCCTAGCATTTGTTTCTTTGTTTGCCAACATTTCAAACTGCGCTGGTCTGGACGTCAAAAAAAAAAAACAACAAACAAACAGAAAATTACAAACCACTCCAGTCGATGCACAGCAGTTTCAAATATGACTCTCATTGGCATTCAAGAACAAGAATTAATAAAGATCACTGGTCATACCTATGCATCTTCCCTGAAATCCTATTTACAAATAAATGAAGAGCACCATTCGGAAATCCTGAATAAGTTGAGGAATAAACCATGTACACCAACGAGTTCCACTTCTTTTAAGCACACGTCTAATATAAAACACTAACACCAACAAACTAAAACATTCAAATTTGAAAATTGTACTTTCAATAATTGTTTCTTTTAAAATTATTTGTTTATTTTTTATGTAATCATCGTTAATTAAAACGTTTCTTGTTTATTTCATCATCCTAATTAAAACTTTTCTAACACTTGTTTATATTATTTAGGTTATGTTATAACTTCTGCTATATGATATTATGGATAGTCACGTATCAGATTGTTTAATACTAAGATTTATTGAAAATCATATGTAAAGTGACGTTGATTACTGGGATCCGGATAAATGAAGTGGAATGCAACTGTTTTAATAAAAATGAAATTGAATGAACAAAACCTTCTTGACTAGTAACCGTCTACAGAGTTCAATGAAGATTCCATAGTTGGCACAACTGATGACAAAAAAAAAAACCTCCGCCGTCTGGATCCAGAGCTAAACATAACACACTACTGCCATCTAGCGTAATATTTTAGAGATGGTACAATAATACATTTGAAGACAGTTGTATTTTCGTAAGTCAATATTTTATTGTATTGGAATACTTCGTTACTTCTAATCTTTATATACTTTCTTCTAATCGTATAATAGTCAATTAAATCCCACTCGAGATTTGATTTTCTCTAGATAAATCAAACCCTCTAGTGAGATTACTGTTGATAAATTATTGGAAGAATTTTAGTTTTGTCCTTCAAATATGCAGAAATTTTATCCGAACAAATGTAACTTTTCGTTCTGCCAATTATTTGTTGAGATGAAATTTATGCGCATTTAAAGGACAAAACTAAAAATGATTTCAAACATTTATTATCATAATACACTGCTCTCTTAAACTGACTGAGTATATTGGGAATTAAAGCAATGGCTTTCCCAAAACACGCTATGAAGTGTTTCATATAGAAAAATTTTTACCTTCGAAAAGGAAGCTAAAACGAGCAAAACTGTATTAAACTATTTTGTCAGAAATATCCCAAATAATAACGCCCTGGTATTAATGCCATTACTTACGGTTCACCCTGTATATTGAATTCTAATGTGCTGCTTTAATGGAACTCGTTGAGTTGTGTTTTCGCTTTCATGGCACTATCGTAGCGAAGGAAGAGAATTGATCCTGACTGCTTGTTAGAACGTCAGGAAAGAGCTATGTTGACAAGTAAGCTTGTCTTTACGCGCATAAGATGACAATAACTTATCCTCTAACCACACTCCATCGATTATATTCTGGGAGTAATGAGAAATAACTCTGTTACTGTTTGGAATCGGACCCAGATTCATATGAACTTCACAGAAAATTACCTCAAGAATTAGCTCCATAGAAGCGGGTACATTAGCGAATCATCATAATCAGGGAAAGGGATTTGGAATATTATAACCAAAGCTCGGAACTTGGAGACTTGTGTCTCTGAATTGGCTAAGCGACCGGACTTACATGTCAACAAACTCCCGCTTCCAGCACGGAGGTACTGCCAGGTCTGCTATAAAAGTGGTTTCTGGCGGGAACAACATGTTGATAGTAATACGACAGGTTGAAACACGTAATTTTATAGCATATAGGGCATACTGTATAATAAGAATAAACATGAGAAATATATCAAATTTACTGTTCTGCGCTGTACATTTCATTACAGTGTATGACTACGTACATTCGAAGATTTTCGAACCCATAACTTCATCGGCTATTAGTTAAACATGATTTGAAACGAGAAAAACGTATTTCCACGTCACATGAAGTGACATGAATGTTTTCACTGTCACTGTTTTCCGTTCGATTTTCAGCAGTTGCTAGCTGATCTCTTATCTAAGAAAGATAACTACATCCTAATTTTTTCTCGAAAATAGTTTTCAATTTGTGTGTCACTACTAGGCCAGGTCCCTCTTCGAATTGATCCATGGCTATGGACAAATTTTCTACCAATTTAAGGGACTGCAATGTCTTTCTATGGATGCCCGTTTCCAGCCTCTAGTTTGTGTGTGGTGCAACTTACAAAATATAAACTCTCCATTCGAAGAAAGTAATGTATTTCCTCCGAATTCCTCCACGAAATTCTGTACCTAAAATTTAAAAAATATATTTTCAAATTTCTATAATACCCATTCCTCAAACAGACCGTTTACCTGTAATTCTCTGAATGCCATTGGTTTCTTCCTCCGTTTTCCTGGCATTCGATGTGACCACTTTCTTAGCACATAAGACTGTCCCTGAACACTTGCAGGGCGAGTTTTGTGTACGTTGTACCTGTAACCTTACTCATGCGCACGACACACAAGTCCCCAAGTTCCGAGCCTTGATTATAACGAATGGTGAAACGTAGTATAGATATTCGTAGCTCAGTGACTGTCAAGAGAGCTGCGTCACGGAGCATGGACTAGTACAGTTCACTTCATACAAACTTACACGCAATGTTCTGTAAACGTATTTCAGAATAAACAAATTATATTTTAATGACATATAGTGGCCTACATATGTACATAATCTGCATTTCATTTTGAAATACATATATTTTTCTTGGCAACGCACAAGACACCAATAAACAACATTACATTCTGCATGGAACTCGCCTCTGAATATGTATGTTTTTTTTTGTCAGGAGCGTGTTAAATTAAAATCTTTATTTACAATATCGTGAAATATGATTAACATGTATACAACGTATACTACAGTATTTACAATATATTCAATATACTACAATATTTACAATATAGCCTAATACGGTATCATTAAATGTTGAACAAAATGTAGAAGCAAACGAAATGGCATTTTCAACTAATTGTATGTTTTGTTGATGAAACAATTATTCCTGCTTTGCCTTGTTGTAATAAATTGTAAATATCATTTTCAAATTTTCAAAATACAACATTGCTCTGTTGCAAGGAAGGAAATTTTTTAACATCTCCAGAGACAATTGGAGAGTACTTGAAATAAGATACGTCAATTAAATTCACATGTTAAATGACGTCATTGGGACACGTCTTTGTTAGTACATCTGAAATCTGACTAAGAATACTGTAATCATTATTTTTAATCAAACCCTGTCTATTTTTTCACCAACACGTTTTCCTACTTCACATTCTATTGCATTCAGTTTATTTACAATAGTCCTCATAATATTTATTTGCTCAGCTAGTTCTACTCCTGACTTTTCTAATCGAATAATGGCATCCGGTAAATATAACAAATTTGACTTAATATCCATGACTTCTTTTTCGATTGTTCTATCATTTAGCAGTTCCTGGCGTATTTGAATCGCAGCCGCGTGATCGGGATCGAAAGCCTGGACCACTTTCTTCACAGATTGGAGGTGATGTGCGTAATAATTGCAAGCTTCTAACCTTGACCCCCAGCTCTTAAGAACTGGACATGGGGGAAGCGACAATTTAGGGAACTGTTTCCTGAATTTTGATACTCGATCTGGAGCTTTTACAAATATAGGCTAGTCTTTCAATTTTGTATTGTTAGTTGGTTTCACTTTCGGCATTGTACCTGCACTTCACTACTCTGAACTGTAAATCTGCATGTTGAAGTTCTTATGCGACAACTGTTCCGTTCACCTGTTGTTGACGTGCAGAGATCTGCGAGTATGTCATGGAGGGGAGGACTTGGTATAAAGGGTTGTAAACAAATGGCTGTGTAGATGCCAATACTAGCTTTTACTGCTCCAAATTCCATTCCCTAATCATAATATATTTATATACTGGTGTAACTGCTACGATTATTTTCTTCAGTTCTTGGAGATTGCGAATAGTGGTGGCACATAGACGACGTCTTTTACATAACCCCACTCAAAGAAATCACACGGCGTTAAGTCCGGAGATCGAGGTGGCTAGCGATGTAGGGGAAATTATGGATACCAACGCTTTCTATCGTTATTAGAAATTTAGTGATTTTCTGATAAAAATGGATAGAGCGTCATGTTGGTAGAAAATGAAGTCATCGGAATCATCATCTAGCTGTGAGAATAATCAGTTTTGTAACGTGTCAATGTCGGGAGGTCCAGTCGTCTGTACGGATAAGAAAGGTCCATACGCCTTTGGTTGACAAATAACACAGAAAACGTGAACCTTCGGTGAGCTCTGTTTGTGCTCTGTGATTATTTGTGTTTTTCTGTGCCTCAGGTACGCATGTTGTGACGATTAATTTTTTCTTTCAAGTGGAGTGATGCTACATCTGAAAAAAAAAAAAAAAAAAAAAGAAAGAAAAGAAAAACTATGCAGGAAGCGAAATCATTATGTTCCATTTCTGTTACCATGGCATTGCAAGAGTCAAGCCGCCTATCCCAAAGTATATTCCAGATGTGAATAGAGGGCGCACAAACAGAAGAGAGAACCTCTGTTCAATAGATGTTGTTCATATTATTAGGACTGTTTGTCAGTGCCAGTTATAAAAATGCTGCGTCTGTCGCGTTATCGCTGTGTATTGCTGTCACGAGCACGATAATTCGATGTAAAACTTTAGCACGACTTGTGTTCACAAACGCGAAACATAACTGTATCGCTGTTACGAGCACGAGTAAAGTGAGCATACTCGGACATAGTCTCTCCTGCCAACTAGCCCAGACCTGCAGAACTATAGCTCTTCAGAGCGACTGCTTTACTACCTCTTCTTACCTCACCCACCTTTTCTACCAGTGCGGTCATGGCGTTCTAGTTAAGCTCGGCTGCATCAACATTCATTCTCGCGGCGGCAGGTATACAGTACGCTATCAAGAATTACAAATGAACAGATAATAAAATCTTTAGGAACATACCTTTAGAAAGTAAGAGAAAAATGAATGAGGGAAATAAATAAGTTAAAAGACATGTAAAATAAATTTTAAAATGTATGTATGCATGTAATGTAAGAAGGTCTACCTATGTATATATCGTCCTATTACTAGTAAAGCCGATTAAGTCCACTTTTTGTGTAAAATAAGTTGAGTACAGTCCCCGACTTGTCTTTCTGTACTCTGTATTCTACTAAAATGAAATAAGTCCGAAATGTTGCATGCAGGCAACAAACCAATTACTTTATTTGAAGAATTTATTATGATTTTTCGTGCATTAATAAAATTTTAAGTCCTGTTTTTACAAAACTTGCATTACCGGTCTTAACTGATTTTACTAGTAATGGGACAATAAATAAATTGTACGTTGATAAGTGAGTGATAGCTGTATGACCGGATGTCAATGCTGTCATTCAACATTGTAACACACTCCAGCCAAATAAATAAATAATAAATATATATAAATAAGTATATATATATACATAAATAAATATATATACATAAATAAATAAATCAATAAGGAAGGAAGGAAAGAAAGAAAGAAATCAAGAAATCATGAAATCAATGAACAAATCGTACTGCAGTTTAAAGAGAATAGAAAGATGGCAAAATCTAAACCCGTGAAGAAATACTACTTCCAAAGGAAATGAAAATATGATTATTTTGTTGTTGAAGACGAAAGAATTGTTTGTTTACTGTGTCCCATCCAATTTATTTCTACTCGTCATTTCAATATTAAACCACATTTCAACAAAGCCCATATTAAGAATTGTGGAAGGCACAAACTTTGAGGTAAGTTCATTATTACGAACTGTATATTGATTATTTATTTATATAACTTACTGTTAAATTAAGGACGTCACTCGTTGTGTTCATTTTTAATTGAAATTAATAGTTACTTTCAAAGCTCATTACTTAAATGCTGTACATTTATGTTTCCGTATGTGATGATAGGAGGAAAGTTTTCGAAAATCTAAAGCAAAGAAATCGCAAAGAAATTACCGACAGGAAATCTAGCATAACTGTAAACTTTAAAACGAGATAACGCATTATAAATACAAAGAATTTCTTACAATTCTTTTTGAAAATTACATGTCGCCACTGATGGACCTTTGCACGGGCAGAGAATGTAAACAACTCTACGCGGAAGTCGATCATCCCCAATAGAAGTGGAGTGAGGCTGACGTCATATTTCCCCTACTTACGGGTTCTGCAGACCTGAACTAGCCAATCAGGGCGCTCCGTTATCGTGAAGATCACAACAGCATTGTTGACGGTATTTCTGTTCACATCTGGAATTTACTGTAGTCAACGGGTTATAGAGCTTGTAACGTTTACAACAGCTTCTACCCTCTAATGTTCAGCTGCTTTTGAAAAATGCGTCTCACTATTGTCTGAGGAATGTTAAACTCTCGAATATATTATTTTTTTGTTGAAAAGTCGTCATTTCGTTCGCGTGAGTTACCTAGGTGCTTACAGCTTTGGAAAATAAATGACATATGACACGCGAAATTTGCTGAATTTTGTAGTCGTCTAGTGAAAACTACACAATCGTATCTTTTTATTTCACTTTAAAATTGATATATTCGTTTTGAATGACCCTGTATAATGAGTAAATATATCTTCATCTTCACACCGATTTTATTTCATGAAAGCATAATATTTATAAATACAAACTAATGTATATTGATAAACACGACTTTCTGAGACTTGTCACAAATGATCCTCACAGTGAAAACGATTTCAAAGAATTCTATTCATCTTACCGACCTTCACTTCTAGTAGGCTACTATAAATTTACTTTTATTTTGTATGTACACAGTTATTATATAATGAAAGGACTGCGCGAGGTCATGTTCATATTTAACAATGTTTATTAATCTAATAATCACAACCATACGACAGTTTTGAGAAACTCTTAAGTTTAATGGAAGAATGACATAATGGTGGAAGAATCTGTTGTACTAAGTGTAATGGTGTAGTTCAGTTTAATTCTTTCTTGGAACTATTCTGTGTAGTGCTGTGGAACACGTATGTGCTGTAAAAAATTCTAGGGGTGTCCCAAATTGGGAGTTTCGAATCAGACAGATAAAACTCTTTTCCTTCCCATGCTTACGAAAAAAAATACTTAAATTTCGAGCTATTTATAAGATAATTAAAAATTAATTAAAAGCGTAACGAATACCCTTTATTTTTCAATAATATCATCAACTTGAACAACAGCTGCTTCTTCCCGCGGATAAGGATATATCTTTTATGCTCGACCATGCCGAAATGTAGTAATTATACACCTGGTAGTAGCACCTCATTAAAGTACACCTATTCATTATAGTTCAGTTGTTCAGCCAATGAGAAATCACCATTGTACCATTGTAAAAGCGCAAGTATCGATTATTATCGGATATGCAATCGAAAGACAACTAGCGAAAAGTCACGGAGGCTGGAAATCCAATAATGTCGCAGAAGGTTATGTTCTGTTACTATAATAATTAGCGTTAATTGTAAATAATATTCAAATAAATTCAATTTGTCATCTCGTTTTTCAATTCTAAATCAATTTTCAGGTTATATCAAGACTAATGTTCATGTTATTCTCTAGATTATATCAAGGTCAATGACATTCGTTCCCCAGAAAAAATCAATACTTTCGCGTCTGCGCACATCTCACAATTTAGGTCAGTTCCACTCCTTACTTACGTAACCATAACATGAATACTTGTGAATAATTTCAAGTTAGAAATATGGTCGAGCATAAAAAGTTGTATGAAACTTGCCTATAATGGTAATTAAGACGCTCGTATGAAAATTATGAAACTCGCTTGTGCTCGTTTCATAAACAAACATACTCGCGTCTTAATTACTACCATTATAGGCTCGTTGCATAATGTAGGCCTACTATTAAAAACCATGTTGTTGTTTAGTCAACTGTCCGAAGACAGATCTGAACCTCACAAGTGATACTAACAAGGCACCACTTATGAGACAACTATACAAGTATCTCATTATTTTTGTGTTTGTGCTTTTTGTATTTGTATCTGTAATTTTACTTCTATTTCTTATTTGCTTCTTCTCTCTTCATTTGTTTCTTGTATATGTCTCTTTGTATTCTGGTGGTGTGGTAGAGAAGGCCTGATGACCTTAACTCCGCCAGATTAAATAAATAAATAAATAAATAAATAAATAAATAAATATGTTGATAGGCGAAATACAAATCCAAAATTTGATTTATAAAGTGTTCCTTTTTATCGTCCAAAATTTCATTTCTAAAGTGTTGGTTTTTTAAATAAGATCATATATTGTTAGAAGGAAAATAGACGTCGTAAGATGTAATTTCTGAAATACCCTTTCATAGTCTTTTATTGAAAATCTACATAGATATTAGACCTATTAGGGAAATGTAAGTCTAAGATTTAATATATACTGCAGCAATAATTTGTCGTCATTCTCAGATTGATATAATCAATGAAGTCTCTATGTACTGTAGTTGATAATGAAAGTCTGGAACTTAGGCGAAGATAAAAATCAGATTCCCGACCCTGTGTGGAGATCGTATCTTTCAGCGTGTATACATTTGCTGTACTCTCTATCCCATTACAGTGCTCAGCAGAACTTCTATAGCAAAAACGACTTCTTGTAACACTAGAGCATTAATCAACTGTCCTAGATAGAGGGTTCGTGCACTGAATGTGTAATGAAAAAATTAAGTTGAGACGTGTCAGAAATTCGTTGTACTGTCAGTCTTTAAAAAGAAGACAGTAAATCATTGACTGTGTCACTAGAACTGTTGCATGATTTAATTTTGCAAACTCGTTTAGTTTGCGAAATAAGTGAGTTCATTCATAAATATCTAACGACTATAGTATCTAATCACGGATAGAGTGGGAAGATAAAATAAGTGGTGACTTGTAGCATTGCGAAATTAGGATTTTGCACTTTGAATTCATATTGGAGCATTAGTGGGGAAACGTGTTTTGAATTATTACAGATAACTGGGCCATATCTTTAAGGGAAGTAGTCTGTGCGATTAAAAAATTTCAATTCAAAAGTTTAGTTCAGTATTTCTAGGCTTTTAGTGCTCAGAGTGGAATAAAAATTTCCAAGCTTATTATATAATCAATCATTCTGAATTCAGTGGTATAAAAGGCAACTAAAGGTACCATTTGGGTGCACGCGACACAGACGAGAGACCGAGACTAGTCGCCTTCTGTCTGCTTCCTATAGAATTATATGAAGTACATTTGAGAGTGCGAGACAGAGACAAGCGACCGAGACAGGCGACACAGACGAGAGACCGAGACTAGTCGCCTTCTGTCTGCTTCCTATAGAATTATATGAAGTACATTTGAGAGTGCGAGACAGAGACAAGCGACCGAGACAGGCGACACAGACGAGAGACCGAGACTAGTCGCCTTCTGTCTGCTTCCTATAGAATTATATGAAGTACATTTGAGAGCGCGAGACAGAGACAAGCGACCGAGACAGGCGACACAGACGAGAGACCGAGACTAGTCGCCTTCTGTCTGCTTCCTATAGAATTATATGAAGTACATTTGAGAGTGCGAGACAGAGACAAGCGACCGAGACAGGCGACACAGACGAGAGACCGAGACTAGTCGCCTTCTGTCTGCTTCCTATAGAATTATATGAAGTACATTTGAGAGTGCGAGACAGAGACAAGCGACCGAGACAGGCGACACAGACGAGAGACCGAGACTAGTCGCCTTCTGTCTGCTTCCTATAGAATTATATGAAGTACATTTGAGCGCGAGACAGAGACAAGCGACCGAGACAGGCAACACAGACGAGAGACCGAGACTAGTCGCCTTCTGTCTGCTTCCTATAGAATTATATGAAGTACATTTGAGAGTGCGAGACAGAGACAAGCGACCGAGACAGTCGACACAGACGAGAGACCGAGACTAGTCGCCTTCTGTCTGCTTCCTATAGAATTATATGAAGTACATTTGAGAGCGCGAGACAGAGACAAGCGACTGAGACAGGCGACACAGACGAGAGACCGAGACTAGTCGCCTTCTGTCTGCTTCCTATAGAATTATATGAAGTACATTTGAGAGCACGAGACAGAGACAAGCGACCGAGACAGGCGACACAGACGAGAGACCGAGACTAGTCGCCTTCTGTCTGCTTCCTATAGAATTATATGAAGTACATTTGAGAGTGCGAGACAGAGACAAGCGACCGAGACAGGCGACACAGACGAGAGACCGAGACTAGTCTCCTTCTGTCTGCTTCCTATAGAATTATATGAAGTACATTTGAGAGTGCGAGACAGAGACAAGCGACCGAGACAGGCGACACAGACGAGAGACCGAGACTAGTCGCCTTCTGTCTGCTTCCTATAGAATTATATGAAGTACATTTGAGAGTGCGAGACAGAGACAAGCGACCGAGACAGGCGACACAGACGAGAGACCGAGACTAGTCGCCTTCTGTCTGCTTCCTATAGAATTATATGAAGTACATTTGAGAGCGCGAGACAGAGACAAGCGACCGAGACAGGCGACACAGACGAGAGACCGAGACTAGTCGCCTTCTGTCTGCTTCCTATAGAATTATATGAAGTACATTTAAGAGTGCGAGACAGAGACAAGCGACCGAGACAGGCGACACAGACGAGAGACCGAGACTAGTCGCCTTCTGTCTGCTTCCTATAGAATTATATGAAGTACATTTGAGAGCGCGAGACAGAGACAAGCGACCGAGACAGGCGACACAGACGAGAGATCGAGACTAGTCGCCTTGTGTCTGCTTCCTATAGAATTGTATGAAGTACATTTGAGAGCGCGAGACAGAGACAAGCGACCGAGACAGGCGACACAGACGAGAGACCGAGACTAGTCGCCTTCTGTCTGCTTCCTATAGAATTATATGAAGTACATTTGAGAGCGCGAGACAGAGACAAGCGACCGAGACTGGCGACACAGACGAGAGACCGAGACTAGTCGCCTTCTGTCTGCTTCCTATAGAATTATATGAAGTACATTTGAGAGCGCGAGACAGAGACAAGCGACCGAGACAGGCGACACAGACGAGAGACCGAGACTAGTCGCCTTCTGTCTGCTTCCTATAGAATTATATGAAGTACATTTGAGAGTGCGAGACAGAGACAAGCGACCGAGACAGGCGACACAGACGAGAGACCGAGACTAGTCGCCTTCTGTCTGCTTCCTATAGAATTATATGAAGTACATTTGAGAGCGCGAGACAGAGACAAGCGACCGAGACAGGCGACACAGACGAGAGACCGAGACTAGTCGCCTTCTGTCTGCTTCCTATAGAATTATATGAAGTACATTTGAGAGTGCGAGACAGAGACAAGCGACCGAGACAGGCGACACAGACACAGACACATGAATTGTGTAGAAGAATGCACCTTAATGAAAGAATGGATCCTGTTAAAGATTAATGAGATGTTTGAGGAATAATCAATTAAAAGATACACAAGAATTTCCAACCGTTTCGGAGTAAATACACAATCTAAAAAGATAATCATTAATACATTAATATAACAAAGTCTGACTTTCACTTTCAAATTTATACTTAATCCATGAACAATGAAACAGTTAAGAGTAATAAAAGGATATTACAAGCAATGATTTACGGTTACAAGTTAAATACGTGATTCAGGAACAAGTACAGTAATTGAAATAATAGCACAAATAATGACTTATAACTAACGAAATTCTTGAAGGGCAATATATAATGGTAGGGGCAATACAAAAGATTTAAAAACAAATGTGAACAGTAAAGGAATAGTAGAAAAATTGACTTAAAATTACACATTAAAGAGATACTAATAACAATACACTGACTGTAGTTACAGATTAAACACATTATTTTAAAAGCAAACACGCAAAGGATCAATAGCTATTTTCAGGCATTATATACATGCACCATGTTTTTAATTCACATCTTTTTGACGTTACTTCGTATATTATTTTGTGCGAGATCTTGCGTATTTGCTTGCTTTCCGCACAAAACCAATATGCGGTAAGTGTGAAATACCACATTCAGTATTCCCAACGTAACACACATAACAATTTCCCTCTTCTTACCGCTTAAGCGCCATATTCATTTTACTGCTTTAGGCTTTTAACATATTATTTTTAGAGACGTTTAACATAGTAATAATTATAAATTGGAAACTTACCACTGCAATTTCACCTAAATTCCACTGTTAATTATTGTTTTTAAATATTTGCAAAAATTAAGTAAACTCTACAACACCACAAAAGTTACTGCATTTGTAATGCAAGTAACATTAAGGAAGCCGTGAAAAAATCAACAAGATTCTAGATGCCGATGTTATTACTGCAATATGTTATATAAATATTGTTAAAATATTAAAATGAAAAATAAATCATTACATAACCTTACCGTTTGTGTTAAGTTCGCATTTAAAGACTGGGGGGGAAAAAAAAGACAGACGTATATCACGGCCTGCTGGAATATAGTAAACACAGAAAACATTTTATAGCAACAATGTTGAAGATAGATATATTTGTTTTCCAAAGTTGCCGTCATTGAACAGAAACCAAGATGGAGATTTCATTGCAACTAGTTAGAAATTCGTCTTTCAGGTATGTAATAAACGATCTTCGCACAAAATAATGTACGATACACGAGCAGTATGTTTGTTTTCATGTTCTCGGAAATTGAAAGAGGTCAACTACGTTTCGCTTTTTCAATCTTTTCCTCGAACATGAAAACGTCAACATACCGCTCTTGTAACGCATATTACTATTGTGTTTCAATCTATTTCAATTTGTTATTATTCACTGTAACAACAAAAATATGTTTCATAAAGCCTCAAGACATTTCTCTATATTTATTGTATCACGGTACTCTTTGTCAATGGCAACCTGTAATGGTTATAGGAAGAAATATATATATATATATATATATATATATATATATATATATATTATATACATATATATAGCTATTAAACATATTATTTTAGAAGCAATAAATAGCTATACTAAGAGATTACTTAAAATTTACGAATTAAATACATTATTTAGTAACAACAGTTGGCAATAAGGAGGTAGGCCTATTACATGAAATGGCTCAAAATTAGAAATCATATGCCTAATTAAAATAAAAATTAAAACCAATATTATAGTATGCGAAATTGAAGACTTACAGTTTCTTTATAGCGGATTAGAACTAATACGATTTTTTTCCCGGAATAATTTAACATGTTACAGTTTCACGAATATTCTATTCAAGAAGGACATGAAATACTTATATGATTTGGAGTTGGTAAGGATATTGGTTAACGGTTTGGTAAATGTATAATTCAAAGTGTTTAGTAACAACTCAAGATCGTATTTTTCACGGCAAAAGACTGGACAATCATACAGGGTGTTTCAAAAATACGGGGCATAATTTCAGGTATGTATTTCCCACATGTAGACAATCAAAATAGTTCATTACAACATGTGTCCGGAAATGCTTTATTTCCGAGTTATGGCCTTCACAACATTGAAATTCACCGGAACGTTGTTCTTTCCGCAGGTCGTTGCCGTCAAAGGAGACATTAAGAGGGCACTCTGACAGTTCATTCCGAGGCGAAGGTTACATTCAGTGTTGTGTAGGCGTTAGACTGTGCGACATGTATTCAAATCAAGAGTTGTCAGAGGTACACTTCATGTACGGTAAGGCGGACGGCAATGCTGCGCTGGCTCGTCGTTTGTACCAGGAGAGGTACCCACAGCGACAATGTCCAGATCGGAAGATATTTGTACGTCTCCATTACCGTCTGTGCGAGTATGGAAAATTTAACTCTCCTGGTTTGGGAAGGGGACGACCAAGATCTACAACTCCAGAAGTACAGGAGGAGATTCTGGAGGCTGTGAACATGACTCCTCCTATCAGCACACGAAGGGTAGCGTTGCAAGTCAATGTTCCTCATACGACTGTCTGGAGACTGTTGAAAGAGTATCAATTGTATCCTTATCATTTGTAACGTGTATAGGCCCTGTCACCAGCAGATTACCCTGCACGAGTTAGGTTCTGTCAGTGGTTCTTGCAGCAGTGTGGTGTAAATCCGAACTTTCCTGCCTTAGTATTATTTACAGTATGCATTATACAACGCCTACTAAAGAAATTGCAATATTTATTGGGAGTAACTGTGTTTCAATAGCAGAAATCTGCGAATATTGAAAGCTACAGAAAATGAGAGCGTTGTTCTGTCTCCGTTTATCATGGCGATCGCAGACGATTAGGATCGACCTGATTGTAGCAACAAGCGCTCTGTTATGCAAGGCCTCCTGGGTCCGCTAATCTGTGCCGAGCTGTCCTCTCGTAAATCAGGATTGTACAACTTGTGGTTCAAACCCTCGGGCCGTGGCGTAAGAACTCACACTTAGAAGCACTTTAATTAGTTGCTTTTGATACAACAGAGTCTATTCATCCTGCAAGATGTGGTTATAACGGAATTGGGGACGTAGCTGCAACAAGAGCCCTTACTCCAAAATGCTTTTCAGCCATTTCGGGCAAACTAGGAATTCCAATGGAAAAGTCTTTTTTAGAAATATTTATATTAGTGTAAGGCGTAGATAAGGCTCTACATTTAAATATTTTAATGTTTTATTTTCAAAAGGAAAATAGTTTTATGGACACTAAATCTAAGTGGTCTTATTTTGTTTTCCTGACGTTTGCAGCACTTACTCATAGAAAGATCAGCTGTAAATGTATGTTTTTCAAGATGCTATTGTTGAAGAAATATTTTGAGAGCCTGCACTGTTAATTCCAGAGCTCTAGGATCAAGAAATTTTTTACTCTGTACAATATTATTTCTGTAATTTATTTTCAGTGTTTGCATTAATAACAATTGGCAATCTTACAGTTCAAGTGAATATTTATTTTGACTTAGAAATGTCACAGTTGTTTTGAAACGCGAAAAATGAAGGGCATTAACTCATCTGTAACATCCGTGACAAAATGTGTGTAACATCCATGACATGAAAAAAAAAACAGCTATAAAATATTTAGCCTACCGATTATGTTTATGGAAATTAATTGGATACCATGAAATGTGCATAGCTTCCACATGGACGCTTGACGGAATCTTTTCTTTATTTTCTGCACTTATAATCAATTTTATCCAACAACTTTTTTTCTGTAAAATTATATTGATCTTCTAAATTGACTCTAATAATAAAAGTTGACAAAAGTCATTTCATTTTGAATATATAGAGTTTGAAAATAGTAAAAATGTAACGTCCATGACAACTGGAATGGCTGTTTTTTTTTTTTTTAGTTAAATTTCTCATAGCAGTGCACTAAATGTACTAACCAATGAACAAAAAAAACTGCTTGAGAAGTAGACTAGTGTGTTATTTATAGAATACGAGTTGAACAGAAACGCTCAAAGATTTTTAATCTATTGTTATACCTCTAGACCGAAGGATTGCGACTTCAAATCAGGTCTTGGTCGATGGGTTTTTCAGGACGCAGAAATCCGGAGCGCTAGGCCTTTGAGAGGAATTTTAAGCCATTCGTCCCGTATCGGAGTTTTCCGGCACGCTAAAGACCTTCAAGCCTGAATTAGAGCTGAATTTTTCCACTTCATCCTAATACCACAGTTGCATATTAGGTGGCTTTGAGGCGATGAGTTTACCATTTGTTTCTCTGCCCTTGTCGCCAATGAGTGTAACTAAATTCCTTGTAGGTACTGAAACCGCCTCTAGGGGCACCTATGTTCTGACATCGAAACAATGAGTTAAATACGAGTACATACAGTATACATAGTCTACAGTAATATGAACCCCGTTTCCGGAGAAAATGTTTTAAATTAAAAATAAAATTAAGCAGTGTGTAATCTTTATAAAACTGTTATTTATTTGTTTGGAATAAAATACAATAATAGTATTAATATAATCATGAACGTTTTTTTTTTTTTTTTTTTTTTTTTTTGAACTTGAGGTATTTGTCAAACAAAATAGTAAATCAGGAAAGGTTAAAATTATTTTAGAAACAAAATAACAAATCATGAAACGACGTAGCACATCACGAACATGTTGAGTATAAAAAAATGTTTTTCAAACGAGGTAGAACAATTTTTGTTTGCTTTCCACTTCTACCTACGGAAATATGTGTCTAACATCCTTAACTTGCTTTTCTTTTCTGGAACTCGAAGTTCTGATTAAAGATTCAGCATTTAAGAGCAATTTTTTCTGCTTGTCCATTCTGTCGTCTGGGGTTTTCTGTCTTTTTTCAAGTATTTTTATTAAAATATTTTACTTTTACCCCTTTACTTTCTGAATTAATTTATTGTACATCTATGTAACATTTTGCATTGCTTACTAATGATACTCAACAATGAATAGGCCTATGTTCTGTAGATAAAGGGCCCTTAACATTCATTAAAATAAACCGTTTTGCTAGCATTACTGTTCAGAATTTCTCCACGACACTCGGTTAGTCTATCAGAGAAACTATGGAGAATCTATCTATATATTTTCCGGAAAAGGGTCCATGGGGCTGAAACTCTTATTGCAGCAACGTTCTAAATTGAAGACCTGAATTATCGACGAACGTCCCAAGCCATTGAAGTAAATTGTTCAGGAGAGTAAGAAAATTACACAGGCTTGCAATATAAGAGTATTGAAATAAATATTTGATTAGAAAAAAACAGACTTAGAGTCGGACTTGGAATATTCTTTTTTTTTTTTTATAGGATGATAGCATAGACGTTGCATTTGACGAGAAGAACTAGATTTGAACGAGACTTTAGATTTCTCATTAGCAATTTCCCAACTAAACTCTCATTAAAAAAATCAGATTTAGTCGGAAAATAATCAAGTTGGCAACACTGCACTAGACACATCATTGACTGGAGTGAACAAATTCACAGATCTCACCAATATCTAATGGTATTTTAAACATCTGACACTGTAACTACTGTATAAAATGTTACATTTAAGTGACGATCATTGGGCTCGCCAGTTTGGACAGTCCTGAAGGAATGTACATCGCATGCCGGGAACAATTACTATTATTGCAATTGCATCGTGGTACGTAATATGCAGTGATGTAGGAGGAACTCTGACCGTCCCTAGTATTGCAATGGGTCAATCAGATTTTGTTACATAATTGAGAAAGAAGGTACTTGCTAGAGATGAACTACAACGTATCTATCAAGAGATATACAGAGGTTTAAGCAAAATTACTTGACGTGTTCATATTGAATTATTGTAGGCCTAATGTAAGTTTAAAAAGACTTAAAAGTTCGTTAAATGAAACGAAATACTTCATCTCTCAATAACTTTCGATTTCAATATAAATTATTTTTTAAAAAGTCATTTGTTTTTGAATACGATGTATTTACTGAATCTTTATCCCGTTATGGCAGGTTTAGTTTTTACTTCAAATGTTTCCAAACATTTGTATTAATACCACGAATCTCAAAATACATTTAAACACTTTATTGACTGGCGTCTAAACACCTAATAAGACATACTCCATAGACATTTGTACAATTTTAGCGTAAACCAATATTATAAAGCTCAGGTGTTATAAAAAATAATAAAATTGACAGCTACTTACAAGCAAACATTCTCATGAGCAGATTTAAAAAGTTATTTTTTTACACCATGTTAATAATGTCAAAACAAGTGCTTATACATATTTTGGACACTCGAGCACAATTACGAGGGCCATGAAAAAAGAAGTTTTCCTGGGACCGTTTACAGAAAAAAACAATTTCATTGGAAAAATTTACTGGAACAGATACAACAACATCTGAGATATTTTTCAACATATTCCCCACTGAAACTGAGACATTTGTCATACCGTGGGATAGACAGAGAGGTGTAGACGGCTGTCACACATTGGTTCCGATCCCAGGTGGAAGACTTCTAAGACACAGGGATATAAAAGTTGATCCCATGGTATAACAAATGTCTCAGTTCTAGTGGGGAATATGTTGAAAAATAGCTCAACAGTTGCTGTATCTGTTCCAATAAATCTCTTCATGAAGTTGTGTTTTCTTTCTGTGAACATCTCCAGGAAAACTTATTTTTACGGCCCTCGTAATTGCTCTCGAGTGGCCAAAATGTGTATGAGCACTTGTTTTGACATTATTAACACGGTGAAAGAAAAAACATTACTTTTTATCTGCACCCATGAAAATGTTTGGTTGTTAGTTTTAGCATACTATACTGCATTCTATATTTAAGTATAAATGTGTGTGAGTGCGATCACTTTTCGGCAGATGCATAGGTGCTACAGTGCGATCGAAAAGTCCCTCCGCAGCTCCATTAGTTCTAGTAACCCTTTAGAAAGTTGGCACTCCTCCGTTCATTCCGGTTTGACAACCTCACACCTTCAGACCATCA
This sequence comes from Periplaneta americana, assembly GCF_040183065.1. NCBI lineage: Eukaryota > Metazoa > Arthropoda > Insecta > Blattodea > Blattidae > Periplaneta > Periplaneta americana. The sequence goes on along the minus strand of NC_091120.1, from coordinate 182,003,941 downwards.
TATGCTTAGCGGCCAGTGCTGCCACTTGAATTCTCTGCCTAGTGTATCCTCGGCTACACAAGCACTGCGGAGAGACTTCTCGATCGCACTGTATTATGCTGCATATATTTACATAGAAGAAAAACATAGGAAATACAAAGAGAACAGGGTGAAGGCAAGGAGAGTGAAGAGAAGACAGAAAAGAGGAAGACAAGGAGAACAAGGGAAAGACAAGAATAGACCTAAAAAAGGGGAGGCAAGAAGGACAAGGAGAAGGTAAGGAGAACAAGGGGAAGGCAAGGAGAACAAGGGAAAGACAAGGAGAGAGGGAAGTGAAGACAGAAAGGGGGAAGGCAAGGATAGGCCTAACAAGGGGATGGCAAGGGTAACGAGAGGAAGGTAAGGAGAACAAGAGGAAGACAATAAGAACAAGGTGAATGTAAGGAGAACAAGGAGAATGCAAGGAAAAGAACGGGAGACAGGGATAACAAGGGGGGGGAAAGGAGAACAAGGGGGAAAAAAGGGGGGAAAGGGGAACAAACAGAACAAGGGGAATGCAGGGAAAACAAAGGGAGACAGGAATAACAAGAGGAAGACAAGGAGAACAAGGGGAATACACAGGAAAACGGGGGATACAAGGAGAATAAGGGGAAGACAGGGACGAAAAGAGTATGACAAGGAGAGCAAGGGGAATACAAAGATGTCAACAAGCATGTATCCCAACTTAAGTGAGCGAATAGGAGAGGCATGGATTCATTTCTGCAACTAGGTATTTACAGAAGTACATCGGTTAAATGGTCGTGACAACTTCATCCTATTGCTAAATTTTGTATTACAGTACATCGCTTTGCATCGGTAGAATTCATGATGTGTAATTTCTATCAACACTGCCTCTGTACTTTTTTCAGTATACATCGAACAGAGCGTTACGAGTGTTCCACAGGCTGTCGGACATGCTATTTATATGCAGGTGGAATTTCAACTATCATAAGTAAGGGTTAAGATTTCTTCCACGAACATTTCACCTGTAAGTGAGGTAGCGGAGCAGTGCGCCTTGGTGGCGATACTACTTCTCCTGCACTTCTGTTGTACTTGTTCTCTATACCACAGGCGTTCCCTTTTCGTGGTGGTTGATTTTCTTATTTGAAATTTCATTAATGGGTAAAGACCTTCCCGGAAAACGGGTCTAACATCAAATTGAAATGTGCGGCTTACGTGAAAAAAGTAATTTTTAAGCACTCATTTATAACAATAAATTATTGCATTTAACAGCTGAATAAACTTGTATCTTTGATTAATTAAATGGTTCTACTAGTAAATGTAGAGTGTAAACGATATGAACTGCTAAAATAATACAGACAGTATATATTGGTCTACTAAACAAAATATCGACTGGAATTTAATCATTTCTTGTACTTCTATTTTTAATTTGTAAATTGCCATTTTTTAAAGATTGATAGTAGTGTAAATAATTGTTTGCATTTCGACTGAACGTGAATACCATTGCCAATGACTTTGCGCCCAATACATACCAATATACAGGGACATCACTTTATTTTTACCAACATTTTTAACATTAACATGGCTATACTCGGAAACACTGTTACCCCCTTCCATTACAGGAGTTTGGAATTGCTAGTGCAATATGTAAACAAATCATTTTACTAGCTATAGGAGGAGAGAAAAGTAGTGTATCCATTTATATTGATATTATGTTTTATTTAACGACGCTCGCAACTGCAGAGGTTATATCAGCGTCGCCGGATGTGCCGGAATTTTGTCCCGCAGGAGTTCTTTTACAATCCAGTAAATCTACTGACATGAGCCTGGCGCATTTAAGCACACTTAAATGCCATCGACCTGGCCCGGGATCGAACCCGCAACCTTGGGCATAGAAGGCCAGTGCTATACCAACTCGCCAACCAGGTCGACGTATCCATTTATGTTACAGGGAAATACAGTATTATGATTTTCAGTTTGATCATTACTTTTACGGTATTTTATCAAAAAACAGTAGAGTAGTAACATTTTTTTTTCACAAACTCAACTCTTCAGGCGGTTATATTCATTATGTAATGTCTACTTTATTCAGCATATTACTGTTTATTATATATTCCTTTATTGGTAAATGATCTTTATATTAATAATTTATTTTATAACCTAATTTATTTCTGAGAATTTTGTGAGCACTTCCGTAAGAAACCCCAATTTCTATAGCTGACTTCTTGACTGACTTATTAGGACTTCCCTGCATCCTTTCTTTAGCATCTTCTTCAGCATCTTCTGTCACCTTTATTGGCCATCTTACACTTTTCTTCCTTTCTGTACACTCTGTTGCTCTAAATTTATCTACCAGATTAATGACATTTCTACGAAAATATTCCGTAATAACGTAATAGGGAAGTTGTGAAAAAAACTATTGTTCACATTCGGTTAAATTGTAATATTCCAGTTTCCATCATCGTCCTTTATACCTACAAACAGTAAAACAAAACTCTCGTTTAATTAATGCTGTTAAGTACCGTACCATATTATAGAGTACCGTACTTTCGGTAACTCTAATCTTCACTTGTGCTCAGTCCACACAGATAAATTCAGTTATGATACACACCATACCTGTGTGAAAATAAACTTCAATAATATAAGCTCTTTCTTCTATAGAAAACGCAACATATTTCTGAAACACACTGTACTCTGTACTGTTTACTTCACTGCTAGCAATAGCGGCCGTAAGTTTGTGTGACTGACGTTAGCAAGGACATTAGTGAAAGGGGTGGAAGTCAAATACATTTAGAAATGCAGGTACAATAAAAATTGAAGTAAAAATAAAATGATGTCCCTGTACAACAGAGGCATCACAGAGTAACAGATAACTGCTTTAGCGTACGTATCGGGCAAAGTAAATAATGACATTGGGAATTAAATAAAATGATTTTACCAAAACATGCTATGAAATATTTCATATAAAAGTTTTTTTTCTCAAAAAGAAAGCAAAAAACGAGTAGAATTTAATTAAACATGTTTGTTTCAAATATCTCAAAGAATAACCCATTGAAATTGACATAGGATTCACTCTGTATAATCAGTCACAGAGCAATAGTTTGGTATCTTGCTTTGTATTTTCTATCGGTCCAGGGAAAGTGAAATGGAGAGTTAAGGGATAGTCGGCGATGACTCTCTTCAGTTATAATGCCCAGGCCTGGTCTAATACATGTGATTCTCCTTGGGAATTTGCCTCTTGAAAAGTTCTGTTGCTAATTTCTCGTGATTTCTGTTTGTATCTCTATCGGTCCAGGGAAAGTGAAATGGAGAGTTAAGGGATAGTCGGCGATGACTCTCTTCAGTTATAATGCCCAGGCCTGGTCTAATACATGTGATTCTCCTTGGGAATTTGCCTCTTGAAAAGTTCTGTTGCTAATTTCTCGTGATTTCTGTTTGTATCTTCTATCGGTCCAGGGAAAGTGAAATGGAGAGTTAAGGGATAGTCGGCGATGACTCTCTTCAGTTATAATGCCCAGGCCTGGTCTAATACATGTGATTCTCCTTGGGAATTTGCCTCTTGAAAAGTTCTGTTGCTAATTTCTCGTGATTTCTGTTTGTATCTTCTATCGGTCCAGGGAAAGTGAAATGGAGAGTTAAGGGATAGTCGGCGATGACTCTCTTCAGTTATAATGCCCAGGCCTGGTCTAATACATGTGATTCTCCTTGGGAATTTGCCTCTTGAAAAGTTCTGTTGCTAATTTCTCGTGATTTCTGTTTGTATCTTCTATCGGTCCAGGGAAAGTGAAATGGAGAGTTAAGGGATAGTCGGCGATGACTCTCTTCAGTTATAATGCCCAGGCCTGGTCTAATACATGTGATTCTCCTTGGGAATTTGCCTCTTGAAAAGTTCTGTTGCTAATTTCTCGTGATTTCTGTTTGTATCTTCTATCGGTCCAGGGAAAGTGAAATGGAGAGTTAAGGGATAGTCGGCGATGACTCTCTTCAGTTATAATGCCCAGGCCTGGTCTAATACATGTGATTCTCCTTGGGAATTTGCCTCTTGAAAAGTTCTGTTGCTAATTTCTCGTGATTTCTGTTTGTATCTTCTATCGGTCCAGGGAAAGTGAAATGGAGAGTTAAGGGATAGTCGGCGATGACTCTCTTCAGTTATAATGCCCAGGCCTGGTCTAATACATGTGATTCTCCTTGGGAATTTGCCTCTTGAAAAGTTCTGTTGCTAATTTCTCGTGATTTCTGTTTAGTTTTAATACTTCTTCACATTTCCCTTCCCCGTTTAGAGCGAGACTCACTAGTACTCGTAGATAAAGGGAACAATTAGCTAACCATTTTGAACACCAGTGTTTGAAAATGAATGAATTCACAAGTCGAGAGAATGCTTCTATTCTTGACAGACCCCGCGAAATCTGAGAAACTTGGTCAAGCGGCTCGACTTCGGTCACGTGCATATTGGTAATATGCACCGTCACTGTCGATTGGAACTTGTGCCGCTCTTGCTGTTGAGATATGAAGGTCAGACCGTGACCTTGTGAGGATGAACATTGGGGGCCAAGGTCAACTTCTGCTTTAGCGTACAGTGACGATTTGGTAAAAAGGGGAGGGGGCAGAGCGGAAGTTGTGCTGTATTGCCATAGTCTGGTTCGTAAACTTCGCAAATTTCCCGGATGTTCGGCACCCGACAAAATGAATATTTCAGACAATGTATAGTCCAATAGCAAACAAGAATTAGAAGTCGGTTTCCAAAATAATGACCGCTGTTGTAGCAGATCTGCTAGTGGTTATTTTTTAACGTGAAACGTTTAAGTGGGCGTCTGTTCGGGAAGTGTCCGTTACCATTTCTGTAAAACGACTACGCGCACATTGCTCCTTAGCGGGAGCACGCCGATGCGATCAGCAACATATTATTACTCCTTAGCGGCAGGTAGCCGATGCAAGATGCAACATTATAGAAGGTTACAAATAAAATAACTCTTAATAATGAAACATAATTTAATTTAATCTTAATTAATGCGCTTAGGTACCCTACTTATTTACAGCCGAACCATTTTAACTGTGATTAAATGATGATCAATCAACATTGAGACAGTGTTTATTTATTTTTATTTACTTATTTATTTTATTTATTTATTTACAAGAAATTTGGAATATGATTTAAAGAAGGTCATTACTTTATCAATATTGAAGCAATATTTATTTATTTGTTACTTATTTATTGACGAGAAAATATTTATTTATTTACGAGAAAATATTTATTTATTTATTTATTTATTTACAACCGAGAAATTTGGAATATGGCTTAAAGAAGGTCATTACTTTATCAATATTGAAGCAATGTTTATTTATTTATTTATTACATATTTATTGACGGGAGAATATTTATTTATTTGTTTATTTATTTATTTATTTATTTATTTATTTATTGGCGGGAGAATATTTATTTATTTACGAGAGAATATTTATTTATTTATTTATTTATTTATTTATTGACGAGCGGATATTTATTTATTTAATTGACGAGAGAATATTTATTTATTTATTTATTTATTTACCTATTTATTTACTAGCCGTACCCGTGCGCTCCGCTGCACCCGTTAGAAATAAATATAAAGTAATTACCAGGGAACGGATTTATATGGACTAAAAATATATGAAATATGTAAATATATATGTAGTTATTTTTACCAAAATATGGAATTAAATATGGATTTTTACCAAAATATGGAATTAAATATGGACTTAAAATTATAAAAAAATGACTATGTACGTTAAATATTGGTACATTTTAATCAAACTAAACAAAAAATATAATGGACGTACCTTATCTTCCAATGTAGTTTCAACAAAACACAATTTTTATTGTCTGTTACCATAACAATAGGTTACAAACATTTCTTTCAAGTGCTGAAAAGTGAATCTTCTTCTATTGTCTCTGAGGATAGATTTATACTGACTAAAAGAGCGTTCGACGTCACAAGAAGTAACTGGTACATAATTCAATTTCACAATGTCTGCTGGGGATAAGTCCAAGTTAATCTTCACTGTTGATTCACCACTCATCACAGCAACAACCTTTTGTAGTTCTTCATATCCAGGGTTTTTTGAAAGTACAGTGTCCACCTTAGCTCTTACTGCATCTGCAACTTTACCTCTACCACGATTCAGTTGTTCCACAGTACTATTTATAATTTCAAAACTTTCAGATAGTGAAAGGTGCCTATTTTGGAGACTTTTGAGCGTTTTTATGATGCATGAAAATGTATGCTGAATGTGAGCTAAGTCATTCTTCACACTTATGTCACAGGTAACTGTTTTCGCAGTATCAATTGAGACTGCATCTTCAGAGTCCAATGCAAGGAGAACATTGTTAATAGAGTCTATATGTTCGGCATAATATTCAACTGCTTCTAGCCATGTACCCCATCTAGTTAAAATTGGCTTTGGTGGCAATGGAATTTCAGGGTACATTTCTTTCAACACGTTAACTCTACTGGGAGCTTTGAGAAATACTTTTTTCACTGATGAAATCAACAAATCTACTTTAGGGAAATTGTCTCTGACCACTTCTGCCACACGATGAAATGCATGCGCCACACAAGTAAAATGAGTCAATTTAGGATATACAACAGATAATGCTTGTCCAGCTTTGACCATATAAGGGGCAGCATCGCTAATAAAGAATAACACATTATCGTACATAATACCCTTTGGCCACAGGATACCCATAGCTTCGTTGAACAGTTTAACTATAGTTTTGTTATTGCACTTTTCTAGAACATCACAATGTAAAAGAATTCGTTCAGAATATTGTTCACTTAACAAACCGATAACTACATTACCAACAAGTCTACCTTCTTTGTCGGGAGTCTCATCAATGGAAACCCAAATTGAACTATCTTTAATTTCATCTCTTATCTTCTGTATTGTCTCATCGTAGATGGATGGAGCATACGTCTTCCTAAGTGTTGACTCATCCGGGATTGTATGTTGAGTATATTTTTCAAGGAATTCCCTGAAGACCTTATTCTTTAGTTTGTAGAGAGGAATATCAGCAGAGATGAGAGAACGGCACAGGTCGATGTTAAACTCAGATCTTACATTCGATGTTGTTGGTTGTGTTAAAAACAATTGTCTCTGCTTGGAATTTAGTTGTTTGTTGGCCTGATGTTTACTAGTTGTAATGTGTTGTTGCACCAGGAACTTTTGTGTAGATGATACTGCACACTGACACAAATTACAAAATAATATTTTATTGTCAGTTGATAAACCATCTTCTTTAAATTCTGAAATGTAACTTGTTAGTTTTGATTTTAAATTGACTGAATGACGTACTTTTGGCATATTTACCGTCTTTATAGTATGATTTACAAAACTGAACCTATGTGTACTCTGACTGGCATTTAACTGTTGAGCTGCACAACTGAAGTCTGTTAAAAATTTTAAATTAAATTAATACAGTTTTGTAACTTACTTTCCCATTGTTGATAGGACTGCTAATTTTCAAATAACTCTGATGTTAAAGGGATTACTGAACATGTGTTTAAATCTCTATTGTTGAAATGTATTTTTAAAAGTTAATGGAATTTTGTTTTGTTTTATTGTTAAACCTAATATAATATGGACTGTTTTATATGAAATATGGAAAATATATGGAAATTAACGAAAATATGTACTAAACTCTAAAATATGGAAAAATATGGAAAATAAAAGTAGGATTTTTCAACCCTACACATTGTGAAACATAAAGATAATGCAAAATATAAATTATATTAGCTTTATAAGTAAATATGTATTTACATATAAATCCTTTCCCTGGTAATTACATAATTAAAATAGGACATTTGATCTAGGGAACATTCGTGTTTGATAGAAGGATAAATCGTTTGTTAGGCCTATGTTACTAAATTTAAATTGTATTAAAAAAATTAAAATGCGATCATTTTGATCCAGAGGTCATTCAGTTGGTCATACAAATTATTTTAGGAAATGCAGGAAACGAATGTACAGAATAGCCTATAACGTTTTCTGTGCATAAGAAGCTATTTTAATCTTACCTGTCCTCGATTCACTCAGAAGTTACTGTAATAATATTATAGCATTATGTCCATCTAGAGAAACTTTCCAATGGTGAATTAGGCCTAATAATTAATTATACAAATCGGTTAATTTAGCTTCCGATATTACTTCATACAAACACAGAAACATTCTCTGTAGGCTGTGTTTCATAGCTTTCGATTGTTGTTGTCCAAGGCCCCTTATAGACGAAGTCATTTGTTTTTTATTTCATTACACCGCCTTAGATGGCGTTGTTATTGTAATTTTAAAACTCATTTATCTCATTAAATATCAGTCCTATCAAAATTTTGCATAGGATAAAACTTATCGGAAATTATTTTTAAAGAAACTTTTGTTATGTAACATTTTTCATGAAAATTAATAATAAGGGAGATATTTCGATTTATTTCATTCAAGCCCCCTTATAACCGCCCTTTTAAATAAAATATTTTGAATGCCATATAGCCTAAATTCTAAGTTACAACGAACTTAATTTATATTCCAATTTTCATATAAATCGGTTCAGCCATTATCGCGTGAAAAGGTAACAAACATCCAGACAGACAGACACATAAACAAAATTTTCAAAAAAGCGATTTTCGGTTTCAGGACGGTTAATTATATATGTTAAGACCAATTATTTTTGGAAAATCGAAAATTACCAGAAAAATTTCGCCTACAGATTTATTATTAGTATAGATTTATTGACGAGAGAATATTGATTTATTTACAACCGAGAAATTTTGAATATGATTTAAAGGTTATTACTTTATCAATACTGAATCAATGTTTACTTATTTATTACTTATTTTTACTTTTCTGTTTGTTTGTTTATTTATTTATTTATTATTAATTTATTTCTTTATTAATTCATTCAGTTATTTATTTATAGGCCTACACGAAAACATTCCAAATGTCATTTTAACGGTATTTCGCCTTTTAGATACTTCCATTAACAGTTTCATCGTCACAGATTACATTTTATCCTCGTCTGAAGCAGGAATTTTTCATATGTTTGTAATGTCGGGGAAAAAATCCAGTTACGTTAAATATTTGAAGACATTACCATCTCGTTGAATCGTAGTTTGCATTTGTTATGTTACTCATAATTTTAAGATCGTTTTGTTTGTTTGCAGGTGGAGGCTGCCCTCAGCAGGATCCAGTTATCGGGGGCGAAAGTGATGCGGATCAAGGAAGTGTTCCTGAACGAGATGGAGCTGGGCATCCACGAGAAAGAGTCCTCTCTGCAGATGGAGAACACGTACATCCCCGAGTTGCCCGATGGAACAGGTACAAGCCGAAAACTGCTTAAGGGGAGAGGATGGTATTTTTAAAACTATTTTCATATTTGATGTAAAATATATATTTTTTGTATGTAGAGAGCTCATAGCTGTGGCAACTAAACCAAATAAAAATATTTTGAAAAAAAAAAATTATTTGGGGACCCAAATTTGAACAAATATACCCAATGCAGGATTGTACTAAAACCGATATATCTAAACCGTTTTTAAAGATAAATTCAAACAGTTTTATGCAATGTATTTGCAAAAGCATGTTCTACAAATTGTCTGTAACAAAATTTAGATATTAGTCCCTACGTTTATAAAATAAACAATTAAAATTTAATAACAATTTTCTGATTTCCTTTCTTGCAAACAAACGGACGTATTTTTAAAATGAAATCAATTAACAAAATTCTGTTACAGAGAAAAGTTTCCTAATAGTCTAAAGAATGCGTGTTCTAAATTTCTTGCATGCATCTTTAATGGTTCAGAAATTATATCCATTTTTGTCTGGCAAAAAAAAAAAAAGGTTACTGGAAACCGATAAAAGCGGGCGACTGATTTAAAAATCCATAGCGCAGGAAGTTTAAAAATGACGTCTCAACATCCGATAAGGGCACAAATACCCACAAAATGTTATGCAATGCATTCCACACATATCAAAGGGTATTTTAAAGAATATTTTTTTATTTAGTTTACCGGAAACAACAATAAAAGTGGGCGAATGATTTAAAAATCCATAACGCAGGAAGTTTAAATATGGCGACTCAACATCCGATAAGGGCACAAATACCCGCAAAATGTTATGCTATGCATTCCACACATATCACAGAGTATTTAAAAGATTTTTTTTTGTAAATTTACTCATTTTTTCACCAAAAAATACCATCCTCTTCCCTTAATTATCTTTCTATTCTCACAATTAAACTTAAGAAGTTTTCGCTTTCTCCACCCCGAATTCCCCGGATAGTCAGATCGGATAGAACTAAGACTTCTGATAAAGAGGTACGCACAATATACCGATTGACAATGAAGTGTTCAGAGTTAATCTGACCCGCCTTGAGTTACATTCACAAAACAACATTAAACAGGAAACTGTATTACTTAAAACAGAATCCAATCAAGGAACAAATAAAAATCAAGAAAATTATATGCACACATTGAGGATTTCAGCAAGTAAATAGCAAATAGATGGTGAAGTGGATCGGGCGATTACGAAAACGCCGTTGAAGCGGTCCTAGACGATGAATATTATTGCACAAAAACTTTATGAAGTAATATTGACGTTCCCTCTAGACAGCTTAATCGGAAATTAATAATAATCAGCTGTTCTAAAAAATTGAACATTTTTTGTTAGCTCTAGCTTGCAACTGTAGGCTATCTCTCTCTATACAGCATGATTAAAAAGAACTTCACAACTTCAGAAACTTATAGAAATTTATCCACATATCTTACAGAATCAGTTCAGGTGTCAATTTAAAGGACAATACATCACGTTTGACTCATTTAGTGCCGTAGTATGAAATTCACCATAGACGGTATTGTGTATCAAGATATGCTCGAAAATGCCAACATTCTGTAGATTGACGAAGATGACCAAGATGGATGCATTTACTAACATCAAGATAGGTCACCACCGCACTACCGCTATGAGGTTTGTGAGCTACTTGATCAGAGTTTCCCAGGTCGTTTGATTGGTCGTGCAGGGCCAACTGTATGACCACCTCGCTCACCAGATATTAATTTATTATTATAAATCAATTATGATAGTAGGAAAAATTTCTTGCTGGTTATACTATGATTAAAAGATGGGAGTTTCCATGTATGACGATCAACAATGCATAATCTGAAAGGACAAATGAATCAACAGCGGGCACAATGTGTTCTTTGGTATACTAAATTTGAGTGTGTTAAGAGTTCAAAGGGAATTTCGACGCGAATATGGTGTGTGTAATGTACCTAAATACGATTCCATAATGTTGTGGTATTGAACATTTGTAGAAACAAGTTCTGTGTTTAAAAAAAACATACAGGCGATCGCAGGCGAAACCCAGTACGAGAAGCAGCTATCTCTTGACTTGGTCCCCAAACTCCCCAGATCTAACTCCTCATGACTTCTTCGTGTGGGGTTTTGTTAAAGACATTGTCTATTCACAGAAACCCAGGAACATTGATGACCTGAGAGTAAAAATTACTCAAGCCTTTCAGCAAATCACCTCTCTTATGTTACAACGGACATGGGCTGAATTGCATCACCGTTATGAGTTGTGCAGGGTACGCAATGGGGTTCATGTTGAGCTCTGAGGAATCTCCCATCTTTCAGTATTGTATGCACAAAGTTTCAAAGTTGTGGTATCGAACATTTGTAGAAACAAGTTCTGTGTTTTAAAAAACATACAGGAGATCGCAGGCGATACCCAGTACGAGAAGCAGCTATCTCTTGGCTTGGTCCCCAAACTCCCCAGATCTAACCCTTCCTTACTTCTTCGTGTAGGGTTTTGTTAAAGACATTGTCTATTCACAGAAACCCAGAAACATTGATGATGTGAGAGTAAAAATTACTCAGGCTTTTTAACAAATCACCCCTCTTTTGTTACAACGGACATGGGCTGAATTGCATCACCGTTATGAGTTGTGCAGGGTACGTAATGGGGGTCATGTTGAGCTCTGAGGAATCTACCATCCTTCAGTGTTGTATGCACAAAGTTTCAACAAATAAAATTCAGTAGTAAATGTTTTGCGGTGTTTTTATTTTATTCATATCCAAACGAATCATCCTGTAGATATATTATTGTATTTTATAGATAGATAGGCCAATATTGAAGGAAATAAAATTAATTTGTATTAACGTTGTATCAGGTTCACTTTTTATAGTGAATTAACAGCTCTTAAATACCCATTCCGTATGATCGATGTTTTCTTGTCCATAGTATTCTTGGACTTTCATGCTCTGCCGCTTGCCAATTGCAGGGGACTTGCTCCACGTGTTATATCTAAGTAGGTGAACATTGACTGCCACATCGACGGAGCAGTGTAACATTTCTTTCTTGTTGTGCAGAGGAAGGTCTGTTCCTTGCACTGGACCTGGGTGGAACTAACTTCCGAGTGATACTGCTGGAACTCTCAGAGGGCGTCCTGATCCGAGAGGAGGTGAAGCACTACCACATAGGAGAGGAGCTGAGACTGGGCTGTGGAGAGAAACTCTTCGACTTCTTAGCGGAAAGTGTCAGCGACTTCGTTCGAAGCCAGAACCTCACAGGCGCAAGGTTACCTCTAGGTAAGGATTGTTTTTGTTATTTAACCTATAAGGGCGATTTATATATTTATATGCAGTTTGCTGCTTTATACAGAGTGTTCGCCAAGAAACAAGTTTTGCTTGAGTACATGCCAAGGAAATAATGTATACATCAATGGCGAAGCTCTTAAGAGGCTTTTGAGACATAGTCTACCCAAAAAATTTCAGTTATTATACCCAGTAACAGCAGGCCTATAACTTCGTAATAACAATCTATCGTAACACTTAGTTTCATTCCGATCTTTCCATATATTAAGTTCACTATTGACAGTCATTCCAGGATGGAGAGTTTCAGTACGAGGCTTACGGCAGAAGCCTCTAAAGACATGGCTACGATCTTGACTCGCAAGCTTGAGGGGGACCGGGATTCGCTACATCTCCGTATGAAACGAGGCTAGCCTTCCGTCACAATAATACGTCGCGCTATATTGGTGTTATGTGAATGGGGTGCGTTGTTGAGTGTTAGTTTAATCAAAAGCGCATGCGTGTATGTGTTACATATTAATTTTGTGTAAAATGGCTCATACTGAGAGAATATTGAGGTTATTATTTGTAGAATTAAAAGAGAAACAGTTTTCAAGTTGGACGTATGAAACAAAATGTGCTTACAGAGATATTAGATCGACACCACATTTACATATCAAAATAGCGGATGGAGGAAGACGAAATATAAGTTTTCATTTGTCATGGATATAAGAAATATCCTTGGCTAACAGGGTGCTCTGAGACAAATAAGTTATATTGATAAACCTGTATTCTGTTTGGGGATGAAAATGAGTGGTCGTCATCTTATGTGATACGTCACAAAAAATGATAGAAAAGTCTAGAAACACCTGCTCTATAAAAAGATATAAGGTACTCAGATTTTTAAGCCTACTCTGTATTTACGCCTTCCCCTGGATCGAGCGTGGGAAGATTTTGTGTTTAGTATGGACAGATAACACAGACTGAAGGGACGTCAAGATTAGAGGATTAGTATAAAGCTGGCTTCCATTCAGTGCCGTAGAGTTCTTGGCAACAGAATGGCGAATTGTCATTTATGATTCGTAATTACGAAGAAAACTTACAAAAAGTGTCGTGCTGTATTCTGCGTAAATATCCTAACTTCCAACAATCATGTCATTCAGCAGTCCAGAATTTATTGAAAAAAAGAATGAGAGAAACTGGTCAATTTTGAAATACAAAATGAAGGCTCATAAATCGCGTTCTAACTGAAGAAAATCTCGACACATACGATATAGGCTACAACTAGGGTTGCCAGATTTGTTTTAGGAAAAAAAAAAAGGAATATCTTTACAAAAAGTAAGGAATATACTTTGAACATCCCAGGGATTTGGTGGTATAATTTTGATTGTTTATTTAAGCTGTAGGATCATTACTATTCTTAACTCTGTTTTAGACATTTAACATTATAAAATACCGTACAATTACAGAACCTGTATGTTAGCCCTACATACACAGAGTGATTCATGAGGATTTACCGTCCCTTACGGAGCTTATTTCCGAAGACATTCTGAGCAAAAAATGTCCCAATCTCAATATTTTCAGAGTTACACTAACTTGAAGTTGTTTGTAAAATACTGTGAATTTTATTTCAACTCACAACAATAATTCCTTTCTACAATTCGCCTTAAACGCTCTCGGCAACAATTGGAATTTTCACTCAACACAGTATTCGTTATAGCACTCCACCGACGCCAATGACAATTTACTTGGACTAGTACGAACAACAATGAACTGTTAATCTTAACTAATATTTACAAAGCACTATTTACAAATCAGAACTACCAGTTCTCAGTTCACAGTTCTTCTATCTCAGTCACTGGAGTTCACAATATCTCGAACCACAGACCTTCAGAGACAGTTCACTGTACTCGAACTCGGGTCCCTCCAACTGCGGTCCACTGCACTCGAACTCAGGTCCCTCCAACTGCGGTCCACTGCACTCGAACTCAGGCCTTCGGATGCTGACGCAGATGCGGACGCACACTCGAGTCGAACTCCGGCACACAAGTCTGGCTTGCTTGCTCTGGCTTACTCACTGACTGAATAACTGAAAACTCTGAAACTGGAAACTCTGCTGTCGTTCCTTCGCGTCCGTAATTTATAACCACAGCGACGTAGCCTCGAAGGTTCCACGCGTCTCTAGAGATGGCACTCCAGAAAAAGCCAGAGCCCTCTCCTCTCTACCAGCACCAGATGCGCGCGCACTCTCGCTCCACTCTCTCGCCGCGTTGGCCCTTTTCCCCTCTCCGCCGCGTGCCATCCCAAGTGCTCCGCGCGATCTTCTCTCTTGCGGGACGCCAACGCGGCGAGAGAGTGGAGCGAGAGTGCGCGCGCATCTGGTGCTGGTAGAGAGGAGAGGGCTCTGGCTTTTTCTGGAGTGCCATCTCTAGAGACGCGTGGAACCTTCGAGGCTACGTCGCTGTGGTTATAAATTACGGACGCGAAGGAACGACAGCAGAGTTTCCAGTTTCAGAGTTTTCAGTTATTCAGTCAGTGAGTAAGCCAGAGCAAGCAAGCCAGACTTGTGTGCCGGAGTTCGACTCGAGTGTGCGTCCGCATCTGCGTCAGCATCCGAAGGCCTGAGTTCGAGTGCAGTGGACCGCAGTTGGAGGGACCTGAGTTCGAGTGCAGTGGACCGCAGTTGGAGGGACCCGAGTTCGAGTACAGTGAACTGTCTCTGAAGGTCTGTGGTTCGAGATATTGTGAACTCCAGTGACTGAGATAGAAGAACTGTGAACTGAGAACTGGTAGTTCTGATTTGTAAATAGTGCTTTGTAAATATTAGTTAAGATTAACAGTTCATTGTTGTTCGTACTAGTCCAAGTAAATTGTCATTGGCGTCGGTGGAGTGCTATAACGAATACTGTGTTGAGTGAAAATTCCAATTGTTGCCGAGAGCGTTTAAGGCGAATTGTAGAAAGGAATTATTGTTGTGAGGAATAAATTACATTGTTGTTACTAATAAAATTCACAATACCTTTATTCTTGAGTTTTAAGGGTGAACTAATATTACAGATAAAGAATGAACTATTCAGTAGTATCATTTCTTTAATTAGCTAGTATTCTGAAGCTAAAAATGTGATGTGAATTTCATAGTTGCTTCGTACAGATTTTTTTTTTTTTTTTTCGATTTTTAACTACAAAATTACATTTACGCATTTATCACAACAATTGTTACAAATCACTCCACTCTTATAAATTCTTCAAGACTGTACATTAGGATGCATAATTAAACTGTAAAGAATCGAGTTCTTAAAGTCGTATGATTTGTAACAATTCTTGTGATAAGTGCGTAAGAATGATATAATTTTTAGTTAAAAACTGAAAAACAAAATCTGTACAAAGCAACTGACAATATATGGGGAGCGTGTTCCATTACTATTGGTAGATCTCCGAACGCATCTTCTGTAGTTACCTTTTTTCACGTAACAGTCCACCAAATAAATTTGCTGTTCAACCATATACTTCATTTTCCAATCGATTATTAATACACAAGCAAGTGTCACACAGGTTCCAGTACAATACCAATACTTGTAATTCAGCCTCTATCAAGTCCACAGAACACTTTTACATCTGATCACTTAGGCTAAATTTCATAGCATTATAAAAATAAATCTCTGCACATAGATCTTGTTAGATATTGTTTATGATTATAAATTGAATTAATCTACTTGATATTAATTGCACAAATTTATATAGCTTAATGAAAGTATGCTACTTTGTATTGTATATATTTGTATAGTTTTGGCCGATGAATTGTATATGCTTTAAATTGAATAGTAATCTATATAGCTCTATTGATAATTGTTTGTGTTTGTAATTTGAAGTAGTTTGCATGATACGTATTATCAATTTCTGTATATCACAACTGGCTGAATTGTTTATGCCTTAAATTTAATTAACTTACTTGTTTTTGTATTATACATATAGCTCAACTGATGAATGATCGTTTGCGTTTGTAAATTTAATAATCTGATTGGTTATGTATTATATACTTTTAGTAGAGCCATCGATGTAGCTCAGTCGGCAGACTCGCTGGGCTGCTGATCCGGAGCTGCGTTCGGGCTTGGGTTGGATCCCGCTTTGGTCTTTGGCTTCTTCCGAGGTTTTCCACAGCCGTGGGACTGAAGCCGGATGGTCTGTGGCGAGTCTATAGCGAATCCTTGGCATCAACCCCTTTGATTTGATTACCCCCCCTTTGATTTGATTACCTGGTTGGGTTTTTCCGAGGTTTTCCCCAACCAAAAGGCAAATGCCGAGTAATATTTTGGCGAATCCTCGGACCTCACCTCATCTCACTACATCTCGCCAAAATATTGTAAAAAATTGCACAAAATTGTAAAAATTGTAGAAAATTACTAAATTGTAAAACTATAAAAATTTGTAAAAATTGTAATTGCAATATTGTAAAATTTTGACTTGTTCCACATCTTAAAGCTTCATTGCTCATGTAAGATCTGTGGAATAAAATAAATGAATGAATGAATCTAGTAAATTGATGTTGAAAATATAAATATTATGGGGAGGGGGGAAAAAGTAGGTAACCCTCAAATAAAGAAAGACTTATTTTAAAGTAGAAAAAAAGTAAGAATACGGGAAAAGCATACAATCTGGCAACCCTAGCTACAACAGTTCTCACAAAATCTTTAAGAAACTTAGCACAACAGACTGTCGTTCATGGTCAAGCACTGTACATTCCTCTTCTTGCTCTGTGTTACTTCTCATTACTGAGCAACACTGCTTTGACGCGTCTGTTCCTTACCACTGCTATTTGAGAATAAAGTAGGAATCAGTACAACAAAGCTGGAAATCATGAACAAAGATCTTCCAGCACTCTATTGGGAAGCAAGAGTTTTAATGGCGCAAGCCAATACCTAACCCTTGGAAACCACCAACCAACCAACTTGCAAGGAGCCTTATTGGTAATGTTTTGTTATTTTCTGTTTCAGGGTTTACTTTCTCTTTTCCCATGATCCAGAAAGGTCTCGATGTGGGCATACTCGTCACATGGACCAAATCGTTCAACTGCCACAATGTCGTTGGTCGGGATGCAGTTCAGATGCTGAGGGATGCCATCAACAAACGTGGAGACACACACGTGGAAGTCCTCGCTGTGCTCAATGATACAACTGGTACATTGTTTTGTGTATTACTCACACAGCTGCTAATTGAAGGGTTCAGAGCCATAGTGGACCAAGCACCATTTATTAAAAACTGAGAAAGCAAGAGTTAAAGTTAAGTGAATACCATAGTTTAATGAAGATTAACATATCATTTAGTTTTAATGTGTATACTTTATATAAGGGTATAAAGGAATTTAAGAACGGATATCAGCCAAGGGTAAACGTGATCAAGGATGAGAATGGTGACTTGCTTGCAGACTCTCCATCACTCCTAAACAGATGGAAAAACTATTTTGCGCAACTATTAAATGTACATAGGCCAAATAGAAATGATCGGGACGAAATTGAAGTACAAACTGCTGAGCCATTTATACCTGAACCCACACTTTCAGAAGTCGAAATTGCGATAGAAAATCTGAAAAAGTACAAGTCTCCAGGTATCGATCAAATTCCAGCAGAATTAATACAAGAGGGTGGAAGTGCATTATATAGCGAAATTTATAAACTTGTACTTTCTATTTGGGAAAAGGAAATTGTACCAGAACACTGGAAGGAGTCCATAATTGTACCTATTTTTAAGAAGGGGGACAAAACCAACTATGGTAACTTTCGAGGAATATCACTTTTGTTGACGTCGTACAAAATTTTGTCCAATATTCTTTTGAGAAGATTAACTCCATATGTAGATGAAATTATTGGGGATCATCAGTGTGGTTTTAGACGTAATAGATCGACTATTGATCAGATCTTTTGTATTCGACAGATAATGGAGAAAAAATGGGAGTATAAGGGTACAGCACATCAGTTATTCATAGATTTCAAAAAGGCATATGACTCGGTTAAGAGGGAAATATTATGTGATATTCTTATTGAATTTGGTATTCTCAAGAAACTAGTTCGATTAATTAAAATGTGTCTCAGTGAAACGTATAGCAGAGTTTGTATAGGTCAGTTTCTGTCAGATGCATTTCCAATTCACTGTGGGCTAAAGCAAGGAGATGCACTATCACCTTTACTTTTTAACTTTGCTCTAGAGTATGCCATTAGGAAAGTCCAGGATAACAGAGAGGGTTTGGAATTGAACAGGTTACATCAGCTGCTTGGCTATGCAGATGACATGAATATGTTAGGAGAAAATGCACAAACAATTAGGGAAAACACGGGAATTTTACTGGAAGCAAGTAAAGAGATAGGTTTGGAAGTAAATCCCGAAAAGACAAAGTATATGATTATGTCTCGTGACCAGAATATTGTATGAAATGAAAATATAAAAATTGGAGATTTATCCTTCGAAGAGGTGGAAAAATTCAAATATCTTGGAGCAACAGTAACAAATATAAATGACGCAGAATAAATATGGGAAATGCGTGTTATTATTCGGTTGAGAAGCTTTTATCATCTAGTCTGCTGTCAAAAAATCTGAAAGTTAGAATTTATAAACAGTTATATTACCGGTTGTTCTTTATGGTTGTGAAACTTGGACTCTCACTCTGAGAGAGGAACATAGGTTAAGGGTGTTTGAGAATAAGGTGCTTAGGAAAGTATTTGGGGGCTAAGAAGGATGAAGTTACGGGAGAATGGAGAAAGTTACACAACGCAGAACTGCACGCATTGTATTCTTCACCTGACATAATTAGGAACATTAAATCCAGATGTTTGCGATGGGCAGGGCATGTAGCACGTATGGGCGAATCCAGGAATGCATATAGAGTGTTAGTTGGGAGAGCGGAGGGAAAAAGACCTTTGGGGAGGCCGAGACATAGATGGGAGGATAATATTAAAATGGATTTGAGGGAGGTGGGATATGATGATAGAGACTGGATTAATCTTGCACAGGATAGTGACCGATGGCGGGCTTATGTGAGGGCGGCAATGAACCTTCGGGTTCCTTAAAAGCCATTTGTATGTACAGTATATATACTTTATATTACTTGCTATATGTTTCCATTGAATTATGGTAATAACTTCATTTTATCCCTTGTTTTCTACGGTTTTAGTAAATGGCGCTTGGCCCACTATGGTTCTGAACCCTTCAATTGTAGCATGTTCATTGGCGGAATAAACTTGTATCTTTCATTAGTCAAATGGTTGTGATAGTAAATATAGGCCTAATGAAATATGCCCCTAAAATTATTTTCCTTTCTCCTGAAACATGAATTACAGTTTTGTTGGTTATATCCTTATTCTGGGGAGTCTTCAATTGTAGTGTGTGTTGGCCAGGTACATTGGTGCAGGGAGCTGTGCTGGACAAGAAGACTGCCATCGCCCTGATCCTGGGTACAGGGAGCAATGCTTGCTACATGGAGCGAGCTGACAGAGTGCAGCACTGGGAAGGACAGCGGCATGGAGAGAAGCAGGTGATCTTAAATTTAAATTCATCAACAGAAATGTCAGCTTCACGTATTGAGTAATCTCACTTTGCATCTAATTAATATCTGCTTCTTACTGAATCGAAGAGAATTAAAACATTCTAAGTCACATGATGAAGGATGTATAGAACAGAGAAAAATTCTCTCTGGCACCAGGACTCGAACCTGGGTTTTCAGCCCTATGTGCTGACGTTTTATCCACTAAGCCACACCGGATTCCAGCTCTGATGCCAGATCGAATCCCCTCAGTTTAAGTTCTACTTCTCACTTTTCCTTTTAGTGGCCTACCCTCATGTACTGTGTCACAGAATATGTGACAGTGGCACAATGTTCAACGCACTATGTACAGAGGTGCACTCATTACGAATGACTAAGTGGTCGGGATCCGACGGGATGAGTGCAGTCTTGAATCACTAAGTGATTACTTACGCGTATCATATTATTATGATGTACCGAAGTATGTATGATATTTCCGTGCAGTAATTCTGCGTTACCATATGATGAAGGATGGATAGAACAGAGAAAAATTCTCTCCGGCACCAGGACTCGAACCCGGGTTTTCAGCTCTAAGTGCTAACGCTTTATTCACTAAGCCACATTGGATTCCAGCTCCGATGCCAGATCGAATCCCCTCAGTTTAAGTTCTACCTCTCAGTTCTCAAGATGGTGCTCATCAAGGATGATTAGTAACCTGTTGTTATCTAATGCCGGGCTTTGGCAACGAAGCCATTAGCGTTCTTGCTCTCCAATATTTTTCTGTGGTGGATCCATCAGGTAGAACTTCACAGGTTTGTAGATGATCTTCAGTCATTTCTTCTTCTTTGTTGCATAGAGGGCAGTTTGGATTTGTGTAAATTCCTATTTTATTCAAGTGTTTGGCCAAATAATCGTGTTCTATAAGCAGTCTGAATTTTGCTACTGCAGATTTACGTGGGATTTATGGAATAATTTCTGTTTTTTTATTAAAATACTCCATTTTTTATCTTTGGCTTTGGTATATAATGCTTGGTTTTGCTTGATTTTATATGTATTTTTAATTAGTCTCATGATGGATGCAAAAGGTAGGCTTGTATTTGTATTCTGAATTAAATTGGATCCTTTTTTGGCAAGAAAGTCAGCAGTTTCATTTCCAGCAATTCCGCAATGTGCAGGTATCCATTGCAATTGAATTCTTTTCAGTAGTTTTTGAAGTTGTTGGATCATTTTGTGACATTCTTTAATTTGGATTGACATCATTTTATATGAATTTATTGCATATAATGCTGCTTTAGAATCGGAGAGAATGACAGCATTTTGAAATTGATCTATTCTGTATAGTAGGTGTTGGAGTGAGATATGAATAGCCATTATTTACGCATCAAAATTTGTTGTATGATATCCTGCTGGTTGATAAAATGAGAATAATGCACACGTAATTCCTGATCCTGAGTTGTTATCGATAGTAGACCCATCTGTGTAGATATGTAACCATTCTTCTGGTGGGTATCTATTGTTCACAACTTCTAATGCTAGCGCTTTTAGTACAGGTTTGGAAGTTTCATATTTTGATTAGTAACCTTATTATACAGAATATTACCGGTACATAATAAGTGGAGATTATTTTGAGGGACCAGTGGAGAACCTAATAAAAAGCAAAGATGTTTATACAGTGCATGGTTTATGACGCTTAATTTTCGATTTGCAGTTACTTTTGTGTTTAAATTGTTTAGGGTTGCCAGGTCTTCCATATTTCCCAGGTCTTCCCTTATTCTACACTTATTTTTTTTCAGTCTCCCATTTCACATATTTAAGAACATTTCTTCCGTATTTCATAAATTCTAATTTTTGTTTATTTATTATAATTTTCCGTTAAATTCTCCACGTCTCTCGAAGCCTCTGGTTCTTTCACTTTCACATTACACGTTTATTATTTCCTTCCTTTGCTAAAAAAAAATATTTATTGCACCATGGTTAACAAAATGACGAGTTTTCCAGGATCATATGCCCTCAGGAAACAGTGTTCTCACTTATGAATAATAAATGGACAGATGCAGGAAACAGAAATCTTGTTGAGTTCATTAATGCTGAATTACACTGTTACGAATTTCAACTTTTCTTGTACAGGTTTCTTAAGATATGTGCAATATAATGTTAAATCGCTTAATGCATGCTTTTACTTTTTGTAATAATTACGTGAATATTAGTAAGATAGACTTCACAAACAGCTGATTGGTTCATTTTGTGAAACTTAGTGTGAATTATCTCTACTTATTCTAGTAACCTCTGTTGCAGGTCATAATCGATATTGAATGGGGAGCATTTGGAGATAATGGTGTGCTAGACTTCATCAAAACAGATTATGATCGAAAGGTTGATAGCAACTCACTAATTAGAAATTCCTTCACGTAAGTTACATTTTACTTAAGTTTTAAATGAAATAAGTAATACTTACACAAGTGTTCTGTTCCTGGGCAGGTCTTTCACTGCAAACCCAGCATTCTCCAATCTTTCCTCTTTTCTGCCTTCCTCTTAGTCTCCGCATATGATCCACATATCTTAATGTCGTCTATCATCTGTATCTTCTGCTACCTTTCATCATTCTTTCCAGCGCATTCTTCAGTAGGCCTAGCCAGTTCCTTCTCTGCCAGTGACCCAACCAATTCCTTTTTCTCTTTCTGATCAGTTTCAGCATCATTCTATTTCTCACGCCTTATATTCTGTAGGTGAATTTATGACACTCAACAATGCTGCGTGAATGTTTCTGTCTTGTATTAAGTATCAATACTAACCCCTTGTGTTGTACTAGTAGACTATATTGTAAAACTCTTCTGTATATATTTCAACTAGACTTTGTAGTACTATTAAGATTTTTTTGACATGTTCCATATTCTAACTGTGAAGTGATATATGAATACCATGGAATGTAAATAAATACAATACAATACAATACACATAAATAGTGAACTCCTTTTTTATGACAGTTGAGGCTACAGGGTAGATGTAGATATACCTTATTTTATTTCAAGGAGTGCAGTTCGGTGGCTCCTTTGAACACCCACTTACAGATTTATGACTTCCTACACAAACACCTCTGACAATTCCATCCTGTCCCCTCGTCCCAACATTGCACAGTTGCCACAATCCTGGTGACCCTGAAATGAGACTGACGGGATTCGTGGAATTCGGAAAAGATGCAGCAACTCTGCCTCCACGTGGATTTGACCAGAGCCTGTCAATTCTTCTGAACAAGGGTTGTGATTGGTTACCAACAGGAGAAGACAAGATTTCCGCCACCGTAAGGAAGATATTTATTTATGACAACCAATTAGTAGGGGGCAGTAGAAGGTCTGTCGGCAAAGCCCTTTCTATGAAACTGCACTCCTTGAAAAAAAATAGAGTATATGATTTGTGTCTTATATTAAAATTATTTATGTTCTATTATTACGAAAAGTATCTTGACTTTTAACATGAAATGTTATCAGCGAAAGAATGTACATACAAAGGGAGGTCAATATTTCTAAATTTTGGAAAATCTTTTTATGTGATGTACTTTTATGCACATTTGTCATTATTCTTATAGCTTTGTTTTGTAAAACAAGAATGGTAGTTTGATGTTACTTGCTCCAGAATAAAGTTATGCAAAGTGTACTATTTTAAGAGTGTTTATATTGCTAGTAGAAGACAGGGATGTTAATGCATAACAAGCATTGCTCAATTAAGGAGTAATTTATTCTATGTGTGTTTTCCAGTTCAAGTGATTATCCAATTCCAACCCAAAAAACTTTGTGGTTGTAGATTTTTTGAGATCATTTCCATTTAATTTAATATGGTAGGAAATTCGGGCGCATTACATATCCAAAACAAGACAGGGAAATATTGGATTAATGATATTTTTAACTAGGAATATAGCATGCATGGAGAATTTTCCACTTTGTTTTACCATATTCTGAGAGATGAAACCAAATTTCGTGCTATAGCGCTTCATTGGATTTTAATTTTTACATGATATTTTCATTAATTTACTTGCAAGTTTGAACCAATAAATTATTGAGATTTGCGATAAATAAATTAGTTTAGGAAATTGTATATTTATTAGGTATAACTACTTTTGTATATTGATCGTTTTGTTAAATTATTAAGTTTTGTACTTTTGTGAAATAATATCAATAAATCTATCTGTCATTAATTTACTTATTTCGCTTCAAGCACTATCACGGGAATGATTTATTACAGTAGTAATTTTATGTTTTGACATACAATAGCGGATAATTATGAATAAAATTGATTAATTTCCCTTCATTCATATTATTGAATTGTGATTTTCTTCGGAATATGTATGATAAGAACTTTCTTGTGTTAAATTTTAACGTACCTTGTTAACATGTTTCGACCTATTTTCGGTCATCTTCGGAACTGGTCGTTGTTGGTCTTGGCACCTCTTGTTTCCTGTGTGGGTGCGTTCATAGTGTAGGTCAAAGAGTGTATGTATTTTGAAATTGAATTGTGTGTTGAGAAAATCATTGGGGTGTGTTTTCGTGTGTCTGTATATTTCATATTGTTCTAGTGTGTTGAGTTTCTGGCTTTTTAGTTGGACGTGCAGTATTTCCATGTCTGTGTTGATGTCTCTGTAGGTGTGGTTGGCAAGACCACAAGATGACCGAAAATAGGTCGAAACATGTTAACAAGGTACGTTAAAATTTAACACAAAGTTCTTATCATACATATTCCGAAGTGATACAGTGTTAAAAGTGTGTAATCAAGATGTGTAATTTTCTGTATAGCCTACGTACTATTTCAGCAATAACTTTACTAAGCAAATTATGCTACCAAAATGGATATGTTTCATTTGTTTTTTTACGAAAGCTTCACGAGAACATATGATCATACCTGAAACAAGAAATTCTCTTTCGGCAGTGGAATAAATATTCTCCCTCATGAATTTTATTAGATTCCATTCGGTTCGATTCGACGTGTCACTATCTGCTATCTTCCATTTAAATACATTGTAAAGAGAAATTCTGTTCGATTCAATTCCACTAGTGGGAGTGGGCCTTAACAGTGTGTTTCGACATGAGCTCATTAAAAGTTCCATTGTTAAAATTTCTTCAGTTTTTAGGACCTAGCCTATATCTATAACAGTCATTGTACAGGGACATCATTTTATTTTTACTTCAATTTTTATTGTACTTGAGTTTTTGAATGTACTTCACTCCCACCTCCTCTACTAATAAACTTCCAACCATCCTCCACACAGAACCAAGGCCATGTATCCAGTCAAAGTCGCCTTGCGGTCATAATAAACCGTACTGAGTTAGTGAGTGTAGTACATTCCAGAAATATGTTCGCGTTTTCTGGTGATGAAAGAGCTTTCAATATTGAATCATATTTTCGCACAGGTATTGTCGTCAGTTTGCCTACGTCGCATCCCGGTTTCCCCCACCCGCTTCTGCTCGCGCTCCCCCCCCCCTGTAAAGGCTAGTGGCTGAGCTGTCTTAGCTCTTTTCTGAAAACATTAATTTCTGTTAGTAATTGGACGTCTACGTAATATTATACAACTGTTTAAAATAACTTAAATAAAAGGGCCTTGTTAAGTAATTAACTGTCACGTGATTTCACCCTTTTCTACAACCCTACGACAAAACCACTTGGAAGGACAGTAGATAGTATGTCTGAATAATTTTATCTTTTCGGATCGGGCAGAAGTGAATATTCAATTTACAGTACGTAAGGTACTCTTTTATAGAGTAGGTACAGAATTATTTCAACATGAGTTACTAGTACGAATGACGAAACTGGTAATTGGAATTAGATACAATAGCCTATAGTACGATAATAGGCACAAAAGAACTGAAGCCTGTATAGAAATGAATGGTCACGATTTTAAAAAATATGTTTAAATATCTATATTATGATTATTTTTCAATTTAACTTCATTCTCTATATCGTACGCTAATGTGCTGTAGACAGTATAATATACACTGCATAATGAATACGTCCGAATGGACAGCTCAATTCGTGATTAAACAAAATACTAATAAAAATTATCAAACTCAAAATTGCGATATGGATGAAATACTTTTCTTCTCTCCTATACCTAGTAAAGTGATTTGATTGTATTTTACGCCAGTATCATCGAACTCCAGTCGTGGAAGGGGGTAGCAAACGGTGTTTTCAGTTCTCATCCGTTAATCAAAAGGTATAGCCAGGTTAATATTAGAAATGTTAGTAAAAATAAAATGATGTCCCTGTATTTGTAAAATAAATGTTACATGTTATGTTTATTTAACGATGCTCGCAACTGCAGAGGTTATATCAGCGTCGCCGGATGTGCAGGAATTTTGTCCTGCAGGAGTTCTTTTACATGCCAGTAAATCTACTGACATGAGCCTGACGCATTTAAGCACACTTAAATGCCATCGACCTGGCTTGGGCATAGAAGGCCAGCGCTATACCAACTCGCCAACCAGGTCGACTTTGTAAAATATGGACTTAATGAGATGCCATGGGTATTCTTCAGTTGCACTGTTCATCATAATTTTTTTTTTTTCGCTAGACTATTTCAAATACAGTGTCAAAAATTGGCTCCATTTTTTTATGTTCTAAGCAGGTGTTTGTACTGTCTATTGTAATTGAAGCTTTGCCCTATTATAGACATATAAATAGATAAATAAATAAATATATAAATAAATAAATAAATAATTAAATTAAAATATTGTTACTGCATTTTGATAGGTTTGAGAAGTACATCAGTGGCAAGTATCTGGGCGAGATTGTTCGTGTAGTTCTCGTGAAGCTTGTTGAAGACTGTGTTTTGTTTGGAGGAACTGCGTCTGATACCCTTCTGACATCTGGAGCCTTCACCACGAGCTTCGTGTCACTCATAGAACAGTAAGTCATACGTCAATACTTAAAATAGGGGCAATCATTTAGCAAGATTCTGTAAATCTGTAATTCATTATGTAAACTGAATTCACTATGATGCAATATTAATATTCTGATAAACCAACCAACGTTTCTGCCTTTCATGAAAAGTACAGGGAAGTTATTTATGAACATTACAATCTCTCATATTCAACCAAGAAACACATACAGTAGAACCTCTATTATCCATGGTAATGAAGGGGGTAGATTGGATGGTTAACCGAAAAAATTTGATAATCCGTATCATAAAATATTTTATGCTCGACCATGCCGAAATGTAATAATTATACACCTGGTAGCAGTCCTTTAATGCAGGTCATTAAAGTACACCTACTCATTAAAGTACAGGTGTTCAGCCAATGACAACTCAGCTTACAGGTGTTCAGCCAATGACAAGTCAGCTTTGTACGGTTATAAAACCGCAAGTATCGATTATTCTCGGATATGCAATCGAAAGAGAATTAGCGAAAAGTCACGGAGGCTGGAAATCCAATACTGTCGCAGAAGGTTATGTTCTGTTACTATAATAATTAGCGTTAATTGTAAATAATATTCAAATAAATTCAATTTGTCATTTCGTTTTTCAATGTCGAATTCAATAATCAAAGTTATATCAAGTTTAACGGAATTACATCAAGGTCAATGACATTGTTCCTCGGAAAAAATCAATACTTTCGCATCTGCGCACATCTCACAATTCACGACCTAGAACAAGGTCACTTCCGATCTTGTCAGATACAAATAAAATGTATACATCTGAATAATTTCAAGTTAGAAATATGGTCGAGCATAAAAAGTCGTATGAAACTCGCCTATAATGGTAATTAAGAAGCTTGTATGAAAATTATGAAACTCGCTTGCGCTAGTTTCATAAACATCCATACTTGCTTCTTAATTACTATCATTATAGGCTCGTTGCATAATGTATTATTCGTAAATTAAGTGCATAACACAGTTTCATAATTTCCTCTGTGGTCTTTTGTTTAACATGCTAGATAGTGAATCAGAAGTTTACCGTAATAATTTAACTCCAGTTGTCAACAATGGTTTTATAAGGGCCAAGTAAATTCCTTGATTCTTTGTGGAAAGATAGGAATAGTAGAGGTTTCTTGTTGTAGATTTACAGATTTTACACACTTCATTCTTGTTTTTAATTAAATCGCGCACATTTGTAATTCCAATCTCTTATTCTGATGCGAGAGGAGCCGCGATTTGTCTTTTCCCAAATCGATCAATTATTTATTTGTATTTTATTTTGATACTTAGTAAAACACTTTTGACACCTGTGGAAGGTATTTTGGATAGAAATTAAATAGTACGAGCACTCGAACAGTGGAATAAAAACTGAATGCTTCACGAGTTTGCTCTAAATTTTGCGGAAGTTTTGGGGACCATTTCTTTGAAAGCAGGTAGTGATTATTTTACAATTTGGGAAAAACACCTTCAAGTAGGCCTACTGGTAACTGTTCCTATTGCTGACAGTACACTTGTAATATGTAAGGGTAAAGACTTATAATAATAGACTCTAGAAAAGAATAGGTATTAATATAAGGAACAGCACTACATACTTTTTTTTCCGCAGCAAAGAAAGAAAGAATAGAGTGAGAGAAAGACGGTCGGATAATCCTCTGATCGGTTAATAGGGTGACGGATAATCGGGGTTCTACTGTATTCTGTTTATAGATTATAGTAAGGCATTTGATAAGGTACCAGTAAATAGGTCCTTGCTGTGGGACATTATGACAAAATGAGATATCCCATTACATCTAATTGATGTCATTAAGAATATATACAAAACTCCAAAATAAAGATACACAGGGCATATTCAGATAAAATAGAAAAAAATAACTTAGGAGTTACTAGACATTGGTTACAAAAGTTAAGATTTTATTCATGTAATTTTAATCAAAAGAAATATGTAATGACGCTAATTTTTGCTAGTGAGATTTTGCAATTGTGTGAAAGATGTTGGTGTCATTCTTTGAAAGCAGGTAGTGACTATTTTACAACTTCAGAAAAACACCCCCTCCCACATGTAACTGTCAGTGGCTGCATTCCCACTACATACTATGTAACGGTAAAGATTCTAATAATTCTCTAAAAAAATACATAAAATACTAACATAATGTATGCTAAGGATCTACTTCATATTATTTTCTGTGAAAGAAAAAAAAAACATGAGAAAGACAGTCACACAGTCCAACGATAGGTTAATTGAGAAACACATTGAAGAGCAGAGCCAATAGCCGAAAGTTCGGATGAAGATGAACATACTTACTTACTTACTGGCTTTTAAGGAACCCGGAGTTTCATTGCTGCCCTCACATAAGCCCGCCATTGGTCCCTATCCTGAGCAAGATTAATCAATTCTCTATCATCATATCCCACCTCCCTCAAATCCATTTTAATATTACCTTCCCATCTACGTCTTGGCCTCTCTAAAGGTCTTTTTCCCTCCGGCCTCCCAACTAACACTCTATATGCATTTCTGGATTCGCCCATACGTGCTACATGCCCTGCCCATCTCAAATGCCTGGATTTAATGTTCCTAATTATGTCAGGTGAAGAATACAATGCGTGCAGTTCTGTGTTGCGTAACTTTCTCCATTCTCCTGTAACTTCATCCCTCTTAGCCCCAAATATTTTCCTAAGCACCTTATTTTCAAACACCCTTAATCTGTGTTCCTCTCTCAAAGTGAGAGTCCAAGTTTCACAACCATAAAGAACAACCGGTAATATAACTGTTTTATAAATTCTAACTTTCAGATTTTTTGACAGCAGACTGGATGATAAAAGCTTTTCAACCGAATAATAACAGGCATTTCCCATATTTATACTGTGTTTAATTTCCTCCAAGATATTTGAACTTCTCCACCTCTTCAAAAGATAAATTTCCAATTTTTATATTTCCATTTCGTACAATACACCGTGTTCCGCTTATAAGTATAACAAAAGAAATAGCTATAACTTCTGAATTAATACAAGTATATAGTTGAAACCAACTGCTACAAAGAATGAAAATTGGGAATTTTTGTTACCTTATGTTCCATAAACCTCAACATGGCTTCCATTGGTGGCACGGGAAATATCCAACCGGTATTCAACCTCGACCCAAGTGTTATGAAGCATCTGTGGTGTAACATTGTTGACAGCAGCATAAATTCTTTCTTGTAAGTCTGCCAAATCACGTACTGGCGTCCTGTAGACCTGGTCCTTAACAAACCCCCACAGGAAAAAATCAGGTGGTGTTAGATCTGGTGATCTGGCAGGCCATGTGATGTACGGTGATCCTCTTCCGATCCATCTTGCAGGGAATTGTTCGTCTAAGAATGTGCGAACCATGTTGGCAAAGTGTGGTGGAGCCCCATCTTGCTGGAAAATTGCTCCATCTGGGAGTTGTGGCACAGCATACAGTTGCAACATATCCAGGTACGTGTTTGCAGTGACTGTCTTTTCAGCAAAGAAATAGGGACCAATGATTCTGTCACGCATGATCCCACACCAAACATTCCATTTAGGGGAATCCCGTTGGTGTTCAATTACGACACATGGATTTTCCGACCCCCAGATGCGACAATTGTGTCGGTTTACTTTTCCACTGACGTGGAAGGTTGCCTCATCTGAGAAACAGACTCGAGTTAGAAATGTGCAAGATGGGGCTCCACCACACTTTGCCAACATGGTTCGCACATTCTTAGACGAACAATTCCCTGCAAGATGGATCGGAAGAGGATCACCGTACATCACATGGCCTGCCAGATCACCAGATCTAACACCACCTGATTTTTTCCTGTGGGGGTTTGTTAAGGACCAGGTCTACAGGACGCCAGTACGTGATTTGGCAGACTTACAAGAAAGAATTTATGCTGCTGTCAACAATGTTACACCACAGATGCTTCATAACACTTGGGTCGAGGTTGAATACCGGTTGGATATTTCCCGTGCCACCAATGGAAGCCATGTTGAGGTTTATGGAACATAAGGTAACAAAAATTCCCAGTTTTCATTCTTTGTAGCAGTTGGTTTCAACTATATACTTGTATTAATTTAGAAGTTATAGCTATTTCTTTTGTTATACTTATAAGCGGAACACGGTGTATTCTCGTCACGAGACATAATCATATACTTTGTCTTTTCGGGATTTACTTCCAAACCTATCTCTTTATTTGAAGATGAACAGAGCATGAAGTAACTATCTTGGTTTTTGGAATGAAATATCCTGCTCCTGATGTTACATTATCAGGGTTTCGTGATCCATCTGTTGTTGTTGTTTAGTCAATTGTCAGTAGACAGGTCTGGACCCCACAAGGGACACCAATAATGCATCACTCACGAGGCAACTATGCCAGGGGATAATGGGATAGGGTGGCTAGTTCCTTTCTCCCTCTATTGCATACATTGCCAACTAGTAACACTAATCAGACTTCAGATTTATACAAACAATTGTTCTTCCACTGACACATATCGTCAAGTGAGATATACTGCCAGATAATAGATATACATATCAGCCAGAATCTCAATCAGAGGTAGATCAATCTGTATACATGTGAAAATTGTCTGCAGATTTACTGCAAATTGAATTTCCTAACAATTCATGAAATCGTAATTTCAAAGAATTCCATTTGCAGGGACACTGTAGACAACAGCGTTGAGAACACATCTGAGATTTTGGACAAGATGGGACTTTCGTATGATGCTGACGACATGGCAATTGTGAAACACGTGTGTGAGATTGTATCCAACCGAGCTGCATTGTTAGTGTCCATATGTAAGTAAATTCATTGCTGTTATTACTGTTTATTTGTATATTCTGTAATCAGTTTAGTTCTAAATCAATATACCGGTAATCAGTGCTTTTTTTCTGGAAAAAAGTTTACCGGAACTCTATCACTCGATCACATTATACAACAAAAACGTAGGTTTAAAAATATTAGGCGTACATACCTTATATTTCAATAAGTTCCAAACGGAGCTCATCGAATTTAAGCATAACGGAAATTTTGCTATTTTGAGCTATAGTTTCAGGATCAATAACGGAAGATGGCAGAACTAGATTGCATGAGTTACTTTTGCACCAACGATAATGAGAAAATGTAAACTCTTGGACTTGGCAGTGGCGGCAATTTTAATTTTCAATTTCGCTTATAAAATATATCTCGTTGGAATTAGTAATGGCAAAAAGTTTACCAGAACGCATTCCGGCTGAAAAAAAGTGCTGCCGGTAATTATATAAAACAACAGTAGATTTCATGCAATGTAATATGAAAATAGCTCTCACACAATTTTTATTAACAGACTAAACACTTTCCAAATTTGCTGCTAATGATATAATATGGCACAAATGGTCCAACTGACACAATTATATCTCCACTTCACCGATTTTTTAACAGTGTGCGAAATGCGATACACAAACGAAAATTGTGCTGAAATCTTACGAAAAACTGGGAAGGAAGATTAGGCCGATTTACACTTTGAAGAGAACAATATGAGGAGCTCTTTAAAGCAATAAACTCAATATGCAAATTTTGTGGGTTGGGCTTTTTGTGCGCTGAGCGCCTCATATTAAATGTCGTAAAATTCAATGGTTGTTTGTGAAGTTTAGTCATGGTAAAATATAATCAGAATACAAAATAAGCACTGCCATTATTAAAATGGCAGATCATACATAATAAAGACGTGAATTTAGCTTGCTTATTTAAATTAACACATCATTGATCAGTTGAGTGGACTCACACTTGTACACTCTCAATCATATGAGCTGATATTCCAAATCTGTAGGGTAGACTCATACAAACTATTAAAGAAAGTACAAGTACTTGAATTAACACTACAATCCGTCTAATGGATCATACATTCCCACTTCCAAAGAAACCAGAAATACATTGAGTTAATATTTCATATCTGTTATTGGATTCATACACATTCACCTCCAAAGGAGGCAGAAATATTTCTGAATAACTCATACACACTCGCTTTCAAAGAAACCAGAAATACTTTAAATGACTTAACACTTCATATCTGTTTATTGGATTCATACACACTCACTTCCAAAGGAACCAAAAATATTTCTGAGTAAACATATACACACATTTGCTTCCAAAGAAACCAGAAGTACATTAATAAAATTGAATTAACACTTCATATCTATTTATTGGATTCATACACACTCACTTCCAAAAGAACCAAAAATATTTCTGAGTAAACTTATACACACATTTGCTTCCAAAGAAACCAGAAGTACATTAATAAAATTGAATTAACATTTCATATCTATTTATTGGATTCATACACACTCACTTCCAAAAGAACCAAAAATATTTCTGAGTAAACTTATACACACATTTGCTTCCAAAGAAACCAGAAGTACATTAATAAAATTGAATTAACACTTCATATCTATTTATTGGATTCATACACACTCACTTCCAAAAGAACCAAAAATATTTCTGAGTAAACTTATACACACATTTGCTTCCAAAGAAACCAGAAGTACATTAATAAAATTGAATTAACACTTCATATCTATTTATTGGATTCATACACACTCACTTCCAAAAGAACCAAAAATATTTCTGAGTAAACTTATACACACATTTGCTTCCAAAGAAACCAGAAGTACATTAATAAAATTGAATTAACACTTCATATCTATTTATTGGATTCATACACACTCACTTCCAAAAGAACCAAAAATATTTCTGAGTAAACTTATACACACATTTGCTTCCAAAGAAACCAGAAGTACATTAATAAAATTGAATTAACACTTCATATCTATTTATTGGATTCATACACACTCACTTCCAAAAGAACCAAAAATATTTCTGAGTAAACTTATACACACATTTGCTTCCAAAGAAACCAGAAGTACATTAATAAAATTGAATTAACACTTCATATCTATTTATTGGATTTATATACACTGATCTCTAAAGAAGCAGAAATATTTCTGAGCAAACTCGTACACATTCACTTAGAAAAAAAAACAGAAATAAATTAAATTGAGTAAACACTTCATACCTGTTTATTAGATTCATACGCATTCATCTCCAAAGAAAAAAGAAATATTATTGAATAAATTCATACACACTTACTTCCAAAGGATACCAGAAATACTTTGAGTTAACATTTCATAACTGCAATAAAATGTGCTACGTACATGCAATAGCAAAAGCAGAGGCAAGATGTTGGGAGAAATCAAGGAGCTCGCTAAGAGCAGGGTCAAATGGAGGAGTTTTCTGAGAATCCTATATTCCACACTGGAATGATGGTGACATTTATTGATTGATTGCTATGTCTCCTTATAGGTACAGCAACACTACTTGAGAGATTGGATCGCCCAGACACCACAATTGCAGTAGACGGCTCTCTCTACAAATATCATCCTCGTCTTAAAGGTTGGATTAACAAGTACATTCGACTACTTGCTCCTGGTAAAAAGGTAATTACTTAATTACTTACAATCCGGGTCATCTTACTTTATACCCTAAGGGAGAAAACTAATCACTTTCTCCATATTACTACATATGCTAGTGCAGGGCTGGACATCGGGACCGCATCCAGACTCTAAACGGGGATGCTTAATATTCGTCACTGAATCAATGCTGCGCAGTGTTCGGCAGGGAAGAAAGGGGATGAAGAGAAGTCATATGGCTCCCTGTGAGAGAGTAGAATCAGCTCTTGATGCCCAGTCCTGTGCTAGTGGATTATAGTGATGTTCTAGTTGTCAGGTTGAATTTTCTGTTGCCAACTTTGTTTCAAATTTCGGTACTGACAAGTACAATACAACTCGCAGTTATTATCGCCACGGTCTCATGCTTAACATTCGGCAGGTCTTTAAAATTTACTTGTATTATTGTTTTCAATTTCTTATTTCGCCACTCCAATCACTCGCCTCAATTTCAATGTTGCAACCAATAAGCTGCTTCCATTATAAAATGACACCTACTTGTCTAATCCACATGGACTAAAACCGAGGTTGCAATGTCTTGTGCTGAGGACGAACATTAAGGGGAGAGGATGGTATTTTTTGTGAAAAATGAGTAAATTTAAAACAAACAAAAATTTTTTTCTTTAAAATACTCTGTGATATGTGTGGAATGCATAGCATGACATTTTGTGGGTATTTGTGCCCTTATCGGATGTTGAGTCGCCATTTTTAAACTTCCTGCGTTATGGATTTTTAAATCACTCGCCCATTTTTATTGTTGTTTCCGGTAAATTAAATTTAAAAAAAAAATTTTTTTCTTTAAAATACTCTTTGATATGTGTGGAATACATTGCATAACATTTGGTGGGTATTTATGCCCTTATCGGATGTTGAGACGTCATTTTTAAACTTCCTGCACTATGGATTTTTAAATCACTTGCCCACTTTTATCGGTTTCCAGTAACTTAATTTATTTTGCTACATTTCCAGACAAAAATGGATATAATTTCTGGACTATTAAAGATACATGCATGAAATTTAGAATACACTTCTTTAGACTATTAGGAAACGTTTCTCTGTAACAGAATTTTGTTAATTGATTTCATTTTAAAAATACTTCTGTTTGTTTGCAAGAAAGGAAATCAGAAAATCGTTATTAAATTTTAATTGTTTATTTTACAAACGTAGGGACTGATATCAAAATTCTGTTACAGTCAGTTTGTAGGACATGCTTTTGCAAATACATTGCAAAAAAGAGTTTGCATCTATCTTTAAAAACGGTTTAGATATATTGGCTTTAGTACAATCCTGCATTGGGTATATTTTTTTCAAATTTGGGCCCCCAAATAATTTTCTTTCAAAATATTTATATTTGGTTGAGTTCCTACAGCTATGAGCTCTCTACATACAAAAAATTAATATTTTACACCAAATAAGAAAAAAGTTTTAAAAAATACCATCCTCTCCCCTTAAGGTATGTGATTAAAATTATTATTAAAGAGTTATTATTAAGAGTTAAGAATGTCAACATACTTGTATATGAAATAATAATAATAATAATAATAATAATAATAATAATAATAATATAATAATAATAGCCATTTAACAATATAACAAACTAGTGCTTATTCTTATCGAGAAAGAAGATGCAACAACATGACACTTAGAGTGAAACCTACAGAGCAACAATCGGTCGGCAAAATTAGGTTTTAAAAGCACACCGCATGTTATTGTATGATGCCGGCATGTTAAGCATGAGGCCGCAGTGATTATATTTTCTGTTGTGTTGACAGCATCGTTTGCCTTTGAAGATGATGCCAACATTCAACCAAAGTTACTGAGGAAGTGTTATTTGAAATTTTGAACATAATTAATAATTATTAATGTTAATAAATAATAAAGTAATAATTAATAAACAGCATACCTTTTAAATTTGTATTGGGTTTTCGGAGTTCATATTGTCGTCATACAAAATAAAAATTTTTAGGTTAGGTTTCATGAATTGTAAAATTGTTTATCTAATCAGCAAATTTCATGTTGCGAGACAAAATGCATTTTAATATTAGATCAATTAATCATAAATAAATAAATATTATAGTTTCAATACATAGAAGTGTGATTTTACTTGCTTTCGTGATATCAGGTAACAGTTGACAACATTGAAAAGACGGCCATATTAGCATTTTAGGAAATAATCTCATAGATACCCCACTTTAGGGCCTAAATTGAGCTCTTTTTTAATTTGTTGCTAAATCTGTCAGACATTGATGAATACTTGTGACGTCACAGATTGCTCCAATGAGTTCAGGATATTGCTGAATTTAAATTGGTGGATTAAATGGGCAGGAGATTTGTGTAAACATTAATACATGTTTTAATTGTCATTTAATGATACAGATAATATTATGAACACGGGAGATTATACTGAGTTTCTGTCGAAGTACTGGGTGAAAAGCTAGTAGAGATTCCACAAAATGACAATCTAGACTATCGGCTTCAGTCACATAATGAGCTTGCTATCGCTTTTGTGAAAGTAAGTTGACAATAAAATTATTATACTTGTGAGGTGCTCTTGCAAGACAATGCACCGACTCACAAGTCTCTGACTGCATTGCTGAAAAATGATGAAGTTGGTTTTAAAATGATTGACCATCTTCCATATTCACCAAATTTAGCTCCCTTGGGCTCTATACTGGAATTGAAGTAATAATACTTTCTTTAACACTGTACTGTAGTGTATTAATTTATTTCATGTAGCCTATACATATACACTTAAGTCTAACATACCGTAACCCATATGCCCGATATTTCTATCACTTCGTGTTTGACAAGAAGGATGCTGAATAATATTATTGATGATATAAAGCATTATTTCATTTAACGAACTGTGCCCTTTAAAAATTATGTTCCCTTATTTAAATATTCAAATACGTCCTGTTTTTCGTGCTATCTGAAATAAAAACAAATGGTAACCTCTTTAGGTAGGTTGTTTTGAGTATCGGGCATTAAAAGGTGATATAAGTGTAGTGCAACAACTTCGAGCACTCACACCCGACTGAGTAAACGCTTCAACCAATTGGTTATAAATACTCAATTATGGGCTCAAGTGAATCATTACCCAGCTACCTTCTTCACAACCGAAGACTGATTGGTGCGCATTGGTCAGTCATTTTCATGAGAGTGCAGAGGTCTATTTGTATAAGCTTACCATACCGGTAACTTTAACTTCAAAGCCTGTTGAAATGTTACTTAAAATATTTGTAATCTGTTTCAGTTCCGGCTGTTGCTAGCAGAAGATGGTAGTGGAAAAGGAGCAGGCCTCGTGGCAGCTATTGCTCAAAGATTAAATCAACGTTTCTCAGACACGTGACCTTCCAACATGTCCATTCACCATTGAGAGTTGCAGCTGGATCAGTCCTTCGCACAAAGGAAGTCAGGGATGCAGGTAGAGATGGCTTTGTACTGTCTGGTGGGTGGACATTCTGTCTGAGCTGCTGTTGTAGTAAGTTGTTTGATGATGGGGGATGTACAATATAAACTGTAAAGTGTCTAGTGTTGACTGAACTACAGGTTTAAAGCTCTTCCAACTATAATTCTTGTTCCTTTGAATATCATTCGCTTTTTAGTAAATATCAGTAGATCTCAATAGAAACAGAAAGGTGTTTACTCAACATACCTGGTACCTAGTTCAAGACATAACACCTCTTTTCCTTTTCATGTTTATATTATTTGAATATCAGGTTGAAAAGATTAATACGAGGTTATTTTAATCTGGTAGGCAACATGGCTTCTTACTAAATGGAATTTTTTTAATTGGTTATTTTACTACTTTTTTTGAACTGCTATGGTTAAGTATATTGCTTCTGAATAAGATGAAATGTGTTCTGGGTCCAATGCCGAAAGTTACCCAGCATTTGCTCTTATTGGGTTGAGGGAAAACCCCGGAAAAAACCTCAACCAGATATAGGGTTGCTGTGTGGGATTTTTCTGAATATTAGAGCATGGAGAAGTGTCCTTCCCGATTTTCGACAAATCGGCAAATGTCCTTAATTTTAAGATTGATTTAAAACTCTCACTATAGGGTCTTTGGGAAGGGTGCACGAGTGAACTTTATTGCGTTTCCTCTGTTAGAAGGCATTGCTAAATACTTATTGAAGCATGATTACAAAGTTTATGACTCAGCAGCATTCAATCATTCTTGTTTGTGAAAGAAAAACTGAATGAACCTGACTCTGATGATAATTTCATGCAAAAACTAGCTAGTGATAAATGGGTTGAATTTTTTAGTTCTTGTAAAAATAGTGAGCAATATTCAGAATTACTAAAGATTGTCCAGTTCTATTTCTGTTCACCTGCCGAAAGAATCTTTTCTATCATGAATGCGCAATGCACAGGTGACAGGAATAGACTAAAAATTGAATCCATTAGAGCAATTCTGGTGGTTCAATAGACATGTCATGCTTGCAATTTCATGAATATCTGATGTAAAACAATGTGTTGCTGAAGAAGATTTCATCTTCAGAAATATATGACTGGTTTAAGATTATGAAGTAACGAACTGAATCATGAATTCAATTGTATAATTGTGTAGTGTTAATAGTTCTATGTTATTTGTTGCACATTGTAAAGTTTCTGTGTATTTTATAACCATGCTAAAAAATTAAGTCGTAATTACAATATGTTGCGTTGGACGGTTGGAGTCCTGGATTCATGCCTCACCTTATGGCAACCCTAAACCATGTAACTTGTCCCAACTATAATTTAAAACCAGGTCCGCTTGTTTCAAGGTCACAAATACTAACCATTACTCCACAGCGGAGAAAACACTAATTGAAGAGTCCACTGCAAGAATGATGGATGTCACTTTCTTGTCGAAAATGAACCAAGACTGGCAATTCATAACTTAAGACATATAGAATGTACATAGAGAGTTGTATGGCATTAACACTGATAGTCATTGTCCAGTAATGATCGGAAAATCACAGTTAAGCTTTGAGCGCTAAGCATTTCAAACTTTCAGTTGCTTCTCCTGCAAAATGTATTCCAAATGACATCCATCATTCTTGCAGTGGACTCTTCAATTGGAATATCTGCTTGACTTTTCACTAAATGGAATTGATTGGGTCATTAGCTGATGTGAAGAGTAATTCCATGACTATGGCCTATGTTAACCCAAAAGATAAAAATTGAAACTATAGTTGGATTGTTTCTTATTTATGAAATGTGTTCTTAAATTGCCCAAATGTCTTATTCAATAAGAAAATGTAAAAAATTGTCGTAAATGTATACATCACAAATAAAATCTTGCGGTATTAAACATTGTGTTAAAATCGTAATACAACCTGCGCTTTTCAAGATGAGATTTCACTATATTTAAGTAGAAGACCATAAAACCAATTCTGAATCCGAACTAGAGGCAGTTCAGTTGATTTATAATGTGACAAATTTAAAGAAAGTAGTACGTATTTATAGTGGACTCAAAATTTGCCATACAAAAAACAAGCTCACAAAATGCCTCGGAAAGTTCCTTAATAACAGATATAAGAAGTAAAATGCAACTATTAACTGGAATGGATAAGAAAATACTTTTCGAGTATGTCCCTTCACATGTATGGAAATGAATTTGCTAATAATCTTGCAAATAAGAGAACCAAGATGATAAAAAAAAACGACAACCTACATTTAGCCTTACTAAAAATAATATTGGTAGTCAAAACAACATCTGATCGAAAAAAATAAACAGCAAAAAAACTGAAATAGCACATATAAAATTTGAAGAAATATAGAAACATTACGGAGAGAAAATCAGGAAAAAACAAGAAAAAAGCAGTAGCAGCTTTTCGATTCAAGACAGTACACAATTGTCTAGAAAAGCAGTTACTTTGATTCAAAATTCTGGATTCTGACAACTGCGCTTTTTGCTGTCTACCAAACTTCATAATGTATTCGAACCACTTCAGTCAGTGTAACATACTGAATAATGTAACAGATATATAACATTCCTGTATTGGGATGCTCGAAAGAGAATGGTTTAATTATCACCAGCCTGATGCCATTGGAAAAGAAGAAGAAAGAAGACATTTCATTTTATACAATTTATTTTCCTCCATGTCACACTTTGGTACTTCAATGTAGAGCATCATACATTGTAATAATTACTACATAATTAAGTCACCTATAACATCTAAATACTCACTGCTACGTCTGATCAGAGTGTAATTCTCGATATGTAAATACTTTCCTAAACAGCATAATAAACAATGGAATAAAATTTCCATTCAGATTCAAAATCTAAATTACAAACAAACAAAAAAATACTTACCCGTTTTTCTTTGAAGTAAGTTTTTCTGGGTACGGGCGCCATGACAAAAATGTCAGATCAGTATAGCGCGTTTTTCTCCGACTCTTCATATTCTCAGTTACTACTAATTAGGCATAATAAGCGAGATGTTGGTGGAGGTGAATGTGCGTTTAGTTGCTGTTAAAGCTAAGTCTATATCAGTTTGTTAAACAAGATTTGTTTCTGTTATTGCAAAATCATTAGCACAAAGACAACGTGAATTTAGGAGCATGGAAAGACAAAGAGAAAGTTAGAAATAGGGAAAGAAATTAGATCGTGGTGGAGGGAGAAATAAGACACGTGACGTATCTGGCTCTAGGAGCCAGATTGCCTTACTCTGGCATAAATGATCAAGTTTCAATTTATAAGCAATCAGATTTATTATGTGGCATCCTGGTATTATATGCTGAATATTTTCAATTGAAGTTTTGCATCTGCATAAATAACTTTGTGTTCCAGCCTTAATTATGTGTTTTTTTTTTTTTTTTTTTTATAATTTCTAGTTTCTAACATATTATTTTGAATACCAGAAGCACAAATGAAGCCTTCTGTCTCAGGGAATAGTCCACCATTTGTTAATTATGTGTTCGATACATTTATTATTTCGGAATATGTATGGTAAGACTTTCCTGTGTTAAATTTCAACGTACCTCGTTTACATGTTTCGACCTATTTATGCAGTTCTGAAAATGACCCATAAATAGGTCGAAACATGTAAACGAGGTACTTTGAAATTTAACACAGGAAAGTCTTACCATACATATTCCGAAGTGATACAGTGTTAAAAGTTGTGTAATCAAGTTGTATATACATTTATTATTATTGTTATTATTATTATTATTATTATTATTATTATTATTATTATTATCATTATTATTATTATTATCATTATTATTATTATTATCATTATTATTATTATCATTATTATCATTATTATTATTATCATTATTATTATTATTATTATCATTATTTTCATTATCATCATTATCATAATCATTATCATTATCATTACTAAGGTACCACTAAGACAGCTAAGCTGAAATGGCTTTCTGTATGTTTCAAGTAGTCCAGTTTTGTAGTTGCAGTTCAAGAATTTTCTTTAGACAATCAGGACGTTTCTCTCTCGAAAGTTGTTGTCCCTCAAAGAGAGATTGTATTCGTGCTCTTACAACTTCACATTTTTTTTTACTAATGTGTGTATTAGTCTCAGTTATTGATTGTTCACATTGTCGACATTTTAGACCTAGGCAGTCTTCGTGTTAAAGCAACCTAGTCTAGTCTGTAATTATTTCCTAACAGGCCATGTCCTATAATTATCCCATTAATCTTACGAACCTGGTACCGACGTCTTTCTGTTAATCACAAATTTCGCCAATGGTTCTTTAACTAGAGACTTGCCCCAGACATAAAAGTTATAATACCGGTACTGTTATTTATTATGAAGTGCATTGTCACCATTGGATTTGTACATTGAAGCTTGAGTAACAGGAGAAGGCATTATACAGCGGCGAATTTTCAGGGGAGGCAAGGGAGGCCGTGCCTCCCCTAATATTTTACCAGAATACGACAGTATTAATTCCAGCTGAAGTAAGATCATGGACAAGTTACAGCAAATGACGGATATTTTTCTTTCATATTAATTTTACTATTCAGTACTACTAAAATGTAAGTTACGTCAAGCCGACCACACCCAGTTGATGATGCTCACTTGGTACAAATAATTTGTAACGAAAGAAAACAGCGCTGTAACCTGTATAATCGACAACGAGCAGCCTGGAGTGCCTATGTGAGAGCAGGACAGTGGAGACAACTATATGACTCTCCTCCCTGGTAACCATGACAACAGCAGTTCAACCAATAAGATAGCTGGTTAGCAGAATGTTTAAACCTGGCTAGAATCTGTGAGAGGAGGCGAATTTGGAGAAATCCTGCTCACCGTTGACAAGTGACGGCCTACCTCAAGTCTTGGCTGCTTTCGGCTGTATTAGCAAGCTCTCTTTCTTTTTCTTCTTGGCTTTAGAAACTCGCGTCATGTATTGTTAGTTTTCTCTTGCTGCATAAAAGTTTTGTTTTATGATGGCAGATTTTTTCTTCTTTGCAGGTGTTCCTGTTATTTTTTATTTTGTGTTACGAGATATATTTATTTATACAGTATATTAAATACAGGGCAGTTACAAATGATTCATGAGGTTTAAAGTGGCTGCATAAAGAAAAGTATAAAACTTAGAATAATGTATGATACATCAAAATAAACACAAACTGTCCAAGTTTCGGACAATCTCAAATGTTCGATGTGGCTTTGTCTCATTACATGACACACATCGATGCGATATTGAAGTTTGTCCCATACATATCCCTGGTAATGGTCGTAAATGCATCTGTAATGCACATTGGTGGCACGTACACTTTGTCTTTTACACATCCCCAGAGAAA
Organism: Periplaneta americana; assembly: GCF_040183065.1. Lineage (NCBI taxonomy): Eukaryota > Metazoa > Arthropoda > Insecta > Blattodea > Blattidae > Periplaneta > Periplaneta americana. The sequence continues at coordinate 181,960,732 of NC_091120.1, read as the reverse complement.
AAAATCACAGACTGTTAGGTCGGGGGATCTAGGAGGCCACTATAACAACTCTAAATCATCTTCAGCGCATTGCCCAATCCAACGCCAAGGGAGTTCTGTGTTTAGGTAGCGACACACTTCAGTGTTCCAATGGGATGGTGACCATCAAGTTGGAATATGAAGTTATTGAAATCCTCAGTCACTTGAGGAAACAACCATTGCTGCAGCATATTGAGGTATGACATACTGGTCACAATTATCTCCATGAAAAAGAAAAAAAGCCATACATCTTGATTTAGACATTGCAGCAAACACATTCACTTTTGGAGAATCTAGTTCATGTTGCACTGTCAAACGTGGTTTTTCAGTACCCCAGATGCGTACATTATGGCGATTAACTTTGCCACTCATGCGAAATGTGGGCTTGTCACTAAATACTAGTAGGTTCTCAAAACCATCTTTCTCCTCCATAGCAGTCTGCATAGAATTACAAAATTTATATCGTTTGACGAGGTCTTCCGATTTTAGCTTTTGGAGTAAGTGTATGCGGTAGGATTTCATTCGCAGTCGGGTTCGTAAAATTTTCCATAGAGTCTGTTGTGGAATATCAATTTCCTGACTGGTGCAGTATGTTGATTTCTGAGGCTGCAAATGAAACTCTCACTCACTCTACTGTTTCATTAGAAACGCTTGGGCATCCATTGCTTTTACCTTTACTCACTGTACCAGTTGCCTTAAATTGACGATGCCATTGCAGAATGCTTTGGTGAACTGGTGGTGAAGTTCCAGGGTATGTCTCCAGAACGATGCTGTATGGTAACAAAGAAAAATTACTTCTCATATTCCAAAATTGCGAATGCTTTCTGATGTATAGGCACCATTTTGAAAACTATGCTTGTGCTACTGTCTGTCTACACACTCCAGAGCTACAACAATGGAAAAATAAACTTTCAGAGTTTTTCTTTCGATTCATGATTAGCACAAACATATTGGATCCATAGTTTTCGCAAATATTTGACTTAAAACCTGATGAATCATTTGTAATTGCCCTGTATTGATAGTTTTTTTATTTTTTTTTTTTTTATGAAAAGATAAAATCTTTATTTTAGAATTTTGCAGATGTTACATTTTATTTTACTGTTTCTTCATATATTAGCTCATGCGATAAGTATAACATTGTAAACTAATTTCATAATAATGGTCCATGGGCGTGAATTTGAACTGCCACTGGGGGAGACCCTGGTGTACCAGCATCATGCGGAAGTACTGCGTGAAGTCTGCAGCCAGGTAGTGCCACTCGAAACTTCTGTCCAGCAGCCAGATCTTGGGGTCCTCTCGTTTTAGATCGGATTCGCACTCGCTCTTGTGAAGGTACACCAGACACACCTTTCCGATGCCTTGGCAAGCGTCCAGTTCGAAGATCTTGCACTTGACGCCGAAGTTGATAGTTGATAGTTTAGAAATAAATGCAGATTTGTTTCTAGGTTCTTCTAGTAGTAGTTGTTCAGTATGTTGTGACCTAATCAATCGATTTGCTAAGAAAGAGGATCATTGAGTGAATTTGCTGTACAAGTATGTAATAATAATGAGCGAGACTGGAAGTTTAGACATTATGAATCGTTAAAATAGGCAGGAAAAAGGCATCATAAATAGCTAAAATAGGCAGGCAAAAAGTCATTATAAATAGCTAAAATACGCAATAAAAGGCAATTACAAAAACCTTGGACTAGACTTCACAACCTTGCACTTTCCACAAAGGGATTTCGGCAGCAAGAAAAGCTTTACAGAAGTCGAATGCAAATTGAGATTTTTGACTCGAGTTGCAATTACTGTTGGAAGCAAAGAAATCTTCTTCCCAGTAATCTTGGAAAGTGCATTTTTGTGTTTGGTTGTACTGATATGTTGCGATATGAAATATTTAGCTAGCTACAACAACATCACAATGAAAACTGAAAGAAAAATAACTGTTAAAAATAACGTTAGACCTGCACTCATTGTTGCCTTGTCAAATAAACACAAGTGATAATTAAAACGCTTACTGTTATACATTTTTGCACGGCAGCACTCATTGTTGCAAAGAGAATATGAACTGAAAGACAATAATATACATTTGGTGAAGTCACTTTCATTGTAGCGGTTATAGAAATAAATTAAAATATACCTGTAGGCAATTTTTAATAATAAATTGACAAATAATAGATAAATAATCAAATAAAGGCAAAAAAAAAAGGATTTCTTTTGTAAATTAGGCATTTATATTAAAAAAGGCAGAAAAGGGCAACATAAAACTGTGACGTTTCAATAACAAAGGTATAATTCGTATAGATTTACTTTCAAAATTAAAATAGATTTAACACATTTAAAAAGGCATTCTGCCAAAGTACCGGTCTCTTGGTAATGAGGTATGTGACAGACTCTTTATTTTTAAAACATAAAATACAACCTCTCATCAATCACGTCTTGGCCTTCTCAACTTCAAACTCACTGTCCGTCACTGGAAGGCTAATATTTTTCATTGCCTTTTCTTGTAATTTGAAGGTCAGATAGTGCAAACTGAAGCTCAACACTCAATCTGGGATTAGGAGTTTATTCTTCAAATTTTCACTACTGGGTTTTTTTTTTTTGTCACTTTCAGTTTCGAAGTGTTTTTCTAATTTTGTTTTTCATTTTGCCCTTTCAAATTATACAGCAGAATAGGTTTTGTTTTGCAAAATTTTAGTGTCTTTTTATTTAGGTTAGGTTTTTATTCTCCATTGACGTGAAGCAAGTGTCAATGAATTACTACATGGATGTGTGCTTAGCCTCGCTCTCAAATTACAAATGGACATCTCTAGAGCTGTCGTATGGGAAGTTAATAAACATGAAACGTAGGTAACCATTTCTCTTAGACGCCTACATTGCTTATAAAATTAAAATAAGTGGTGCATATAGCATGAATGGGAGAAGAGATAAAGACAAAATCATCCTTCAATTAATATTACATAGTCGCCAGACAACCTGTATTCATTTTCTGTGGTCCAGTCAACACAAGCATTACCCTCGTAGTGGGGGAAGCAGAGTTAATGTTGTATGTATGTCTGTTGTGTTCCTAAGAAACACTCTGTTTTGTACAAAAAGTTCAGTGTTACAGAAATTGTATTTTCATACTTGGTTTAGTTGCTGTAAGAAGCTGTTACGTTTACGTTGTAAATAATGCTATTATTATTGTTGTGTTTGAACTATAATTCTATTAGTTTAGAATGGTTGCTATAAATACAGCATAATACCATTATAAACTTCATGTTCTCTTGCTGCTTACCTGGCTTACGAAATACCGGTATCGATAGTGGTTTAAAATGTCCATCATTACACTTTGAATTTCATTTTGAAGTATTGGTTTTAAATGTTCAGTGAAGATGCCAATTGCAATTCTTTTTTTATTGATTAAAGTTCACGTTAACACTTTGTTTGTTAAAACTATAAAATTACTTAGTCACACGTTAAAAAGTGTTAAGATTTTTAAAAAAGGTATATACCTTCGACATTTTTTTAATATTACATAAAAGTTGAATATTTTTTAGACTTTTTATGATATTTGTCATTTCCAGTTGGCAAATTTAAGGAATTTATGTTTATATACCTTAATTACACGCTTTTAGTAATTTGTATCACTTAAGATTCAGTTATAATAACAACTCGCTAGTGTTATTTTGAAACTAAAATGAAAGGTACAAGGGAATAACGATCAAGGTCCATTTTAGAAAGTTTCGAGAAAAATTAATTTTAAAGTTTAAGCACTTAATAGTTAGTTATGTGTGTATTTAATAGAAATTGACGTAGTGGAATGTCAAGAACAATGATTCCTTATTGCTAGCTAGATCGCATGATAGTACTTCCTTTCCACTATAAGATAACATTATTAACTCAATTTCGATTTTTGATGGACCTTGATCATTTTTCCCGTGTACCCTTCAAATGGTAAATTACCATAGTTGACTAGTTTCGACTGCACTGTTAGCCATCTTCAGAACTAGCCCTGTCTAGTTACTATTGTTTAACAACTGGCAAAACTCTGTTGTAGGAGGTTACTAAACCTTACTGTTGCGCTGGAGACAGAGTTGGAGTTTCCCTCCATTAATCTGAACCTTTGTCGCTGCTGATTGACAAGTCATCTGATGCATCACTGCTATCAGTTAAATATTCTCCTAACGAAATTATTCTGTCAGTTTCGCTGTCTATTACATTAGCACTAGAAAAATATTGTTCTTTGTTATTTTTGACTTGCTCAACACATTTCATGCACTTGTCTTGTCCATATTCTGCGAAGTCTTACATTTGTTATATTGTGGTGACTCAGACATCTTAAAAATCTGCAAACAATACTCTTCAACATGTTTTTTTTCCTTATTAGAATCTGACTACTACTTTTTGAGTTATTATTAAGTATAAAAAATGCGAAAATATTCTGCTTCATTGAAAGTTTATGTAAGTAACACATTCTTAGGTTAGGTATTAGTTGACAATTAAGAAGAAGGTGAATAGTATATTGTGTCATTCTTTAAGGTTGACGCATGTGCAGACCAACGGAGTTTACTAAGTTGTTTCCCTATAGTAGTAATATACCTCTCGGTTTTAATTTAACACTAGAAAGTTGTTTTTATAACTAGATCTTAAGATTTATGTTTAAATACACTGGCAGCTAGTAGATAAGAAAGAGCGTGACCACTTGTAGCATTGAATTGAAGTACTGTATCTTGTTATTATAATTCTTTTTCAAAAATTATTATTATTATTATTATTATTATTATTATTATTATTATTATTATTATTACTACGGACGGGTATCTCATTTGGTAGAGCAGCTGACTGTGGACTGGAAGGTTCTGGGTTCCATTCCTCCCTTAATAAAAGAAAAAAGACAAATAATTTAATGACAAGAACTAACATCTCTTCCAAGAAATATGCCGGTACATTAATTTATAGTCACGAAACTTGGCGGGATTTTTCTCGTTGCCAGACTTCTAGAATAGCTCTAGCTAGGACCACTCCTGGAAAAGGTACTCAAATTACCGGTAATGTTCTGCCTGTTAACTGTTTATGATATCGAAGCCTGCAGTCATTTGTCTCCGATTTCTTCATTGTTTAATGAGTCCTGAAGTATAAATAAAATATACTACTGTAATATTGAGCATATTACTAGCTCTCATTGTATGTTCCTGTAAAAATGTGTCAACTCTTGCTTTGCAAGCCAATAAGCCAGTGAGAATAACATGATGTTTGTAATGGTGAACACTGTACAATGCTGTGTATGTTTGTAAATACGTGACACATAACTGGGGAATAGTTTGCTAAAGGGCAACAGGGAAGTGCTGTATAATTGTATTCTCAGAATGCATGTACAATTTTGACTAATCTAGTACAGGGGACCATTTTAATCAGTCATAAGGATAGTCTAACTTGGTGCAAGGTAAATTATTATTCCTTGCATCAAAATTGTTATATGTTCCACAGTTTTGGAATGGGTGCTGAGAAAGTGTGAGTAAAATGCAGGTGGAGAATTTATGCTATTAATATTGCAATTGTTTGGGGTGTAGTCAGCTTAACATTTACGTAAATTTGAATATTGGCATTTTATACCTAGAATATGGAAATGTAAGGATGTTCCAGACTTCCATTTTCTTACTGTCTGCAATGCGATACATTTAGGAGAAAATTTTATACAAAGCAGACATTATGTAAGCTTGAAATCCTGAATTAGATTTTGAAATATCAAGTCACTTGTTTATATTTTCTCAACATTTGACAAAAAAGCTAGGAAATATGGCTTAAAAATGAAGATTATTTAAGTAAGAATAGATTAAATAAAATTATCAATTGTTTCTAGTTCACATTAACATTTGTTTAAAATCTAAAACTATATAGTCGAATCGTTAAAAATGTTAAAATTTAAACCAGGTTATGTACCTTAGGCAGATGGGTCCCCATTTCGACGTCGGTGCACCATCATCTTCAGTGTCTTTTGTAGGGGGCCCGTCTGTGTAAGGTATATAACCTGTTTTAAATTTTAATTCTTTTAATGATTCGACTATATAGTTTTAGATTTTAAAATTATCAAGGTCTAGTGTGATAATATGGTATATATAAAATATCCCCGAAAATTTGTAAAATTTACACCTAAAACAATGTGCAAACTGAAAGTGTTACCCATGAGAAATTTCAAATTGTGTCTATACTGTGAAATATGTTAATAAAAGAGATATTTTTTGTATAAAAATTTGGTAGTGTGAACTCAAAATGATTTGACTCTTATCTTATCTAAATATAAGTCTGTCTTATTTTAAATATGTTTCCACGTACATGACCTAACCAGGATGATATCCAGTTTCCCATTTTTATGCCACACATATTTCAGCAAGACAACATGAACAATAACAATAAATTCACAAGATTTGTGGCTTACTTTAAGATCGAAGGCTTCTTTGTCGAATAGCCTGCAATATTTTAGCAAGAAAACAGTTGGAGCTTTTCTAAGATATGATGAAGAGCAGTTAGCAGGAGAAATTGATGTAAGTATCAATGTATGGATATTTTTTAAAATTAATTTACTGGTATGCATTAATTAAGGTACAAGTGTATATGTTTAACATTAACATAATTTCTTTTCTTTCTTACGCTTATTCGTAATTTTATTTCTTTTCATTTCGTAGAGGATTTAGTAAGGGAATTTTTCAGTCTAAAGTCAATGTTGTTGGGTCCTTGGTTGTTATTCTTCTCTCATATTTAATTTTTTTTAATCTTTAACACTTATTATCTCTGAACTTCACATAGTCACCAACGAGCTGATATTGTAGCGATCAACAGGAAGAAAGAAAGAGGCCTTATTCTGGATCCCACCATGAGAATGGAGCAACACAAGTGAACGACGAAAAGAGGCAATCTATCGTTCAGTGAGAGTTATACATGCATGAGAGGTGAATAAATTATTTATTTAATTAGCTTATTAATTATTTAGCTATTTATTTATTAATTTAATTTATGAATTATATTTGTTAATTTAATCGTGTAATTTTAATTATGAAAATGTTTATTTATATATTTTAATTTATTACTTATTCAATTTATTAATTCATTTATTAAAATATTTATTTTATTTAATTATTAAACTATTTATTAATTTCATTCATTTAGTGTTCTGCCCAAGGGCAGATCTTTCACTGCAAACCCAGCTTTCTCCAATTTTTCCTATTTTTTGCTTCCCTCTTTGTCTACTCATGTCATCCATATATCTTAATGCCTTTGTCATATGATATCGTAATAGTACATTATGCAACGAGCCTATAATGATAGTAATTAAGACGCGAGTATGTTTATGAAACAAGCGGAAGCGAGTTTCATAATTTTCATACAAGCGTCTTAATTACCATTATAGGCAAGTTTCATACGACTTTCTATGCTCGACCATATTTCTAACTTGAAATTATTCAGAAGTATTCATTTTATTCGTATCTGACTCAAGAGCGGAAGTGACCTCGTGCATAGCTCGTAAATTGTGAGATGTGCGCAGACGTGAAAGTATTGATTTTTTCCGAGGAACAATAATGTCATTGACCTTGATATAATCTAGAGAATAACATGAACTAATTTTGATATAACCTGGAAATTGAATTAGAATTGAAAAACGAGATGACAAATTGAATTTATTTGAATATTATTTACAATTAACGCTAATTATTATAGTAACAGAACATAACCTTCTGCGACAGTATTGGATTTCCAGCCTCCGTGACGTTTCCCTCGTTTTTCGATTGCATACCCGAGAATAATCGAAAACCTGAACTTTAATGAATAGGTGTACTTTAATGACATGCATTAAAGGACTGCTACCAGGTGTATAATTACATCATTTCGGCATGGTCGAGCATAAACATTTTAATTAAACATTTAAAGCTAAGTAAATAACTAACTGTACAAAACATTTTAATAGAAACGAAGCTTACAATTATTTCGAGATTAGTAACAATGTGGAGCAATATGAAGAACTAACTTCACTTACAGTATAAGGTGTCCTTAATTTATTAATAATGTAACAATACAATACATAAAACACACACATTATTCGTATTACAATATACGTCAACATGGATATGAATCCATAACACGTTTCCTAGCAACAGTATGACAATACTGAGTCTGAGATGCAATAAGTTTATTAACAAAATGCCACGCGTTGTGTTGATGTGTTACTCTGGATACAGGAACATTAAAATGAAATTGTAACGTGGATTGCAAGCTTTCAAATACGCGTAATCTATCATTGAAACGACGCCAATATTTTTCTAACGCTCTGCTGACAGTACTGTAAGTATTCCTGTTTCAGACATCTCTAAGAATAATGTGTTAAAGTTTTGATAGGACAAATTTCCTGTGAGATAAAAATCAAGCATAAATGTCGAAGAATATTTACACAGACTGCATTACATTTTTGCGTTATAAGTCGTAACCATTTTATTTATACCATCGCAAATAGGTGACCTATACTCACTTTTTCATGCGTTAGCATGCAAGCAATCTTATGCCTCTTAGGTTTTCAGCCGGCTCAAAGTGGTTTAGTTTTCTTTTGAATCTGAATGGTCGACACCTCTCGCTCCCTTCAGCTTTCCCAGCCAGGTTTCTCAATGAGTAAGCGACTTATTGTCTTTGTTTTGCTTTTATTCAGAACTTTAATTTTGAATTCTAAAGTACTTAAGAATTTAGGAGTCTAGTATCAAAGACGGACATATTTTTATTTTATTATGTTAACTTCCAGTAAAAGGTAGGCTATAAACATTTTTGTGTGTGATATTGGTAACTTCATTAACAAAATAATTCTGGTTTTCACTTTAAAACACTTCAAAACATACTTAAAAATTACAGTGTCCGCTTTCCAAACTGAGATTCACTTTTGTGCATTTTTGACGATGCAAATGTCCATTTTTGAAACGCACAACCCAGAATCAGGATAATGATGAGGAAATCCTATGGATGTTATGGTGTTATTCTAAAACTAATATTTAACTGGAAAACTTAGAAAAATTAAATTTAGTATCTTATTTATATTCAATTTTTATAATAATATGACTTTCACTTTTTAGTTCTTATTTTACTGAAATTCACTTAAAGGGTTTTCAAAATAATAGGCTTAACATTAATTATGAGTGTCCACATTTTTATTATAATTCTGGATTACAGTTCTACACCACTGAAGAAAGGGGTTTTCCTTCCACTCACTTCAGAAGTGTTTACATAGTAACGTCTGAAAAGTTCAGGATTAAATTGATGTTTTCTAGTCAATTTAGGCGTAGGCCTACTCCCCAATGTATTGTACACCATATTGAATTCAAGGTGCTCCAAAATCCTTATATTTCAATAAAATGTCTAAATAAACGGAATGTAATCATTAAAACAAGAAAATTTGTCAGAATGTAAATATTAAGGGCCGTATTTATAGACGTTTTTAGCGTGGTCTTCCTGTGGATGATCAGCGAACTAACGTTTTTCGTATTCATAAACCAGTGTTAGCGATATGATATGAATCCTGTACAAGTAACCAGTCGATAGCCGGGGCTAGTTTAGCACGCTCGTAGCGCGGTCTAGAGAAATGTCTATGAATAGCACCCCAAATGTCGCCATGACAGTTTTAACGAGTTTCCAGCAATCTGACTGGCTGAAACGGTCATGCCCTCTTTTGAAACATAGCTATGTATAGAGGTGTCCGATTATGAAAGTAACAACATGCTTCAACGTCCACAAAAGCATGTGAATGATCGTTTCTGAAATAAACGGACCAGATATTTGGAAAGAGCGCAAAAAATACTATAAGGACCGGTCTTAACTAAATTTCGATAAAAATGCCGTATGTCCGTTTTTGATGCCAGACTCCTCAATTGGTCTTTGTCCAACTGATACATTTTCCACACGTCAGATTTTAATCAGTGTCTCTTTCAAATAAAAATAATTAAAATGAAGTTGGAATGTAATCCAATCATATTTGGGACAATGTTTCAGTATTAATTGAGTTTGAACCTACCATGTTTCTTAGAGTCCTCGGAAGGCAGAAGAAAAACTTGATAGGCTTTCTTATTAACGATAATCTATATGACTTCCTTTAAGAAATGCGGAATAGGCTACGTAATGGGCGGACATTAGATAGAACATGGTATGATTAGGAATAATAAAGATAACGATACTGCTCTGAATTATTTTTTTCAAAGATGTTTTGTAATCAGTGAGATATTTCAATAATGAAGCAACGGTTCAGTGAAACAGTAACTATCTCGCAGACATTCTGTGGATCAAGTATCTTATTATGTCCGTCTTTGATTAAACTTCTATCCCTTTACTGATTTAGCTGCGATTCTGCCTTACTGTCGAGGAATATTTGAGGAATGGACTTTTAATACTCATTCAAATATTTGGGTGTTATCCTCAACAGTCAGGCCAAAAGTGATGAAGATATTAATAATAAGATTGGTCATGGAAAGCGGGCCATAAAACAATTAAATACACTCCTGTGGAACGACAAGGTAACAAGGATAACTAAGACAAGTATATATAAAACTACAATAGAAAGTATGTGTACCTATGGCTCTGAAACTTGGGAAATGAGAGACAGGATGAAGAAGAAATTGTTGGCTCTAGAAATGGATTACTGGCGCCGTAGTTGTCAAATTTCGAGGATGGACCACATTAGGAATCAGGATGTCCGTAATATAATGCAGGTATCAGGAGATATCTTACAATCAGTGGAAACTAAACGCCTGATATGGTATGGGCATCTCCAGAGAATGTCAGCCGACCGCTGGCCTAATAAGGTCTTCAACTGGACTCCCCCGGAAAAAAAAGAGAAGAGGAAGGCCAATGAAAAAATGGAGCAAGGAGGTTCAGGAGGATATGGTCTGCAGGGGTCTACAAATGGGCGATTGGCAAAACCGGAGTACCTGCAAATTGAGAAGCGGGAGACGACGACAGGCGTAAAATTACTCGCAATACATACATACATACATACTTTTAATACGCAGTTTTGTACACATTTTATTTTAAAGAAAAACACAAAAAAAGAGCATGGAAAATGAACAAATGCCCAAACTAACTTCATATCTATACAGGATGTTTCCGAGGTAGTGTTACAAACTTTCAGGGATGATGGCGAAGGGCACATGTATCAATTTGAGATAAGGAACCCTGGTCCGGAAATGACTGAGTCGAAAGTTATAAGCGAAAATAGTTGTGTGAAAATGGAATTGTAATTTGACACCACGTGCCCTCCTTCCCTTAACCTTTGGAACAGTCGTGGAAAGATGGTATGGGCCGGATGTCTCCTACGTGGGTACTTGCACCGATACAATCTGTAAGCTTGTGTACTGTTCCCATTGGCTCATCTGTATTTGAAAATTAGGTCTACTTATTCTGCTCTCGTGTACTCCTCCATTTCACTAGGACTGATCGACTGGACACTGCAACTTGTACACATACACTGCTGTCTAGAGACGTGCATATCAGGACCGAACATGTCCGTTACCCATTACGCTATCTGCATTGCTTTAGTGTAGTTTCCTGTCCCCATCCCTCAGACAGAGGACTGAATGAAATATTGTAAGTAGACAATGTAAACAACGTCAGATGAATAGGCTATAGTATGTGTAAGATGTACAGATAAATACACATAAATAAGGTGTACAGAGGAATAAAATTATTTAATTTCCACACAAATATTTTTGCTTGTAACTTTCGACTCGGTCATTTCCGGACCAGGGTTCCTTATCTCCAATTGATACATGTGCCCTTCGCCATCATCCCTGAAAGTTTGTAACACCATCTCGGAAACACCCTGTATAACTGCAGAAGGTACAAACCCAGAAACAAAATTTGGACTATCTAATTTTAGTAAGTTGCGTATATAACGCATTGCGCACGGGCAGTAAACAAGAACGCCTAAATGCGTGCTACCTGTGGACAACTAGTTGCCTACATAGAGGATGACTGCTGCCAAGACTCGGCCCATTTTTTAATCCGTACTATATTTTGATTATAAAATCACCCGTATAAAATGGAAGCTTATAAATATTGTTGAAGCATTTCTTGTTTAATTTTGGACAAACTGCGTTTTGAAAGTTTACTCCTCATTTGTTATGAAATTGTTGAATAATTGAAGGATTCAGAGCCATAGTGGGTCAGGCGCCATTTATTAAATACGGAGAAAGTAATGGTTAAAGTTAAGTGAATACCGTAGTTTAATGAAGATTAGCATATCATTTAGTTTTAATGTGTATACTTTATATTACTTGCTATTTATGTTTCCATTGAATTTTGGTAATAACTTCATTTTAACCCTTGTTTTCTACGGTTTTAATAAATGGCGCTTGGCCCACTATGGTTCTGAACCCTTCAATTTATTGCTGAAGCTGACGTGATATCCTTTATCGACATTCCGACATGAATCAAGTCTCTTTTTCAATATTAAGTGCACGAGGACAGATTTTATCCCTCGTTTTCTACGGTTTTAGTAAATGGCGCTTGGCCCACTATGGTTCTGAACCCTTCAATTAATTCCTGAAGCTGACGTGATATCCTTTACCGACATTCCAACATGAATCAAGTCTTTTTTTCAATATTAAGTGCACGGGGACAGATTTTATCTCTTGTTTTCTATGGTTTTAGTAAATGGCGCTTGGCCCACTATGGTTCTGAACCTTTCAACTAATTCCTGAAGCTGACGTGATATCCTTTACAGACATTCCGACATGAATGAAGTCTCTTTTTCAATATTAAGTGCACGAGGACAGATTTTATCCCATGTTTTCTACGGTTTTAGTAAATGGCGCTTGGCCCACTATGGTTCTGAACCCTTCAATTTATTCCTGAAGCTGACGTGATATCCTTTACCGACATTCCGACATGAATCAAGTCTCTTTTTCAATATTAAGTGCACGAGGACAGATTTTACCCCTTGTTTTCTACGGTTTTAGTGAATGGCGCTTGGCCCACTATGGTTCTGAATCTTTCAATTTATTCCTGAAGCTGACGTGATATCCTTTACCGACATTCCAACATGAATCAAGTCTCTTTTTCAATATTAAGTGCACGGGGACGTAAAGTAAGATTTTTTAGAACAGGATTAAAACAAAATTAAGTAGGGGGAGGAAGGCATGTAACAGAAGCTATCGACTTCCACAAACCATAAGAGACACGACAACACTTTGTTATAGGCCTAAAGATCTTTCCTAAATGCATCAACCGATATACAAAATTGATGACATACTCTCCGTTTTTTTTTTTTTGGGAGAAATAAAAGAGCGCTGTATACAGATGTACAGGGACATCATTTTATTTTTACTAACATTTTTAATATTAACCTGGCTATACCTTTGGATTAATGATTGAGACCCGGAAACACCGTTTGTTACCTCCTTCCACGACTGGAGTAAAATACAAACAAATCACTTTACTAGGTACAGGAGGGAAGAAAAGTAGTTCATCCAGTTACGTAAAGTAGGAAATGTCGTGATTTTGAGTGTGATAATTTTCATTAGGTTTTGTTTAATCATAATACAGTACAGTATTAACAATTAGTGTTTTTATGCAAATCTGGCTTTCAGGTAGTAGCTCCCTGTAAAGTAGGTCCCTTCGCTTAGCGCGCGAACGCTCTACCGACTGAGCTACCCCAGGAACCGTACACGACACTGTCACAATTTTTTGACGGTGTTGTGTACGGTTCCTGGGGTAGCTCAGTCGGTAGAGCGTTCGCGCGCTAAGAGAAGAGTCCCGGGATCGATACCCGGCCCCGGAACAATTTTTCCTTGAAATTATTCAATAAGTATTTTTACTCACGAACTGAGATCCATGCGAACGTATTCATTATGCAGTGTATATTATACTGTCTACAGCACATTAGCGTACGATATAGAGAATGAAGTTAAAATGAAAAATAATCATAATATGGATATTTAAACACATTTCGATACAGGCTTCAGTTCTTTTGTATCTATTATCGCACTATAGACTATTGCATCTAATTCCAATTACCAGTTTCGTCCTTCATACTTAGTAACTCACGTTGAAATAATTCTGTACCTACTCTATACGTACTGTAAATTCAGTCTTCACTTCTGCCCGACCAGCACAGATAACATTACTCAGACATGCTATCTACTGTCAGTCCAAGTGGTTATGTCGCAGGATCGTAGAAAGGGGGTAATCACGTGATAGTTAATTACTTAACGAGGCCCTTTTATTTAAGTTATTTTAAACAGTTGCATAATATTACGTAGATGTCCAATTAATTCCTAACAGAAATTAATGTTTTCAGAAAAGAGCTAAGAAAGCCCACCCACTAGTCTTTACAGCGGAGCGAGCAGAAGCAAGTGGAGGAAATCGGGATGCGACGTAGGCAAACGGACGACAGTACCTGTGCGAAAATATGATTCAATATTGGAAATTTTCGTCACTGGAAAACGCGAACATATTTCTGAAACGTACTAACTCAGTACTGCGGCCTTATTTCTATGTGGAGGACTGTTGGAACTTCGTTAGTAAAAGGGGTGGGAGTGAAGTACATTCAAAAACTCAGGTACAATAAAAGTTGAATTAAAAATAAAATGATGTCCCTGTATAAAGTTATGGTATAGGCCTGTATATTATCCTGCTAATACACTAGTAAAGCACTAGAACCTGAAAGAATAAAAAATCAGTTTTTACAATTCCAACATATATCTCATGTTTAAGTAATCAGAAAATCTGAAGACAGTCGCTAAATTTATACGCCGTGTAGTCACGTGACTGTGTGTGCGTTAACGAAAAGGACATCAAGAGTATCTGAATAGTTAAAAAGAGGGCCAAGGATCTTGCAGGGTTGGCTATGTGAAACTTTTATGGATATAAATCTCTGTATGTATAAAAGAGTTCTCTGTAACATAGGACCAGAATAAAAAGACAAACATCGGAGGAAAAAAATCTAGTGCTTCAAAAATACTTAGGCGTCGGAAATAGCTAAGCGTAAACTTTCTACGACGGAAGAACTGGGTGGACCAAGAACTGTTTTCAAGTCCCTAGGTTCAAATGCAGCTTTTTTAAGGGCAGAAATATTGGGGAGGTGGGAAAGTTATTCGCTGTACTTCTATTTCCACTTCAGAAATTTAATCATTTTATCTATTAATAATAGTAATAATGGAGTATGGGAAATGCCTGTTATTATTCGGTTGAGAAGCTTTTGTCATCCAGTCTACTCTCAAAAAGGCTGAAAGTTGGAATTTATAAAACAGTTATATATTACCGGTTGTTCTATATGGTTGTGAAACTTACACTCTTAGTTTCAGAGAGGAACAAAAAGGGTGTTTGAGAATAAGGTGCTCAGGAAAATATTTGGGGCTAAGAGGGATGAAGTTACAGGAGAATGGAGAAAGTTACACAACACAGAACTGCACGCATTGTATTCTTCATCTGACATAATTAGAAACATTAAATCCAGACGTTTGAGATGGGCAGGGCATGTAGTACGTATGGGCGAATCCAGAAATGCATATAGAGTGTTAGTTGGGAGGTCGGAGAGAAAAAGACCTTTGGAGAGGCCGAGACGTAGATGAGAGGATAATATTAAAATGGATTTGAGTTAGGTGGGTTATGAGACGGACTGGATTAATGTTGCTCAGGATAGGGACCGATGGCGGGCTTATGTGAGGGCGGCAATGAACCTCCGGGTTCTCTAAAAGCCATTTGTAAGTGAATACTAATAATGGTAGTAGGAGTAATAGTACGATAATGTTTAACGTATAATGTTTAATTTCCGTTACACAGATACAGTGTTTGAAGATGGAATATAAATAAGATAAAAAATAAAATTATACAATAATATACTACTGCTGCTGCTACCACCACCACCACTACTACTACTACTAATGATCATCATCATAATCATTATTCTGATTACCTTCTTAGACTCACCACGGAATAATGCTAAAAGCACTACTAATTTTTTTAAGTCTTTTAATGGTAGACCCTATTATATTTAATCAAGACGAAAGTGAACAATCAGCAGAGATAAAGGCAAAATTTAGATCTAAATCTGTTTGTTGGTTTTTGAACACTCCTGGTGAGTCACACTGTCCATTATTTAATATGTTATAAATAAGATGCAAGTTAAAAATTCGCGAAGATGAAAAAAAATAATTTAAATGTATGTCTGTCTATTGGCTTACCTACACTTCTGAATGTACGACACGTCTACAAATCGTTTATGAATTTATTGTTTCAGAACGAATCTGACAATTGGATACTGTATGGATGTTACTGGACAACAGATGCATGAACGAATTATTATCAGAACGAGTTTAACAATTGTCTACTGTATGCTACTACTGGAGAACAGATGCATGAACGAATTATTATCAGAACGAGTTTAACAATTGTCTACTGTATGCTACTACTGGAGAACAGATGCATGAACGAATTATTATCAGAACGAGTTTAACAATTGTCTACTGTATGCTACTACTGGAAAACAGATGCATGAACGAATTATTATCAGAACGAGTTTAACAATTGTCTACTGTATGCTACTACTGGAGAACAGATGCATGAACGAATTATTATCAGAACGAGTTTAACAATTGTCTACTGTATGCTACTACTGGAGAACAGATGCATGAACGAATTATTATCAGAACGAGTTTAACAATTGTCTACTGTATGCTACTACTGGAGAACAGATGCATGAACGAATTATTATCAGAACGAGTTTAACAATTGTCTACTGTATGCTACTACTGGAGAACAGATGCATGAACGAATTATTATCAGAACGAGTTTAACAATTGTCTACTGTATGCTACTACTGGAGAACAGATGCATGAACGAATTATTATCAGAACGAGTTTAACAATTGTCTACTGTATGCTACTATTGGAGAACAGATGCATGAACGAATTATCATCAGAACGAGTTTAACAATTGTCTACTGTATGCTACTACTGGAGAACAGATGCATGAACGAATTATCATCAGAACGAGTTTAACAATTGTCTACTGTATGCTACTACTGGAGAACAGATGCATGAACGAATTATCATCAGAACGAGTTTAACAATTGTCTACTGTATGCTACTACTGGAGAACAGATGCATGAACGAATTATTATCAGAACGAGTTTAACAATTGTCTACTGTATGCTACTACTGGAGAACAGATGCATGAACGAATTATCATCAGAACGAGTTTAACAATTGTCTACTGTATGCTACTACTGGAGAACAGATGCATGAACGAATTATTATCAGAACGAGTTTAACAATTGTCTACTGTATGCTACTATTGGAGAACAGATGCATGAACGAATTATCATCAGAACGAGTTTAACAATTGTCTACTGTATGCTACTACTGGAGAACAGATGCATGAACGAATTATTATCAGAACGAGTTTAACAATTGTCTACTGTATGCTACTATTGGAGAACAGATGCATGAACGAATTATCATCAGAACGAGTTTAACAATTGTCTACTGTATGCTACTACTGGAGAACAGATGCATGAACGAATTATCATCAGAACGAGTTTAACAATTGTCTACTGTATGCTACTACTGGAGAACAGATGCATGAACGAATTATCATCAGAACGAGTTTAACAATTGTCTACTGTATGCTACTATTGGAGAACAGATGCATGAACGAATTATCATCAGAACGAATTTAACAATTGTCTACTGTATGCTACTACTGGAGAACAGATGCATGAACGAATTATCATCAGAACGAGTTTAACAATTGTCTACTGTATGCTACTATTGGAGAACAGATGCATGAACGAATTATCATCAGAACGAGTTTAACAATTGTCTACTGTATGCTACTACTGGAGAACAGATGCATGAACGAATTATTATCAGAACGAGTTTAACAATTGTCTACTGTATGCTACTATTGGACAACAGATGCATGAACGAATTATCATCAGAACGAGTTTAACAATTGTCTACTGTATGCTACTACTGGAGAACAGATGCATGAACGAATTATTATCAGAACGAGTTTAACAATTGTCTACTGTATGCTACTATTGGAGAACAGATGCATGAACGAATTATCATCAGAACGAGTTTAACAATTGTCTACTGTATGCTACTATTGGAGAACAGATGCATGAACGAATTACCATCAGAACGAGTTTAACAATTGTCTACTGTATGCTACTATTGGAGAACAGATGCATGAACGAATTATCATCAGAACGAGTTTAACAATTGTCTACTGTATGCTACTACTGGAGAACAGATGCATGAACGAATTATCATCAGAACGAGTTTAACAATTGTCTACTGTATGCTACTATTGGAGAACAGATGCATGAACGAATTATCATCAGAACGAGTTTAACAATTGTCTACTGTATGCTACTATTGGAGAACAGATGCATGAACGAATTACCATCAGAACGAGTTTAACAATTGTCTACTGTATGCTACTATTGGAGAACAGATGCATGAACGAATTATCATCAGAACGAGTTTAACAATTGTCTACTGTATGCTACTACTGGAGAACAGATGCATGAACGAATTATCATCAGAACGAGTTTAACAATTGTCTACTGTATGCTACTATTGGAGAACAGATGCATGAACGAATTATCATCAGAACGAGTTTAACAATTGTCTACTGTATGCTACTACTGGAGAACAGATGCATGAACGAATTATCATCAGAACGAGTTTAACAATTGTCTACTGTATGCTACTACTGGAGAACAGATGCATGAACGAATTATCATCAGAACGAGTTTAACAATTGTCTACTGTATGCTACTATTGGAGAACACATGCATGAACGAATTATCATCAGAACGAGTTTAACAATTGTCTACTGTATGCTACTACTGGAGAACAGATGCATGAACGAATTATTATCAGAACGAGTTTAACAATTGTCTACTGTATGCTACTACTGGAGAACAGATGCATGAACGAATTATCATCAGAACGAGTTTAACAATTGTCTACTGTATGCTACTACTGGAGAACAGATGCATGAACGAATTATTATCAGAACGAGTTTAACAATTGTCTACTGTATGCTACTATTGGAGAACAGATGCATGAACGAATTATCATCAGAACGAGTTTAACAATTGTCTACTGTATGCTACTATTGGAGAACAGATGCATGAACGAATTACCATCAGAACGAGTTTAACAATTGTCTACTGTATGCTACTATTGGAGAACAGATGCATGAACGAATTATCATCAGAACGAGTTTAACAATTGTCTACTGTATGCTACTACTGGAGAACAGATGCATGAACGAATTATCATCAGAACGAGTTTAACAATTGTCTACTGTATGCTACTACTGGAGAACAGATGCATGAACGAATTATCATCAGAACGAGTTTAACAATTGTCTACTGTATGCTACTACTGGAGAACAGATGCATGAACGAATTATTATCAGAACGAGTTTAACAATTGTCTACTGTATGCTACTACTGGAGAACAGATGCATGAACGAATTATTATCAGAACGAGTTTAACAATTGTCTACTGTATGCTACTACTGGAGAACAGATGCATGAATGAATTATCATCAGAACGAGTTTAACAATTGTCTACTGTATGCTACTATTGGAGAACAGATGCATGAACGAATTATCATCAGAACGAGTTTAACAATTGTCTACTGTATGCTACTACTGGAGAACAGATGCATGAACGAATTATCATCAGAACGAGTTTAACAATTGTCTACTGTATGCTAGTACTGGAGAACAGATGCATGAATGAA
This sequence comes from Periplaneta americana, assembly GCF_040183065.1. NCBI lineage: Eukaryota > Metazoa > Arthropoda > Insecta > Blattodea > Blattidae > Periplaneta > Periplaneta americana. The sequence goes on along the minus strand of NC_091120.1, from coordinate 181,940,962 downwards.
TTATCATCAGAACGAGTTTAACAATTGTCTACTGTATGCTATACTGGAGAACAGATGCATGAACGAATTATCATCAGAACGAGTTTAACAATTGTCTACTGTATGCTGCTATTGGAGAACAGATGCATGAATGAATTATCATCAGAACGAGTTTAACAATTGTCTACTGTATGCTACTACTGGAGAACAGATGCATGAACGAATTATTATCAGAACGAGTTTAACAATTGTCTACTTTATGGCTATTATTGGACAACAGATACATAAACAAATTATTATCAGAACGAGTTTAACAATCGTCTACTTTATGACTATAATTGACAACAGATGCATAAACAAATTATTATCAGAACGAGTTTAACAATTGTCTACTTTGTGGCTATTATTGGACAACAGATGCACAAACAAATTATTATCAGAACGAGTTTAACAATTGTCTACTTTATGGCTATTATTGGACAACAGATGCACAAACAAATTATTATCAGAACGAGTTTAACAATTGTCTACTGTATGGCTATTATTGGACAACAGATGCATCAACGAATTATTATCAGAACGAGTTTAACAAGTGGCTCCTTTATTGCTGGACAACAGATAGGCTACATCAGCGGAATGTACATATAATAGTATAACACGTCTCGACAGGTAAGTTAATTGCATGGTTAGCTTAATAGCCGCTGAAATATTTATTGTCGGCCTGAGTGGCACAGTCGGTAGTGCTGGCCTAGTGTGCCCGAGATTGAGGATTCGATCCCGTCCCAGGTCGATAGCATTTAAGTGTGCTTAAATGACAGGTTCATGTCAGTAGATTTACTGGCATGTAAAAGAATTCTTGCGGAAGAAAATTCCGGCACACCGGCGACGCTGACATAACCTCGACAGTTGTGAGCGTTATTAAATAAACCATAATTTAAATTTTAACTATTTATTACTATATTATATCCTATTCATTGTATTTTCTTTAGGTTACTTGTATCTATTTATAACGGAATTCGATTGTGTGTTTGAATAATTCGCACTAAAATAATATTCAATTTGCAGGATAATTTAGAGAGGAGAACGTTAAGAGCAAGAAGGAGGAAGTAGAGCAGCGGCAGCAGATGGGCAGGAGAGAGAGAAAGTAAAGCAGCAGCGGCAGATGGGCAGAAGAGGGAGAAATTAAAGCAGCGGCTGCTGGTGGGCAGGAGAGAGAGAAAGTAAAGCAGCAGCGGCAGATGGGCAGAAGAGGGAGAAAGTAAAGCAGCAGCGGCAGATGGGCAGAAGAGGAAGAAAGTAGAGCAGCGGCTGCTGGTGGGCAGGAGAGAGAGAAAGTAAAGCAGCAGCGGCAGATGGGCAGAAGAGGGAGAAAGTAGAGCAGCGGCTGCTGGTGGGCAGGAGAGAGAGAAAGTAAAGCAGCAGCGGCAGATGGGCAGAAGAGGGAGAAAGTAGATCAGCGGCGGCAGATTGGCGGAAGAGTGAGAAAGTAGATCAGCTGCGGCAAATGGGCGGAAGAGTGAGAAAGTAGATCAGCGGCGGCAGATGGGCGGAAGAGTGAGAAAGTAGATCAGTGGCGGCAGATTGGCGGAAGAGTGAGAAAGTAGATCAGCGGAGGTAGATGGGCGGAAGAGTGAGAAAGTAGATCAGCGGCGGCAGATGGGCGGAAGAGTGAGAAAGTAGATCAGTGGCGGCAGATGGGCGGAAGAGTGAGAAAGTAGATCAGCGGCGGCAGATGGGCGGAAGAGTGAGAAAGTAGATCAGTGGCGGCAGATTGGCGGAAGAGTAAGAAAGTAGATCAGCGACGGCAGATGGGCGGAAGAGTGAGAAAGTAGATCAGCGGCGGCAGATTGGCGGAAGAGCGAGAAAATAGATCAGCGGCGGAAGAGTAAGAAAATAGATCAGTGGCGCAGATGGGCGGAAGAGTGAGAAAGTAGATCAGCGGCGGCAGATGTGCGGAAGAGTGAGAAAGTAGATCAGTGGCGGCAGATGGGCGGAAGAGTGAGAAAGTAAATCAATGGCGGCAGATGGGCGGAAGAGTGAGAAAGTAGATCAGTGGCGGCAGATTGGCGGAAGAGTGAGAAAGTAATCAGCGGCGGCAGATGGGCGGAAGAGTGAGAAAGTAGATCAGTGGCGGCAGATGGGCGGAAGAGTGAGAAAGTAGATCAGCGGCGGCAGATGGGCGGAAGAGTGAGAAAGTAGATCAGTGGCGGCAGATTGGCGGAAGAGTAAGAAAGTAGATCAGCGACGGCAGATGGGCGGAAGAGTGAGAAAGTAGATCAGCGGCGGCAGATGGGCGGAAGAGTGAGAAAGTAGATCAGCGGCGGAAGAGGGAAGAAGTAAATCAGTGTTGTGCCTTTTTAATGGCTTCAGATAATAGATGAGGCCTATAGTGAATAACCAAATTCCTATTTTTTATGAGAACTTCTAGACTTGACTTGTGACAATAAACCAAAATAGTTTATTCAATGAAAGAAAAAATAAATAAGTAGGTCTGTTTATTTTTATATATACAATTGTGTAAAATTGACGTGGAAATGATACAGATAATTTTTCACAGCCAGTAAATACTTTCTGAGTGTTTATACATAAATAATCAAATTTTATACAAGTTTAGGATGCAAATAATACCAATTATTTTATATAGATTTCGTAAATGTAAGAAGTGATAAATTAATAAAGAAATATTGATCTCAACTACTAACTCAGTTTTTTCTAATAACAAATGACAAATATGAATCAATTTCTAGGGACTTACGATTCAAACAGTAGCGTTTCTAAGCATAGATCCAGAAGATACGGGTTCTATGTCCGACAGGACGAAGTTCTTTTCTTTGACAGAGATTGGATGTACTCATTGTACCGAGTTTTATACAGGGTGGAAAGGAACCTAATACATTAATAAAATGTAATAGATCAATTAAATGCGAACAAGTTTTGTCAAATACGATTTTTGATACGTCCAATAATTTAGAGAATATGAATTTTAATGTGTTGTAACACTGCGAACAGCAGCAGTGCTCCTTGAGGTTGTTGCTCCGCAATGGATGTGAGTGTAACTGCAGTCATCCACTCCGAAAGACTTGCGAGAGGAGAATGTAAACTAAAACGTATCATCAGATATGTTTCGATCAAATTACTATACACCAAAACGTAAAGTATTCAATTAATTTATTACGCAAATTTTGTTTTAAACATTTATTATTATTCTACAACCTTTTTAACTCTAAATTTATTACAAATGTAAATAGTAAAGAATGTACAGTAGTGGCAAAAAAACCGGACCGACCCTTGTAGCTGACTTCAGAGCCTTGTTCACTCCAGAGCACGATTGACTGGTAACTAAGACTTTCGTGGTTCGAATCCTGCCTGGGAAGGATACTTTTTTTTTGTTCCTTATTCAAATTTATTTCTAATACTTTTCGATTGCAACGATTTTTACTACTTAATTAACTTATTATTTCCAGAACATGAATTTTACCAGCCTATTCTCTAATGGCTTTCGAAATGGGCTACGTCAGCAGTCGAAACTACAACAGTTTCAATAGATTACTCGCTATCTTGTGAATGCGGGCGTGGCATGCGCAGTGGCTCATTTCGGGGACTTTGATTATTCCGTCGGTCCGGATTTTATTGCCACTACTGTACATTCTTATAAAACAAAATTATTTCCGTTAAAATTCCATTACATTTAATGTAAACTAAAAATAAAATTATTACGAATATACATTCTGTAACTCAATCTCCATTTAAGTTACTATCTTCGAAGAAATTAAAAATAATTCAGGAAAAAAATTAAGTTTACTGTAGGCCTAACGTTAAGTAATGGGTTGTTACGAATGTAAAGTAATTTGATCGAAACGTCTCTGATGTGTGTTTTTCATCCTATTATATTGATATTTTGCTTCTTTGCGTTATCAAAGTTCTTCTCCTAGATCAGGCTCTGCCAAGTCGAGTCAAGATCGCGAGATGGCGTACAGGCCTGCTTACGGCTTCCACTGCGGGCAGTACACTTGTACACTGCAGTCTATCAGTGGTGGAACCTATCGAGGTCGCTTGGGGCCACCGGTTCACTGCATTTTGCACCAGGAATATTTATGTGCTAAAACATGAACCTTAGCAATGTAATGGATGTTGTTATGCGAACAATTAATTTCATAAGGTCTAAAGGACTCAATCACAGGGACTTCAGGGCACTGCTTGATGGTATTAACAGTATGGGGGATTTACTCTACCATACCGAGATAAGGTGGTGAAGTCGAAAAATTCTGGAACGTTTTCTCGCACTTAGAAATGAAACTGCCTTATTTATGGATGTACAAGGGAAACCTGTTAGAAGCCTTGGACATGAAAGAATATATAAGAATAATGCAACAATTGTGCGAAGTTTCGAACGTAGATTTGAGGATATTAGAGATCTTGAACAACAATTTAAGATATTTGCAATATCTTTTTCAGTGAGTGTCCTGGATATTCCTGCTGAACTACAATTAGAAATACTTGATTTACAAAGCGATATTGAGCTAAAGGATAAGTATCAAAACAAAAAGTATTAACCATTTATATACTTGTTTTCCACGAGAAAGGTTTCCTAAACAGTACAATCTTGCTGCAAGAACGTTGTAAATGTTCGGGACAACCTACGTATGCGAAACACTGTTTTGTTTAATGAAGTTTACAAAGTCACGTCACAGAAACAACTAAGTGATGAACAATTGAAAGCATGTTTGCGATTGGCTGGTACTAAAACAATAGCTCCGAGAATTAAATAGCTGCTTACTAACAGAAAACTGCAAAAATCGCAGCGGATCTCTGATGTTTAAGAAAAAGTACTATTATTAGAGAATTGTGTTTGAATGACAACGTTTGTACTGTTGTTTTATTTTGTTAATTTAATTGTATAGCAATGAGAAGAAGACAAACAGTATATTAATCTGTATAAAAGTGTATATTTTGTTTTGTTTCATTATTGTGCAAACATGCAAAAATTTATTTCGTATATAGTTAACTGTACTAAATTGTATAGAGTACTGTTTTTCAGTATAGTGCAATTAACAGTGAAAGTGTGTTCAATTAAAAGCTGAAATTAATTTACATTCTTATCACAAATTTGGTTCACATACAAGTTCTTAGCTCCGCCACTGTGGAAGCAGCTACCCTTGCCCGCAGCCGTAAGTCAGGGCTTGAGGGTTTGTACGTACGCACGAGAGTGTAGTCACTTGACGGTCCCTGTCCTAGATCTTGAATAGGTAATCATTCAAATGTATATTGTGGTAAAACGCACAGTTTTGTATCGGAATGACTCATACCACTCTTTTCGTGAGGAGCGATTGATATTCTAAGCATGTTTTTGTGTGGTTCTCAACGTTCGAGGTGAAGTACATCCCTTATTAGAATAATGGTAACATTTGCGTAAAAATTCACGTTATCACAAATGCGAATTTCACAGGTCCCTACAGACGTATATGTAGTATTTGTGGAGCTGGAAAAAGAATTTGACAGAGTGGATTAGAAAGAGAAGAGAAGCTTAATAGAGATAGGAGTGCGACAAGGATGCCCTTTATCACCTACTCTGTTCAGTATCTACTCGGAAGATTTAGTGAAACTGTTTTCAGAACATGGGAGGGGAGATGGTAAGAGGAAGAAGAAAGTGTATAAGATTTGCTGCTGATATGGCGTTGTTAGCAGAAGAGGAGATAATACTGAGGTGTGTTATTGGATCTGAATGACAGCTGTGATCAGTATAGGATGAATACAAATGGAAACAAGACAGCAATGTTATCTGAAGAAAAAGAAAGAATATAAACTTGCGAATTTTAAATGAGGCAGTAGAACAATTGGACAGCTTCAGATACTTGTGATGTACTATAAGCAGTAACAGGAGATGCTGCCAGGAAATCAAAAGGAGGATAGCAATTGCAAAGGAAGCTTTTAATAGAAAAAGAAGCATTTTCTGTGGACCTTTGGAAAAAGAACAAAAGAAGAGACTAGTGAAGTGCTTTGTGTGGTTGTGGCATTGTATGGGGTAGAAACATGAACATTACGACGAAGTGAAGAGAAGCGACTAGAAGCACTTGAGATGTAGATATGGAGAAGAATAGAATGTGCGAAATGGACAGACAGAATAAGAAAGGGAGTTGTGTTGGAAACAGTGGATGAAGAAAGAATGATGCTGAAACTGATCAGGAAGAGAAAAATGAATTGGTTGGGTCACTGGTTGAGTAGAAACTGCCTTCTGAAGGATGCGCTGAAAGGAATGGTGAACGGGAGTGGAGTTCGGGGCAGAAGAAGATATCAGATGATAGACGACGTTATGATACATGAATCATATGCGGAGACTAAGAGGAAGGCAGAAAATAGGAAAGATTGGAGGCTGCTGAGTTTGCAGTGAAAACCTGACCTTGGGCAGAACACTTTGAATGAAATGAATATAATTACTCATAAGTAGGACTAGGATTTTGATGAAATTGCATCTTTTCTCTAGTAAGCCAGAAAAATTGCTGCTTTAGTATTTATATGTTGTGTGATAAACGGAGTGTTTTAAAACATATTTGTTAGGGCTTTTTTTTTTTTGCTTTTTTACCTCTTACAGCTCATAAGAGCATTTTTTGTTTTATTCGATCATTTTTGGGGTATTTTCATTTAATTTTGGCCATAAATCCCCATTATTAATGAAAAATATGATTTATTTCCTTTGGTATTTTCTCTACATATTTTTTCATTAATATCCATTATTTTGTATATTATTTTAATCGTTTTTCTACACAAATATTGTCATTTTAACGTAGTACACCTCATATAATGGATCAGTCCAACCACCCTCCTCTGTACCTGCTAGTTCCGGATATGAGTGACCCTGTGGTGGACTACGTGGAACTACATCAGGTGAAATAATTAAAGTGTACTACTTAGAAAAATTATATAAAATTAATAAACTTGAATGTTGGTACTAGAATTTAATTTAATTACTAGTGTAAATGTTAATACCCCTACTAAGCCGATTATGTAAGATCAATTTTAGGGCATTTTTTAAAGATTTTTAGTTGATAAATGTATTGTTTTTAGGACATTTTTTCATGATTTATAGGTCATCAAAATCCTAACCCTACTCATAAGTAATAAAGTTTTTTTTTTTTAAGTTTGGTGTTTTGTCAGATTTTAATGATTTTCTTTTAAACGGGCAATCCAACTTACGGCACGCCATGGTTATTATTTAATTTTGTGAGAATGTGACAATAGTCAATTATTAATACAAGGAATATAAAGTTGAGGTGATAAAGTTTCAAATTAGAGTCTTTCTAAAGCACTACCACAAAAAAGGTTATAAAGCTTACGCCGTGGCTAAAAAAAACATGCAATGTTGAGGGTGAAGGTGTCATTAGTGAGGGTGTAGCACAACGATGGTTCCAACGTTTGAATAACGGAGAAGAAGACATTAAATATTTGCTACATTGTAGAACAGTGGTTCCCAAAGTGGGGATCGCGACCACCTGAGGGATCATGTGAACTGGTGAGGTAGGTCGTGAGATGATTTACAAAATAAACAAAAAAAAAAAAGAAAAGAAATGGCTTTATTAACATAAATATATGTTCCATTTAGAAAAATAAACAAGATTGAACATGAAAATAAAATATATTTCAGTAGTTATAAAGTAAAAGTAATTTATTAATGCGATAATTGCGCCTGTTTTTGAAAAAGTAGCTTCTCAAATCTGAACTCTACATTCAGAAACTGTTATTATTTTCAATTTCTCCGTTTTTGTAATAATCATATACTAGAAGCTTATGTTGTGTAGATACGAATTTGAAAATAGGACTAGTACAAAAAATTTAATAGCTTCTTTCTCAAGCTCGAGGTATTATTGCCTTCTTTTGACCCAAAACTGATCTACACTCTGCGAAAAAAGTATAGTTTAAAAGTTCTATGAGTTCATTATATTTCAATGAGTCTTTTCTTAACGCTATTTTTTTTTTTTCGAATTAAAGCCAGTTGAACTCAACTGTCTAAAAACGAATTCATTATCCAACTCTGACTGTCATAATAAGTTGTTTTGTGTTTCTTTCTAGAAAATACTCAAAGAGCTGTTGTTTAAAATTGTGCAAACTTAATTATATATCCACAAAAACAAACTCAGTACTTTTCGTATCATACGGTACATAGCTAAATTTTCCATGAGTTTTTTAATGCACTAGAATGTATTAAATTTCTTTTTTGTCAAGTGATGTCGACCAGGAATATAATTTCCTTGCTAATCTGTCTATTTTATCCCTGGCTCTTATTATGTTAACATCTTGGCCTTGCAAGCGGGGATTCAAAGTGTTTACATGTTCGAAAAACATTTCAGCAAGGTAGGCTAGTCTAATAATCCAAAGAGAATTGCAAAATAGGTTTGCATATGCTGATATTTGGTGTTGCAGCTACCGATACTTTTAAGAGTTGTGGTTTTCGCTGGGTTTGAGTAAAATTATAGTTATTTTCGATTTTACAAAGATTCGTATTTTTCGAATGTAGTTAAGTGCCGGTACGGTAGTGGGAGATCGCAAACAAATGTATCGCTCAAAAGTGGGTCCCGCCTTCAAAACGTTTGGGAAGCACTGTTCTAGAAGAACTAAGGTATGGAATATTGAGAATACACACATACACTGGTGGCCATAATTCTGGAAACTTTTTGTTTTTGTAGTAAATTATTATATCATCTGTGTTTATTCACAGATTTATACAATTTAAAATATTACTCATGACTGATTCGTCAGTTATGGAGTTCTAATAAAGATATTATACTAAATTCTTAATATTTTAACAATAAATAGTCATTATGTGGGGAATTATATTCTTATCCTTTAAGATCTAAATATTAATTTCTGATTTCATTATAATTTCCCATTATTTACTGTAATAAAAATTGGTCCACTGTTGATTTCAAGATTATTTTTTATCATTAGGAGCATTGTTGAGCACTGTTTCATAAAATATGGGCATTATTAGTGTGTTTCTATCATTAGTCTGACACAATTTCGTTCGGTTATCACCTGATTGCTTTACCACAAACTTTATTGATAATAATTTTATCACAATGACTCCACGAAAGTACTGAACACCTTCTAATCGAAGTAGGGTAGTCACACTTCGAGAAGAAGGCTACACATTCAAGGAAATTGCAAGGAAGCTTGGTAATGGTGCTGCAGTGCCTGGCGTCCAGAAGGTATGACAGAGGTTGAATTCCACAAAATCTTGTAAAACAGTACCTAGGACTGGTAGAGAACCTAAAGTAAGTCCATGAGATGTGAGGAAAATTTGTCGTTTGGCATTGAAAGATGGAAATAAATATTATAAAGAGGTACAGGAAGTTCTACACAGCAGTGGATGTAATATTTCTGAGAGAACTCTTCGAAGGAACTGAAAGCAAGAGCACTCAGAAAAAGTCATTTCTCAACAAAAGACAACGAGAAAATCGTGTAAAAGGTGCAAAAATCATCAATCATGGACCAGTGATTACTGTGCGAAAGTGATATGGAGCGATGAAACAAGAATTTCTATATTTGGAAGTGACGGAACCAAATACGTTCGTCAACGAAATGGAGAAGCTTTGAATCCTGAATGCCTCATCGCAACCATGAAACATCCTGTTGCTGTCATGATCTGGGGATGCATGTCCAGGAATGGAGTAGGAAGACTTCAGATTTTTCAAGGGAACTTGAATGGGGAAAAATGCGGAAAAGACATGCTGGAAGTGAAATTGATATTATCCATTGCTGATTTACACTCAAATTGTGATGACTTTGTATTTCAACAAGATGGTGATCCATGCCATACTGCCAAGAGTGTTATGCAATGGTTTCAACAGAAAAACGTCAAGGTGTTAAATTTGGCCTGGGAATAGTCCTTACCTTAATCCAATTGAAAACTTATGGCCAAGGTTAAAAAATTTGGTGTCTAAAAAAAAATCCAGCAGCAAAACTCAATTCATTGATGCCACTATCCACAGCTGGTTTCGGATCATCAGCAAGGAAGAACTGAAACGTCTAGTGGACTCAATGTCCTGCAGAAATGATGCTGTCACTAAAAATAAAGGTTATCCCACAAAGTACCAACTGTTTACAGAGTGAATGAAAAAATAACACGAAAGTGTTTCTAACTGCTAATGTTTTCTCATAGATATTATGATATAAAGTCATGTATTTTCTATAAAAATGGAATAGACAATGTTCGTTTGATGCTTTCAGTCACGAATAACATTTTAAATTGTATTAATGTGTGAATAAAAACAGATGTTATAACAATTCAATACAAACAAAAAAAGTTTCCAGAATAATGGCCACTAGTGTAGTTTTGTGAGAAAATTCACAAAATAGTAGACCTACTCATAGGTTATCAGAAGAACTTAGTGCTTCAAAAGATACAATACGTCGCCACGTTAAGACACTTAGAATATCATACAGAAGTTGTAGATCTGTACGCCTTAATTTACTCCATAATATTAGACAGATATAACCAAGGAAAGTAATAGAGAATTGTAAACGAACTAATAAGAGCCATATTAATCAACACCAGATGTTCCTTCCTAATATAACAGGCTAAAATATCTTTTATTTACGTTTAGGCTGTATCTATTGGAATTATCTGCATTTGGCCGGCTTCTGTTTGAATGTATGGAAGATAGTGCAATATTGATGATGCTGCGCAAGGTCATGCCTTATCGTGGTCTGTTAAGAAAATATTATAGTACTCCGAATGTGTAGCGAATGATAAAGTAGTAGAAATGAGGTCAAGGATGTGCATCAAACTGCCTTGCGATTACTTAGCAAATCTTACAAGGGCACTGTTAATGACCGAATGTCGAATCCTTCCCTCAACTGCGTGTATAATTAATAGGCTTCGTATTCCAGCTACCTAAAGACTGAAGTTAAAGGTGAATTGGGTATATAGTACGCCGAACACAGGTAATGCAACGGTTAAGGATAGAAACAAACAGGTCGTCGCTGCGTGTTCGTGGAGTACAGTCAACTACCGACATTCTCAAGCTATGCTAGTAAACACATGCTGGAGCCGTGATGTTCATTTTCGTCGTGATCTTTGCAGTGAATAATAACGTGCATTCGTAAGTTACGGAACTTGAACATATGCGGATGTAACTTGAAATGATTTTATACTGCAAGAAATTCTTTCAATAGCACATGACGTCATTGGTGCATTGTAGTACAAGATATTCCTACGGTCTGATATTTTTTCGTGTTTCATTAGGATATTGCATATCGTTCATCACTGAAAACCAACTAATTTTCTATATACATTTCTAGAAATTCCCAAAATGTAGATTATTTAATCTATTAATTGGGATGTTGGCATTGAACATCATGATGGGCTACACAAATCCATGATAAACGTCGAGTTATTATCTTCATAAGTTTCAGATTTTGGTGGTACTGGTTCTTATAGATTACGTTCAACAGACTTCCTGTGACTTTTGGTATTGCAGTGTCTTCCAGTGCACTGTTTTAGTAATTTTTACGTTTATTTTACACAATTTATATGTAATGTTGTCTATGTTGACAGTGAAAATATTAGTTCAAATATCCTCAACTATGCTCTACAATATTACACGCTTGAGCGTCTTACTTAAGGCATTTTACCTCTGCAATGAACCTACAGTCAGTCACAAAAATGTAGTTATTTAAATACGTAATACGACTACGGTATAAGAAGAGTGATCGATAAGACTACCCAATATGACTGCGTCCAGGTTTTGACTTTCTAGAGGAAGAGGGCAGAGGATGCGTAACTATTTTGTACACGAACATACATGTACCTGCGCTGTGACGTCACATATACTTCGAATCAGGCAACCTGATTCCAGTTTATAGGTAGTAGAAATACGGAGCCTGATAATTGGGTTTTCACGAAAAAGAAAAAAGAGAAATACCTATAAATAATGTCCTCAATAGTGTTAGGATTTTGAGGACCTGTAAATTATCATAAAATCCCCTCAAATAAGGCATGATGCTTCACAAATATTCTAAAAAAAAAAAAAAAAAAAAAAAAAGCCCTAAATCAGATTTTATACACCGTGGTTACAAATTATTAGACGATTTCAGACGGCTGTATTTTCACCAGTGTTGAACATAAATACATAATCTTACCACCATTTGAAAGAGGGAAGTTTGAAGTTTTATACTGAACTTAGATGCACTCGATGTGCGCCCCACAAGTAATACGGCAGACGTCCAGGCAGTGATTCCATTTTTTGTCAAACGCTCTCAAGCAAGTCTTGCTGTTCCTGATTGCTGTGTTAATGCGCCTTCTCAATTCGGCCATCATCGCTGAAAATGGAGGTATGTAAACACTGTCCTTGATGAAACCTCACAGAAAGAAATCACACACTGTGAAACTCGGTGAACGGTGTGGCCATGTGCAAAAGTTGCTGTCTGCATCCGTTGCACGACCAATCCATAGACCTGGTAGGTGTTTATTTAGGTATCTCCGGACTTCCTTATGCCAATGTGGAGGGACTCCGTCTTGTTGGAACCCCTGTTCCTCCTCGTCCGTGTGCTGTGGCATTATTAATTTGGCATAGTAGGAAAAGAGGTTTTGTCCTGTTTAATATTCTTACGCTATTAATTAATAATTAATTGTTGTAATTGCATTCTAGTATCAACATTGAAATAGATCATATTCTTTTACCTATTTATTTCATTTTGCATCAATTGTACTTAAATAAATTAATCTTAGGTAATTTGCATTTTAACTTAGGCCTGAGTTGAAGCATACAATAAACATTTGTTATTTATTAGAGGAGACAAATTTTTACCATAACAGATGAATTCTGTAGGACCAAAAATTAATCTTTTTGTAGATACAATAAACAATCTACGAAAGTTTTCAGAATTGAAGCTCTTGTCGATTGTGGACAAACAGTATACGTAATTCATGCATACAATTTTATCAATAACCATAATTATATTACGGTCACTAGTCTTATGGAAATTAATATTCCTTACATCTCAACTGAAACAATTGGGCTATACTTGAAACACACAGTATCACTGGTCACTAAGTTACTGTCAATTGCCTTCACTGAAAATTGAAGGGGGTGAGAATGATGCAGTCCTAAGCCACACAGACAAAATTTTACAGGAGAATAAAAATGTTATGTTTTATTTAACGACGCTCGCAACTGCAGAGGTTATATCAGCGTCGCCGGATGTGCCGGAATTTTGTCCCGCAGGAGTTCTTTTACATGCCAGTAAATCTACTGACATGAACCTGTCGCATTTAAGCACACTTAAAGGCCATCGACCTGGTCCGGGATCGAACCCGCAACCTTGGACATAGAAGGCCAGCGCTATACCAACTCGCCAACCAGGTCGACTACAGGAGAATATGTTAAAGGTTTAGAGTCCAATGCTACTAGGTGTGGTATCATAATTTCTTCGGCGTATATTACATTTGTTGAGTAATTTTATAATATTTTAATGATATCTTCCTCATATGTGTAAAAAATGAACTCGAACAAAAACCGTTTTTGTTAAGGCGAGTCATTAAGAACCAAAATGAAAAAACTGACATTTTCATTTTTTACGCTTTATGAAAGTATTTTTCAGTCTACTTAATTTGGTGTTTGGTTTATTAAAATATTCGAATATTAACTATTTAAATATATTTTTAGAAATATCAATGTATTTATATTTTAGAGAAAAAATGTAGCCTACCACTTTTTACAGAAAATTATTATCTATCAACTCTGTAATAAAGTTTGACCCATACTCGATGTAGCATGTTTGTCAATTTCAGCAAAGGCATTAATGTTGCGAGCCCGGAATTCGGACAGATCAGCCGAAAATGGTGGCACAAACACTTAATCCTTCACATACCCCCACACGAAAAGATCACAAGAGGCTAAGTTGGGAGAGCGTGGAGGCCATGATAGTTTGTGATCATTCCCGATACGACCAATCCATCGGTTTCACAGTCCGGTGTTTAAGTATTCGCGAACGCAAAACTGGCCCATATGAGATTAACTGTTTACGCACAGGGCGACCCGTTGATTTCCCTTTACCGAGACATGAAGCGTTCCCGTCTGAATAGTGCAATATGTTATTACTAGACTTCGTGGAATAGCCACGAGAATCGCAAGGTCTACTACGCACGCGGTATAGACTGTATGAGAAGGGGGCGTGCAAAGGATGGAGTATGCCTCTGATGTAAACACTGAGCAGTATACTGCGGTTACAATAAAACCTGTATCCTGCATTCAAGAAATATAATGAATGATCATTGAAGTAGGAAATGTCTAAACATGTAAATACGCAATTATTTTGTAGTGAGACATATTAACTCTTAAAATTTAATGTAAGATACTCACATCATCCTTGAATATGTGCATTGCAGTGAAGAGTTACGTACATTTTGAGCGACTGCAAAGTAACCTCCTCCGATGTTCACTCAATTTTTATATTGGGAAAATGTACGTTCAACATGACACGATGTAATAGGTGCATATCTGAAGAACGGAAAGTCACTACTTTTTAGTACACCAACTTCAGAAGTCTTGTCGTGACCTGATTGCACATCATTTATAATACGAAGTTGTGAATAGGCAGAATTTTTAGCAATAATGTTTCTCATCTTACATTTCACTTTTTTCTGAAATTAGTGAATTGTTATTTTGGATAACGGCTTGTGATACTTTATCCACTATATTAAGGGCGTCTGAAAGTTGCAGTTTAGACGATTCTAACAGGGTGATGCTTTTGGATACGATTTTAAAATTAAAATCAATGAACATTATCTTCCAATAGCTGTTCAGAAGGCAATGATTTTACAGCTGCAACAGCGGAACTGTCTGTGCTATCCAATGCATCAATTACCTCCATTATTTTGCCATAATGTTCTGCATAATAATTAACAGCATCCAACCACGTTCCCCAACGGGTCAAGACTGGCTGCGAGGGTAAGGTATTCCAGGAGAAATTGTTTGGAACAGCAACACTCTCATTGTAGTATGTTTGATTGAATTCTTGTCTGCACTAAACAAATGTTAAGCTTTGACTATTCCAACCACAGTAATGCAAAAACAAGTGCTTACATAGGTATACATTAGCTGTAGCTGCTCTGTCTATTTGGACCGGTCACATCACTTAACATGAAATGCTTATACTACGAGACCGCGAGGTCGCTCATCTCTTCTATACTACCGTACACCGGCAACATGATTGCATGCTGCGTGTGGCAATTCAACGAAGTCTAGTTATTACTGATCAACGGTGTATGCAAAGGAGATGGAAAGGAACTGACCATCTTACTCCATTATCTCCTGGTTTAGTTGCTTCATGAGTGATGCTTTATTGGTGTCACTTAAGAGGTTCAAACCTGTCTTTGGACAGTTGACTAATCAACAACACAGTATACTCATGTTTGTCAAGAAATTTCTGATTACGCAATCTATTTATGATAAAACATGTGAATACTAAAGCAGTTATGTTTATGACATACGAGAAAAAAAAAATTAATGGAAACCCTAGCCCTAGTCATAAAGTTGCCAACATGCTTTGTCACTGTACATTTTGTGCATTTCAAAGCCATTTAGTTCCTGATGTTATCAGTTACATTCTTGTCTACGCTAAATAATTTATTACATTCTTACATTGTACTTTTAAATTCGATCTGCGTTCCGTCGCTAGACTGTCAAGCACGCAATGATGCACGGCTGAACACACGCAGAGACTCGCATATTCACATGAGAAGAACAGAAATAGAGGAAGTAGAGGAGAAAAAATAAGACTACATAAAGGTATTAAAAAGGAGGAAGGATATAACAAATACAGAAAATTTAATTTCATAAACTGTGTTCGTTGATAAGTTATACAGACTGAAAGGGATATAGGCTAACTGCATTAATTTTATAAGAACAGAATCTTTAGGTTGTAAGTAGCCAAAAAATCAAATGTCGTTTTGTTATTTGAATAACGGTTTAGCCGAAAAAAAATAATTTTTGTCTAAAGTTTGAATCCCACTTATGGTAAAACTATTGGGTATTGAGACGTATGAGTGGTAAGATATCAGCGCGAAGAACAAGCCGAAAAAAAATATTCCTTTGTCATTTCGTAAAAAAAAAAAGCTTCATTTGTATAATAACCAAAGCTCGGAACTTGGGGACTTGTGTGTCGTGTGCATGAGTAAGGTTACAGGTACAACGTATACAAAGCTCACGCTGCAAGCGCTCAAGGACAGTCGTATGCACTAAGAAAGTGGTCACATCTACGCACGAGGAAACTGTGTCATGTTGAAGCCAATGACAATCAGAGAATTACAAATAAACGGTCTGTTAGAGGAATTAGAAAATACGTGTTATTCGAATGGGTATTATAGAAGTTTGAAAATACATTTTTTTAAATTTTAGGTACAGAATTTCGTGGAGAAATTCGGAGGAGATACATTATTTTCTACGAATGGAGAGTTTATATTTTGTAATTTGTGCCACACACAAACTAAAGGCTGGAAACGGCATTCATTGAAAGACATTGCAGTCCCTTAAATTGGTGGAAAATTTGTCCATAGCCATGGATCAAGTCGTAGAGGGACCTGCCCTTGTAGTGACACACAAATTGAAAACTATTTTCGAGAAAAAATTAGGACATACTTATCATTCTCAGATACGAGATCAGCTAGCAACTGCTGAAAATCGAACAAAACAGTGACAATTAAAACATTTATTTTAAGCTTGCTTCCGTCATTTCATGTGACGTGGAAATAAGTTTTTCTCGTTTCAAATCATATTTAACTCACTGACGAAAAAGTTATGGGTTATTATTATTATTATTGTTATCCAAATATTGAAACCCTATTTTACCTTTGGTATATTAGGGTTGTAGTTTCGAAAATCTTCGAATGTAAGTAGTCATACACTGTAATATAATGTACAGAGCAGAACAGAAAATTTGATATATTGTTGATGTTTACTTTTATTATACATATGCTATAAAATTACGTGTTTCAACCTACCACAATACTATCAATATGTTGCTTCACCCAGAAACCACTTTTATAGCAGACCTGACAGTACTTCCGTGCTGGAAGCGGGAGTTTGTTGACATTGAAGTCCGTCGCTTAGCCACGTTCAAAGACACAAGTCCCCAAGTTCCGAGCTTTGGTAATAACGTTCAAAATTGTGACGGAAATTTAACCAGTTAATTTCGTACGTTGAAAAGACAAAGTATATGATTACGTCTCGTGACCAGAACATAGTATGAAATGGAAATATGAAAATTTATCGTTTGAAAAGGTGAAAAATTAAAATATCTCGGAGCAACAGTAACAAAATATAAATTACATTAGGGAGAAAATTAAATGCAGAATACAATGGGAAAATTATTAAATAAGTATATAATAAATTTCAATCTTAAGACATATCAACTTGCAAATGTTTATTTGCTATGTAATAACAATATGAACGTTTTCGCCGTTTAGGGCATCTTCGGATATAACAAAAAACATATAATCTGGACCTATAACAGTAAATTATGCAAATGACAAAGAATAGAAAACAATATATGTAATACATAAGATTCATGAGCTATATGTAAATATGACATAATGCAGGATGAATGTAGAGATAATCTTTGAGTTTTAAAATTAGACTAAACGTTCATATTGTTATTACATAGCAAATAAACATTTGCAAGTTGATATGTCTTAAGATTGAAATTTATTATATACATATTTAATAATTTACCAGGCATATTGATATATAAAATGAATTGTAAATTACATATGGGAAAAGCCTGTTATTATTCGATTGAGAAGCTTTTGTCATCCAGTCTGCTGTCAAAAAAGCTGAAAGTTAGAATTTATAAAACAGTTATATTGCAGGTTGTTCTGTATGGTTATGAAACTTGGACTCTCACTTCGAGAGAGGGACAGAGATTAAGGGTGTTTGAGAATAAGGTGCTTAGGAAAATATATGGGGCTAAGAGGGATGAAGTTACAGGAGAATGGAGTAAGATACACAACGTAGAACTGCACGCATTGTATTCTTCACCTGACATAATTAGGAATATTAAATCCAGGGGCCCGTTTCTCAAAACTCATGGACTAGTAATACTAGTCTGTACAGTAGTAATATTAGTTCATTTTACAAGTCTGTGTTTCTAGAAACTACAAGAGTAAAGTAGTAGTTACCAGTTCACAGACTATTAATATTGGTCGATTTCACCAGTTCATAAATGATCCTGTTTCTCAAAATGCTAATCTAGTTGATTATACTAGTATTCAACAGGAATATTCCTACAAGACTCTAAAGACTGGTGATTTCTATATTATCAGTTACCAGTGGCAATCTTTCTCAGATAATCAAAACAAAATATTGTAGTTATTTTTTTTAATATATGTTGTTTAGTGATTCCGATTGAATGCATATAGAGTGTTAGTTGGGAGACCGGAGGGAAAAAGACCTTTAGGGAGGCCGAGACGTAGATGGGAGGATAATATTAAAATGGATTTGAGGGAGGTGGGGTATGATGATAGGGACTGGCTTAATCTTGCACAGGATAGGGACCGATGGCGGGCTTATGTGAGGGCGGCAATGAACCTTCGGGTTCCTTAAAAGCCATTTGTAAGTAAGTAAGTAAGTGATTCCGATTGAAGTAGTAAAGAAGCTGTGAGAAGAGCTAAAACTATATCGAGAAGGAACAATTATTATTCCTTTAAGGGAGCATTGTTTAAATATAATGAACGGTTTAAATAAAGTGCTGAAAAGCTTGGAGAGTTGTTAAATAAAGTGGGACCTGCCATAACAAGACAAACAAATAGAAGTCATGCATTATCAGCAAAGCTTCAAATACAAATTGCTCAACAAATCGGGATGTTGATTATTTTCCAATGCCATCTGCCCTAGACCAGCAACACTTGCAGAATTTTTTTCCTAATAATCTGATACCAATTCATCAACTGCAGTAATTTTTGCTGGCTTTCCTCCTCCACTGCCAGTTCTTCTGGCATTGTCAACTTTAGCCTACAAATTAAATATAAAACGACACTAATTTATGAATAGATCAAACGTAAAACTGAAAAAAAAAAAATAGCGAATTTTTCAAGTCACAAGCGACATTCATGTCGGCAGTAGACCCACTAGCTACATAATGTGTTCATATTATGATACTGTGAACTTGAATTGGTACTTATCAAAGTTGCTTTCTTAATGTTGGGTCAGTAAGTGTCCCTAACGTATGCATAATCTTTGTTCTGAGGTTCCATTGCCTAACACATTACAAAATTTTTTATCCATTCGTTTACTTTATCATTTTTTTGTTATTATGCTTGAAAAAGCACCGAATGATATATCCTTTGATTCATTAATCATATTGAGTATAGTTAATTTGCTTTCAATTCATGGAATTTCAAGAGAAGAGAGAAGTAAGAACCAAAACACAAACAACTTAGCCTTCTAACCTCAAATAACAATACCTACCAATGACTATAAACAAATGAACTCAATCAGCTGACTAATGAAAGAGATCATGTGACTAGTGAAAAATTGTCACAAGTTACTAGACTGGTAAAATAGTTTGAGAAACAGAATATACTAGAGCCGGTGAAATATACTCTGGTAACTGGTAACTGGTGAACTACTAAACTAGTATTTTTGAGAAACAGGCCCCAGACGTTTGAAATGGGCATGGCATGTAGCACGTATGAGTGAATCCAGAAATCCATGTAAACTATAACATACCAGTAATCTCTGAGAAGGCTGTTCAGTAACCTTTATATGAAACGAGTCAAAGTCAGGATAGGAGAAGAAATGTCAGAAGTGAAGTTGGGAGAAGAGTACGACAACGATGCCCTTTATCACCTACCCTGTTCAACATCTACTTGGAGGATTTAGTGAAGAACTGTTTTCAGAACATGGGAGGAGTGACAGTAAGAGGAAGAAGAATAACGTGTATAATATTTATATTTAAAGATAAAACACACATGTTAGGTCAATTATACAGTGTAGCTCCTTTAAACCAAAGCAACAACGCGATTCGATCACCTGAACCATCCGCCGTGGTAAATAGTCACTGAAGATGGAGAAGCATCTCCGAAACATGTCTGACTATTACTAATTTCTTTAATAATTATATTATATTATACTTATTAGTGTTCATATAACTGTAATATATAATCTTTAACGTTTCTTATGTATAAGATTTGCTAATGATATGTATGTATTTATTTACACTGCAAGTGGGCAAGCACCTGGTGGCAGTGGTATATACAATATTAACAATACACAGTTAAAATGATAAGCAATACACAATAAAATTTACAATAGCCTACATAATAAAATTTACAACACATATACAATTTTATACACAATACAATAAGAATACACAATACAATTTAACACAATAATAATTAAACATAAAATAAAACACCTAATTTTACAACACAACCTACATAATTATGTATAGGTCCTACATAATTTTCAATAGTCTTTCACTTTACTCTCATCTCATTCCCTGTAGTGGCACTATGACGCATTTCACTGACACTTTAGCACACATTTCACTGACACTCTGTAACACATTTCACTGACACTATAGAACACATTTCATTGACGCTATAAATTATCACTGATCGGAACTGTTCAGTGCACTGTAAAACCATAACTTCACTGACTCACCTCGCTTCACTGATACAACAGTTCAAATAAGTCAAATAATTGCATTCTTATGCATACTTATAAACAGAACTACATTTAAACTAAACATTTCTAGTCTAAGGCCCTCTTACACGCTATTTTTAAATAATTTACAATTCAAACCAAGGAAGTAAACTCGTCAGGCTAGATAAATACATGCCACCTTAAAAAATTAAATGTTGAATGTCACCTTAATTTTAATTTTCACTTTATACACAACTCTTTAAATTATTCTTGAATCTCCTTAAGGAAGGACAGCCCTCAAAGACCGCTGCAGGTAGGTCATTCCAATCATTTATAGTTCTATTTAAAAATGAGAATTTACCTACATCCGTTTTCTGTTTCCTACATTTGATTTTAAAATCATGATCGTTCCTACCATAGTACGTTGGCTTTTCTAACCGAGCCGTTATGGCGTTGTTATCAATACTAAGGGATATGCTACTGGAACTAAATGACAGCTGTGAGCAGTATGGAATGAAGATAAATGCCAACAAGACGAAGACCATGGTCATAGGTAGAAAAATAAAGGTCAACTTGCGAATTCTAAATGAGGCAGTGGAGCAAGTAGACAGCTTCAAATACTTGGGGTGTACTATAAGCAGTAACATGAGATGCTGCCAGGAAGTCAAAAGGAGGGTAGCAATGACAAAGGAAGCTTTTAATAGAAAGAGGAGCATCTTCTGCGGACTTCTGGAGAAAAAACTGAGGAAGAGACTAGTGAAGTGCTTTGTGTGGAGTGTAGCATTGTATGCGGCAGAAACGTGGACATTACGACGAAGTCAAGAGAAACGACTAGAAGCTTTTGAAATGTGGATATGGAGCAGCAACGTGTGAAATTGACACTTTTCTGTTTCATAAAGTGAAATATGTCAGAAAAATCATGACAAATTGTAAAATTATATATATATATATATATATATATATATATAATTGTAAAATTTTACCTGTCATGTAAAACTTCCTTGGAACAGAAATCTGACAAATTTTCTTGACAATTCTACAAATTATGTAATTTTGTGGCAAAGATCCAGTTTCAAATAAAATATGTTTAGAAAACAAAATTCTGGAAAGGGTGAATGAATTCAGTTACTTGGGGTACAACCTAGATTTTCAATGAGAAGGGATATTCCCCAGTAAATCAACAAATAAGTTGCACTAAAACCACAGTCTAGTATATACAGTCCGAAACTCAATACGTAGTAAATATGCATCTACAGATAGTTGTTAACCACAAGGATCGCCACTATCGCCTCATCACAGACAATTTGAAATAGTACCTGCAAAGTCTATTGTTTCTAGTGCCCTCACAACTCAAGCTTCGTGACTTTATATACTAGACTGTGCTAAAACTGTGAGCATAATCAATAGTGTTTTCAAGCCTGCAGATTAGACAACAATAACAGCAGATTTCTTCTCACCGGCCATGGACGGTGTTGCACTACAATGCAAATTTTTCGTTTGCTCGTATTCGTTCGAAAGTCCCGCACTCGAGAGCGTTTCCTTCGAACTAAGAGCACTCTGTGTTCGCGTGGAAGGAGTTTCACAAGAAGCAACCAGGAATCGTTTCGAAGCCGTTGTCGTATGAAAAATAATAACATGCAAGATACAAGTACGAAATCCCCACGCAGGACAAAGATTTTTAAAGAAGGGATAAATATAAATTACATTTTCTGTGAGTTTGTATTCATGGAATAATTTCATATTAGCAAAACATCAGCTGAAAATAAAATGAGCAAAATAGGAGATTTACTGCACAGAACAAAAAGAAATAAAACACTTGATCCAAAATAATTATTAATGTTCTTACACTTGATGGGAAATGGAACTCAGCATCACTTAACTGCTGATGCATATAGCTTATCGAAATCATTCCATAGCTGTTCATGAGAGCAGCAAATGTACTAAGAGTTGATGGGATTATCTATGGGTCCTTGTTAAAAAAAAGTGGATGCGTCCTTTGAAAATGAGACTGCATATGTTGACAGGAATGTCGTTACTTTTTTAAATTTAGAATTAATTGTAATTTTCTCATTGTTGATAACTGAATTTCTAACGGTTGTTACTAATTTTAACAAATTCAATAATGGCGTGCATTATAGATAATCTTACAGTCACTGTAGATAATCAGATCAATCAGAGCCATCTTCAGTTGCTATGGATCAACTCGTCTTATATCGAAATATGAAATGAAGAAGAAGAAATAATTTTCTATCGATCTGATATGATTACATACTTTATTAGACATTGTAATGTTTATGAAACGCAGTTGACAATTTTCACAAATTGTATTTATCACAGCAGATGAGAATTGTCAGAAAACAAATGCCTTAATATTCTGACATATTTGTAGAATTCTCATGATTGTAGGACTTGTCAGCTTTGTGAAACAGGGCTCTGATCGGACTGGTACCGGTATAAAAAACATCTAGTGGCGGAGAGGGTGGGGGGAGAATCACGTGGTTCATTCGACTCCCTGCGAAGTGTCCTACTAATGTTCATGTCTGGCCTAAATGAATGCACCTCGACAACGGCCAATGATAATAGAGTATATGAATTTTTCTTCCGGTGTTGTAAAATACAACAGGAAGTTAGCCCTGAGAGAAATTGACAAGGAATGGCTGCCGAGTGGGAGAGAGTGAAAAATCGAAACGATCATAGCTTTAAAAAGGAAATGTTTCTTAGTGTAAAGAGAAAATGTTATTCCTTAAATTCAGGTATTTATTACTGATAGATTTTAAGTTGCGCAAATTTCAAGGAACTATATTATTTACAGCTTGTCGAGGTGCAGTAATTTTATGAATGTAGGAAGATGAACTTATTGTGGAAAGTTACTGAATTTTGTCTGCTGTCGGTGATTAACGGCATTAAAACTTATTATTGGAAAACAGAGAAAAAAATATAGAAAAGTTGAAATAATTTTCTGTCTTCATTGAACATTCATGTTCCCAAACGACCACTACTTGCGTGATGAAAGTTATGATGTTACCAACGTATAGTACATTTATTGGAGGTAATGGCAGACGAATCAGCATATTTTATATTTGTTACGTAAGTAAGAGTCAATTACGAATAACGGCGATATCAACAAATGTAGCAATAATAATAATAATAATAATAATAATAATAATAACAATAATAAGGTAATTTGCTAGGAGACTCGTTGCATATAGACCACGGTTAAACGAAGTATTTTCCCTGGACCAAAAATACAAGATGCGTTGCTCGTTTCACCTTATTATGAATAAGTGTCGGGCAAAGTGTCTTATTTTAGGTTATAATTCAGAACTTTTTCAATATTTAATAAGATGTTTAGGATTAGTGTAAAACTAGCCTATGTGCAACGACGTCTCCTAGCAAATTACCAATAAAATAATAATACATAATAGTAGAAGATCTCAATTTTTAAGCTTCGACTTCTTTGGTTACATTCATTTTGAATTTTTTATATATTTTAAAAATGTTACTTTGTATATAATTCATGAAAAAAAATAAATAAAATAGCTAGCAGTATTTCTAACAAAATAAATCCATAGAAACATGCCCTATCTCATAAATACTTGCAGTAAAAATTTCATCCAGATTGATTAATATTTGGCATAAAAAGTTGGTGTTGAATCAAGGAAAATAAACTTATGGAAAGATGGATTTGAAAGTAAAATGAATATTTATGTAAATTAAAATTCTCCTCAGCTACCATCTAGTAACTTCAGGCAGCCAACTTTAGAACAAAAATTATTAGATTTATAATCAGAAATTTGTAAAAAGGAATTCTTTGATTAAAAATTATTTTTACAGTTATTTAAATGCCACGTCCCCTTACAACCGTGATAAAAAAAATTAAACATATTTGTAATCAGAATTGAACAAAATGAATTTGGGGCATGAAAATATACATTCTAAAGAAGTGAAAGAGCCAATAAATTTTTTTTGGAAAATTTTCATGATTTTCAGTGGAGTGTAGGCCTACTCTTAAATCTAATCTCGTATATGCTTTCAAGTCTTGTAATAATAATAATAATAATAATAATAATAATAATAATAATAATAATAATAATAATAATAATAATAATATCAATAATAATATCAATATCAATGGTGTTTAGGTAAAAGAGCTTATTCCACAAAAGAAAGATTTTTAGAAACAAAAAATTAGGCTAAATTTTAACACATTATTATTTTTACCTTTTATGAAGAAATGTAAATATAATTTTCATAAACATAGCTTCACATTTTGTAACAAAATTTTAAATAATTCCACTAATTACAGCAAAAACATCAAAATTAAAAAAAGGGTTAAGCCCTTTTACCTAAACACCATCGATATGGTTCGTCTTTGTGGGCTAATGGTTAACATAATTATGTCTGACCTGGGCTCAGATCCTGGTTGGGATAAGTTAACTGGTTGAGACTTCTTTCCGCAGTTTTCCTTCAACCCATTACGAGCAAATGCTGGGTAACCTTCGACGCTGGACCCTGAACTTATTTCGGTAACAGTAGCACTTAGATAGTTCTGGTGATTTCGTAAGTGAAAATCGCTGAATTTATAAGGAATTTTTTTTTGGAGATGCAGTTGATCGTGTATGCAAGACATTATAAAAGCCTAAACTAGCCAAACCTAACCTGTCACACTTTCGTATATGCATGGTGTATAAGCGTACAAAGAGAACTACCTTAGCGCTAGTTCAGCCCTCATTTCACTGGCATTGTCACCATTTCACTCAGATATTAGATAACCATCGCAATAATAATAATAATAATAATAATAATAATACGGTAATAATAATAATAATGATAGCGTTTATGTAAAAGGACTTAGCTCACAAAAGAAAGATTTTTAGGAACAACAAAAATTAAATTTTAACACATTATTATTAATTACTTTATATGAAGAAATGTAAACATAATTTTCATCCACATTTTGTAATTACATTTTAAATAAGTACATTAGGCTAATTACAGAACAAAAATAGAAATTAAAAAACAGGATTAGGTCCTTTTACCTGAACATCATCGGTATGGTCCGCCGCTGTGAGTTAATGGTGAACTTATGTCTGACCGTGAAACGAGCGGACCCGGGTTCAGATCCTGGTTGGACAAGTTATCTAATTGAGGTTTTTTTAAGAGCAAATTCTGGGTAACCTTCGGCGCTAGACCCTGGACTCATTTCACCGGCATTGTCACCTTTTCACTCAGACGCTAGATAACCAGCGCAATTGAAAAAAATATCGTGAAATTAATAATAATAATAATAATAATAATAATAATAATAATAATAATAATACTCTCTCTCGCTATCAAAATATTAATACTCGATCACAACGCGATCACACGCTAGAAATTTCACTTCACACATCATCTCTGTATTCCTCATCTTTCACTCGTCACTGGAACTCTCTGCCGCCTGAAGTCAAGGGCTGCCGAACATTGAAATCTTTCAAATCCAAGTTAGAAAATTATCTTATGACGAGTTGCCAAACTAACTTACTATTATGACAAGTGTTGTATTGCATGTTTCCACGTATTCACATTTTTTAAAATGTTCTAGCGATATTTAACATATTTTATATTTTTGTTTTCATATTTTCTGATAATGGTATATCTATAATGTGATAAATTGAGCTATAGAGTATAATCATAATTTTCCTTACTG
The DNA here is from genome assembly GCF_040183065.1 of Periplaneta americana. Classification (NCBI taxonomy): domain Eukaryota; kingdom Metazoa; phylum Arthropoda; class Insecta; order Blattodea; family Blattidae; genus Periplaneta; species Periplaneta americana. Next base: position 181,914,655 of record NC_091120.1, on the reverse strand, counting down.
TGTGTACTTAAAAATGTTGTATTCATTGTATGCTTTGTACTGCACCATTTTATTACTACTATTAGTATTATTATTATTATCATTATTATTATTATTACTGCTATTCTTATTATTATTATTATTATTATTATTATTATTATTATTAATTGGCTTATTTTTTTATACTTTATACTTTGTATGTCTCATTTATTTTGACCTGCTGTTCACATTTTATTATGCTTTTTTCTTTCTTTCTGTATGTTATATATTATGTCTGATTTCTACTTACTTGTTGTTTACATTTTATTATTATTATCTTATTCAGTTTTGTGTGTAAAATTGTAGTGTACTTTGTAAATTTGTAGTGTTTTTTGTAACGCAGTTTTACTCCTGGTTGAGTGTTAGAAAAGGCCGTATGGCCTTAACTCTGCCAGGTTAAATAAATTATTATTATTATTATTATTATTATTATTATTATTAATGTGTTAATCGCTGTTTATTATTTTTATATTTAATTCTATCTCTTTTTCAGGTGCAGTAAATGATAGAACTGCAGTATTTCAGACAACCAAGATTTAGTTGTTGGAAATAAAATGAAGTTCTCCACCTAATAGAAAATTTTCGGCAGTAGACATTCGTATTTGGCGCAGATTGTATTACGAATGCAACTGTTGACTGGTTGGTAGTTATGTAAGCAGCTTCTCACCCACAGCGCTGATGTCGTCGTGTTCACGATGTTGCCACTAGATAGCGTAATAATCGCTCAACTGTCAAACGATTTTGTGCATACAGAGATGTGTGGTTTGTAAAAAATCTATGAATTTGCTATACTTTCAGAGTGTACAGTGCAATGCGTGAGTGAAATAAACATTATCACGTTTAGTAACTTGTGCCTGCACTGAGTGAGTGGTTATTTTAATCTACATTCAAGTGTAAAGTGGATTAACAAAAATCTATAGGGGAGGGGAACGCTCGATCAGGGGCCGCTAGCAACAGAACGCACCTACCGGCCCGCTACCAGCTGACAGGACGGCAGCTGGAAGTTTCCACGGACGGAGCTGGGGAGGAAGCCGGTAAGTACCTGTCAAATTCCTGCAATAAAAATGACCGAAAATCGTTGATTTTACGAGTTTATTCTTCTTTCACTGTGATTGAGTGAGTGCATAGATGTGTTGTGAAGAGTTATAGGTATGTAATTCGACCATATATTTTTTACTGTAGAGCTATTCATTGTGTATGATATCAGTATAAAATGCTACACTTTTTGGTTATTTTTCAAATGACATTTCGGTAAGTTCGAAGGAGGCGTGTCCACGTACATACGTTGGTTTTGCTTTAAATAGTAAAGAAATTCCGTTGATTTTTCTTCTTTGGTCCAGTGAACAAATTCGAGAACTGATTTATATTCATTCATTCATCCATTCAAATAAATTATTCTAGATACAAAACTTTAGAAACACCTTCGGTTGTAGGTTATTTTGATGCTTGCATTCTTTTCCGAGAATTAATTGACAGTTTGCAGTACAAATTAAAGGAATAATTGACATGTTCGTTGCATTCAAATATACTGCCCTAGATTAAAAATTTAAATCAACAATATTTGTGTATTAAAGTGAAACCGATATGTGCAAGCCTACATTGACAAGTCTGCTATGAATTTACCGACATTCCTTTGTAGTTATGTGTCAGACCCAAATAATCGATAATGTGTTAAATTGGAAAAATCATATTAAAGAAATTACCTCCAAACTAAATTCAGCTTGTTTTGCTATTAGATCTATGCAAAAGATAGTCAATATCAATACCTTAAAAACAATATATTTTGCATACTTCCACTCGGTAATGAGTTTTGGAGTAATATTCTGGGGAAATTCCACAGATAGTAACAATATATTTCTATTACAAAAAAGAGTAATTAGAATAATAGTAGGTGCCAAATCTAGGGAATCGTGTAGGCTATTTTAAAAAAACTACAAATTATGCTCATGGCTTGTCAGTATATCTTTTCATTAATAATCTTCCTCGTATGTAATCGTGAAAACTTTGTAACCAATTCAACAGTTCATAGCATAAATACACGTAAAAAATGACTTTCATACTCCATCGGCAAATTTATCGTGCTATCAAAAAGGAGTGCGTTATATGGCAGTAAAAATTGTTAATAGCTTTCCTATCGATATAAAAAATGAAACTCAAAACATAAAATTATTTAGGGCCAAATTAAAGAAGTACCTAATTTCTTACGCCTTCTATTTTGTAGGTGAATTCATGATATTCAATAACACTTCATGAAACTGATACTAAAACTGTGTGTTGTAGGTAGTAAACTATATTGTAAATCTCGTCTGTGTATATTTCATCTAGACTGTGACTATAAATTAAGATTTTATAATAGTATTAAGTTTTTTGACTTGTTCCATATTCTAGCTGTAAGCATGTATGAATACCATGGAATGTTAATAAATACAATACAATACAATAAGCTACATCAGATATTGATTGGATGTTTTTTTTTTCAGGTGCAGTAAGACTGAAAATAGGATGGAAAATTAATAGTTATATAAACTTTTATTAATTACAGTATTTCTACAGTATTAGGTTGGAACACTGAACAAAAAATTGTGTGGTTTAGAATTGAACATTTTTTAGTTTAAGTGCGGAGTTAAAAATATACAGTTCGGGAGTGCAACATTTATTTACTTTTTTCTCTTATACGTATCATGTTTCTTCACACACCAGAACTGAAGAAGGCGACAAATAACAGTGTTACCAATAATAATGCAACCCCCACTATCGCTATCGACATCGAAAGCCGCTGCCATAGCGAAATTAATGAAATATGTGGAAATGATGTCGCTGAAGAAGTGGATCTTGTTGCCCGTTTCTGTATGCCGGTGTGCACCCGGGACCTCGCAGCCAGGACGATGGGACTCGAAGTCATTGAGAAGACGGTCATGGGCTGGCTGGACGGTTACGGCAGTCCCAAACACTCGAGATTGCCCTCCAATGCGACTCCAGTTGGGAACAGTGTTGCTATCAACAATGCCACTACTAACGGACATTGTTGCCAGGATAAGAACAATGCCGAGTATGTGTCTCTCGTGACGCTGCATATGCCCACCATCCTGCGGCTTTCAGTCAACTGCCCCTTCTTGGACGTCCGCGAAAGCTTCTCCAGCATCCTCCAGCATGTACAGGTACGGTGACAGAAAATGTACAAATACCTACTGTTGATTTAAGTGATTGATCTGAGGCCGTGTCTCAAAGCTTGAAACATGGCCTTCTTCAGTGACTGTTTTTCTAAAAACCATGACATCACGGTGCAGCACTGAATTAAGAAGGCAGTGTCCTAATGCAGTTTCATTACGAGTTATGTGGAAAAGATAAGGGCTTAATATATTGCAGTAATGTTTAAAACATTGTACAGAAGGCACTAACAATGTCAGTGTTCCAAGTTAACATGTTATTCTACTCTATATTTACATTATTTCACTTCCAAAGCATTTTAAAATTTCATAACCCCAATTGCTGATTAGGTATCCATGTTTGGGTAGTTTCTTAGTACCCAGTACTCGTTACATAGGTCGTTTTTATGTTTACACAGTGGCTCCTTTCTGAAAAGAATTTTAATAGTTTGTTACTAGATGTGATTCTAGTCAGTTTGTAATATATTTTTGAATGTGTTCTTAGGTTAGGTTACGTTAGGTTAGGTTGTAGTTCATTTCCGACAAAAGAAAATATTTTTATCGTTATCTATAATAATGTGTTCTTAGATTAGATTAGGTTAGTCTAGTTTAGTTTAGGTTGTAGTTCATTTTCGACAAAAGAAAATATTTTTATCGTTTTTCTTTTCAGAAAGGAACCACTGTGTAAACACAAAAACGACCTATGTAATGAGTACCGGGTACTAGGAAATTACCCATGTTTGTTTAGTGAACAAGTCAACAATCAAGCAAGCATTTTCGTTTACTAGCTACAACGGACTTGATTGCTATGCACTACGTAGCTTTGGATCATGACTTCTGACGTCACATCCGGCTATTTAGTCAACAATCTAGTTCACTTCAGCTGAAAATGTAGCTTTGAGACACGGCCTAAGTGTGGCCCGACAAAGGTTACCAAACCTCCCTTATTTTCCCCTAATTTTTTACTTTCTCGTCTCCCGTGTTTTTCTTCTCTTCGAGCATTTTGCTCTCTTATTTTTGCATAATGTAAAAATCATTATTTTAAACATTTGATTTTGCCGTGAATGATAATTTATATGATGAATTTTGTTGTTCAAAAAATGCATTAAAATGTGCAATCTTTGTAAAAAGTAGCTTCCAAGAAATAGGTTTAGTGCTCACCCGTTTAAAATCAAACAATAGAGTCTGTTAGTATTAAAAATTTGGAAAAATTGGATAGTTTTGTTCTAAGCTTAACAAGTAGTAATGCTCATACAAAAGAGGATGTTTTATCTCATGAACAATAATTGGACAGATGTTCAAAAGAGAAGCACGACACCATCTAATCAAATCAGAGCTGAAAACTGCAGTCGACTTCAACTATTACGCGAGACAAAATCTGTCTCAAAATACTCTAAATTGAAGCCTAGCTGGCGAAGTGTAGAATAAAGTTGTTTCTAGTAGCCTAACTGATCGGAATAATTTGTCAATTATCTATGTGAAATTTTGTCGGTTCCTTAATCTCTCATATTTTCTTCAGAAAAAGTTGGCAACCCTAGGCCCGACTATGATTTTCTCTATTTGCAGGACAGAATTGTAACTAACGGGGATAATATAGTAACCAAACATATCTTAAAACTCATATTAATGCATTTGTCATTAGTGTAATGTCTTACGGTATTCGGATGTGACAGTATCCAAAGTTCTCACTCTTAAAAAAAAAAACCGGTACGATTGGCTTTCGTTATGATGCATTGTACATTATAAATGTTTATTCTTCAGAGAAAAAAATTAACTGCTCAACTGTTTTATATCAATACGTAGACCTACTTAATTGTTTGGTAATTGTGGTGATCCACTCCATCGATTTTTTTTTCTGAAAACCCCCAATTTTTATCCCCTTTTCAAAAAAACTTGGGGGGGGGGGAAATAGCGAGATGACCTAACCTAACCTAACCTAACCTAAATCTCGACTTAGGCATCAATCTGACAAACACATCAATCTCTTATACCTTAATAGTTCGCAGATCGATGTCTAAGTCGAAATTTTGGTTAGGTTAGGTCATTTCACTACATTTTTTCTAAGTGGGGGGTAAAATTTGGGTAGGGGGGGGTTTTCAGAAAAAAAAATCGAAAATCGATGGTGGTGTGGATCTCAACAATTACCGTGTAATATCTTGCGGTACCTATTCGGATAGGGGGGAATAGCAGTGTTTTTCTCATTCTTAAAACGAAAAAAAAAAAAAAAGCTATATACCTGTACGATAGACTTTCTTTACGATATAGGCCTTAGTGCATTGTAGATCTTCATTAATCAGAGAAAAAAATATTTAACTGTTGTAGACCTATACATACTATTTATTAGGTATTAAAAATCTCAACAATTATATTAATAGGTCTAGATTTGAACTTCGCAGTTACAGCACGAGATATAATTATTACGGATCCTACTTTTTGACGAATAAAGATCTTAAATTTCGGTACAAAAATTTGCTTAATTCCAGTTTTACGTTGCATAGAATTAATAAATTCGATGTTATTTCACATTAAAAAATATATAACTTTATGACTCGCCTTGCAAAATACATTGCTGTATATTCCTGCAGACACGAGTTCTGCAACATCAACTTATTTTAAATTCTTTATTTTAACAGTGCCTACAGTTTTCTATTGGAGCTTGTACATGTTGTGTACAGGAATTTGTGATTAATTCAGGAGGAAAGCCTCTCCATGATTTTAGAAGTTGTGAGCATGTTGCAGGGGGACCATGGTTTTATATGTTTCAGATTTTAAAAATTTTACGTAGTTTAGAACGGTAGTGTAATGTTATTTTGTTGGTAAGCGATGTTTATTGCTTGATGGCGATCGGAGTAGTTTAGGTTAGCTTAGTTTTGCTTGAGTTAAGGTTAGGTTAGGTTGTGATAGGGTATATTAGGTTACAGTCGAAATTGTGTTTTTTCTATTATCCAATTTAATAAACCCTATTTCATCCTGAGGTATATTAGGGTTATAGTTGGTATCAAAATACATATTTTATAAGCAATAAACAATAATAAAATTATAATACAGAATTGTGGTCAAGGTTACAATTCACATGAATTATGTACAAGAATGCACCTTAATGAAAGAATGGGTCGTTTCATAAAGCCTCAAGGCATGTCTCTGTATTTATATCTAATGGTTATAGGAAGAAATATATATATATATATATGTGTATATATATATATATATATATATATATATATATATAATAGCTATTAAACATGTTATTTTAGAAGCAATAAATAGCTATACCAAGAGATGGCTTAAAATTTACGAATTAAATACATTATTTAGTAACAACAATTGGCAATAATCAGGTATTACAAGAAATGACTCAAAATTAGAATTCAAATGCCTAATTAAAATAAAAATTAAAACTAATAGTACAATATTATAGTATCCGAAATTGAAGACTTACAATTTCATTATAGTTGATTAGAACTAATACGATTTTTTTCCCCCGGAATAATTTAACATTTTATAGTTTCACGAATATTCTATTCAAGAAGGACATTAAATACTTATATTGTGTTTTTCCGATTTTTTTTTGTATTGCCTTTCGAAAGTCGAGCATAAAATTGTCGTTTGTTAAAAAAAAAAAAGTAAGTTCGAAAATCGTGGAGTGGTCATCCTCCAGAATTACTTTATACTTTATACTTAAAAGTAGAATCACTCGAAATCCGGTTTGAATATTAGATACAAAATTCTGCCTATTGAAATAGGCTCTGAATGATAAATTAAAAATGTTGTACATGAATGTTAGTCTTTGAATAGGTACTTTGAATTAAAATATTGTAAAAACAATAACATATAATCTTACAACTTTCGCTAATAGAAAATCCCTTTTATGATATTAAAGGAATTTTTCGACTCTTCTGTAAATCTAAGTATTTTTCAGAAGTGTATAGGTGTATTGTTAATTTTATTTCGGTTTCTATTGTATTTTAAATGCATTTATTGTATCCTCCAACGTGTGCAGGTAAAGTGACAGAGAATTTACAGAATTTTACTACTAAGTTCAGTGATTGATTTGAAGTTTGCCTGGCAATGGTTGTCCCTACTTTAAAGTCAGCTATAATGAATCATGATAAAATACTAATTTTTATGATGTATTGTTCGGTGGGACCGATAATTATTATTGCTGGTACACGAAATTTTCAATTTAAATATTATATTGATATAATTGCATGTACTAGGATCAAATGTCAATTTCTTTCCGCAGATATGTCGACAAAGTACAGGGACATGATTTTATTTTTACTTCAATTTTTATTGTACCTGAGTTTTTGAATGTACTTCACTCCCACCCCTTCTACTAAGGAAGTTCCAACTCCACACAGAACCAAGACCGCAGATAGTAAGCAGTACTGAGTTACTGAGTATAGTACGTTCCAGAAATATGTTCGCGTTTTCCAGTGACGAAAGAGCTTTCAATATTCAATCATATTTTCGCACAGGTACTGTCCGTTTGCCTACGTCGAATCCCGATTTCCCCCACCTGCTTCTGCTCGCCCCTCTGTAAGAGCTGGTCTGTCTTAGCTCTTTTCTGAAAACATTAATTTCTCTTAGGAATTGGAAGTTTACGTAATATTATACAGCTGTTTAATTTAACTTAAATAAAAGGGCCTCGTTAAGTAATTAACTGTGACGTGATTTCCTCCCTTTCTACAATCCTGCGGCATAATCACTTGGGCGGACAGTAGATAGCATGTCTGAGTAATTTTATCTGTGCGGGTCGGGCAGAAGTGAAGATTGAATTTACAGTATGTAGAGTAGGTACAGAATTATTTCAACATGAGTTACTAGTACAAAGGACGAAACTGGCAATTGGAATTAGATGCAATAGTCTATAGTGCAATAATATGCACAAAAGAACTGAAGCCTGTATCGAAATGAACGGCCACCGTTTTCAAAATTGTGTTTAAATATTCATATTATGATTATTTTTCAATTTAACTCCTTTCTCTAATGTGCTGTAGACAGTATAATATGCACTGCATAATGAATACGTTCGCATGGATAACTCACTTCGTGAGTAAAAACACTTATTCTTAATACAGTACTGTACTTTGATTAAAGAAAAACCTAATGAAAATGATCAAACTCAAAATCGCGATATTTCCTAGTTTACGTAAATGGATGAACTACTTTTCTTCCATCCCATACCTAGTAGAGTGATTTGTGTTTTACGCCAGTATCATCGAACTCCAGTCTTGGAGGGGGGAGCAAGCGGTGTTTCCGGTTCTCTAAAGGTGTAGACAGGTTAATATTAAAAATGTTAGTAAAAATAAAATGATGTCCCTGTACTTAGCTGTTATAACGTATAGAGATCAATACCTCACTGTTTATTACTGTATATTATAATCAATTGTCAGTCCTCACCGTGCTTCAATAGTATTACAACATTTTTCTACATATAAATTAACTCCCCCCCCCCTCCAAAAAAAATATTTTCTTTGAATGTAGAATGGCAGCAGTATGATTTTCAAATTTTTCAGTTATTTACACCATTTTAGCAGTTTCTTAAATTATCTTAAACATATTTGTTACATTTGGGTAGTCAAATTAGCTGAAATTGCAAAGAATTGAACTCAAATTTAAACAAAACTGGAAATAAATTTTGTGCGAGATCGTGCGTATTTGCTTGGTTTCCGCACAAAACCAATCCGCGGAAAGTCTAAAATTCCACATTCAGTATTCCCAACCTAACACACATAACAATTTCCCTCTTCTTATCGCTTAAGTGACATATTGATTTTACTGCTTTAGGCTTTTAACATATTATTTTTAGAGACGTTCATTATAGTAACAATTATAAATTGGAAACTTACCACTGCAATTTCACCTAAATTGCACTGTTAATTATTGTTTTTAAATATTTGCAAAAATTAAGTAAACTCTACAACTCCACTAAAGTTACTGCATTCGTGATGCAAGTAACATTAAGGAAGCCGTGAAAAAATCAACAAGATTCCAGACTCATCATAGACTGGGGGAAAAAAAGACAGACGTATATCACGGCCTGCTGGAGTATAGTAAACACAGAAAACATTTTAAAGCAACAATGTTGAAGATAGATATTTTTGTTTTGCAAATTTGCCGTCATTGAACAGAAGGCAAGATGGAGATTTCATTGCAACTAATTAGAAATTCCTCTTTCAGGTATGTAATAAACGATCTTCGCACAAAATAATGTACGATACACGAGTTTTCTTTCAATTCTCGGAAATTAAAAAAGCTCAACTACGTTTCACTTTTTCAAACTTTTCCTCGAATATGAAAACTTCAACATACCGCTCTTGTAACGCATATTACTAATAATGGGCATATAGAGTTAATATAGTGAATGACAGTTCTGGCATACTTAAATTCAACTATTCATAGAATTTTGATTATTAATCCACTCTGGATATAATATTATGACCTACCGGCAAATGTTAAACTTCTCCATATATAGAACACGTAGACTTGGCCTGAGTACCTGTTTTTATTTCATGCAACAATAATTCTTTAATCTTCGATGTAGTACGTTGCTGGTCCTATCGTATTTAAATCGAGCTGTAGCATTTTAATTAAATCAACCTACTCCGGGTTTAATTGTGCGCTACCGCTAGTGTTAAAATTTAAACTTTTCCGTAAATTTCATTTAGTAACTATCGATATTAACATATTTCAGTTGACCTATTTATACATATAATATTTTGATATCACTCTGGATATAATACTTATTTACTGTAAAATGTCAAATTCCTTGCAAGGACGCGTTCACGTGCACTTTTTAAAGTTTCTCATCCCATTTCCCTCTCTTTCAATTCAGTCCAATTCAAAGAGTGATGTGAGAAATGTGTTTGTTTTAATAGAAACTAATTTGTATTTTTTGAAGTTGTAATTATTCGCAAAAAAATATAATATCTGTGATTTTCTTACATGTGTCAGAATGTATTGATTTAAGAAAAAGGAGATATCGACTTCCCTCAGCCATTTCCCCTCTTCTACATCCTTATGCAGGTGGGAAATTCTATGGATTTGTAACGTAAAGTAGAACCAAGGCAGTTGAAGGTCAGCGTAGTTACACCTTGATTACTGTATAATCTTTCACATTTTTGTCGTTTATGAAGTATTATTAACATTTCGGAGCAACTATATTACGTATTGTGGTCTTAATTTTGATATTTACCACCGTTCATATTAATGTTTCATCGCTTTTCCTTGAAAAGATGTAATTTCAGTAAAACCAGTTTCTATTAGAGATGGGTAAAAATAGCTGGAACAGTTTTTTTTAAATGTTTCGTATCGTGAAATAGTCTGTCCCAACTGTTCCAAAGAGTGTTACACTGCTCCACTGATCACTTCAACGTTCCACATGGTTCCAAGAGATAAACAGTTCAATTTCTAAACTTCTTTTTATCCTCTCAGTTCTAAACATTTTACTTCCTCTTTGTTGTATGCAAAGGCCACGTATAGGGCTCTCACCAATATCCAATCGAAAGTAGATATAATAGATTTTCCACACGGCCTTCGTGCAACACTGTGTAGTACCAATTTATTTGTACGATTCAAATTCCCTAATAAATCTGATATTAATAATTATTAGCTGTCCATTGATGGAGAATATGTTTGTGGTGTTTATGACATGGTGTTAATTAATATACCGCAAAAAATATTATCGAATAATATCTTGTCGTTATTAAACTCTCTTAGGGTTATATGCGTTATTTTTACTAAAATCGATTCATTTTTAAAAAGAACAGTTTATCCCATCTCAGTTTCTATATTTTGTGCGTAAGTATTTTATAATAATAATAATAATAATAATAATAATAATAATAATAATAATAATAATAATAATAATAATAACTATCCATAATAATATTATTATCATCATCATCATCATTATCATCATCATCATCATCATCGATTTTTGCAAAATTACTTCATTACAGTTTTGACGTTTAGAGGTTTTAAACGTCATCTGCATACTATTGTGTATTTTACTATAGGTTATTTTACGACGCTTTATCAACAGCTTAGGTTATTTAGCGTCTGAATGAGATGGTGATAATGCCGGTGAAATGATTCCGGGGTCCAGTACCGAAAATTACCCAACATTAGCTCATATTGGGTTGAAGGAAAACCCCGGAAAAAACCTCAACCAGGTAACTTGCCCCGACCGGGAATCGAACCCGGGCCACCTGGTTTCGCGGCCAGACGCGCTAACCGTTACTCCACAGGTGTGGACACTATTGTGTATCTGTCTATCTATTAGTCTCCTTTGAGGGGAGGGGCACGAACTGGGGATTACTTGGGTGAACACATTGTATTATCCGGACTGAAACGGTGTGCATGCCCAAAGGCCGCCGCGCAACACATTCTCCTGTGGGTCGCCTCCGAACTCCCCTACAGCCTACATAATCCTTTACCTTTCCGCGTAGGCATCACAGTGATCCCTCAACTCCGGTCCCACGAGCTACCATAGCCCAGGCGAGAGCACACGGTACATAGCACTACCATCAGCAACTAATGACCACATACCACGTGCTTCAAGTTCGGAACAAGCCTGAAATATGGGAAAGAAACGGAGATGATGTAAGAGAGAGAGAGAGAGTGTAATTGTTGCTGTTTAGTCAAGAAGTGTAATTGGCGTTGTGTAGTCAACTGTCCGAAGATAGGTTTGAACATCATAAGTGGGATCAATAAGCCATCACTCATGAGGCAATGGGGTAGGATGGCCAGTTCCTTTTCTCCTCCATTGCATACATCGCTGACAAGTAACATGTTACACTAATCAGACTTCAGATGTAGGTCTATACAAACAATATTTTTCTTCCCCTGACACATATCGTCAAGAGAAATGTACTGTCTTATAATTTAGATGTAGGCCTACAGTACATATCAGGGCTTGTGGGCGAATCCAGAAATGCATATAGAGTGTTAGTTGGGAGACCGGAGAGAAAAATACCTTTGGGGGAGGCCGAGACGTAGATGGGAGGATAATATTAAAATGGATTTGAGGGAGGTGGGATATGATGGTAGAGACTGGATTAGGCCTAATCTTGCACAGGATAGGATCCGATGGCGGGCTTACGTGAGGGCGGCAATTAACCTGCGGGTTCCTTAAAAACCATTTGTAAGTACAGAACATATCAGCCAGAATCTCAATCAGAGGTAGAAGTGTAATTATGATGGCGAAATGATCCAATGTTCAACGCCATAAGTTACCAGCAATTCTGCTTTGTAATAAAGTTGAGAGAAAACTTCGGCGAAAATCTCAACCAGATAACTTGCCCCAACCAGGATTTGAACCTGGGCCCGCTCGTTTCACGGTCAGGCATGTTAACCGTTACTGCACAACGGTAGACTATGCTATTGTATAACTTTGATTTCTATTAAAGATGCAAGGTTTTCGTTGTTCTTTTGCAGGCCTTATTTCTGAGGTATCTCTGCTTTATGTAACACATTTTATAACTTTAAAAAATAATCGATTTTCGGTACAAGTAGGATTAACTTGCAACGTTGAATGATCAAATACCAGACTTCATCTTTTATGAATTAAATGATGGGCACCTTGTTACGTATTAGGTAGTATCACAGTCTAGTCTAGTATATACAGTCACGAAACTTGAGTTGTGAGGGTGCTAGGAACAATAGTGTGTGCCGGTACTATTTTGCATTGTCTGTAATGAGGCGATATTAGCGATCCTAGTGGTTAGCAACTATCTATGGATGCATATTTACTACGTATTGAGCTTCGTGACTGTATATATTAGACTGTGGGAATACCGCATCGGGTTAGAATAAATTCTTTGGGCCACAGTAATTTCCATTCCAATCATCTCAGGAAATATTTTTAAATTTTAATAGCGTAGAACATATCAATTGGCTTGGAGTTCTTAATTTATAGCAGGAAAGAGATTTTTAAGACAATATTTCTCTTAATAAAACGTAGTTTTCTATTTTAAATAACGGTTTTTTTCTGGATATGCTGATATATACTTTAGTTTTATTTCTTTCCTTTGGTTAATTTTCACGTTATCGCAGTATTTAATATAACATAAATCACGTAACACTTGTTGGTAATCGAATTCGTAATTTTAAGGTCTTGAATTAAGTGATGTGAACGTTGTCAAACGTCTGATGATCTGTATCAGATTTGAGGACATTTAATTCTTTGATCTACGTGGTTTCAGTGTTAGACGATTCTGGGATAACTTTAAGATAAGACATTTTTTAAATTTTAATAAAACAGAAGAATTAATGGGGTTAAAAGTTAAGAATTTGCCGAATTGCTTTGAAGGAGGCAGTACTGCAGTTTAAGGAGTTGTGTTTGCTTCTATATTTAGATGACAAATTATTCCGACTTGAATAAGAAACGGTTAAAGGTGACTAGGCTATTTGTCATAGTTGTCATACGTTGGAATGAATGATGTGTTACTTTCTTTGGCATGTGATCGTGGTGTTAGGTTTGTTGATATTACATATTTTGTGTCATTCATTTATGAAATATTAAACATATTTCTGTCCCTAGTCAGCTTTATTGAAATGTGAGACTTGAATTTAATTTGCAATACGAACTTTGATGTAATTGCCATTTTTAAGGGCTATAGCAATGATTTTGGTTATATAATATATTGTAATACACGCGCTGGTATTGTATTGATTAAAAATCAATAGGATTCCGCGAATTTAAATTTATTTTTCGTACTTATTGTGACATCTGTATGGGAAGTACAGCCGTATAATGGGACACTGCAATTAGAACAGTAAAATTACGTTGAATATATATGTTTTTTTATTTCTTTTTTACCAATGCTGCGTTTCAGTACAGATAGTTGCTCAATGAACTCGTAGAGTTAGTATCTGTTATTGCAACGTACAACAGTCTAATTTGTTGAAAAGCTTGATTAATTTTTACTCTCAGATCATCAATGTTCCTGGGTTTCTGTGAATAGAAAATGTCTTTAACAAAAGCCTACATGAAGAATTCAGGAGGGGTTAGATCTAGGGAGTTTGCGGGCCAAGCCAAGAGATAGCTGCTTCTCGTACTAGGTTCGCCTGCGACCTCCATGTTTTTTTTTTTTTAACAAAGAACTTGTTTCTACAAATGTTCAATACCACATTATGGAATCGTATTTAGGTACATTATGCACACCATACTCACGTCGAACTCTTCATTAACACTCTCAAATTTAGCATATCAAAGAACACATTGTACCCGCGGTTGATTTGCAGTAGCCATTTTAATCATATACAATTTTCATTTGTCCTTTCAGATTATGCATTGTTGATTGTCATATGTGGAAACTCCCATCTTTTAATGATAATATAACGAGCAAGAAATTTTTCCTACTATCATAATAGCTTTACAATAATGAATTAATATTATCCATACCCAAACGGATCGGACTGTACTATTACATTATACTATCCTGTAACACAATAAAATGAAAAGGAACGACGAGAACTTGAGCCTGAGACGTTGACATCTGAATTCAGTAGGAAGAGTCACGTCATAACTCTCATATGAATTGCATGGAGGAACTGTACTTCCATCTAGCGTTCGTTTCCAGTCGACGGTGGCGATCCTGGTGGTTGTTCTCTTCCACATACTACCGGTTTTAACATTGCGATGGTCAATCTGTTATATATGTGATCAGGGCGTTTGGTCACTTTGAATACAAATTAGGTGTACGGCGTCATAAGTAGCTTCACTTGGTACGGAGAGCTCTGCGTTCAATGCAGTTCTAAGCTACAGTGAAGCAATCTCCTCGCACGTTCCAGTACTGTGTTTACGTCTGTGAAATCGTGTACCTGCCTGTGGAAGTCGGTGAACAATAGAAATAGTACTCACTACAAAATACCACTTGGATTTAATAACAATAATAAAACAATTATTCAAGGGCAGCTTACATGCGATAAAAGATAAATTTTAGCAGGGGTAGACAAAACGCCAACATTTTCAGGAGTCAGCACATTTAGCCCACTCATACAATCAGAAAACCATTGGAGCTAAGATACAAATACCTTTACTGAAATTTATTAAACAATATTAAATATCTATGCGTTGCAAACACACGCTCTCAGAGACGCTCTGTGCTCTTCATTGAAGCTGGTGTAAGTAGTGACAGTATTTTTAATATGCGCAAGAAATACTGGGTGTTCATTTCAAAGTGTGTCATGACGTCACTGTTGTTGGGTCACCGATTTGAAGCGAGTTTCAGCTTATATGTTAGAGAAGTTGCCTATTATTTAAGGCGTTCTTCAATCTGAACTTGAGAACGTGTACGGTATAACTTGAACGTCGTAGCAACAGATGGCGGTCTGTACGGTCTGTGTGCTACCATAACCTCTTTCGAACTGTGTTTTGCGCCGGCAAGTCGTACGCAGGGTATTTGTTATCATCGGTTGCGTACGGTAACATTCCACAACACAAATCAAATGCTCCGTGTCCATGTTGACCGTCGAAGTTAATGTCGACAAATACGTAAGTAATCGTCTTAACCCTCTCCCCATATTCCGACAATACGTATTTCCAAACAGTTCACATTCCTGCCACTACCGGCGTTACCGTACGTATCGGCACGTACTCTTCAGAATGAACGCCGTACTTGCTAGCCAACTTCTCTGCCTCTTAGATTATACACCTGAGCTGCGGAAGTGTAGGAAGATTGAATTCTCTAGGCTCATCAGCTAGCCACATGACGGCATACAGCGAGCCAAGACACATTTTGAACTGAACACCCAGTATAACAGTACTTACTTACTGGCTTTTAAGGAACCCGGAGGTTCATTGCTGCCCTCACATAAGCCCGCCATTGGTCCCTATCCTGAGCAAGATTAATCCATTCTCTATCATCATATCCCACCTCCCTCAAATCCATTTTAATGTTATCTTCCCATCTACGTCTCGGCCTCCCTAAAGGTCTTTTTCGCTCCGGCCTCACAAATAACTCTCTATATGCATTTCTGTATTCGCCCATACGTGCTACATGCCCAGCCCATCTCAAACGTCTGGATTTAATGTTCCTAATTATGTCAGGTGAAGAATACAATACGTGCAGTTCTGTGTTGTGTAACTTTCTCCATTCTCCTGTAACTTCATCCATCTTAGCCCCAAATATTTTCCTAAGAACCTTATTCTCAAACACCCTTAACCTATGTTCCTCTCTCAACGTGAGAGTCCAAGTTTCACAACCATAAAGAACACCCGGTAATATAATTGTTTTATAAATTCTAACTTTCATATTTTTGACAGCAGACTGGATGATAAAAGCTTCTCAACCGAATAACAGGCATTTCCCATATTTATTCTGTGTTTAATTTCCTCCCTAGTATCATTTATATTTGTTCCTGTTGCTCCAAGATATTTGAACTTCTCCACCTCTTCGAAAGATAAATTTCCAATTTTTATATTGCCATTTCGCAACAGTGTTTATGTAAAAAGCACATTCGAATTTCTTTCTTCAACAAGAATAAAATGCGTAAGCTTCGTTGAAGATATGACGTTGTTAGCAGAAGAGATACTAAATAATATACTACTGGAGCTAAATGACAGCTGTGAACAGTATGGGATGAATATAAATGCAAACAAGACGAAGACCATGGTCATAGGAAAAAAAATAAAGAAGATAAACTTGCGAATTCTAAACGAGGCAGTAGAGCAAGTGGACAGCTTCTAATACTTGGAGTGTACTACAAGCAGTAACGTGAGATGCTGCCAAGAAGTCAAAAGGAGGATAGCAACGGCAAAGGAAGCTTTTAATAGAAAAAGGAGCATCTTCTTCAGATCTCTGGAGAAAGAACTAAGAAAGAAACTAGTGAAGTGCTTTGTATGGAGTGTAGCGTTGTATGGGGCAGAAACATGGACATTACGACGAAGTGAAGAGAAGGGACTAGAAACATTTGAAATGTGGATATGGAGAAGAATGGAGTGTGTGAAATGGACAGACAGAAATGAGAAATGAAGCTGTGTTGAAAGAGTGGTTGAAGAAAGAATGATGTTGAAACTGATCAGGAAGAGGAAAAGGAATTGGTTGGGACACTGTTTGAGAAAGAACTGCCTTCTGAAGGATGCACTGGCAGGAATGGTGAACGGGAGAAGAGTTCGGGGCAGAAGAAATCAGATGATAGACGACATTAAGATAAATGGATCATATGCGGAGAATAAGAGGAAGACAGAAAATAGAAAAGACTAGAGAATGCTGGGTTTCGCAGTGAAAGACCTGCCCTTGGACAACACTATGAATCAATATTACTTAATATCCATTGGACTTACAGTAGGCCTAAATGTGAAAGAAGTATTTATATATTAGTACTTTGGCAACGTTTAATTTGATTCGTATTTTGTATTACTTACAATTAGCTATTAAGGAACCCGGAGGTAGATTGCCGCCCTCACATAAGCCCGCCATAGGTCCCTATCCTGAGCAAGATTAATGCATTCTCTATCATCATATCCCACGACTTCAAATCCATTTTGATATTATCCTCCCATCTACGTCTCGGCCTCCCTAAAGGTCCTTTTTCCTCAGGTCTCCGAAGTAACACTTTATATGCATTTCTGGATTCGCCCATACGTGCTACATGCCCTGCCCATCTCAAACGTGTGGATTTAATGTTTCTAATTATGTCAGGTGAAGAATACAATGCATGCAGTTCTGTGTTGTGTAACTTTCTCCATTCTCCTGTAACTTCATCCCTCTTAGCCCCAAATATTTTCCTAAGTACCTTATTCTCAAACACCCTTAACCTATATTCCTCTCTCAAAGTGAGAGTCCAAGTTTCACCACCATAAAGAACAACCGGTAATATAACTGTTTTATAAATTCTAACTTTAAGATTTTTTGACAGCAGACTGGATGATAAAAGTTTCTCAACCGAATAATAACAGGCATTTCCCATATTTATTCTGTGTTTAATTACCTCCCGAGTATCATTTATATTTGTTACTGTTGCTCCCAGGTATTTGAATTTTTCCACCTCTTCAAAGGATAAATTTCCAATTTTTATATTTCCATTTCGTACAATATTCTCTTCACGAGACATAATCATATAATTTGTCTTTTCGGGATTTACTTCCAAACCTATCTCTTTACTTGCTTCCAGTAAAATTCCCGCGTTTTCCCTAATCGTTTGTGGATTTTCTCCTAACATATTCACGTCATCCGCATAGACAAGCGGCTGATGTAACCCGTTCAATTCCAAGCCCTCTCTGTTATCCTGGACTTTCCTAATGGCATACTCTAGAGCAACCAGAATTACCATCAATTTATTATTAATGTATTTTGTATTACTGTATATTATTTGAGGGGTGTCTAGCAAAAACGTCAGTTGTCCAAAATCTGGTAATTTTAGTTAGAGCGCATCTGATAGTCCTTTGGAACATGCATGAACACAAGTATTCAGTTCTTTGAAAACGTCAATAGTACAATGTCGAATGGCTTTAAACCGTACACAGTGTTGGCAGCACCATCGCATAGAGTAGCAGTTGCATGCGCTAGTTTGTTTTGTTGAATTTTGTATTCTGCATTGTGAATGTGGAACTCAAGTAAAAATGTCATTTGTCCTAAGGATTTTTTGCTCCAACTATCCAAATATTATACGTTATGCGTAAACAACATACTGCAGATAATCCAATAACTAAGAAGTGTGTCCATACAAATTACCGACGTCAAATGCCAATAATAGTTGATGCTGTGAAGTTTTTTCAAGATTCCCACAAAAATATGATTTTGGACAACTGACGTTTTTGCTAAACACCCCTCAATGGTATAATCATGATAATTTGATGAGCTTGATTTTAATTAATGTAAGCAAATAATAATCTTGTTAATCTTGAACGGCATCTTGCGAATGAAAACATCTTGATGACATAGAACCTCGTCATTAATCCGAATGAAATTATTAGCTACTGAATACCAACCATTCGAATAGAGATATGAGATCATTACTTGAACAGTAATGGAGTTCTCGTATTCGACAGTATTCGAGTGAAAGTTTCGATTCATAAAAAATTGGGGTAGACAGTGTTCGATTCTGCCCAAGATTGGTTTAACTTATGATATGGTATTTATGACTAGAGGACGGATTTCTAGGTGGCAAAAGAAGAGAAATTTAGGACTTTTAGCAATTTATGTAAAATTAAGAATTACTTACTTACTTACTGGCTTTTAAGGAACCCGGAGGTTCATTGCCGCCCTCACATATGCCCGCCATTGGTCCCTATCCTGAGCAAGATTAATCCAGTCTCTATCATCATATCCCACCTCCCTCAAATCCATTTTAATATTATCTTCCCATCTACGTCTCGGCCTCCCTAAAGGTCTTTTTTCCTCCGCCCTCCCAACTAACACTCTGTATGCATTTCTGGATTCGCCCATACGTGTTACATGCCCTGCCCATTTCAAACGTCTTGATTTAATGTTCCTAATTATCTCAGGCGAAGAATACAATGCTGCAGTTCTGTGTTTTGTAACTTTCTCCATTCTCCTGTAACTTCATCCCTCTTAGCCCCAAATATTTTCCTTAATACCTTATTCTCAAACACCCTTAACCCATGTTCCTCTCTCAAAGTGATAGTCCAAGTTTCACAACCATAAAGAACAACCGGTAATATAACTGTTCTATAAATTCTAACTTTCAGATTTTTTGACAACAGACTGGATGATAAAAGCTTCTCGACCGAATAATAACAGGCATTTCCCACATTATTTTGTGTTTAATTTCCTCCCGAGTATCATTCATATTTGTTACTGTTGCTCCCAGGTATTTGAATTTTTCCACCTCTTGAAAGGATAAATTTCCAATTTTTATAGTCCACTCCTGTGGAGTAACGGTCAGCGCGTCTGGCTGCGAAACCAGGTGGCCCGGGTTCGAATCCCGTTCGGGGCAAGTTACCTGGTTGAGGTTTTTTCCGGGGTTTTCCCTCAACCCAATACGAGCAAATGCTGGGTAACTTTCGGTGCTGGACCCCGGGCTCATTTCACCGGCATTATCACCTTCATATCATTCAGACGCTAAATAACCTAGATGTTGATACAGCGTCGTAAAATAACCCAATTAAAAAATATATATTTACATTTCGTACAATATTCTCGTCACGAGACAATAATTTTAATTTTACTTAACAATTAATAATTTTAATTTTGCTAAATATTTCTTTTGAAGTACAATTTATGTATAGAGAAGTCATTATTTTTTGTCTAATCTTCTCCAATATGTATTTGAGTAAAAAAAGAAATGCAATTTGTAGAATACAAAATCTTACTACTGTTTGTAACAATGCACCATAATAAGTTCATTTTTTCTTTTTTTAATGGGTTATTTTACGACGTTGTATCAACATCTCTGATAACGTGTGAATGAAATGAAGATGATTATGCATTCATTGCGTAACATTAGATCACGTCATTGTCCCCGTTTTGAGATACAGAAAGGATTTAGAGAAGAGTGTTCTTGACTGGACTCCATATTTTCAGAATTTCAAATAATTGGAAAGCTAAACGAGTTTAATATGTCAGTGTAAATAACGGTGGGCGATATTAAGAAAGCACAGAAAACTATGGATATAGTCAAATAAAATGGGTTCCCTCAACATAAGCCATGAGAGCAAATAGAGGCCACACGCTATTTCAACATTATCCGTACCCTGTGTTTACATTCAAAGACACGTTTTTGCATCTCGTGAAGAGTAGTAATATGGTATCGGGATATTCAACCAATCAACAATTTTGCGGTTTTCCTTCGTTGAAAGAAGTAGCGAAGTTGATACCATTCCGAGATTTTAAGACATTAAAATGTAGGTTTAAACTCTAAAATATAAAAAAATAGGCACTCAAAATATTGTAACAGGCCGTCGTAATTTTGTTGTTCATCAGAAACCGGAACTTTGGCAGAATGCCTTTTTAAATGTGTTAAAACCTATCTCCATTTTGAAAGTAAATCTGTACGAATTATACCTTTGTGATTGAAACGTCACAGTTTTATGTTGCCCTTTTCTGTCTTTTTTAATGTAAATGCCTAATTAACAAAATAAAAGCTTTTTTGTCTTTATTTGATTATTTATCTATTATTTATTAATTTATTATTAAAAATTGCCTACAGGTATAATATTTTAATTTATTTATATAACCGCTACAATGAAAGTGACTTCACCGAATGTATATTATTGTCTTTCAGTCAGTTCATATTCTCTTTGCAACAATGAGTGCTGCCGTGCAAAAATGTATAACAGTAAGCGTTTTAATTATCGCTTGTGTTTATTTGTCAAGGCAACAATGAGTGCGGGTCTAACGTTATTTTTAACGGTTATTTTTTTTTCAGTTTTCATTGCGACGTTGTTGTAGCTAATTTCCGGCAGCCAATCACGTTACAGGTCGGCTACATCTAAACGTGTGCGTCTTGTGATTCGCTGGTGAAGACGTCATGCATTTCTTGAGGCTCGATAAATACTTAATATAATCGCCCGCCATTTTGGCTCTTTCGTTGGCGTTTGCAGAAAGCACACGAGGACGTTATTTGCCGCTCAATTATTTGCTGAATTACAGTGCGTTGGATTTATTATCATAAGAGCTACGACATGATAATCTTTAACGGTGTGGCAAAAAGATTCCTCGTCTGGTAGCTCGGCAGCGAAAGAACAAAAATGGCGAACGATACTACCTACCTAGACTTTATAGAGCCTTCACTTCCTAAGACGTAAGCAAAGAGGAGGAGTCACGCCGGGAATAACAGCGTCGCGACTGTAGCAAAATATTTCATATCGCAACATATCGGTACAACCAAACACAAAAATACACTTTCCAAGGCTACTGGGAAGAAGATTTCGTTGCTTCCAACAGTAATTTATTGCAACATGGAGCCGAAAATCTCAATTTGCATTCGACTTATGTAAAGCTTTTCTTGCTGCCGAAATCCCTTTGTGGGAAGTGCAAGGTTTTTGTAATTGCCTTTTATTGCGTATTTTAGCTATTTATAATGCCTTTTTGCCTGCCTATTTTAGCTATTAATGATGCCTTTTTGCCTGCCTATTTTAATGATTCATAATGCCTAAACTTCCGGTCTGTGATGATAATGATAATAATAATAATAATAATGATACATATTGTTCTTTTATATATAAAAATCATTTCAACACCTCCAGAAAAAGTCCATACTCGTGCTCAGTGGCTTCCACAAAACTTTAAAACTGGTATTTAATTAATTTACAAAAAATGAAAAGTAAAAAAAAAAAAAAAAAAAAAGAAAAACACAGATACTGTATGTATTTTCCATGGTGAATTTCTTCCGTTCGTCCCTGAGTAGCTGCTTGTAAACGAGAAACTTCTTTTGATGTCACAAGAAGTTATTGGAGCGAACTTCATTCTTCATAATAGATCGCTGCTTCGACCCAGGTGCCCTACCTGATCAGCACTGGCGCTGATGGTAGAGGGACATTTCGTAGCATATCCTTGAGTAGCAATACACCTTCACCATTGAAATAACTTTTTTCACGTCAGGATACTGCAACCGAATTTCTTTCCCCTTCTAAGATTCATATGGGATGAACTTGCCAGATCATTGTAAGAATACTTTTTACATTTTAAATAACATTTTTGTATTTTTTGGGCATTTTTAAACTTTTAGTACCGGTATTTTTATTTTAAATATAAACTAAATACTAAGAAGGAGCTTTTCAGGCACAAACGTATTTTTTAGACATTTGTAGGAGTTTATGGTCCATTCAGGCGTTTTAGATCCTATAGAATATTACTAGGGAGATCCTGTGTACATGAAACGTAGAGAGATCTTTGAATAACATACGTCTAGGACATAACAAACAAAACAGGTACGGAACTAGAAATCCGTTCCCTGCTTATGACTGCCTAATTCACTTAAAGTTTCATAATAAATTGTTACATCGGCTTTTCTTCCTTCTCAATATATAAGTGGGGTAGTCCTTAAGATAATGAACGCGTTCATACTTTCCAATAACGCAGGCTAATGGCCGGTTTCATCAAGCTTCAATAAATCAATCGAAACGAAACATTAACTAGTGAACATTAAAATATTTAACAATTCACTAAAATGCGAACTGTTACCAACCATATTTTCTTAATATTTAATGAACAATAAGTAATGCCTTATTATGGATAAATAAGTACGTTCAATAAATTTTTCATAACTACAATCACATAATTTTTATGAAACCACAGCCTACTATATCGCAAATCGTGTTCTTACTATAGACATAATCATTCGCACCCGGGCCAACAATGAAGTAACGCGGTTACAAAATACGAAGTATGAAGGAAAATTATTATTATTATTATTATTATTATTATTGCCATAATTATAGTTGTTGTAATTATTGAATTCCTGATTCCAGTGGTTACCTGATTTGAGGGAGAATAATAACTAAAATTTAGTATTGATAATATTCTTGAAACCTATTGTCCAGAATGAAAAAAAATAATAGACATGAATTTACTGTACTTTGAAGTATAGCTGCAGAACTGAAAGAAAGTAGAAATCTGATACCTATAGTCCCATCGCTCTAATTTCCCGCAGCCAATCGCGTTACAGGTCGGCTACATTTAAGCGTGTGCGTCTTGTGATTCGCTGAGGAAGACGTTATTCATTTCTTAAGGCTCGATAAATACTTAATATCATCGCCCGCCATTTTGACTCTTTCGTTGGCGTTCGCAGAAAGCACACGAAGACGGTATTTGCCGCTCAATTATTTGCTGAATTACAGTGCGTTTGATTTATTATCATAGGAGCTACGACATAATAATGTTTAACGGTGTGGCAAATAGATTCCTCGTATGGTAGCTCGGCAACGAAAGAACAAAAATGGCGAACGATACTACCTACCTAGACTTTACAGAGCCTTGACTTCCTAAGACGTAAGCAAAGAGGAGGAGTCACGCCGAAAATAACAGCGTCGCGGCTATAATATGCTGTGTTAAATATCTTACTATTTTCAAGGTAGACTTTCAATGTATGCGTAAAGTTAAATATAATACATGGAAATTAATATACCAATTCAATTTTGTTATATTTGAATGTAGTAGTGGTAGTGGTAGTGGGTTATTTTACGACGCTGTATCAACATCTACGTTATTTAGCGTCTGAATGAAATGAAAGTGATAATGCCAGTGAAATGAATTCGGGGTCCAGCACCGATAGTTACCCAGCATTCCCTCATATTGGGTTGAGGGAAAACCCCGGGAAAAAACCTCACCAGGTAACTTGACCCGACCGGGATTCGAACCCGGGCCACCTAGTTTCGCGGCCAGACGCGCTAACCGTTACTCTACAGGTGTGGAGCATTTGAATGTACATTGTGTATTAATTTACTAATAATGTTTAGCTATATGGTTATAATAACCACTTTCATGTGTTAAAAACTAAGTTGTATGTTACCTAGTTTCAGCTTTGTCTCAGCCGTTCTGGTTATATTTTGTGATCAGTTTCTTCTAAAATTTTGAGTATTACCACAGTCTAGTATATACAGTCACGAAGCTCAATACGTAGGGAATATGCATCCATAGATAGTTGCTAACCACTAGGATCGCTACTATCGCCTCATCACAGACAATGCGAAGTAATACCGGCACAGTCTATTGTTCCTAGGACCCTCCCAACTCAAGCTTCGTGACTGTATATACTAGACTGTGGTACTACGATCTTCGTGATGCGGTATCTGTCGTGAAATTTTGTGTCATTAAAATTTTCAAAATGTTTTCTTAAATGGTTAACATTATCTCCATCTGACTCTTGATTTTCGAGCAGTTCTAGATGTAACAATTCTGCGTCGAAACGTTCCGCCATTTTGTATTGTAAATAGTGAACCATTAAAAATTTAAAGTCGGAAATTTCTATCACTAAACTAATGATAGCTTTACTGGTTCATTAAGTTTAAAGATGCTTGTGAACTACAAAAATAATTTAATGAACCAGTAAATAGATTAATCCGTAAGTAGATTAATCCATGTATTGTGGGTCCCTATCACCACGGCATGGCGCGTCCTCAGGTTGCGGATAGAGGAGACGGCCTCCAGATATGGAGGGTAGCTGCGAATATGTTGAATAAGCAGTCGTGGACAGCCGATAAGGGGTGGTCCTCCAGCTTGGGGGTTGGGCGAAGGGCTTTTTACGAATCCATACAATAAGCCTCTGAATGGGACTGATTCTCTGGCACGACCACAGCAAAGACACAGAGTGTTAGTTGGGAAACCGGAGGGAAAAAGACCTTTAGGGAGGCCGAAACATAGATGGGAGGATAATATTAAAATGGATTTGAGGGAGGTGGGATATGATAGTGGATTATTCTTGCACAGGATAGGGACCGATGGCGGGCTTATGTGAGGGCGGCAGTGAACTTTCAGGTTCCTTAAAAGCCATTTGTAAGTAAGTAATTAATGAATTATTAAATACATAATGAAGCTTAGTGAAACCGGCTATTACGACAGTCTAGTATATACAGTTACGAAGCTCAAAACGTAGGGAATATGCATCCATAGATAGTTGATAACTACTAGGATCGCTACTATCGCCTCATCACAGACAATGCGAAATATACCGGCACAGTCTATTGTTCCTAGTACTCTCATCACCTCAAGCTTCGTGACTGTATATACTAGACTGTGGTAATACTATGCTCTAGTTATGGAGTAGTTGCATTGAGATGCTGCATGAATAAAAAATAAGTAGAAACATTAATTGGAATTGCATTGTTTTAAATTGTAGTGGTCGCCCTGGTTGGCAAGTTGGTATAGCGCTGGCCTTCTATGCCCAAGCTTGCGTGTTCGATCCCGGGCCAGGTCGATGGCATTTAAGTGTGCTTAAATGTGACAGGCTCATGTCAGTAGATTTACTGGCATGTAAAAGAACTCCTGCGGGACAAAATTCCGGCACATCGGCGACGCTGATATAACCTCTGCAGTTGCGAGCGTCGTTAAATAAAACATAACATAAAGTGTAGTGCTCCATTGTATGGCCGTGTTTCCCTGTTAAATGTTTAACTCATGGGCATGAAAAGTAAATTTAAATCTGCCGTACTCTATTGATTTTTCATGAATACTGGATGAGCACGTGTATTACAGTATTACATTCCTATAGCCCTAAAATACTAATAAAAAGCTGCTCTTAAAACCAGCATCACACTAAAAATCCAATTCAAGTCTTGTAATCATAATTCAGTGAAGTTGACTGATATCAGAAATTCGTTTATTATTCCAATATGAATAGATGTAATAGAAAAAGTGACGGGAGATGTGAGGAAACTATGATTGCGTGTAACGTCTATACAGGAATTGGGGTGATGGAATTAGGAAAATTAAAATTTTCTGTAAGATTACGTGTGTCTAATGAACGAAATGAAATAATGTACTATTATAATGTACCGAAGTACATATGATATTTCCATGCAGATATTCTGCGTCATCATACGATGAAAGAGTAATGGAACGGAGAAAAAATTCTCTCCGGCGCCGGGATTTGAACCCGGGTTTTCAGCTCTACGCGCTGACGCTTTATCCACTAAGCCACACCGGATTCCACCCCGGCGTCGGAAGAATCGTCTCAGTTTTAAGTTCCAACTCTTGGGTTCCCTCTAGTGGCCGCCCTCTGCACTACGTCATAGATATCTATGAACCTAGGGCCGAAGTCCACACATGTGCTGAGGTGCACTCGTAATGAGTGACTAGTTGGCCGGGATCCGACGGCACATGTGTGGCTTAGTGGATAAAGCGTCAGCACGTAGAGCTGAAAACCCGGGTTCAAATCCCGGCGCCGGAGAGAATTTTTTCTCCGTTCCATTACTCTTTCATCGTGAAATGAAATAAGCTATGAATAACTGTCAATCTCCAATAATAATAATAATAATAATAATAATAATAATAATAATAATAATAGTAATAATAATAATAATAATAGTAAAACCATAATGTACTTCTAAGAAGAGAAGTAAGGAATTGTTTTTGAACCGCAGACAATTAACAGTAATTAAGTGGTACACTGTACATAAGCACATGAGAATATTCCGTAAATGTTGTTAGATATTGTTAGTTATCCATTTCTATTATTAATTAGCAACTGCCTTCCTATGAAAGTAACACCAAAGAACTCATTATTTCCTTACCCATTTACAACATTTATTGTTGTTAGTCAACTGTCTGAAGACAGGTCTGAACCTCACAAGTGAAACCAAGAAGGCACCGCTTATGAGGCAACTAGGCCAGGAGATAATGGGGTAGGGTGGCCAGTTCCTTTCCCTCTCTATTGCATATATCGCCGACTAGCTACATATTACACTACTCAGACTTCAGATGCATACAAACAATTTATTGTTCTTCCTCTGACACATCGTCAAGTGAGATGTACTGCCTGATAATAGGTGTAAATATCAGCCAGAACTCAATCAGTGGATTTTACAATATTTAATGAAGTTAAAAAAGGAGAAAAAAATTGAAAGAATAGATGTGAAAACAATCAATAAAGATTAACACAGTATTATTGGTGATGAATAAAATGATTATTTACACTCTAGCAAGAATTTTTAATAGTTGATAATGCAGTGTCGTCACGAAGAGTTATGGGAAGGCTGAAATGTCGTCTAAAATTGTGGAAGTCCTTTGTAATTACTCCTCGAGCTCCAATAAAAAGACCAAAACTTTGTTGAGGTTGTATTTTTCTATAAAATATATGAGTAATGCTAAGTTTGTATTAACTTTCTTTAATTACACATGTATTGTGCACGCGTTTTTTTGGTGTCTAAGTGAAATTACAATTGAAAAACAATATATATTTTTTGATTGGAACTCCCCGATGTTTTATAGTAAACTCTTCTAGATAGGTTATATATACGAATATAATATATGCGGTTTCCCATTGTGTGT
Organism: Periplaneta americana; assembly: GCF_040183065.1. NCBI lineage: Eukaryota > Metazoa > Arthropoda > Insecta > Blattodea > Blattidae > Periplaneta > Periplaneta americana. The sequence continues at coordinate 181,886,592 of NC_091120.1, read as the reverse complement.
TTAAGAATAGACTCAGTCAGTTGTTAGGTTTATAGGGTGGCTTAAGCATATCCTCTGGCAACGTCAGTGTAATTTACCTAACAGTGTAGGTCGTGTAAAGACGTCACCTTTTTTTTTACTGCATTGGAATTGAAGTTTGAATGCCTTGGAAATTAGAGTCCGGTGAAGTAAAACAGTAGTACCTTAAAGTTCTGGTTTCCGGACTTAGTTAAAAAGTATCCAATATTTTAGGAGGTGGTAGTATGCATCAAAACAAGAAAATAATTTCTAATAAACATGGGTTCTACGACACATACTTTCTGAGATTTAAACACTTGTTCATAGGAAATGCTCAATGTGACGTCCATTCATGGCAATACATTTCTCTGCCCTACAATACTGCAGACGACCAGATAATCATACCGTAGTTTACACCCCTGGGATGGAATACTGATACATCGCAAGGAATACTGAAAACAAAAGTCCTGTTGTGCATATGAGCGAGGTTCACCAGAGATGATGATGTGAATTTTCGTAATCAGCATATATGGGCTGTTGAAAATCCCCATGCAGTTGAAGAAACAAGGCATCAGCACCGATTCTCACTCACCTTTGGGCAGGCGTTCTTGGTGATAGATTAATAGGGCCATACGTGCTGCCACAGAGATTAACTGGGGCTCGTTATCAGGACTTTCTTATTAACGTATTAAAACAAATTTCAAAGGGTGCGTGATTCCTTACGCTGAAGGGCAGAGGAATGAATTGCCATGAATGGACTTCACATTGAGCACCTGTTATGAACAAGTGTTCAGATCTCAGAAAGTATGTGTTGTAGGACCCATGTATAGTAGACATTATTTTCTTGTTTTGATGTATAGTAGCACCTCCTAAAATATTGGATACTTTTTTAAACACCCTGTATAAAAATATTCATCTATATTTCTACTCTGACTAACCTTTACAGTTGAAATCGTAGTAAAATAAAATAAAATACATTGATTGTAATAGACCTTGTACTCTTTTCCATTTTTTAACTGTCTTTTCCTTTTCCGAGTATCTAAGTTCCATTTAGATTTGAATTTTCATTCAGTTCTGTCTAATACTCCAATCCCTAGGAGGTAGGGGAGAATCGGGTAGTATCGGACATCGGGTAATATCGGACAGTGATTGACATGGTTACGTTTCTGTGATGTCGCATAGAGAAACGTAACCATGTCATTCAGGTACTACCATATGGTGGTAGATGAAAGAAACGCACTGTCCGATATTACCCGATGTCCGATACTACCCGACTCTCCCCTAAATTTGATGATGTTCAAGAATTTTACATCACAAATTTTCCTTGTCTGATTTAAGAACGAAGTGTATATTACCTTTATATTTTTTACACACCGAAAAAGCAACATATCCGCTTGGTAGGCCTTTATATTCACAGGAAGTATGTAAGCGGAAATGACTTAATCATTACGTTGCTGTCAATCTAACAGCTGTACCGATATTGATATTGAAATAAAAGTACTTGCAGGGACGTTGTCTCTTGCCTCACTTTCGCTGTGACTTGTCAGATACGGAACCTCTTTAATTGCTAGCGTCAGGGATGACCTACTTTTCTTCCCGAGTGTCGGTCGTGAAGTGGGCTGCAGTGTTTCAACTTCGTGGCGTTCAGGGAAGGTCTCAGATTTCAGTTAGGATTCTGAGTGAACTATATATTTTTAGAATTCACTTCGCCAATTGTCTACCGTGGAGAGGTTTAATCTCTAAGGTAGAATGTTTCAGATAGGCTATATTTTGTTCTTCAGTACAAAAGTAGAACAAACGAGACGGACGCATGGAAAACCAGGGGCAGGAAGCTCTGTTTTCATGGCACCACAAGAGATGTGGGAGTAAACTTTTCATGTGGGAAGTTATAATTTTTTCTGTACTGTACGGTACCTCTAACATACGTTTTCACGTCAAAAAAAATGTTTACGGTAATAAATTTTCTTGAAACTAGCAAGCTCAAATCTTGTTTTATTATGATTATGGTGATGGTGGTTAATTATATCGGCAAAGAATTATTGCATTGTGTCATCAGCAGGGAAAGGAAGATCATGCCCTAAAAACGTGAAGAATATATATGCATTTATGCCGTAAAAATAGATAAATATGCTACAAAATATGCATTATCAGTCTGAGATTATTTTAACAGAATAATAAGGTATAGGTAACTTATGTTTAGTCTGGATTTTGAAGTGCTTGCCTCATTGCTGAATGCTGCATTTATGCTGTTACAGTTCACAACTAATAATAATAATAATAATAATAATAATAATAATAATAATAATAATAATAATAATAATAGGCCTAATAATAATAATAATAGGCCTCATAATAATAATAATAATAATAATAATAATAATAGTTTTATTTTCCCTGGCAGAGTTAAGGCCATCAGGCCTTCTCTTCCACTCAACCAAGATCAAATCACATACAGAAAAATACATACCGGTATACAAATATTAACTTAAAAATAATAATAAAATAAGAAAATAAAAAGAGAGATTGAATACATATACACAATCAGTATTAACTTAAAAAATAATAATAATAATAATAATAATAATAATAATAATAATAATAAATAAATATAATAAAAAAGAGAGATTGAATACATAATCACAAACAGGAAAATACATTCTAGTATACAAGTATTAACTTAAAAAAAAAAGAATTACTACATATGAATATAATCTCACAACTAAAGAAATAGCACAATTAATATGATCAGCACAGCACGGGTTACATTGAGGCAATGACAATTACCTAGATATTAGAGTAATGGAAAAATAATGACTGTATATAATAGTAGTAGTAATAATAATAATAATAATAATAATAATAATAATAATAATAATAATAAATAAAAATTATACCTAAAAAACTAATTCTGTGCATTTAAAATATGTCTAAGCAACCTAATTTTAAACATCTGAGGACTAAGACAACTAAGCAGTGACGTATGTTTTCTGTTGTCATCGCCTGTTGTCTCTCAGCATAGCTTTGTAGCGTGAAAAACTTCGTTTTACTTCACAAGAAATAAGAGGGGCTTGCACAAAAGCTGTGAGCTGTTCTATAGAAAATTTTGTTGGTTTTTGGGGTGTTTTTCCTTCTAGAATATCTTGAATTTCTTTAAGTTGATAATAGCCAGGATTTTTGGGAAGAATATTTGCTGTTTTCTCGTTCACTTTATCTCCTACATTTCCTGGAACTGATGTTAAACTGGATATTGTTCTATCGAAATCTGCTGAAGACTGCAGTAAAGGAATACCAATTGCTAACTCGAGAGGCTCCCTATGAGGGCGTCATCGTTACGTTCAAAATTCATAAACATAAATTAGTCGTGTTTACGAGGTTACACACTTTTAAAAATGAGGGAAAGACAATAGTACATTATGCAACGAGCCTATAATGGTAGTAATTAAGACGCGAGTATGTTTATGAAACGAGCAAGTTTCATACGACTTTTTATGCTCTACCATATTTCTAACTTGAAATTATTCATAAGTATTCATGTTATTCTTATCTGACTGGGGAGTGGGACTGACCTTGTGAAATATCTCGTAAATTGTGAGATGTGCACAGACGCGAAAGTATTGATTTTTTCCGAGAAACAAATGTCATTGACCTTGATATAATCTAGAGAGTAAAATAAACATTAATCTCGATATAACCTTGAAATTGATTTAGACATTGAAAAACGAGATGACAAATTGAATTTATTTGAATATTATTTACAATTAACGCTAATTATTATAGTAACAGAACATAACCTTCTGCGACAGTATTGGATTTCCAGCCTCCGTGACGTTTCGCTAGTTGTCTTTCGATTGCATATCCGGGAATAATCGATACTTGCGCTTTCATATTGTTACAATGGTGCTTTCTGATTGGTGGAATACCTGAACTTTAATGAATAGGTGTACTTTATTGAGGTCCATTAAAGGGCTGCCACCAGGTGTATAATTACTACATTTCGGCATTGTCGAGCATAAACATACATAATATGCAGTTTCCCTGGATAAATGTTAAAATATGATGCTTTTATAAATAAAGGCAAAATATACACTTTTATGCACAATAACAGTAATATCATTCTATTCAGATTGTGATTCACGTAGATAATCTTTCAGCATATTCACACAACGATAGAGAACAAATATGTAAATGCATGAACTTCCTTTCCCAAGTCATCAGTGTGTTCAGACACTACTCAAGTAGTTTGAGCGATATTACATTGATGACTGAGGATTCTGATTTAGACAAATCCTGCAGTTAAATAAAAGTTAATACATTTTCTTATATGACGTTTCGTTATCATCGTCATCGTCTCCATCTCCATCTCTGGTTTAGGTCCTCCGAGACCTGTTCCGTAAAAACTCTTGAAAATGTTCCTGGTCTTTCCATCGTTACTGTGGTCTTCTCAAGTGTTTCTTGCGCATAGGTTTACAGTATATTGTAGAGCTAATTTTGTGATGCGGGTCATTCTTTGTATGTGTATGTGACGTTTTATGTCCATTTATTAGTGAAGGACAAATCGATGGTGTTTGTATAAAGCAATGGTGGGCATTCCTGCGGCATTGCCGCAGTGACGTCAGACCTCAGTAAGCATCAAACTTACCCCCTACTTTCCCCTTCCCCCACTCCATGAAAATACTGCGCGTGTACGTGGCGGATTATACTGGATTGCTGTACTTCGGAGCTGCATTAGTGATACAATGTCTTTCACAGAATCATTTGAATCGAGAGGATATGACACTTACAAGAAAGGCGGTTCTTTCATTTCTCATGTTTAGGATAATTTACAAATATTCAGGACGCGAACTTAAATATGTACATTATTAAAATAGATCACCTATTGTACGAGTTCAAAGAACACAGATTCAGTGATTTTCAAAGGATGGAGAAAGATTTCAATATTTTTGCCACTCCTTTTCATGTTTAAATTGAAAATGTTATCCCAGAATTGCAGTTAGAGGTACTGGATTTGCAGAATGATGGCTTCTTGAAAGCAGAATGTGAAGGTCTACTATGGGCTAAAATTTTTTAAAATATGTCCAGTGCTACATATCCACTGCTTAGACAGTTTGCTTCAAAAATAATGAGTACCGTCATTTCCCATAACTATGGTCATGGAACATAACTATTGTCCACGATACAACTATTCAAATTTTGTACTCCATAACGTAGTACCTCGTTTATCTATATTCTTGCTGTACTGTAGTTTGAATTCAAGTCACTGCATCTATCTACGAACGGTCTATGTTACTTCTACAATGATCTTTGAATGGTTGTATCGTCGACCATAGTTATGGGAAATGACGGTATGTATTCATCAACCTACCAGTGCGAACAGCTGTTTTCTAAAATGAAATTTATAAAGTCCAGCCATAGATCCCGCTTAAGCGATGCTTATCTCCTTGCGCAACTGAAAATAGCATGCACAGATATAAATCCCTGTTTCGAAGAAATTGCTTTGAAAAATAATTAATTAAATATCACGTGAATGGACTATTCTAATTTCATATGGTAGTGGCGCAACGGTCTGTAAATCCGTCACTGCACTGTAGAGTGCAACCCCTCCCACAGTATGTAGTTGCCATTTAAATCCTGTCTTGAGAGTTGCGTTCATTTTGCCCACCACTGGTGTAAAGCGAAATAAGTCATAAAATTGAGTTTCGAGTTTAAATGAAAATTAAACATCAGACCCTTATTGTAAATAATTTTTTATACAAATAAGACACATAAAATGCTGGTATTCGTTTATTTTGTGCATAATTACTTGTAGAATTTAACTTGTGTATCCCCCTGGGGAGCAAACCTCCACTTGCACAAAAAAATGATTTAACCTGAATAATTTCGAGGGAAAAATTGTTCCGGGGCCGGGTATCGAACCCGGGACCTTTGGTTAAACGTACCAACGCTCTCCCACTGAGCTACCCGGGAACTCTACCCGACACCGATCCAATTTTTCCCTCTATATCCACACACCTCAAAGTGGGCTGACAACCGTCAAGCAACCAACATTTGAGTGCACACTAACTGTGTGTGACTTTAAATTGTGGTTTTCTGTTACGTACAGTGACGTGTATTATGCAAATTAAGCTTTCAGGAATAACTCCCTGTAAAGTTAATTTGAATAATTTCGAGGGAAAAATTGTTCCGGGGCCGGGTATCGAACCCGGGACCTTTGGTTAAACGTACCAACGCTCTCCCACTGAGCTACCCGGGAACTCTACTCGACACCGATCCAATTTTTCCCTCGAAATTATTCAAATTAACTTTACAGGGAGTTATTCCTGAAAGCTTAATTTGCATAATACACGTCACTGTACGTAACAGAAAACCACAATTTAAAGTCACACACAGTTAGTGTGCACTCAAATGTTGGTTGCTTGACGGTTGTCAGCCCACTTTGAGGTGTGTGGATATAGAGGGAAAAATTGGATCGGTGTCGGGTAGAGTTCCCGGGTAGCTCAGTGGGAGAGCGTTGGTACGTTTAACCAAAGGTCCCGGGTTCGATACCCGGCCCCGGAACAATTTTTCCCTCGAAATTATTCAAATTAACTTTACATGGAGTTATTCCTGAAAGCTTAATTTGCATGATTTAACCTCCTTTATCCGAACACCATCGAAATTTACGACAGTTCCCTGAAGACACCAGCGGTGTCAGACTAACAGTGTGTTGTGCTCTTTTAATTTTTCTGCATGGCTTCATTTGTAGCCATTCTCGCTCAAGCTTTTCTTTAATTCAGTGGGTTAATTGTTTAACGCTTCTGGAGGACGTGCTCAAGGAGAATTCGCTACCGACTGTCTGTTCTTTCAGCATGAGTTGTTATTTTATTAGAGCTGTATTGTTACTGCATTGCATAATCGTGACAGCTGGTTGCTGATGGAGGTAACGAACCGTAATGGTCTCATGAAGTTGTTCTTCAATTTTTAAAATGTCTGTAGTCCTCTTTTTGAAAACTGATAAATACGCGTAAGTTTTCTTTGCATTAATTGAATCTAAATGTGAATTGCTATCGTTAAATTCCTTGACTGCTTAAAGAAAAACATCAACTTGTTTGCATTTGTAGTATATTTATTTTTGATCCTTAAAATGTCTTGTAAAATTATTTGTCGGAATACATTTCATGCCGACGTTCCTTAATTTTCGTTGATGTTACTTTACTGTATGGATATTTATTGGAAATGGATTCTTCATAACAAAAAACTATACTGAAATAGACCCATTACAGTGCACTTATTGTTACTCAGTTACCATTGCAATGCAGTTTTGCGAAGACTTTGAAATAACATTGCTCTAAATTTTCAGCAGTAATCTCACTAGAGGTTTTGATTTATATAGAGAAAATCAAAAGTCGAGTGGGATTTAATTGACTATTACACGATTAGAAGAAAGTATATGAAGATTAGAAGTAACGAAGTACTCCAATACAATAAAATATTAATTAACTTACGAAAATACAACCGTCTTCAAAAGTATTATTGTACCATCTCAACATTAAAAATATTACGCTAGATGGCAGTAGTGTGTTATGATTAGCTGTTTTCTTGTTATCAGTTGAGCCAACTATGGAATCTTCATTGAACTCTGTGGACGGCTTTGTTGATTGTTTCATTTTTATTAAAACAGTTGCATTCCACTTCAGTTATCCGGATCCCAGTAATCAACGTCACTTGACAGATGATTTTCAATAAATCTTAATATTAAACAATCTCTGATACGTGACTATCCATAATATCATATAGAAGAAGCTATAACATAATCTAAATAATATGAACAAGTGTTAGAAAAGTTTTAATTAAGGACGATGAAATAAGAAATAAACATGAATAATTAAAAAAAAAACAATTATATTGAAAGTACAATTTTTAAATTTGAATGTTTTAGTGGTTGGTGGTTCAGTTGATGTTATATTGGACGTGTGCGTAAAAGAAATGGAACTCGTTATGTACATGTTTTATTCCTCAACTTGTTCAGGATTTTGGAATGGTGCTCTTCATTTATTTGTAAATAAGGTTTCAGGGAAGATGCATAGCTATGACCAGTGATCTTTATTAATTCTTGTTCTTGAATGCCAATGCGAGTCATATTTGAAACTGTTGTGCATCGACTGGAGTGGTTTGTAATTTTCTGTTTTTTGACGTCCAGATCAGTGCAGTTTGAAATGTTGGCAAACAAATGCTAGGGTAGTGATAAAAATAAACAAATGCTAGGGAAGCGATAAAATTAAACAAATGCTAGGGACGCGATAAAATTGTGCGATAAGCAGCCATGATTGGTTGAAAAACGTCCTTTCGTACCGTTTTATTGGTCAAAAGTAGTATGACGTAGTAAAAGTGTAATAGTTGGTGAAAAATATATTGTACGAGTATTTACAGTTTTAAAAATACGATCGTGCAAAAAATGTTGTACAATACATGTTTGTGAACTGCATTACACAATCATGGAAAATGAAAAACTCGCTCTGCTCGTTTTTAAAACTTTTCCTCCATTTTGTATCGCAATATAGACTACTGTTATATTCCATTAATAACATAATGAACATTTATATGTCAGGAACTAAGATAGCTAGAAGGATGAAATTTATGAAGATTATCTACAGTATTGCATTGTTTGCTAAGCTGTAGTTTCAGGTCACTTCGATAAAAACTTTGTTGTACATGAATATTAATGTAATTTTGTTTTTCTTGAAAGGATTAGGTTATAAAGAAAATCATAACTTATTATGTTCACAAAGTACACTTTCTAAATAAGAGTTCAGTACTTTTAAGATAATAAAGAATAAGTAGCAAAATTTTCATAGAGATATTTACAATACTTCCTGAGATTAAGGTACATTAAAATGATTACTTACGGCTTTTAAGGAACCCGGAGGTTCATTGCCGCCCTCACGTGAACCCATCATCGGTCCCTATCCTGTGCAAGATTAATCCAGTCTCTACAATCATATCTCACCTCCTTCAAATCCATTTTAATATCCTCCCATTTACGTCTCGGCCTCCCTAAATGTCTTTTTCTCTCCGGTCTCCTAACTAATACTCTATATGAATTTCTGGATTCATCCACACGTGCTACATGCCCTAACATTGGTATTATAGGGCATTTGATTTTATGTTAAATATACAAACGGAAGTGAAATCCGGTAATAGTAAATTTATTCCTTGTACTTGATGTTGTGGAAATTGGTGTTGATTGATTATTTCTGACTTTACTGGTATTATGATGTTTTCATTGTTTTGCATGGACACATTTCTAAATAGCGTAGGCTGCCAAGTGGGGGGGGGGGGAATGCGAATCATCAGCAACAAGAAAAAAAGTGTTAGTGTAAAATTGTCGGTGTTGCAGTGTTAGATGACTTTGATTGGTTAGAAATCAACGGATTTTTACACTATTGGTGAACGACATATAGGTTTAAGCTGAATAGTAGGCCTAATCTTATGTTTTTTGTCCAGCGCTGTTTTAAATTAGAGAAAAAAAAGTTTTTTCACTCTCGTAACATTAAACATAAGTCTAATTCAAGAACCCAGGCTGATGTTAACGCTTAGCGCTGAGAGATTTGGCCGGTACGAATAATCCGTTTTTTTTTTCTTTTTATTACGAAGGTTGCCACCGTAAACTAATCAGTAGATTGCGCAGTCATTTGTCAATCATTGCTTTGTTTTTGAACACGAGGATAATTCTCGGGTGCTCTTGTAAAGGGGGTTAAGTATGATTTCGCTAAACTGGGATAAGTACAGGTTTCAACTCTCCACAATTACTTTTTTCTTGTGTTAAAGGGGTTATATCATTCTTCCATCCTTGATGCAGTTACAGTCCTCCGTATCTTGTGACAAAGGGGTTTTGTTCAGTACTAAACGAGAGAAGTTTACATACCTTACAATTTGACTTAATCTCCTTTACACGAGGACCTGGGAATTAACATTAAAATCTAGGCTTATTCAACTGTGCGATCAAATAGCAAGTATAACCCGAATCACGGCCAATTGACTGCCTGGACAGAGCAGCCTTGCCAACACCATTCGCTGGAATTTCCCTATTTATAGCTTGTTTCCTCTCTAGAAAGGACTAAATTTCTCTATAACTCCTAAATGTGTTATCAAAAAAATCTATTATTTAATTCTGTAGGATAATTGCAGTATGTATTCAACATACAGTTACCTTTTATATAAAAAAAAAAACTCAGAAAAGTTTGCAAGAAACAGAATATACTTGCTACCAGATTTTTTATTTCGTGCCTTTTTATATAAAACCCGTAAGTAATACCCACATCTATTATTTCCGTACTTTGTAATAGGCCTGAAATTATTGTTGAGTTGACAGTATTAATCCTTGTCTTTGTTTTCATGTTGTTTGCAAATGAGAAAATTCCTTCCACAGAGGAATATCGAAATATGCTCAACAAGATTAACAAGGAGAGAAAATGTCACCGTAACGTAGTTTTCTTTATCTTAAAAATTTCCTCCCAAAAAGCTTAAATATATTTATCTGTAGGCTATTAGAAATAGTAGTATTGTGGAATAATCGCCAATTCTTATCAATGTCATTTAACTGTTTTTTCTTTTATACAAGAAAGAAATTCAGCTGCTAATGAAGCAATTGACACACCTGTTTTGCCGAAGAAACGAGTGTTATGAGCGATAAAATATCAAAACACGATCCAAAAAAATTTCCCTAGAATCAAACCTAGTTTCCCTATTTCGGGTATGTTTTCCCTAAATATAGGGAAATTTCCCTAGGGCTGGCAACACTGGGGACAGCGCAACGTGTGCTGTGACGTCACGCAATTTTCATATGCCTCACAGAAAGAAGTGCTCTGCCAGGTGTTTCTCTGACAACGAGTACGGGACATAGGGATTTAGCATTGCCGATTTAAGTCTATGCTTAAAAAATTTAAAGGTCTGGCTTGTATAGGGGATCATGTTTCTGAATTTAGTATGCTAAGGAAGACATCTCATTATAGCCATCCTTCAAACAGATATTTGATAGCTGTCGTTACTTTTAGGTTATGTATGTGTGTTATAACCAATTTTTCGTTTATTTTTTTATTAAAATCAATTTCTAATAAATAATACTGCATTTATTTGGCAGCTTTTAAGTACTAGTAGTATTTCACACCACAATTTAAGGGACAAAAGTAACGAATTGCAGACAAACGTAATTATTATAAAATATGCTCAAAGAACCCACGTTCTGCAGCCAAAGTTTCTCACCGCTCTTAGCGAATTTCCCACATAGTGTAGTTCGATGGACCTAATATTTTACTTTGTGGTGTAGCAGTCCATTCCTTTTGGCTCTTTAAAACGATAAAAGCAAAAAAATGTTTTAAGTTTTACGAAAACTGAAGTACAGCTATAGTGAGACATATTCACGTCACACTTGACAGATAGCAGCACGCTTATGCTTTGAAATGTGCACCATCTAGCGGATTCTTATTGAATTTCATGTTACGCTGAGAATGTTAGATTTTCTCCTCAATTCTATCTCGAACAAAGACATATTCGCGTCAGAATACAAAATTTAAGTGGATGTTTCCTATTGCTGTTAGTAATTCCAGCTAATATTACGCTAAAAGTGTGACGTAGTTAGGCCTACTATTGACACAATCGTAGCTGCCAGTTAACAGTTTCGCAATAGTACATTATGCAACGAGCCTATAATGGTAGTAATTAAGACGCGAGTATGTTTATGAAACGAGCGCAAGCGAGTTTCATAATTTTCATACGAGCGGCTTAATTACCATTATAGTTAAGTTTCATGCAACTTTTTATGCTTGACCATATTTCTAACTTGAAATTATTCATAAGTATTCATATTATTCTTATCTGACTGGGGAGCGGAACTGACCTTGAGCAATATCTCGTAAATTGTGAGATGTCCGCAGACGCGAAAGTATTGATCTTTTCCGAGAAACAAATGTCATTGACCTTGATATAATCTAGAGAGTAAAATAAACAATCTTGATATAACCTTGAAATTGATTTAGACATTGAAAAACGAGATGACAAATTGAATTTATTTGAATATTATTTACAATTAACGCTAATTATTATAGTAACAGAACATAACCTTCTGCGACAGTATTGGATTTCCAGCCTCCGTGACGTTTCGCTAGTTGTCTTTCGATTGCATTTCCGAGAATAATCGATACTTGCGCTTTCATATTGCTACAATGGTGTCTTCTGATTGGTGGAACATCTGAACTTCAATGAATAGGTGTACTTTAATGAGGTCCATTAAAGGGCTGCTACCAGGTGTATAATTACTACATTTCGGCATGGTCGAGCATAAAAAATAATAACGAACTTTATCTGCGATCTGGTGAAAATTGATCGGCATAGCTGCTTTGGTGCAAGTTGTCTTCGAGCACGTTTCGATATGGTGATGAATGAAATGGTCGTAGAAACAACGAAGTGAGGCATTGAGACCTCTGATATCAAAATATGAAAAAGCCTGGGTCCAACCTTTTCTAGTCACTGCGACACGTTGGCACACTCAGTTTTTGTTTCTTATTATGTAACATTTGTTCCTGTCTCTCTTTTTTATCTTGAATAGAAATCAACACGATGTCCTTGCAAAGTGCAACATTTCCTATCAACATAAACCTTATACCAATGTAAATAGAATTTGTTGTCGTAAACACCTGGTGTATTAGGTTACGGACATCAGCTATTGCTCATTCACACCGGAATTATTGGTTGCTTGTCACCACAGTCTTCATAAATTCGTTATGTCATCACGGTTCAATAACAAGGGAGTCTTCGTTCACCTGCTTGGAGGAGTGACTATCATTTTGACTTAGTAGTAGACACTGGTTCAATCCCGGCTGTCATTCATTTTTTTATACTTTATTATTAGTCTCTACAAATTTTTAGTTGGTTATTTAATGACGTTGTATCAATTAGTAGGCATATTAGTTGAGATAAGGGGAAAAGTGCCTCAATGTAGGCCCACGCGGTACACTGAGTTCTGTTTTAATGTTTATTAATACATAGGACGAATACTTGTTACAGCTGAGTTTAGAAATGATACACATACAGGGTATTAACTCCATATGTAGATGAAATTATTGGGGATCGTCAGTGTGGTTTTAGGCGTAATAGATCGATTATTGATCAGATTTTTTGTATTCGACAGATATTGGAGAAAAAATGGGAGTACAAGGGTACAGTACATCAGTTATTCATAGATTTCAAAAAGGCGTATGACTCGGTTAAGACAGAAGTTTTATGTAATATCCTTATTGAATTTGGTATTCCCAAGAAACTAGTTTGATTAATTAAAATGTGTCCTAGTGAAACTTACAGCAGAGTCCTTATAGGCCAGTTTCTGATGCTTTTCCAATTCACTGCGGGCTAAAGCAAGGAGATGCACTATCACCTTTACTTTTTAACTTCGCTCTAGAACATGCCACTAGGAAAGTCCAGGATAACACAGAGGGTATGGAATTGAACGGGTTACATCAGCTTCTTGTCTATGCGGATGATGTGTTTATGTTAGGAGAAAAACCACAAACGAATAGGGAAAACGCGGAAATTCTACTTGAAGCAAGTAAAACGATAGTGTTGGAAGTAAATCCCGAAAAGACTAAGTATATGATTATGTCTCGTGACCAGAATATTGTATGAAATGGAACTATAAAAATTGGAGATTTATCCTTCGAAGAGGTGGAAAAATTCAAATATCTGGGTGCAACAGTAACAAATATAAATGACACTCGGGAGGAAATTAAACGCAGAATAAACATGGGAAATGCCTGTTATTATTCGGTTGAGAAGCTTTTTTCATCTAGTCTGATGTAAAAAATCTGAAAGTTAGAATTTATAAAACAGTTATATTACCGGTTCTTTATGGCTGTGGAACTTGGACTTTCACTTTGAGAGAGGAACAGAGATTAAGGGTGTTTGAGACTAAGGTTCTTACGAAAATGTTTGAGGCTAAGAGGGATGAAGTTACAGGAGAATGAAGAAAGTTACATAACACAGAGCTGCAAGCATTGTATTCTTCACCTGACATGATTAGGAACATTAAATCCAGGCGTTTGAGATGTGCAGAGCATGTAGCACTTATGGGCGAATCCAGAAATGCATATAGTGTGTTAGTTGTAAGGCCGGAGGAAAAAAGACCTTTGGGGAGGCCGAAACGTAGATGGGAGGATAATATAAAAATGGATTTGAGGGAGGTGGGATATGATGGTAGAGATTGGATTAATCTTGCTCAGAATAGGGACCAATGGCGGGCTTATGTGAGGGCGGCAATGAACCTCCGGGTTCCTTAAAAGCCCGTGAGTAAGTATTACACATACAGAGTGTAGCGGTAAAAGTGTGCGAACTTCAGGTACGGATTTCGAATATGTATAGAAGAAAAAAGTGGTCATATCAATATGGGTCCGGAAATGCTTGGTTTCTGAGTTGCGCTTACAAATATAATCATACTGCACTCCAGTACGTTTGTTTTCTTAAGTAATTTTGATGCATCATGTTTAAATTTCTTTAGGCAAACTATTCAAAATGTCCACCTCCCGCCTGATTACAGGCCGCAACTCGTCTTATCGAGATCCGAAATGCTTTCAAATTCTTGGCATCCCTTCGCCCTTGTTTTACCCCTTTCACCTTTGGTTAGCTAAGACACTTCTACTACGCCCATATCAGTCTATCGTTGAAAATAAAAACTACATTTGCTTAAGTGGTGGAATGATATCTGACAATAAATTAGAGAAATATATGGTCAAAAAAGGAATGGAAAAAAGTATTTTTGTGCTCTCGTAATAGAAGACATTTTGTTCGTTATTATAATGGTAGCTTGTTAACATTGTGCGCATCTACGTATATATATACAAGGAGATGTTTTCTGAAATGGCTAGTGCATGTCAGTGAGGAGATCAAAGTTTACGGACTAGCATTTACGTCTGCATTGCCATTATGCTAAACAAATTTAAATACTGACTTAGATAAACTAGCGACGAACAAAGATATTGCATGTATACAGGCTTTTTCCAAAGTTAATTTAACTGCATATTGTCATTTTGTATAAATAAACATGTTAAAATCTTTATTCATGATTAATTCTGCAAGTTTATTTAATTTCATTTATACAGAAGATTTTTGCATATATTTTTTAATGAAATACAGAGTAGAAATTATATAATTGTTTCCAAGATTTATCACTTCGGTTACCAACCGAATACATCTGGTACATTTGGAACCTCATTTCTTACCTGACATCCTAATGGTCGTGCGCATCTCCATTTTTCCAACATGAACATCCCGATCAGTGGCACATGCATAACGAAGCACCAGGTCACTTTCATTTGAACGCTCAATAGTTCTTACGCACAACCTTCCACTACAGGTGTATCGACCATTATCTGCCAACACCATGGCCTCCCAGGTCCCCCGACTTCAATCCTCTGGATATTTTGTTTGAAGATATTTGAAATGTTTTGTATATTCCAGTCCTATTGGTAATATTAACGAACTCTGAGAATGCATTGTCAGTGGTTGTCAGAGCATTAGAGACACTCCATGAATATTAGAACGTGTACGATTGTCGATGAGGAAACGTGTTGATCTCTGCCTTATGAACGGTGGTCATATTGAGGACATGTTATAAAGCTCTCTTTCTTCAGTCCTTATCGGATGTTATGTTACCCCAGAGTATTGTATTAGCGTCGTGCATTACAGGCGCTATATTCGGTTCAAGTTTTGATGTTCGCTATGTTGTTATAAAAATATTCGCTGTCATCCATTCTCAACGCTTCATGTTTTAACTACTTAAGGATTTTAGCATATCGTCTTACAATTAGTTTTCCATTTGAAGTAAGATGAAGTTTTTAATGTCTTGTTGCCTGTCTCATGTTCGAACACTAGAGGGCACGAGCTTGTACTGACGAGACATAATAAAACTCCATAGATTTCGGAAACCGCCTTTTCCTTGTTTTATTGTCCTTTACTCACCCTGCAGTTTGTACCTGTAATTATGAAACACCCTGTATAATTATATAACTCTGTGGTTGCTCAGTGTGAGAGTCACCTTTTATTTAGAAAATAATTGTTTTCTCGTCATACTTTTAGTTCTTAAACTGTAATAAGCGCTGGTTCGAGTCCTCATAGGGGAAGAAATTTTCTCATGAAATTTCGGCCAGTGTATGGGACCGGTGCCCACCCAGCATCGTGATGCATTTGGGGAGCTACGATAGGTAGCGAAATTCGGTTGCGAATGCCAGCTATAACGGCTGGGGGGATCATCGTGCTAACCACACGATACCTCCATTCTGGTTGGATGATCGTCCACCTCTGCTTCGGCATGTGGGCGTGAGGCCAGCAGCCGGCTGGTCGGTCTAGGCCCTTCACAGGCTGTAGCGCCACGGATTATTATTATAAACTGTAATAAAATTTAGTGATGTGTTCCAAAATATTATCGAAGGCTACTTTTGTTCTTAATGGATATTTGTCTTCAAAAGCAAGTCAAAATAAAAATGAGCAATATTCGAGTGTACCTGCGGTTCTGTTTTTAAGTATATTCAATTGCTACCCCCTGCTGGACGTGTGTTTGCGGCACTTATTTGTTACACATTGCGTTTTGCGACCATCTTTCGGGTAGAGAATTCGATCTTTGTCGTAAACAAAAAATTACCGCCGCTTCTTGAATTACCTCCGTGTTAAACTGCGAAGCCTTACTTCTCCTTTCTCCTTGAGGGCTTGATGGACAACTCCAGTGCAGTGTTGTCAAATGGTTAGATATTTTTATCAACGGTGAAGGAGGTTATTGATCTGAAACGGCAATTTCAATGTGTTAAGTATACTAATAGACGGTAGTATTTTATGTACACTATTTACAGGGCGTAATTGATGTTTTGTTATTTGAAGTGTTGTATCAGTGAAGAAGTGTGTTGTGTCAGTGAAGTGTTTTTGTGTCAGTGAAGTTTTATAGTTTCTAGTGGTAGAGCAAAATATTTGAACAGTGAAATGTTTTTGAAGTGTTACTGAAATCAGGATAGTATCAGTGAAATGTGTCGTAGTACCGGTTAGTGAGTTGACGGCGAAATGAATATAGTGCTGAAAAGTAGGCCTACGTGTGTATATATGAACATACTCGTGGGTTTTAGTTCGAACTAAGGGTTAAGATACAAATTAGATTTATTTTAAATGTTATTTATGTTATCTTGGAGCAACAGTAACAAATCTAAATGACACTCGGAAGGAAATTAAACGCAGAATAAATATGGGAAATGCCTGTTATTATTCGGTTGAGAAGCTTTTGTCATCTAGTCTTCTGTCAAAAAGTCTGAAAGTTAGAATTTATAAAACAGTTATATTACCGGTTGTTCTGTATGGTTGTGAAACTTGGACTCTCACTTTGAGAGAGGAACAGAGATTAAGGGTGTTTGAGAATAAAGTTCTTAGGAAAATATTTGGGGCTAAGAGGGATGAAGTTACAGGAGAATGGAGAAAGTTACACAACGCAGAGCTGCACGCATTGTATACTTCACCTGGCATAATTAGGAACATAAAATCCAGACGTTTGAGATGGGCAGGACATGTAGCACGTATGGGCGAATCCAGAAATGCATATAGAGTGTTAGTTGGGAGGCCGGAGGGAAAAAGACCTTTAGGGAGGCCGAGACGTAGATGGGAAGATAATATTAAAATGGATTTGAGGGAGGTAGGATATGATGGTAGAGACTGGATTAATCTTGCTCAGGATAGGGACCAATGGCGGGCTTATGTGAGGGCGGCAATGAACCTACGGGTTCCTTAAAAGCCATTAAGTAAGTTATTTTAAGTGATCGTGCTTCAGTTAATTTAGGATGCTCCTTGTTAGTTTTATTATACTATTATTATTATTATTATTATTATTATTATTATTATTATTATTATTGTTATTATTATTATTGTTAGTATTATTATTATTATTAATTTAGTCTTAATTCTGTTTATTATTAATTGTCATTATTCAGTGAAATTAGTTACCACTGCCTCCAGGTATTTACCCATTTACAGTCTGAATAAATATATACACATATGAAGGGTACACGGGAAAAACGAACAATGTCACATTTCCATTAAAGGTGAGATAGTGATCTATTTCAGTATATTACTGCAAAATTTATTGATGTTTCTACTTGAAATGAAGGAAATGATGAGTGTATCTGTGGATTTAATTCTCCTTTACCACTTTTGGTAAAAATAACACTAAAGTTTGTAGTAATACAGTGAATTAGATAAAGACATCACCCTTAACAGCATTGTGATATTGTTCGTTTTTCCCGTGTACTCATCATATAAATTTGAACTCCTGGTTTTGAATAGTAATAAATAACTTAGTTTTGAAGTAGACGTGGTAAGAGAAAACTCATTTCTCTCAATTTGTTTCAGTATTCGTAACGTTTTAAGGCTGGTTCATAATAAACCGGGAACAGAAACGACAACGAGAACGAAAACGGAAATATTGTTTATTTAAATGTGAGCATTCACAATTAAATTTCACGTTCCCGTTCCCGAGCTCTGGCAAGCTTCTCGTTAATTCTGAATGTTCACATTTAAATACATTTATTTTAACAATATTTCCGTTCTCATTCTCGTTGTTTCCGTTCCCGGTTTATTGTGAACCAGCCTTTATTGCTTGCATGTTTTATAAAAGTCTAGCTCGCATTCTGAAGGCCGCGTTCGCGTGAGTGTCGTTCTGATTAGTTATGAATATATTTGTACAAAGCGTTGTGTGTTTCCCACGCCGCTTCGCAAACCTTGGAATCTGACTAATCGATGTGTATTAAGATATCATCTGAGTACGAAAGAGAACCATTTCAGTCCGTCATTGTTCCCACATTACCTGTTATTAGGTTGATAGGAAATTGAAGTTTTGGCTGGCGAATAGGGAGACAATATATTATCGAAAGATATCGTTTCCAAAGGTTTAGGCTGTTATCAAATTTTCTTGAGAAACATTCACGCTGTTTACAAGAGCGTCGCGACACGAGGAGGTTTTACTCACCCGGTTGAGGATTGGCCATTGTCATCTGACACACGGCCATCTCCTACGTGGCGAACCTCAGCCGGAGTGCGATATGTGCCATGTTCCACTTACGGTGGAACACTTTTTATTGTGTTGCAGGAAATATGACCATGCACGGAGGCACTATGGAATTCGGCCGACATTACGTGACGCTCTTGGAAATGATTTTAATTGTACAAATGCAGTTCTGAGATTTTTATCAAATACAGGTTTGGATAAGATGATTTAGTTTTTATTGATCCGTTTTACTTATCCTCCGGACCCTTTACATCCGGAGGTTACATTTGTTTTATATTTGATTTTACATTGTTGACATTTCGGACTTTATACATCCGAATATTTTATAAAATTTGATGGTTTTAAAATTTGATTCACAAGTTATCTCTGGTGGCCTTAGTTTTAGTGTTTTATTTGTTCGTTTTGAATACCACCTAGTGTGGTAGAATTACTCACTTTTATGATTCTGTAGAAATCACCTTATGTATACTGCATTTGTGTGCCTCGTTTTATGGTGACAACGCTGTTTAGTTCTTTTAGCACTCTGATTATTATATTATTTATGTATTTGTTATATTAAGAATTTTAGATGTATGTATTTATTTACACTGCAAGTGGGCAAGCACCCGGTGGCAGTGGTATATACAATATTAACAATACACAGTTAAAATGATAAGCAATACACAATAAAATTTACAATACATAATAAAATTTACAACACATATACAATTTTATACACAATACAATAAGAATACACAATACAATTTAATATAATAATAATAATAAAACATAAAATAAAACACCTAATTTTACAACACAACCTACATAATTATGTATAGGTCCTACATAATTTTCAATAGTCTTTCACTTTACTCTCATCTCATTCCCTGTAGTGGCACTATGACGCATTTCACTGACACTTTAGCACACATTTCACTGACACTCTGTAACACATTTCACTGACACTATAGAACACATTTCATTGACGCTATAAATTATCACTGATCGGAACTGTTCACTGCACTGTAAAACCATAACTTCACTGACTCACCTCGCTTCACTGATACAACAGTTCAAATAAGTCAAATAATTGCATTCTTATGCATACTTATAAACAGAACTACATTTAAACTAAACATTTCTAGTCTAAGGCCCTCTTACACGCTATTTTTAAGGGCGCAAATAGCCATAGTAGCTGACGCGCCCTTCTTAAACCCTACTACTACTACATTCACGCTTGGAGACTTGGAGCTAACAACTATGCTTATAGCAACGTTCTCTGCTGTAGGTTACATTTTCTTGACTCGCGACAAACTTCGCAGCGTTTGATTACAACCCTGAGGAATTTCAGGGTGTTGTGTTACATGT
The DNA here is from genome assembly GCF_040183065.1 of Periplaneta americana. Taxonomy (NCBI): domain Eukaryota; kingdom Metazoa; phylum Arthropoda; class Insecta; order Blattodea; family Blattidae; genus Periplaneta; species Periplaneta americana. Next base: position 181,866,191 of record NC_091120.1, on the reverse strand, counting down.
CAGGTTTCCTTTTCATACTAAAGAGTCGAGATATTCATACCAGCGCACATAGTTTTGATTGGTATGTTTACAACATAATAAGAAAGGAATTTGTATATATATTCACGTGATATTTCTGGTGTATTTCCATGTGAATATGCAGCTGGTGAATGAGTAGTCGCTTTCGTTTAAAATAAACATGTAATAACAACGGTCTAAGTTACAATTAATAGCAACGTGAAATAAAAGAGTTGAATATCCTGACATGACAAGAAAATTACGATTGATTAGTACGAACATTGTTGAATAATAAATAGGTACTTTTCGAGTAGACAAAGTGCGCAACATGGCTTTGAGCCACCTGCGTAGCTTAAGCGATAGCGCCTTTGTGTGCTGATCCGGATCTGCGCTCGGCGTGGCTTCGAATCCCACTTGGGCTGATTATCAGGTTGGAGGTTTTCTGAGGCGTTTCCCAAGTGCAAAGACGAATGTCCGGAAAACACATGACGAATTCTCGGCCTAATCTCCCGGTATCACCAACGGAAGCTGTTACTTGAAGAATGGCCCAACTAATGATTTTTTTAATAAACTTTTTTCCAATTTCCTTGCACTTCTTCTACAACCCTATAGGAAGTAATCAACTGCAGTCAGGTAGGGAGATCTTGACGGCCAGGCAATGTCTTCAAAACTTCATAATACAAAAAACAAGATGAAAATTATCAGACGATTTTGAAATGGATAACCACTGTGCGTTTCTTATTTCAAATAAAGACTCATGAACTTTTATGTGGATTATGACTTAATCTTGCATTGTACAATAGCCATTTGACAATACTACTCACTTTTGCTAAGCTATGCCGTTTGATAATGTAATTTTTATTTAGACTTAAAAGAATATTAACAAAATTTATTACTTCGAACTTGAATGTAAAGTAGGCTATACGAGTATACTTAAATTCACAATTTGATCTTCAACTAATACTTGGATGATTTCGCCAAGGCAATCTGTTTTTAGGAAATATGAAATTTGTGGGTGGGTGAATGGTGTAGCTTTTCCTTTGTTAGAGGAGTCCATTTCATCGTGGAATGTTTGGAGTTTGCTCCTCAATTTATTTTTGTTTGTGGTAACAATAGAAAACATACGCCCTGTTTCTGCAGAAGAATATGGGAGAGATACATTACCTTTACATATTTTGTTAACTGTATAATATGTATTGGCCTATAGCATTTTTCATTTCAAAGATAGTTATAACATTTCACAAATTCCTAGTATCTCCTGAAAGGTACTAGCTTCTCATAAGCGCTACTAGCGCACTTAGATCTAGTGAGAAAGTTCTAACAGTGGGAACACTGCCACCAATTGGAAATCACTGTACTAGAGAAATATTCTCTCGTTCATTTTTACATGTCTGTCTGTGTATCATAACTTCTTTGCATGCCCATTTTTCCACATCTATACTATTTACTGAAGATTAACGTCGTCATTTCACTTTACTATTAGCTGCTGTTTCTCAAACTAGCTGCTTTCCTTTGATATGGTTTCGTATATTTATTTGCTCCAGCTTGTCGACAGGCCAATTGGTCTCTGTCACTTTTATTTTCTTAACTTTTTTGACTATTTTCACAAATATGAAGTTAGATTCATCATTCAAAACATGATATAATGTTTTTTTTTTTTTATTTTGAGACGCCTTTGACTTGAAAATCTTACGACGTCTCAACATCTTGTAATAAATAAAATGTTGTTGTTGCTGATACATTTATTTTTGGACGCCCTTGATGTTAGAGAATCTTGCAGCGTCCTTGATCTATTAATATGTGACACCGATTGTAAAGTTTTTACAGAGTGATGATGAACTGCCGGGTATTATGAGTTCTATACAGGATGATTCACGAGGATTTACGCTTACAGAGCTTATTTCCGAAGACATTCTGAGCAAAAAATGTCATATAAACATTTGTCCTAATCTCAATATTTTCAGAATTACACTAATTTGAAGTTGTTTATAAAATACCATTATTCTTGAGTTTTAAGGGTAAAAGAATGTTACAGATAAAGAATGAACTATTCAGGAGTATCATTTCTTTAATTAGCTAGTATTCTGAAGCTAAAAATGTGTCGTGAATTCCATAATTTTTAACTACAAAATTATATTTTCTTACGCATTTATCACAACAATTGTTATAAATCACGCCACTCTTGTAAATTCTTTAAGATTGTATGCGTAATTAAACTGTAAAGCATCAAGTTTCTAAAGTCGTACGATTTGTAACAATTTTTGTGGTAAGAATGATGTCATTTTTAGTTAAAAATTGAAAAACAAAATCTGTAGAAAGCAATTAACAACATTTTTTAGCTCCAGAACACTAGCCAATTGAAGAAATAACACTTCTGAATAATTCAGTCTCTATTTGTAATACTTTTTTACCCTTAAAACTAAATAAAAAAAAGATATTTTACTGACAACTTCAAATTAGTGTAACTCTAAAAATATTGAGATTAGGACACATGTGCAATCTTTCATTTTCATTTTGGATTGATTACGGTGGTATTAGTTCTTCAAAGCATCAAAAGATGACAGAGGAGGCATGCTATGAAGCATCTACAGCGAAAACTGAGGGAAATTTGAATATGAGAATCGAAAAATAAAGATATTAGGCTACTTACAATTGAGGAAAAGTAGGCGTTGTAGGTTTTAAATTCCTTCACGCGGCATTTTAAAAATGGCGGATGAAGGCTAAATATAGAACAAAATCGTAGACAAATGTGTAAAGTCATAATTTATGTAAAGAAACAAAAATTGAAATTTTTTGCCATTTTGGCCAAAGAATTCAGTCCTAGTGTCCCTTAAATCGCTACTTGACGCATTTCCTGAGTCACCTATTTGTAGTGCATATTTGTGTAAAGGCCCATTCACAATGAAAATTAAACATAACCGTAACATAAACACAGAAGTTTTCGCCCAGGCTACCAAATTGGATCATTCACAATGATTCACATAAGCATGGCCATAAACATTACCGTAAGACGTTAACATGAAAGTTTGCACACTCCAAACTTTCATGCTTATGCTTACGTGATTTGCAAACAGAACACAATCGTGGAGCGCTGAAGTATACGACAGAATATGAGGAAATGGCGTCGTTGTTATGTTTCCATGGTTACCAAGTATGTTTGCGGTTATGTTTATGTTCCCATCGTGAATGATGGTATGACTTCTTGATTTTACCGTAACGTTTATATTCTTAAGTTAACGGTTACTTTATGTTTAATTTTCATTGTGAATGACGTGGAGCTCTGAAGTGTACGACAGAATATGAGGAAATGGCGTCGTTATGTTTCCATGGTTACCAAGTATGTTTGCGGTTATGTTTATGTTCCCATCGTGAATGATGGTATGACTTCTTGATTTTACCGTAACGTTTATTTCTTAAGTTAACGGTTACTTTATGTTTAATTTTCATTGTGAATGACGTGGAGCGCTGAAGTGTACGACAGAATATGAGGAAATGGCGTCGTTGTTATGTTTCCATGGTTACGAAGTATGTTTGCGGTTATGTTTATGTTCCCATCGTGAATGATGGTATGACTTCTTGATTTTACTGTAACGTTTATATTCTTAAGTTAACGGTTACGTTATGTTTAATTTTCATTGTGAATGAGTCTTAACTCTTTTACTCGTTCTCAGGCACACTTTAATATTCACTTTCGCATATATTCGTTCTCTAGTCTTAATTTAAGAATATTTCTTAAGCGAGGGGAATAACACTTGATTTTATTATTCCATACCTTACATCGATATCCGTTCCTCTCTATCATCGATCCACCAGCTGTGCTGTGCCACTAGCGACAGTGATCGAATGTTTATGCAAATATTCACAGAGTAACCAGCACTAAGCTAGCAGACTTCAATAAACAAATCCGCCAACGCCTGCACGGCTGAACAATCATAGTGGCCGTGAGATTGACTCTTCGATAATGAAAACGTCCTAGGAGACGATAATGAAACCATCAATAAACAGAGAGGTAATTAAAAGTGGGTGGAGCGTGTTCATAACGCGAACAAAGCTCATAAAAGTGATTAATTTTTTGTTTAATGGAAGACCCACAGCCTCCCGAATGGGAATCGTCTATCGTTACTGCCATTACTTCAATGAACCGCTTCGAGTTTTTCGATATATTGGCAGTGGCGTTAACATGTCTTCATAAACGATGAGTATAATCCTAGATCATATATACCCAGATAGGTTTGCCTCATAGGCTTTGAGGTTAACAACTTTTGTCAGGTTTACTACGCTGCCATCTAGTTGTTACATAAGGAGTCACATCATAATTCCCATTCGAATTGCATTAACGACTGTACTGCCATCTCGCGTTCGTTTACGGTGGACAGGTGGCGATCCTGGCAATTGTTCTCTTCAAAGTGCTGCCGATTTTAACTTAGCGATGAGTTATCTGTTACATAATTATATTACAGTATGATCTAGGGCAGGCGTCTCAAGGCTAACGCATAAAAATTGTTACAGAGAGCAAATGTAGATAGCGTAGTCAGCTGAAGAGATAAGCGCAATACCCGAAGATAGCCGATCGCTGATTCATGTCACATGCATGAGCGAGCTAAGTTGTAGCCTGACTGTCGCGGGAGAAATGCCACAAAGCTGCACTTTTGAGTTATACGATACGTCAATATTAATATAATAATTACAATAATAGTTAAATAATATGTTTCGTAATGTTTTCAATAATTAACAATAACCAAAACATCTTAGAAATTCACAATTATTTTAAATTAGAACTATTAAAATCTTAAATCTGGTCTCAAATTCTTTTCTCAAGTCCTTCAGTACTTCATTATATTTGTTACTGGTCTTGATTCAAATTAGGTAACAATTAGATTAATGAAGTGGTAAATTGACTCCCACAATTTCACTTTCTCTTTTATTTTTTCATATATTTGCGGTAATAAGGACATTCTTTCTCGGAGATGGAGACAACATCGTAGCGGTTGCAGATGTCTATTCAAACGTCGCGGTCAATGACGTCATCCGGAGATACACGAACTGCTCCCGCATCTTGTTGCACTCTTACATTAAAAAAGAGAGAGAGGATGAAGTCCTCCGAGAAGGCCCTATTGAGACGTCTGATCTAGGGTATAATGCAATAGTTTTAACTGTTTACGTTTCTGCACAGTTTCTTCGCTCATCGTATAATCGAGAGCATAATCGAAGCTCGATCGGTCGATCTGTCTGTAGCATGTAAAGGAACTTCCAGGATGTTCCGTCAACAAATGCACATCAACAAACAACTCGTCAACACTTTTTCCGACAAAGGCGCAAATGGCTAAGGATATTTCATCACCTGTTAGTAAACTTACATTAAATTTCATCAAGGTGGACAACACGTCAACACTCCCCGGCCAAGGCGTTTATGGCTACGGACATTATATAGATTGATCGCCTGACAACGGTCTGCAATACAATACCGGTTCCGTAGTTTAATGATTAAAAACTAAGATTAAAAAGTATTTCAGTAGCATTACATTATTCCTTAAAATTAAAAATTCAAATGTTTTGCAGTAAAATGTCCGCGCATCGTAAAGAACCCCATACACATACACGCAAAGGTTTATCGGAGGCATCTATATATACATCTATATATGTCTGAATTGGTTGATTGTCCATACACTCTCAGACTTACCTCCTAGACTTATAGTTCGTCAAGCAGTCGTGAGAGGTCTTTGACATAATTTCTCATGGAGAAATGCAATCTCTCCAGAAATACTATTTCTTCCCTTTATGGTTCTGCGTTCATTTGTTCGCAGTTCCTTAGAGCCCTTCTTCATCTCTGTAGTTTCACTGTTATAACTAGAATTCCGCGTTTGGTTACTTTGAACACAAGTTAGGTATACATCAATCATACTAGATTCGTATGGAGAGCTATTTGGAGGTCAACAGGTCATCGGCCTCATTGCTCTAAGGCTGCTAGTACATATTACAATTAAATTAATTAATTTGCCATTGAATTTACAATTAACACAATATTCATAATTGGCATTGTAATAGTCTACATAACGTTTTTCTCTAATTTTCTATTGTGAAACTTTGCCTTTTCTTAGACAGAACCATTTTATAAGCGAAAAAAATTATTCTTAATGATACCGAAGCAATGGATGCATATTTAAATCTAGCAGATTTCTGTAGGGAGAACTACATTCTCCCGATTCATCACATTCTTACTGTCTGCCAAAGTGCTCAACAAAACCAGACACCTTCCAGCGGTATTATTATTATTATTGTTATTATTATTATTATTATTATTATTATTATTATTATGCCTGTTATTCGGTTGAGAAGCTTTTGTCATCTAGTCCGTTGTCAAACAATCTGCAAGTTAGAATTTATAAAACAGTTATATTACCGGTTTTTCTGTATGGCTGTGAAACTTGGACTCTCACTTTGAGAGAGGAACAGAGATTAAAGGTATTTGAGACTAGGGTTCTTAGGAAAATATTTGGGGCTAAGAGGGATGAAGTTACAGGAGAATGGAGAAAGTTACACAACACAGAACTGCACGCATTGCATTCTTCACCTGACATAATTAGGAACATTAAATCCAGACGTTTGAGATGGGCAGGGCATGTAGCACTTATGGGCGAATCCAGAAATGCATATAGAGTGTTAGTTGGGAGACCGGAGGGAAAAAGACCTTTGGGGAGGCCGAAACGTAGATGGGAGGATAATATTAAAATGGATTTGAGGGAGGTGGGATATGATGATAGAGACTGGATTAATCTTGCACAGGATAGGGACCGATGGCGGGCTTATGTGAGGGCGGCAATGAACCTTCGGGTTCCTTAAAAGCCATTTGTAACTAAGTAATTTCTGTTATTGTAATAAATTGTATATAGAGTATATTACATGAAAGTATCCCGTAAATATTATTTATCCATCTATATTTGAGTAATGTTAGGCTTGTATTGACTTTGGCGCACATGTGAAAGCACAACTGAATAACATTATTTTTTGTAGTAAATTGCAGAACTCCTTTATGAATAAAATTATAATAGACTCTTACAATTGGGTTATGTTATGTATATATGCGGACTTCCCTTGTATATAAGACTGGACTCGCCCATATTGTTCAGTTTATCGGATATGACGTGAGTATTTCCATGACAACCGAAGTCGAATTTCCAGTTCGCGAAATATTTCGATTTGTTTTATATTATTGTAGGTCGAAATTTGGGAAAAGAAAATTGTACCATAACAATGGAAGGAGTCCATAATTGTACCTATTTTTAAGAAGGGGGACAAGACTAACTGTAGTAACTTTCGAGGAATATCACTTTTGTTGACGGCGTACAAAATTTTGTCCAATATTCTTTTGAGAAGATTAACTCCATACGTAGATGAAATTATTGGGGATCATCAGTGCGGTTTTAGTCGTAATAGATCGACTATTGATCAGATTTTTTGTATTCGACAGATAATGGAGAAAAAATGGGAGTATAAGGGTACAGTACATCAGTTATTCATAGATTTCAAAAAGGCATATGACTCGGTTAAGAGGGAAGTATTATATGATATTCTTATTGAATTTGGTATTCCCAAGAAACTAGTTCGATTAATTAAAATGTGTCTCAGTGAAACATACAGCAGAGTCCGTATAGGTCAGTTTCTATCTGATGCTTTTCCAATTCACTGCGGGCTAAAGCAGGGAGATGCACTATCACCTTTACTTTTTAACTTCGCTTTAGAATATGCCATTAGGAAAGTTCAGGATAACAGGCAGGGTTTGGAATTGAACGGGTTACATCAGCTTCTTGTCTATGCAGATGACGTGAATATGTTAGGAGAAAATACACACACGATTAGGGAAAACACGGAAATTTTACTTGAAGCAAGTAAAGCGATCGGTTTGGAAGTAAATCCCGAAAAGACAAAGTATATGATTATGTCTCGTGACCAGAATATTGTACGAAATGGAAATATAAAAATTGGAGATTTATCCTTGGAAGGGGTGGAAAAATTCAAATATCTTGGAGCAACAGTAACAAATATAAATGACACTCGGGAGGAAATTAAACGCAGAATAAATGTGGGAAATGCCTGTTATTATTCGGTTGAGAAGCTTTTATCATTAGTCTGCTGTCAAAAAATCTGAAAGTTAGATTTTATAAAAGAGTTATATTACGGTTGTTCTGTATGGTTGTGAAACTTGGACTCTCACTCTGAGAGAGGAACATAGGTTAAGGGTGTTTGAGAATGAGGTGCTTAGGAAAATATTTTGGGCTAAGAGGGATGAAGTTACAGGAGAATGGAGAAAGTTACACAACGCAGAACTGCACGCATTGTATTATTCACTTGACATAATTAGGAACATTAAATCCAGACGTTTGAGATGGGCAGGACATGTAGCACGTATGGGTGAATCCAGAAATGCATATAGAGTGTTAGTTGGGAGACCGGAGGGAAAAAGACCTTTGGGGAGGCCGAGACGTAGATGGGAGGATAATATTAAAATGGATTTGAGGGAGGTGGGGTATGATGATAGAGACTGGATTAATCTTGCTCAGGATAGGGACCGATGGCGGGCTTATGTGAGGGCGGCAATGAACCTTCGGGTTCCTTAAAAGCCATTTGTAAGTAAGTATTGTAGGTCGAATGTAGACGTGTAACGCAAAAGTACGCACTTGAAGTGTCTCACACCTTTAAATATTCCCAAGTAATGCCTTATAACGTTGTAAAATTACATCAGACTATGGCTGTAACTTGATGTGCAATCGCAGTTTAAATATTAGCATGTATAATTCTTTTTCCATGCGTTCACTTCTAAGTCCCCTTAGGAAAGGAATGATGTGGGTTGGGAGGTAGAGGAGAATAAAATCAGAGTGTATTTTGAGAGATGTTTGCAAATCAGACGTAGACTGCTTGTTCTATGTAACGCGATAGCTTGATAAAAAGAACTCCTAAGTGCATCTACAGCTGTTCGTCCCATTTGTTTGACATTGTGTACAGCCCTGTCTTATGTACTTTGCTTATATCGACCGACGGGGCAGGATATTGGATTCTAATGGAGTTGAGAGAGAATAGGATTGGATAGGCTGTTTATAGAGAGGCAGCGTCTCCCTCAATAGCACATGTTGGAAAGTGGCTGAATTACAACTGTTATTGCGGTTTTGCGAGACCCGCTGCGCAGCTCAAACTTTCCACATTACTGCTTGAATCAAATTATTTTTGCACCGAAGGGATTTTGAAATGTCTGCATCAGCATCAGTATTGCATCCGGTGCGCCGTGCGCTTGTCAGATACAGTTTTCTCTCCATACCTGACAGTTCTTTTCTCTGTATGTTGATTCAATACCAACGATATAATAATAATAATAATAATAATAATAATAATAATAATAATAATACTTTTTTAATCCGTGGCGCTACAGCCCGTGAAGGGCCTAGACCGACCAGCCGGCTGCTGGCCTCACGCCCACATGCCGAAGCAGAGGTGGACGATCATCCAACCAGAATGGAGGTATCGTGTGGTTAGCACGATGATCCCCCCAGCCGTTATAGCTGGTATTCGCAACCGGATTTCGCTACCTATCGTAGCTCCCCAAGTGCATCACGATGCTGGGTGGGCACCGGTCCCATACACTGGCCGAAATTTCATGAGAAAATTTCTTCCCCCATGAGGACTCGAACTAGCGCGCATTCCGTAACGCGAGTCCCAGGCGGGATGCCTTAGACCGCGACGCCACGGCGCGGGACATAATACTTACTTACTGGCTTTTAAGGAACCCGGAGGTTCATTGCCGCCCTTACATAAGCTCGCCATCGGTCCCTATCCTGAGCAAGATTAATCCATTCTCTATCATCATATCCCACCTCCCTCAAATCCATTTTAATATTATCTTCCCATCTACGTCTCGGCCTCCCTAAAGGTCTTTTTCCCTCCGGCCTCCCAACTAACACTCTATATGCATTTCTGGATTCGCCCATACGTGCTACATGCCCTGCCCATCTCAAACGTCTGGATTTAATGTTCCTAATTATGACAGGTGAAGAATACAATGCGTGCAGTTCTGTGTTGTGTAACTTTCTCCATTCTCCTGTAACTTCATCCCTCTTAGCCCCAAATATTTTCCTAAGCACCTTGTTCTCAAACACCCTTAACCTATGTTCCTCTTTCAAAGTGAGAGTCCAAGTTTCACAACCATACAGAACAACCGGTAGGTAACATAACTGTTTTATAAATTCTAACTTTCAGATTTTTTGACAGCAGGTTAGATAACAAAAGCTTCTCAACCGAATAATAACAGGCATTTCCCATATTTATTCTGCATTTAATTTCCTCCCGAGTATCATTTATATTTGTTACTGTTGCCCCGAGATATTTGAATTTTTCCACCACTTCCAAGGATAAATTTCCAATTTTTATATTTTCATTTCATACAATATTCTGGTCACGAGTCATAATTATATACTTTGTCTTTTCGTGATTTACTTCCAAACCTATCTCTTTACTTCCTTCAAATAATAATAATAATAATAATAATAATAATAATAATAATAATAATAATAGTGTACGTTCCATCTTTATCAAATGTCAAATATTGTTTTGGATCTTAAACTTCTCATTATTCGAATGTGAAGTACACACTTCCCAAGTAGCGAGCGTTTCCGTAATCACAGAATCGACGTGGCCCAAGGTAGTCTCTTTCATAACATGATACGGATTAAGAGAGAGACTGTTAATGAGAATTGTCTTTTATTTTACTTCTTTTTCTTATGTTTAGTGTTCTTCTATCCACCTCTGTTGCTTTCTCTTGTCCTCGATGATCTTTCGGTTGCCATTCTTTTCGTTGCATCCGAGGTTCGTGGGTTCAGACTCGGCCGAGATGTATGAAATCCGTAACATGGCTTGTTCCCGGAGGGAAGTAAAGCTACTCTGTAGATTCCAGAAACGGAGTAGCCTACAGCTAATCTTCTTAATCTTTAGATGAGAGTAACTATTTATTAGTTATTCATGTAATAATAATATTGTAGAAAAACTGATTCAATATTATGTGCCAACGAACTGTTAAACGCCAGGAATTGACATGTCTTAAATCATAGCCAGGAAGAGAAAGATGACATACATAAATGTAAGAAAGTCAGCTGTTTAATGGGGTTTGAAATATCTCGCGCTCTAAAGCCTTTTAATAGAACAGAATTTCTCAAAAGAGGAATGATTACAATAGCTTAAATAACTTGTCCATAAGAAGTTTTTAATTTTGAAAAACTACTAATTTCTCGACCAAGTGTCGGGAGAAGAATTTAAAAATTCCTGATTATATTCAAGAGGAAGGTTAAAAAAAGAAGCAAGAAAAATCGTATATCGTAACTGGCTCTTGATGACAGCAGTGACGTTACTGGTACAGCAAAGCTTGAGATTTTTATCCGTGGGATTGATGAAGATGTTAGCACAGGAACCACCACTGGTTGTAGTTTGCATGCCAAGCACCTTTCCTCCGTCTCCTTACTTCATAGGCTATCTATCGCATGTAATCACTGCAGCTCGAGTTTTGGTCACCGCTGCTGTAGGTTGTTAGCTTAAAATAATAATAATCTGTTATGACGTCGTCTATCATTGCTTCACACGTGTCGATACGTCTTTATTTTCCGGCGCGGTTGGGGATCGGAATGATTTTGCATTATGTTGATATGCGGAGTCTTCCTGTAAGGTCCGTAACACACTTGAAGAGTTTTCGCTAGCGAGAAATGTGTTGCGAGAAAATTCAAAGATTGATAACATGGATTCAAATGGACGTCCACACACTGGAAGAAATTCTCGTTCGAGACAAAAACTTCGCGCGAGTTTCTCGCTGGAATCGGTAACTCAGCGAATTTTCTTGACACATTTATCAAAGATGTTTGACATTTATACTCTTTATGACGATCGAATGTAGAAAAAGGTATCACAGGTGGCGATGAATTGTATTGTTTTTATTTGAAAATGAGGAAAGATGGCTGATAATTAGTCAGAAACTTATCGAACTTGTACGATATCACCCGTAGGCCTATTTACATGATACACGAAACTTAAAGAAGAAATCTGGAGACAAATATCAGATTATCTGAAAATAAATAAGGCTATATTTTATTTTGATGAGATTTAATAGTAATTATTAATTAAACATATGAAATAATGTATATATATGTCTTAACAGTTTACATAATTTTAATCAGAACATAGCATATCATGAATGGCAAAAAACTGTGGTCCATTCAACCTGAAATAACGCCTAAACGTATCATCATTCAAATCGAAACCAGTGTCCAAAACTCGCCCTTAGCTTCGTAAGATACAATGTGATTTTCAGATATTTCTGGCTTTAATTTTAGGCCTAGTTTTTCTTTTCATTAACAAAATTGTTCATGTAACTCAATTTCCTCATGATCTGAATACTCAGATTCAACATAGCGTTCGTACGTAATTTGTAAACTTACATTTGAGTACGACAATATACGTAAATACATAAGCTATAATATTTCCCCCAACGAGTGATTACTATAATCAGAAAAATGCTTTCTGCATGAAGGCAGTGCATAGCGAGGTGTGATCTGTGATAGCGAGAACTCGCCAAGTGTGTGGAGGAAGGCTCTTCGCCTCTTTCTCGCAACACATTTCTCGCTAGCGAAAACTCTTCAAGTGTGTTACGGGCCTACGGAATGAGAATTATACTGTTCTCCAACCAGGAGATCAACCGAGAAAGGAATGTGCTTGCTATTGCGTCGTCTATTGGAGCGAAGTAGATAGATAATATTGCCGTTATAACGTCAGTTTAAAAAACATGCGCTCTCCTGCATATGTTATTTCCTTGTATGGAAGGATTAAAAGATCAGTGATCTAATTTTGTAACTAGAGTAGTATAAATATGTGTGTATCCATGTTATACGTTTGTGCTATGAGAGCTAGCCACGTGTGTGACCTTATGACAGCCGCGGCGAAAATGCGACTCACGAGCACATTGTGGCTCGCAGTGCTTTTCTCTCGCTTCCTACCTACAACCCCCACCCTCTCACTCACTGGAGTCAAACTCCGTTCTATTTGTATTTGTCTCGGACCTGCGAGTGGCGTATCGTCGCAATATCTCTCTCGAAACCATGTCCCTCTATAAAAACGAAAGTTTCAAGTAGGGTGGGAGGATGCATTCTTTTGCTTACAATATGATGAAAATATTAAATGTATGATTTGTTCACAAGTATTACTAGGAAAACCGTTGTATAACATAAAACGGCATTATAAGTTACTGCATGTTATTGATGAAACAGAAGGTTGTGTTATTATTATTATTATTATTATTATTATTATTATCATTATCATTATCATCTCTGTACGTCGATTCTTTTACAGCAGATGTACGAATAATGCGGTTAGATTTTCAATTTAAACTCGCAGAGTTACAATGTGACGTTAAATGAAAGCTAGATGTAAGGACTTGACAGATATTGAACTTTTCATATCTTTGGAAAAAAATAAATATTTGAAGCTTCGCTCTTTCGCTTGCTCTGTTGAAGCCATGTTCGCTGTAACTTACGTTCGTGAAAAATTATTTTCAACAATGAAAATAGTAAAAATCAAATTTAGATCACGACTGACAGACATATACCTTCGTGATCAATTACGACTGGCAGTAAGCGACATAATTCCTCATTTTGAAATTCTGCCGCAGAGACATTCTGAAGACAGTTAATATTAGGTTGTGATAATGTGTCCTATGTTTTCTTGTTCATTTCTTTCTTCGTTACACGTCCTAAACATTAACTTCCCCTTCGGTTTTCCGCCTCCCTCCATAGGTGCTATGCACGTTGCAGCTTACACAGTGGCTCGGCGCACCACGGCCTTTTCGCCACGGCTGCCTTATGACATCAACATTCATTCACAACATTACCCCGCTGCGTCTCATTCCCAAGAGACTTTCTCGTGGTTGGAGTACAGTACAGGATTCAAACCCAGGACCGTGAGCGTCCGACGCCTTGCACTTCCTCTTCATAATTGACTCACTGTGATATCGGTGACGCGGCAGCCTCGTGACGTGATTCAACGTGCGTGGATAATTCTCGATCGAAAGGTTAGATGTGCAGGAATATTGATGTGACGATGTGGCACGCCCCGCGATGTATGAAGAGGGTCGCAGCATTTTTTACCGATTAATCAGATAGGAGAGGGGGAAGGTACGCTACGCTCCGCACACGTACCATGCTGCTATAATATTGTGCTTAGTCACCTGCCGTCCCGTCCGTCGGGATTAATTTGAACGCGGGGCGGTTCGTACCTTGTGGCTGTTTACTTGTCAATTTCGTTACGCTTAAATGGCTCAGTCAACTGACTTCTCACCGTGAGTGGCCGGAATTCGATCCCGGGTAGACCCTGAAATTCGTTACGGACAAAACGGTTTGGGGTTTCTATCCAAGTGCGCATTCTCCTGAATAAGCATTTTACTGTCTCATTACACGAAGTATGAGAGAGAGTATTGCGATGCTGAAACAATATTTGTGTAGATCAGAGGTCTGCATCGGACGTTTTCGCTCGAGCGCCAAGTTGTTCATAGCATAATCCGATAGGTAGCGCACATGCATGATGGGTAAAATTGTCACGAACGATAAATCGTCGAACTGTATAAGCCGAGCGATAGACATTCGTTCTTGTTAAGTGATGAACTGTGTAGTAACATCGTATATGTTCATAATTTCAAAACTTTGCAGTGTGTAACTAACCTCTCCATAGTACAACAACAAAACTTCCTTTAAAATGTAATATAAATGTTGTAGGTATTTTTTTTTTTTTTTTTTTGCACACAGGAGTGATTTTGTTTTTGCCACATCTGATAGATGTTATTGGATGTAAATGTAATTATTATAAACGGAGAACACAATCACGATAATGCAAGAACCGTAGGATATAAAGTTTTCTAGTAATAATAAAAATAATAATAATAATAATAATAATAATAATAATAATAATAATAATAATAATAATCTCTAATAATTAGTGTATCAATCATTGCGTCTGTAACAGTTATGCAGCATGATTATTCGTTTTATTATATTTTCTGTGACATCTCTGTACTAATATTGTTATTAATCTACTGCAATATCAATAATATTTTGTAAAACGTTTCTACATTGTCGCAGTATATAGGCGGAACACTATGTATGGACCTATCATATTATATATGTGGTAAATCAAATATTGAATAATTATTAATTAGCTATAATAAGTGTATATCGAAGTTTTTCATACTATTTTATTTACAACTTCATGCTACTATTTTGGTACGTTCCATCAAACGTTTGTCATAAACTCAGAAAATAAAGCCTTATTTTTACCGTGTGAGCAAAACATATGTGTATCTTATCTGTCGCCTTCCATTCAAGATACGATATGTCGGTGAGATGACCTTGTACGGTGCTTCTATTTATTACGAGCGTATCGCGACCGATCTTATCTCACTCGAGGGTGCGACACTCGACCGAGTTCAAGCGAGCGATTTAACTCCAATGCAGCACTCTGCTGTAGATATTTCACAAAGTACACGTTTTGGGCATTGCTGATTCTGAAAAAGTTGTTTTTGTTATAGGTGTGCTGACAGTAATTTAACGAAAAGCACGTGTTTAATGGGGAGATCGATAGCTCTCTGGCACGAGAGGAAAACGTATCAGCTTATATTGAAAATGATGTTACTTTTCTGCATGCAGAAAATTCTAGAAGACCTTATGTAACTTTCTGTCCGTAATTTCACTCAGCACTCGCTAGTGTTCATTCTCCAGTTTATAAAGAGTGTGTGGATTGTTCACATACACTTTGTGTTAAATTTCCGCACAGATAAAAATCACAAGCATTTAAATTAGACCTAATAGACGTGCAGAATTTTCAGCCCTCTTAATGCTGATCTATGTGACATGTTACATTCTTGTGCTAATCTGCGTAAGATTTCGTAGGACTTAGCTGTAACTTTTCCGATCTGATTCTTGCATCGAGAAAGCTGGGCGTTATTGTCAATTATATTTTGATAAAGAGTAAGATCAACATAAAGTTTCCTTATTACCTCTTATTGGCTCATTATATGTGCGGGACTATAGCCTAAATCATTTCCATTCACCGCCGATTCGTTTTCCTCCCTTTGCATGAGAGCGGTCGGATCTCTCTACTATTACCTAGTATTACATTATGACTACTTGAAGATAGGCTATTTTTTTTACCATTATTTTGCATGCTATAAGGCAGTCATGTCAATTGATGCCCATAGAAGCAATCGCGCGCTTTAGAGCTCAGGAGCGGTTTACAGTGGAAAGGAAAGAGACAGACGAAAGAGGTAGTATATGCCGCTTGGTCGAGCTATATACAGGGATGGCCAGCACTGATTCAATGGATAAAGGGAAGAGAACTTATTAAAACTGTATCCATGTTAATTTTTAGATTTGTTTGAGAAGTATAAGTGCATTATAAGAATGTAAGCTTTAATTTTAATGCTCATATTTCACAGATGTGTTTTTTTAATTCGAAAGGATTTTTTTTTTCATTTTTTTATATAGAAAAGTGAAATTTTCAGATATAGATCTATTTATTTAGTAGCGATACAGGTACTGAAGCAATGTTTTCGTAAATATAATATACCGTAAATACGTAGACTATTACTGAAGATAGTGTATTATAAATTTTGAAAATATTCGCACGGAAAATGTTTGTAAGGAAATGAATTAACAAAGCAACTACTGTTACATCATAAAAGATATGTGCTCGTGTGTTGTAAAAATGTCAGCTCTATAGCTTCAGCAGATTTCGAGAAAATAATTTAATATTCTGATGATAGGAAGTTGCTCACCAATATCACCTAAAAAGCATAATGCGATAAGAGTTTTGTTACGGAATATTAGTTAAACTTAAAACAGATACAGTACCTTTGCTTTGTACTGTAATATTGTTTTGATTAGTTTATTGATTACTTTTATAAGGCTAAAGATACCATCAATATCAATTCCAACTTATCATGTCATATTCAATCTCTTTCTTTGGAATATCACTTTCTTTATGAATGATGTGTTTCATCCACTTAGTATAGTATAGTTGTACTACTAAGGGATTTATGTGAATATTCCTTCTTAACTGTTTATTATGTTATTAAGATTTAAAACACAAATGCAATATTAAGAAATTGGTGTTAGTACTTTTGTTTTACGGACAGTATAAATAATATCAAACAGAAAGAAGCCACATAAAAATAGCGACATAAAATTTCACGTTCCGTTTGAAGTTTGTGCACCACTGTTTACTTAATTCAACAGGCTGCTTATTCCTCCTTCCAATCCTAGCGCCTGATACCCGAGCATGACGTCAAGGTCAGAAAAATGCCCTTGCTTTGACATCACTCCTATAAGGAACAACTTATCTAATGCGCTGTTGTCATATAACGCGATATTAAGTTCTGTAGGTAATTACAGATAATAACAAATATAATATTTTAAAATTCAGAACGAAAAGTTGAATTTGTTGCGATCAAATTTCTACACATGAAGGGCTCCCTGCAAATTCGGTGAAATTAATGTTTTGCTTGTTTCATACGTTACAAAAATGCCCAACCTTTTAGTGCAAGAACGGTGTGATTCCGAGCATTTGGTAGTAAGTTACAGTGAAATTGGAGCTGAGCTAATCAATCGTTTAGTTCCAAAAAGGAGACAGCTTCTGAAGCTATATACTGTACAAAGTGCACCGTAAGTAGTGTCATTAATTTCAAGGGGTTATTCTTTGAAATATTTCAAACAAAAATGTTCAATATAATTATTTTGCTCGTTTTTGCTTCCTTTTTGAGATAAAAATTGTTCTATGAGAAACATATAGCGTGTTTTAGGAAAGCCATTGATTTAATTTCCAATTTTAGTAATTAGTAATTTTAAAAGAGCAGTGTATTATGATAATAAACTATTGAAATAATTTTAGTTTTGTCCTTTAAGTGTGCAGAAATGTGATCCGAACAAATGTAACTTTTCGTTCTGCAATGGAATTTTACAATGTTATATTTGTTCGGATCAGATTTCTGCACATTTAAATGACAAAACTAAAATTCTTTTAATAATCTATTATAATACGCTGCTCTCTTAAAATGACCGAGCATATTGGAGATTAAATCAACGGCTTTCACAAAACACGCTATGAAATGTTGCATATAAAACAATTTCTATCTCGAAAAAGAAGCAAAAACGCGCAAAATTGTATTAAATTTTTTGGCTTGAAATATCTCAAAGAATAACGCCTTGAAATTAATGCCATTACGGTTCAATCTGTATGTATGTATGTATGTATGTATGTATGTATGTATGTATGTATGTATGTATGTATGTATGTATGTATGTATCTGCTATGTCTTGTGTTGTTCACGAATGATATTGTCACATTAAATTGTGTGTTCAGTTCAAAACGCGATTAATTATATTCAGTGTTATTGCAAAAAGGAGGTAACTCCATTATTTGTTTATATTTTATCGCCATCCTAAATTGCTCCATCGCAACATTAACATAGCCTCAAATCACCTTCAGGAAGCCTTAAACATCATATGCCCTTGGCTTGAAAATTGGCGCATCGCACTGAACTATAATAAATGCGAAGCAATGAAATTTACTTTGTCCTAATCCTCCATGCATAAATCTTTCAACCAACGTGATACCGTGGAAACCAAAGGATGAAGCTGTAAAATATCTTGGAGTGCACTTAGATCGCCGTCTATCATGGAAACATCACATCAACAACAAACTTAAATTGACCTACTCAAGACTCACTAAATTATATTCGCTCCTCAACAAGAAATCATCTCTAAAGCTACAAAATTGCATGCTACTTTACACATCTCTATTCCGACCTCTACTGCTTTATGCCTGTCCTGTCTGGGGAGGAGCTGCAATAAGTGAAATTAAACACATCCAGTCATTTCAAAATAAAGTCCTACGAATTTCACTCAATTCTCCTTGGTTTGTCCGTAACAGCCAACTATACAGAGAAACTGATATTGACACAATCAAACAGTTTATTCATTCTCAAGCTAAGAAGTTCTATAACAGCCTAGAAAATGTTCCAGACGCCATCCACTACCCTCTCGGAAGGAAGTCCACATTTCCCACCAGAATCAAGAGCCGACTTCCAATGGACCTCATATTATAATCAAAATTTATCACCACACCAACCTATGTAAATAATTATTTATTAACAATTATTTTTGTTCATTGAGGAGCCCAATTTAGGCTGCCCTCAATTCAGTGTCATATATTGTATTTATATTTTATTTAGAAATTATCTGTATAGCGCTAAATGCGCTGATCGATCAGTAAATTATTTTAAAAAATCCTAAATTGCTGATTGTAATAAATTATTCAGTCATCAAAATGAAACTCCTATATACCTTGGACATAGGCCGATTCTGAAAAAGGAAAGAAGCTCAGTTAAAATTTCAAATTTTTAGAATGTTTTTTGTTGTTTTCCACAGCTTTTTAAAAGTGGCGCTACCTCGTTTTTGCAGGGAGCCCTTCACATCTAAAAGAACAAACCTAAAATTCTTTCAATCATATAAATTATCATACCCCACTTCTCTCTTAAATTGACTGAGCATATTGAGAATTACATCAATGAATTTTCCAAAACACGCAATGGAAAGTTTCGTATAAAACAACTTTTAACCGTTCCGCTATATACCACATGGAAGACTATCTTTGGGACGCCCCCTGAAAAGATGGACGGAGACCGTAACAGGCCATTAGGCCTAATACCAGCAAGGATGATGATGATGAAGGAAGCAAAAACGAGCAAAATTATATTAAACTTTTTTGTTTCAAATATCTCAAAGAATAATTCCCTGAAATTAATGACATCACCCTGTATATCCCAATTAAAAAATGTACAGTACATTATACAGGGACATCACTTTATTTTTACCAACATTTTTAACATTAACCTGGCTATACACTGTTGCCCCCTTCCATTACAGGAGTTTGATGTTACTAGTGCAATATGTAAACAAATCATTTTACTAGGTATAGGAGGAGAGAAAAGTAGTGTATCCATTTATGTTGTAGGGAAATACGATATTACGATTTTCAGTTTGATCATCACTTTTATGGAATTTATCAAAATACAGTAGAGTAGTAACATTTTTTTTTTCAAAAACTCAACTTTTCAGGCGGCTATGTTCGTTATGTAATGTCTACTTTATTTAGCATATTAATTATTGATGTTAACATACAATATAGAGAGTGCGTTTAAATTGAGGGGCTCATATGTAAAGGGCTATAAGTGCACTTAAGTTACTTTTGAGAAAATGGGGTTTAAATATTTAAGCTTTCGTAAAATCGGTAAAATTTTTATTTAAATTTGAATGTGTGATGCGATTAAAATATCCCTTTGCCACTAAAATTTTAGATACTTTTGCTTACACTGGATGCACTTAACTCATGTTATTACAACTGTCACTAGCATTCCTTTGCTTCTAGCCACTTCAATTAAAAAAAAAAAGCTAATCTGAATTTTTAAACAAGTTGCTGAAAATGGTTGCCGTTCATTACAATGCAGGCTTCAATTCAGTACGCATATTATTAAAAACATTTTGAAGCATATTCTCTGAAATTGAATGTATCGTTTCTTAAATATAATTTTTTAGTACGATATTATTAATATAGGTTCTTTCTTCTATAGAAAACGCAATCATATTTATGAAACACACTATACATTGCAGTGTTTACTTCACTGCTTGAAGACTTCGAATGCAACAGCGGCCGTAAGTTTGTGTGTCTGACGGGAGCAAGGACATTAGTGAAGGGTTGGGAGTGAGGTACATTCAGAAATGCAGGTACAATAAAAAATGCAAGTAAAAATAAAATGATGTCCCTGTAGTTACATTACATGTTAATGTTATCTGAAGTCTGTGATTAGTGTAATATGTTACTAATATGTAATGGAGGGGGAAATGAACTGGCTACCCTATCTCGTTGTCTTCTGGCTTAGTTTACTCATGAGTGATTACTTATTGGTGCCGTTCAAACCTGTCTTCGAACAGTTGACTAAACAACAAACAGCATGTTTTTACATTTTTTGGTACGAAATTGTTTATAAAAAGTTTTAGGGGTTAATTTTTTATTCCTTCAATTGCGTGTCGCATTATTTCCCCATTGCCACATTATTACGATACACAGTAATTTCATCATATCCGTGTACACCAGTGATGTCAAAGCAAGCGCATTTTTGTGACCTTGACGTCGCACAGTGGTTCCAAACTCAAATCTGACTGGACAAAAGGTATAAATGTTTGATCTTCAAAACAATATAAATACTGCAGTTCTATAATCCTAAATAGTCGTGTATCTACTATTCGTATTCAGTTTTTCATAAAAATGATTGTGGTCTGCGCAGGAGCAGGTAGAAGTCAAGTGTTCAGCACAGACATTCTATTCTCGTTAGCATCGCCCGGCAAGTTACCTTCGGAACATTAATGTGAAGATATAATATATTGCCAATCCCCTTCGAGTTTCGATGAATAAAACTACAGGCATTTCTCTACATATTTAGTGCATTTTCGAACTTTAACATTGTGTTATTTAGTTATAATACTCATTAAAACACAGAGAAGTGTTCCATGAAAATTTTTAAAATTTTATTTGCTGTAGCAGGCCCGCAAAAGCAAAGGCCACAAAAGACCATTGTCAAAGCAGGTTCAGCATTTACATTAGTCATTTAGGTATGTAATTATAAAGGTTTTGTGACCAACTTCAACCACCTTCTCCTTTTATTTATATTTTAGTGGTGGTGGACGGAATTCTAAGAAGAGAACTAGTTGAAATTTCGTGAAAAGAAAATAATATTTTAAGAAGATGAGCCTGTGTGTTTGAGTATGTATTAATTAAAATGGTTTAGGAGATTATGAGGGACATGATCGTAAATTAGTGCAGAAAAAAATGCTGAATTCTGAATGAAACTTAAAGAGCAATGGACTAATTGCCTATATGTATTATAACATTTTCTTAAGGAAATACAAGGATTGGTTAAGTGTTAAAATGACTTAAAAAAAATAGACTGTGTCTATCAACGAAAAAACAAAGATCGTCCACAAAAGCCGTTTCGTGAATGTGCTGAGAAAAGTCAGAAGAGGAAGCTGACGTTTGGTGGAAACATACTTGGTTGGTGAGATTGCTCTTATCGCAGAAATGGATTTAAGACCAACATATAGGCCTGATGCAGCAGAAATGGTAAAGCAAATGTTAAGTTTTTACTCAGAAAGGGCCACGAAAATGAATGAAAGAAAAGAAAACAAGATCGCTTACGTAAAGAAATGAGACTTCCTGTCGTCATTCCTAAAGCAGAATTTGGTACGACTAATGACGGGATTAGCGCGCGGAGGTTCTTCAGGTTTGGCATCAGAAGCTACTGGCGTAGATGAAGGCTTAATTCGGTGATTTGGAACCATCTTTAAAACCAGTGGTCGTCATTTCGTTACTCGCGAATCAACCCCTTAATATACAAGCAGGGCGGAGGGGTAAGGCATGATTTCCCTCCCCTTAGCCAGCACTTGTTCATTCAACGTTAAGCAATCTGGATATCCTCCTCTCCTACATTCCCTTTTGCTGTGTATTGCGGGCTGCATTTTATATGACGTAATCTTTGCCGACCATTGCTTAAAACAATCGCCAGTGGGAGATTTTGAAAAAATACTGTTTGGGCACTGTAGAATTATACATCCAGAAATATAAGTGGTATTATATGCCGCAAAGTGTGCATAAAATACATATCCATGTTGCGCAGTTGATAAAGGAAGCCGTACTTTTGTTGGGATGATGTCCGAGGAACCCCAAGAAGTCCGATATAAAGGTTACAAGAATTTCAGGGAATAAGCTTATCACGCGCGCAAATTTTGTAGAGCCGATACGACGATGGATTTGATGGAATTTCCTCTGGCCCGATGGTAAGCAGTCTTCGTATCTAACTCCAAAAGAGTAGAAAAAGTGTATCTTCTGTTTTAGATCTACTGAGACTGCTCCAGGATCACGATGGTGATGATGATGATTATGTTTGAAAATTAATAGAGTTACAGCTCTCTAAAATATCTGTAAATATTTCAAATGTAGGTTTATTTAACCAGAGTTAGCGGTTTTGTTAAAATTGTATTAATATATAGACTATTTTATTTTAAAAATGAAATGATATTTGACTCAATATCTACGACTGTTGTGTATTTTTAGCATCTTTCACACATTAAAATTAAATAGAAAGTATATAATGCATTTGTGATTTCGTTCCAATCCCTGCGAAAATCAGTTGTGTAAAATTATTATAATTCTTTAAAATTCAACCACTGTGAAAGGGTGGTTTATTTTATCCAATCGTAATCAGAGTTTACACGCAAATGCAAAATGCCAATTGTAACCTGTATACAAAATTTTATGAAAATATGTTAGAAACGAGGAGAGTTATTAATTTTGTCCTGCTAGATTTGTATTTTGAACCACTGTGCGTCGTGCGCGGGCATTAAGCGCTAGGTATGCTATAAGGAATAGGTAAGCAGCCTGTTGGATTAAGTAAACAGTGGTGCACAAACTTCAAACGGAACGTGAAATTTTGTGTCGTTATTTTTATATGGCTTCTTTTTGTTTGTTATTTTCTGTATTGTCTGTAAAACAAAAGTAGGCAACGAACACCTATTTCTTAGCCTAATATTGCAGTTGTGTTTTAAACTTTAATAACATAATAAAGAGTAAAGAAATAATATTCACACAAATTCCATAATAACTACAACTATACTGTACTAAGTGAATTAAATACATCATTCATAAAGAAAATGTTATCCCAAAGAAAGACACTGAATGTGACATGATAAGTTGAAATTAATATTGATGGTATCTTTAGCCTTATAAAAGTAATCAAAACAATATTATATCACAAAGCAAAGTTGTCTAGGTATATGTTTTAATTGTAACTAATATTACATAATTAAACTCTTATCGCATTATGCTTTTAGGTGATATTGGTGCACAACTTTCTGTTATCTAAATTATCTCGAAATCTGCTGAAGCTATAGAGCTGACGTTTTACTATCATATAGGCACATATCTTTTGTTTGTGATGTAACAGTATTTACTTTGGTAATTCCATGCGAATATTTTCAAACATTTTAATACACTACGTATTTACGATATATTAGATTTACGAAAACTTTCTTTCAGTACTTGTAAGGCTACCAAACAAACATATCTGAAAATTTCACTTTTCTGTAAAAAAGTTTAGAAAATATTCCTTTTGAATAAAAAAGCAAACTTGTGAAAAATGAATATTAAAATTAAAACTTACATTCTTATAATGCACTTATACTTCTCAGACAAATCTAAAAATTAACATGCATACATTTTAATAAGTTCTCTTCACCTTATCCATTGAATCAGTGCTGGCCACCCCTGTATATAACTCGACCTCTTTCGCCTGTCTCTTTCCTATCCGCTGTAAAGCGCTCAGGCTCTCCTGGACTCTAAAGCGCGCGCTTGCTCCTATGGGCATCAGTTGACATCACTGGCGTACACTTTGAAGTCCAAGGGGCCGTTAAATTATACTAATTGTTTCCAGATAACATTTACACGTGATTAAGCACTGTTATAGGGTATTCCATGTTCATAGATTTCGTATGTAGAACTTCACTTGTACTGTAGCTGCATGTAAGAGCTGAAATGGAAGCGGCAGACTTCCTCTTATGTATAGCTCGCGCCTCATGTTCTGGGAATCTGTTATTAAGACTAATGTCGACAAGTTTACGGAGGGTTAAGATATTTTTTCCTGCAGTCAGTTTGTGGTCAGACCACTAAGTTATTCAATGCGTTCGCTTTCCATCTCCTTACATATTTCATGAATAAGAATCAGTTCCGGGTAAGCTAGGAAACTAATGGATTTCCTTCTCTTTCCCCGCCTTAATCCGGCACAACACGTGCACTATGCATGTCAAGATTCATTCGCTCCGCACTTGTTACCAGTTAGGTTTTCGGAAAAGGGAAAAGGTCTTACCCTTATGAGTGTAGGCCTATAAGAAATTTATCCAAGAAAAATTCTCTGAGTATGGTCCCATTATGAGTAAGATGTGTAGCCTACAAATGTTGTAGGCTAATTGATCTGTGTACCATTACGGAAGTCGTAATTATGAAAGACCGATTATTTAAATCTAAAAATTTGTCCAGGAAAAAGTAATAAAATATTTGGTCAAAAAACCGTATTTCTCACTATAAGGGCCGATTGTATAAATCATTTAATCTTAGATCAGAGGTTAAATTGATCCTCGTTCTAGCTGAACTTGGAATTTTGTGTTGTATAAAGTCTAATCTGAGATTAATTTGTCTTACACTAAAGTCAACTTTGACTGAAGAAATTTCTCCGATTAAGTTAGATGATCCAAGTTCTTCAGTTATTTCTTTTCTGTTTGAAATATACGAGTGGCAGACTGTGCAAAAAGAATAACCATTATTATTAATATCAATACATATGGTAGGAACATTTATATATATATATATATATATTTTCAATTTCTTGCCTTAATACACAAACATTCTTATATTTTATAAGGCTTTATCGTGTTCAGCAGTATCAAATAACATAACCTATAATTATATTATGTTTATAACAACCATTATTATTAATGGATATGATAGGTAAATTCATGAATTTTCAATTAGCTGTATTACTAAAGGAAAATTGTCGTTTTATAAAGCTTTATTACGTTTAGCAGTATCAAACACCATAACATGATAACAATTTGGAGAACGGTCAACCTTCTTCTTATTGTCCGCCATTATTTATAATGCACAAAACAAACCAGTGTCTCCAACAGAGTGTACGGAAAGTCGCCAAAAAGTAGTTGGAAAGTCGCTACATTTGTCATTATCAACAAAGAAAGATTAAATTTTGTCACTATGGGGTGCTAGAAAGGTCGCTAAATCCCTATTTAAGCAATAGGCTATAAAAGTTACAAGAAATTGTCGTTGAAAAAAAGTTAAAGTCGTTGATTGGCAACACTGAACAACCCTGTACAACATGGCCCGCGCATCACATACTTACCCTTTTATGCGATGTTGCCAAATCCTTTTTACGTGAACTTAGATTGCATTTGAACCAAGGTAATTTGATCGCAGAAACGTTTTATGCAATAGAAGTGTCTGAACTCGGTTCACTTTCCGATCTTCGATCAAAGTTGAGCTTTAGTCAGGGAGTTTTATACATTTGGGCCTAAGAATATTATCTAATTACCATTTCGGAGCCACCGGGGTAGCTCTGTCGGCTAAGGCGCTTGTCTGTCGATCCGGAGTTGCGTTCGGGTGCGGGTTCGATTCCCGCTTGGGCTGATTACCTGGTTGGGTTTTTTCCAAGGTTTTCCCCAACCGTAAAGCAAATGTCAGGTAATCTATGGCGAATCCTCGGCCTCATCTTGTCAAATACCATCTCGCGATCACCGATCCCATTGACGCTAAATAACCTGGTAGTTGATACATCGTCGTTAAATAACCAAGTAAAAAAAAAAACATTCGGATTCCGTTTGTCAAATTTTGTGAAACCTTGTCTAGACCTAATATACGATAGCAATCAGTGTAAATATTTGTGCTTGGAAAACTGACCAAAATTTGTTCGAAAACCGTATACAGGATGGACAGAGTCAAAAGGGAGAAATTGTGGATTATTATGGAAAACTATAGCTACACAATACACCTAATAAATGTTCCTAAAAGCTTATACCATGATACTAAAATAATAATAACTTAAATATTGGACAAGGTAAAACTGCAGAAATTTTAATAAATCAAGGCGTTAGACAAGGGCGTAGTTTCTTACCCACTCTTTTTAATGTAGGCCTATAAAGTAATGACATTATCCAGATATGGAAACGAACAATTAAACCAGGAATAAAATTAAATAGAAAATGTAGTTTAAATATTTTATTATGCCGATGATTTAGTAATAGGCTAATTCAAAATAATGAAGATGATTTGCAGTATTCTTTACACCACTTAAATAATGTTTGTTCTGAATACAATTTTAAAATATCGAAAGGGAAAAACGAAAGTTAATGACATTCTGGGGGAAATCAGCTGTTAGACCAAAAATAATTTTGGAAGATAAACCTGTAGAACAAGTTTGAAAGTTGAATTATTTGGGATGTGAAATAAATATACATAACGAAAATATAAAATACATACAAACAAAATTGAATAAATTTAAGATGATTTGTGGAACAATACATAGAACACTGTTTGTTACCCTTTCCACGGTAAACTAGGAAATATTACGATTTTGATTTTGATAATTTTCGTTCGGTTTTTATTTACTCAAAATATAGTAGGCCTACAGTACTAACAATAAGTGTGTTTTACTCACTAACTCAACTATCCAGGTGGACGTATTCATTATGAAATGTATAGTATACTGTGTATAGCACATTAGCATGCAATATGGAGAGTAGGCCTACATTTAAATGGAAAAGTAATCGAAATCTGGATATTTAAACAAATTGTTGAAAATAGTGACCGTTCATTTCGATGCAGGCTTCAATTCTTTTGTGCATATTATCGAAGACGTTTTTAAGCATATCTTCGGGAAATTGAATGCATTGTTTTTTTAATTAATTCTTTAGTTCTTCTGTTGTTGTAGGATGTTTAGCAAACACAACTGTTTTATTTATTTATTTTGGTGGAGTTAAGGCCATCACGCCTTCTCTTCCACACCACCAGAAATACAATACAACTACAAGAAAAATTACACATCTATGCAATTAATCTACAGTAGTAACGAGTTACAGAATGAATATGACATAAAAAACAACTGAACATACAATTACAAATTAAAAATAATAAAAATTAGTCTTACAGTAACTCCAAAAGAAATAATGCAAAGCACTCAACTCAGGCGACGTGGGGAGCCATAATTCTGTTTATGCTGAAATAGTTATTTACCTACTCTATAACAGAGTACTTTAAGTACTGTAAATTCAATCTTTCTTCTGCCCGATCCGTACAGATAAATTTACTCAGACATGCTATTTATTGGTTATGTCGCGGGGTCGTAGAAAGGGGGAAAATCAGTGACAGTTACTTAACGAGGCCATTTTATTTAAATTATTTTAAACATTTTTTTATAATATTACGTGCCCACTAGCCTTTACAGAGGGGCAAGCAGAAATGGGTGTGGGAAAACGGGATGCGACATAATCAAATGACGTAACAATACCTGTGCGAAAATACCTATGATTCTATAAATAAATGTTCTTTCTTCACTGAAAAATGCGACCACATTTCGGGAACGTACTGTACTCACTCAGTACTGTTTACTATGACCGTACGACTCTGCCTGCTTATGTGGCCTTAGTTCTGTTTGAGGACGAGTGGAGGTTTACTAGTAGAAGGAGTGGGAGTGAAGTACGTTCAAAAACTCAGGTGCAATAAAAATTGAAGTAAAAATAAAATGATGTCCCTGCACTACAACACTACCACCACTACCACAACCACTACTACTACTACTACCACCACCACTGCTACTACCACCACCACCACCACCACCACCACCACCACCACCACCACCACTACTAAAAGTGTGTGTGATGTATCTTGTCTCACTGTATTGTTATGGTGATGGAGTGGAGCGATGCCGTCCATCCATCCATCCAGTGGCGGAAGGGACTAGTTGATATACCTTATTTTATTTCAAGGAGTGCAGTTCGGTGGCTCCTTTGAACACCCACTTACAGATTTATGACTTCCTACATAAACACCTCTGACAATTTCATCCTGTCCCCTCGTCCCAACATTGCACAGTTGCCATAATCCTGGTGACCCTGAAATGAGACTGACGGGATTCTTGGAATTCGGAAAAGATGCAGCAACTCTGCCTCCACGTGGATATGACGAGAGCCTGTCAGTTCTTGTGAACAAGGGTTGTGATTGGTTACTGACAGGAGAAGACAAGATTTCCGTCACCGTAAGGAAGATATATATTTATGACAAGCAGTTTAGTAGGGGGCAGTAGAAGATCTGTCGGCAAAGTCCTTTCTATGAAACTGCACTCCATGAAAAAAATAAAAAATAAATAAATAAAGTATCCATTCCGTAGCACAAAATAAAATAACAAAATCTCTCTCTTCGTCCTGTATAGTTCCGTCACTGGGCTTGTCTTTCAAGAAACTGAGTTCCGATAGCCTGTACAATAACACAATTTTGAAAGGAATACTGAAAATTTACAACCCTTCTATAATCTCCACCCTCATTTGAAGGGACTTGGTTTTACTGCTACTGAGACAAGGTAAACCTTACCAGGTATACCACCACCACCACTAGTCTGCTCTAATGTTTTGTTAATATTCCAATACGTGCATCCACTGAAACTCTGTTTAAAGAAATGATAGGCAAGAAAATTTATAAAATCTGGTCGCCAGATTACGATGATACCTGGATCTGCGCACACGCATACAAACACGAGTGCATACATATACATATTGCGTTAGAAAAGACTTGTACGTTATAAAATTCTTTTACGTATTAAATTTCCTCTGGGGTATTGTGAATTAAACGTATTAAATTGCATTCTTCGCTAGAAAGGGAACTTCATCTTGATCCTTAATCTTGATGGAGGAGGATTTACCTTCCATCCATCAAAATGAATTATGTGTAGTGTGTACTGTATGCCGCCTCTTCAACCCCAGTCCCTGTTACATCTCTCCTCCACCCCCGTTACTCGGAGCAATGCGTTCATAGAACATTTTACCATCGATTCAGTTCTGCTGCAACCTTCTGGTCTAATTTCATAATGTTACATCCTTTGCGTCATTGCACCACCACTATTCGTACTAGATTCTATTATTGTCGGGGTGGATCGCGAAGGGAGCAGAGGGTGAATGGGTAATATTTAGATCCTTGGATGTTTTGCGAGTCCGTGCCACTTCGGGATTGGAAACTTTGAGTCAGGTCAGGTCGGTTGGGTCACCAGGTTGTTGGGGGAGGGAGGGGGTGTGTTTCCTCTTGCCCCGGGGCTCAGCTGGTAGAGTCAGCCCGCAATGTCACGGCCAGGCAGTGAGCGTTTTGGCTTTGCCACGTGACGTAATAATGACTAGAGAACCCCCTCCAACCCGATCAATACGGCACGGGGTGAGCGGGGGGGGGGATGGTGAGGAGTGGTGGAATTTCAGCTGATTTCCCATGCGGTGATAATTATGGAATCTGGCGGGGGTGGACAGGTATCAACACCGTGGGGGGGGTTTATTTTCGGATGCAAGACCTTGCTTTACTTTTACCTCAAGTCTCGGAGAAGAAGGTGAAGTCAATAGTGCTGGTGTTTGACAACACCCCGCCCGCCTTCTCCTTTCCCTTTCTTCGTAGCATGCGCCGTGTACAAAACGGGGCGTGGATCGTGCCTTGTCATGTGTAATATTTCCACTACTTCGCATTGATCTGCATCTCTTTCATGTACTAGCGGAGATGGGAATCTCGCCCCCATCCCGCTAGCGTTTTTAGTGTACTGATAATTATTCTCACATGGATCAATACTTTCCATCTACGAGTTCGAACGTCTAAAATGGCTGAGACGTGCATCTTTAAAAGCTGTGTGGTCGTCCGTTCGAATCCGCGTAGAAGATAAATATTTCGTTGTCATGTCCTGTTGCCTTACATCGAATGACGTCACTTCACAAGTATCTCATTGTGTCCGCTTGATATATGTAAAAGGGGATAATAAAATATACTTGATAGATTCATGACCAGGCAGAGAGCGACAGGTGAATGGACGTACGAATATATTAATGGGACGAAGAACTGAACGGAAGTATTAATGAATGGATTGATGAATAAATAGTTCGAAGAGCGGGTATATAGAACGGTGAATAAATAAATACGCGAATGTATGGATTGATAAATGAGTTGACAATAGTTTGATGGGTACATGAATGGCTGGATGGATAGGTAAATGGACAGATGAACTGATAAATGGATAGGCATATAGACGGATGGACGGTTAGGGAGATGGATGAACGGATGAATGTGCAAGGAGATGAACGGACAGAGAGGGTTATGTATAGATATAGACCGACGAATGTGTATAGAGATGAACGAACGGATGTGTATGGGGATGGACGGACGGATGTGTATGGAGATGGACGGACGGATGTGTATGGAGTTGGACGGACGGATGTGTATGGAGATGAACGGACGAATGTGTATGAAGATAGACGAATTAATGTGCATGGAGATGAACAGACGGATCTGTATGGAGATGGATGGATGAATGTGCATGGAGATGGATGGATGAATGTGCATGGAGATGGACGGACGAATGTGTATGGAGATGGATGGATGAATGTGCATGGAGATGGATGGATGAATGCGCATGGAGATGGACGGACGAATGTGTATGGAGATGGATGGATGAATGCGCATGGAGATGGACGGACGAATGTGTATGGAGATGGATGAATGTGCATGGAGATGGATGAATGAATGCTCATGGAGATGGACGGACGAATGTGTATGGAGATGGATGGATGAATGCGCATGGAGATGGATGGATGGATGAATGTGTATGGAGATGGATGGATGAATGCGCATGGAGATGGACGGACGAATGTGTATGGAGATGGATGGATGAATGTGCATGGAGATGGATGGATGAATGCTCATGGAGATGGACGGACGAATGTGTATGGAGATGGATGGATGAATGCGCATGGAGATGGATGGATGGATGAATGTGTATGGAGATGGATGGATGAATGCGCATGGAGATGGACGGACGAATGTGTATGGAGATGGATGGATGAATGTGCATGGAGATGGATGGATGAATGCGCATGGAGGTGGACGGACGAATGTGTATGGAGATGGATGGATGAATGTGCATGGAGATGGACGAACGAATGTGTATGGAGATGGATGGATGAATGTGCATGGAGATGGATGGATGAATGCTTATGGAGATGGACGGACGAATGTGTATGGAGATGGATGGATGAATGCGCATGGAGATGGATGGACGAATGTGTATGGAGATGGACGGAGGGATGCGCACGGAAATGAACGGACGAATGTGTGTGGACATGGACAGACGAATTTGCATGGGGATGGAGGACGAATGTGTATAGAGATGAACGAACGGATATGTATGAAGAGGAACGAACGAATAGTATGGAGATGAACGGACAAATGAATATGGAGATGGACGGACGAATGTGTATGGAGATGGACGGATGTGCACGGAGATGGAAGGACGAATGTGCATAGAGATGGATGGATGAATGCTCATGGAGATGGACGGACGAATGTGTATGGAGATGGACGGGTGAGTATGTAGGTGGACGGACAGATGGGTAGGCAGATGGACGAACAAATATAGACGAATGCGTGGATCGATGCATAGATGATTGAGTAGATGGATGAATGAATGGACGGACCGATAGATGCATAGACGAGTAGATAGTCTGATTATAATGAGAGAAACAGATACAGAGATTAAGTCACACTCTACATTAATTTATGGCTGAATTGGACTGCAGGCCTCCTAAAGTTGTGAATTATATTAGAGATGAATTACTTGGATACGTTTCCATACCTCTAAGTTTGTTTTAATAAGGATAATTTATTTCCATATTTCCTCGATTCGGTCGATGCGTAAGGACGGGAACCACTGCGAAGTGCAGGGATGCGAACGCGTCTGCAAATCAATACCTCGGACTATCACTTCAATGCGGCACACTTTCGGACTTCGAGGTGGATGCGTTCGAAATATAAACAAAAGTTTGTAAATAAGTAAAAGACAAATTGTGATTAAACTGAACCGTTATGACCACAGGTAGGAAGTTCGTACCAAAACAGTAGATTTCAGTTGAGTAGACTACAGCTAGGAGTATAGATGTCACCCACGCCTCGCTCTACTCCCGCTCGCTACAGACGATAACTTACATAGTATGTTCACATAACTCATAGTGGCATTCTGTGAAGCTGTGTAGAGTCGTGAATAGTTTGAAGAATATTGTTAATGTATATTAATATTTTAGGTTCTGAACAAAGTTAGCTATTCCGTATTATTGTAGGCTATTGTTTACATAATGATAATATTATGCATGATTCCAAAAAAGTAAAATAATCTGTTATTAAATAATTATGCAAACAGGAGTACGCAACACGTTTATTTTTTCCCGGATTATTCCTCCTTAAATGTTAATGTCTCGTGCTGCTATACATTCGATTGCATTACCAGTAGCGGCTGGTGTTCAAAATAATGTGCTACAATCTCTATATCGGCCTACTGTATACACTTATATGCATTTATCTTAATTTGGGACTCGCCTAGTTACGAAATATGGAGTTCCTTCCTACTACAGAACTTGTCAATTACCCTGGTGTTAAACGTTAAACCCCTCAATCTTGGACATCATACTCTTTTCTATTGACAGTATTGCAAGAGCAGTGAGGCGATCCTGGGACATAGTGTTCCTTAAAAACGTTTTTATGCGTTTAAAGCAAGAAAAACATCTTTCTGGCTCAGCAGTGGTCATTTTGTGTTGTAACCAAAATATTTAACAACTTCGTTACTTCACAGAATGGATCCCGTGAATTGTTGGAGACTATCTTTTGTAACAATTGAACAGCCATCTATATTTCGGAAGTCGGATCTTCCGTATAGAACTCCAAGTTGTGTCTTTAACATTCTTTTGTTCAGTACAGTACTACAGCTGTTGACAGCAACTTCAAGTTCGCGTTCAGGAAAATTATGCAAAAAATTGTCAAAAAATTCGCTGTTTAACAATTTTGTTGCGTCTAGGTAGCTTAAAGATTGGAAACGATGAGTAGTTTCCTGAATTATACGGTTACATACCTCCTTGGCATCAATTTTCTGGGATTCAAATTTCCGTCGCTTGCTGACTGATTCAGGAGGAACCTCAAAAAACTGGTAGATGGCAGTAGCAGTCGAACATTTGAATTACCAAATACATTGTACATAGTTCCGAGTTCCTCCACTAACAAGCATTCTTTCCTTACGCTTTACTTTTGCAATCTCGAAGCTGTGTTGTGCTGAAGCTGACTACAGCACTTCCCCGCGTAAAAATAGCCAATCAGAGCAGTTATTTCAGCTTCGCACATGCGCATTAACTGTCTACATTTTCATGTAAGTTTTGAGTAGCACAACGAACCCCCTGAGGCACCAAAGAGCGAAGAGCGAAGACTAAACACTCTATAACGCGTCATGAACATAACCACGGGAAATTGTCAAATGGCAGATCAAATACTATGGTATTGCAAACACTTTATTTGATAAAAAATTATCATTGTGCTGTAGCACATAAGGACGGGCCGCCCCTGTGCATTACAGTACCAAGTTCAACATCGGAATAACGATACGAACTTCCTAGCTGTCAGTACAATAGAAATGAAAAATTTTCTTGAAAATAATTATGAATTTAATATTATGTGCCACATACGAGATAGACTATTAGATTCACAAAGTAGTTGTTCACCTGATGATAGTAAGAAATACTGTATCATAGGTCTATTTCAGATTTGCTCCAGTAACGTGTTGTGACGTAGAACGAATATTTTCAGAGTACAAATATTGTTTTTTTTTCTGAACATAGAAAGAGTATTTCTTTTGATAAAATGAAAATTTTCATTGGTATTCGTTATAATGAGGGTAGAATCACAATTGTATACTTTGTATGTTATTTTTATATGTAGGCCTATGGGTAAGTTAAATTATTTTAGTTTGTCAGTTACGAAGTTTATAATTACAAATTTTTGTTTCATTATATCATTAGTTTATTATCATCATCTTGTTCTAAGGCTGTGGACGATTGAAGGACATGTTTGGTTACTACCTGGCTGTACAGTTGTTCACGATGTTCTGAGCTATAGTGGATCAAGTCACCAAAGCGTTGCATCAATTAACATCACAATTATTTATATTTTATAAATCTATAATTTGAGAATGGAGCAATAAAATTATTGCTAGGGAAATTAGGTAATCCCCTAGAGCAAATTAACTTTAAGGCCCATTATCCCAAAACTACGGCTCATGGACTTGATCCACTTTAGCTCTAAACGCCTCATATGTAGCTGAATTTTGGGAAGTTTGCGGCAGATTCGCTCGTATTGAAGATAACATTGCTAACAGACGTTAATTTCGCTTTGTGCTTCCTACTTTAGGATATATTAATATTTTTTCAAGAAAATATATTCTTTCATAGCCTATTCTGAGGGTATGGATTTCATATTTTGCCACCTTTACTTCATATTTTTCCACTCTTTAATTACGTATGAGTTAAGTTTATCTTAATCCAAGGAAAAAATAAAATTCGAATCTTCAGAGTACTACTAAATTCTCATTCTTTTTTTTAAATGACAAATCATCCGGTCACACACCTGTGGAGTAACGGCTAGCGCGTCTGGCGGCGAATTCAGATGGCCCGGGTTCGAGTCCCGGTTGGAGCAAGTTACCTAGTTGAGGTTTTTTCCGGGGTTTTCTCTCATCCCAATATGAGCAAATGCTGGGTAACTTTCGGTGCTGGATCTCGGAATCATTTCACCGGCATTATCACCTTCATCTCATTCAGACGCTAAATAACCTAAGATGTTGATAAAGCGTCGTAAAATAACCTACTTAAAAAAAACGAATCATCCATGTTAACAAACTCATGCTATTTTATTTTATTTACATTCACTTTCCCTGCTAGGCTAAAACAGTCTTCTCGAATTCCAGTGTCCCATCGTCTTGGTCGTACGAAGTTAGTCGCACATCTGCGACCTGTGTTAAAAGTTTTATACCGGCTGTTCTTTTCTTCTGTCGAGCGTGTGTCCTTTATGGGAAGTACTCATCATGAAGGTAGCTGCTAGAAATATAAGGCCGACGACACCTTCTCATTGCCTCTAGAAAACTCCACCGTTTCGTGCTAGATGAAATTTTAATGAAACTGAGGAAAAAAGTTTTCCAGTTTCTCTAACAGTTTTCCATTACTGTGCTTTCCTTGCTTTCATGTTTTATTGCAGGAAGCTTAGGTGATCTTCATATCTGTTAATTTGTTGTACTCAGTTGAATTTCTCTTTGGAATTACCGTCGCTCTTTTATTTTTTATTTAACGACGTTGTGCCAACTGTGTGGTTACATACCATCGATGCAATCTCTGAAATTGACATTAGTACTAGGAATCGCCATGGAATTGCCAGATATTCTCATTGAAATTGGTGATAATTAGACTTCGTGGAATTGCCACGAGAATCGTAAGCTTTACTACGCTCGCGGTATAGACTATGAGAAGGGGACGTGCAACGGATGGAGTATGCCTCTGATCTAAACACTCAGCAGTATACTGCGGTTACAATAAAACCTGTATCCTGCATTCAAGAAATATAATGAATGATCATTGAAGTATCATCTGTCTAAACATGTAAATACACAATTATTTTGTAGTGAGATGTATTAACTCTTAAAATTTAATGTAATATACTCACATCATTCTTGAATATGTGCATTGCAGTGAAGAGTTACGTACATTTTGAGCGACTGCAAAGTAACCTCCTCCGATGGTCACTTAAACAGTTTTCATTTTGGAAAAATGTACGTTCAACATCACACGATGTAATAGGTGCATATTTGAAGAACGGGAAGTCGTTAGTTTTTAGCACACCAACTTCAGACGTTTTGTCGTGACCTGATAGTACATTATTTATAGTACAAAGTTGTGAATAGGCAGAATTTGTAGCAATAATGTTTCTCATCTTACATTTCACTTTTTCTGAAATTAGTGATATTTTGGATAACGATTTGTGATGCTTTATCCGCTTTATTAAGGACTTTTGAGATTTGTAGTTTAGACGATTCTAACAGGGTGATCCTTTTGGACACGATTTTAAAATTAGAATCAATGAACAGAATATCTTCTAATAGCTGTTCAAAAGGCAATGATTTTACAGCTGCAACAGCGGAACTGTCTGTGCTATCTAATGCATCAATTACCTCCATTATTTTGCCGTAATGTTCTGCATAATAATTAACAGCATCCACCACGTTTTCCAACGGGTCAAGACTGGCTGCGGGTGTAAGGGCATTCCAAGGGCAATTGTTTGGAACAGCAACACTCTCATTGTATTATGTTTGATTGAATTCTTGTGTGCACTGAACAAATGTTAAGCTTTGACTATTCCAACCACAGTAATACTACGAGACCGGGCGGCCGCTCACCGTCTCTATACTACCGTACATCGGCAACCTGATTGCATGCTGCGTGTGGCAATTCAACGAAGTCTAGTGATAATCAAGGAAAAGAACCCAAACATATACAGGGTGCGGAAAAAATGCTTACAAACATTTTAGAGTACGAAGGGGCACAAAACTAAGTAGCCTATTATAAGACCAGGAACAAGCGGTCTCAGATGCTTCAGAATGGAGCTGCATGTATGTCAATGCCGAAGCTAAGCTGAAATTATTGTGAAATGTGTTTATTTGTTGTCAGATGTAAATAAAACTCTCTAACGCAGGCGCTGTCAAATCTACACATCAATCTCACCCCAAGTCATCCACAGTCAATCGGTGTACAGGTTTCCACGCAAGAGCGGCTCTCTGGAGACATGTGAGTTGGGGTTGTGGACGACTTCCTCGTCGGCCCCTGCATGTTACCTCAAAGATTGAATGCACACATCTAAGTTACTGTGCACCGTTTGACACGGAAAATGATCACTCTCCTATAACGTGAATTTGACTTAGGGTCGTATTCATAGACTAGACTTTGGACCAAATTTGACTTTGCAAAGTACAAAGTCACCATTTTCCTATTCAGAGTCTACACTTTGACGAAAGTGAACTTCAATCGTGACTTTACTTCGAAGTCGCCGAAAATCTAGACTTTGACTTTGACTTTGACTTTCGTTCGCGAACAGAAACCTGCAGAAAATTATATTCTATTATCCATGTGCTAAAGAGGATAAATGTTCATCTTCCCTCTTGCTTAAAAAAGTCCCTTGTGCAGACGCTTGTTTTTTCCTATTTTGACTATGCTGACATTTTACAGACTGACCTTTCCAGCGACAACAAAACGAAACTTCAACGTGCTCATAATTTGTGTGTACGTTTTGTAAGCAGTGTTCGTAAATATGATCATATCACTCCATTCCTGGAAGCAATAGGTTGGCTTAAACTAGATAAGAAAAGAAATTTACATTCACTTCTCCTTCTCTTCGAAATCTTGAACTCTTCTATTTCTTCGTACCTGTCGTCTCGCTTCACTTACCTTTCTTCCCACCACAATCTGAACACACGCTATCGCCA
The DNA here is from genome assembly GCF_040183065.1 of Periplaneta americana. Classification (NCBI taxonomy): domain Eukaryota; kingdom Metazoa; phylum Arthropoda; class Insecta; order Blattodea; family Blattidae; genus Periplaneta; species Periplaneta americana. The sequence goes on along the minus strand of NC_091120.1, from coordinate 181,827,880 downwards.
TGAAACAATACTAACAATACCATCCTATCGCACCTCCTCATACTCATCCTCTTTCACAATAGCCCTTGCAAGACTCTGGAATTCGTTACCTGCTAGCATCAGGGACTGTCGAAATAAAATTGAATTCAAACGCAAACTTACTAGGCACTTGGTCAGTAATTGAGACTCGTTCAGACATGGTTTCTTGTAAATAGTTCTCTTAATCTATCACAAAATATCTCAATATTTGGTAATTTCATCACTATAGAATTTTGTTATTCTAGGTTTAATTTATAATTCAGTAAATACAAAAATATTCTTTGTTCTTAACTTCTATGATAAATTGTCTAGCGTTCATTAATCAGGTAATCTTGTCGTAGTTTAATTTTTATTGTACAGTAGAACTTGGTTATAGCGACCTCGTTTTGTGCGACACCTCGCCTATAACGCCAAATATTCTGTGGTTCCAACTAATTCCCCTTAAGACATATGCTTTTCTATCTTGCTTAATACGACAAACGTATATGCGTCTACCTCGCATATAACGTCATTTTCAACCTCAGTTTGGAATACAATTTTCTAAGAACCAAAGTATTTTAAGAAATATTTTGCTGAAATCTGGCAAATCCTTTACTGTTCCCTTCTATCATAGACCAGGCAGATTCCCCATCCCATTGTAACCTGCCCGAATTCATGCGGTATTAATGGTACCTGCATGCGGTCAGTTTCGACAGGAAGTTTTCACTAAGTGCACGCATTTTAATGCAGTATGGCCACTAAAAGGAGTGATTGACACTTTAGAAGCCATTAGAATTGTGAACATTTCTATGAAGCTAGAGGAGGGAGTATGAAGCTAGAAGGAGCAGTGAAATTGCAACTGAAATAATGAGCATAGAATTTAATTTAGAAAGTGTATATTGGGCAAGTAGGAGACAACAGAGTAAAATGACTGATTACTTCACTCCTCAGTAAATAAGTTTGGTGACTAATGAACAAACTGTTTCAATACAGAATACTGTATTTATAATTGTACATGTATTTTATTGTGTTCATGGTATGCTTAAAAGTGAATACATAAATCTAAAATAAGCCTAATTATGTTTATTACTTTTCATTTTCCACCTCACTAGACTGATAATATGAATCTCGGTTACTACGACACTCGTTTATAACAACATAAGTTTCAAGGTCCCTTGGATGTCGTTATAACCAAGTTCTACTGTAATTGTAATTGTAAATTTGATATTAATTGTAATTTTATTCTTCATATTATAGTTGTAATCCCCTGGTAGAGGGGCAGAGAAGGTCTGATGGCCTTATCTCTACCAGGTTAAATAAATAAATAAATACTAAATACTAAAACATAAGGAAAATGGCTGATATTTGGAAAATTGTTGAATTTGCCGAGAATTTTGAGAGCATTCAGGAGATTATTAAAGCTGCTCATGTTCCTTAGCGTAGCCTATTATTAGATATAGGTAATAAATTCCAATCAAAATACGGATTTGATAAACACACAGTATTAAATATCCTCGTCATGTTTCAACATTCATTGATGAATAATAATCAAATCTGTTCCACCAATAATTCAATTTCTTATTTCATCGTGATTTTACGCTAGAGATAAGGATTCATAGCTTAATACTGATTTTGACTATTTAATTCTATAGACAGCGTTTCTTAAACTTTTTTGAAGTGGGGACCATTTTTTAAAGTCAGAACTGTTCCGCGGACCACCTTACTCTTGTTGCCTTCGAAAGCAAATTTATCATTTTCGTAGCATATTTTAATACCAGTATACTTTATTTTAAAATTTAATTAAGGTTCGGTACTTTGGTCCTTTGTTATGAATTCGGGTGGTCCCTGACTGGGTTACAGGCGTGGCGCCAGATGTGCAGGGAAACGATGTCGAGAAACACCACGTGTATAGTGCTTTAAATCCCTCTTTTGTTGCTGAGAGTAGAGTGGGAAGTCGATAGACGAGTAGGGTAATAAATTTCATAAAATGTCAGTACTGGGGGAAAAAGTGAAATTCGATTACCATGTGTTATTTCCAAACTCAGAGATTTTAAGCTAGAGTGTGATACGCAATTCGTTTGAATTGTATTTTTTTTCTGTCTTTTTTGAAGGACCACAAGAGCAGACCTCGAGGACCACAGGTGGTCCGCGGACCATAGTTTGAGAAACGCTGCTATAAACTATAGAGGATAAGTTATATAGTTGGATATTGATATTGATATTTATTTGTCATTCAACTTTACAATTCACAGTTATGGTGGACCTTCACATTTCTGTTTTTCGATCCACCATCCCTTTAATACATATAACTCTTTTCTATTAAGGTATTCTTTGCCGAGAATTTCTTGATTGCTTTCTAATGTTCTATTATGACATAGTTGGATATGCAGTTAATTTATAATCCTGCGGTCGTCATAATAATGTTTCCTGCGTATTGATTTCAGATAATGCAGGGAATAACTGCCAACTGTCGGCAGGATAATATGTCTCTTTCATAGACTGTCATTAGTGGCATCTTCTTATCTTTCATATCTTCAGACTCAAATTATTTTATAATGAAACAATTTGAGGGCTTAATGTGAAACTAACGTAATTGAGGACCGTTTTTGCAAAACTTGCTAACTGAAAAAACTAAATTTTACAGGAGAGACAAAACACTATAGTAAGCAAGTTTTGCTATATCTCTTACTTACAGGAGAAAGCAAGTTTTGAAAAAACGATCACACTTTGACACACTACAATGAAGAGAAATAACCCAATTTTACTAAGACGCTTTGAACATCATGTAGAGGCCTGCCTTATGTTAACGACTCCATCAAAATCTCAATTTTGCAAATAGCAAGTTTTGCAAAATCGGCCCTCAATTACAGTAGGTGTTTTATTCACAAAAAATTCTTAACAGGCAGTGCTATTTCAGATGAACTATACCATCATGTTTTGTAGTTACGAATTGTGTTATTTATAATACTATTCGAGGTGAGTTATGATTTTTGTGATCGAGTAGAACAACAAATTATTATAGTTTGGTGTAAAGACGTAAAAATGTCAATTTTTGTGCTTACGTTAGTTTCACATTAAGCCCTCGAATAATTATTATGTAAAGCTGCATGGACGATTAGCAAGCGCTTAACATGTACTACCGATGTTCAGTTGTTTAATTGATTTGTGACTGAAAACACGGCCGACTTGTGGAAAATGATATAAATGCCAGGATGTCCCACCTCTGTTTTTCATTGAAAACGTGTTATGTAGTATTCACAGTCTAGTATATACAGTCACGAAGCTTGGGATGATTTTTTGCAATTCCCGCGATAGTTGCTAGCCGCTTGGAGCGCTGTGAGTACTAGGAACAATATACTGTGCCACAGCTATCGTGATCTAATACAGGCCGTAAGGCAGACCATGTAACGCGCTTAACCAGATCACGAAGGGCTGCGTTTCAACCATATAAATTAGTTGGAATGCATAAACAGTAACACATGTTTCTCTAATATGTAGTGTAATTGTATTAATAAAATTTAAAACAATGATTATGAGACACTTCAGACATAATTCACTTGCGAGTTAAGGTGTAATATTATTTATGGTGGTGGAAATTACGTTGTTCGTATGTGTAATACCTGCCTTTATTTCGATTAAATATTGCGAAATTCTTGTACATTCATTTATGCACGATTCAATAATTTTCAATTGCACCGCACGGATATTTAAATATGTTGAAATTATAGGTTATGTTTACTGTACCAGTTGCCCCTTTCTGTCTAAATTTAGTGATCTCTAATGCTTTGCCATTCATACGAAAATTATAGGTTATGTTTACTATATTTAACTTATATTCCTAAATTCACAATCATATATTATAATTAAGCATAATGTCATGTATGATATCCCGGACATTCAGTTTGTCTGTATTTTAATACTACAATTGAGTACTGAATTATTGTATTTATCTACTATTTAAGAGACGAAGTAACATAATTGTACGTACACTAATTTCATAGGAGTGGTATGGTAAATGTTTTGTCTAAAATTAAGGAAGGTAGATGTGCTAAATTGAAATAACAATATAAATTCTTTTTTATTAAACCTCAAAATAGCTTCAATGTTGACGCGAACGGATTATGTTAACATGTAAAATTCTCTTCACATTAAAATAATTATTTCTGCAACATATGCAACAAGAAGTAAACGGAACTTATGGACACATTACACTAAATAAAGCTTAGCAATGATACGCAATAAAGTTAAAATAAATATTTCACTGAGCTCCATACACTGAAATAGAAAACCCGAACAAACATTACGGCCTGGTCTGGATTGAAAAGGCATTGACTGTGCCGTATTTCGCATTTTTGTGAAAAGCTGTGTAAACTGTGAAATGTTCGTTATCAGTTGTAATAACTGTAAATGACTAAAATACACTAATTTGAATAATAATATGGGACAAGGAGACGTCTGTAGTACTATAAATTGTAAGAAAAATAGGTTAGAGTTATCCTTCTTCCGAAAGATCCAGGAAGGTGAGTTTATAGAATATAATATATATTTTATGAAAATGATATATAAACCTTATGTATTTCATATTTCAATAGTGGAAGGAAGGTGTTAATTTTTTTCAAAAGAACACGATATCGAAAGTACAATAAATTTTATCGTCTGCTAGTGAAAGAGTCTGTGATGAGGCGATAGTAGCGATCCTGGTGGTGAGCAAGTATCTGTTTGCATATTTAGTAAGTATTGAGCTTCGTGACTGTATGTATTAGACTGTGTAATTTTGCTAAGACTGTAGGAAAAGATATGTTCCAAGCGTTCACATCTGGTTCGTATAGTTGTCCAAAAAGTGCACTTTACATATCTCCGTAACAGATTTTTCCTGAAAAATATATCATTTGGCACTCACAATATTTTCCATAAACCCTCCTCAATTATTATAGGCCCACTTTTCCGAGTGGTCTGTTATACCAAAATACCATAAACAAAAACCATACCAGTGTATTTGGATTTATCTCTACATCAGGCGGTTCAAAGGTTTAAAATCCCATTGACAGATACTGATATTGTATTAACTGCCAACAGAATCGCGAGCCGCTATCAAATGGTATTAGCGTAATACAGTGTTTGACGCGTGTATTGTCTAAATTGAAGTAGCTGACATGGCTTCTGTGCGTACCAGTTTCAATTCCCAAATGATACGCTACGCTTTACTAGATTAAATTTCAATAGCAGCATGGCGACTCCTCTAACAGATGTGTACATAAATTATTACAAATGTTTTTGGAGTTCATAGATCCAGTCAACAGTAATCACGGGCATCGTGTGCTTGCCACAAACGAAAGGTTGCTGAAAGTCTTAGTAGTCTATTGAAGTTTCGTCTTATTAATGTTCTGGTATTGATGTAGTTTATGTTACCTAACATTATATTTACTGTTTCTCTTTCTTTTCCTTAAGAATTTCTATTGTTCTGTCCTCACTCTTGCCTCTAATCTTCAATCTTACCTTTTATCTTCTCAGTCTTATCTCATATCTTCTCACTCTTATTTTTAATCTCCTCTCACATGTCTCGTATCTTCTCACTCTTATTTTTATCTTCTCAGTTGTGCTTCCTTTTTCATTCCTGCTTCTTCTTTTCTCACTCTTACCTCTTATCTTCTTACAATTTTACTAATAAACCGTGTATAGTTTTTATACGAGACTTAAGCAGAGTTGAGACAGAAAACGTTACTAATAAACCATGGACAAGCATTGGATGTATAAACAGGCTGTAACTATACAATGGGAATTACTTTGCAGTAGTTATATACACGAAACTCCTTGTTTAAGTGTTGTATATAGAGAAAAAATGGCCGCCCCTCTAACAGCTGTTCGTATCGACTGTCACTTTATGACGGTTGCCTTGTAACCACAGAAGAACAAACCAAAGAGCACAGAATAATTAGAATAATATTGCTGTAGCTTGTACTCTTTGACCAAAATATAGTGTGGTAATCGATTAGAGCCAGTTGTACTATCGATACTTAACACGCCACACTAGAGCGCTCTGCCGGATGCAATAGAAAACCTAAAATATTCAATTACCTTTCGTAACGAAGTAATGACGAAACTATGACGTAGCTGTGTAACAGTTATACTGTTATACACGACGTATGTAGTGATTATTAGTAAGGAATTTACACACGACGTATAAACGAGCTACTCATTGTACAAGTATAAGACAGTTAAACGTATGTATATAGAGTTTTTATTAGTAAGACCGTTAGTCTTACCTCTTATATTCTCAGTCTTACCTTCTTACCTCTTATCTTTTCACTCCTACCTGTTATCTGACTCTTACCTATTATCTTGCCTCTCATCTGCTCACTCTTATTTTTATCTTCCCACTCTTGTCTCTTATGTTCTTACTCTTGTCTCTTATCCTCTCACTCTTGTCTCTTATCCTCCCACTCTTGTCTCTTATCTTACCACTCTTGTCTCTTATCTTCTCACTCTTGTCTCTTATCCTCTCATTCTTGTCTCTTATCCTCCCACTTTTGTCTCTTATCCTCCCACGCTTGTCTTATCTTACCACTCTTGTCTCTTATCTTACCACTCTTGTCTCTTATCTTACCACTCTTGTCTCTTATCTTACCACTCTTGTCTCTTATCTTCTCACTCTTGTCTCTTATCTTACCACTCTTGTCTCTTATCTTACCACTCTTGTCTCATCTTCTCACTCTTGTCTCTTATCCTCTCATTCTTGTCTCTTATCCTCCCACTCTTGTCTCTTATCCTCCTCCCACGCTTGTCTTATCTTACCACTCTTGTCTCTTATCTTACCACTCTTGTCTCTTATCTTCTCACTCTTGTCTCTTGTCGTCTCACTCTTGTCTCTTATCTTACCACTCTTGTCTCTTATCTTCTTACTCTTGTCTCTTATCCTCTCACTCTTGTCTCTTATCCTCCCACTCTTGTCTCTTATCTTACCACTCTTGTCTCTTATCTTCTCACTCTTGTCTCTTATCCTCTCATTCTTGTCTCTTATCCTCCCACTTTTGTCTCTTATCCTCCCACGCTTGTCTTATCTTACCACTCTTGTCTCTTATCTTACCACTCTTGTCTCTTATCTTACCACTCTTGTCTCTTATCTTACCACTCTTGTCTCTTATCTTCTCACTCTTGTCTCTTATCTTACCACTCTTGTCTCTTATCTTACCACTCTTGTCTCATCTTCTCACTCTTGTCTCTTATCCTCTCATTCTTGTCTCTTATCCTCCCACTCTTGTCTCTTATCCTCCCACTCTTGTCTCTTATCCTCCTCCCACGCTTGTCTTATCTTACCACTCTTGTCTCTTATCTTACCACTCTTGTCTCTTATCTTCTCACTCTTGTCTCTTGTCGTCTCACTCTTGTCTCTTATCTTACCACTCTTGTCTCTTATCTTCTTACTCTTGTCTCTTATCCTCTCACCCTTGTCTCTTATCCTCCCACTCTTGTCTCTTATCTTACCACTCTTGTCTCTTATCTTCTCACTCTTGTCCCTTATCTTCTCACTCTTGTCCCTTATCTTCTCACTCTTGTCTCTTATCTTCTTACTCTTGTCTCTTATCCTCTCATTCTTGTCTCTTATCCTCCCACTCTTGTCTCTTATCCTCCCACGCTTGTCTTATCGTACCACTCTTGTCTCTTATCTTACCACTCTTGTCTCTTATCTTCTCACTCTTGTCTCTTGTCTTCTCACTCTTGTCTCTTATCTTCCCACTCTTGTCTCTTATCTTCCCACTCTTGTCTCTTATCTTCCCACTCTTCTCTTATCTTCCTACTCTTTCTTATCTTCCTACTCTTTCTTATCTTCTCACTCTTGTCTCTTATCTTCCCACTCTTGTCTCTTATCTTCCCACTCTTATCTCTTATCTTCTCACTCTTGTCTCTTATCTTCCCACTCTTGTCTCTTATCTTCCCACTCTTGTCTCTTATCTTACCACTCTTGTCTCATCTTCTCAGTTTTACTTCTTCTCACTCTTACCTCTTATTTGACTCTTACCTATTATCTTGTCCCTCATCTGCTCACTTTTATTTTTATCTTCTCACTATTGTCTCTTATATTCTCACTCTTGCCTCTTATCTTCCCAATCTTGTCTCTTATCTTACCACTCTTGTCTCATCTTCTCAGTTTTACTTCTTCTCACTCTTACCTCTTGTCTGACTCTTACCTATTATCTTGCCCCTCATCTGCTCACTTTTATTTTTATCTTCTCACTCTTGCCTCTTATCTTCTCACTCTTGCCTCTTATCTTCTCACTCTTGTCTTTAATCTTCTCACTCTTGCCTCTTATCTTCTCACTCTTGCCTCTTATCTTCTCACTCTTGCCTCTTATCTTCTCACTCTTGCCTCTTATCTTCTCACTCTTGCCTCTTATCTTCTCACTCTTGCCTCTTATCTTCTCACTCTTACCTCTTTATCTTCTCACTCTTTACTCTTATTTTCTCACCCTTACCGCTTATCTTTTCACTCTTGCCTCTTCTTTCCTCTCTCTTAACTCTTATCTTATCACACTTAATTCTTACAGGCTATGTTATGTCGCTCTCGACCCTTCTCTTCTCTCGGTTTTCTTCACTCCTTTTCTTGTTTTTATTTTATTTTTCGTCTTTTTGGTCTTCCTTTTCTACTGCTTTCCTCTTATCTAAATTCCTACGTCTTCATTTTGTTATTTTTTCTTTATTATCATTCCTCATATAATTGAGACTTCGTTTGAGACGATACTTCACCCCCTACAAAGCATTTTGAAAGATGCATGTCCTCCACTTTACTGGAAATCGAACCCAGGTCTACTTCGTTGGAAGCAATACACTACCACTTAACTACAACAGAGCATTGATAACATTGTTAGAAAATAGCAAATAATATTTTGGAAACAAAGCGCGGACGAAACTGTCATTTTTAACAGTTATCCACAAAGTGTAGGGAATAGCCTACTTAAACGGTTGCTGGCATCGAATATCGATAACAAATAGATAAGCTTACAGCGTATCTGAACATGTGACGCGCTAATATTGGGGATGTGTCAGATGCCATTCGCAGTTATTTATAAAATGTTTGAAGGTGGAATTAAAAAGAATGTGCTCTCAGCCACGACAAATGCAGTTAAGGTTCTATCACTTCCTATGTAGAAGAACCGTTCATTAAAGTCTAGTATTGTGCCAGACATTGCAGGTGGATGGTGAACGTACGAACGGATGGATAGATGCTACGGCTGTAATTCTAGAAATATTTTGTATTTTTTTGCACATTTTAAGAAATTTTTTCCACAACACTGTATAAGCTTCTGTATTTGTAGCAAAAAAATCATTGTTCATTTATGAACCAGAAATGCGCAGCTCAGGCCTATGTACGGTAGTGGCTAAAAAACCGGACCGACCCTTGTAGCTGATTTCAAAGCCTTGTTCACTCCAGAGCACGATAGATTTGTCACTAAGACTTTCGTGGTTCGAATCCTGACTGGGAAGGAAACTTTTTTTTGTATCTTATTCAAATTTATTCCCAATACTTTTCGATTGCTGGTAAAATTCATGTTCTGGGAATATAAATTTAATTAAGTAGTGAAATATCGCTGTATTGGGAAAAAATTTGAATAAGGAACAAAAAAATATTTTTTTCTTTCCAGGCAGGATTCGAACCACGAAAGTCTTAGTGCTTTGGAGTGAATAAGGCTCTGAAAACAACTACAAGGGTCGGTCTGGTTTTTTTTTTGCCACTTTTGTATACTAAAAGTAAGTGATGCAGTGGGCAATAAACCGCTACGCGATATAGCACTATGTTCTATAGACGGACAAGTCAGTACTTATAGTGAGAGTCAGATAAGAACAGTTCCTAAACAGCAAATATTGCCATCTTGTCAGTGTTGCCAACTGTTACCAGATATCACACGATCCTACGTACTAAATGACTTATTTACTTACCGTACTTTATATTGGAAGACTATTCTAAATAATTAAATAATTTGTAACATATTTTCGTACGCAAACTATACGAGAAAGGGATCAAAATGTTAAGTATTTTGTCTGGCAATACGAAATTCATTGGTTTGACTCACGAGACCTAACCTAAAAAATGTATTTTGTTTGACCACATGAAATTATTAGTACTAACTCCGAAAATTTACCTGGCTATATCTTGAAATATAACCACAACGCAACACACAAAATAACTATTAGGCTATGTATTGATATTAATACTGATATTAATTAATTATTAGTATGTTCAAATTTCTCTAGCTTCCAGTTACCGGCTCAGAAATCTAGTATAATTTTAATTTCATGGAACTCCAGTACCAACAAATATTATCGATATTTCTCAGCTGCCAACATACAAGTTATAAAATCACTAGCATTCGTAGTATTTGTCAGTATCGAAATTCGAAACGAAGTTGGCAAAAGAAAATTCAACCTGCAAACCAGAAGATCACCACAATCCACTAGCATATGTAGTAATGGGGGAGAAAAATGGTTAGGTTTCACCCTTAGGGTGTGAAGTAAACTGACCCGGACAATATATAGGTCTAGGTCTAATAGCAATGTAAGCTTCTCAATATTAACTACAATGTTTTTAATGTAATAATTTATTCTACGGGATGAGACAATGAAATAGGCGATGTCAAGCCTTGGTCTTTTTCCGGCTAAGCTCGGGTGGGTTTTGCTGTGAACATTCTCGTTGGGTTTAGAAGTGGAGACCCATATCATGTAGTCAGGATGGTGAATTGAAATGGTAGGTAGCTTAGATTTTAGAAGACAGACAGACGACATGCCCTAAAGGACTTCTCCGTTATAATTAGGTAGCCTAAGTTATGCTGAAAATGTCTAATTTATTTCATAAAAAGTATCGATTTTTTTAGCATCCCAGCACCGTTTCTATTAATATAGGCTACTTTGTGTACTGATGAAATAATAAGGAAATAAGTGGTTTAATATTTCTTCTTAAGCTGTGGTTTTGGAAGTCCTCGAGTGTTCTGTTCGCTCACATATAGATTAATAGCCCACTTGATGTTGTTCGTTGGTCACATGTGTTCAATCGTCTGTAACAACACTAACGTGGAAGATAGGTTTATTTTTTCTCACTCTGATTTTTCATATATAAGATCGAAGTAAATCCAGCCTTCGAAATTCTGCGAACATTTTATTTTATATCTTTATTATTTTTTTAAAGAACTGATTAAAGCATATTTCAACAGATTTTCCTGCATAGTTGCGTGCATATTTTCAGGATTTTTAGTGCATAAAGTTCCGTAGTCTACTTATCACTATGCATAGGACAATGTCTCGCTTTCCATGAAGCCGCAAATATTTTCTTTTTTATTTCCACAGAAATTAAATCTCAAAGCTGAAGTTAATTTTAGAACCTCTTGAAAAAAATTGGACGGAGTTTCGCAATAGTAGACCAACCGACAATTTGAGAAAAAAAAGAGAGAGAGAGATATTTATATAAATCTGTTGTTGGCAGGCTAATTTAACTCGGAAAAAATCAAGAATGCGATATCTGAACTTTGCAGCTATTTATAAGCAAAAATTTGTTTATTGCATAAAATTCATTTATTTATTTTGCTTTGAAATATTAATTCAGCTGCTGGTCTTAAATCGGTTAGCCTTTTTTGGTATTATTTGTGCTATTTTTTTGTAATAGTATGAATGTTATAATACTTTTTGAATAAAATGTTGGGCGCGCTTCCGTACAGAGGCAGCGGCATTTCTCTAAGGTTAGAGCCCAGTTTAGGTTGTGTGTGTATTAATCGAAAATTAGGGGCTAGAAAATATTGAGAATAGAACGCATGTTTATATGACATTTTTTTCGATTAATACACACACCTAAACTGAGTTCTTACATTAGAGCAGTGATCGCCAAAAGCTGTGACGCGACACATGCCCCTGCCTCCACTCAAGCGTAACCATGGCATCATACCCCCACCCTCTGTTTACAGCCATCACTTCGATGTAAGTAAAGACATTTATCAGCAGCGGACGTATACATGTAATGTTACAAATGTGTAGGATAATGCAATATGTTTCGGTGTCTTTTCGAAAACAGATAATAACTAAAAACTTAATTTTAAAGAAGATGGGAGGAAAAGTATTTATTTTGTGCATATGGCAAAAATATGACATACTTCATTTGTTGTAAAATTTTAAATGAAGTATAAAAGAACAATGTACGTTGTCATTATTCTTCTTGATATAAAGACTACCACGCCCTTACCTGTATCTTGAATATTTAATTAATAAACAAACAATAAAAAGTATTGGCTTCTATGTCTTAATCGGGGTAAAATACTTCGACTTTTTTCGACGTATGTACGTAGTGTAATTTGCAACTTCGTGACTAGCCTGGTACGTTTTTCTAATTTCAAATATCTGCTGATGTAAAATACACGTTCTCTTTATGGTAAATAAGAAAATAAATTTATTTTATTTTATTAATAATACAAAAATAACGAATAGGAGGTTAAAATTAACATGGAAAGAAGTGTGTATAGTTAATAAGTAGAAGAATATTATATTGCTTTTGTTTTTTGGTCACAGTCCGTCTCTGCACTGTTATTCAGTGCATTACCTGAGAAGATACCCACTCCACCCTTCTCCCTGCGGTAGTGGTGTGAGGGTTGCATTTCTATTACGTCACAATTTCGTGGTGTTTGGCAACCACTGCATTAGAGAAATGCCGCTGCCCTTGTACGGAAGCGCGCCCGTTATAAAAAAAAAAAACATTTACTTCAATGGCCAATATCTCGAAACAGGATTTTGGCGCTTGGTGTATTATTGCAAACTCCGTCCAATTGTAACTTGAAATGTCCGTTTCTCATGTCTGAAATCCTCCGTTATTTTGTGCGAGGATGGTTTGGGATTGCACTCTGAATGTTCTGTGATGAATTCTCTATCAGCAATTAAAATGCAATCGTTTGCCGGGTCGATAATCGAACTCGAATAGTACAGTTCTTTGTTTGCTGGTCAGACACAGAGGGTGGGTCTCCGAGTATAAGCCGGTGCGAGTGAAGTGAAAGGAGATGATTATTGTTGTGGTTGTGGGGATGGAGCGGCTGTTATTAAGATTGCTTTCGCCGCAGGGTTGCATTAATTGGAAGTGTCCTGCTGAGTTACCCATCTAATTTAAGGGGGTTGCAGTCGAGGGACTACGCCTTCTCGTACTTGTGGGCTGGAGAGGGTTCTGTGCAAGAGGTTTGACCTGGAGTCGAGCCTCATTCTTGATCCCAAGCAGGAGCCACGGTGCTCTCGAGGTTGCTTTCTAACTTAGAGATACAAAACGAAGAATTCATTTTATGAGCTTTCAAATCCGGTATTTTTAACAAGTGTATTTTTCTGCATACCAGTAGAGAAACATTTTAAGTAACACTGGGATTGAGTTTTGAAACTTTTAAAGACTTTGATTAATTCCTTTCAAATTCGGCGGGTTTAAATGACAGTACCAAATTTCATTAGTTCTTCAGATATTAATTTTCACTTACTTTAATGATATTAAATTAAGCGTAAATTCAAAACATCCCTGACGGCTTCATATATATATATATATATGAACAAATGTTCAGATTTCAGAAAGTATGTGTTGTAGGACCCATGTTTATTAGACATTATTTTCTTGTTTTGATGCATACTAGAGTCGACGGCAATTCGGAAGGCGGTAGTCTGCTAGCGTTTGCGTTGAGAGACACAGATAGAGAGGGCAAGGCAGCGTACAACATTGCCACATCGTACTTCACGTGCACGTGCGATACAAATAGCGCAGTAGAGAATTTAAATTATATATATATATATATATATATATATATATATATATATATATTCTGTGAAGGACTTACATTTCATGATAAAGAAAAACAACACATGGATTTTTAAATTTGAGAATTGGTTCATAAGATAAAAAAAAAATTATTTTAATCATAATATTTTGCTTAATATGTATTTTTTAATTTTTAGAAATTAAAAATTCATATCATGAAAAGTTTTCAGTGAAGAGCTGATTCCATGCACAGCTTTGTGTATTGCTATATTCTGAGTATTCTTGCAAATTTTCATTGTAAATCGGAGCAAATGGAAGCCGCTAGGAACTTTATTATTGACCACAATCGTAGTTTTGAGAAAACACAATTTTTAGTAGGTGTGGCATTTTAAAAATGGTAATAGGGTAATGGAGAAAGTTACACAACACAGAACTACACGCATTGTATTCTTCACCTGACATAATTAGGAACATTAAATTAAGACGTTTGAGATGGGCAGGGCACGTAGCACGTATGGGGAAATCCAGAAATGCATATAGAGTATTAGTTGGGAGGCCGGAGGGAAAAAACCTTTGGGGAGGCCGAGACGTAGATGGGAAGATAATATTAACATCGATATGAGGGAGGTGGGATATGACGATAGACTGGATTGGTCTTGCTCAGGATAGGGACCAATGGCGGGCTTATGTCAGGGGCGACAATGAACCTCCGGGTTCCTTAAAAGCCAGTAAGTAAGTAATAGGGTAATTATTTATTAAAAAAAGACAAAAATATTTATTTTTACCATAAATTTAGACTTAATATACCTTAACAAAAGTTTCAGATCCTTATAGGAGTTGCGTCGATGCCGCCTACATTCGTTGTTTAAGAAATTTAATTTGTTCCTTCATGGCCCAGATTATGCTTTTAGTATAATATCGATCAAATGGAATGCGCAATTTATAACTACTTATTATGTTGGTCGACCCATTCTCATTTATTATATTTTAGTACGTCTAGGTTATAAGGTCCCTGAGACAAATAACGCCATGTAAGCTTGTACAGTATCTTTAACGCCACCCTATTAATTCTTGTTAACGACACCTGATTTCGGTAGTGCACTACTGTAGCCTGCATTCACTTGCCATGTAGTGATGAAATGAATTACTAGCTGTCCTCTGACATTTACGAATGACATGATATTCCACCATTTTGCTGTTATGTGTTGATGGTGAAAGGTTGTTCTTAGGCCTATATAAAGATAAGAGGCAATATTTGATTTTGTGTGTTGAGCAAATAATAACTATACTAAACTATTTATTTTCGTGATCCTTAAACATTCTTCTATGCAGAGAAAATATTTACTATCTATAAAATTTGAAAATGTTAGAGAAACAGACGTGTAATGTTATCAAGTACTCAGTAGTACTTCAACGCCACGTGGCGTTAAAGGTCTACAGATGAAATTTTAAGTTATGTTAATACGGTACTCATTTGTTTAACGATAGTCGTCAGTTTTTAATAGTACTTTCATTACTTTTGTATTCATATTGTATGAGGTATTTACATGGTAAGTGTGGAAACGTAAGGGAAAACGCTAACCTTTCAACTTACAAATGTGCAGAATGTACACAGTGATGATGTTGGTTGAACTGTTTATCAAACTCTTTATTTTTTGTTTTACTTGTGGAAAACATTCATATTTAATTAAGATTATTCTTTTGTGTTTATAACTTTCTATTGTCTCTCGTCTCCTTTTTTTGAAAGTAAGGAGTTACCGAGAAACTTATTTTCCTCATCCATCTCATGTTTCATCCTCAGATCAAGAATATTTCATTAGTATTGAATGGTTTTGTACCTTTTATTAGCAGAAACTCAAATGTAGTTGTTTAGTTCAATTTGTGTTGCTTAGGAAAAATAATTCATTAATAATTATAAGTGTATAGGTTACTAGAAAATAGGTGGCGTTAATTGGACAAGGTGTTCCTAATAACGCCGGTATACAAAGTTTTCCTATTTGAGTTGTAATTATTATCCAGTACATAATATCACCATTTTTATTCTGCCATTTTCTAAAGATAAGATTGAAGTTTCTTTGTCATAATTTTTGTCTTTGTACGTAACTTATTTCCAGAGCAACAGTGACTTAAGTGTTAAGGTAGCGTTATTTGGTACGTGTATCTTATGGTAAATTATTATATAACCTATGGCCCATAACCATCGGTGGACGAATACATTTTCCTCTCTATTTTCGTGTGAACAGTGCTTTAAAATAGCTGCTCTGATGTCTGCGGTCGATGGAAGTGTTATCGCCTGACACAGGCAAATGGTTAATTCCATTTAATAACCAATCTCTTGGACTGGCCGCATGGAACGACAGACCGGATAAACATTGTGTTGCATTGTGACCACCCCCCACGGAGACGGACGGTAACAGGTGGGACGTCAGGTTTCCGCCCCTTTGGTCATACAACATGTATTTATGGTTTGACGTGGTCACTGATGCCTATTGAATAAGCTGCTTTGAAAGAGACTGACACCCTTGTCACAAAAGGTCCAGCAATAATTGCATTAGCTCTCTTGTTCCCTCCCTTCCTTGCTGCACACCTTTCTGAGAAACCCGTGCATGCTGTGCAGCGACACGATCCCTCTTTTCAGAGCATTCATATTTACTCTTCAGTGTTAATAGTCCATGTAATTTGTTTATGTACTCCTTCTCATCTCCCCTCGCGCAGGTATAATCCTCTTGAAGACGTTTAAGAGCGCAGACAAGAATTTACAAAAGGGATTACTCCACTTGCAGAGAAATACGATCTTCACTACGTAACTCCGCTTTACCTTTCACACGGAAGAAGTAGTAGGCTACACATTTGCGAGGAAAGAATCAGCATTCTGCTCATTAGTCGCGATTTTTTTGCGTAGATTTACGTCGTTCTTCTCATTAAGTGGGGGAGGGGGGAGAAACTTGGGAATTGACTGTCGCATGAAACTGCGAACTCTCTTTGTGCGAGATCGTGCGTATTTGCTTGGTTTCCGCACAAAACCAATCCGCGGAAAGTCTAAAATTCCACATTCAGTATTCCCAACCTAACACACACAACAATTTCCCTCTTCTTACCGCTTAAGCGCCATATTCATTTTACTGCTCTAGGCTTTTAACATATTATTTTTAGAGACGGTCAATATAGTAATAATTATAAATTGGAACTTACCACTCCAATTTCACCTAAATTGCACTGTTAATTATTGTTTTTAAATATTTGCAAAAATTAAGTAAACTCTACAACTCCACTAAAGTTACTGCATTCGTGATGCAAGTAACATTAAGGAAGCCGTGAAAAAATCAACAAGATTCCAGACTCATCATAGACTGGGGAAAAAAAAAAGACAGACGTATATCACGGCCTGCTGGAGTATAGTAAACACAGAAAAGATTTTAAAGCAACAATGTTGAAGATAGATATTTTTGTTTTGCAAATTTGCCGTCATTGAACAGAAACCAAGATGGAGATTTCATTGCAACTAATTAGAAATTCCTCTTTCAGGTATGTAATAAACGATCTTCGCACAAAATAATGTACGAGACATGAGCGGTATGTTTTCTTTCAATTCTCGGAAATTAAAAAAGCTCAACTACGTTTCGCTTTTTCAAACTTTTCCTCGAACATGAAAACTTCAACATACCGCTCTTGTAACGCATATTACTATTTTATTGTCCTTGTCTTCCCTTGTTCTCATTGTATTTCTCCTATATTCCTCTTATTCTCCTTGTATTCCACTTCTTGTTGTCTCTCCATTTTTGTCCTTACGTTCTCCTTGTTCTTCTTCTATTACCCTTGTTCTTTTTATATTCCCCTTGTTCTTCCATTCCCCTTGTTCTCCTTGTCTTCCCTGTATTCCCCTTGTTCTCTTGTCTTCCCTTGTTCTCATATTCCCCTCGGTTGTTATGTATTTCCCATGTTCTTCTTCTCTTCTCCTTGTTCTCTTAGATGCACCTTCTACTACTTAAATTACCTTTGTTCTTCTCATACGAGTATTCCTCTTTTTCTACTTATATTTCCTTTGTCTTCCCTTGTCCTTGTATTCCCCTTGTTCTCCTTGTCTTCATTTGTTGTTATATCCTCCTTGTTCGCTATGTATTTCCCATGTTCTTCTTGTCTTCTATTTGTTCTCCTAAAATTGCTCTTGTTTCCGTTAGACGCACCTTCTTCTTACATTCCCCTCGTTTCCCTATTTTCTTTGTTCTCCTTGTCACTCCCTCGTTCTCATCTTCCCCTCGCTTTCCTTGCCTCTCTCTTGTTATCCTTGTAGCCATTCCTCTTTCTCTCCTTATCTTTCGCTCGTTCTTCTTGTATTGCCCATGTTTTTCATATATTCTCCTCGTTCTCCTTACATTCCTCTTCTGTGCATGTAAAGACATAAAAAGTAGGCCTACACGAAAATCGTCCACACTATTGAAATACGCCAAATGGATAAATTATTCTTTCTTAGTTTTCCTACCGATATGGACAAAAATCACGATCCAACTCGCAATAGTTGCCGAATAAGAGGTTGTTAAACATTTGGGGAAAACATTTTTTTCTGGATAAACTATTAACTCTCCACCAATACGATAGTACAAGCACTCTATTCTCCTTACTTTCCCCTCGTTCTCTATGTATTCCGTTTGTTCTCCTTGTCATCCCATCGTTCTCCTTGTTTTCCTCTTGTTATCCTTGTATTGTCTTAAATTGACTGAGCGTATTTGGAATTAAATAAATTGCTTTCGCAGAACTCGCTACGAGATGTTACAAATCAAACAATTTTTATCTCGAAAAGGAAGCAAAAAGGAGCAACATTTTATTCAACATTTTTACTTAAAATATATCAAAGAATAACCCACTGAAATTATTGACGTCACTTACGGTTCACTTTGTATATGTCTTTACTTCCTATTAAGTGCGCAGATCTCACCACGTTAAATTTGTGTAAACCTATTGTAAGTTTGTTTTAAACAGCTTCATATATCGACTCTTATTATAGGCCTATACTCAGCCGATATGACTGCTGTAAATAACGCAGACCTACGTTTTAGGGAGGCTCTTAGGTGGTAGATAATAATTTCGGCTGCAGTAGAGGTCGACTTTAACCTTAGTGTGCATTTTGGGAAGGTTGGAGTGCATGGAAAGTAAAGATTATTTATGTGAGAGGTTATCTGGATCTCTAGATCTAATTTACAGACGGCGATAAAGAAATAAAGAGCATAGCACCAGAAACCGATAATCTCTTGTACAAATGTGCGTAGCGAGCCATTACCCTCTGTAATGTGCCTGAAGAGCGTAATGGTTTTAATGCCCATTGCAGGAATTGGTGAGCAACAACTTGTTCTAGCATGAACCTTTATTGCCACATGGCCGGCACTAATGTGGTTAGTCGGGGGTGGTGGAAGGATATTACCGAGGGATTGTTTGTAAGCAGGTCCGAGATAAAATTATACTTCGTGGGCAATGACCGTACTCCAGCTCACATCTCTGTGCTTCCTCTTTTGCTCTTTTTCATAAAGTGAATACCTAAATAACTTTTTCTCCATGTCTAGACAGGAAGACATAGGGATGTTAGTGAGTTATTATAAAGACATATATGTATGGAAACGTTTTATTTAACTTCACTTTTCGATATTTTGCAATTCATTTTTAATTTTCAGAGAAGTCTATATTGTATCTTAAAAGTATTTATTTCAGTCACTGACTTCACAGCATATGTTTAAGGTGCTATACCTTTACATTACATATTTAAAAGACGTATGAACGTTTTCGTTGGTCTACGTCAACATCATCAGATACGAAGTACATTTCAGCAATATCAGTGCTCTCTACATAATATCTACAAATACAAAACATATTTAGTGGCATGCAAAATGAGACATATTAAAAACCAACATTGCTGTGATACACATTGACATTCTATATGACTGCCTTGATTGTCACTTACTTAAAATACACGTATAGATTACAAAAAATATTGATTTACATATATATATATATATATATATATATATATATATATATATAAATGCAAGTCTTCACATATGAGATAATAAAATAACATGATTTAAAAAGTGATAAAAATAATAAAATATAAAACTAAGATAAAAAGTATTATGAATGTGAAGAGTTGCAAAATTACAGTAATTACATTTATTATATTCCTATTTCTGTTTCACAATAATATGTATATTTCCACCATTCAGAAACGTATGCATCATGGTTTGTGTCACGTGATTATTTGAATGTTTTTCAAGTTTATATGGTTTTATTATAAATGCCAATGTATTATACGTTGGGTTGTTCGATGTTGATTAATGATGTATATTTGATTTGTCGATAATGCTGTTCCTCCAATATGGCGATGTATTGTCGATATCCAATATTGTAATTGTAATGAACGTGTGGTATGGTGCAAGTCAAGTATCAGAATTAATTAGTGTAGACGTGCCTTCCAGAATTAATTAGTGTAGACGTGCCTTCTTAGATGTTGATTATGTGGTGGTTGTGTGAGGACTGTGTTTTGTATTTGTAGATATTATGTAGAGAGCACTGATATTGCTGAAATGTACTTCGTATCTGGTGATGTTTGCGTAGACCAACGAAAACGTTCATACGTCTTTTAAATATGTAATGTAAAGGTATAGCACCTTAAACATATGCTGTGAAGTCAGTGACTGAAATAAATACTTTTAAGATTCACTTTTCGATCTTTTTTTTTTTTTTTTTTTTTCATCACGAAAAGTTGTGTAGGCCCTAGTTACCAAGCCCCTGTTCGAATCTATTCTTATTCTATATCTGTGGTTCTGTAACTGTGATGTAAAGTTTGTTTGCCGTATTTTTAAACCTGATATCAACAAAACAATTTGAAGAGTCCACTGCAAGGATGATGGATGTCATTTGGAATACATTTTGCAGGAAAAGCAATTGAAAGTTTGAAATGCTTAGCGCTCAAAGCTTAACTGTAATTTTCCGATCATTACTGGACAATGACTATCAGTGTTAATGCCATATAACTCTGTATGTACATTCTATATGTCTTAAGCTATGCATTGACAGTCTTGGTTCATTTTCGACAAGAAATTGACATCCATCATTCTTGCAGTGGACTCATTTGTGTTCATCCGCAAGTGATGGTTAAAATTAAACCGGTAACGCGGGGTATTGGTACACTGGCGTTCAAAGATATCTGACCTATGCTTTTATGATCGTGTAAGCGAACTTTCCAACAATGGGATGAGTCAGAACCAAAGATATAAAAAAATTGACAAACTTCGAAGAGGTACCGCTAGTTCTCAATAGGTGACGGTTAAAAAAGTGTCAGGGAAAATGATTATGTAGATCCAGCATAAATTATTCTCATAATTGACAATATCAGCGGTTTCCATCTAAACCCAATCTTGTTTCACAATTAGGCTAGCAGAGTGGTATGAAAAATTGAATTCTACAGAGTGAATCAAAAGTCTGGAACCATATAAATATCTCCCATATGCTTGATTTTCGATTACTGTAGGTGTTACCAATATATGTAAGACCAAATGCTCTACCAGTGACACTTTCGATTCTAGTCCTCAGCTATCTCAAAAGCCGCCATTTTGGATGCAACTTTGAAATTTTAAATGGAAAGGGGGCCATGTAGATACTCAGAATCATGTGAAATTTTGTGGAAAAAAACAATGGTGCAATCTGTATTGAGATCTCCAATCGTTTTCAAGTTATTTAAAGGTAAATCATAATAACACAAACATTAGTTACTGCATATAAGCTTATAGATATTTTGTAATATGGTTCAGTACTAAGGAGGCTTTGGAAAAGGTACTTCTATGCAATTCTGGTAATTAACTTTTGTGCGAGATCGTGCGTATTTGCTTGTTTTCCGCACAGAACCAATACGCGGTAAGTGTGAAATACCACATTCAGTATTCCCAACGTAACACACACAACAATTTCCCTCTTCTTACCGCTTAAGCGCGACATTTATTTTACTGCTTTAGGCTTTTAACATATTATTTTTAGAGACGTTTAACATAGTAATAATTATAAATTGGAAACTTACCACTGCAATTTCACTTAAATTGCAATGTTAATTATTGTTTTTAAATATTTGCAAAAATTAAGTAAAGTCTACTACTCCACGAAACTTATTGCATTCCTGATACAAGTAACATTAAGGAAGCCGTGAAAAAATCAACAAGATTCCAGATGCCGATGTTATTACTGCAATATGTTATATAAATAATATTGTTAAAATATTAAAATGAAAAATAAATCATTACATAACCTTACCGTTTAAGTTCGCATTTATAGACTGGGGGAAAAAAAAGACAGACGTATATCACGGCCTGCTGGAGTATAGTAAACACAGAAAACATTTTATAGCAACAATGTTGAAGAAAGATATTTTGGTTTTCCGAAGTTGCCGTCATTAAACAGAAACCAACATGGAGATTTCATTGCAACTAATTAGAAATTTGTCTTTCAGGTATGTAATAAACGGTCTTCGCACAAAATAATGTACGATACACGAGCGGTATGTTTGTTTTCATGTTCTCGGAAATTAAAAAAGCTCAACTACGTTTCGCTTTTTCAATCTTTTCCTCGACCATGAAAACGTCAACATACCGCTCTTGTAACGTATATTACTATTCCTGCTTTATGTTTGGTTAACCGGTGACAGTGTCAATGTATTAACAATGGTGCAATCTGTTTTTTTGAGATCTCTCTATTAGTTTTCAATTTATTAAATAACTGTCACAATGACAAAAAGAAAGTTCTACAAAATGTGCTGAATATGTTGTGCATTTTCGACTATGCACATTTGTAGACGGATTTTCCACTCAGAATATTTTGTAGCATTTTCGGGGTGACTTTAGCACAGGCTTCAATGATGCGGTTCTCTAAATGTTCCACATTCTCAATTTTCTCTTCATATCCCAAGCTCTTTATGTAACCCCAAAAGAAAAAATCAAGAGGTGTTAAATATGAAGACCTGGCCGACCAATCCATTGTCCAGGGAACTGTTCGTTCAGTCTGCTGCAACATTTCTTTGGCTTAACCCATCATAATAAAGAATTATATCAATTCTTTCTTCTTCCGATAATGCCATCGCGAAAATCAAGAAATTTGTAATAGGAAAACTTCAAATAATCACAACAATGCATTGAAACGATTATCTTCTTTATTTGTCGTACAGCGTCGATATTTCTGTCATTGGGCCCTGTAGCAGGTCGACGCTGATGTAAGTTTAAGGATATCGTACGTCCTAGTTCGATTTCCGCAAACCAAAGTCATACACATTGCTTGTTTGTATCACTTGTGAGGTTCAGACCTGTCTTCGGATAGTTAACTAAACAACAAAATCATGCCCTACCTAAACATGATGTTGCCGATTGTAGGGGACTTGTTCCGCGTATTACGGCGGTGGCGAAAATGTAATCTTGCGCCGAGCCACTGTGTAACCAGTAACGTGCATAGCACCTATGGAGGGAGGCGGGCACCCGAAGGGGAAGTGAAGAAACTGTCTGACTTATTAACGGATTTTCATTTTCCTTACGTCAAGCACTTAAATTTAATTTTATACAGTACAAGGCTACAAACTAATGTTTAGTACGTGTAACGAAGAAATAAATGAACAATATTAAAATTAACTCTCTTCAGAATGTCTCTGCGACAAAGTTTCAAATTTTAATCGTTGAAAATAATTTTTCACAAACGTAAGTTGTAGCGAATATGGCTTCAACAGGGCAAGCGAAAGAACGAAGCTTCGGATATTTATTTTTTTGGAAAAGATTTGAAAGTTCAACATTTGTCAAGTCGTTACATATAGCTTTCATTTGACATCACATAGTAAATCAGTGAGTTCAAATTGAAGAGCTAACCGCATTATTCGTACATCTGCTGAAAAAGGGTCGACGTACAGAGATGATGATGATGATGATGATTTTATTTATTTTATTGGGTTATTTTACGACGCTGTATGAACATCCCAGGTTATTTACGTCTGAATGAGATGATGGTGATAATGCCGGTGAAATGAGTCCGGGGTCCAGCACCGAAAGTTACCCAGCATTTGCTCGCATTGGGTTGAGGGAAAACCCCGGAAAAAACCTCAACCAGGTAACTTGCCCCGACCAGGATTCGAACCCGAGCCACCTGGTTTCGCGGCCAGACGTGCTGACCGTTACTCCACAGGTGTGGACATGATGATGATAACAACAATAACACTTAACCTTTTAATGTTTCATCAGTAACATGTAGTATAATGCCGTTTTATGCTATACAACCGTTTTCTTCATAATACTTATGAACAAATCATACATTTAATATTCTCATCATATTGACAGCAAAAAAATGCGTCCTCTCATCCTACTTGTAACTTTCGTACATGGTTTCGAGAGAGACATATGCCACTCGCAGGTTAGTGAAAAATACAAATGGAACGAAGTTTAACTCCAGTGAGTGAGAGGATGGGGGTTGGCGGAGGTTAGAAGGAAGCGAAATGCACAGCTATCACTGCGAGCCACAATGTCTCGCGAGTCACGTTCTCGCCACGGCTGGCGTATTTATATCTGTCGACGATGCTACACAACCGGACAATAATACACAGTTATTAATAATCATTAACATAATCATAA
Source organism: Periplaneta americana (assembly GCF_040183065.1). Lineage (NCBI taxonomy): Eukaryota > Metazoa > Arthropoda > Insecta > Blattodea > Blattidae > Periplaneta > Periplaneta americana. Next base: position 181,803,490 of record NC_091120.1, on the reverse strand, counting down.
ATAGTAATAAAAATCGGCGTTTTTTAAATCTTGTCCTCTCATTAGTCGGAATTTAGTTTGGAAATACTTCTTAAGGAAGTGCTGTATAGTTGTCAGATTCTGTAAAAATTTTCTTCTTAGAGCAGCAGCAGTAATACGCAGTTGGAGGGAGAAAGTTATGTGCGGAAAGTTGTGTAATAAAGGGTGAAAAACATTCCGCATTATCACACGATGAACGTAACATGCTAAAGGTTTATCCTTGATGTCAAGGGTAATTTCCTGACGACTTCGCAAATGATATTCGGGAGGAAATTAGGCGGAACATGAGCTCAGGAAATGCACACCGTCGCGTCGTTTGGTTGAGAAGCTCCTGTCGCCTTGGCTGTGTAAAACAATGGGGGTTGGAATGAATAAAATATCCATCCCAACGTGAGAGAAGAGCACTCATTAAATATTGAGGAAAATAGTCTGACTGGCATCCAAATGCAGGGGCGTATTTTGCGGGCTACCGGCGGTAGCCCAAGGAAATTACAAAAGAAAAAGTTTATAATATAACATAATGTAATAATTTTGTATTATTAGTTTTACCATAGTAATTAAAATTAAAGTAATTGTTAGATATATTTTGTGTAATAATAGGGTCAGCGGTAGCCCAAACCCTTTAACCAGTATACGCCTCTGCATCCAAGAGTATCAAATACATGCTTAAAAATTTTCCGTATGTCTTTCGTTGATTATTCAATCAATTAATCGAATTTTAATCGATTTTGGACAATTTCTAAGTTTGGACAAGAACACCTAATCTATACTAATAATAAATCTGTAGCCGAAACTTTTCTGGTAATTTTCGATTTTCCAAAAATAATTGGTCCTAACATATATAATTAACAACCCTGAAACCGAAAATCGCATTTTTGAAATTTTTGTTTGTATGTCTGTCTGTATGTTTGTTACCTTTTCACGCGATAATGGCTGAACCGATTTATATGAAAATTGGAATAAGCTTATAAATTAAGTTCGTTGTAACTTAGATTTTAGGCTATATGGCATTCAAAATACTTTATTTAAAAGGGGGGTTATAAGGGGGCCTGAATTAAATCGAAATATCTCGCTTATTCTTGATTTTTATGAAAAGTGTTAAAAAAAAATGTTACATAACAAAAGTTTCTTTAAAAATGATTTCCGATAAGTTTTATTCTTTACAAAATTTTGATAGGACTGATATTTAATGAGATAAATGAGTTTTAAAATTAAAATAACGCCATCTAAGACGGTGCAATGAATTAAGAACAAGTGACTTCGTCTATAAGGGGCCCTGGACAACAACAATCGAAACAGGGGCCTTGGCCATCAACAATCGAAAGCTATTAAACATAGCCTACAGAGAATGTTTCTGTGTTTGTATGAAGTGATATCAGAAGCTAAATTAACCAATTTGTATAATTAATTATCATTTCACCACTGGAAAGTGTGGTTTCTCTAGATGGACATAATGCTATAATGTTATTACAGTAACGTCTGAGTAAATCGAGGACAGGTAAGATTAAAATACCTTCTTATGCACAGAAAATTTGATAGGCTATTTTGTACATTCGTTTTCTGTATTTCTTAAAATAATATTTATGTACACTCATTTTAATCTCAGAGAATTAACGAACAACGAGACTGTATTGATTTAGTATGCAGTAATAGTACGTTAGCTTAGCAATCTATTATTTTATAATTCAAATTTTAACTATGCTCAATTGAATCGTGTTAAAATACTTAAAATATATATGCAATAAATGCAATACAAAAGAAAATTTGGTAATGAGCGAAGCAGATTATCTTGCGCTGTTGTAAAAGTTGTTGCCTGTATCAAACGTCCTATTTTAATTATGTAATTATTTTATATTTATTTCTAACAGGTGCAGCGGAGCGCACGGGTACGGCTAGTAGGCCTATAATTTTATAATTTCATGTGATACAAAAAGGATACTCGTTTTTACACTTAAGTTTATGTAGAGATTTTGTGGTACACGAACTTCACAAGCAGTTATGTTTCCTTCACTACAAGAAAATTTTTAATCGGTTCCATTTATCGATTAAAGACACTTGATTAGTCAGTCGGATTTCAAAATTAGAGGGTTAAATTCATAGCTATTATTATTATTATTATTATTATTATTATTATTATTATTATTATTATTCCGAGTTTTGTGGGTCCCTATCACAACGGCATGGCGCATCCTCAGGTTGCGGATCGAGGAGACGGCCTCCAGATATGGAGGGTAGCTGTGAATATATTGAATAAGCAGTCGTGGACAGCCGATGAGGGGTGGTCCTCCAGCTTGGGGGTTGGGCGAAGGGCTAACAACCCATCACCGTAAAAAACAGCTTGTTACGAAACCTTCAAATAAGTCTCGGAATGGGACTGATTCTCTGGCATTTGGACAGGGTATGTAGCACGTATGGGCGAATCCAGAAATGCATATGAGTGTTAGTTGGGAGGCCGAAGGGAAAAAGACATTTGGGGAGGCCGAGACGTAGATGGGGAGATAATATTAAAATGGATTTGAGGGAGGTGAGATATGATGATAGAGACTGGATTAATCTTGCTCAGGATAGGGACCAATGGCGGGCTTATGTGAGGGCGGCAATGAACCTCTGGGTTCCTTAAAAACTTAAGTAAATATTATTATTATTATTATTATTATTATTATTATTATTATTATTATTATTATTATTAGTGGTTTTTGCAGAAAATGCTGCAAACTAAGTTTTTTAGAAGTTCAAATTAAAATTTTTCAAATTTATTTCCAATGAAGAATACCAGACATTTTGGAAGTTATTTGCTTCCATAATAAAGAAACATACTCCTCTGAATGGTTTTCTGCATGCTAAATGTTTTTTATTGAACTTATACATCTTCAGTTCTTGAGTTTCAATGCGAAAACGCAAGTAACAATGTCAGGACGATCAGTCGGTTTTTCATGTGGGAGTGAAACAGTAGCTATTTCAGGTCATTGCAGATTGTAGGTGAGAGTAAGAAAATATCAGGTTTGCCATGCTTTCCAACAATAGACATAGCATCTTGGTATAGCTGCTGCATGTTTCGTGAACTACCTTCAAATGTAGAGTATAATCATTTTATCCTGCTGAGATCTTGCTAAAGTGATCGGGACACTACAACATTTTGTAGGCCTCTTATTTTATCAGTAAGTAATACTTTCTGGTCTCTCCTTAGGCAAATTAATTTTTGCTCTTCCTCCAGACAATACTGAAGAGAATCACACATATAAATATCTACTTACTGACAAATGACTTTTAAGGAACCCGGGGGTTCATTGCCGCCCTCACATAAGCTCACTATCGGTCCCTATCCTGAGCAAGATTAATCTAGTCTCTACCATCACATCCCACCTCTCTCAAACCCATTTTAATATTATCCTCCCATCTACTTCTGTCTCTCTCAAGGTCTCTTCCCTTCACGTCTCCCAACTAACACTCTATATCCATTTCTAGATTAACCTATACGCGTTACATGAGCTGCCATCTCAAACATATGGATTTAATGTTCCGAATTGTGTTACGTGAAGAATACAATACGTGTAGTTCTGTGTTGTGGAACTTTCTCCATTCTCCTGTAACTTCATCCCTCTTAGCCCCAAATATTTTCCTAAGCATCTTATTTTCGAACACCCTTCATCTCTCTTCCTCTCTCAAAGTGAGAGTCCAAGTTTCACAACCATAAAGAACAACCGGTAGCATAACTGTTTTATATATTCTAACTTTCAGCTTTAAATATCTACACCACACCGCCATTAAATATATGGAAAAACCCCATACCACTTCATTGATAACTTTAAAAATATTTCATTTTTAATAACAACATTATTATCTTATGTAGTCTAAGTTTTGTATAGACTACTATATAGTTGTCACTCAGTAAATATTACAGAAATGAAGATCTAACTTCAGATATTCTCTACGCGTATTTATATAAATCACAAAAGGTTTCACTTTCATATCATCAATAAAGCATTAATCTATATAATTAGTGACAAATATATCATGACATTCACTATAATAATATTTCATTTTTAATGGTACCTAATAATGTCATCAAACATTAGTAAGTTTTGTAGTTTTTAATATCCAATACACAGACAGCTGTACTCAGAAAATTACACACCAGAGAATCTGACCTGTAAATTCTTTTTAGTAAGTCTTGAAGTTTTCAATAACCAATATTATAGAAACCTCTAAAAAGTTACACAAATGAATATCCACATATTGGCATTATGATGTCAGAGGATCTGAGCCATCTGAAGTCTAAATATGTCTCTACAGGTCGTAGCCTTCGTGTGATATTGTTTATTATAGTGTGTTTGTGTTTTGTTTTATTCTGAAAAGCTATTATTTCTGAAAACTGACGACAGATGGATTTTGGAAAATAGGAAAATTATGTAGGAAAATTGACATTTCACTGAAAACTACTATTTTTCTGAAATACTTTGGATTCAAAGCTTCAAAATGAGGGGTCATTTATTAAAATCCATTCAGCGTTTTTCTGTAATTTGTATTATCATTTCAAATTATATATAGATTATTATTATTATTATTACTATTATTAAATAAGCTTTATTGACTTTTAAAAACACGTGATTCACTCCCCTACGCAGTTAACGTAGCTATTTGTATCCATCTATATTTTTCTTCATAACGGGTTATTGTACGTCGACGCTTCGGGAAAAAAAAATACCATATATTGTTTGAACAACGCGACCCTATGTTGAGTTATTGACCGTTACATTCTGCCTGATGGTGGCACTTGAGATTTATGTACGAGATATATGGCACGGCTTCTAAAATAAAATGGTGTGTTTTGTGACAAAAATACTGATCCGTTGGTTGCAACTTTTGCCCAGTGAGGATTTCTGTGGGGCAGTGCTCATGCGTTGTAGTGTGCTTTTAACGAGTGAATGAATCAGAGCAAAGTCTATATAACAATCATGTGGATTTTTTTAGTTATTTAACGACGCTGTATCAACTATTAGATTATTTAGCGTCGATGGGATTGATGATAGCGAGATGGTATTTGGCGAGATGAGGTTGAGGATTCGCCAACGCGCAATTACAAGGCACCCTCAGAAAGTAAGTTTCCCTGGAGCCGTTTACAGAAATAAAACACAATTTCATGGAAAAAAATATATTTGAACATATTACAGAATTGTTGAGCTATTTTTTAACATATTCCCCACCCGAAATGAGTCATTAAATTTCTCATACCGTGGAATCAACAAACAGGTGCGAGACAGCCGGCACACACACTGGTTCCGATCTCAGGCGGCAGACTTATATATGACACAGAGATACAAAAATTGATCCTACGGTATGACAAATGTCTCAATTCCGGGAGGAATATGTTGAAAAATAGCTCAACAATATCTGTAAGTTATCTGTTCCAATAAATCTTTCCATTAAATTGTGTTTTCTTTCTGTAAGCGGCGCTAGGGAAACTTACTTTCTAGGGGATTGCGCTCGATTGGCCAAAATTTGTATAAGCACTTGTTTTGACGTTATTAATATGGTGAAAGAAAAAAAAATACTTTTTTATCTGTCCCCATGAGAATGTGTGCTTGTCAGTCACATCAATAGAAAACAATCACCTACTTCTTGTTGAGGCAAATAGAACAAACCAAAACAATGTGTAGTCTAAGCCACTTACCAACATGAGACGAATTCTCTTTGAACACACTTGCTATGCCAATGCTCTGTAGTTTACGCCACCATGCCTGGCAAAGATTAAACCGATATTCCAAGAGTTGAGTTGCCTCACCCCGTGTTGAATCAGTTGCTTCATGCATAGCAACCTCGAAATCCGCTACCTAGGAATCGTGCACTAAGGAAGAGGGGTCATGTCATCAGATTTCGTGAGCTAACTCTACCAGCTTCACAAGAAAAAAGCAGCATATTTAGACAATGTCATTGGTGCAAACCCATTTCCCTAATACATAATAATTAATAATAATAATTTATTTACTTATTCTGGCAGAGCTAAGGCCAGTAGGTCTCCTCTTCCGCCCAGCCAAACTCTAATTCTAATTGAATACAGTTGCTTACATAATTATTACATTAATATCTAAACCATAAGATAACATGATGAAAGTTGTATAAGTAATGTTAGTGTGACAATAATAAACATTGGTAAGAAATAGTTATGATGATGATGATGATAATAATAATAATAATAATAATAATAATAATGGTAGTGGTAATGAGATAATTTAGATATTTATTTGTGATATATATATATATATATATATATATATATATATATATATATATAACACCATTAAACATTGAGAAACCTGAAACAGCTTTTATTGTTAACAAGAATTGTTAGAAAAATATTTCGTTAGCCTATTCCTAAATTGGTTTGATGTCTGACAGTCCCTGACATTACTCGGTAGGGAATTCCAAAGCCGAGGAACAGCCACAGTGAAAGAAGTTGAATATGAGGATGTTCGGTGGGAGGGAATGGATAATATTGAGGAGTGTTGTGATCGTGTGTCTAGGTTATGATGGGTGGACAAATTTTGAAAACGAGACGCAAGATAGACAGGAGTGGAGAAATGCAATATGTGAAAGAGAAGGGAAAGGCAGTGGATATATAACCGTATTCCTCGATTACAAACAAACAACGAATCTGACACAAGCGCATTGCAACCTTCCACAGAAAAATAAATTAGGTTGTGCGTTATAAAATGTAAACAGAGTTGTAAAAAAAGAGCTATAACGAGGGAATAAAGTGCTTCCGGACCAAAGTGCATGACGTATTTTCGTCCTCTAAATGTGAGGAATGTTTCCACTAAGTTTTGTCTTACCTTTTAGTTATACTCTATAACAGGAGTCGTCATCTCAGTGCACTATGGTGCAGGCACAGTTTGCTCGCTAGCTCAGTTCTATCCCTTAGACTTCAACTGTGCAGCAGGAGTTTGGGGAGGGGAAGGAATCGGGTGATGGCAGTGGCGTCCGTTCACTTGTTCAACCCTTTTAATCAGTCTCTAATAATTATAATAAACACGGAAGAAGCATGTACTTAATTTATTTTAAGAGGAACTGTGTAATAAGTAAACCACTTTTCAGTTTAAGACAAGAAACAAGTTGTATTTTTCCGTTATGTATTGTACCGGTTTTGAAAGTAAATAGTTTTCTTTTTCTTTCATATTAAAGTAATTGAGAACTTACAGACCTATAATGCATTTTCACTGTTACAAAATATTAAACAAATAGATTCCATTAGTAATATTTAGATCATGTCATCCTATTCCTTAGTTCAAGTGTCGTCAATAAAATAAAATGAATTATCCATTTTTTTTATCTGACACTATATATCACAAAATCAATTATTTGTTATTATGTGTAACATATGACACATATGAACGTTTCTGTTACAAGACTGAAATAGGCCTAAATTATTTTATTACAATGTAAAAAACAAACGATAAAAATTATTTTCGCTGATCATTATCATCGGTTTTCCTGGATTTTTTAATTAGTCTTTCCCTCACTAACCGTTCAAAGTTAGGTGTCATTGGTCGTGTAGAACACAATCGAAGAAGACATTGTAAATTATGATCAGAAAGTTGGCTTCTGTGATGGAATGCGTTGGCTTGGCTCGACACACTGCACACTACTACCACAGTCTAGTATATACAGTCGCGAAGCTCAATACGTAGTAAATATGCAAACATTAGATAGTTGCTCACCACTAGGATCGCTAATATCGCCTCATTACAGGCAATGCAAAATAGTACCGTCACAGTCTATTGTTTCTAGCTCCCTCAAAACTCAAGCTTCGTGACTGTGTATAGTACACTGTGCTACTACCTCCTCAGCCAGCGTCTCGGCGCTCCGAACTAATATGCAGGCCAGTTGACGATGGCTGCTCTATAAATATTATATTCTTCCCTCTTTCGTAGACCTACATTCTTTCTTTCTTTCTTTCTTTCTTTCTTTCTTTCTTTCTTTCTTTATGTTATAGCATATAGCCTACCTGTCAAGAGCTGGTTCATTAGGTTTTGTGCACTGCCATCGTGATCTAGACCAGGCCGTAATGCAGGTTGTGTGACGTCACTCGATGAGTCGGGCTTTTCTATTTGAGTATACGGAGCTGAGTGAAATATATTACTTTAATGCGTGTCGGCGCTCAATTGTATTTAGTGTAATGTGTGTATAAGACCCCTTCACACTTCTTATTGCATAATATGTTGCAGAAATAATTACAAAACTGTGTTATTTTAATGTGAACGGAGTTTTACATGGTAACATAACCTGGTTGCATCAACATTTTAAGTTTGGAATGGAAGCTATTTTGAGATTTAATAAAGAAGAATTATTTATATTGTGATTTTAATTTAGCACTTCTACCTTCCTTACTTGTAGGTACAACATTTACCACAGTCCCTCCTATGGAATTAGTGTATGTACAGTTGTGTGTTAATCTGGTAGGTTAGATAAATACAATTCATTACAACCCAATATAGTAGGGAACAAATAAATAATACAATTAAATTTTTATTCAATGTAATATGTGCATAAGTGCCATTTATGTGTTGCATAATGTGGCAGGAATAATAAATAAAACTGTGTTATTTTCATGTGAAGAGAATTTGCCATGTTAACATAACCTATCTGCGTCAACATTTTAGGCTCAAGTTGAGAACGATAACGGTTTTGAGATTTAATAAAGAATATATTTTTAGGATAAACTTCAGAACACGGTTACCGTCCTTACTTATAGGTAGAAAATTCACCACAGTCCTTCCTATGAAATGTACATATGTCATATTACTTAGTAGCGCTGAGGTATAGTTCCGGTAATTTCTGAACTGAAAACAGTTGAATTTATTTTTTGTCGAGATGCGTTTGATCCTATAAGCAAGGCATATTAAAATCCTGAACGAACCGAACTAATTTGTATATGCAAGATGTATGAATACGAAGGGAACTACCTCAGCGCTAGTTTAGCCCTAGTAACATATTAAACTAATCAGACTTCAGACTGGAGTACCGTCTGAAACGAATAAATACAATTGAAGTGTAGACAAATTACATTTATAAGTTATACGTAGCGTTATGCTTAATTATAATGCATAATTGCGAATATGGAAATAAGGCAAGTACTGATAGAATAAACATAACCTATAACTTCAACACATTAAAATATGCGTGCGATGCAACTGAAAATTGTTGAAACGTGCATAAATGAATGTGCAAGAATTTCGTAATGAAGCATGAGTGCTTTATTTCAACTAATTACAATTCTAGATACTGTAACAGTAATGAAAACTATAGGGTATAATTTTTCGTAATATACTAACTATATGTATCTCGTTTTTAGTTCAAATTGTGTATATTATCAAACGTCGTATTGTTTACTCGTATAATGTAGGTTATTCACAAATAAAAAGGGCGCAATAATTTAAATTTAATAAGACAAATACGGTAAACTAGCAATAATGGATTAGACAAGAGTAACATCGGTAACGCTGCACTTAGGCCTAATCACAACTTACTTTACATGCCAGTCAATGTTTCACTTTCACGTATATATTATTACACATATTTAGCCTACTGTTTATAAGACCAAAATTTCACTTAACCACATTAGGGCGCAATATTTAATCGAAATAAAGGCAGGTTTTACACATACGAACTTTGCCTGCAACAACGTAATTTTCACACCAAAAATAATATTATACCTTAAATTGCAAGTAAATTGTGTCTCAAGTGTCTCACAATCACTGTTTAAAATTTTACTGACGCAATTACACTGCATTTCAGAGAAATATATGTTATTCTTCATGCACTGCAACTAATTCATATGGTTGAAAGACCGCCTTTCGCGATCAGCTGTTAAGCGAGTCACGTGGTCTGCCTTACGGCCTGTATTAGATCACGATGGCAGTGGTTTTGTGCATGCATTCGGAAATGTACGTATGTGGGTTTTGAAGGCGATAATGAAGATCGAATGTAAATTGTAATGCGAAAATGTAGGTTTTTAACGTTTATTGGAAAGTAATTGATAAAAAAAAAAAAAGGTAAAGGTATCCCCGTAACATGCTATGAAGGCACTTGGGGGGCATGGAGGTAGAGCCCCATGCTTTCCATGACCTCGGCACTAGACTGAGGTGGTGTGGTCGGCACCACGCTCTGACCGCCTTTTACCCCCGGGAAAGACCCGGTACTCAATTTTATAGGAGGCTGAGTGAACCTCGGAGCCGTTCTGAAAGTTTGGCAACGAGAAAAAATCCTGTCACCACCTGGGATCGAACCGCGGACCTTCCAAGTAATTGATAACATAAAAATTTAAATTATATTGAAATGCACAAAATTTAGAATGAGATTGTTTCGCCTTGATGACAGTGTTTATTACTTACTTACAAATGGCTTTTAAGGAACCCGAAGGTTCATTGCCGCCCTCACATAAGCCCGCCAGTGGTCCCTATCCTGTGCAAGATTAATCCAGTCTCTATCATCATACCCCACCTCCCTCAAATCCATTTTAATATTATCCTCCCACCTACATCTCGGCCTCCCTAAAGGTCTTTTTACCTACGGTCTCCCAACTAACACTCTATATGCATTTCTGGATTCGCCCATACGTGCTACATGCCCTGCCCATCTCAAACGTCTGGATTTAATGTTCCTAATTATGTAAGGTGAAGAATACAATGCGTACAGTGTTTATTAACAACTTAAAGTATGTCTAAAATATTTCAGCTCATTTTTTAGCAAAAAAGAAAAGAAAACAAAACACGTCTTTATCGTTGCGACATCAAAGCAGACGTTAGTCCAGCTTAGGCGCGGAATAATACAATACAAAAATAGCTTTGTTGTTGTGAACTTTCATTCTGGTGCTGGATATGTAACAGCCCAAGTGCTTCCGTCATAGTTTTCTGCACCCTGACCACGCTCAAAAGTTGCGTCGTCAGAACAGAAGGTGCTTGCCCTGGTCGGATCCGTCGCTCGTTTGCAATGCGAGATTTTATTACCAACTCGTATTCCAAGCCAGGAATAGCTTCGTCAGTCGTAGAGGAAAACTCGACACCACGACTGGCGCGTTCTCGATGTCCAGACTCCACAGACCAGCAATACTGGTTTATTACCTTCTCAAGCCGATGGCACATCGTTATCGAGCGAGCGAGTAAAACTAATTCACGTACAGAAATTTGCTTCCTGATGTGACATTCCCAGGAACAAGTAGTGTTAGGTGTGAGACAGTTGTAAATGAAGATATTTTAATTCTTTAGGACACCAACTGTCATACCATAAAACACTAGTAAGTAGAATATCAACGGTATCTTGGATATACATATACAGGATGAACCGTTGGTAATGCTATTAATTTCAGGGCGTTATTCTTTGAGATATTTCAAACAAAAAAAATTTTAATACAATAATTGTTTATTTTGCTCGTTTTTGCTTCCTTTTTCTGAGATTAAAAAATGTTTCCTATAAAACATTGCATAGAGTGTTTTTGGAAAGTCTTCGATTCCCGATATGCCCAGCCAATTTAAGATAGCAGTGTATTGTGATGGTCCTGCGCCGTGGCGTCGTGGTCTAAAGCATGCTGCCTAGGACTCGCGTTGCGGAATGCGCGTTGATTCGAGTCCTCATGGGGGAAGAAATTTTCTCATGAAATTTCGGCCAGTGTATGGGACCGGTGCCCACCCAGCATCGTGATGCACTTGGGGAGCTACGATAGGTAGCGAAATCGGTTGCGAAAGACAGCTATAACGGCTGGGGGGATCATCGTGCTAACCACACGATACTTCCATTCTGGTTGGATGATCGACCACCTCTGCTTCGTCATGTGCACGTGAGGCCAGCAGTCGGCTGGTCGGTCTGGGCCCTTCATGGGCTGTAGCGCCACGGATTATTTATTATTATTATTATTATTATTATTATTATTATTATTATTATGGGTATTATGGGTATTATTATTATGGGTTACATCAGCTTCTTGTCTATGCGGATGACGTGAATATGCTGGGAGAAAATCCACAAACGATTAGGGAAAACGCGGAAATTCTAGTTGAAGCAAGTAAAGCGATAGGGTTGGAAGTAAATCACGAAAAGACTAAGTATATGATTATGTCTCGTGACCAGAATATTGTACGAAATGGAACTATAAAAATTGGAGATTTATCTTTCGAAGAGGTGGAAAAATTCAAATATCTTGGAGCTACAGTAACAAATATAAATGACACTCGGGAAGAATTAAACGCAGAATAAATATGGGAAATGCGTGTTATTATTCGGTTGAGAAGCCTTTGTCATCTAGTCTTCTGTCAAAAAATCTGAAAGTTAGAATTTATAAAACAGTTACATTACCGGTTGTTCTGTATGGCTGTGAAACTTGGACAGTCACTTTGAGAGAGGAAGAGAGATGAGTGTCTGAGAATAAGGTTGTTAGGAAAATATTTGGAGTAAAAGGGATGAAGTTACAGGAGAATGGAGAAAGTTACACAACGTAGAACTGCATGCATTGTATTCTTCACCTGACATAATTAGGAACATTAAATCCAGACGTTTGAGATGGGCAGGGCATGTAGCACGTGTGGGCGAATCCAGAAATAAGTTACATATAGAGTGGTAGTTGGGAGGCCGGAGGGAAAAAGACCTTTGGGGAAGCCGAGACGTAGATGGGAGGATAATATTAAAATGGATTTGACGGAGGTGGGATATGATGATAGAGACTGGATTAATCTTGCACAGGATAGGGACCGATGGCGGGCTTATGTGAGGGCGGCAATGAACCTTCGGGTTCCTTAAAAGCCATCTGTAAGTAAATGTTAGTGATAATAAATTATTGAAGGAATTTTAGTTTTGTCCTATAAGTGTGCAGAAATTTGATCGGAATTGTAACGTTTTGTTCTGCAAAGGCATTTTACAGTGTTACTTTTGGACTCAACAATGGTTACAATACTAGTAACTTTAGTTATAATAGTGGTAATCAATGATAACGGTAGTAATAATAATAACTGTTGTTTCACTATTTTATTATTAGTAGGCATTATTTTCGTTTTGAAGATTCAAACTGTGCATAGTTATAGCACGAATGGCCGTATGAGCTCGTGCGAAGGATCTTGTGTACATGAGTTTGTATAATTTATTATTCATCAATAAATGCACTTATCTATCTATCTATCTATCTATCTATCTATCTATCTATCTATCTATCTATCTATCTATCTATCTATCTATCTATCTATCTATCTATCTATCTATCTATCTGTCTGTCTGTCTGTCTGTCTGTCTGTCTGTCTGTCTGTCTGTCTGTCTGTCTGTCTGTCTGTCTGTCTGTCTGTCTGTCTGTCTGTCTGTCTGTCTGTCTGTCTGTCTGTCCGTCCGTCCGTCCGTCCGTCCGTCCGTCCGTCCGTCTGTCTGTCTGTCTGTCTGTCTGTCTGTCCGTCTGTCTTTTATTATATTTTCTGGCAAAATAAAATTACACCCTCTGTCAGTTAATACACTATTGTTTTGTACAATGAAAAATCCATGATATTGCAAAGGAGAAATTAAGTAGACAGTAAAATTGATGGTTGAAACCCATTGAAATCATTAATTTTACACTTATAAAAATAGGTTAGATTAGGTAACGGTAGCTAGGGGTGGGTTAGGGACGACCCTTTGCACGTCAGCCATACTGAGGTCTATTGTGCACCCAGAATTTTATGGAAAGAATGATGTGTACCAGCCTACCGGCCGCATGTAACACCTCACCCGCCCATCCAATGGGGGCCTCCTAACTCCACCCCCCACCGCTCTAAGTTCATACCACCAAGGTGACCAAGCACTACAGGATCCATTCCAACGCCCCTTCCAAGATGTCGAAGCTCTCTTGGAAGTGCTCTTAAGGAACGAATCCTGGCAGAGTTATTGCGGAAGGCGGGGAACCCAGGGACGGTTGCGGAGAGGACACCCCCCCCCCGTAAGCGGACGAAGACATGCGTCTTGACCTGAATATGTCTATATAATGAGATGAAGATGAATGATACGAAATCTAAATTCTTTTTCTACACGGAAGGGGAAGGGAAATGGATCGTAGCAATGAAAATTCCATCTCGACATTTGCCTAAGTATCTGTGGAAACCACGGAAAAACCACAGTCAGGTTGGGCGGTCCGGGAATCGAGCCACGAACCTCCCGAATGCGAGTCTCATGCGGAACGCATGAGTCACCTCTCTCGGTATAGAAGTATACACAGCATCACTGGAAGGATTTTCTCTGGGTTCAAAAGAATGAACAAAAGTGGAATAGGAAGCACTTATTTTGTTTTGGCTTCTTGAATATTGACTCTGAGAGTTCATCACTCCAGAGGGAAATTTGGAGATTCCACTTTCCTTGGGAATGCCGGAGCGTTAGTGTAATGTGTGACTTGGGTTTTTGAAGGAGTATCTGAAAAACATGTCTATTGTCTCCTTATATCGTCTGGAAAGCCCTGTTGAGTTGCATTTATAGAAATTTTAGCGGAGTGGAATAAAATCGTGCAAAATATTAAAATAGGCTATGAAGAGTTTTATGAAATATTAAAATTTTACCAAAATATTATGGTATATTAAAATTACATTCTACACTTGTGAATCGTGAAAATCCTTGTTCCCATAGCGCTAAAGGGAATTGTTTAAAATTAGTGTTGTGGGATTTAATCGATTAATCGATCAATTTCTGTTGTAAGATTAATCGATAAAAAATTTTATCGAATAATCGAGTCGATTAAAATAAATCGGTTGTAGTTGATATTAATTATTATTTTGTTAATACAAACTCATACTAAAAATTCCGACAATATTCCTCTCTCGGAAATTGTTTACTTAAAAACACAATAGGCTTAGTACTGTTATTTTCTAACTGCAAAACAGGTAGCGTAGGGAAAATCTTTGCACAATCGCTTTAGAAAGAGATGGAGATATGAGGATAGTGACCTAGTCTACCTCTATTGAAAGTTGAAACACAATGCGAAACCCTTATTAATTTTTATGATTTTCCAAGAAAACTTCCACCTTGTTGTCAGCTCATCTTCCTAGCATATGAAATACATACTTTTCTGGGATTCGCCCCTCTCCTTTCTTATAAAATAGCCATGTCTACAGTGTGTGCAAGTGAGAGCGTAACTACCTTCTTCTCTTTCTAAAATCTGGTAATTCGATTACAATAGGTGCCAGTCTTCTGTTTCGACTGCTGTAGTTTTGCAGTGCAGTTGCTGTACTGAGTTTCTATATGAAGGTTGTGTGTTTAGTTTGATAAAGAAAAAAAAAATCAGTTTTCTGTTGTTTGTGAAAAGTGTAAACTCCATTATGTCATATGAGAATTTGAGAGGTAAACTCTGTGAAACGTTTGGATTTAAATTGAACCATCGTGGAGAAGTACTTGACAGAAAAAAAAAGTTTTTCGTGTTTAGTGATGCAGGAGACATTGTTACTAAACATACAGCGGCACTTAATTCGGAACATTTGAATGCACTCACATGTTTAAAATCATGGATTTATTATTTTATTTTATTGCGTTATTTTACGACGCTGTATCAACATCTAGGTTATTTAGCGTCTGAATGATATGAAGGTGATAATGCCAGTGAAATGAGTCCGGGGTCCAGCACCGAAAGTTACCCAGCATTTGCTCGTATTGGGTTGAGGGAAAACCCCGGAAAAAACCTCAACCAGGTAATTTGCACCGACCGGGATTCGAACCCGGGCCAGCCAGACGCGCTGACCGTTACTCCAAAAAAATCATGGATGAAGCAGTATTAACTAGGTGAGTCTTCATACTTTTTGTTATTTATGTTTGTCTCAAAAATTCCCGGAGAAATCGACACAATAAATTATACGCCTCATAATAAATATGTTAATAAGTAATTAAAATAGTTGTTTTGTAATATAACGATACAATATATACAGATATACAACATTAATTTAATACTTATGCTTATCACCGAACACAAGTTAAATTTAACATTAAAGTATATTAAAACGTTTTTTCAACTGGATCGAAACTCGATTAATCGATTAAATTCAAACAGTTAATCGATTAAATATTTTGATCGATCAACATAACTATTTAAAATATGAAATTTCATAGCATATTTTGCCTGTAACGAGTTACAACATTGCGCCGTGAATGTAAGTTCTCTAGGCCTAGACGAAGTCATCTCTCCCATTAAATCTAATTACAACAAAACCAAAAGTCGCATAAAAAAGGACACGCATTAAATAAAATGATGTAATTATAGACAGGAAACTATAAGATTGAAACTTCATGGTCGTCCAGAGCTTGTTGCGAGTGATTACAACAAAACATAACACACAATCTCAACATCATAAATTTGCTGAAATTTATTAACGTCGTAAAGTCTTTTCAACTATGGACGCATGCAGAGTCCTTTAAGAGGATCATTAAGGTCTTCAGTTCATTATGTGCACTCCGTAACATTAATGGACTGTGAGCTGCTGATCGTCATCAGCTGGTAGAAGCAGTGGGACTTCGTCCTCATGTAGTTAGCATGGTGCAAGACTCACTCTAATAATGAAAATTACATAATCGAACACTATTGTCATGACCCAAAGCATAATTTCTAACAATTTTCATCTTTAAAATTGTTATCTCATTTATAATTAAATGACATAACATCCGGCATGTTGGTACTCCTGCATTCATAAGACATTTAAATTAGTAGAACCAGACGTTAGAGTCAGTCAGAAACCTAGGCTGACAGGACGACGTTAAATAAACTAAAGTGAAAGTGTTCAGATGCCATTGAATTGTGGTAGATAGATACGAAATAATTTGCGTTAATTTGGCTTCCTTCTTGTTGATTTTGTATCGTACAGTACCTACACTTCAGACCTATGATGCATTCTGAGAACCTTTACTAAACATTACTTTAACACTGAGGTGCTCCTTCCTACAGAAATCATTCATTTACACTCACTTAGCTTCTAGATCTTTACGAGTAAAAGTATTAAATTGAATAGTCTCTTTAAGAACAAATGTATTATATATGTAGCGTCATTTCAGTAGCATTGATACAGCGTATTCCGAATCTCACCGGACCGGTGGATATCAATGACGTCACGCTGCAGCGAAATAGGAACAAAACTGCTGGAAGGTTCAATGGCTAACATGTCTGTGCTACGCTAGCAAGATTTTGCGAAATTTCCGTACTGTCATCTCGTTCAAAGAAACGAGAGCATAAATAATTTATTTCTTGAACCAATAGTAATAACATAGTAACCAATAGTAAAGCAAGGAGATGCACTATCACCTTTATTTTTTAACTTTGCTCTAGAGTATGCCATTAGGAAACAGATAGGGTTTGGAATTGAACGAGTTACATCAGCTGCTTGTCTATGCGGATGACGTGAATATGTTAGGAGAAGATCCACAAACGATTAGGGAAAATGCGGGAATTTTACTTGAAACAAATAAAGCGATAGGTTTGGAAGTAAATCCCGAAAAGGAATATATGATTATGTCTCGTGACCAGAATATTGTACGAAATGGAAATATAAAAATTGGAAATTTATCCTTTAAAGAGGTGGAAAAATTCAAATACCTGGGAGCAACAGCAACAAATATAAATGATACTCGGGAGGAAATTAAACACAGAATAAATATGGGAAACGCCTGTTATTAGTCTATTCGGTTGAGAAGCTTTTGTCATCCAATCTGCTGTCAAAAAATCTGAAAGTTGGAATTTATAAAACAGTTATATTACCGGTTGTTCTTTGTGGTTGTGAAACTTGGACTCTCGCTTTGAGAGAGAAACATAGGTTAAGGGTGTTTGAGAATAAGGTGCTTAAGAAAATATTTGGAGCTAAGAGGGATGAAGTTACAGGAGAATGGAGAAAGTTACATAACACAACTGCACGCATTGTGTTCTTCACCTGACGTAATTAGGAACATTAAATCCAGACGTTTGAGATGGGCAGGGCATGTAGTACGTATTGGCGAATCCAGAAATGCATATAGAGTGTTAGTTGGATGGCCGGAGGGAAAAAGACCTTTGGGGAGGCGGGGACGTAGATGAGAAGATAATATTAAAATGGATTTGAGAGAGGTGGGATGTGATGGTAGAGACTGGATTAATCTTGCTCAGGATAGGGACCAATGGCGGGCTTATGTGAGGGCGGCAATGAACCTCCGGTTTCCTTAAAAGCCAGTAAGTAAATACCAATAGTAATAACTGGTCCGTTGACATGTTCGCTCATAAGCTATTAACTTTTTTTTTTTTTTTGCTCATTACAAACAATACAGTAGAACCAAAGCACTACACACCGCCATGACACAACAGTGCACCATGTCATTCGTCTGCTAATTCCCGCCCTATACAAAAACCAATCAGATTCACTGATGGATACTGCCATCACCTCTGCAAGCTGATGGAACCGGTGCGACACCGGTGGAGCATCAGTTGAAATTCGGAACACCGTGATGCCATCAAATTGCTCAGCGCTGAGATCGGTATACGCTCATACAAAACATCTCCTATAGTTTATGCAAGTAGCGGAACCTTCATGTATCTAAGGTTGCATTGCATTCTACCAATGCTACTAAGAGAACTAACGTATTCTGCACTGATATTTTGTATTCTATGGTAATCTACCGCAGATTTACAACTTTGTGTATCTACCAATTCTTCACCTCGCTGCCATCCACAATATTCGTAGAGTGTGCTTGAACACAACATTATCGCCGCTGTGATCAGAGGTAGTGAAATAGTGAATGCCTTTGATAACAAAGTTTCATAAAGTTACAATGCAGAATACTCTTCTTGACTTTTCTTCCTCTCAAGGAAGCTGTGTTAAGATTGTTTATTTGTTTTATTTATTTCTAGGAATATATTTTGATAACGATTTAAGTTGGAATTACCAAGTGAAGCACACTTATAAAAATATCTGCTCGTGTATTCACTCGTTAAGCCGGTTCAAGTATTTCTTTCCCGCGCCACTGAAACAAACATTAGTTCAAACACTCGTAGTGCCGCACTTTGACTATTGTGACGTGTTGTTCACTGACTTAAAGCACCGAACTCTCCAACAAATTACAACGTGTTCATAATATGTGTGCAATGTCCGACGATACGATCATTTTTCACAATTTTTCGAATTCTTATCTTGGCTCCGGCTCAAAGATCGCAGAACTTTACACTGTTTTTCTCTTGTATTTCAAATTCTGCGCACCTCAACCCCAAGTTATCTGTCGTCTCGTCTTGTGTATTTATGCTCCAACCATAAACTAAATACTCGATCTCAGATCACCGAGTAGGTTATACCTCATCATAACACGTCCCGATACTCTTCATTCACCGTTTCAGTTTCTTGTCGTTGTAACTCCGTACTTCATACCTACCTTAAGGGGCTGTCAGACATTTACTAATTTCAAAACCCGGTTCTCAAATAGACTGCTTAGACTGTGAGCTTTCCTAGAATATAATTTTTTCTAATATATGATTTTTATTTTTAACATATAAATTTTCTTTTTTTATTTTAACAATTCGATTCACATTACTATAATTTCTTTGATTTTTAGAATTACATGTAACTAAACTTGTTTTCATTTTATTATTATTATTATTACTTACTTACAAATGGCCCGAAGGTTCATCGCCGCCCTCACATAAGCCCGCCATCGGTCCCTATCCTGTGCAAGATCAATCCAGTCTCTATCATCATATCCCGCCTCCCTCAAATCCATTTTAATATTATCCTCCCATCTACGTCTCGGCCTCCCTAAAGGTATTTTTCCCTCCGGTCTCCCAACTAACACTCTATATGCATTTCTGGATTCGCCCATACGTGCTACCTGCCCTGTATTTCTGCTATTGTGTTGCTGTTGTTCTGATACTGGTTGAATGGAAGAGAAGGCTTTATGGCCTTAACTCTGCCAGTAGAAATAAATCTACTACTGCTGCTGCTGCTGCTGCTGCTGCTGCTGTATCCTCGAAACGAGAAACTTTAATCCGACATAATGAGTGCTTCGTTAGCATTCTGCCACAGACGACCAGTTATGATTTAAAATGATTTTGTGCTCCTTCTCTGATACATAGCTGTGGTGGAGTACCGTAGATCAGTGGTTCCCAAACTTTTTGAAGGCGCTTTTGGACGAGACTTTTGTTTGCGACCCTCCATTACCGTACTGGTACTTACCCCATTCCAAAAATACAAATTTCTTCAAAATCGAAAAGATCGATAATTTTACTCAAAACCAGCGGATACCACTCAAAGAACGACAAAATGCAAGTACGGTATATATGGTGCAACAATGACATGAAATGTTACTTAAAAATCATTTCTAGTACTTCAAACTATTACCTCCGTGGCACTACACTAATAGTTAAATATAAATCTAAGATGATGCTTGCACTAGAGAGCTGCAGAACAGGGCTCAGAACCGGTTTACAATCGACCGGTCAGAGAACAGCCGGCAAGGTTGAGTATCCGACCGAATGTTCGAATTTCAAGCGGTTGCCTCTAATGTATTGTAGGTTAGATAAAACACCAGGCGCACTTCATTCATCATGCAATAATGTTAACATTTATCTGAGTTCGCAAATGTAATAACAATTTAAGGAAAGTTGCCTAATTTTGAAAAAAAAAAGCCTACAATTGATGGCTACATTAATAGATTATCTTCATAACTGATAGGCCTATGTAAATGAACAAATTAACACCGGTAATAGCAAAAGGAAATAAGCGTAATGTATAATATGAAATCTGGTATGTAAACAAATGCAAGAATAGAATGCATTATAATTACTAGGATTTTGGTGACCTATAAATCATGAAAAAATGTCCTAAAAATAATGCATTTATGACCTAAAAATCTTAAAAAAAAATGCCCTTAAAATGCCCTAAAAATTAATCTTACATAATTGGCTTAGTAGGAAAAGAGGTTTTGTGCGAGATCATGCGTATTTGCTTGTTTTCCGCACAGAACCAATACGCGGTAAGTGTGAAATACCACATTCAGTATTCCCAACGTAACACACACAACAATTTCCCTCTTCTTACCGCTTAAGCGCGACATTTATTTTACTGCTTTAGGCTTTTAACATATTATTTTTAGAGACGTTTAACATAGTAATAATTATAAATTGGAAACTTACCACTGCAATTTCACCTAAATTGCAATGTTAATTATTGTTTTTAAATATTTGCAAAAATTAAGTAAAGTCTACTACTCCACGAAACTTATTGCATTCCTGATACAAGTAACATTAAGGAAGCCGTGAAAAAATCAACAAGATTCCAGATGCGGATGTTATTACTGCAATATGTTATATAAATAATATTGTTAAAATATTAAAATGAAAAATAAATCATTACATAACCTTACCGTTTGTTTTAAGTTCGCATTTATGGACTGGGGGAAAAAAAAAGACAGACGTATACCACGGCCTGCTGGAGTATAGTAAACACAGAAAACATTTTATAGCAACGATGTTGAAGAAAGATATTTTGGTTTTTCGAAGTTGCCGTCATTAAACAGAAACCAACATGAAGATTTCATTGCAACTAATTAGAAATTCGTCTTTCAGGTATGTAATAAACGATCTTCGCACAAACTAATGTACGATACACGAGCGGTATGTTTGTTTTCATGTTCTCGGAAATTAAAAAAGCTCAACTACGTTTCGCTTTTTCAGTTTTTTCCTCGACCATGAAAACGTCAACATACCGCTCTTGTAACGTATATTACTATTGTACTACTTAATATTTAGTCTAGTAATTAAATTAAATTTTACATAATTTTTTCTAAGTAGAACACTTTAATTAATTATTCTACGTGATGAGGTTTCCATGTATGATCGTTCACGTCTGTCGGCATGTGGACGTGAGGTCAGCAGTCAGATGGTCGGTCTTGGCCCTTCATGGGCTGTAGCGCCATGGATTTACTTTACTTTTAGTTTCCATGTAGTCTACCACAAGGCCACTCTTATCCGGAATTAGCAGGTATAGAGGAGTCTATATTGAAGGGTGGTTGGACTGATCCATTACATGGGGTGTACTACGTTAAAATGGCAATATTTGTGTAGAAAAACGATTAAAATATTATACAAAATAATGGGTAGTAATGGAAAAAATATGTAAAGAAAATATCAAAGAAAATAAACATTATTTTACATTAATAATGGGGATTTACGGTCAAAATTAAACGAAAATGCATAAAAAAAGACCGAATAAAACAAAAAAATGCTCTTATGAGTTGAAACAGGCAAAAAATGCAAAAAAATGCCCTAACAAATATGTCTTAAAACACTCAGTTTATCACATAACATATAAATACTAAAGCAGCAATGTTTCTGGCTTACTAGAAAAAAGATGCAATTTCATCAAAATCCTAGCCCTAATAATTAGCCCTACTTAGAAAATGGAATAGCAAATAAGTACATAGGCCTGCGTTTCATTGTAATGTTTATAGTTTAAGCTCAAAATGCATATTTCTAAAGAAATAGTGACAATAAACTCGAACATTCGTTAAACCGAATAATCAGGCATTCCGCGAGACGGAAGAGCTTTGCATACACTCTACAGCGCTAGGCGTTGAGTACCAACGTATCATTTCTATTTTTCGTAACGGGTTGTGCATGACTCTAGCTTGCACTGTCTGTTACCCAACGGATTTATAAAGAAACTTGATTTCTGGTTGGCATCACTTGACAAACAGAAAATTGATTTATCCTATTGTATTAAAAACTCGTGGAAAATTTAGCTACGTTTTAATACGACAAGTACTGATTTTTTTTTTTTTGTCGACACGAAATTAAGTTTGCACAATTGTAAACAACAAATTTTTGGTATTTTCGGAAGAAAGTCACAAATGGATACCGAATCCGTTTTTAGACAGTTGCATTCAACTGACTTCAATTTAAAAAAAAATTATGAGGAGGAAACTTACTGAAATCAGGTGCAGTGTTTTTTTAGTAGGTTATTTTACGATGCTTTATCAACATCATCGGTTATTTAGCGTCTAAATGAGATGATAATGATGCCGGTGAAATGAGTCCGGGGTCTAGCACCGAAAGTTATCCAGCATTTGCTCATATTGGGTTGAGGGAAAACTCCGGAAAAAAACTCAACCAGGTAACTTGCCCCGACCGGGAATCGAACCCGGGTCACCTGGTTTCGCGGCCAGACGCGCTAACCGTTACTCCATAGGTGTGGACGGTGTAATGTTGAAACTAGACATTTTCTCACAGCGTAGACCGGATTTCGATCAAAAGAATGCAAAAATACCTCGAGCTTGCAAAGCAGCTCTTAAATTTTTTATATCATCTGTAACATTTTCAGCCTAAGTTTCTCGTCTATAAACAAAAGCGAGAAATCTTTCTGAACTTGAAAATATCACTGTGTGTGTATCGAATACAGAGTCCAAATTTAAGAAGCCATTTTCTAAAAAAAAGAGGCACTCCTGTTGCGTTGTTTGTTTACTTTATAAATACTGAAACATTTTTTTATGTTTATGTTCAACGTTGCATATGTTTATATTTATAAATTGAAAACAATTTTATGATAAGGTGCTTTTGCTTTATTTTGTAATTCCTCTCACGACCTCCCTCAGCTGTCTACACGACCCCACTTTGGGAACCACTGCCGTAGATGGTAAAAAGGAGTAATCTAAGACACGGCAGGTCCCACCCCTGTGTAGATTTGTAAGATTAGAATTGAGTGGAAACAATGAAAATCCTTGACGCGGAGTTGCTGGGAGTAGACTGCGCCGAGATTAGCTCGTTCGCCGTTACATTTCCACGAAGACCTTTCCTTGGTTGAGCATTTTGTTCTTCTGTTCCAGCTCAGCGAAACTCCTTTGTCAGCGTCTCTCACTCATTTCGCACAGCCGATATCGCCGCTTCGTCATCACTAATAGTGACTACGGAGAGATTTTCCGATAGGTCAAAGCAAGAAAGCAGGGCAGCACGCGCTCTTTGGCCTGCATACACGGGATTCAGTCTTCTCGCGTTTTCCTCAATTAGATAGGTAATATAGTATATTAGGTTAGGTTGCGATGATAAGTTGATGACTCTGGGTGCCGGTACTTAAAATTAAATCTATAGTGAGTAGTGGTTTCTTGTTGGGGTTGATGTGAAGACAAACGTTATCAAGAATAACCAAAAGATTATAAAAAACAATATAAATAAAAATAATGTACAGTATAAATTCACAGATAAATGTTTTTACAAGAAAAGAGGTTTTGTTATGTGAAGAGGAAAATAAAATATGAATGTGCGGGAAGATAAAGGGGAAAAACATTAATGAAGAGGATAAGCAAAGTTGTGTTAAGATTATTAAGAAGAGATTGAAATGGAATAGTACAAGAAGTAGGTGTAGAAAAGAAGATAGAAAAGTCATGATGAGGAGAGGTTAAATGACAGGTAGAAAGAGCAATATGACCAAAGTAGGTGGAAAAATAGAAAGAAGAATTTTTTAAGAAAGGAGAGAAAAATGGAAAGGTTTAAAGAGAAGAGACTGAGATAGAGGAAAGTGAAGCTGAAACAAGAAAAGAAGATTATTGAGGTGAAATAGAAGAGAAAGAACGTGTAGATAGGAGAGGAAAAATTTGTAGGTGTAATAGGAGAGGAAAAAGTTCTAGATTGAATAGTTGTAGTTCTGGATGGAATAGGAGAGGAAGAAGTTATAAATAGAATAGAAGAGGAAGTTGTAAATGGAGTAGGAGAGGAAGAAGTTTTAGATGGAATAGGGGAGGAAGAATATGAAAATAGAGTAGGAGAGAGAGATGTCGTTGGAATAGATGAGCAAGGAAGTGAAGATGGATAAGGAGAGGAAGAAGTTGTAGATGGATTGGTAGAGGAAGAAGTTTATGGATATGAAGTAGGAGAGGAAGGAGTTATAGGTAGAATAGGAGGGAACAAAGGTGAAAATTGCGTATGAGAGAAAGAAGAGGAAGAAGATGAAATTGGAGTAGGAGATGAAGAAGATGGAATTGGAGTAGGAGAGGAAGAAGATGTAGTTTGCAGTAGAAGAGGACGTAGTTACAGATATGAAGTAGGAGGGGTAGAAGTTGGTGGAGTAGAACAGGAGGAAATTGTAAGTGGAGTAGGACAGGATGGAGTTATAGGTGGAATATAACAGGAAGATGTTGCAGGTGAAGTAGAACAGAAAGATGATGTACGTGGAGTAGGACAGGATGGAGTTGTAGGTGGAATACAACAGGAAGATGTTGCAGGTGAAGTAGAACAGAAAGATGATGTACGTGAAGTAGGACAGGATGGAGTTGTAGGTGGAGTACAGCAGGAAGATGTTGCAGGTGAAGTAGAACAGAAAGATTATGTACGTGGAGTAGGACAGGATGGAGTTGTAGGTGGAATACAACAAGAAGATGTTGCAGGTGAAGTAGAACAGGAAGATGATGTACGTGAAGTAAGACAGGATGGAGTTGTAGGTGCAGTACAACAGGAAGATGTTGCAGGTGAAGTAGAACAGGAAGATGATGTACGTGAAGTAAGACAGGATGGAGTTGTAGGTGGAGTACAACAGGAAGATGTTGCAGGTGAAGTAGAACAGAAAGATGATGTACGTGAAGTAGGACAGGATGAAGTTGTAGGTGGAGTACAACAGGAAGATGTTGCAGGTGAAGTAGAACAGAAAGATGATGTACGTGAAGTAGGACAGGATGGAGTTGTAGGTGGAGTACAACAGGAAGATGTTGCAGGTGGAGTAGAACATAAAGATGATGTACGTGAAGTAGGACAGGATGAAGTTGTAGGTGGAGTACAACAGGAAGATGTTGCAGGTGGAGTAGAACAGAAAGATGATGTACGTGAAGTAGGACAGGATGGAGTTGTAGGTGGAGTACAACAGGAAGATGTTGCAGGTGGAGTAGAACAGAAAGATGATGTACGTGAAGTAGGACAGGATGGAGTTGTAGGTGGAGTACAACAGGAAGATGTTGCAGGTGTAGTAGAACAGAAAAATGATGTACGTGAAGTAGGAGAGGATGGAGTTGTAGGTGGAGTACAACAGAAAGATGTTGCAGGTGAAGTAGAACAAAAAGATGATGTACGTGAAGTAGGACAGGATGGAGTTGTAGGTGGAGTAGAACAGGAAGATGTTGCAGGCGGAGTAGAACAGAAAGATGATGTACGTGAAGTAAGACAGGTTGGAGTTGTAGGTGGAGTGCAACAGGAAGATTTTGCAGGTGGAGTAGAACAGAAAAATGATGTACGTGAAGTAGGACAGGATGGAGTTGCAGGTGGAGTAGGACAGGAAGATGTATGTTAAGTAGGACAGAAAAAGTTACGGGTTTTAGGTGGACTAGGAGAGTACGTAATTCTTGGTAGAGTTGGGGAGAAAGTTGTAGGAGGAATAGAAGTGGAGGTAATTCTATAGGTGGAGCAGAAAGTAAGGTAATCTTAGGTGGAGTAGGAGAGGAGATAGTTGTAGATGGAGTAGAGAGGAAGAAATACGTGGAGAAGAAAAAGTTGTAGGTAGTGGGCTAGTTTACCTTTCATTGGATTCGTTTCAAATTTACTAGCACTAAATACGAAATGAAGGTTGAATAGAGAAGGAAGTTGTAGATGGAATAGGGGAGAAATTTAGGAATATAATAAATAGGAGGAGATGATATTCGGAAGTCATCTTGGACACCCATCATTACTGGTGTAATACAAGGATGTGGATTATCACCCATTCTCTTTATTATTTATATGAACAGAATAATTAAAGAGTGGAAGCAAATTCACCATGAATCTTATATGAAGAGTCCACTGCAAGAATAATGGATGTAATTTGGAATACATTTTGCAGGAGAAGCAATTGAAAGTTTGAAATGCTTAGCGCTCAAAGCTTAACTGTGATTTTCCGATCATTACTGGACATTGACTATCAGTGTTAATGTCATATAACTCTCTGTGTACATTCTATATGTCTTAAGCTGTGCATTGACAATCTTGGTTCATTTTCGACAAGAAAGTGACATTCATCATTCTTGCAGTGGACTCTTCATATACAAATTAACAGACACCTTAAATTGGATTCAATTCTCTAAACAGATGATTTGGTATTATTAGCACTTTCAGAAGACGACCTCCAAAGGTCAATATATAATTTGCAGCAAGTAGCAGCCACATAGAATATGGAAATTAAAAAAAAAAACAGATAAAAAATGATGGCATTCTGTGGGAAATACCCAATACAAAATAAAATTTCTCTCGATAATGAAATGTTAGAAAGATATAATAGTTTCCCATATTTAGGTACAATCTTTCCATTTATGAAGAATTGGACATATAACAGAAAATTAATAAATACTCAAGAGCTATGGGCATTATAAATATTGTGATGAAACCATTCCTGGTTCAGTAACACACCCGCATACGTCTCTACAACACATTGGCACGACCGATTCTCAGCTTTGGCAGCGAAGCATGGACACTGAGGAAAGCAGATAAAAGCAGAATGAGATTCATGCGAAGAACAACGGGCTATATTAAATGGGATCTGAAAAGAAATTGTGAAATTTTAAAGGAACTAAAAACTCAACCAGTTTTAGATTACATTGTTCAATATCACTCTAATTGGAAACATCATTTGGAAAGAATGAATAATAGTAGACCCCCAAAGGCAATTTATGATTATGTACCACATGGCCAAAGATCTGTGAGTCGTCCTGCTAAGAGATGGCGTGAAAATTTTATGTGAGACCGTAACAGGCCTTGTGGCCTAACACTTGTCAGGCAGAAGAAGAAGAAGACAAATGGCGAAGGAGTTCTTCAGAATGTTGAGGTGGAGTGGAGGACAATTTTGAATAGTTAGATAATTACGTAGAAGTGGTGACTGCTGGATAGAAATGATTAATTAATTAATTAATTCATTCATAGTTTTCTGTCCAAGGGCAGGTCTTTCACTGAAAACCCACCATTTTCTTATCTTCCCTATGTTTCGTTTTCATCTTCCTCTCCGCGTGCGATCCATATACAGTATTTTAATGTTGTCTATCAAGGAAAGTAAAGGATTATACTAATATAGGCTACGTGTAAAAGATGGTGATGATTATTATTGTCCACTACTATTGCCACCACCATTATGATAGTTGTGCTGTGGGTGCTGCGAATGTTGTTGCTGTACAATATGAACTTGGTTCATGAAAAATAAAAGTTCGCTATAAAGACGGTTTGTTATTTGGTATTTGAATCCGAACGCCTTGCATCCAGATTGTAATTCCTAGAGAAGCGTAATGCATGAAATCGTTAAATGTGCACATCAGACATGTGATTCAGGTTGACATTTATCATCCATTTAGCCGATGTCTCCTCGACACATGGCGCAGACCTGCTTTTCTAATAAGCGTGTTTTCGCGACTTTATTATAGTAATCCTTGGAACTGGGCCAGTTACTTGATTGTTAAAGAGGAAAGTCAATTGGAGAAGGCGGGAAGTGTGTTTACGATCAAGTTGCACTGGCTCTGCGATGCTTTCAAAATAAATTATGCTCTGTGTTTGTTTTATGTTTTGCTAGCATTTCTTTCTACGGTTTTTATGTCGGACGCAATGAAAGTTACGACTGGAAAAAGTGACGAGTGATCTGTGTGGTTTAGCATGACCCTGTGCACCAAGTGTTAAGCCCCTTCCCGAGTTCTTGGTATGCGTTTGCTGCTACATGTTGAACTCAGCTTATTTTTATTTCTTGAACTCGGGCAGTTTTTTGGTATTAAGTCTTGTGGTATCTTTTACGTTGTCTTGTTTGTTCCTTAGTATCTTGAAGTATGAGATTTTACTTTCAGTCTCATAACAGAAATTTGTATTTTCGACAGAGATAAGGTAACTTATAAAATGCTGATTTTTACGTTTTGAGACTTAAGGCTTCAATAGACTTTTCTTTAATAAAATAGAGCACTGCAGTACTCCTACATAAGCTTACCTTGTATTACGCGGCATTCTTTTTCTGCGGAAGTAGTACTTCTAAGTAATAAGATAAGAGGTAGGAGAAATGGAAATACTACTTACTAGAGGTGGAATAAATAGAAATAGCCTAGTACTAAAAATGTAGGGGAAATAGGAGATCTAGAAGTATTACGTGGCATTCTTTTTCTGCGGAAGAAGTAGTACTTCTAAGTAATAAGATAAGAGGCAGGAAAAATTGAAGTACTGCTTACTAGGGGTGGAATAAATAGAAATAGCCTAGTACTAAAAAATGTAGGGGAAATAGGAGATCTAGAAGTAGGAGATTAGAAGTACTAAGAGTAAAAGTAGGAGAATTGGAGATTTTAAGAGAAGTAAGTGTACTGGAAGAAGAGGTAGGACTAGTAACAGCACTGGAAGAAGATTAGAAGTAGAAGTACTAGGAGAAATAGATGTACGGGGAGAAGAGGTTGGATAATAGCAGCATTGGAAGAGGAGTTGAAATAGAAGTGTTAGGGGAAGTATGTATACTGGGAGAGCAGACAGAGTAGCAGCACTGGAAGAAGAGTTGAAGTAGAAGTACGAGATGTAGGTGTACTAGGAGATGAGGTAGGACAAGTAGCAGCACTGGGAGAAGAATTGAATTAAAATTACAAGGAGAAGTAGATGTACCGGAGAAGAAGTAGGAGAGCTGGCGGCACTGGAAAAAGAGTTTGTAGTAGAAGTACTGAGATGTACTGGGAGAAGATGTAGATTTCTGGGAGAAGAGATAGAAGTAGATTTCTGGGAGAAGTAGGCCTACTGGAAGAAGAGTTAAAAGTAGTACTAGGAGGAGTAGAAGCATTAGAAGACGTAGAAGTGGAAGTATTACGAGTATAAGTAGGACAAGAGGTGGGAGGAATAGAAGTACTAGAAGTATTAGGAGTAGTAGTAGTGGACGAGGTAGGGGATTAGAGCAACTGAGAGAATAGGTGTAGGCCTGAGAATTGGGAGTAAGTTATTAGAAGAGGTAGAAGTTTAAGTACTAGAAGAGGTCGCATTACAGCAATTGAGACAACAGGTGTAAGAAGTAGAACTAGTAGAAGTATTAGGAAAAGAGGTGTAAGAAGTAGGCTTAACAGGAGAAAAGGTGCAAGGAGTGGGAGTATTAGGAGAAGAGGCCTGAGGAATTGTTCTAGATATAGAAAACGCGTAAAGAATATATGTAATAGAAATATAGGTTATGTAGGTCTACTAGAAAGGTGTAAGAAACAGTAGTACTAGAAGCGGAAGTAGAGGCGAAAGAATTAAAGTTACGTACAATAGAACAGGTAGAAGAGTAGAAGTTTCAAAAGACAAGTTGAGAGAAGTATTGTGAGAGCAAAAAAATAAAGTAGATGCATTTGTAGGAATTGGTAGAGGTACAGGTGCTCAACTTATTATTCGATCAGGCTTTAAATTGAATATTTCAAAACTTTAATAAACAATTTGAAGCGAAATAAATACATTATTGCGTATAAAACAAAAAGTACAACATACAAAGTAAGCAATATAATCCATTTTTCCAAATTGAAACTATCATTACAAAAATCAAACTATTTATTCTTTTATCAATATAAACAAAAATATACTTCTTCATAACAACTACAACAGGAAATTAATACCTTGTTGGGTACCCGTTCTGCTGGATAACATTGTGCAACCGTCTGGGCATACTGGCTACGATCCTGCTTGTATATGTTCCATCAATACGGTCCCATTCCTCTTTTAGTCGTCTCTTTAACTCTTCTTTTGAAGAAACTGCACTTTTCTCAGTCTTCTGTTCAGCTCATTCCATAGATTTTGTATAGGGTTGCAGTCGGGAGATTGGGGAGGCGTATCGATAACTTTTGGACAGTTATACAGTAACCAATTGTGCACAATATACGACTTATGTTTGAGGTCGTTGTCTTGGTAAAATTTAAAAGTATTACGTATTCCCAACTTTTCAGCACTCTTGTGTAAATTTTGTTTCAGGATTTGGAGATACTGTTCCTTGTTCATGTTACCGTCAATGAAGACGAGCTCCCCTACTCCAGCAGCTGACATGCAGCCCCAACCATAACCGTTCCACCACCATGCTTCACAGTTGGTTGCAAGTTACCAATTTTCATGTCTTCTTTCACCTTACGCCACACCATCACCCGACCAACCTGACCAAAAACGCTAAATGGACTTTCCTCCACGAAAGTGACGTCATTCCACCATGCTTCATCCTTGTCAATATTGTTGTTTGCAAACTCAAGTCTTTTCCTTCTGTTAACTTCAGATACCAGAGATTTTTTCCTAGCCATTCTTCCATGGTAACCACTCTTTCTTAAAATTTTTCTAATTGTTTCAGGGTGCACAGTCTTTGAAGATTCTTTTGCTAGGTCTTTTGCTAGTTGGGGAGCACTTATTCGAGGGTTCTTATTAACTTTCCTGATGATCGAACGTACATCTCTGTCTGTTAACCTCCTTGGTTGCCCCCTCTGCGGCACATATTCAATCCTGTCTTCATTCTCATATCTTCTGATTATGTCCCCGACTGTACTCCTCATATTCAACACTAGCCGAACCCGTGCGCTCCGCTGCACCCGTTAGAAATAAATATAAAATAATTACATAATTAAAATAGGACATTTGATCCAGGGAACATTCGTGTTTGATATAAGGATAAATAGTTTATTATGTTACTTAATTTAAATTGTATTTGCATAATTAAAATGCGATCATTTTGATCCAGAGACCACTCATTTGGTCATAAAAATTATTTTAGGAAATACAGGAAACGAATGTACAGAATAGCCTATCAAGTTTTCTGTGCATAAGAAGCTATTTTAATCTTACCTGTCCTCGATTCACTCAGAAGTTACTGTAATAACATTATAGCATTATGTCCATCTAGAGAAACTACACTTTCCAATGGTGAAATAATAATTAATTATACAAATCGGTTAATTTAGCTTCTGATATTACTTCATACAAACACAGAAACATTATCTGTAGGCTATCTTTCATAGCTTTCGATTGTTGCTGTCCAAGGCGCCTTATAGACGAAGTCATTTGTTTTTTAATTCATTACACGGCCTTAGATGGCAGTTATATTAATTTTAAAACTCATTTATCTCATTAAATATCAATCCTATCAAAATTTTTCAAGGAATAAAACTTATAGGAAATTATTTTTAAAGAAACTTTTGTTATGTAACATTTTTCACAAAAATCAATAATAAGCGAGATATTTCGATTTATTTAATTCAGGCCCCCTTATAACCCCCTTTTAAATAATGTATTTTGAATGCCATATAGCCTAAAATCTAAGTTACAACCAACTTAATTTATATTCCAATTTTCATCGAAATCCGTTCAGCCAT
This sequence comes from Periplaneta americana, assembly GCF_040183065.1. NCBI lineage: Eukaryota > Metazoa > Arthropoda > Insecta > Blattodea > Blattidae > Periplaneta > Periplaneta americana. Next base: position 181,771,231 of record NC_091120.1, on the reverse strand, counting down.
TATCGCGTGAAAAGGTAACAAACATACAGACAGACAGACATACAAACAAAAATTTCAAAAAAGCGATTTTCGGTTTCAGGGTGGTTAATTGTATATGTTAGGACCAATTATTTTTGGAAAATCGAAAATTACCAGAAAAATTTCGGCTACAGATTTATTATTAGTATAGATTTCGGCGACCTCTCTATGTGTATGTCCCTTCGCATGGTGGAAAATAACAAGCTGTCGTTTTTCAAAACTATTACTCTTGCCTTTGTGCCCCATTATTACAATGATCTTGCAAAATCAGACTACAGGTCTGGAAGTGTTAACAGCAAGAAGACAACTTACCACTCCCACCCTTCACCGTGCAGTGCTTGCAAACGACATAGTAAACACAGTGAAAAAGGGGACCTTATCACACTGACCGGATATTAAAGTGTACACAATTTTTTGCTTCACATATTCAAAAGGACAAATTATGTGGTATATATTAATTCTGAATCAATAAGTGTTTGCTCAATATTCTTCTATCGTGTCCTTCAATTAATTAATAATACTTTTTTATGTTTTTTGCACTTACTGACGCAAGTTCGAAAATAATGAAATTTAAAGCCTGGCCGAATATTAAGGTGAGTACCTGTAGGATAGTTGGAGAGGCAGAAATAGAAAAGTAGAAGTGAACTAATTATAATGTGATAATGTGAAAGGAGTTGAAGTAGAATTAGAAGCAGGATTTATTGGACAGTTATAATTGAAGACCTCCCCGGAATAAGGATGTAACCAACAAAACTGTAATTCATGTTTCAGGAGAAAGAAATATAATTTCAGGGGTATGTTTCTTTAGGCTTGAATTTACTATTACAGCCATTTGACTAAACAAGGGTACAAGTTTATTCAGCCATTGAACTTAATAATTTATTGCTATAAATTGCTTTTTTCACCTACATAATGTAGCCTATTTCAAGAATCTGATGTTAAATCCTTTTTCCTTGGAGGTCTCCAATTGGAGAAAAAGAGCCAGAACTTAAAGAGATGAAGAGATAGAGATAAAAGTTGAACTGAAAGAGGTTGACGTAATGGAAGATTAAAAGCTGAAATATAAGTCAAAGGCACTTTTCAATGAAAAGTTTTCATTGTCATCTCTGTTAATGAGTCGTTTGAACTATAGGCCTATTGAGAAAGACGTATGTTCAACTATAGTTAGATACACAGTATAACAACGTATTTTCCTTGTTGAACCATATCTACTGAAGAAGAAGTCGTGTGAGCTATGCTTATTCAGGTTTCGGCGGAGTTTTTGAAAAATTACACAACCATTAAAAGAGTATGTTATTAAATAAATGGTGATAAAGAGATTTCGTTCTCTATAAGAAGGTAAGTTACATTCTCCGAAGAGTAAACACAACTGTCACGATTTCTTCGTCATTAGATAGGCGTACGTTTCAAGAAGAAAAATGTGTTGTTATACATAGTATCTAACTGGTTGAAAATAAGTCTTTCTCAGTAGGTTCAGATATTCACCAAAGGAGACTGACAATGGAAAGTACCAACAGAATTGTGTTGCCGGCTTAGTGCAAAAAAATAAGGAAAACCCACGCGTTGTTTAGCGGGATCTGCGCGCTATTCCTTCTCGGGTAGTACAATGGGCCCACCCGATCGGCCTGCATGCGAGGACAGTCCCAGTTCGTGCGTGCCTTCCCCCTGCCCTCTCCTAAAGGGGGAGCTAGGTTTACAGAAAACAACTAACGGCGGAAACCCAACGCACTTTCCGTCAAGAAGCAACTTCTCTGCTCGGTAAAAATGCCGATATCTGAGGGTTGACTCACCCTGTGTAATAAACATAAAAATGGTACTAGAATCGTCCACACCTGTGGAGTAACGGTCAGCGCGAAACCAGGTGGCCCGGGTTCGAATCCCGGTCGGGGCAAGTTACCTGGTTGAGGTTTTTTTCCGGGGTTTTCCCTCAACCCAATACGAGCAAATGCTGGGTAACTTTCGGTGTTGGACCCCGGACTCATTTCACCGGCATTATCACCTTCATATCATTCAGACGCTAAATAACCTAGATGTTGATACAGCGTCGTAAAATAACCCAATAAAATAAAAAAAATACGTTTTCTGAAGTGATATAGTGTTAAAAGTTGTGTAATCAAGATACATAGAAATTTGAATTCTCGATTAAATGAAGCTAATGTGGTCAATATCGAGAGTAATAAAATTCCTCCTACGTGAAAAGGATTTTTTTTAAATGCGGACGGACAGATTGAAGATGTGATGAGGTTTTCGCATGTAAACTGAAGGCATCGGTACTAAAATATAACGATAAGGGTTAGAGCTAGTCGAATGTTATGTGTGACGTAGAAAGCGGTGAAGAACTGAAGTTTAAATTAGTGATAAAAATACAAAAATGCTATAGGCTTATTGTAACTGTTAACAAAGTACAGATTCACAGATTTTGCAGGATCCACAATGCACTAACGTAGCTGAGTCGTGCAATTGTTATAGGTCAGAACACTGTTGCGAAACACCCTCCAGGCTTTACGTCTTTTATATCGACAATAAAGAACAGGCAGGATTACAACTTACTCATTTTGATACTCATAACAAAAGATAGAAGCGCCTGCCAGTATAACTGTTAATTTCCTGTATTTATTCTGCTGTTAATTTCCTGCTGAATTCCGTTTTCCGTGTTATATTTTAGTCGTCATTGAACACCGCAAATTTGCTGCTATTCAATATAACTTATTTACAATTAGAATAGCGGTTTGTTCATCATGCTGTGTGTGTGTTTTGTCTTTGTATGCTTTTAGATATTCTCCCAACTGTAGATTTTCAAATTGTGGGTCGCAGTCCAAGGGGGAAAAGGCAATAAGATGCAACTTATTCTGGTGAGAGGTATATTGGCAGTGTCATTCATATAGAAATACCAAACGTTTCGGAAGTCCGTGCATGTTGAATTCTTTCAATTCAACTTGTCATTAGAGGGTTTTCGCATCCTCGTTGCCCGCTAAACGCCTAACGCTATGTTGACGTCAATAGTGACGTATTTGGTGAGTGATAACATTCGTAAATGTTCGGAAAGAATCAGTATACAATATTTTCCGCTCCATTAATACAGGGCTATTCAAAAAGAAGGAACAGATTTCAAATATTTATTTCTTCCGAACTACAAAATATAGAAACAATTCCAAAGTTCCTGGACAGATGAAAGTTTAAATTTTGAACAGTCCGGGTAGAAGATCCAATCACGGCCGTATTGGCGCTGTTGCTTGTCATGCGCGGCTGCATTGGCGCTGTTGATTGTAGTAAAATGGCGACACAACAGGAAAAAGCATTTTGTGTGCTGAAATTAGCAAAACTAGAGTCTATTATTGAAGTTCAACGTGCTTTTCGCCGTCAGTGTAATAAACAACCGCCTCGTCATAAGCAGATTTGCCAGTGGCATCGGAAATTCGTAGAAGATGGTTGCATCTGCAAACAGAACAGCACGGGACGTCCACGCACATCGAATGACAATGTTGAGCGTATTCGTACAGTTTACGTAAGGACCCCAAAAAATCCACAACACGAGCAAGCAGGGAACTGAACATTCCTCAACCAACGGTATGGCGAGTTCTGAAACACCGTCTGCACATGAAGCCGTACAAACTGCAGTTATTGCAAGCATTGCATCCTGACGACCACAACAATGACACCATTCCAGGACGTTGGATTGGAAGTGTAGGAGGAGAAGATCAACTTCATCGCCAGTGGCCTCCCAGTTCTCCAGACCTCACTCCTTGTGATTTTATCTGTGGGGTTACGAAAAATCGAAAAAAATCGAAAAATCGAAAGAGATTTGGGAGGACAAAATTTAAAAGTTACGCAAAACGCGTCCTTGCAAGGGGTTGGGGGCTGTAAAAAACTAAATATGTGAGCTCCAAGCCTGTTGGCCACTAGTCTCACTCCGGGTTACGCTGCTCCACTGAAGGAGCTCTAGAAAATTTTGAAGGGGAAGCCGAAATTGGACGTTACCTCTTAGGTACCACATACGCGAGGGGGGACGGAGATTTGATCAAGTGATCACGGAACGGGGCGAGGAGGAGATGGCTGGTGTTTGCCGTTAGGATGGCAAGACGCTGTCATCTGTTGTTCGATGACAAGGCATGTGAAGGCCGTCGGAAGAAGCGCCGTGAAATCTAAATCTACAATTTGAGAGGTCCCTGTCCTTTCAAATTGCGACTAATTGAGTGATCTCGTACATTTAACAGACAATTTATATGTTCTGAACTAGGGCATACGTCGTTTATAATAAAGGGGAATATATATGAGGAAGGGCATATAGGTCCGTGGCCCATTTCTTACAGGGCTCATCCCGACATTTGTCTTACGCCTTAGGAAAACCACGGAATACCTTAGGCAGGATGAGTTGTCTGATATAAGAGACTAGCCAATTTGGCTATTATGTAGGAGGCGATTGTTGTCATGAGCCTTGTTGAATCGTCTCAATTTAGAGACCATCCATTTGGCTTTATGGTGGCTCAATTACGAAGAGAGGGGAGAGATGTAATTATTAATTAATTTAGAGTAATTAGGGAGATTCATGGGGATATGAGTGCAGGTCCGTGGCCCGTTTCTTTTAGGGCTCATCCCGACATGGGTTACGTAAAAGACCGTGTTTTTATGCCCCCATGCCTGACATTGGCCAGAACACTGCAATCAACAGCGCCAATGCGGCCGCGCATGACGAGCAACAGCGCCAATGCGGCCGTGATTGGAATTTCTACCCGTACTGTTCAAATTTAAACTTTCGTCTGTCCAGGAACGTTGGAATTGTGTTTCTACCTTTTGTAGTTTGGAAGAAATAAATATTTGAAATCTGCTCCTTCTTTTTGAATAGCCCTGTATTTATCATGTCGTAGCTCCTATGATAGTCAATCAATCACGCTATAATTTTTTAATTGGTAGTTAAATGTCTAAGGAAGACATAGAAAAAAATTCGAAATGAACATATTTTTTTTAAAAATAAGGAAAAAATAACACTAAGTTCGATGTTATCTGTCCAGAGTAGACATTTACATATTCGGAAATTGATAATCGGTAAACTATTTCGTTTTTCACGTTAGATGGAGTGTCAAAACGAGATAAATGTTAAGAAAAATTGGAATTACTTTTAAAAGTGGTCGCTACTCAAAATCGTTACTGGTTTCCGAGTTACGGCAAGTTAAACAAAGGAGCGTTTTCGCTTGGCGGAGTACTCACGACTCAACCTTTTTATCTGTTGGAATTTCAACAAAAAATACTTTCCTGAGCCTTCCTGTACTTTGACCTGAATACTTTATCCATCTTGAGTTGTTCTAAGTAGATGAATATCATCCACAGTGGTAAATCTCAAACGACATACCATGTTTTAACAATAAATTAGGTCTGCGGTAAACTTAATTCGCGTTCACGTTATCCGGGTAGAAATAACGGGTTCCGCTTCTGAAATAACATGAGATGAATGGCTCTGATTGACTCTTTCATCAATGACGTCAGAGTAGCGTTAATTATTTAACGGACGTCGAGAGTGCGAAAACTCTTTAATATGCCTTAAAATCGATCTATCTTAAATGTGATCTGCCATTTCGTTCTATTTATTCGTGATTTCTTGCCCTTCATTGGCGCAGAATTGAACCGAGGTACCATCTCAGTCACGTCGCATCGCTTCTAAACGAAATCAAGCTAAATCCAATATCCTGCCCGACCCCATGTAAACCAACTAATTCTGTTGTTTCTACTGCAGTGTTGGGCGGGCTGGCCGCCAACCAGGACGCACTGTCGCTTCGCTTTTTCCTTTCTATCTGTTTCCCATTTTGTACGTGTCAGTTGTAGATGTGCTGGAATCAATTGTGACTTTGCTGGCCAGTACATTCCAGCTACTGCACCACGACTGCAGTGTACATCCAGTCATGACTGCAAAACTAGACGATGTACTCTCGGCTCCACAAGTAAAGAACCCTGGCCTCACACCACTTCTGCACAGATGACAGTGATTGACAGGCCAGTTGGGGGAAGCTGTTGCCACGTTTGCTCTTGGCTGGACTCTTTAAGTGTATTTTCTTTTGCAACTGGTTGGATTCTTTCAAAAATGGAAAATTCACAACACAGCATTCTCGGCGGTCTCCTGGCGGTATCTTTGTCCACAGTTTCACTAATTGGGGGAGCGTGTCAGTTAGATTTATGGCTTCCTGAACCCAACCCTGCAACGAAGGTTCTTTACTTTTGAAACCAAGAGTAATGCTCATTGTATGAATTTAGTTATACAATAATAATAATAATAATAATAATAATAATAATAATAATAATAATGGCTTTATTTAACCTGGCAGAGTTAAGGCCGTAAGGCCTTCTCTTACACTCAACCAGGATTAAAACTTGCTTACACAGTTGAACATAAAACTGGATCGGAATTAAGTATGTATGTATTTATTCACACTGCAATAGGTATATACCCGGTGGCAGTGCTAACTAATTACGCTCAATAATGACAATAATAAACTTAAAAATTAAAAATACAATTAATAATAATACTAATAATTAATACTAATAATAATAATAATAATAATAATAATAATAATAATAATAATAATAATAGGGAATATCCTAAATTAAATGAAACGATAACTTAAAATAACATTTGAAGTAAATCTAATTTGTACCTTAAACCTAAGTTCGAACTAAAACCCACGAGTATGTTATGTTCATATCTGCACAAGTACCTTTCAACATTACACTCATTTCGCTGTCAACTCACTCATTGTACTGGAACTACGACACATTTCACTGATTCTATCCTGATTTCACTAACACTTCAAAAACATTTCACTGTTCAAATACTTTGCACTGCCACTATAAACTATAAAGCTTCCCTAAAGGAACACTTTTCACTTACACAACACACTTCACTGACACAACACACTTCACTGACACAACATAGTTCTTCACTGATACAACACTTCAATAACAACATCATTTACACCTTTTAAATACTGTGTATAATTACCGTCTATTAGTAAAGTCCTTAAGTCTATTTTTAAATACATTTTTGGTTGTTGGTAAAGCCTTTAGTAAGTCTGCAGGTAAAGCATTCCAGTCCCTGATAGTACGATTGAGAAAAGAAAACTTTCCAGTGTCCGTCCTCTGCCTTCTTTCCCTCAATTTATATGAGTGGTCGTTCCTTGAAGAGTAATTTGGCTGCTGCAACCTATTTTTTATTTCTCTCCAGGCAGGCTCACCTCTGTATGTTTTGAACAGTGCGCATAATCGAATTCGCGTTCTCCTGTCCGTGAGTGTTTTAGCGTACTATTAGCACTAACAGGTGAAAAATTGAAAGGTCTAATGAAATTCTAAAGCTCCTATCACCTTGTCAAGACTAGTAGTGGATGAAAACTTCATTTTCATGTATTTATTTATTTGGTTTATTCAAAGTTGCTTTAACTACGAGGTTACATCGCGTCTATTGGAAATAATACATTATTTTATACATTGAATTTATGTTTCAAGGCGATGTATAAAGACACGCTCATCAGCATTGATAGAGGGATGCACATATACATATACACATATATGCTAATAATTAAATTGTTTATTTTTGTTGGTACATCTTATTCCAGTCATACAACTGAAACCACGTCTACACGCAATTAGACATCGGCACTGTTGCAAACAATAATACAAATACACTACAAATCTTGAAACGCTGAGGCTGACTTATAACAATTTTGCACAGTCTTTGTTTCAAAAGCAAGCAAGTCTTTGCACGTTTGTTTTTAACTCATCAGGCAAGTGATTTTTACTCAATTTTGGAAGGGAATCTTTGAAATGTTGTCCCAATTCCAGTATTTCTTATTTCCAGCTTCAGTTAATGCAGACCAACTGGCCAATTAGCTGTGTCGAAAATCTCCTTGTTTTAAAAACAGAGGCTGCATTAGCAAATCTTCTTTGCAGATAGACTTTCCCGTTATTACTCATATTCTTACGGTCTGTTTGGAAAATAGCCTCCCCTAATTAATAACACTAATATCCACTATATCTAGGAAAAAAAACCCCCGCAAAGTTGGCGACATTGATAATTCAGCGTCAGTCTCATTTTTTGTTAATACAACTTAAAGGTCATCTATTGGTAGTGGTGAGTGTTGTAACTAATACTTAATCTCTTACCGGTCAGCTGTGTAATATTGAAGAAAATTCTCCAACAAGTATATTCTAAGAGCAAACATAGACCTAATATAAGAGAAAACATAATAGATATCGCAAAATAATAACTTTCCCTCTCAATGTCTAAATAGGCGTGTTTTTGTTAAAATGAAATTTACGAGTAATTGAAATTAGTATCTATTTAGACTGGGAAGTTGTAAATGAAAGCCCTGTATAATAGAGCTTAAATCCATTGCATTTATCTTTCCCTCGACCACCTAAGAGGGCTATTTCCCATTATTCTCTGTTCTGTTTGCCTGTAACCCAATAATTATTAAACGAGAACACAGTTTCAATATTTGAACCGTAGTTCCCTAAATTATAGTTTTGCATGACGTGAACAACGGTATAACACTAATGTTCCCGGTTCCATGGATAAGAAGTGTGAGATCTTACCAGGAAACTGTCATCATCAATCTTAAGGTACTTTCATCTTGCATGGCGTGCAACGAAAAATACAGTCTCGACCTACTAGTTTAAAACGCTTCCACCTCGAGTCACAAGTTTTCGAGTCACAAAGCCTCTATCTTTTGCTTCTCTTTTATTGCCATAGGAGTACAGCCTAACACCTTGCCTGGCTCATTACTAGGGAACGGAATTTGGAGTAGTAAAAGCTAGTATTGGCATCTACACAGTCATTTGTTTACAACCCTTTATACCAAGTCCTCCCCTCCATGACATACTCGCAGATCTCTGCACGTCAACAGGTGAACGGGACAGTTGTCGCATAAGAACTTCAACATGCAGGTTTGCAGTTCAGCGTAGTGAAGTGCATGTACAATGCCGAAAGTGAAACCAACTAACAATACAAAATTGAAAGACTATATTTGTAAAAGCTAAGATCGAGTATAAAAATTCAGGAAACAATTCCCTAAATTATCGCTTCTCTCATGTCCAGTTCTTAAGAGCTGGGGGTCATGGTTAGAAGCTTGCAATAATTATTATTACGCACATCACCTCCAATCTGTGAAGAAAGTGGTCCAGTCTTTCGACTGCGATTTAAATATGCCAAGAACTGCTAAATGATAGAATAATCAAAAAAGAAATCATGGATATTAAGTAAAATTTTTTATATTTACCGGATGCCATTATTCGATTAGTACAGTCAGGAGTAGAACTAGTTAAGCAAATAAATATTATGAGTACTATTGTAAATAAACTGAGTGCAGTAGAAGGTGAAGTAGGAAAACGTGTTGGTGAAAAAATGAACAGAGTTTTGATTAAAAATGATAGGTACAGTATTCTCAGTCGAATTTCAGATGTACTAACAAACACGTGTCCCAATGACGTCATTCAACATGTGAATTTAATTGACTTATCTTGTTTCAAGTACTCTCCAATTGTCTCTGCAGATGTAGGGCGGAGTTTTTCCATGTTAAAAAATTTCCTTCCTTGCAAAAGAGCAAAGTTGTGTTTAGAAAATTTGAAAATGATATTTACAATTTATTATAACAATGCACAGCAGGAATAATTGTTACATCACCAAAACATAGCATTAATTGAAAATACCATTTCGTTTGGCTCTGCATTTTGTTCAACATTTAATGATACTCTATTAGGCTATGTTGTAAATATTGTAGTATTATATATATATATATATATATATATATATATATATATATATATATATAGTAAATACTGTAGTGTATGTTGTGTACATATCATATTTTATGATATTGTAAATAAAGGTTTTAATTTAGCACGCTCCTGACAGAAAACACACATATTCAGAGGCGAGTTCCATACAGAAGACAGCTATCAGCCATCAATATTTCCACTGACAGAGGACGCATAGATTGATATTTAATTATGTATATTTGTAATGTTGTGTATTGGTGTCTTGTGCGTTGCTAGGAAAAACACATATAGTTCAAAGTGAAATGCAGATTATGTACGTAGGCCACTATATGTCATTAAACTATTCCATATGTTTATTCTGAAATACGTTTACAGCACGTTGCGTGTAAGTTTGTATGAAGTGAACTGTACTCGTCCATGCTCTGTGACGCAGCTCGCTTGACAGTCACTGATCTCCGAATATCTATACTACGTTTCACTATTCTTTATATTACTCCAAATCCCTTTCCCTACTCATTACATACCGATTCTACCTAGTACTCACACATTACATACCTAATTTATTTTATCATTATATATTTCGTTGTCGCTAAGTGACACATAGGAATGCCAACACTTCTTTACCTGCCTCACGCTGAATACGCTGATTAGAATCAGGATCTGAGATAACAATAAATCAGGACAAGTACAAGACAGCTGACTAAAATCAAGACCTGAGATAACAATAAAGCAGGACAAGTACAAGACAGCTGACTAAAATCAAGACATGAGATAACAATAAAGCAGGACAAGTACAAGACAACTGACTAAAATCAAACATGAAATAACAATAAAGCAGGACAAGTACAAGACAGCTGACTAAAATCAAGACCTGAGATAACAATAAAGCAGGACAAGTACAAGACAACTGACTAAAATCAAGACCTGAGATAACAATAAAGCAGGACAAGTACAAGACAGCTGACTAAAATCAAGACCTGAGATAACAATAAAGCAGGACAAGTACAAGACAGCTGACTAAAATCAAGACCTGAGATAACAATAAAGCAGGACAAGTACAAGACAGCTGACAAAAATCAAGACCTGAGATAACAATAAAGCAGGACAAGTACAAGACAGCTGACTAAAATCAAAACATGAAATAACAATAAAGCAGGACAAGTACAAGACAGCTGACTAAAATCAAGACCTGAGATAACAATAAAGCAGGACAAGTACAAGACAGCTGACTAAAATCAAAACATGAAATAACAATAAAGCAGGACAAGTACAAGACAACTGACTAAAATCAAGACCTGAGATAACAATAAAGCAGGACAAGTACAAGACAGCTGACTAAAATCAAGACCTGAGATAACAATAAAGCAGGACAAGTACAAGACAGCTGACTAAAATCAAAACATGAAATAACAATAAAGCAGGACAAGTACAAGACAGCTGACAAAAATCAAGACCTGAGATAACAATAAAGCAGAACAAGTACAAGACTGCTGACTAAAATCAAGACATTAGATAACAATAAAGCAGGACAAGTACAAGACAACTGACTAAAATCAAACATGAAATAACAATAAAGCAGGACAAGTACAAGACAGCTGACTAAAATCAAGACCTGAGATAACAATAAAGCATGACAAGTACAAGACAGCTGACTAAAATCAAAACATGAAATAACAATAAAGCAGGACAAGTACAAGACAGCTGACTAAAATCAAGACCTGAGATAACAATAAAGCAGGACAAGTACAAGACAGCTGACTAAAATCAAGACCTGAGATAACAACAAAGCAGGACAAGTACAAGACAGCTGACTAAAATCAAGACCTGAGATAACAATAAAGCAGGACAAGTACAAGACAGCTGACTAAAATCAAGACCTGAGATAACAATAAAGCAGGACAAGTACAAGACAGCTGACTAAAATCAAAACATGAAATAACAATAAAGCAGGACAAGTACAAGACAGCTGACTAAAATCAAAACATGAAATAACAATAAAGCAGGACAAGTACAAGACAGCTGACTAAAATCAAGACCTGAGATAACAATAAAGCAGGACAAGTACAAGACAACTGACTAAAATCAAGACCTGAGATAACAATAAAGCAGGACAAGTACAAGACAGCTGACTAAAATCAAGACCTGAGATAACAATAAAGCAGGACAAGTACAAGACAGCTGACTAAAATCAAAACATGAAATAACAATAAAGCAGGACAAGTACAAGACAGCTGACTAAAATCAAAACATGAAATAACAATAAAGCAGGACAAGTACAAGACAGCTGACTAAAATCAAGACCTGAGATAACAATAAAGCAGGACAAGTACAAGACAGCTGACTAAAATCAAAACATGAAATAACAATAAAGCAGGACAAGTACAAGACACCTGACTAAAATCAAGACCTGAGATAACAATAAAGCAGGACAAGTACAAGACAGCTGACTAAAATCAAAACATGAAATAACAATAAAGCAGGACAAGTACAAGACAGCTGACTAAAATCAAAACATGAAATAACAATAAAGCAGGACAAGTACAAGACAGCTGACTAAAATCAAAACATGAAATAACAATAAAGCAGGACAAGTACAAGACAGCTGACTAAAATCAAGACATGAAATAACAATAAAGCAGGACAAGTACAAGACAGCTGACTAAAATCAAAACATGAAATAACAATAAAGGAGGACAAGTACAAGACAGCTGACTAAAATCAAAACATGAAATAACAATAAAGCAGGACAAGGTACAAGACACCTGACTAAAATCAAAACATGAAATAATAATAAAGCAGGACAAGTACAAGACAGCTGACTAAAATCAAAACATGAAATAACAATAAAGCAGGACAAGGTACAAGACAGCTGACTAAAATCAAGACCTGAGATAACAATAAAGCAGGACAAGTACAAAACAGCTGACTAAAATCAAAACATGAAATAACAATAAAGCAGGACAAGTACAAGACAACTGACTAAAATCAAGACCTGAGATAACAATAAAGCAGGACAAGTACAAGACAGCTGACTAAAATCAAGACATGAAATAACAATAAAGCAGGACAAGTACAAGACAGCTGACTAAAATCAAAACATGAAATAACAATAAAGCAGGACAAGTACAAGACAGCTGACTAAAATCAAGACATGAAATAACAATAAAGCAGGACAAGTACAAGACAGCTGACTAAAATCAAAACATGAAATAACAATAAAGGAGGACAAGTACAAGACAGCTGACTAAAATCAAAACATGAAATAACAATAAAGGAGGACAAGTACAAGACAGCTGACTAAAATCAAAACATGAAATAACAATAAAGCAGGACAAGGTACAAGACACCTGACTAAAATCAAAACATGAAATAATAATAAAGCAGGACAAGTACAAGACAACTGACTAAAATCAAGACCTGAGATAACAATAAAGCAGGACAAGTACAAGACAGCTGACTAAAATCAAAACATGAAATAACAATAAAGCAGGACAAGTACAAGACAGCTGACTAAAATCAAGACCTGAGATAACAATAAAGCAGGACAAGTACAAGACAGCTGACTAAAATCAAGACATGAGATAACAATAAAGCAGGACAAGTACAAGACAACTGACTAAAATCAAGACCTGAGATAACAATAAAGCAGGACAAGTACAAGACAGCTGACTAAAATCAAAACATGAAATAACAATAAAGCAGGACAAGTACAAGACAACTGACTAAAATCAAACATGAAATAACAATAAAGCAGGACAAGTACAAGACAGCTGACTAAAATCAAAACATGAAATAACAATAAAGCAGGACAAGTACAAGACAGCTGACTAAAATCAAGACATGAGATAACAATAAAGCAGGACAAGTACAAGACAACTGACTAAAATCAAACATGAAATAACAATAAAGCAGGACAAGTACAAGACAGCTGACTAAAATCAAAACATGAAATAACAATAAAGCAGGACAAGTACAAGACAGCTGACTAAAATCAAGACATGAGATAACAATAAAGCAGGACAAGTACAAGACAACTGACTAAAATCAAACATGAAATAACAATAAAGCAGGACAAGTACAAGACAGCTGACTAAAATCAAGACCTGAGATAACAATAAAGCAGGACAAGTACAAGACAGCTGACTAAAATCAAAACATGAAATAACAATAAAGGAGGACAAGTACAAGACAGCTGACTAAAATCAAAACATGAAATAACAATAAAGCAGGACAAGTACAAGACAGCTGACTAAAATCAAGACCTGAGATAACAATAAAGCAGGACAAGTACAAGACAGCTGACTAAAATCAAAACATGAAATAACAATAAAGCAGGACAAGTACAAGACAGCTGACTAAAATCAAGACCTGAGATAACAATAAAGCAGGACAAGTACAAGACAGCTGACTAAAATCAAAACATGAAATAACAATAAAGCAGGACAAGTACAAGACAGCTGACTAAAATCAAAACATGAAATAACAATAAAGCAGGACAAGTACAAGACAACTGACTAAAATCAAGACCTGAAATAACAATAAAGCAGGACAAGTACAAGACAGCTGACTAAAATCAAAACATGAAATAACAATAAAGCAGGACAAGTACAAGACAGCTGACTAAAATCAAGACCTGAGATAACAATAAAGCAGGACAAGTACAAGACAGCTGACTAAAATCAAGACCTGAGATAACAAGAAAGCAGGACAAGTACAAGACAGCTGACTAAAATCAAGACATGAAATAACAATAAAGCAGGACAAGTACAAGACAGCTGACTATAATCAAGACCTGAGACAAAAATAAAGCAGGACGAGTAGAAGACAGCTGATTAAAATCAAAACATGAGACCTCCCCTCATTCGTTAAGTCATTGGCTCATTGCACATACTGCGTACTTATTTTACTGCAAAGAGTAATGACTAAGATTCCGGTCTCTAGTAATAAGCAATTACTTTCCATGTATACGCTGTGTTTATCTATAATTCTCATTCTGAATGTAGCCTAAGAAAGTGTTTACGAACAGCAGCTTCGTTTGGATACGTCGGGATTTGAACCTGCAGCGTGGATAGCTACAGACCAACGCATAAATAGCCTATTTGTGTGTATTTCAGTGTGTATTTTTGCATACCTACATACTTCACTAAATCATTATCTATTGCCAGTGCACGCACATGGAGAGCAACAGAGACAGGGAGAGAAGTCTGGGAAACACTCGGCTAATACGAAAACTCCCTTGTAGTTGCGTCCGGCATGGAAATGAGTATGCCGACATGCAAATCCAGATTTGTAAACGCTAGGAAGTTAGGAGCAACAACACTACATCCCATAACAGAAAGATGAATTTAACCTTCAACTTTCCTGCAATGCGAAGCCGTCATGTGGTAAATCAAGACAGGCGGTGGGTGGAGGTGCACTATTTCGCCCATGGGAGGTGCCTCGTACACGGGTCACCTTCATGACCGCGAGCACTACGTGAGGGCCTGCCCTAGGCCCATCCGTAACAATCACGAGGCAGTTCGAAGGGACGTGGGTTGATAATAGGAATTTGTGGTTGAAAGTGCTCGTGAGGGGAGAACTCTGTGGACTGACCTTCAGGGATCATTCGATTATGCTATTAGGGGATAGTGGTATAAGTTGTATAAAGAGATATATATTTTTTTCTTATTAACTTTGTACTCTTTTATTAACAATTAGAGCTGGAACCCGGAGGTTCATTGCCGCCCTCACATAAGCCCGCCATTGGGTTCTATCCTGAGCAAGATTAATCCATTCTCTATCATCATATCCCACCTCCCTCAAATCCATTTTAATATTATCCTCCCATCTACGTCTCGGCCTCCCCAAAGCTCTTTTTCCCTCCGGCCTCCCAACTAACACACTATATGCATTTCTGGATTCGCCCATACGTGCTACATGCCCTGCCCATCTCAAACGTCTGGATTTAATGTTCCTAATTATGTCAGGTGAAGAATACAATGCGTGCAGTTCTGCGTTGTGTAACTTTCTCCATTCTCCTGTAACTTCATCCCTCTTAGCCCCAAATATTTTCCTAAGCACCTTATTCTCAAACACCATTAATCTCTTTTTCTCTCTCAAAGTGAGAGTCCAAGTTTTACAACCATACAGAACAACCGGTAATATAACTGTTTTATAAATTCTAACTTTCAGCTTTTTTGAGAGCAGACTGGATGACAAAAGCTTCTCAGCCGAATAATAACAGGCATTTCTCATATTTATTCCGCGTTTAATTTCCCTCGAGTATAATTTATATTTGTTACTGTTGCACCAAGATATTTGAATTTTTCCACTTCTTCGAAGGATAAATCTCCAATTTTTATATTTCCATTTCGTACAATATTCTGGTCACGAGACATAATCATATATTTTGTCTTTTCGGGATTTACTTCCAACCCTATCTCTTTACTTGCTTCAAGTAGAATTTCCCTGTTTTCCTTAATCGTTTGTGGATTTTCTCCTAACATATTCACGTTATTCGCATAGACAAGAAGCTGATGTAACCCGTTCAATTCCAAACCCCCTCTATTATCCTGAAATTTCCTAATGGCGTATTATAGAGCAAGGTTAAAAAGTAAAGGTGATAGTGTATCTCCTTGCTGTAGCCCACAGTGAATTGGAAAAGCATCCGACAGATACTGGCCTATACGGATTTTGTTGTACGTTTCACTAAGACGTATTTTAATTAATCGAACTAATTTCTTCGGAATACCAAATTCTATAAGAATATTATATAAAATTAACTCTTAACAGAGTCATATGCCTTTTTCAAATCTATGAATAACTGATGTACTGTATCCTTATACTTCTATTTTTTCTCCAATATCTGTCGAATACAAAAAATCTGATCAATAGTCGATCTGTTACACCTTAAACCACACTGATGATTCCCAATAATTTCATCTACATATGGAGTTAATCTTTTCAAAAGAATGTTGGACAAAATTTTGTACGACGTCAACAAAAGTGATATTCCTCGAAAGTTACTACAGTTAGTCTTGTCCCCCTTCTTAAAGATAGGTATAATTGAATACTTTAAAGTAGAAAGGTGCAAAGTGCCAAAATCATAGAAAACGAAATTATTATGCAGAAAAGTGCAATGTGCCTAGGAGGATGATGTATTAAAGAGGCTACATCCACTTGTGTTTCTTAAGCGAGATATTTAGGTGTTTCTTTGCCAACACCATGCAGTTTCAGCCGGTAAGCGCCCTATTGAGCTGCATCATAGAATGCAATGGATCTGGAACAGGTCATGTCTGTGCCCAAACTTACACACAGCGAAATGTTTTACAGATGTCAGCTTTCACGTTATAACTTTGGAGTTTGTGCATGTGATTCAATGCAATCTTACATGTGTATGTGGGATGAAAGCATCGCGAGTAGAGGTGTCAATGAGATTGCCTCGTGTGTACTGAAACTGATGAATATGGACATAACAAACAAGAAGAATCTGATAACTGTGCAGCTGAAAACAAAAATCGTGTAATGGCTTTCATGTGTCTCTTTTTAGTTGCCATTGGTTTATTTGAGCACATAGAACAACGTTTCCTTCTCAGCGGGCACAGTTTCTTGCAATGTGATTCTGGTTTCGCTTTGATTGAAAAACGACAGAACGTGACAAAAGCCTTCATTCCTAGTGACCTGCTTAAAATCGTACAAGACTCTAAAGTTGTAAAACCATTTCAAACCGTTTCAATGCTAGAGTCATATTTCCTTAATATGCAAGATGTTGCTGATCAACTAATTTCCATTAAGAACTTCAATATTTCTAAGGCATGTTGCATTCAGTATGATGTTAGTAAAGCAGGTAGTGTTTCTGTGAAACAGTCCCATGATAATGAAGCAGTGCATACCATTAAAGTGCTTAAAAAAACATGAAAGATGTGCAGTCAGCATTGTTTCAAGTTAAAGCATAAAATAGGGAAATTACTGAAAAAAAGAATACTAGCAATGACTCCCTACCTTCCAAATGAGGAGCATAGGCAGTTCTACAGGCAGATCTGTGAGTAAAAATTGCTCCAAAATAGGAAAAAGTAGGTATTGGACTTTGCACCATTCTACTGCAACTGTACCCAATACTTAACCCTTTTCACAATCTGTGTAATGTAATTAAATATGGAGAAATAATATTTTTACATACCACTATTATTAATGAGTAAACAATGTACTATTGCTGTTTTCTATCAGTAAAAAAAACATGACACAAATATGTGTACAATTATTCTTATAACTACAGTTTTTTATCTTATCTCAAATGTACCAATTTGGCACTTTGCACCCTTCTACTTTAAAGTATCCAATTATGGACTCCTTCCATTGTTCTGGTATGATTTCCTTTTCCCAAATAACAAATACAAGCTTATAAATTTCGGTAGATAATGAGCTTCCACCCTCTTGTATTAATTCTGCTGTTCTGTCTATCTACTCTTTAAATACTGATTTCGTCATTGTCTATATTTAATACTTTGATGTAACCATAAGTCAGTGTCTTTTGCTGATGGCTTCTCGCTAGAAGGGAACGACGCTGGATTCCTGAACGATCTTGGAAGAGGATTTTGGTGGGCAAAGTTCCTATGTTGCGGTTTCTTGCCTAATAATTTTGTTCCTTTTACCATTATAACAGTCTTTCCTATACTGTATTATCTCGTTTATCTGTCGTTGAAATATGGCATTACCAACTATATAACGTTGTTATTCTTTCTTTTCAGGTAAGTGATGTTGCCATGAAATGTGAGCATGAACTGCAAATGAAGTAGCAAGTAAGTGGTTTGTTTTAAGTTGAATTCTTATTTTATAAGTACAGTAAAACATGCTTGTAACTGAATCCCTCATCCCTCGTGCTGCATCTCGGATATTATATTTTGAACACACTCAACCTCTTTGTTCTTGTAGCGTTTGCTGTTTCGTTTATCCGATACTTTTATTTTCGTTCTTAATATTGATGCTTTAAAAACATTAATTACCTTCTGTTGCGCTTTACTTCGAAGAAACGTTCGGTCTTTTCGCTTCACATTTCTTCATTTTATTTCACCACCGAACTACTACCCTGACAACGTTTAAATTTTTCAATCCGTTCCGTAATGTTTTATACCTAAATAATAATCATAATAATAATAATAATAATAATAATAATAATAATATTAATAATAATAATAATAATAATAAAACAAGATAGACTGGGACATTGTTTGGCCGTGAGTGGTTGTCACTTTGAGCATCTGTGGTAAAGGTTGGTTAGTCATAGTGTTTATTTACTTTTATGGCGTACTCGATATGATTTTACATACTTAATTGTCTCAAGTTTGTAGTGCACGAAACAAGTTTCATAAATAGTTAAAAGACATGAAATGGGTAAATGGATAAAATTTCTACACATTCATACGTAAAATGTGAGATTCAGAAGTTTTAAAATATGGTACCATTTAAAAATAAAGTTTGCTGTCACACTCTGTATGTCTGTAGGGCAGACGGCTAATTTCGTGATACAAAGGTTTTGGTGCAAAAATAAGATTCAAATTAGGAAAAATAGTTTTTTTTTATATACGTACATTATTAAATTTTTGGAAGTTACATGTCAGCATTTTTATCAACAGTAATCTCACTAGACGTTTTGATTTATCTAGAGAAAATCAAAACTCGAGTGGGATTTAATTGACTATTACACGATTAGAAGAAAGTATATAAAGATTAGAAGTAACGAAGTACTCGAATACAATAAAATAGTAATTTACTTACGAAAATACAACTGTCTTCAAATGTATTATTGTACCATCTCAACATTACAAATATTACGCTAGATGCATGCTAGATGGCAGTAGTGAGCAATGCCTTCTCGTCGAGAAGTTCTCGATCTATACACGATGGCAATGTTACTAGTCAAGAAGGCTTTGTTGATTCAGTTTCATTTTTATTAAGACAGTTGCATTCCACTTCAATTATCCTAATCCCAGTAATCAACGTCACTTGACAGATGATTTTCAATAAATCTTAATATTAAACAATCTCTGATTCGTGACTATCCATAATATCATATAGCAGAAGCTATAACATAACCTAACTAATATACACAAGTATTAGAAAAGTTTTAATTAACGACGATGACATAAAAAATAAACATGAATAATTTTAAAAGGAATAATTATTGAATGTACAATTTTCGAATTTGAATGTTTTCGTGGTTGGTGGTTCAGTTGATGTTATATTGACGTGTGCGTAAAAGAAGTGGAACTCGTTGATGTAGGCCTACATGGTGTACTGTATTCCTCAACTTATTAAGGATTTCCGAATGGTGCTCTTCATTTATTTGTAAATAGGATTTCGGGGAAGATGCATAGGTATGACCAGTGATGTTTATTAATTCTTGTTCTTGAATGCCAATGCGAGTCATATTTGAAACTGCTTGCATCGACTGGAGTGGTTTGTATATATATATATATATATATATATATATATATATATATATATATATATAATTTTTTTTTGACGTCCAGACCAGCGCAGTTTCAAATGTTGGCAAACAAAGAAACAAATGCTGGGGACGCGATAAAATTGTGCGATAAGCAGCCAGAAATACGTCCTTTCGTACCGTTTTATTGGTAAAAAGTAGTATGACGTAGTAAGAGTGTAATAGTCTTAAATAAATTTATACAATCATTACAAACAAGCAATACAAATAAACAAACAAATTTAGCGCTCTATAAGGGCTGGTATAATTTCGTGATAGTGCAAGGGTATTTTCGTGATAGTCCTTAAATTCAACATATTTACGCATATTCAGTCACATTTTAATTCCTCAGTCGGATTCATATCTAGAACCCAAACAATTAAAATTCTTCCTGTATCTTGAAAGGTATTGATATGTATTATTGTACTATTGATGACAACTGACACACTGAATCCATATTTCACCTTGCTTGTCGTCCTCGAAATTTCCTGAGCAGGATCCGCACAAAAATCATTAGGCTTATCATTCGGCATTTCTTTAAGCACAGATCTTCTTTCTTTGGCTCTTGAAGAAGGTGCTGTTTGTTCTCTACCTCTTTTAACTCACTTGAGAGACTGGAAAATGTCATTCTCCTTGAGTGCTGCTATGGCCCCTTCTTGGTCCTCGTCGAACTTACCAAGAAAAGGACAAGATTTCTCTGCGGAAGTTTTTTTTTTTAATTTTAGACACACTCAATTGCCTCTTTCATATCACTTATATTGTATATCTTTTCATATTTGATCGTGTAGTTATCTGCTATCTGCAACAAGCACGACGTGCATAATGTATCAGAATTGCTATGAATACACACACAAATATTTTACGTTTCATTGATTTTATATTTCCGCCAGAGAATGTTGTTACACCATAGAAAAAAAATGGCCTCATGAAATGAGAAAAACGATAAGAAAATAACCTGAAGAAAGGATGTGTTACATCATCAGTGCATTGATAAGTTTACATTTTTCACCAAGAAGTAGCCTATACAATGTCAGTAACTTACATTAAAAACAATTTGAATCACAAAACACAGCAAAAAACTCTTTTTCTTTTTTAACAAAGGAAATCTGATGTTGTATTCACTCACCAATTCTTGCAACTCTTCAAGTAGTTTCCAAAAGATCCGTTCACGTCACTGCAAGAGTGCAGTGAACAAAATCTATGTTATAATACTGTACATCTTCTGCCATTTATACTATGCTATGAGATAAATTCGTGATAAATTTAAATAAAAATATCACGAAATTATCTGAGTTTGCCTTATAACGTTTTTCGAACACTGGTCAGGGGCAGGTATTTATGGAGATTAATTTTATCATTTGTGTTTTTTAATATTGGTGTCGGTGGAGATTGTTGGAGATTGATTTGTACTCTTGGCGGAGATTAATGGAAATTTTGGAAAATACAATTATTTTGGAATTGGAATATTAACTCAGTATGAATATTACTTTCAAAATAATTAACATTAAAGGTTCGTTGGATTCTGGTAGAGGTATGGTATGGCCAAAAGGCAATATTTGTTGGATTGAGACCGTTTTTAACACACATTCATTAAAAACGAAAAAAACTTGCAGCCCTCAAATGAACACTTTCAAATTATTAGTGAAATGTTGAATTCTCCGTCTTTTGAGTTCTCTAATGTAATCAGAACACCTGGAATACCATGTGATGTAGCTTACTTACAAATTCAAGTGAAAAGAAAAATCCGAAAAAAAACTCAGAATATGAAATTCGCTATAAAATGACGCAATGTGTTCATATTTCGCGTTTAGAACTCTAGTTCGCGATTTTTCGCGATTGTTTTATCCGCATATTATTAAACATAATCACTTAATTCGTAAAGATCAGTAAAAATCTATTGTATATTTATTATGTCGTGGTTTTCGAGATTTCCATAAATATCCGGCCCTGATTATATGGTTTATCTCCATTAGCTTTTGTATATAGGGGAGAGTCTGGTAGTATCGGACATCGGGTAATATCGGACAGTGCGTTTCTTTCATCTACTACCATATGGTAGTACCTGAATGAGATGATTACTTTTCTCTATGCGACATCACAGAAACGTAACCATGTCAATCAGGTTCTATCATCGTGTGGTAGATGAAAGAAACTCACTGTCCGATATTACCCGATGTCCGATACTACCCGACTCTCCCCTATATATATTGGAAAATTAAAATTTATAAATTTTGTAACATTCAGTTATTCACTCTGTATTGTCATGTACACATTATGTATGTGACTTTCAATTAATACATATTCTGGGTATTTTAAATTAAAATTTCGTAAACAAATCTGAATTTCTCTTGAAGTACCATTTCGAATAAATTCGACTCAAAAACAAACAATTCGCGTATACAAAAAATTTCGCGTTGTTTCGCAAGTTTAAACTTACGACATTTTGACTTCGAACCTTATTTCGCGAATCCGTAATTTACGAAAATTAGATTATGTTTAATAATGAGAGAGAATGCTTTACCTCAATGATACAAAATAGGCCTGTATTCTGTTTTTTTATGCCTAAATACTCTGCTAAATTCGTTCGTGCAACTCAGATTGAACTTTGTATGCAGTGGTTATTTGCAGTCCATGGCTCTGTAATTACAGAATTCCTGTAATATTTTGTAAATGACTACGATTATATGTTGATTAAACATGCGCGATATTTGTGATCGGAGCGCTAGGCTAGTCACAGGAGATGTCAGTGCTCCACATATTTCAATCCAGCGCTAGCCGCAAGACCACCCAGCGGCCCCACAAACACGAGTAGCAGTAAAACATGTCCGTTTGTTGTCAAACACTCTCGTGTTCCACTGACACTCGTATTGTCTGTCAGGGTGTATAATGATGTTTGCCTGTGTAATTTACCCACGACACTTTTTGCTTATAGCAGCGGCTGTTGACATTAGATTAATTATTCTGCTTTATGCTGGGTCCGGCAGAGAGAGTGGTAACATGTTTAATCCCATTCAGAACCAGCACTTATAATCTCACCGTCAGAGGAACTAGATAGCTGTATGCTCCAGATGTATACCCTGACATTCCAAACTATGTGAAAGCAGCCATTTTTTGTTAGAATTCATCTTTCATGGAAAAAAATATTCAAAATTGAAATTGAAATACAATTACTCTGACAAATGTCCAGTGACGAAACATTGGAGGTGACGCAATGAAGAAATAAGTGAACTGGGGATATTTGGGTGGGGGGACGGTAAAAAACGTATTATATGCATAAATCTAGATACAGTAAAATCCCTCGTATCCGGCACCCAAATAACCGGCAATATCAAAACAACAGCACTTTTGACTAGACCAAAAAAAAATATAAATATATAGTCATTCATGCGAAAGGGAAGGATCGGAAGAAGATGTGAGTGGTTTTCGTGGATCGCACATGCCGCATATTGTGCTTACTCTTTACATTGTTCACGCGTGAAAACAGAGACTGAAAACTCTGTTATGTCCCTGAAGTAGAGCGGGTAGCATCGGTAAGCTGTCACTTCGGCCTTGCAAACAATGTACAGAGACGATATCTTTAAATTTACCACTTGGACTCGCCTGTTTCGAAGGAGTGTTGGATGAGTCTAAATAAGAAAGTGTCAAATTCTCTGTTTCTACAGTGCGTAAAAGTTTCATTCGAGTGACAGTATATGTATAAACAAGTAGGCATTAGAGATATATTAAAGAGGTACAAATCATCGAGCGCTACTTTATCGTCTTCATAGTTGCGACGTTGGCTACACTATTCTTCACATCACATGGCCGCCATTGTCATAAGGTTACGAAAACTTCTAGTGTTTTTACGCTATTATGTATTACTGTATTACAATATTTATGAACTGATGAATGTACATTACCATATTCAGTACTAAAAATAAATATACGTATTTAAAAACTTTATTTTTAAATGTCACTGGCTCAATATTACAAGGTTCTATGTCTATATCAGAAATATTACTACATACACCCTTGTAACATTTAGCCAGCGATGTCTGTATGAAAACTACTAAATTTCAACATGGAAAAAAATGTTTGTGCAGTACAGTATGTCTGTACATAACGTATAAATGTATTTATGCTCGACCATGCCGAAATGTAGTAATTATACATCTGGTAGCAGACCTTTAATGCATGTCATTAAAGTACACCTACTCATTAAAGGTCAGGTCTGTCAGCCAATGACGACTCGGGTTACAACTGTTCAGCCAATGACAGATCAGCTTTCTACCGTTATAAAACCGCAAGTATCGATTATTCTCGGATATGCAATCGAAAGAGAATTAGCGAAAAGTCACGGAGGCTGGAAATCCAATACTGTCGCAGAAGGTTATGTTCTGTTACTATAATAATTAGCGTTAATTGTAAATAATATTCAAATAAATTCAATTTGCCATCTCGTTTTTCAGTGTCCAATTTAATTTCAATGTTATCTCTGTAGGTTCTTATGGCCTAGCAAGGTCAATGTGAACATCTGTTCCTCGGAAAAAATCAATACTTTCGCGTCTGCCAACATCTCACAACATACGGGACATTGGTCTAGGTCAGATACAAAGAAAAATAATAATATCAAGTTAGAAATATGGTCGAGCATAAAAAGTCGTATGAAACTCGCCTATAATGGTAATTAAGAAGCTCGTATGAAAATTATGAAACTCGCTTGCGCTCGTTTCATAAATATCCATACTCGCTTCTTAATTACCTTCATTATAGGCTCGTTGCATAATGTACTATTTCCAATTATCCGGCACTGTCTTTGCCCACGAGGAATTCTACTGCATTGAGAAAAATGAGAAAATTATGTGTCTCAGTAACCATGAGTAATGCAATTCTTTTCTAATATAAGTTTGCAAGCATAAATATATTCTTATCTATTAGAACCCAAATTATCAATAAATTTGTTCAATTATTTAGCAGATAATGCTGTTTTAATTGTACGTTAAGCGGAGTTTCTATGAAGAATTTATAAAATTAAATTTACAACAGTATATTTTACTGAAAGACGTAATGTGGTTTATTGTTATAGGCCCTACATTTTTTTCATAAAAAAGTTTTATTTTTAACATTAAAAGGACCGTATCGGTCATTCTAATCGGTAAGCGTTTTTAAGACTTCACAAATTGCACGGGATTTATTTTAGACCCTTTATATATTTAATGGCTTTTATACACTTACATTAATCCTGAAATCTCTGTCACGAATGTGAAGAGTTATAAATGTGCGGTATTTAACCCTAAGGTCCGCCACAGTTCATTTTTACCGGTAGCGGCTATTTTTCTAATGTCGAAATATGCAATAATGAGTTTCTTATAGTTTTCTCTCTTTTATTTTACATATAAATGAATAAATCTATGCGGATGACGTGAATAGGTTAGGAGAAAATCCACAAACGATTAGGGAAAACACGGAAATTTTGCTTGAAGCAAGTAAAGCGATCGGTTTGGAAGTAAATCCCGAAAAGACAAAGTATATGATTATGTCTCGTGACCAGAATATTGTACGAAATAGAAATATAAAAATTGGAGATTTATCCTTCGAAGGGGTGGAAAAATTCAAATATCTTGGAGCAACAGTAACAAATATAAATGACACTCGGGAGGAAATTAAACACAGAATAAATATGGGAAATGCCTGTTATTATTCGGTTGAGAAGCTTTTATCATCTAGTCTGCTGTAAAAAAATCTGAAAGTTAGAATTTATAAAACAGTTATATTACCGGTTGTTCTTTATGGTTGTGAAATTTGGACTCTCACTTTGAAAGAGGAACATAGGTTAAGGGTGTTTGAGAATAAGGTGCTTAGAAAAATATTTGGGCCTAAGAGGGATGAAGTTACAGGAGAATGGAGAAAGTTACACAACACATAACTGCACGCATTGTATTCTTCACCTGACATAATTAGGAACATTAAATCCAGACGTTTGAGATGGGCAGGGCATGTAGCACGTATGGGCGAATCAAGAAATGCATATAGAATGTTAGTTGGGAGACCGGAGGGAAAAAAGACCTTTGGGAGGCCGAGACGTATATGGGAGGATAATATTAAAATGGATTTGAGGGAGGTGGGATATGATGATAGAGACTGGATTAATCTTGCACAGGATAGGGACCGATGGCGGGCTTATGTGAGGGCGGCAATGAACCTTCGGGTTCCTTAAAAGCCGTTTGTAAGTAAGTATAAATGAATAAATAAATGAGTAAAGAAATAAATCAAATGTTGAAATGAGTACGCGTAAGCAATGTTTCAGAAAAAAAATAAATGAATAAAAAGAAATCCAATGCTGAAATGAGTACCCGTAAACTATGTTTGCTTCAGTTAGAGCAAATAATTTTGTCTTTATTGATTAACAACACTGTAGATAGACTTGCTGAAGTCTGCAAACGCTGTTACATTACTGAGCGGAAACAATGCGTCTCTACCGACCTCAAAACATGTTTTTTATTATTTTGTCGTTGCGTTAGGTAGATTCTGATAATGCATTAAGCAGATTTTGCAGCGGAGCCTTACTTATATACACCTTTTTATATGGGAATATGGTACAATTTGATACCAATAGTTACTACATTTAGTAGAGTAGCCTATGTCTCAGAATGCGTGATTTGGTATACTTATAACTCAATTTCATCAAAAACTGCATTCATTCATTCATTCATTCATTCATTCATTCATTCATTCATTCATTTTATTCCATAAATCTTACAATAGCAATGAAACTTTAAGATGTGGAACAAGTCAAAATTTTACAATATTACAATTACAATTTTTACAAATTTTTACAGTTTTACAATTTAGTAATTTTCTTCAATTTTTACAATTTTGTGCAATTTTTTTTACAATATTTTGGCGAGATGTAGTGAGATGAGGTGAGGTCCGAGGATTCGCCAAAATATTACCCGGCATTTGCCTTTTGGTTGGGGAAAACCTCGAAAAAACCCAACCAGGTAATCAAATCAAAGGGGTTGATGCCGAGGACTCGCCATAGACCATCCGGCTTCAGTCCCACGGCTGTGGAAAACCTCGGAAGAAACCTAAGACCAAAGGAGAATCCAACCCAAGCCCGAACGCAGCTCCGGATCAGCGGGCCAACGAGCCTGCCGACTGAGCTGCATCGATGGCTCTACTAAAAGTATACAATACATAGCCAATCAGATTATTAAATTTACAAACGCAAACGATCATTCATCAGTTGAGCTATATGTATAATACAAAACAAGTAAGTTAATTAAATTTAAGGCATAAACAATTCAACCAGTTGTGATATACAGAAATTGATAATACATATCATGAAAACTACTTCAAATTACAAACACAAACAATTTATCAATAGAGCTATACAGATTACTATTCAATTAATAGCATATACAACTCATCGGCCAAAACTATACAAATATATACAATACAAAGTAAGCAGATTAATTTAATTTACAAGCATACTTTCATTAAGCTATACAAATTTGTGCAATTAATATCAAGTATATTAATTCAATTTATAATCATAAACAATTCATCAGTTGAGCTATACAGACTACTATACATTAACAGTCTTACTAATAAACCGTGTATAGTTTTTATACGAGACTTATGCAGAGTTGAGACAGAAAACGTTACTAATAAACCGTGAATAAGCTATGGACGTATATTTATTTTTTATTTTAGTTAGTTATTTTACGACGCTTTATCAACATCTTTGGTTATTTAGCGTCTGAATGAGATGAAGGTGATAATGCCGGTGAAATGAGTCCGGGGTCCAGCACCGAAAGTTACCCAGCATTTACTCATATTGGGTTGGGGGAAAACCCCGGAAAAAACCTCAACCAGGTAACTTGTCCCGACCGGGACTCGAACCCGGGCCACCTGGTTTCGCAGCCAGACGCGCTGACCGTTACTCCACAGGTGTGGACTATGGACGTATAAACAGGCTGTAACTATACAATGGGAATTGCTTTGCGGTAGTTATATACACGAAACCCCTTGTTTACGCGTTGTATATAGTGAAAAAATGGGCGCCCCTTTAACAGCTGTTCGTATCGACTGTCATTTTATGATGATGTTTACCTTGTAACCACAGAAGAACAAACCAAAGATTATAGAATTATTAGAATAATATTGCTGTAGCTTGTACTCTTTGACCAAAATGTAGTGTGGTAATCGATTAGAGCTAGTTGTACTATCGATATTTCAACACACCACACTAGAGCGCTCTACCGGATCCAGTAGAGAACCTCTGATATTCTATTACCTTTCGTAACGAAGTAATGACGAAACTATGACGTAGCTGTGTAACAGTTATACTGTTATACACGTCGTATGTAGTGATTATTAGTAAGGAATTTACACACAACTTATAAACGAGCTACTCATTGTATAAGTATAAGACAGTTAAACGTCTGTATATAGAGTTTTTATTAGTAAGACCGTAAGCAGATTTTGATTCGGACCGCCTCATTTAGCCTATTCTTAATGATGAAATTAAAGACTACAGGACAAATGGATTACTGATTTAGAAAGAATGGAGCAAGAGTGACTGTATAAGCATATGTTCCGTTATTCAGGCTTGTATGAAATACCTACCCCTCCCCAAACTTCATAGAGTTATGGAGGACTTCAGACTAAACAAGCTTTGCAAATACTGTAGGTCGGAAGTCGGTCTTACTAAGTTACAGAATTGAGTTAAGAACAAATTAAACAGCGCACTCAACTGTTATGTGGTTTATTGTAGCCTATTGCATTAGGAAACCAGTTACAATCGTTGCTGATTCCTAAGTCATAGTGTTCAGCGTGGCACACCAAAGTTTTCGAGCAGAGTTGGGAATTACGCATAAAAAAGTCTACATGACTCGTAAAATACACTTAAAATGCGTAATTTATGTTATAATTGTAAAAAAATGTAATTAACTTACAACTTTCTGCAATACAAAATTAGTTACGATTATTCATTCGAGTTCTCCATTTTGTCTTCATTTCTTCTATCCTTTGAAACGATAAGCGGACACCACACATTGAAATATTAGTTTAAAACAGAATTTTCTTTACCTTCAATTTTTTTTCTTCAGAATTTTATGAATAGTAGTTTTTATTTTTCAAATTTCTCTTTAAAAAATTAAAAAATAATGTAGGCTAACTCCTTTTAAAAATTTTCTAAACCAATAAATCTAAAACTTTGCACATGTGTTACCAATACCTAAAGTAACATTTCCCTACAACCAAATACTTTATTTAGGCTTTACATTATTTAAAAAATATATATTAGGTATGAAACACTTTTTTTTTTAATTTTATAAAGTTTTGTAATTTATAAAACTCATAAATATTAACAAATCAAAATTTTGTTGCAGGGAATTATAGATAATACAGTTTTAAGCTTGTGTGCAGAATTTCATATTTTTACTTCTAATGGTTGCAGAGAAAAATATACTTACATAAACAATGAAAAATGTAAGTTACGGAAAACGACGTTTAAGTACTATTTATCTACTATCTCGCCTCATACACTGCACTCAATCTTCTCTATATCCGTAAGTATATTCAGTATTGTACAGTCAGTGAACAAAATTTGTGTAATTGACAAAGTCATGTAATACATATAAAATAAACACCAGAAACCTAAAGAACAGTAAAATTATATCAAAACACTCAAGATCATTAACATTTAAAAAACTCATTAATATCATAAAATGGTTTGTTGGTTAACCAACCAGATACAAGTCTGTTAAAAGACTTCCTTTCCAGATTGAAAACATGCATCGGAAATTTATTTGGTATTTTTAAAGAGATAATAAAATAATTAAGCCACAGCCTTTCTAGCACTGGTCAGATAGTTTGCCTGTCTAAATTCCAAGAAAATTTCTACAACACAGAAACTTCGCTGTAGTATTTAAAGACCGCTTAGGTCCTTCAGACAAGCAAAATATTTCAGTATGTAATATACTATTTATTAAAGCAATAAAAAATTTCATTTTTGTCACAATTTCGCGTCTGTTTACCCTTAACTTACAAAACGTTTTTTCTTCCTTCAGAATAAAAGCAACTTGAAGAATATAGAGCTATTAATTTAGAAGCTACGAATCTATGGCGTGTAAAATTTTCATTACTTTATCTTGGATTCCTTCAGAGAAAATTGGACATGAATTTGGTAAATTTAACATTAGCAGGATAGGCCTTTCATAGGTACTCCCCTTAAGCACACTTACATGCCATCGGCCGGGATCGAACCCACAACCTCGAGCACAGAAGGCCAAAGCTTGTTTCATGACAGAAGAAGACGAATCACTTGAAGGAAACCTTCTCCATATTCGATTTGTCTTCTATATCTCACCCGAACTCGGTTGTCGAGTCCTAGTCATCTTTAGTAAGAAATAGTGAAAGAACTCATGTTGCAAGAGAGAACTGGAATATTGTTGAATATCATCGTCACCACGAACCCATTAATGCCATCTTGTACACCAGACTGTTGTATATAACCTGGAGCATGTTGGTGTTAATTTAAAAATTAGTCTCGGGTAGGAGATTTCAGCACTCCATGCTGTGTTTGAGAATGTTTATATTTATATATTTAGTCTTTTTTTTTCCCTTCTGAATTATAGGTTAGAAGCCCGCAAGGCGTGACAGTTTTGTCGACAGAGTAGTATATAAAGTTGCAAACCGCTTGTGCTGGCCAGTATATTTTCGTTTAGAGGCTGGGTTATGGCCTGGCAATTAGTTTAAAAAAATACAAGACACGCACCAACTGAAATGCATGTTTCTCCATTACCGTTTGCAGTAGAGGAAATGGTGCAGGAGTGCTGTGTAAACCAGCAACTTGTATTCTGGTGGATACAATGCTGGTATTTTTTAAACGAACATGGCGCACAGAAATTCTGTATTTAAATCAACACTCTGCATGCCTCATTGCCGTTACAAAGGCGGCGAATATGCCAATACCCTGTCCTGTTTTTTCAGTGCATGTGATAGAAATGTGCATTAGGCACTGCTCTGCCCTCGGTGGGTTCCTAAAGGTTATTAGCTTTGCTCTGTTTGTTTTGTACGCCCATTCGCTTGTAGACAGGAAAACTGCACTTCACTATGTGAATATTCATTAAAATGTGTATTTGGTTTCTACAGGACAAGTTGTCACACGACTTCGGTTTTATTAGGCTTTCTCAAAAAAATTTCCTATAAATTTGCTAGTCATTCGTATTTGTGGAATTTGTTTGCATGAAATGTTGGTACTGTTGCCCAGTAATTCAAAAGCCAAATAACTCTCACTTAAATAGGAGGACTTTTGGTTCGAAACAAACTTTGTCAACCAAGACATTGTAACTTCTCTTTTGACAGAAATGAAATGCATATTTTGAACGATATGAAAATATTTATTTTGTACGAGTTGAAAATTTATATTTTGGAAGAAGGGAAAATATATTTTAGACCAGGTTGAATGGTATATTTTAAAGGAGGGTAAAAATATGCATTTTGGAATAGGTGAACATGTATATTCTGGAATAGTTGAAAATGTATATTTTGGATTGATGAAAATGTTTGCTATATTTTGGACGAGGTGAAATGTATAGATTGGAAGAAGAGGAAATGTATGCTATATTTTGGAAGAGATGAAAACATATATGTATATTTTGGACGGGGTGAAAATGTGAGCTATATGTTGAGGTGAAAAAATGTATGCTATATTTTGGATGAGGTGTAATTTTTTTACCCTGGAAGAGTGGGAAATGATTACCTTGGAAGAGGGGGAAATATATTTTAGACCAGGTTGAATGGTATATTTTTAAAGGAGAGTAAAAATATGCATTTTGGAATAGATGAACATGTATGTTCTGGAATAGCTGAAAATGTATATTTTGGATTAATGAAAATGTATGCTATATTTTGGACGAGGTGAAATGTATAGATTGGAAGAAGAGGAAATGTATGCTATATTTTGGAAGAGATGAAAACATATAATATATTTTTGGAAGAAATGAAAATGTATATTTTGGACGGGGTGAAAATGTGAGCTATAGGCCTATCTTGAGGTGAAAAAATGTATGCTATATTTTGGATAAGGTGAAAGTATTTACTCTGGAATACTTTGGAAGAAGGGAAAATATGTATTTTGGAGGAGGAGGAAATATATTTTAGACCAGGTTAAATGGTATATTTTAAAGGAGGGTAAAAATATGCATTTTGGAATAGATGAACATGTATGTTCTGGAATAGCTGAAAATGTATGCTACATATTTTGGACGAGGTGAAATGTATAGATTGGAAGAAGAGGAAATGTATGCTATGTTTTGGAAGAGATGAAAACATATAATATATTTTTGGAAGATATGAAAATGTATATTTTGGACGGGGTGAAAATGTGAGTTATATCTTGAGGTGAAAAAATGTATGCTATATTTTGGATAAGGTGAAAGTATTTACTCTGGAAGAGTGGGAAATGATTACCTTGGACGAGGGGAAAATGTGTATTTTGGAAGAGAGGGAAATTTTTATTCTGGACCAGAGGGAAATATGTTTTTGGACGAAGTAGAAATAAATATGTTTGGATGAAGCGAAATGTATAATTTTAGACTAGGCGAAACGCATATTTTGAACAAGATGAAAACGCATATTTTGAAGGAAGTGAAAATGTATATTTTGGACGAAGTTAAATACGTATTTTGGACAAGATGAAATGTGTATTCTGGACGAGATGAAAATTTGTATTTTGGACTAAGTTAAAGTTTGTATTTTGGATGAGGTGAAAAAAAAAAAGTATATTTTTTAGAAAAGGGGGGAATGCACATTTTGTAAGAGGTGAAAATATGTATCTTGAAAGAAGGGAAAGTGTATATATTGGAAGAGGGGGAAATGTGCGTAGCAAATGTTGGCTAATTACATAGCCTACGTAGTGTGATAATGAAGGATTGTGGAAACTAATAGAAGCAAGTGTAATAATAATAATAATAATAATAATAATAATAATAATAATAATAATAATAATAGTGAATGTTTTCTCCTGCTATTATAAAATTGGGATATTTTCCTCTTCTTACCAAAGTGAAATCTGAACTCACTAAAGAGAAGCAAGACTTGAACAGAAATAATTAGAGGGTTGTAGAAAGATATTCTGTTTGATGTTGGTTCCTAAATTATTGATACTGGAAGCGAGGAGAATGCCTCGAAGCTTTCTGTGTTCCTTCTAATTTCATAATCGCTTGCTTCTTACAGAACAGAGCACGCTACTGTCTTCAGTTCCACTTGTAGTTCTTCGCTAATTGGAATTGGATAACTAAAATATTATATTGAAGATACATTCGTAATAATAATTAGTGTTGAGTAGGAAATCGCTCAAGTAGGTACTGCAACATCTTTACAAGGGTTCAACGTCCATGGGAAGAAAGGATGCCTTCAGAGGAGGATTAATGGGGAGATAGTATAAAGAATCTTCTATGGAAGGAAGCCTGTCACACAGTCGTTTCGTTCGTCAAGAGTTTGACGTAACCGAGGAGAGGCAATTTGTCTGAAACTGCGTTATTTAAGCAATGATGTGCTAAATAGGACAAATGTATGAATTTTAAGAAAATCAAACAAATAAATATGAAACAAAATATTGTGAGACTTTCAAAAAGAGATTCATAATGTTGTAATCGATAAAACATTGGGCTTCGTGGTTAATTTTCCTAGCAAACGAGCCATTATGTTTTTGAGTTGTTCATTTTCTGATTCACCCGCAGGTATAGAATATAATTATGACCATTTGTGCTTTCTGATTGTTCTAGTAATGAATTGGTTTTTATATAGTAGCAGTGCAATTGTAAAGTTCACAGTTCAAAAAATTATACGTTGTAATATTGCTATGAGAACAGTTCTTCCCGAAGGCTTCACTTAGGAAGGATTTGAGGTAAACGTGCAGGAAACCGAATGGCTTGCGCTCCCATTCGTAAGTCATTAGAACATCTCGAATTTTAAGGCTAAAAAATACCCGTTTAGTCGTCTATAATAGGTTCTAAAATATAAAAATAGGCTTGTGAAATAGGCACTTAAAATATTGCATGAATCCTCAAAATTGTGTTTTACTTTTATTCAGAAATAAATTCCGAATTTAAATGGTTGACAAAAACAATAAACCACTGGACTAGATTTTTTCAATTAAATTATTAAACACCAAATATTAAGGACAGAGATATCGTTTACCCAGTAAACTCATAATAGTACATTATGCAACGAGCCTATAATGATAGTAATTAAGACGCGAGTATGTTTGTTTATGAAACGAGCGCAAGCGAGTTTCATAATTTTCATACGAGCGTCTTAATTACCATTATAGGCAAGTTTCATACGACTTTTTATGCTCGACCATATTTCTAACTTGAAATTATTCAGAAGTATTCATTTTATTCGTATCTAACTGAAGAGCGGAAGTGACCTTGTGCATAGCTCGTAAATTATGAGATGTGCGCAGACAGGAAAGTATTGATTTTTTCCGAGGAACAATAATGTCATTGACCTTGATATAATCTGAGAATAACATGAACTAATTTTGATATAACCTGGAAATTGATTTAGAATTGAAAAACGAGATGACAAATTGAATTTATTTGAATATTATTTACAATTAACGCTAATTATTATAGTAACAGAACATAACCTTCTGAGACAGCATTGGATTTCCAGCCTCCGTGACATTTCCCTCGTCTTTCGATTGCATATCCGAGAATAATCGAAAACCTGAACTTTAATGAATAGGTGTACTTTAATGACATGCATTAAAGGACTGCTACCAGGTGTATAATTACTACATTTCGGCATGGTCGAGCATAAAAATATTTAAAGAAAATCTAATGAAGAAAATTTACAAAATCAATTAAAAATTTTTGAAGCAGCTGTTTGTAATTGAAAATGTTGATTGTCGGTAACAACATATACGTGGATGGCACGGATATGAAAGAATGGGTCCACCGCTGTGGAGTAACGGTTAGCATGCCTGACCGTGAAAACTAGCGAGCCCGGGTTCAAATCCTGGTTGGGACAGGTTACTTGATTGAGGTTGCTTCGGGAGTTTTCCCTCAACCCATTAAGAAAAAATGCTGGGTAACTTTCGGCGCTAGACCCTGAACTCATTTCGTTGGCATTATCACCTTTATATCATTCAGACGTTAGATAACCATAGAAGTTGGTAAAAGCGTCGTAAAGTAACCAATTAAAAACAGAAAGAATGTGCATTGTAGAATTTAAGAATCATTTTATTCTTGTTGTAAAAATTATGAAAGTTGACAATTTTTAAGGGAACGAACAGGTGAAAAATGTGGAAAAATGGAAAAAAATACAAATTTTTGTTTTTATGTTCATAATTTTATTTAAACCTTCTACTTTCATAATATGGCCTCATTTTTTATTTGGGAGCCCTTTAAACCGTGTCACATGACGTTTAAATGTCTGCTTGCACGTGCTTCGTTGCCCTTTAAACGAGCTGTCAGCTCTAAAGTTTATGTTGAGCCTTGTAATTTGAATAAAGCGGGCTAGTTTTTTTTTTCTGGTGTGTATCTAGTGAAATTAAGTTTGTTGTCACTCCTGAATACACTATCAGCTTGCCTGTCAGCCCTGCAAATACTTTGTTTTGAAACTGTGAATGGCAAAATATTGTTTGTGGATCGTTTCTTCTTGAGTTTGTGCGTTTGTACGTGAATATTCATACTTGTTTTGCTGATTTCGTGTTATTTAGGATGTTATTAAAGTTTTACACTAATTTTGTATTCAATTAGTTGTATATATTAGTGTGAATAAGTTAGTATAAGTGCATTAGGTTAGGAATCGTCACAATAACATTCAAGACCACGTGTATAACTCAACATTTAGCATTTTAGGCATAGTTTTAGTTTTCTAAACATGAATAGACTAAGTGACATTCATAATAAGGGCAAGAAACGATCAAAATATGCTAATAGGGTAAAAATTTAGGAAATATAAGGTGGAAGAATGCCAAAACTATTGTGGAATGTGTGCAACAAGAAAATGTGTTAGGCCTAGTTGGTGATAATGAAGATGAAGTGTCAAAAGAACCAAATAATAAACAAAGTGCTAGTGAGATAAAGTTGATAAAATATGGCAACTTGCAGGAGAATTCAAATATAAGTGCCCCCCAGTGTAGTGAAGACTACACATTAGTGCATGTAAGTTTGTGGAGTGAATTGTATAAAGGAGTAAAATGTGGTGAATGTGGAATGGATAGTGCAAAAGCTGAGCTTACTGAACCATCAGGCTTTGCATTTAAAGTGATAGTGAAGTGTTATAATTGCAACACAGTGTTGAATGAAATGTATACAAGCCCTAAGGTAGGTAACACTGAGTCAACTCGACCTCCCTTCGATGTAAATAGGAGAATGGTCAACGCCTTTGTTACCATGGGAAAAGGACACTCTGCTATGGAACAACATTGTATGGCTATGGGTATGGCAGGTTTGAGCTCACCATCCTTCAACTCTCACCTGATAAAACTGACGGAAGAAAACAAACTTGTTAGACAACATGTGTTGAGAAATTCTCACTCTGCAGTTAGACGAGCTCACATGGAAGTGGACAGTTCTATTAGTGATAGTGATGTTATAAATATTGGTGTGTCATACGATGGCACATGGATGAAGCGTGGACATACATCAAAGTATGGTTTAGGTTTAGTCATAGATATTTTAACAGGGCTAGTGTTAGATTTTGAAATAATGTCAAAATATTGCAGTACTTGTGAAAAGACAGAAAAAAAATGGATGTTGCAAGTGACGAATATAAACAGTGATATCAAAGTCACAAAGATGCTGGTGTTTGTGAGAAAAATTTTGATGGATCTTCAAATGCCATGGAAATGAAAGCTGCAGAAATTCTCTGGACCCGGTCCATTAGGTTGTGTAATATGAGGTACACAACCTTATTGTCTGACAGGGATGCAAAAACACACCATCATCTTCAGCAGCTTCAAGTTTATGGTGAAGGCATTGACATTAGAAAAGAAGAATGTGTGAACCACGTTGCTAAGAGAGTAGGTAAAGGTCTACAGAATATTGTTAGGGAATGGAGAGGGACAGATTCCTTAATCGGAGGCAAAAAAAAAGGGAAGTCTGACTGCAGAAATGATACTTCGACTGCAAAATTACTACAGAAAGGCCATTATTGATAATATCCCCGATGTAAACAAGATGAAGAAAGCCATCTATGCAACACTTGACCATGCAATGTCCACGGATGACAAGCCCCTGCATTCAAGATGCCCTAGTGGTGAAAAGTCATGGTGCTTCTTCAACCGGGCCATTGCGAAGCAAGAAGCTGTTCCGAAGCATGACTTGAAAACCATGAAGACAGTGTTGCGACCTGATGTTGTGGCTAAAATCATGCCAGTGTACTGTAGACTAGCTAGTGATGAACTTCTTAGCAAGTGCACTGCAGGAAAAACTCAAAATGTGAATGAAAGTGTTCATAGTGTGATATGGCGGAAGTGCCCAAAAGAAATTTTTGTATAAAAAAAAAACTTGAAGTGGCTGTTACTTCTGCTGTGACTGAATTTAACATGGGTTGTACAGCAAACATTTCCATGAGAGATTTAGTGTCAACAGTGAAATTATCTCCTGCAGCATACAAAATTGGCAATAGGAGAGACAAGCTTCGACTGCAGCAAGCGGCTACTTCAACCAGTGAGAACTTCAAAACAAGCAGGAAGAAGCTACGTTTGTCAAAAAGTGTCACTGAAAGTAGGAAAAAGCAGCAGGAGGGGTCAACATATCAGGCAGGAGGGTTTTAAGCAATTTCCATAATGTGTAAGTACTCAAACATAGTGTTGTACTTTAAAACTTGATTTTCTCCCTTTTAAATTTTATTACATTTTAACATGTTCAAATTGCTCCATATGATGCATTTCTTAACCAATTGTGATGAAATTTTTACCACAAGCCCACATTACCTAAAGGAAAAAGACTGTCACATGGATTTTTAAAATATTTATTATTTGCCAAGATATAAATTGATTAAGATGCATGAAATTAATTTTTTTCTTTAAATTGGCACTCACCCAGTTTTGAATTTTTTTCTCAGAAACTAAGATGTGCTAACTAAAAATCATGTGATAGATGTTTTATTATTGTTAGAGGAACTGTTCCATATTTTTTTAAAATTCATAATGTTAAGCGTTCATCATGCAGCATTTTTTAAATATTAATTAGTATTAATTGGTAAATAATTAATTTCTTCAAAACTAATTAAGATACATTGATGAAATTTATAGGGATGTTTTAAATACATATCAGCACTCTGTGGTAAAAATTTCAGTCCATTAGCATCACAAATGCATAATTTGAATATTTCACCTGTTCATTCCCTTAATACAACATAATAGGCATTTTAGACACTAAGGACCGTATTCATAAACATTCTTAACGCGGGCTTCCGGTGGATGATCAGCGAACTAACGTTTTTCGTATTCATAAAATTCCCCAAAGGTCTTTTCCATCCGGCCTCCCAACTAACACTCTATATGCATTTCTGGATTCGCCCATACGTGCTACATGCCCTGCCCATCTCAAACGTCTGGATTTAATGTTCCTAATTGTCATGTGAAAAATACAATACAGCACGCAGATGAAATTATAAAATATCTTGATTTATCATGGAACATTGACATATTTATAATAATAATAATAATAATAATAATAATAATAATAATAATAATAAATCTTGCTCAGGATAGGGACCAATGGCGGGCTTATGTGAGGGCGGCAATGACCATCCGGGTTCCTTAAAAGCCAATAAGTAATAATAATAATAATAATAATAATAATAATAATAATAATAATAAATCTTGCTCAGGATAGGTACCAATGGCGGGCTTATGTGAGGGCGACAATGACCCTCCGGGTTCCTTAAAAGCCAATAAGTAGTAGTAATAATAATAATAATAATAATAATAATAATAATAATAATAATAGTAATAATAATAATCATAAATCTTGCTCAGGATAGGGACCAATGGCGGGCTTATGTGAGGGCGGCAATGACCCTCCGGGTTCCTTAAAAGCCAATAAGTAATAGTAATAATAATAATAATAATAATAATAATAATAATAATAATAATAATAATAATAATAATAAATCTTGCTCAGGATAGGGACCAATGGCGGGCTTATGTGAGGGCGGCAATGACCCTCCGGGTTCCTTAAAAGCCAATAAATAAGTAATAATAATAATAATAATAATAATAATAATAATAATAATAATAATAATAATAATAATAATAAATCTTGCTCAGGATAGGGACCAATGGCGGGTTTATGTGAGGGCGGCAATGACTCTCCGGGTTCCTTAAAAGCCAATAAGTAAGTAATAATAATAATAATAATAATAATAATAATAATAATACTTACTTACTTACTTACTTTTAAGCAACCCGGAGGTTCATTGCCGCCCTCACATAAGCCCGCCATTGGTCCCTATCCTGAGCAAGATTAATCCTGTCTCTATCATCATATCCCACCTCCCTGAAATCCATTTTAATATTATCTTCCCATCTACGTCTCCACCTCCCCAAAGGTCTTTTTCCCTCCGGCCTCCCAACTAACACACTATATGCGTTTCTGGATTCGCCCATACGTGCTACATGCCCTGCCCATCTCAAACGTCTGGATTTAATGTTCCTAATTATTTCAGGTGAAAAATACAATGCGTGCAGTTCTGCGTTGTGTAACTTTCTCCATTCTCCTGTAACTTCATCCCGCTTAGCCCCAAATATTTTCCTAAGCACCTTATTCTCAGACACCCTTAACCTATGTTCCTCTCTCAAAGTGAGAGTCCAAGTTTCACAACCATATAGAACAACCGGTAATATAACTGTTTTATAAATTCTAACTTTAAGATTTTTTGACAACATACTGGATGATAAAAGCTTCTCAACCGAGTAATAACAGGCATTTCCCATATTTATTCTGTGTTTAATTTCCTCCCGAGTATAATTTATATTTGTTACTGTTGCTCCCAGGAATAATAATAATAATAATAATAATGATAATGATAATAATAATAATAATAATAATAAAAAGGTAAAGGTATCCCCGTCACATGACATGAAGGCACTTGGGGGACATGGAAGTAGAATCCCATGTTTTCCATGACCTTGGCACTAGAATGAAGCGGTGTGATCGGCACTACGCTCTGACCGCCTTTTACCCCAGGGAAAGATCCGGTACTCAATTTTATAGGAGGCTGAGTGAACCTCGGGGCTGTTCTGGAAGTTTGTCAACGAGAAAAAATCCTGTCACCACCTGGGATCGAACCCTGGACAATAATGATGATGATGATGATGATGCTCGGTGCTAGAACAGACATGTAGGAAAGGTTTTGCAAAATCAATAAGCGAATGACATGTTTTGTGTTTCTCCAAAACTTTGTATTTCGTGACTTAAGGGGTTTCTCAAAAACTCGATCTAAATAAGCAATAATAGGGCCTACTGTAATGGGATTCGCTCTGTAAAACATAGGCCTATATTAGCCATATTAGACCGACGTACCTTTACTTTGGTGACACGATAGTATTGGAATACTCGGGCTGTACATCTGCCTACATTGCTTCACGTAACAGCCGAGATATTGCAGACAGATACTTTGCCGACCTGAATCTGTGCTGTGTCGCTCTGTGATGCCAGCCAGCGCTCAGCGGCCGTGGGCGGGGCGAAGGTCACGCTTTGACATCAACATGACAGACGGCACATCTCGAAACAGCTGTGGAATAAAGCTGAGAGATCCTTCTTCAGGCCTGAATCAGTCCGATTCTGTGACACTGATTACGGTTATTTGCAGTTGGCTAACTAGAAGGTTTGTGGGGAGGGCTAACTCTGATTAATGGGCTAATGAGGCTACATGCCACAGGTCTTCTTCCCACTCTTGTTTTTTCTCTTCCGCCTGCCCCCCCCCCTCTTTCTTTATAGCAAAGTGAATTGAGCAAGCACTTGTTTCATGATGAGACTAATTTTAAACCTCTAGCAGACGTAGCATACAGGAAAGTGGATGCAGAGCGTGTCTATACGTGACATTATCCCCACTTACACCCCCTCCCGAAAAAGAACCGCCCCCTGTGTGTGATGACAAGCGATGGTATCAAAGAGGCTCCATCACATGACGTGTTTCCTTTTGCTTTCATCTTTGAATAACGATACTCGCTATCTGTATCATGTTTTAAGGTAAACGTAGCGGAGAAAAGTGGAACATTTCAATCCACCCCTTTATAGCTACCCTGACGCAGACGAAATTCGTCGATATTACCCTCCAGCAGTTCCGCTCAAATACATCCGTCTCAAAGAAAGTTACAGAGCTCTGTTACCAAACGCGAAAACCGCAATTCGGTTTCACGACGGTGAAGTTCCATGATACATCCAGTTCGTAAAAAAAATTCCGCAGAAACACATGTCCAGCCAAAAACACTCAGGTCCACATACAGTCCATTGTTGCCATACCTTCTGATTAAGCAGGAGATTTCGTGTTTTTTCCATTGAATCTACTGCTCTACTTCTTTTTTTGCCAAAAGTCCGAATTTCTCCTTCGTTTTTGGCATGCTGCAATCACCTGGTTCTATGCCCGGATTTTAAATGTA
Source organism: Periplaneta americana (assembly GCF_040183065.1). Classification (NCBI taxonomy): domain Eukaryota; kingdom Metazoa; phylum Arthropoda; class Insecta; order Blattodea; family Blattidae; genus Periplaneta; species Periplaneta americana. The sequence goes on along the minus strand of NC_091120.1, from coordinate 181,729,376 downwards.
TTACATATTATATTATGTCACCATGTCTTACTTTTCCATCTTATACACAAGTCAAACGATGTTTTCATTTGTCTCCCCAACGAGCTAGAAGTAAGAATATTCTTCTAGCTCGTTCTGTCCCCCTTCTCATAACCCGTCGCCACAATGATGCTTAAAGAGCAAGAACACGTGAAACAGTGAGAGAGTAAAGTGTAGGTATTGGTACATATCGTGCACAGGGATCTTTTAAAATGAGTGAAAGTGTCCCAGCAAGAAAGAAGAGTAAATACTTCTTCGCAGAATTATAAATCAGAGTGGGAAAATTATGAACAGTTTAAATGGTAGTTATGCAAAAACAGGAAAAGGGATCGTTTTTCGTCTGTTATAATCGCAGCTAATGCAGTACTGTCTTTAATATCATCTTTAAAATAAACCTTGTTCTATGTAAAATCGTTTGTCAATATACAAAAAACTCCTGATTAATACATTTTAATGCGAAACATTGTCAATGAGACATTACTGTGTAAAAACAAAATTGCATGACTTACTTGCATACGCTGAGTAAAGATGAAGTAGTAATAGCCTATTAATAAAATTGTTCAATTTCATTGGTTAGATATGTGCTATGTAGTAATAAAACTGTATCATCTTTCTTACAGTATACACTGTTTTGTAATTAATATTATAATAAGAAGAGAAAATTCATGTTTAATTAATCTACTGTAATCTCCTGTTTTTTTCGATGGTTTTCTCCTGATTTTCGTGAGTAGGTCGTTGCAACACTGATACAGTCGCCTTGCTAGCTAAGTTAGCAGAGCACTGGTACCCAGTTTTCTTGAGCAATCTCGTTTATCCGTAAGTTATCTTTAATTTGTTATTTTTTTATTTTAAGATGTGAACATAACAGGCCAACCAATTACAATGTTCATATAACTATAATATTAATTATTAAATAGAAAAATTATATATATATATAGGGGAAACTCGGCTAATTCCGCAATATTAAGAAGTAAATCTATCATATTTTTATCAAAATATAGACATGGACGAAACCTTTCATTACAGAATGAGATAAAGATACCTATTAAAATAAAGGTTTCGTCCATGTCTACATACCTTGATAATATTTTTCAATAAACATCTTGAATTTCAACTGATGACAGCTGTAGGCTACATCGCTGGAATTTTATCGTTTATTTTTATACTTTTTGTTTTATCACCTCGACGTGCATTTGTTTCTCAGCGTCGCCAACTCTGTTTTCCCATCCATCGCTGAACAAGAATGTATTAATCGCATAATATTCATAATATGAAAATGGAGCGCAGCTCAAAACGTTTTGGTGATGTAGAAATTGATCTCCTTTTTTTCGGTTTTAATAACTGTGTTTTAGTAATAGCTCACATAAATTAATGAATTTTTGGAAGTGAAAAATAACTAATAAATTGTTACACACAGATAATTTTTCATTTCATTATATGCATTCCAAAGATAAAAGAAAATACATGGTTTGAAGTTTGCGAAAATGTACTGTTAAGAGATGTGATAAAAAAGAGAGAAGCGCACAACGTGCGATTTTGTATCGTTACACATTCGGTATTTCGTTTTCCTCAATTGGCATCACTGAGTGAGTCGAATTTCAGTAATCGATCTTCATCTGTTTCATTGTCACAAATAATATCGCGATGCCTGATTACACTTTCATAACTGCGAGTTTGAAGTTTTTATACAATATTAATAATCAAATTTTTCACTGGAATTTTATGTTTCCTTACATATTTATTAGTTTCAATATTTTTCATTGGGAAATTTAGAAAATTCACCTGTTATCACATGGATAACATTGAATTTCAGACCACGCTTTCAACAAAAAAATCCCAAAATGCCACGAAATGCTAAATTCCAACATTAAAAGTACTATAAAGTGATAAATTTGAATTTTAAAGTTCCAAGTTTTTTATTTTAGTTTATTAAATTTCAACATCTCTACTTATGAGTATTTTTATCTTGTGATAATAAATTGTAGAGACTCCAACGCTTCGGAGCTATGTTCTCTCTTCAATCAGGGATGCCAGGGAAAGAGTGAGTATACCAAGAATATCGCACTACTGTAAGTTAACATTTTTACTTGACTGTGCTTCCAGCCGAAGTTCTTTAACATCTTTCTTTCCACATGGCATGGTGCTTATCTGTGACTCGTTGTCAATTGTTTTATCATGGACTCTGAAGAACAGTCATTGGTATTCAGTTCTCGTTGAAGTTAAAGTAATTGCGTGCATGGAAACTGCATTAAAGGATTGGGATGAACGCATGGGCTTCCTTTCGTGCCCGTTATCTACCGCAATATATGCGGGACTGTTGCAAACATGTAGTTCACAATGTTTTGTTCTTAGTTCAGGTTATGCACAAGTCTGGGTTGGAATTAAGAATCATGTGGGGGACAGAGAAGTCTAATTTAATAGAGAGCCTTTTTATGTAACACGATCATATTTATACAGGATGGTTCAAAAGTTTTGAGATTTTCGAGGAATGTAAACTGGTAACTTTTTGAAACAATAAATCTATATCCGTTCTGAGTTTAAGCAGGTATTAGAGAAGGCATTAAAGTACGATTGTATATAGGACTAAAATAGTCTAATATTACCTGGCCTGATTCTTATGGGAAGACATAAAGTAAAATCGCTGTAAAAGTTATATCAGAAGTATTGTAGTGGTCATCTACTGAATTAGTTGTTAGTGGAAAAAAACGTAGGCCTATGTTATAGGAGTGGAAATTTTAAATGGTTTTCATAAAACAATCATGGTCCAAAGAATTTTTTTTTTTGTGAAAATAGTTGTTTACAAAAATATTCCATCCATATAATCTTGAAACATTTATCCATACAATTTTAAACTGTAGGAGATTAGCAATACTGCTTCTTATGTACGCGACAAGAGCCACCTCAGAGAACAATATTTTAGTACGTGAATTATTGTTTTAGTTATGGTGCAAAAGTAACCTCATGGAAGAAACGTAAGTAACGAAAGAAGAAGAAACAGGATATAATAAATAAATAAATATTTAAATAAATAAATAAATACATGAATCAATGATTAATTAAATAAATCCATAAATCAATAAATAAACAAATGAATAAAAAAACAAATAAACGAATAAATAAATGAGTGAATGAATGAATGAAAAAATAGAAACGAACAAATAAAGAAATGAATAAATAAGGAAATAAATAAATTAATAAATAAAATAATAAATACATATTTAAGTAAATAAATAAATTAAATTAATAAATTATTAAATAAATTAATAAATTATTAAAAAAATTAATAAATTATTGAATAACTTAATACATTATTAAATAAATTAACAAATTATTAAATAACTTAATACATTATTAAATAAATGAATAAAGTAATTAATGAATTATTAAATGAATTAATTAATTATTAAATAAATAAATAGAGAGAGAAATAAATAAATAAATATTTAAATAAATAAATACATGAATCAATGATTAAATAAATAAATCCATAAATCAATAAATAAACAAATGAATAAAAAACAAATAAACAAATAAATAAATGAGTGAATGAATGAATGAAAAAATAGAAACGAACAAATAAAGAAATGAATAAATAAGGAAATAAATAAATTAATAAATTAATGAATAAATAAAATAATAAATAAATAAATGAATAAATAAATATTTAAGTAAATAAATAAATTAATTAAATTAATAAATTATTAAAAAAAATTAATAAATTATTGAATAACTTAATACATTATTAAATAAATTAACAAATTATTAAATAACTTAATAAATTATTAAATAAATGAATAAATTAATTAATGAATTATTAAATGAATGAATTAATAATTAAATAAATAAATAAATAGAGAGAAATAAATAAATAAAAAAATAAAGAAAGAAAGAGAGAGAGAGAGGGAAAGAAAGAAAAGAAAAGAAATGAAGAAATAAATAAATAAATAAAGACAGAAAGAGAGAGGGAGAAAGAGAGAAAGAAAGAAAAATAAATAAATAAATAAATAAATAAACAAAGAAACAGAGAACGAAATAGAGAGAGAAAGAAAGAAATAGAAATAAATAAAGAAATAAAGAAATCAATAAATAAATAAGTAGAGAGAGAAAGGAAGAAAAAGAAATAAAGAAAGAAATAGAGAAATAAAGAAAGAAAGAAATAGAGAAAGAAAGAAAAAGAAATAAAGAAATAAGTAAAGAATGAAATAGAGAGAGAGAGAGAGAGTAAGAAAGAGAGAAATAAAGGAAAAGAAATAAATGAAAAAGAAATAAAGAAACAAAGGAGGAAGGAAAGAAATAGAGAGAGAAAGGAAGGAAGGAAGAAATTAATTAATATAGTCACAACAATTTTTTTTTTCTTAAAACAATCATTGTTCACAGTTACCTACATTTACACATATATTTCTATGTGGCAATTTAAGGTATAAATGTACTTCACTTTACCCAAGTTACTACAACACCTTAAGAAATGGCGTGATGAATTTCATACTTGAAGTATCAACAATACTCATGCCAGATAGTTTTTTGTTTCTCCTGAAAATTTATGTTTTTAGACTATGTTTGTTTTCTCAAAAAACCCTTCAATTGGTTTGGCGAACAAAATAAATCAGATTATCTCTTAGCAACGACTGAATAAACAAAATGCCGTTTACTGCAAGACAACGAGCTAAATGCGTGTTGTGTTTTACAGACTTTGTAAATGTGACATTAGTTCAACGTTGTTTTCGCTTAGAGTATGGCGTTCGGAAAGTTCCAAACTGCATCGTGCCACATATTGATGGACGTAGGCGTGTTCTCGAAAGTGAAGGTATTGTTAGCGATGCTATGTCAGGAAGTTCCAATTGTTGCGTGGCGTGGATAAATGGGAACGCCACAATATGACCGGTGAATGTTCTCTTGTTCTCTCTATCAGGAACAGAATTATTTTACTTGTTATAGAATTAGAAGCAGGACGCAGTTTTATACTTATCTTCCAAAGGTGGGCTTCTAAGGCTTATAGGATATTAAAACCCTACAATTTCGATTAAGTGAAGCCGCGAATCTCGATTCTAATGACGAACATTACGAACAGTAGATTACTGAGAATGCCGGTCTAACCTTGGTCTGCACTTCACTGTAAGGAATATAGGCCTAGAGGTTACTGTCAATTGTCAGCTTGATTGGAAGAAGATTCAGACTTTTTTCCTGTATTTTTGTACGTCTTTGGGTATTGAGACGGTTCGCTATTTCTTGAAAAAAAAAATCGTGTAACCTCAGGGTCTTCTAGTTTGCGAACGCATCTGTCTTCATAAATTGAGACTCCAGGTGCTGCTCCGAGATATCTGAAATGTGAAAAACCGAAGCAGATGCGTATAGCTTCACTTATGAGATGAAGGATAATACCGTCACTTTTCAGTGATTGGATGTTATCTCGTCAGAGAAATTTAAGATCTCGACTAATTACTCTACAATTTCAACCCTTGAAAGGCTCTTTGATCTGAGTTCATATAATGTAGCCTGAAGCATTTGTAACATAATTAGAAATGTAAGGAGAACCAGAAATCATAACAGAAATTTTCTGAGAATTATTGAAACGTATTTCACGATCCTAAGAATAACAGACGTACGTTAATAATAATAATAATAATAATAATAATAATAATAATAATAATAATAATAATAATAATAATTTTTAGATGTTCCTTGGAAATTTAAACATGCAGCTATTTTGAGTTAAATAGTATAGTATGTTATGAAAGAAGTTTATAATGTTACAATTTATTGCTTGAGTCAGTGATTAAGAATCGAGCGTAGCTGTTTCATATGTAATTATTTTTTAGGAAAGCATTATAAAACAATTAATAGAGGAATGATATCAAATTTGTAATGGTGAGTAGTTTGATATCATGGTCTATGACAACAATGATGTATTAAATATTATTGCACTGCAAATCGTTTCATAATTAACTTTATGCTCGACCATGCCGAAATGTAGTAATTATACACCTGGTAGCAGACCTTTAATGCATGTCATTAAAGTACACCTACTCATTAAAGGTCAGGTCGTTCAGCCAATGACGACTCAGGTTACAACTGTTCAGCCAATGACAGGTCAGCTTTCTACCGTTATAAAACCGCAGGTATCGATTATTCTCGGATATGCAATCGAAAGAGAATTAGCGAAAAGTCACGGAGGCTGGAAATCCAATACTGTCGCAGAAGGTTATGTTCTGTTACTATAATAATTAGCGTTAATTGTAAATAATATTCAAATAAATTCAATTTGTCATCTCGTTTTTCAATGTCTAATTTAATTTCAATGCTATCTCTGTAGGTTCTTATGGCCTAGCAAGGTCAATGTGAACATCTGTTCCTCGGAAAAAATCAATACTTTCGCGTCTGCCAACATCTCACAACATACGGGACATTGGTCTAGGTCAGATACAAAGAAAAATAATAATATCAAGTTAGAAATATGGTCGAGCATAAAAAGTCGTATGAAACTCGCCTATAATGGTAATTAAGAAGCTCGTATGAAAATTATGAAACTCGCTTGCGCTCGTTTCATAAATATCCATACTCACTTCTTAATTACCTTCACTATAGGCTCGTTGCATAATGTACTATTATGGCACAAGTTATGCCATCATAATAAAAGTCATGAATTTTAGTTGGCATGGTAATACTGTTTACGGAACCTGTGCAATTATGTGGCACATTATGAACCATTTTCACTAACGATAAACGATCTTACTAGGCCTAATTAAAAGAACTATACAGACGTTTAACTGTCTTATGCGTACACAATGTATAACTCGTTAAATGGTGTGTAAATTCCTTAGGTGCTAATAATTACTACATACGTCGTGTATAACAGCACAATTGTTACACAGATACGTCATAGTTTCATTAGTTCATTACGAAAGATAATAGAATATCTGAGGTTCTGTATTGCATCCGATAGTGCGCGCTAGTGTGCCACGCTAAATATCGATAGTACAACTGGGCCTGATCGATTACCACATATTTTGGTCAAAGAGTACAGCTACACCAATATTATTCTAATTATTCTGTGCTCTTTAGTTCTTCTGTGGTTACAAGACGACCAACATCAGAAAATGACAATCGATACGAACAGCTGTTAGAGGGGCGGCCATTTTTTTCTCTATATACAACGTTTAAACAGGAGGTTTCGTGTATACAGGGTGATTCACGATGATTTATCGTAACTTACGCAGCTTATTTCGGAAGATATTCTGAGCAAAAAATGTCATAAACATTTATCCTAATCTCAATATTTTCAGAGTTACACTAATTTGAAGTTATAAGCAAATACCTTTTTTCTTTAGTTTTGAGGGTAAAAAATATTACAATTAGAGAATGAACTATTCAGAAGTTTCATTTCTTTATTTGGATAGTGTTCTGAAGCTAAAAATGTGTTGTTAATTGCTTTGTACAGATTTTGTTTTTCAGTTTTTAACAAAAAATGACATTCTTACGTACTTGTCACAAAAATTGTTACAAATCATATGACTTTTCGAACTTGATTCTTTACAGTTTAATTATGCATCCTAATGTAAAGTCTTAAAGAGTTTGCAAGAGTGGCGTGATTTGTAACAATTGTTGTAATAAATGCGTAATAAAATGTAATTTTGTGCGAGACCGTGCGTATTTGCTTGGTTTCCGCCAAAACCAATCCGCGGTAAGTCTAAAATTCCACATTCAGTATTCCCAACCTAACACACATAACAATTTCCCTCTTCTTACCGCTTAAGTGACATATTGATTTTACTGCTTTAGGCTTTTAACATATTCTTTTTAGACACGTTCAATATAGTAATAATTATAAATTGGAAACTTACCACTGCAATTTCACCTAAATTGCACTGTTGATTATTGTTTTTAAATATTTGCAAAAATTAAGTAAACTCTACAACTCCACTAAAGTTACTACATTCGTGATGCATGTAACATTAAGGAAGCCGTTTGTTTTAAGTTCGCATTTATAGACTGGGGGGGGGGGGAAGATAGACGTATATCACGGCCTGCTGGAGTATAGTAAACACAGAAAACATTTTAAAGCAACAATGTTGAAGATAGATATTTTTGTTTCGCAACTTTGCCTCATTCAACAGAAACCAAGATGGAGATTTCATTGCAACTAATTAGAAATTCCTCTTTCTGGTATGTAATAAACGATTTTCGCACAAAATAATGTACAATACACGAGCGGTATGTTTTCTTTCAATTCTCAGAAATTAAAAAAGCTCAACTACGTTTCGCTTTTTCAAACTTTTCCTCGAACATGAAAACTTCAACATACCGCTCTTGTAACGCATATTACTATTGTAGTTAAAAATCGAAAAAAAAAAAAAAAACTGTGTACGAAGCAACTATGGAATTGACAACACATTTTTAGCTTCAGAATATTAGTAAATAAAGAAATATACTTTATTCTTTATCTGTAATATTCTTTTACCCTTAAAACTCAAGAATAATTGTATTTTACAAACAAGTTCAAGTTAGTGTAACTCTGAAATTATTGAGAATAGGACTAATGTTTATATGATATTTTTTGCTCAGAATGTCTTCGGAAATAAGCTCCGTAAGGGACGGTAAATTCTCGTGAATCACCCTGTATAACTACTCCAAAGGAATTCCCATGTGTACTTACAGGCTTATACAGCCATGGCTTCTGCATGGTTTACTAAATGATATATTAGTAACGTTTTCTGTCTCAATTCAGCATCCGTTTCGTATAAAAACTATACACGATTTATTAGTAAGACTGAAAGACTGTTCATAAAGCTGGTGTACAAAGAAAAACTTAGTAAATACATTGCGTTTATTTTAAATTGATAGATCTACCAGACGTGACATTGCTGTGTTCTGTAATCTACTCTACACATTATGCCAGAGGGTCGCACTAATATAATGTGAGGAAAAGTGCGGCCTGATCATCAGAAAGGTTGAGGAACTACTTTACTAACGTATGACTTTGCTTCTCACGAGAGACAAAGTGATTATATGGTGTTGGCGAGGGTATTCGGATAGACGATGGCGTGCTCGAAATGCATTCCCCGAGAGGATTCGTAGGCCTATATGACGGGACTTGAGGTCATGTCTGACCGTGACTTGACTGGGGTTCGAAGTTAGTAACTCCCGATTACAAGTCACGTCAGCTTCCAGTCTTGTTGTAAAGGAACCGGGCACAATAAAAACGAGTTAATTGCCTCGCCGGCCGTTATTAAGGTCTGCACACAACGATGTGATGCCCGGAGACGCGACTCGTACAGACAAGGTTGAAATTCACCAACATCCTCATCATCGTCATCACTAGGGGGCGAATGTTGATGATCTAAAAATAGCTAAAAATTACCTTAAAACTGGATAACTTAAAGGCTTGGAAACAGTTAATAAACACAAAGGAAATAAGACTTAAAAACTACTGTGTCTTTTCTATTTTTGTTGTATTAATAACTAGGGATAACCATAGTCAGAAAATGAATGTATGTATGTATTTATTTACACTGCAAGTGGGCAAGCACCCGGTGGCAGTGGTATACACAATATAAACAATCTATACTAATAATAAATCTGTAGTCGAAATTTTTCTGGTAATTTTCGATTTTCCAAAAATAATTGGTCCTAACATATATAATTAACCTTCTTGAAACCGAAAATCGCTTTTTTGAAATTTTTGTTTGTATGTCTGTCTGTCTATCTGGATATTTGTTACCTTTTCACGCAATAATGGCTGAACGGATTTCGATGAAAATTGTAATATAAATTAAGTTCGTTGTAACTTAGATTTTAGGCTATATGACATTCAAAATACGTTATTTAAAAGGGGGCCTGAATTAAATAAATCGAAATATCTCGCTTATTATTGCTTTTTGTGAAATATGTTACATAACAAAAGTTTCTTTAAAAATGATTTCCGATAAGTTTTATTCTATGCAAAGTTTTGATAGGACTGATATGTAAGGATATACAAGACTTTTAAGATAATATAATACATTTTACCGCCGCCTCAGATTATAGCGTTGTTGTTCCTGCAGTAACTCCTATGTGCAAAATATAAAATTTTTGAGTAGGAAGAAAAAACACATTTATTCATTTCATGGCAATAGTACATAGGAGATCGTGAATTCTTACATTTTCGAAAGAAATGAATATAATTACATATCACTATATATGCTGTATCACTATTTAAGTTATCTGAAGGGTTCAGAACCACAGTGGGCCAAGCGCCATTTACTGAAGACGTAGAAAACAAGGGTTAAAATTAAGTTATTACCATAATTAAATGGAAACATATAGCAAGTAATATAAAGTTTACACATTAAAGCTAAATAATATGTCAATCTTCATTAAAGTCTGATTGCATGTAATAACAATTAAGAAACATGTTAAAGGAATTGTCATTGCACCAAATGAGTGCTCTCTGGACCAAAATGATCGCATTTTAATTATTTAAATACAATTTAAATTAAGTAACATATTAAACGATTTATCCTTCTATCAAACACGAATGTTCCCTGGATCAAACGTCCTATTTTAATTATGTAATTACTTTATATTTATTTCTAACAGGTGCAGCGGAGCGCACGGTTACGGCTAGTACACAATAAAATGATAAACAATACACAATAAAATCATAAACATTACACAATAAAATTTACAATACACAATACAATTATACAATACACAATATAATTATATACACAATACAATAAGAATACACAATACAATTTAACACAATAATTACAATTAATAATAAAACATAAAATACATAATTTTACAATACAACCTACATATGTATAGACCCTACATAAGTTTCATTAGTCTTACACTTTACTCTCATCTCACTGACTGTAGTAGCACTATGTCGCATTTCACTGACACTCTATAACACATTTCACTGACACTATAGAACACATTTCATTGACTCTATACATTATCACTGATCGGAACTATTCACTGCACTGTAAAACCATAACTTCACTGACTCACCTGGCTTCACTGATACAACAGTTCAAATAAGTCACATAATTACACCCTTATGCATACTTATAAACAGAGCTACATTTAAGCTAAACATTTCTAGTCGTATGCCCTCTTACACGCTATTTTTAAATAATTTAGAAGAAGAATACAAGAAGAACAAAAAGGTTACAAAGATAACGGGAAGACAAGGAGAACAGGAAGATTACAAGAATAATAGTGGGAATTCGGGCAAAACGAGGGGAACAGATAAGGGGGACAAGGAGAAGACAAGGAGAACAATGGGAACCAAACAAAAAAACAAAGGGAATCCAGGGAAAATAAGGAGAATCTAAGGAAAACAAGGAGAATCCAAAGAAAACAGGGGGGGGGCCGAAGGAAAACAAGGGAAAAACAAGAGGAACACAAGTAGAACAAGGGGAATCCAAGGAGAACAATGGGAACACAAGGAGAATAAGGGGATTACATGAGAACAATGAGAAAACATGGAGAACAAGGGTAATAGAGAACGAGGAAACCCAAGGAAAGCAAGGGAAACACAATGAAAATAAGAGGAACCCAATGAGAACAAGGGGAACCTAAGGAAAACAAGGGGAATAAGGAATATTCCAGGAATGCGAGAGGAATGTAAGGAAACGAAAGAATCCAGGAAGAACGAAGAGAAGACTAGGAGGGCAAGGGGGAAGATTAGAAGACGATGGAAACCTAAGGAGAACGAGGGGAATAGAAGGAGAACAAGAGGAATAGGAGGAGATCGGGAGAAGTAGGACAACGAGGGGGATATCGAGGGAAATACGAGAGAACGAGGGTAATAGAAGGATAACGAGGGGAATAAAGGGCGAAAGAGGGGAATAAAATAAGAACGAAGGAAATAGAAGGATCACGCGGGAAAAAGAATAACAAAGGAAATAGAATGAGAACGAGGAGAATGGCAGGATAAGTAGGGGAATAGATTGAGAACGATGGTAATAAGAGAACGAGTGAAATGGAAGGATAACAATAGGAACACGAGAACAATCGGAAGACAATGATAAAAATGGACTGGGGAAGATGTAGTTCTACATTAAAAAAATATCAGATCGCATGTCGATATATTGAAATCGACATAGTAGACACGAAAATATCGATATTTTCGGTTTGCACATCGATAAGCACGCCACTGTGTTATAACGCCTGCACCTGGAATGTGTGAGTTTGTCAGCCAAGCCACCGGCGTAGCTCTGTCAGCTAAGGCGCTTGCCTGCCGATCCGGGGTTGCGCACGGGCGCGGATTCGATTCCCGCATGGGCTGATTACCTGGTTGAGTTTTTTCCGAGGTTTTACCCAATCGTAAGGCAAATGTCAGATAATCTGTGGCGAATCCTCGGCCTCATCTCGCCAAATATCATCTCACTATCACCAATTTCATCGGCGCTAAATGACCTCGTAGTTGATACAGCGTCGTTAAATAACCAAGTTAAAAAAAGAAGTTCGTCAGCCTGTGTATTGTTTATAGGTATATCATTTCGTGAAGAAGAAGTCGCGGTTTGAAATTCAGAAACAAAAAGTGTAGGTATTCATTGTACATCGGCGTATACATGCCCTTCCGAGCATTGCTTGACCGCTGTAGGATGATTTTAGGTGTAGTTCGTGGTTCACATCTAAATCTCAAATAGACAGGTGGAAGAAATGTGCAGAGGCAACATGCGTTGGAGCGATTTCTCTCAGGTCGGGTGGCAGATTTATATAACGAACTCTGTGACAGTAATTTCTTTAGCGATTAAGAAAGTCTGGGCCAATTAGTAAGCATGTGATTGTGCCGGAAAAAGACAGAGTTGTCTGGCGGTCGTGCTACATGAAGTAATTAATTTATTAATAATTTAATTAATCGATATTGTCACTAATAAATTACGGTGTCAAACCTGTTATTTTCTTGTTGTGATGGGATATTCATTATGAAGTTTTATGGCCTGCAAGTGGTGGAGGTAGCTAGGCCTATGCATTAGACTGACATGTCTCAACCGAGGCTCAAATGTTCTCTTGAGGTCTCCGAATGATTTACATCTTGGAGGTGGCCCGGCCCCACTGCCTAGCGTGCCGAGTCTCCCCTTCCACCATTATGCTAACTCTGATAGGTTCATTCATTCATTCATTCATTCATTCATTCATTTATTTTATTCCATAGATCTTACATGAGCAATGAAGCTTTAAGATGTGGAACATGTCAACATTTTACAATATTACAATTACAATTTTTACAAATTTTTATAGTTTTACAATTTAGTAATTTTCTACAATTTTTACAATTTTGTACAATTTTTTTACATTTTTTTTACATTTGTTTTTACATTTTGGCGAGATGTAGTGAGATGAGATGAGGTCCGAGGATTCGCCAAAATATTACCCGGCATTTGCCTTTTCGGTGGGGGAAACCTCGGAAAAACCCAACCAGGTAATCAAATCAAAGGGGTTGATGCCAAGGACTCGCCATAGACCATCCGGCTTCAGTCTCACGGCTGGGGAAAACCTCCGAAGAAACCAAAGTCCAAAGGGGGATCCAACCCAAGCCCGAACGAAGCTCCGGATCAGCAGCCCAGCGAGTCTGTCGACTGAGCAACATCGATGGCTCTACTAAAAGTATACAATACATAGCTAATCAGATTATTAAATTTACAAACGCAAACGATCATTCATAAGTTGAGCTATATTATAATACAAAACAATTTAATTAAATTTAAGGCATAAACAATTCAACCAGTTGTGATATACAGAAATTGATAATACATATCATGCAAACTACTTCAAATTACAAACACAAACAATTTATCAGTAGAGTTATATAGATTACTATTCAATTTAAAGCATATACAATTCATCGGCCAAATCTATACAAATATATACAATACAAAGTAGCATACTTTCATTAAGCTATACAAATTTGTGCAATTAATATCAAGTAGATTAATTCAATTTATAATCATAAACAATTCATCAGTTGAGCTATACATAGTCTTTTTTCCGCCTTTCCCTTTCCAATATTTTTTTATTCAGTAGAATATTAAGGCGATACGCTACTGAAATTTCTAAAATTCACAATTTTTTAGCTAGAGAGTTGGCATTTTCACTGATGTAATTTTATAACATTATCTCTCTATTCAGTAACCTTTATATGAAACAACGAGTCAAAGTTAGGATAGGAGAAGAAATATCAGAAGGAAGTGAAACAGGGAGAGGAGTACGATAAGGATACCCCTTATCACCTACCTTGTTCAACATCTACTTGGAGGATTTAGTGAAGAACTGTTTTCAGAACATGGGAGGAGTGACAGTAGGGGGAAGAAGAATAAAGTGTGTAAGATTTGCTGATGATATGACGTTGTTAGCAAAAGAGGAGATGATATTAAGGGATGTGCTACTGAAGCTAAATGACAGCTGAGAGCAGTATGGGATGAAGATAAATGTCAACAAGACTAAGACCATGGTCATAGGAAGAAAAGTAAAGAAGTTACACTTGAGAATTCTAAATCGCGCAGTAGAGCAAGTGGACAGCTTCATATACTTTGGCTGTACTATAACCAGTAACATGAGCTGCTGCCAAGAAGTCATAAGAAGAATAGCAATGGCAGAGGAAGCTTTTAATAGAAGAAGAAGCATCTTCTGCGGACTTCTGGAGAAAGAACAAGAAAGAGACTAGTGAAGTGCTTTATGTGGAGTGTAGCATTGTATGGGGCAGAAACATGAAGATTACGAGGAAGTGAACAGAAGCAAATAGAATAATTTGAAATGTGGATATGAAAAAGAACGGAGCGTGTGAAATGGACAGAGTAAGAAACGAAGCTGTGTTGGAAAAAGTGGATGAAGAAAAAATGATGCTGAAACTGATCAGAAAGAGGAAAAGGAATTGGCTGGGTCACTGCTTGAAAAGAAACTGCTTACTGAAGGATGCACTGGAAGGAATGGTGAAGGGGAGAAGAGTTCGGGGCAGAAGAAGATATCAGATGATAGATGACATTAAGATATATAAATCATATGAGGAGACGAAGAGGAAGGTAGAAAATTTCAAAGACTGGAGAATTCTGGGTTTGCAGTGAAAAACCTGCCCTTGAGCAGAACACTATGGGTGAATGAATCTCTCTGATTTAATATAATATTCGTGCCAATTAACAAAACACTATCAGGCGACTTCCAAATGAAATCTTTCCAAGGTCTAAAGCCATAAACGTCAAGAGGCAGAACAATCTGAGTTATGTGCTTTGGAATTGTTAACACTTCACCGTTTTACATTCTGGAGTTATTAATTTTATTAATTTTAAAGCGTTTCTGCTAAGATCTAGCTAATCTTCATTTTAAAATATTTCCAGATGTGATTCAGCGATTTGTTTTTGAATGAGAAGGTGAGAGTTACATCAGAAGAAAGTTCAGTCAAACTTTTCTACTCCAGATGAGTGAGTCTGTGGGAATCCACATCTTCTGTGAAAGAATCAATTGACCAAAGATTCCCCTTGCCGTGATTCTTCTTCGTGAGGATAATACTGATTAAAACTTTCATTCGACACAACTGAGTTGTTGGCATATAATGGTTACTATTACTTTATGATTGTACAAAGCCACTGTGTAAAGGAATATAAACTTTTTATTTTTCACTTTTCTTCAAAATACACAAAAACGCAGTGAAAACTTACAATAATTTAGCCTACGAATTTTCTGTAAAATAATTCTCTCGATCGGCGGTTCTAAAACGGTTCTATAGAACTCTCGGGAGCAGTGACATCCTGTACAAAGAAAATAAAAAATTATTAAATTAGTGTTTATTTAACGACGCTCGCAACTGCCGAGGTTATATCATTGTCGCCGGTGTGCTGGAATTTTGTTCCGTAGGAGTTCTTTTACATGCTAGTCAATCTACTGACATGAGCCTGTCGCATTTAAATACACTTAAATGTCCACACCTGTGGAGTAACGGTTAGCACGTCTAGCCGCGAAGCCAGGTGGCCCGGGTTCGATTCCCGGTCGGGGCAAGTTACCTGGTTGAGGTTTTTTCCGGGGTTTTCCCTCAACCCAATATGAGCAAATGCTGGGTAACTTTCAGTGTTGGACCCCGGACTCTTTTCACCGGCATTATCACCTTCATCTCATTCAGACGCTAAATAACTTAGATGTTGATAAAGCGTCGTAAAATAACCTACTAAAAATACACTTAAATGCCATCGACCTGGGCCGGGATCGAACCCACAACTCCGAGTACAGAAAGTCAGCGCTATACCGACTGCGCTACCCATGTCGACTCCTGTACAAAGAGTATCGGTACATACTCAAATGTCTAAAATGAAACTATATAAAAATGAGCAAGATAGTGAGTTGCCTTAGATGGTAGCGTTTGAGACTTACATTCTGGAGGTCCCAGGTTCAAACCCCGTGGCCGGCCAATCTGACTGGGATTCTTCATGGTTCCCCTCAGTCACAAAGGCGAATGCCGTATTGGAAATCCACATACCATGATTCATCACTGCCTCAATCACCAATATCATAAACACTAAATCTAAATCAGTAACATGAACACAAGCCATCCACAACATGCAATAGAAACAGGAACTCAACAGTAATAACAACGACCTACTAGTATACCCGCAGATGCTAAACACCGGCTATGACCACAGATGTTAAAATGTGTATAAATAAACTGAAAAAAAAAATAGCATACGCGTTGTACAGTCTTAAAAAAAGTTTTGTCGCACAGATACTTTATAAGTCCCAGAAAGGAAGCAGTGCGCATCATCACACATACAACGAAACAAAACTAATTTTATTACAACTAGTCTTTCTCTTGTGAACTAGGTCGCTCGTCCTCTGATAATGTGCACTGCTTCCTTTCTAGGACTTGTAAAGTATTTGTGCGACAAAACTTTTTTCTAAGACTGTACGTTTCCAACAGGACTGTCGAGGATCACTGTTATATCAATAAGCACTTTAAAAGACGAAGACATTATTAGTAGCATTTGCTACCCGTCAGTCACCACTCCGCGAAAATGACAAATTCATTCCGCGAAAATGACAAATTCATTTTTGATTTAACATTCAACTCGAAAGTGATCGATGTTTTTTAATAACGAGATCTGAGATTTGTGGACAAATGTCTATAATGTTCCTTAAGCATTATCAAAAATAAGTTTTAATATGTTTACATTTAATGAAAAGTCATTAAATTTGTTAGTTTTATGACACCCTTAGATGCCTATTTGAGTTGTTAACGCGTATCTAACAGTTTTATTCCCTAATTGCTATTTTCCTAAAGCCTATTTAAAAAATTGTCAACTTTTATACTTCTTTACTACGAGACTGAGACTACGTATTCTTAAACTCTACAATGCACATTCTATCACATCCTAGTTCATCTCCACAGCTTTTGTTATCGACAGCGAACATTTTCAATTATAAACAGCTGTTTCACAACTTCCCAAATTGTGACATACTGTTATTCTCGATTATGATTATTATTATTATTACACGACTCAGTGGGTTAGAGTGTTGAAGAAAATCCAGGATTTTCGGTGCACAGGCGTGTGAATCGGAGCATGGACGAGAAAAGTGAAGATCTTGTCAATGAAATTGAAATCCAAAATGTAAGTACAGCGGGTGATCTGATCATATTATTAGGATCATTGATTAAAGTTGGATTTTCATTGGAGCTTAAAAAAATATAGGCTACAGTTGTTTCCAGTAGTTTTTTTTATAACTAATGGTGGGCTTGACTGTCATTCATCTATATAAAGCCAGTTGTGTAGACAAATTTACCTATAGAGTCGTTACCCAGGGTGCCCATATGAGGGTGTCTACGCTACACTCACCATGAAGTGAGATGATAATGGAAATTTTTTGGGACGTCATAGGGAAATCGAAACTCCCGGAGATAACCTCTGTGTTACCTGGACCACAAGATTGTCCAACATAGGGGTACATCGGGGATCGAATCCAGGTCCACAGATTGTAAGTCCAGTGCTCTAGCCACTAGAACACCGTGGCGGCTTATTTCAAATTGTTGAAAGCTATTCGCCTTAAAGTTGGGAAAAACGTCGGAAAAGACTTAACTAGATAATCAGTCAAAGAGAGAATCGAACTTACGCAGGCAGGCAGGCAAACTGGCTACTGCCTGAGCTACGCCGTTGGTATAAACTTATTTAAATCACCAACTAACTATGGCGAATCTGGAATATTTTCTATAGTAATTGTGGAGGTAGATCTGTTACTGAGATCTGAAACATTACGAAAATACATGTAGTACTTGTCTCTAATATGTACAAACACACACTATCGCGTGTTTGCAGTACTAGTTGAAAGCGTCAGATGCTTTGAATCTTGCCCTTGACAGATGGTAACCTCTCTTTTTCATAAATAGAAACGTCAATAAGTCTTTGCATTAATAATGACACGAAGAATTGTATCTTTTTCTAAGTTTTTTCTAACAATTCCATTTACTGAAGATAAAGTTTTTGATTTCAATAACATAATAGCGTAGAAAAATCGATTTATTATCGTAACAGTCGAAGTAATCTCGCTGTTGTTGTTGACTTGTTTCATATAGCATTGTAAGAAGTGCAAGAATAAATCAATGCAATGAAGATTAATAAAATCTGTCATTTACGGAAGGTTGTTTCCGATCTCTGGAAACGATTTTTGAATGACTCATGTGCCCAGGATTCATACGACAGCTGAACTGCAGGGAGAGGTGACAAACCGGTAGTGAGTGATTTCATAGAGTGCACGGTGTCTCACAGCAACAATGCACAATAAAATCGAGTCTTTTTGGGAGAGGTACATTACGAACCTTTCCAATGCCAAGTACAGTTAAGTGAAAATCATAGCAGCCTGCAAAAAATGTTGTTTTCGTTATTTCCAAGAAAGGCATCTTCTGTGTACTTAATAAGACTGATAAAGCTCGGATTGGATTAATTCCAGAGGGGAAAAAGCAAGAAAATCCCACCCCACCCCGCCACAAGCCGCACCCTTCGAAATAATACAAATTAAATCCATCCGAGCTTTACCAGTCTTATTAAGTACACAGAAGATTCTTTCTCAGAAATAACGAAACCATGTTTTTTGCAGGTTTCTTTTATTTTCACTTAACTGTACTTGGCATTGGGGTCGTAATGGACCCCTCCCAAAAAGGGGTCGATTTTCTTGGGCATTGTTGCTGTGACACACCGTGCACTCAATGTAATCACTCACTAGTGATCTGTCACCTCTCGCCACAGTCCAACTGTCGTATGACTCCTGACACATGACATCATTAAAAAATCGTTTCCAGAGATCGAAAACAACCCTCTGTATAACTTTCAGAATCACGGATTCCTGCATCTTTGTCTCCTTATGAATTTCTTTCAGACCGAACGACGTGGTTTAGACGGTTAGTTTGAGACTCGAATTTGGGAGATCCCGGGTTCAAACCCCGTGGTCGGCAAATTTGACTGGGTTTCTTCATGGTTTCTCTCAGTCACTAAGGCAAATGCTGGATTGAAAATTTACATATCACCACCGCTTTAATCACCAATATCACAAACATGAAATAGTACATTATGCAACGAGCCTATAATGGTAGTAATTAAGACGCAAGTATGTTTATGAAACAAGCGCAAGCGAGTTTCATAATTTTCATACGAGCGTCTTAATTACCATTATAGGTAAGTTTCATACGACTTTTTATGCTCGATCATATTTCTAACTTGAAATTATTCATAAATATTCATATTATTCTTATGTGACTGGGGAGCGAACTGACCTTGTGAAATCTCGTAAATTGTGAGATGTGCGCAGACGCGAAAGTATTGATTTTTTCCGAGGAACAATAATGTCATTGACCTTGATATAATCTAGAGAGTAAAATGAACATTAATCTTGATATAACATTGAAATTGATTTAGACATTGAAAAACGAGATGACAAATTGAATTTATTTGAATATTACTTACAATTAACGCTAATTATTATAGTAACAGAACATAACCTTCTGCGACAGTATTGGATTTCTAGCCTCCGTGACGTTTCGCTAGTTGTCTTTCGATTGCATATCCGAGAATAATCGATACTTACGCTTTCATAATGCTAGAATGGCGCTTTCTGATTGGTTGAAGAACTGAACTTTAATGAATAGGTGTACTTTAATAAGGTCCATTAAAGGGCTACTACCAGGTGTATAATTACTACATTTCGGCATGGTCGAGCATAAACAAAAATATAAAATTAATGAACACATGCTATCTACGTTAACAAACTACAATGGAATCTGAAACTCGGAAACAGTGAATGGTCTACTCATATACCCAATGATCTTACACACGCATATGACCACAAATGTTAGTGCGTGTATAAATAGACTTTAAAAAATCCTTCTTTAAAAAATCCTTTCATTTATGTTATAAACTGATTAATTTTTTCGGTGATTCAGAGCTGTAACGGTGGCAATGCTGACGTTGGTTATGATTGTGACACTGATGGTGGTTGTAAATAGCCATTTTAAAGACAGTGAGGGTGATATTATGACGGTGTATACCGGTATGTCATTGATATTCACAGTGGACGCACTTCACATCTTCTACAATCCTAACAGAACAGCGAATGGAATGATAGTCTGTTGTCGGCGATGCGTGTAGTACACGCACTACATACATCCGGTTTTTATGCTGAATACATTTAAATTAGAATAGCTACTCTGAGGTGCGTGGCCTACTGGTTTGTCCAGCACTGTTCCCATAGCTGCCTGCAGTCGTATGTAGCGTTACTGCAACACAACCAACTCGCTGGCTAAATGTGTTGCCTATACGGAGGTGAGCTAGAAGGTCAGTAACATTTCCCCGGCTGACTTTAAAGCCGATCTTTAAGAATTACATTGAAAAGATTCCAGGTGATAAGATAATAATAATAATGATTATAATAATGCTAGTTAGTACCCAATCTATATAAGTCGAAATTTTTAAGATTTTAAGACAGTGTTTTCAGTACATAATTCGTTTCTCTACGCAATTGCATAGAAATTAATTTATATATCTCACCATTCGTGAGCTGCCACAAGGGACAAAGAGTACTTAACCATAGAAATTTTTACAAGTTCATGAAAAACCATTCATTTTGTTTCAACAATGAAATTCCTACAAGTACATAACTGCAAATAATTTTTTTTGAGATTAGTGAAAATATACCTATTTTTAGAAAGGTAAGTGTTACAAAAAAGTAAAGAATGCTACTGAACTTAGTTTGATTTCGAATATAGGTGATTCTTTAGGAGAGCAATTGATCCTTTCAATGCAGCTAAGGTTACAATCGGAATAATAGATGTAGGTATTCCAAGCCTCTTAAACAGAGTTCGTATAGGCCAGTTTCTGTCTGATGCTTTTCAAATTCACTGCGGGCTAAAAGAAAGAGATGCACTATCACCTTTACCTTTTAACTTTGCTCTAGAATATGCCACTAGGAAAGTCAAATATAACGGAGAGGGTTTGGAATTGAACGGGTTATATCAGCTACTTATTTATGCGGATGACGTGAATGTGTTAGGAGAAAATCCACAAACTATTAAGGAAAATACGGGAATTTTACTTTAAGCAAGTAATGAGATATGTTTTGGAAGTATATTCCGAAAAGAAAAAGTGCATGATTATGTCTCGTGACCAAAATGTGTGAAATGGAAATATAAAAATTGAAAATATGTACTTCGAAGATGTGGAAAAGTTCAAATATCTTGGAGCAACAGTAACAAATATGAATGACACTTGGGAAGAAATTAAACGCAGAATAAATATGGGAAATGCCTGTTATTATTCAGATGAGAAGCTTTTGTCATCCAGTCTGCTCTAAAAGGCTGAAAGTTAGAATTTATAAAACAGTTATATTACCTGTTGTTCTGTATGTATGTGAAACTTGGACTCTTTCTTTGGGAGAGGAACAGAGGCAAAGGGTGTTTGAGAATAAGCTGCTTAGGAAAATATTTGGAGCTAAGGGGGATGAAGTTACAGGAGAATGGAGAAAGTTACACAACGCAGAACTGCACGCATTGTATTCTTCACCTGACATAATTAGGAACATTAAATCCAGACGTTTGAGACGGGCAGAATTTGTAGCACGTGTGAGTGAATAACTACAGAAATGCATATAGAGTGTTAGTTGGGAAGCGAGATGGAAGAAGACCTTTGGGCTGGCCGAGACGTATATGGGAGGATAATATTAAAATGGATTTGAGGGAAGTGGGATGTGATGGTAAGCAGGTACGTCGCTAGAGGGGTGCGAAAGGGTGCGCAAGCACCCCATAAAAAATCGGAGCACCCCTTTCCGCACCCCAAAGGGCAATTTATTGAAAAAAATACTCGGCATAAGTTATTTTGAAGATCAAAAACAAACAATTTCTTGGATGTGAAAAACTACGTCCCTTAATATATGGTTATGGATATGCTGACCAATAATAATAATAATAATAATAATAATAATAATAATAATAATAATAATAATTATTATTATTATTATTATTATTATTATTATTATTATTATTATAGTAATAGTAATACATAGTAATATTAATAAACAGATGTATAGTATGCGCGCAAGTGCACGAGAGAACATTTTGGATTTTTTATGTACTACATTTTTACAACTCTCACCCCATTTTTAAATCTCGCACCCCATCCGTACCCCCCCCTTGCCCTGATCCTGGCGACGTCACTGATGGTAAGGACTGGTTTAATCGTGCTCAGGATAGGGACCGATGGCGGGCTTATGTGAGGACGATAATGAACCTCCGGGTTCTCTAAAAGCCATTTGAAGAGTTTACGGGAAAAACGATGAATGTCACAGTTTTCTTAAGGTTGATGTCATTATCTAATTCAATGGATCACTGCGAAATTTAATGTTGTTCTTATGAAAAATGGTAAAAAGGAGAATTATCATCACGAATACAGTAATCTTTTCCATTATTTTGTATAGAAACAGTACTACATCTTGCAGTTATAGACTCAATTAGATCATTATGTAATCCTTAATAGAAATGTGCCATTCATCGTTTTTCCCGCAAGCTCTTCATTTGTAAGTAAGTAATAATAATAATAATAATAATAATAATAATAATAATAATGATTTATTTAACCTGGCAGAGTTAAGGCCATACGGCCTTCTCTAACACTCAACCAGGAGTAAAGACTGCGTTACAAAAACACTACAAATTTACAAATTACACTACAATTTTACACACAAAATTGAATAAGATAATAATAATAATAAAAAATAAACAACAAATAAGAAGAAATCGGACATAATATATAACATACAGAAAGAAAGAAAAAAGCATAATAATATGTGAACAGCAGGTCAAAATAAATGAGGCATACAAAAAAAAAAAGACAATTATTCATAATAATAATAATAATAATAATAATAATAATAATAATAATAAAATAAGAATAGTAATAATGATGATGATAATAATAATAATAATAATAATAATAGTAATAGTAGTAATAAAATAGTGCAGTACAAAGTATACAGTGAATACAATATTTCTCAGTACACACAATAAGGAAAATTAAGATTATATATAGCTCAACTGTTTTATGTTGATTTATCATATATGAAGAGCTGTTATAATAATAAATTCTCATTCTCTATTGATAGGTTAGTCAGTTGATTTTGTTTGGCATCACGACGAGAACAGAAATTCAAAAATTTTTAGACTTATTAAATACTGCAAAACAGACTATTTCTTAATAAGCGGTATGTATAGATAACGTCTTTCAGAGTTCTGCTACCGCTGGGTACGCGACATTTCTAAATGTCAATGTATTCCGTTGGAAATTGATGGTCCAGTTTACGACAGAACCGCCGTAACTGCAGCCAGTGAGTGACATTTTATTCCTTTCCTAGGACTGCTACTCTGGATTCATTGCTGTTTAACGCTTTCGCGTTATCTGGTTTCTATGGGAACGCGTTATTAATCAGGTGCTGATTTATTGCTTTATTGTGTGAAGAGGTTGAATGTAGTAAAGTGCAGACACTTTTCCTCGCTTGCGTCATAGCTCATCGGTGTGACACGGGACACCATTTCATTGTCATGTCGTTTCCGTGGTGACACTTTTGAAACTTATCTGTAGATATGAATTCTTATTTTAGTCGTCGCAGGTTGTCTTGCGGTTATCATGCTGGACATTCGGTCCGAGGTTCGCGGATTCAAACTGTGCGCCTCACCTTGTCCCTATCCATTTAAAACCTACCGTTGGACCTGTTAAGTTGGGAAATGGAGGGGGAAAACATCGGATTGTCTGGTTATACCTTAGAGATAGAACTTCAGAATGAAATGCCAGGGCTTACATATATATCCTTAAGGTACTATTACTAGCGATCACACAATAAGAACATTCAAACACACACACACTCCAGTAAGCTCCATCTTTCTTGTCCCAGGTATGGATAACAACCCAACAGAATAAAGAAATTGATAAAACAACTCCTATTCAAGGGAGAAAAGTGTAGTAATTTACAATCTGTTCTTCTAAACAGCACAGCATCGTCATCCAGAATATAACTGCAATGTCCTAAATAACAAGGCTACGCCACATACGCGCTACAAAGATATTTAATGCCATAGGGCAATGATTTGTTTTATTATAGTGTCAGGTTACAAAAAATACTATTATTATAGTGCCAGTATATAAAATACTATTATTATAGTGCCAGTATATAAAATACTATTATCATGTGCCAGTATATAAAATACTATTATCATTTGCCAGTATATAAAATACTATTATCATGTGCCAGTATATAAAAATGCTATTATTATAGTGCCATATATAAAAATATTGTTATTATTGTGCCAGTTTATAAAAATACTAGTATTATTGTGCCAGTATATAAAATACTATTATTATAGTGCTAGAATATAAAATACCATTATTATATTGCCAGTGTATATAAAATACTATTATTATAGTGCCTTGCAATTATATATAAAATACTAGTATATTGTCAGTATAAAAGAATATTATTATTATGGTCCCAGTATATATAAAATAGTATTATTATATTGGTAGTATATAAAATACTGTTATTATTATTATTATTATTATTATTATTATTACAGTGTCGCTATATAAAAATGCTGTTATTATAGTGCCAGTATATATAAAATAATATTATTATATTGCCAGTATATAAAAATACTATTATCATAGTGTCAGTATATAAAAATACCATTATTATAGTGCCAGTATATATAAAATAATATTATTATATTCCCAGTATATAAAAATA
The DNA here is from genome assembly GCF_040183065.1 of Periplaneta americana. Classification (NCBI taxonomy): domain Eukaryota; kingdom Metazoa; phylum Arthropoda; class Insecta; order Blattodea; family Blattidae; genus Periplaneta; species Periplaneta americana. The sequence continues at coordinate 181,704,113 of NC_091120.1, read as the reverse complement.
CTATTATTATAGTGCCAGTATATATAAAATAATAATATTATATTCCCAGTATATAAAAATAATATCATAGTGCCAGTATATATAAAATAATACTATTATATTCCCAGTATATAAAAATACTATTATTATAGTGTCAGTATATAAAAACACTGTTATTATAGTGTCGGTATATAAAAATACTATTATTAAGTGCCAGTATACATAAAATACTATTATTATATTTGTCAGTAAATAAGACTACTATTATTATTGTGCCAGTATATAAAAATACTATTATTATAGTGCCAGTATACATAAAGTACTATTACTATATTTGTCAGTATATAAGACTACTATTATTATTGTGCCAATATATAAAAATACTATTATTATAGTGCCAGTATATAAAATACTATTATTATGTGCCAGTATATAAAAATGCTATTATTATAGTGCCATATATAAAAATATTGTTATTTTTGTGCCAGTGTATAAAAATACTAGTATTATTGTGCCAGTATATAAAATACTATTATTATAGTGCTAGTATATAAAATACCATCATTATATTGCCAGTGTATATAAAATACTATTATTATAGTGCCTTGCAATTATATATAAAATACTAGTATATTGTCAGTATAAAAGAATATTATTATTATGGTGCCAGTATGTATAAAATAGTATTATTACATTGATAGTATATAAAAATAGTATTATTATTATTATTATTATAGTGTCGCTATGTAAAAATACTGTTATTATAGTGCCAGTAGATATAAAATAATATTATTATATTGCCAGTATATAAAATATTATTATCATAGTGTCAGTATATAAAAATACCATTATTATAGTGCCAGTATATATAAAATAATATTATATTCCCAGTATATAAAAATACTATTATTATAGTGTCAGTATATAAAAACACTGTTATTATAGTGTCGGTATATAAAAATACTATTATTATAGTGCCAGTATATATAAGACTACTATTATTATTGTGCCAGTATATAAAAATACTATTATTATAGTGCCAGTATACATAATGTACTATTACTATATTTGTCAGTATATAAGACTACTATTATTATTGTGCCAGTATATAAAAATACTATTATTATAGTGCCAGTATACATAAAGTACTATTACTGTATTTGTCAGAATATAAGACTACTATTATTATTGTGCCAGTATATAAAAATACTATTATTATAGTGCCAGTATACATAAAGTACTATTACTATATTTGTCAGTATATAAGACTACTATTATTATTGTGCCAGTATATAAAAATACTATTAATATAGTGCCAGTATACATAAAGTACTATTACTATATTTGTCAGTATATAAGACTACTATTATTATTGTGCCAGTATATAAAAATACTATTAATATAGTGCCAGTGTACATAAAGTACTATTACTATATTTGTCAGTATATAAGACTACTATTATTATTGTGCCAGTATATAAAAATACTATTATTATAGTGCCAGTATACATAAAGTACTATTACTATATTTGTCAGTATATAAGACTTCTATTATTATTGTGCCAATATATAAAAATACCATTAGTATAGTGCCAGTATTTAAAAATAGTATTATTATAGTGCCAGTATATAAAAATACTATTATAGTTCCATTATATAAAAAAGTGTTACGTGGACTAGCTCCCCGCGTGAGTCTGATCGAGCTACCCCTCGCAAGAGAAGGCCTTAGCCCTTCAGGAACAAATGGATATTAATTAATTAATTATTCATTCATTCATTCAATATATAAAATTACTATACTCGTAGTTATAGTGTCAACATATAAACAACAATATAATGAAGTATAGTGCATAAAGATATTTTAAGAGATCTAACAATTGCAGCTCACACAGTATCAATAGCTATTTTCGGGCATCATACATATGGACCATGACTAATTCACATGTTCTTGACGTTTGTTCGTTTTTTGTTGTATGTTTCAATCTATTTACAGTTTTTTATTTTTTATTGTATCTACATAAATGTTTCACTAAGCCTCCAGGCATTCACTCCATATTTATTGTATCATGATACTCTTTGTCTATGGCAACCTGTAGTGGTTACAGAAAGAAGTAAAAATAAAAAAAATACTACTATTCTATAATTAAAATGTCAATATATAAAATACTATAGTGTGAATGTATGTTATGTTGTACACATACACACTGGAAACGCGTTACAATTAAGACATACTTAGTTTTATAGAATTACGTGTAACTAATTTTATACAAATTTGCAACGTTCAATTAATTTACAACATGTCTAACGTACATGTAATTGTATGATACTGTTTTGTGACGAGACAAGTAATGTCATATGCTGTATTGCAAGACGTCCTTAAGCATGTTAAAACAAACTGGGTATCTTAGAATCTTCTACTATCAAAGTCAGCTACATCCACATTTTCTTCAAATTAGGTTAATGTTGTATTTGCGATCTCTGTAAGTTTTTCTATAGATGTGTGAGGAGTTAAGTTGCAAAATGGGTATCATTCCGTTTAAATTGAAGGTTGAAGTTGCCGGTTAGTTGCACAGTCTGCTACATCCAAGTATGCAGATTTCAAGCGTATGAAGAGTCCAAGGGGGAAAAAGGCGGGACATCCACTTTTAAACAATTATCAGGAAGTCAATTTTAAAATTTGAAACTCTATCATTCCGAAAATAATACTGATAATTTAACCAGCAGTTATTTGATAACTGAGAACTTTCTTCCCCTTTTCTAAGTGTAGAATGAATACACTTCATATGAAGTATATTAATAAGCAAATGGAAATCTGAATTTTGCCTGAAAGTGGACATCCCCCCTTTTCCCTGCACTCCAAATGATATTAATTTGCTGCAGCCTGCATTGTTGTCCGCTTGAATTATCCGCTATTTTTAACTAGAAATCATTATTGTAGCCTTTTATTCTGTGTAGTTTACAAATTAACGAATTAATTAATTCGAAGGATATGAAAAATATTGTGAATAATTAAATTTCATTTTTGTGTGAGGTTTAAAGAAGTGAATTTCTATTTTTTTTTTTTAATTTAATTACTTGTATTGAACAAGTTTGTATTATCCATATGTTGTTTCACTTGAAATAATTAAGCATTTAATAAAGGATAATAGTTTGACATTTTGTGCTTAATTACATATATCATTGCAAAAATAGATAGAACCACGATGGTGGGTTCAAAGCCAGCTACATCCAAATAAATAAAAAATGCGTTTCCCTGCCTGTCGTAACTTTATGGTTCCAAAGTAACGAAACTGTTTATAGAAAATCCGTTGTTTTTTTAGTAGGTTATTTTACGACGCTTTATCAACAGCTTAGGTTATTTAGCGTGTGAATGAGATGAAGGTGATAATGCCGGTGAAATGAGTCCGGGGTCCAACACCGAAAGTTACCCAGCATTTGCTCATATTGGATTGAGGGAAACCCCCGGAAAAAACCTCAACCAGGTAACTTGCCCCGACCGGGAATCGAACCCGGGCTACCTAGTTTCGCGGCTAGACGCGCTAACCGTTACTCCACAGATGTGGACCGAAAATCCGTTGTTCAAATTATTTTTTTTGTTCCTCCTGTAAAATTTTATAAAATGAATGTAGCTGACTTTGATACTAGACGACTCTAAAAATTGTCCCTATTAACACAAAATAAACATTTATCTTTCCATTCATTGTTAAATATATGTTTTCTAGTGAAACGTTCGAACACGCTGAATAACACATTGATAAACTCAGTTCACAGCTGCTTTCCCTTTGACAATTAATATTTGAGGAGAAAAGTTCTCCTCAAATTTTCCTCAAATATTAATTGTCATTTAATTACAGAGGTTATTCTGTAGGACAAATTAATAAATCTTTAATATTCTCATAGCTAGCAGTGCATATTCTGTACACATTACTGTGCACTTAACTGCGGAATCCCGGCCAAATAAGTCACTCAGCTGAGTGCGCCCCTTGCATAATGGCAGTTGACTTGGACATAAAACGTCAACATATGTGCCTAGCTTGGAGTCAAACCAAAAGGGAAAGATCGAAGTAGGAAGGTTCGATCCGGTGCTGTGGATTGAATTCGGCGTAGCTCAGTGGTCAGGGCGCTTGGTACGTAGAACCAAGAAAACGGGTTCGATCCGCGGCGCCGGAGCGAATTTTTGTCCTCAAATATTAATTTTCAATTAATTACAGAGATTATTCTGTAGGACAAATTAATAAATCTTTAATATTCCTTTCCCTTTGTGAACATGAGGTGAGGTAGAGTGCATTCATTACTTGACTTCTTGGATTCAGTTCCGTAACTTCGGGGGCGTACTCGCGAGTCGAGTTTTGAAGAACTCTTAAATGTCATGTAAATCATCTTGCATTAACGTATTCTTGCAGTATATAAGTAATATTTTAATGGGTCTACAGTGGAAATACTTGCTCTGAAGGCTGTCTGGGGTTACGAAAGGTCGCCGAGCACCGCTTACATGATTACAGTTTCTTGTGTCCATGTAATCCGCCTCACTTCATGCGTGAATGCGTGTGTTTGTGCGTTAGCCAAGTGCCAAGATCGTGCCACTAAAGTGCTACACAGCACGTGCATGGAGGCGCTCTTATTGTTGTTCTTCCTGCTCCGCAGATTTTATTTACATCTAATAAAAGCAGAAACAGCTATTAGTTTGCACCCAATACGTAACAAGTATCTCAGAAATAGTTGGCAGGACACTTGAAACATTTTAAACGTTTTGTTATGAATTTGAGTTTCGTAACACATGGTTGGCGTTGGAATTGAAGGTGGGGAAATTATTCAGAGGAAGGGGAAGAGAACGCCTCTGAAATGCCGTTCTCAACGACATGTTAATGGCAGCTCTCCAGTTCGAATGTCTGTTGCAACCTCGGAACTGTTTCAGTCTGCTCTTACATATATTTTGCTACCGTGTGTAGAGGTCCGATCGTGTTGACTCGAGTTTAAAAGGGGAAGGCGATTTGTGAGGTTACTCTGCCCACAGGCATTTTGCCCAGTACCTTGACAAAAAGTAAAAAAAGAAAAAAAGAAGAAAAAGAGAAATAAATCACCATAGTTCCCCCTCGTTTCTTCCCCTCCTCCGCTCTTTCTTTACCCTCTTTTAAATCTTCTTCCTCGGCCTCTGCCCGTTTCTCGATCTTGCCCAAAGTAGTTCGCGATACTTGGCTTCAGTCTGTGTTTGGTGTGATTAGCAGGATAATTGTCGCCTTAGTGCCGCCTGAGAGTATACCCATTCTGTTTCGTGTAGTGCCTCGTGTTTGGACAGTGAGTGACTTCATTTTTCAAGTGGTGTGGAGTTGCGAATAATATATGAGCTTTCTGACGAATTCAACTTGCGCGATGAAAGTGTAATAAAGTTAGAAAAATAGTGTCAAGTGAAATCATCTTTGTGACGTTAAGTGTTGGCGTCAGTGTAGGTGATCAGTTGCTAAGGAAGAGCAGTGATCGTCAACCACTGTTTCACTTAGGATTGTTGTCATTTCTTCCCTTCCTGAAATTCCGTGTCACCTTTTCGAACCTTCACTCACATCAGCGTTTGGCTGTTCACTGTCCGAACTGAGAATTATTTAGTGACAATGTCTCTGTAGTATTTTTTGTCGTTGTGTCTTTCCCATCACAGTTAAATATTGTTTAATGAAATTTCATAGTTTAATCTCCTCTGAATTGTCATCGTGCTTCACTATCGTGGGAGAATCACTTGTTTTATTTTAAGAAACTTTTTATTTCTGTAACATAGTTTTTGACAGCACTAATTTTCTCTGATTTTGTAGTGATTCTTTTCTGTATTATTTCACATTTTCGTGTGTAAACTTTGGACATTTCGACATCACTGATTTAGGCAGGACACTAACTTTTGGCTCAGCAATTGTCAGAGGAATTCGGCTTGACATTTTAGCGAGATGTTGTACTACAAAATTGTTTTCTTTTCTTTCTAAGATATTATTTATTTTCTGCTTATTTTAGCAAATCCCTGCGAGTTTTAGCAATTTATTGTGTAAAATTTCGAAACTTCGATCCGAACCCGCTGAGGAAAGGGATCCAACTGGCATTCTGGCTCCCCGTAAAATCACCCCTGTGCAGAGGGTTCCGCCATGTATAATCATGCCTGGCGGACAATTTGTAGCCGGCACTAATCTGGACTCTAAAGGACTTCCAAGTATGTACCCGGTGACGATCCCAGGCGTTGCCGACTCCTTCGAGGAGCCGCCGCCCCTTCCGCACGACTCACCCCCAGGCAGGGACCTCGCGAAGCTACAGAGAAGTCGCAGCTCTGGCGACGCGTCCCACCGCCAGAGGAAGTCGTCCTCCGGGCAGACCTCTAAACCTCGCAGCAAGGCAGAGCTCACGAGCGAAGGAGGTCGCGTCTCTTGCCCAGAAGCCAGCAGAGTGGTGCCTCAGGTGTCTTCGCCGAGGTCAAAGAAGCGGCGTCACCGGGGGCGTCACCGGCACCACCACTCTGACTTGGGTCCCGAAGATTTCAGGCTGAACATACCGACCAACAAGCCGGACGCGACGAACGGCTCTACCGCACCCACCCTAGTCCCGCCCTCTTCGTCGCGCGGTGCAGATTCTGGCGACCTCTCCAAGTCGGCACCCTGCGATACCTGGTGCTTGACGGATTTGGACAATGGCGCCGAGGCGCGGAGCCCCGAACCCAGGTCCACAGACAAGGTGGACAACCGTCCGTTCAGACTCCGGTCTTGCACCTCTCCCGATTACTTCTCGTCGATGGATCAAAGCCGGCCGTCGTGTAGGTCATGGTACAATCGGGCCTGTCCGTTCTTCGCTACGAGCCTCACTGGAGATGACAACGCCGCAGAGGTACAGTGGCTTGCAGTGCGCACTAACGGAACTGCGAGTGTTGACGCTTCTAACACTGTTTGGTGTGTGAATTTTATACAGCATAACTGTTACGATTGTCGCTAATTCTAACACCCGAACCAGAGTGCTGCACTGGAGTTGAATCGCTCGCTTGAATTTGGTCCAGTGTCGCACCCTCGAGTGAGATACGATCGGTCGTGATACGCTCGTAATAAATAGAAGCACCGTACAAGGTCATCTCACCGACATGTCTTATCTTGTATGGAAGGCGACAGATAAGATACACATATGTTTTGCTCACACAGTAAAAATAAGTCTTTATTTTCTGCGTTTATGACAAACGTTTAATGGAACAGTTACTGAAACGTACCAAAACAGGAACATGAAGTTATAAATAAAATAGTATGAAAAACTTCGATATACAGTTATTATTGCTAATTAATAATAATTCAATATTTGATTTACCACATATAATAATAATAATAATAATAATAATAATAATAATAATGATTTATTTTAGCTGGCAGAGTTAAGGCCGTAAGGCCTTCTCTTCCACACAACCAGCAAATATAATATAATAGGTCCATACATAGTGTTCCGCCTATATACTGCGACAATGTAGAAACGTTTTACAAAATATTATTGATATAGTAGTAGATTAATAACAATATTAGTACAGAGATAACGTCACAGAAAATATAATAAAACGAATAATCATGCTGCACAACTGTCACAGACACAAAGATTGATACACTAATTATTAGAGATTATTATTACTATTATTATTATTATTATTATTATTATTATTATTATTATTATTATTACTAGAAAACTTGATACAGTTCTTGCATTATCGTGACTGTATTCTCCTTTTATAATAATTACATTTACATCCAATAACATCTATCAGATGTGACAAAAACAAAATCACTCCTGTGTGGAAAAAAAAAAAAAAAAAAAAAAAAAAAAAAAAAAAAAAACATTTACTTACAACATTTATAGGCCTATTACATTTTAAAGCAAGTTTTGTAGTTGTACTATGGAGAGATTAGTTAAACACTACAAAGTTTTGAAATTATAAACATCTTTGATGTTACTACAAAGTTCATCACTGTAATAAGAACGAATGTCTAAAGTTCGGCTTATACAGTTCGAGGAGTTATCGCTCGTGACAATTTTACCCATCATGCATGTGCGCTACCTATCGGATTATGCTATGAACTACTTGGCGCTCGAGCGGAAACGTCCGATGCAGACCTCTGACCCGAAGCTAATACCCGACTGCAATAATAATCACGTCTTGAATTTTTGTAACATTATCTTTTCTCTTTGAGGTAGAGATGTTTTTCATGTGAGTTACTAGTATGTTTATGTCGTCACAATTAACAAATGCACATTTTTTTTGCCATTATCGAATTTGACGTCTTTTTTGTTTTATTTCAAGTGCATATTTAACCTATTTTTATGTAGTACGTACGTAGTGCTTCACACTAGAATTGGACAGGAATGAACAGGTGACACATTTAGAGTCACGTCGAACTTTCTGTATGCAGATTCTGAAGATGATAAACAGATCTCTTTTTCCTCAACAATACGATGATGACGGACCAGGTACATTTCAATTTCGCCCGATTTATCTACCTATCATTTTTCTGTGGGGATTTCAGAAATCCTCGACGACTCGTTTTTTATAACTTTTCGTCCTGTTATTATTACATGTACCAAATCTAAAACAGCGTAATGTGTCCACACCTGTGGAGTAACGGTTAGCGCATATGATCACCAAATCAGGTGGCCCGGGTTCGAGTTCCTGTCGGGGAAAGTTACCTAGTTGAGGTTTCATTTCGGGGTTTCCCCTCAATCCCATATGATCAAATACTGGGTAGCTATCGGTGCTGGACCCCTGACTCATTTCACCGGCATTCAGACGCTAAATAACCTGAGATATTGATGCAGCATCGTAAAATAACCCACTAAAAAACAATGTAATGTGAGTTACTATTAAATGTAATATTAATTATTAATTATATTAATTATTACCGAGCGAGCTAGCGGCGTGGTAGAGGGCTGACCTTGCATTCGGGTGGTCCAGGGTTTGATCCCAGGTGCCGGCAATCCTAACTGAGGTTTTTCATGGTTTCCTCAGTTACTTCCAGGCAAATGCCGGGATTGTACGTCTTGAAAGTCCGGCCATGGACGGCGATCCTTCTTTTAATTCTTTCATATGTGTCTTAAATGTTTGTGTTGTATCGGAGGTGGCCTTGGCATTGAGCTTGTGGGGTCAAAAAAATATGTATGTGATCCATAGATTAATTCCTCTCCCGACAGGTCAGTGAGGCCCGTGTGGCGTGGGTCGTATAAATGTACCTACAAGGGAGAGGTTAAACTAAGGTAGACAGAGAGGTATTAATTATTAATAATAATATCTAAGTGCAGCTTTCTCTTAAATGATCTTTTATTTTAGCTTGCAATTATCTTAATGAAAGAGATGCTGTTGTATTACAAGGTTTAGATATAGGCCTTGTCTTTAGCTAAGAAATAAATAGGAATGGCTTTGTTAATCAAAACATTCATACGTGTGCTTAATGATTAAGCTGATGCTTTCTCGTCTTTGTCGTATCACGGAATACCCGTTTTGTTGCCGAGCCACTGCAGTCTATACAGATGTTGTGGCTGAATTATGTTACGCGCCTCATAGCTGGAATTATGAGACATGGCGTGTTTTGGAATTCCGCCAGACATTTTGAGGTTATGGGAGGTTAACGACTGACAACAGGTGTCAACACTGCACTAGTGGCGCTCACCTCTGCAGAAACATCCCGGTACTGGGGTGGGGGAGGGCGCCCTCTCAAAGTGATTACATAGTGATTCAGTGCGGGGTTTATTTCAAAGCCCGGTGAGAAATTTTTCTGATGAGCATTCAGTCTCAGTGTTTTGATCATCAACGTTCGACGTTTGCATTGGCTGCTTATCCTACTGTTTTTATCACCTCTCTAGCATGTTTTTATCGCCTCCCTAGCATTGTTTTTATCGCCACCGTAGCATTTGTTTCTTTGTTTGCCAACATTGTGCTTTCAATATTTGTACCTTTTAAAATAATGCATGTTTATTTCATCATCCTTAATTAAAACTTTTCTATCATTTATCTTTTTTATAAGTATTTACGCTATGTTATAGCTTCTGCTGGGGGTGACAGGATTTTTTCTCGTTGTCAAACTTTCAGAACGGCCCCGAGGTTCACTCAGCCTCCTATAAAATTGAGTACATCTCGCCAAAATGTAAAAAAATGTAAAAAAAATTGTACAAAATTGTAGAAAATTACTAAATTGTAAAACTATAAAAATTTGTAAAAATTGTAATTGTAATATTGTAAAATGTTGACATGTTCCACATCTTAAAGCTTCATTGCTCATGTAAGATCTATGGAATAAAATAAATGAATGAATGAATGGTCCTTCCCGGGGGTAAAAGGCGGTCAGAGCGTGGTGCCGACCACACCACCTCATTCTAGTGCCGAAGTCATGGAAAGCATGGTGCTCTACCTCCATGCCCCCCCCAAGTGCCTTCATGGCATGTTACGGGATACCTTTTTTTATAGCTTCTGCTGTATGAGATTATGAATAGTCACGTATCAGAGATTGTTTAATATTATGTTGATAATTGAAGTGGAATGCAACTGTTTGAATAAAATTGAAACAGAATCAACAAACCCTTCTTGACTAGTAATCGTCCATAGAGTTCAATGAATATTGTGTAGTTGGCACAACTGGTAACAAGAGAGCAGCTCATCATAACACACTGCTGCTATCTAGCGGAATATTTGTAATGATGATATAGTACAATAATATATTTTCAAGACAGTTCAGTATTTTAGTAAGTCAATATTTTATTTTATTAGAGTACTTTATTTCTTATAATCTTTACATATTTTCTTCTAATCGTGTAATAGTCAATTAATTCCTACTCGAATTTTGATTTTTTCTAGATAAATGCAATACTTTTTGTGAGCATTTATTTGGACTGGTGTAAAGATAATGTTTCCTAAAAGTTTAAAGTAAAACAAAGACTCCCTTTAATGAAATGATGCATAGGCTTTTTCCTGGTCAATAGGTCTATAAATTACTTTTTTGATAAAAATAGTTTTACTTTGAACATTTCATTTCTTCCTTTTTTTTTTTTTCAACTTCACTGCCCAACATAAAAAAATTACAGCTTTCTTAATAATATGTACGAGTATATTAATGCAGAATATTTGATGCATAGATTTATTGTGAATACGTGTGCGGAGTTTGACTACTCAAAGTGTAGCGATTCAGAAGATATCTTATTACTAGTAAGTTAAAATGTATGTATCCAGTGTTTACCCACTTTACTTGCGTGGTTCGGGTTCCTCATATTGCGGATAGATGGCAGGACTGTGACCCATTTTCAAGTTGCATACCACTTCGACGGGCCACGCTATGCATGATGTGTATCTGTGGAGAGTTATGTCGTGTACTAGGGAGTGTAGTATGGGGAATGGGTGAGTTGATGAAGATGAAGAAGGGAGAAGGGAAACTCGGTGCTGGCACGTAGCCTACTCCCATCGAATAGCACCTAGGGGGCCGCCAAGCTTAACGTCCCCGTCTGACGGACGAATCGCTATCAACAGTGACATATGCTTTCTCTTCATATGAACTGCGGAGAGATTTGGGATTTAACCCAGGCATATTGGTGCACAATTTAGTGATATGAGATGTGAAGTGTACTTGAAAATTTCTGATCCCGCCGGGAATCGAACCCGGGTCGGCTAGTCTGGAGGCAGACGCACTAACGCATAACTAACTCGGCGGACGTAAGTTAAAATGTAAAATCTCATATTTGCTGTAAAATGACTTAAAAGTTTAGGCCTGTGCTATGCATTCTGAATATAGTAACCACTTATGTCATATTAATAAATTTATAACTTGGAATGAAGTTATCGCGGTGAAATATTCACTATAGTAAGCAGAGGATTTTTTGGCACCATATTTGTAAATTGAAGAAAATAACGAAAATGATCAAGAATCAGTAGCACGTCCCCTTGAACTCCTGAATGCCTAATCTTTAACCAATGAAGACAGATGACCATCTGGAAATCAAATATTTACAATTGAATGTGAACCACGTTTTCTTGTTTGAAAAAATATATTACAATTAGTCTACACCGTGATTACAAATTATTATTGGACGATTTTAAAAGACTATATTTTCACCAATATTGAATACAAATACATGATCTTACCACTGTTTGAAAGAGAGAAATTTGAAGTTTTGTACTGACCTTAGATGCACTCGATGTAAGCTCCACGTATAATACGACAGTCGTCTAGGCAGTGATCCCATTCTTGTTAAACCCTCTCAAGCATGTCTTGTGTGACGTTCCTGTTTGCTGAATTAATGCGCCTTCTCAATTCGGCCAACGTCGCTGGAAGTGGAAGTATGTAAACATTGTCCTTGACGAAATCCCACAGAAAGAAATCACACACACTGAAATCCGATGAATGGGGTGGCCATGTACAAAAGGTGCTGTCTATGTCCGTTGCACGACCAATCCATCGACCTGGTAGGTGTTGATTTAGATACGTCCGGACCTCCGTATGCCAATGTGGAGGGACTTCGTTTTGTTGGAAAATGGACCTCTTTTCCTCCTCGTCCGTGAGTTGTGGCATTAGCCAATAATAATAAGTAATAACAATAATATAGTAATAATTGAGATAATTTATACTATAATAATTTCAGAGCGATAAAGGAGATGATGTTGAGATTCATGATGGATTAGTATTAGTATTAGTGTAGTTAGTAGCAAATCATGTTGATATAGGAACAAAGATAATATTGAGAGAAATAGCATACTTAGGGAAGAAACGTACTTGTTTTACAATACATAATACATATAAATTAGGGAAGTCTGTCATATGGGTTGTTTAATTCTGGATTTGAAAATTTCATTGCTTAAAGTAGCCAAAACTGGATGAAATTTTATTATCGAATTATACAGACTTGGACCATAATTTGTACAACGTAGTAGGGATGGGAGGTTATTTCGAAAATAACCGGTTATTTGACGATATGTTTAACCTGAAGGAAGTTAACCGATCAAAAATAACCGGTTATTATCCGGTTATTATTTTTTTTACATTTTAAACCCGGCAAACTCGTCAGGAAAACAAAATGAGATGTTATTTGCAATTGAAATCAAGGAACAATTTTCACTCAACTGTAAACCAATCAGAAGATAGTCAAAATAACATAATTAGATGCTGAAGATCATCAATGACGTCTCTAAACATAATACAAAAAATAATCATAGGTTATGAAATTATGTTTAGTTGCTTACTCCATTCACATTAGGGTTAAAGGTAAGATAAGTAAAAAATAACACAAATTTAATAATTTTTACAATTATAACCTTGTTTATGATAAATTTCGACGGGCAATCTATTCTGCTATAACTATTAAATATTAAAGTCAAAGTTTCTCGACGTATGGACAGAGAACATCTACAACCATGTCCATCCCTGAAGTACACCTGTGAAAGTGATCGGTATTGGGAAGCTAGAGACCTAATGGGACAATGATATAAAAATATCAGTAACCTATACCATTAGAAAAAAGAAGTTTCTCGCCGTTTGAAATGCCATAATACCGGCAGATATTATAAGTCAATCAGAGAAAGTCGGCGATTAAGATAGGCATGTAGTATTGACATTGATTCGAAGTCGTATATCATTTTGCCATCTGTAGATATATTAAGTAAGTAAAGCAGTAACCCATACCTCATCTAGGAATGGGCCACGAGACAATTTGTATACAAAGTTGATTATATACAGTACAAAATAATAAAAGAAACTTATGTTCGAATGACATTAAATTAGAGATAAACTTGAAATACATTTGATTTGGTGTATATTTAAAATAATAACCGGTCGTTCGGTTATTGAGGAAAATAACCTGTCGTCAGGTTGAACCGGCAGAGGAAAAATAACCGGTAATTAACCGGTTAACAGTATGAAATTAACCGTTTATCAAAGTAACCGGTTATTTTTGCCCATCTCTACAACGTAGTAAACCAGCAGATGTGAAGCATTTAGGTTCAACTAAAATGAGAATTTCATTTCGTCTTGTATTATAATCATGTTGTGGCTGAGCTAGAAATTTCATTCGATTTTTATGATAGAAATTTGTAAATTTGGTAAATTATAAAAACATTAAATTCGCAATGTATCAAGTTTGTTGGATAATTCAGTCTTTTTTTTTTTTTTTAATTGATTATAAGTTTTTGCAGAAGAATAGAGGAAGAAGAGCAGTTTTTGTAATGCCTCCCCATCTACAGGGACATAATTTTATTTTTACTACCATTTTTAATATTAACTTGCCTATACCTCTGGATCAACGCCGTTTGCTACCCCCTTCCACGACTGAAGTTCGATGATACTGGCGTATCACTTTACTAGGTATAGGAGAGAAGAAAAGTAGTTAATCCATTTACGTAAACTAGGAAATATTGCGCTTTTGAGTTTGATAATTTTCATTAGGTTTTTGTTCAATCAAAATACAGTACAGTATTAACAATAAGTGTTTTTACTCACGAACTGAGCTGTCCATGTGGACGTATTCATTATGCAGTGTATATTATAATGTCTACAACACATTAGCGTACAATATAGAGAATGAAGTTAAATTGAAAAATAATCATAATATGGATATTTAAACACATTTTTTTAAATGGTGGCCGTTCATTTCGATACAGGCTTCAGTTCTAATGTGCATATTATCGCACTATAGACTATTGCACCTAATCCCAATTACCAGTTTCGTCCTTCGTACTAGTAACTCATGTTGAAATAATTCTGTACCTACTCTATAAAAGAGTACCTTACGTACTGTAAATTCAATCTCCACTTCTGCCCGATCCGAAAAGCTAAAATTACTCAGACATGCTATCTACTGTCCGTCCAAGTGGTCGGAAAGGGAGGAAATCACGTGACAGTTAATTACTTAAGGAGGCCCTTTTATTTAAGTTATTTTAAACAGTTGTATAATATTACGTAGACGTCCAATTCCTAACAGAAATTAATGTTCTCAGAAAAGAGCTAAGACAGCCCAGCCACTAGCTGGCGAATAAAAGCTGGTGGGGGAAACCGGCATACGACGTAGGCAAATGGACGACAGTACCTGTGCGAAAATGATTCAATAGTGAAAGCTCTTTCGTCACTGGAAAACGCGAACATATTTTTGGAACGTACTGTTTACTGTGACCATAAGGCTACTATGACTGTATATGCGGTCTTGGATCTGTGTGGAGGACGGTTGAACTTATTAGTAGAAGGGGTGAGAGTGAAGTACATTAAAAAACTCAGGTACAATAAAAATTGAAGTAAAAATATAATGATGTCCCTGTAGCAGTAGCGGCCGGTGATCCAAATCCTCGGTGAGGCCAGATGCAACTAGTTTAAGTGCCTCCGATATAAAATGATATTAATTATTATTGTTGTTATATTATTAATATCATTATTACTGTATTATTATTATTACTAGTAATAAAAATAATAATTTCACTCACCAAATAAGCTGTTATGCTGCGAGTTTCAGTGATTGTTTCAATGTGATGAAGCAACCCATATTATGTGTTGAAATTTCCCTTTCTTTCTTTTCTTTTTATTTTTTTCCTTTGACAGCAACAAACAAGGCCAACAGAGAAGTTTATTTTGCACCACATTACCACTTAACCATTTATGTTGCTCATACCAGGATGCAATAGAAACTCGCGTTTTAAGATTATCTGTCAGAAAAATTGTCAGCGATGTCGTAGGTATCTCGGTCGGCTCTCTCTTTATTTAAAACTTCCTTTCTTTCAGTATTATTTCTTCTCGAAAAAGGACACTCTAACAATGAATTAACTACAGTACACTAGCACTATTTCTGGCGTTTGTTTCTGTTTAAATGTTCCCGAAATACGTAACTACACGAAGTACAATAGTACAACACCCTCGCTTAAGTCATAAACTAAGACATAAGAGAAGAGAATAGTGTGGGTCTCTGCCTGCCTGCCAAAGAGCTGGAATGTTTGTTATTTAGACCTATTTAGGAAGACAAGTCACCCTATTCCCACCCCACTCTACCCTTGAGGCCGGCCCATGGTTGAGAGGAGTGAAACCTGACCAGGCCAGACGAATTGTGACTCAGTTAAACGTTTAAAGCGCAACGTCAAAAGCCCGCGAAGTCAAACGAAAATCCAGAAGCAGACCCGGCACGAGCGATCTTGGCCGCATGGACAAATTTTACTGCAAAACAGGTCTATATACATCACAGGCCAGACCCGGCAGGAGCGATCCTGGCCTCAGGAACAAATTTTACTGCAAAACAGGTCTATCTACATCACAAAGTTTTCAAATGCTTCTACAGCGATATATGCTTCATTCAAATAACTAATACATTACATAAAAACAAAATTTGATTTCAGTTAAGCTAAGTAACTGAGGCCCTACCTCACTTGCCTCAGTCAGTCAGCCGCTACTGCCCTGTAGTTATACAGGAACATCATTTTATTTTTACTTCAATTTTTATTGTACCTGAGTTTTTGAATGTACTTCACTATCACCCCCTCTACTAGTAAACTTCCAATCGTTCTCCACATAGAACCAAGGCCGCATATGAGTTACTGAGTGTAGTATGTTCTAGAAATATGTTCGCGTTTTCCAGTGACGAAAGAGCTTTCAATATTGAATTATATTTTCGCACAGGTACTTTCGTTCGTTTGCTTACGTCGCATGCCGGTTTCCCCCACCCGCTTCTGCTCGCCCCTCTGTAAAGGCTAGTAGCTGGGCTGTCTTAGCTCTTTTCTGAAAACATTAATTTCTATTAAGAATTGGACGTCTACGTAATATTATACGACTGTTTAATATAACTTAAGTAAAAGGACCTCGTTAAGTAATTAACTCTCACATGATTTCCCGGTTTCTACGACCCTGCGACGGAACCACTTGGACGGACAGTAGATAGCATGTCTGAGTAATTTTATCTTTTCGGATCGGGCAGAAGTGAAGATTGAATTTACAGTACGTAAGGTGCGTACTTTTTTTTTTATAGAATAGGTACAGAATTATTTCAACATGAGTTACTAATACGAAGGACGAAACTGGTAATTGGAATTAGATACAATAGTATATAGTGCGATAATATGCACAAAAGAACTGAAGCCTGTATCGAAATTAACGGCCACCATTTTCAAAATTGTGTTTAAATATCCATATTATAATTATTTTTCAATTTAACTTCATTCTCTATATTGTACGCTAAGATGATGTAGACAGTATAATATACACTGCATAATGAATAGGTCCGAATGGTAGCTCAATTCGTGAGTAAAAACACTTATTGTTAATACAGTACTGTATTTTGATTAAACAAAAACTTAATGAAATATATCAGACACAAAATCGCGATATTTCCTAGTTTACGTAAATGGATGAACTGCTTTTCTTCCCTCCTATACCTAGTAAAGTGATACGCCAGTATCATCGAACTCCAGTCGTGGAAGGGGGTAAGTTAATCCAAAGGTACAGCCAGGTTAATATTCGAAATGTTAGTAAAAATAAAATGATGTCCCTGTACCATATTGGTTAATAAATTCAACGATAGTCAAATAAACCAAACTTAAGATAGGAGCAGGCAAGTAATGGCGAAGATTTACAAATTTGTAAATTGATTCATTCAATAAAATAGTTATGAAATTATGCATTCGTTAGTTAAGGGATCTTTGATTAACCTATTCGTTCGCTTATTATTTTATAAACGTTCTTCAGTTAATTTATTCGCAGGTTAAAAATAATTGGCGTTACATTCAGCCGGTCCCAGCGTATTTCGGTCTCTCAGCTGTATCCAGAAGTCTGATTTCTGTTATTGGATATGTACGCTCACGTCATGCAGGTCTTGTGCCCTTCACAGAGGACGAGGCGGGGCAACACTAGATGGTCTGCAACTCTTTCAAGAGGGAGACTCACGTGCAAGGAAATTGCTTTCGCAGAATGAGCCACAGGTTATGGTTTCCAGGTACCAGTCTCGCTGTTGCTATGGTTTCAGATACCCTTGGGTTTCCGTTCTTTTACTGCAGAAGTTGAAGTTCGGGATCTAGACGGGGATGCTCCTCGTCTATTCGCTCGCGCGTGTGTATCTTTCCCCTTGGTATCGATTTCCTAAGAACTTTTTTAAGCTACCTTAGTAGTTTATCTTATAATATGTATTTCCTCTTTACACACTACATCTAAACCAATGTATCCATCATTCATCATTTGAGCTTGAGTCCTTTCTCATGTTACCGTTAAAGTGGATTTCATAGAGTTTCTGAACATTTTTTCCATTCTTTTCCACGATCTCTGCTATCAGTAGGGATATATATTTTGGTAATTTATTTATTTAGTCTATTAGATTTATTTATACTGGAAGATTTAAGGCCGTAAGGCCTTCTCTTCAACTCAACCAGTATAAGAACAATAGCAAATATAAAAATGACAGCAATACAGGAACAATATACAATTTATACTGTAGTTATTCATTTATTAATTTAACTATTTATTTATTTATTTACTTATTTACTTATTATTTATTTAATTATGTGTTTATTTATATATTTATATATGTATTTCATTATTTATTTATTTATGTATTTATTTATTCATTTAATTATTTATTTAATTATTTATTTACTTATTTATTTAGGTATTTATTCATTTAATTAGTTATTTAATTATTTATTTACTTAGTTATTTAGGTATTTATTCATTTAATTATTTATTTACTTATTTATTTAGGTATTTATTCATTTAATTAGTTATTTAATTATTTATTTACTTATTTATTTAGGTATTTATTCATTTAATTATTTATTTAATTAACCATTTATTCAATTAATTATTTAACTAATTAGTTAGTTATTTAATTAATTAGTTATGTAACTAATTAGTAGTTATGTAACATAATTAGTTAGTTATGTAACTAATTAGTTATGTAACTAATTAGTTATTTAACTAATTGTTTATTTATTTAATTACTTAATTATTTATTTTATTATTTATTTACTTATGTATTTAGTTATTTATTTAATTGTTTCATCAATTAGTTATTTAATTAATTAGTTAGTTATTTAACTAATTATTTATTTATTTATTTGACAACAGCCATTGATCAATAAAAGTCTAGCACAGTGATAAAGTAAATTAATACAATAGTAAAATGAACAACAATGATACAAAAATTAACTACACAACTGTGACAGTAACAACAAATGAAGAACATGGATTGTAATGGTTAATTTACAACAAACAATACTAATACATTTTTATAATTTTTATATTTCCATTTTGTGTAATATTCTGGTGGCGATACGTAATTATACTTTATCTTTTCGGGGTTTACTTTCAAACCTATCTCTTTACTTGCTTATAGCAAAATTCCCGTGTTTTTCCTAATAGACAAGCAGCTGATGTAATTCGTTAAATTCCAAACCCACTCTGTTATCCTGTACTTTCCTAATGGCATATTCTAGAGAAAAGTTAAAAAGTAATGGTGGTAGTGCATCTCCTTGCTTTAGCCCGCAGTGAATTGGAAAAACATCCGACAGAAACTGGCCTATACGGACTTCTGTTAATTTGTTACTTGCGTTTGTAATGCCTACATGAATTATGTTAAGCTATCATCGATCAACGCTGAAAGAGTCTGTCGTATCTTGGATTCATCTGTCTTCCCCCCCCCCCCCCAGAACGGTTGATGTATTGATAGTCTCGCCTTTTACGAGAAGAATCTCGTTCTCTTATTTCGCTGAACTGGATGAGATCTCTGCACTTTTTATTACTACTCAATACGTATAGTATTTCGCTTCTGTGCTAAATCTTGGTGTCGGGAATGCAATTTACAACATTCCTGGAAGAGGTTTTCGACCGCTTAGGGATTCTGCTAGGTTTAATTTATACCTCGTTCACTATACAGGATCATTCCGTTTTCGAAAATTTGTTTGTACATCTTTTATTTAATGGCCTCTACCGAGCTTCGATGCTCGGTAAATGCATTAAGATTTGTGATGAACGAAACTGATGTGGGAGGGAGTTACTATGATTACGTCAACTTTTTCCTCCATTGTCACCGGACGTTTTGATTTAGTTCAGTCATTTACCTAATAGTTTTGTCATCAGACGGTCCTTGAGTTCAATTCCAGACAGAGTACTTGATTTTTGTGACACATGCGGTGAATGTTTTCTCCAAATTCATTCATTCTTGATATCATTTAAATTCTATTGTTACTCCATTATTAAGATATCTGAAGAACATTGAGGTGATCTTCAAGAAATGTGACTATTTCGCTTGGACTGGAGGTAGTTTGTTATTGGAATATTTACAGCAAAAATGAGAAAGTTTATATAACAATTACCTTATCCAAACTTAGGGGTTTAGAGACATATCAGACTGCATATTTAACTTATCTCTTCATTTTTTTACAGGAAACAAAACAAAAAGAGTTAGAATAAACTTCTAATTCATGGCCATTTTGTATTCTTGATTTGAATTAAATACCTATTATACATACGAATGGCTTTTAAGGAACCTGCAGGTTCATTGCCGCCCTCACATAAGCCCGCCATCGGTCCCTATCCTGTGCAAGATTAATCCAGTCTCTGTCATCATACCCCACCTCCCTCAAATCTATTTTAATATTATCCTTCTATCTACGTTTCGGTCTCCCCAAAGGTCTTTTTCCCTCCGGCCTCCCAACTAACACTCTATATGCATTTCTGGCTTCGTCCATACTTGCTACATATCCTCCCCATCTGAAACGTCTGGATTTAATGTTCCTAATTATGTCAGGTGAAGAATACAATGCGTGCAGTTCTGCATTTTGTAACTTTCTCAATTTTCGTGTAACTTCATCCTTCTTAGCCCCAAATATTTTCCTAAGAATCTTATTCTCAAATACCCTTAATCTCTATTCCTCTCTCAAAGTGAGAGTCAAAGTTTCACAATCATACAGAACAACTGGTAATATAACTGTTTTATAAATTCTAACTTTCAGATTTTTTTTACAGCAGACTAGATGACCAAAGCTTCATAACCGAATAATAACAGGCATTTCCATATTTATTCTGCGTTTAATTTTCTCTCGAGCGTCATTTATTGCTACTGTTGCTCCAACATATTTGAATTTCTCCACCTCTTCGGAGGATAAATTTCCAATTTTTATATTTCCATTTCGTTCAAGATTCAGGTCACGAGACAAAATCTTATATTTTGTCTTTTCGGAATTTACTTCCAAACCTAACACTTTACTTGCTTCAAGTAAAATTTCCGTGTTTTCTTTAATCGTTTGTGGATTTTCTCCTAACATATTCACGTAATCCGCATAGACAAGCAGCTGATGTAACTCGTTCAATTACACAACCTCTCTGTTACCCTGAACTTTCCTAATGGCATATTCTAGAGCGAAGTTAAAAAGTAAAGGTGATAGTGTATCTCCTTGCTTTAGCCCGTAGTGAATTGGAAAAGCATCTGACAGAAATTGGCCTATACGGACTCTGTTGTGCATTTCACTGAGGTACATAAATAAGCAAATACGTAAGTAAATAATAAAATAAGTAATGAAATAAAATGAAATAAAAGTGTTTCTCCGTGGGTTATACAAATAGTGCACCACAGTGACTTTACGAACTCCATTTTAGTGCCTGTTTTACTTTATTTTTGCGCCTAAAATAATGAATATTGAAATGGAGAATAACGGTGGATGATGGAAACGGGAGAACCTCGAGAAAAATCCCTAAGAAACCTGGGCTTTGTCCACACAAAATAATGCGGTAATGAATATTGAAATGGAGACTAACGGTGGATGATGGAAACGGGAGGACATCAAGAAGAACCTTCAGAAACCTAGGCTTTGTCCACAGAAATAATGCGGTAATGCATATTGAAATGGAGACTAACGGTGGATGATGGAAACGGGAGAACCTCGAGAAAAACCCTCAGAAACCTGGGCTTTATCCACAGAAATAATGCGGTAATGAATATTGAAATGGGGACTAACGGTGGATGATGGAAACGGGAGAACCTCGAAAAAACCCTCAGAAACCTGGGCTTTGTCCACAGAAATAATGCGGTAATGAATATTGAAATGGAGACTAACGGTGCGTGATGGAAACGGAAGAACTTCGAGAAAAACCCCTCAGAAATCTGGGCTTTGTCCACAGAAATAATGCGGTAATGAATATTGAAATGGAGACTAACGGTGCGTGATGGAAACGAAAGAACTTCGAGAAAAACCCCTAAGAAACCTAGGCTTTGTCGACGGAAATAATGCGGTAATGAATATTGAAATGGAGATTAACGATGGATGATAGAAACGGAAGAACATAAAGAATAACCCTCAGAAGCCTGGCCTTTGTCCACAGAAATAATGCGGTAGTGAGTATTGAAATGGAGACTAACGGTGGATGATGCAAACGGAAGAACATAAAGAAAAACCCTCAGAAACCTGGGCTTTGTCCACAGAAATAATGCGGTAGTGAGTATTGAAATGGAGACTAACGGTGGATGATGGAAACGGAAGAACATAAAGAAAAACCCTCAGAAACCTGGGCTTTGTCCACAGAAATAATGCGGTATTGAAATGGAGACTAACGGTGGATGATGGAAACGGAAGAACATAAAGAAAAACCCTCAGAAACCTGGGCTTTGTCCACAGAAATAATGCGGTAATGAGTATTGAAATGGAGACTAACGGTGAATGATGGAAACGGAAGAACATAAAGAAAAACCCTCAGAAACCTGGGCTTTGTCCACAGAAATAATGCGGTATTGAAATGGAGACTAACGGTGGATGATGGAAACGGGAGAACCTCCTGAAAACCCCTAAAAAAAACCTGGGCTTTGTCCACAGAAATAGGACTCCGCCATCGCCTTTCTGTCAGCTGGATTATCAAGGCTTCTAAGCTCACAGTTAATACAGTGTCGTTAAATAACGATTAAGAAAGAAAGCATGGATTCCTTGGAGTTGGCGCCGAATCTGAGTGTTCGGGTATGACACAAGACAACCTTTGGCAAGTGCGGCTCTCTCCCGAATATTCCCTGCATGCACCTGTTGGGTAAGTTATAGTTCAAATTGACGCACGGCACGTTGTATGACTTGTGCTTGAAATTTAAGAGACAGTTTGACTCTGCTTTTCATATGTATAAAAATCTCAACACGCATTTTCCATTAATGTTGCGTTTATTATGGGACCTGTGTGAAATACATCAGCGTGATATACTGCGGCCGTTACTATTTAAAGCACTCCGAGAACAAAGAATTTTCTGTAATGTTCATCGTCGTGGAGGCGTTTAGCGCGATTTTATCGTACGAGTAATAAAAACTCTCTCGGCGGACTTGAGATTCGGTCTGTTTACCTGCGATCAATGCCAGCAATGTTGCCTAATAGAAAGGCTTTATTGCCATCTGTATGAAGATATTGCCGAACCGTTGAAACAGTCGAGAGATAGGGTGGGTACGCCATGAAATTTACGTAATTGTCGGACTACTGTGTACATATAATTCGTCTTTTTCTTTTTTTACTCGAGCAACTTAGCAACGGTCACAATTCATGTGTATTCACTAAAGTTTTTCCACCTCTAATTCCTTATTATACGCAGTATAATGAAAGTATGTCCCTTGTGTTTATTTCATACCATGAAAATAGTACTGTTTCTGTTAAAAACGTTGTCAATTCTACGTAAGTTCAGATGTTTATTTATCCTCGACCATGCCGAAATGTAGTAATTATACAGCTGGTAGCAGCCCTTTAATGGACCTCATCAAAGTATACCTATTCATTAAAGTTCAGGTTTTCCACCACTCAGAAAGCACCATTGTAGCAATATGAAAGCGCAAGTATCAATTATTCTCGTATATGCAATCGAAAGACAACTAGCGAAAAGTCACGGAGGCTGGAAATCCAATACTGTCTCAGAAGGTTATGTTCTGTTACTATAATAATTAGCGTTAATTGTAAGTAATATTCAAATAGGCTAAATTCAATTTGTCATCTCGTTTTTCAATGTCTAAATCAATTTCAATGTTATATCAAGATTAATGTTCACTTTACTCTCTAGATTATATCAAGGTCAGTGACATTATTGTTCTTCGGAAAAAGCAATACTTTCGCGTCTGCGCGCATCTCACAATTTACGAGATTTCACAATGTCATTTCGCTCCCCAGTCACATAAGAATAACATGAATATTTATGAATAATTTCAAGTTAGAAATATGGTCGAGCATAAAAATTCGTATGAAACTTGCCTATAATGGTAATTAAGACGCTCGTATGAAAATTATGAAACTCGCTTGCGCTCGTTTCATAAACATACTCGCGTCTTAATTACTACCATTATAGGCTCGTTGCATAAATTATTATTATTTATTTAAATCCACCACCAGCAGAAGCAGGCTTCCAATTACAGGTGGCTTACACAGATACATACACAAAATACATAATAAGAAAGAAAAAAACAAAACAAACAACACAATCGAAAGAAATAAAATACATAACGGTCATAGATGCTAGAATATAATATTGCAGTTAATATAGTGCCAAATGTCAATATAATAACGCAAAATTATTTAAAAACTAGAGTAAAAACATTATAATACACTTCTTCATTATTTAAATATCTATGGAAATGCAATTCTTTTTAATATTGTATGAAATTTTTCAACTGTTAAACTGATATCTAATTGAGAATCACAGTTTAAAGACAAGAGAGTTGTAAGTATTACACATAACAAACAATGGAGAGTTCTTGAAGAAAACAGTTCTAGGAATGGGAATAACAAAAGGTTGCCTATGACGTAATTCTGTTTTTTTTTTTTTTACATTGAACTGAAGGAATTTAAGAAAATCACAATTATTCAATATACCGTTAACAGTCTTATAGAGTAAAATTTGATTATTTATTAATCGTCGAGATGTTAAAGTTTCATAATTAAATTAAAAAAGTAACTGATTATATGAAATTTTCTTGTTATAAGACGACATGTGATGTTTTAAAAATATAAATAACGTAAAAATCTTTTCTGTATCCTTTCTATTTGCATCTGATGGGACTGGAACTGAGGTGAACATATTACAGACGCATACTCCAGCTTACTCCTAACTAGAGTTTTATATAGAGCATCAATAGTATTTATACTTTTATGCTCGACCATGCTGAAATGTAGTAATTCTACACCTGGTAGTAGCCCTTTAATGCACCTCATTAAAGTACACCTATTCATTACAAATCAGTTGTTCAGCCAATGAGAAATCACCATTGTACCATTATAAAACCGCAAGTATCGATTATTCTCGGATATGCAATCGAAAGACAATTAGCGAAAAGTCACGGAGGCTGGAAATGCAATACTGTCGCAGAAGGTTATGTTCTGTTACTATAATAATTAGCGTTAATTGTAAATAATATTCAAATAAATTCAATTTGTCATCTCGTTTTTCAATTCTAAATCAATTTCCAGGTTATATCAAGACTAATCTTCATGTTATTCTCTAGATTATATCGAGGTCAATGACATTCGTGCCTCGGAAAAAATCAATACTTTCGCGGTCTGCGCACATCTCACAATTCAGATCAGTTCCGCTCCTCACTTACATAACTATAACATGAATACTTACGAATAATTTCAATTTAGAAATATGGTCGAGCGTATAAAGTCGTATGAAACTGGCCTATAATGGTAATTAAGACGCTCGTATGAAAATTATGAAACTCGCTTGCGCTCGTTTCATAAACAAATATACTCGAGTCTTAATTACTACCATTATAGGCTCGTTGCATAATGTACTATTTAATTCTTTAGTATTTCTGATTATAAATCCTAATTTTCTCAATGCATCAATTACCACGTGATTTAAGTGCATTTTAAATCACGTGGTAATGTAAATGTTAACTGATTATTGTTCTTGTCATTGGTTCCACGATTCGCGTAGAGTGAAGACAGTGAAAACTCATACTCTGCCTTTTATTTCTCGTGTCCCAAATAACAGAAAAAAAGAAAGGTACAGAAACACATTTTTACCGCGGCAAGAGCATTATCTTTTTATATACTAGGAAACCTATGAAGCTGGACGTGTTATTGTACGAAAGGATTTAACTCACTGCGTTAATGTGGCTATAAGCGTTAGATAAATTCACTCTTCTTTCTTGTGAACTTGTTCGATGGAGTGCAAAATAGCCATGTTTGTTGCTCCTTGTATTTACCGCAGAAGTGACGTTGGTAAATAGACTCAATAAAATGAAATTAATTGTGTATTGTTGTGATATTTTAAAATATAGCTTCGGCATGACTATCCGCTTACCTAATGGAAAGGACTTTGTTTAAAACCGGTGTTTTATGTTCACATAATGTCAGTAATTTAACTCAGTATAGTGAAAGAAATAAAAAAAGGAAAGGGATAAAAGCAGCAAGCAGGGACCGGCATTAAGAGTAAATGAAAGAAATAACAAAAGAAAGAAAATAAAACGTACAGACAGTAAAACTATATTAACAAGACATATGAAAGGAAAAGATGGAAACAAACTAAAGAAAGAGGGTAGATCAAAATGGAATATAGGGAGAAATAATTTGAAACAAAATAATTATGTAAACAAAGCTTAAAGAACGAAGATGAGGTGAAATTAATGTGAGAAGTAAGATAAAAAGAAAGTTATGAAAGAAGATGGAAGCGAAGTAATACCAGACGGAAGATGGGAGGAAAGTAATACATGAAGGAAGATATTTTTAGTTGATATTTTACGACGCTTTTTCAGCTGTTATGGTTATATAGCGTGTGAATGAGATTAAGGTGATAATGCCAGCGAAATGAGTTCAGGGTCCAACGGCGAAAGTTACCCAGCATTTACTCTTAATGGGTTGAGGGTAAACCCCGGAAACAACCTCAACAAGGTAACTTGTCCCAACCAGGATTTGAACCCGGGCCCGCTCGTTGCTCGGTTAGGCATGCTAACTGTTACTCCACAGAACAGAAAGATAGAAAGAAAGTAATATGGGATGGAAGATGGAAGTAAAGTAATAGGAAGGAAGATGGAAGCAAAATAATACAAGATGGATGATGGAAGTAAAGTAAAATAAAAAGGAGGATGAAAGTAAAATAATACAAAAAGGAAGCTGGAAGCAAAGTAATGCAAGAAGGAAAATGGAGGCAAAATAAAGAAGAAGGAAAATGGGAGGATAATAATACAAGAAGGAAGATGGAAATAAAATAATACAAGAAGGAACATGAAAGTAAAGTAATACAAAAAAGAAGATGGAAATAAAGTAATACAAGAAGGAAGCAAAGTAATCTAAGAAGGAAGATGGAAGTAAAGTAATATAAGAAGGAATATGGAAACAAAAAATGCAAGAAGGAAGCTGGAGGCAAAGTAAACAAGAAGGAAAATGGTAGGAAAGTAATACAAGAAAGAAGATGGAAGTAAAATAATACAAAAAGGAAGAAGGAAGCAAAGTAATGCAAGGAGGAAGATGGGAGTAAAATAATACAAGAAGGAAGAAGGAAGAGAAGTAATGCAAGAAAGAAGATGAAAATAAAGTAATGCAAGAAGGAAGATGGAAGCAAAGTAAACAAGAAGGAAAATGGCAGAAAAGTAATGTGAGAAGAATGATGGAAATAAAGTAATAGAAGAAGAAAAATGGGAGAAAAGTAATACAATATGGATGATGAAAGAAAGTAATACAAAAAGGAAGATGGAAGTAAAATAATACAAGAAGGAAGATGAAAGCAAAAAATGCAAGAAGGAAGATGGAAGTAAAGTAATACAAGAAGGAAGATGGAAGTAAAGTAGCGTAATTCAAGAAGGAAGATAGAACCAAAGTGATGCGTGATGAAAGATGGAAGGAAAAGAATAGGCCTACAAGAAGATGGAAGCAGAATAATATAAAAAGGAAAATGGAAGTAAAGAATACAAGAAGGAAGATGGAAAGAAAGTAGTGCGAGGTGGAAAATGGAAGTAAGTTAGAACATCTGTTTCAGAAACCTTAGAAATTAACACTATTTGCTTTATGTAAACTGTAACATTTCTGTGTCTTTCCTCTTCATCTTTTCCTTATTTCAAAGGCTATTTTACGGGCATGGAATCTTATTTTTATGCCCTGTCATCTCGCATCTAATTACATAAAATTCCGGCTGTGTCAGAGATATGTCACTATATTTAGGCTAAATATTATTGCAAGCAGAGAAGGCGTGGTCTAGACGTTAGATAATGGACCTCTTGCCACTTGCTCCGAGGTTTCCCTAGGTCGTGGGTTCGAATCCCATTTGGACTGATTACTTAGGTTGTTTACTCCGAAATTTTCCCAAACTATAAAGCAAATGTCAGATATTTCCATGGCGAATGCACAGAATCATCTAGTGAAATTAGCATCTCACAATTACCATTTCTAATATCTCTCTAGATAAACATATAGTTGATACAGCATCGTTAAATAGCCAATGGGGAGGTTTCACATACTGTATACAGGGTGTTTAAAAAATACAGGGCGTAATTTCAGGTATGTATTTCCCACATGTAGACAATCAAAATAGTTCATTACAACATGTGTCCGGAAATGCTTCATTTCCGAGTTATGGCCTTCACAACATTGAAATTCATCGGAACGTTTTTCTTTCCGCAGGTCGTTGTCATTACAGAAGATGTTCAAAATGTTCACCTCCTGCTTGAATACAGACCTCACATCGATGTGTCATTGACCTGCGAACACGATCCCAAACTCAAGGAGTATTGCGTATGTCCTCAGAACATGCCACAATTCGATTCCGAAGGGATTCCAAATCAGGCACCGGAGACGAATAAACCAGTGATTTTAAATGGCCCCACAAGTGGAAATCGAGAGGGTTCAGATCAGGTGAGCGTGGAGGCCAAGCAATTGGGCCACCTCTACCTATACATCGATCAGGAAACCTTCGATCCAAGTACCGGCGAGCCTTACGACTGAAGTGTGCAGGAGCGCCATCATGCAAGAAGTGAATGTGTTGACGATTGATCAGTGGAGTGTCTTCTAAAACATGCGGTATGGTGTTTTCCAGGAAGTTTGTGTACGCCTGCCCCGTAAGTCTGTTTACAAGTACATGAGGTCCAACTAATCGATCACCAATCATACCGGCCCACATGTTGAGGGAGAACCGCATCTGGTGATGAGATGGAACAGTTGCACGTGGGTTTTCATACGCCCATACATGCTGATTGTGGAAATTTGTTATGCCATCTCGTGTGAACTGTGCTTCATCTGTAAATAATACTAAGGCAGGAAAGTTCGGATTTACACCACACTGCTGCAAGAACCACTGACAGAACCTAACTCGTGCAGGGTAATCTGCTGGTGATAGGGCCTGTACACATTGCAAATGATAAGGATACAATTGATACTCTTTCAACAGTCTCCAGACAGTCGTATGAGGAACATTGACTTGCAACGCTATCCTTAGTGTGCTGATAGGAGTCATGTTCACAGCCTCCAGAATCTCCTCCTGTACTTCTGGAGTTGTAGATCTTGGCCGTCCCCTTCCCAAACCAGGAGAGTTAAATTTTCCATACTCGCACAGACGGTAATGGAGACGTACGAATGTCTTCCGATCTGGACATTGTCGCTGTGGGTACCTCTCCTGGTACAAACGACGAGCCAGCGCAGCACTGCCGTCCGCCTTACCGTACATGAAGTGTATCTCTGCCAGCTCTTGATTTGAATACATGTCGCACAGTCTAAAGCCTACACTACACTGAATGTAACCTTCGCCTGTCAGAGTGCCCTCTTAATGTCTCCATTGACGGCAACTACCTGCGGAAAGAAAAACGTTCCGGTGAATTTCAATGTTGTGAAGGCCATAACTCGGAATTAAAGCATTTCCGGACACATGTTGTAATGAACTATTTTGATTGTCTACATGTGGAAAATACATACCTGAAATTATGCCCCGTATTTTTGAAACACCCTATATAATAACTTGCAAGTTTGGCTAATCGTAGACTGGGAGAACTTGCAGTGTTTCTGCAAATCGGGATTACATCAGCAGAGTGTGAATGTTAAGTCTGGTGAAATGGAGCGGTTTTAACTGAGACAGTTCGTGATGGAATCCGACGGAGAGCTTTTTGTGCTGACAGAGTCGAATCTAATACCGCACAGTTACACCTAAGTGGGAATTAAAGAGAGAAAACAGGACCCTTCAGCGAAAGACGGAAAGCCGGTGTTCCTCTTGCGGGGATTAATGTATATCTAGTCTACCGTCCTTTGTTTGCATGACAGTGTGTGCTTTATCTCTAATGGGTAATTTTATAAGGTTCCCGCTCAACACTCCTTCACTGTCACTACTTTATTACTTGGGCAAGGTCAGTGACGGAGTGTCTGCGGAGGAATTTCAGTAAACGTTACGTGACTCAGTTCATTGACTAAGGTAACACTGCTGAAAAGAAAAATAAACAAATTGTGAGATAGCATTACATGTTTATTTTCTGGCGAGTGTATGTAAATGCGTTTATTTGCGTTAGTATTGTTGGTATTACTGTTCCAGATGCTGGTGAAACGAAAGCTGTATCCTAGTACTAGGTACAGTGCAAACAACTATGGGATCAGGCATAACTACAGAGACAAGAAGATGAATTGCAATATAATACGTATAAATTAAACCGAACGTGTAAACCAATGGTTTCCAAAGTGGGGGTCGTGTATAGATCTGAGAGGGTCGCGACACTATTTACAAAATAAAACAAAAAACACCTTATTAACTACTTCCCTTATTATCCCGAGTTAACTCGGATTGCTAGCATGTGTCAAATTTATTAACCCGAGTTAACTCGTTTGAATCCCATTGTCTATTTCGTAGTGATTTTTTAAGTATGTAAGAAAATTAGTGACGTACAGTGATTCTGCAATATTAAATGACCTCTTTACGAAAATAAAAAAATGACACTTTTTTCACAAAATTGGTAAAATATATAGTAAGGGAAGAGGTTAATATATACCCCTGCTTCCAGCTAGTGTGTTGTGTAGAATTGCTGAGGGTAACCTGTGTTCTACAGAGTGTTTCATAACCCCTATTACAAAACATCTAGGGGTTGTAGTGGGGACTAAGTAGATAAAGGTTTGATTAGGAACCCATGTCCGGAAATGTATCGTTTCGATGTAAAATAAATTTGAAGATCGAATCGATTTCACATCTCCCACTTAACTAGGAACAACGAGCTCTTGCCAGTGTGCACTACAAGAATGGTTCCACGTACCGCCTAACGGGTCCCAGGTACTTGACCTTCCTGCAAGAGGTATTGGTAGAGTTATGTGAATATTTGCCATTGGCACTACGTCAGCAAATGTGGTTCCAACATGGTGGCGCACCTGCGCACTTTTCACTTGCCGTCCGTGAACATTTTCACCAAACATTCGGGGAAAGGTGGTGGATAGGTCGATGTAGTCCAACTCCTTGGCCACCTCGGTCGCCAGGTTTAACTCTCGACTTTTTCCTTTGGGACCACATCAAGAACCTTGTTTATGAGACTTCTATAGAGTCAGAGGAAGATCTTCATTGTCTCTAGAGAAGTGGGAGATGTGAAATCGATTCGATATTGAAACTTATTTTGCATCGAAGCGATACATTTCCGGACATGGGTTCCCAATCAAAACTGTGTCTACTTAGTCCCCTCTAAAACCCCTAGAAGTTTGTAATAGGAATTATGAAACACTCTGTATATTGTTTGACTTTTCTATTTAGTTCGTTTATTGCTAATTTTTTTCTTACGTCTTCATTTATTTGTTGTCTCGGTTAGCAATCTATAGCTTCCCACTACTCTTAGAAATTTCACTTCTAGAAACTATAGGCCTACCTATTTTCTGTGCCCTATCTGAAATTTCTGATTAATCCAGGCCTCTAATCCATTTATAAGATTTGGATTGTCACAATTTTATATACTTTGATTCAGATGTTTTTTTTTTTTTTATTACGTAAAGTTCTTCTTAGTGTGTCACAGATGGGTTGGAATGTGACCGTTTTTTTCTTTGATATCATGGTGTGACATAAAGCTTAAAGTAGCCGAAGTATTTAAATTCTGAAAGTTGTTCTATGAGTTTGCTATTAATGGTAATGGAAGCTCTACTATAGCCTAATCTGTGCCACCAAAAGCCTTGACTTTAGTTTTAGTGTTCACGTGAATTGTGATGATATTATTTTTATGTTCGACCATGCCGAAATGTAGTAATTATACACCTGGTAGCAGGCGTTTAATGGACCTCATTAAAGTACACCTATTCATTACAGTTCAGGTGTTCCGCCAATCAGAAAGCACCATTGTAGCAATATGAAAGCGCAAGTATCGATTATTCTCGGATATGCAATCGAAAGACAACTAGCGAAACGTCACGGAGGCTGGAAATCCAATACTGTCGCAGAAGGTTATGTTCTGTTACTATAATAATTAGCGTTAATTGTAAATAATATTCAAATAAATTCAATTTGTCATCTCGTTTTTAAATGTCTAAATCAATTTCAAGGTTATATCAAGGTTAATCTTTATTTTACTCTCTATATTATATCAAGGTCAATGACATTTGTTTCTATGAAAAAATCAATACTTTCGCGTCTGCGTACATCTCACAATTTACGAGATATTGCACAATGTCAGTTCCTCTCCCCAGTCAGATAAGATTAACATGAATACTTATGAATAATTTCAAGTTAGAAATATGGTCGAGCATAAAAAGTCGTATGAAAGTTGCCTATAATGGTAATTAAGACGCAAGTATATTTATGAAACGAGCGCAAACGAGTTTCATAATTTTCATACGAGCGTCTTAATTACTACCATTATAGGCTCGTTGCATAATGTACTATTAATTTATGTGCTGGGATTTGTAAGTTATCTTTAGAATTTGCCAAGCATAAGGTGATGGTTAGCGAGGATAGTTTGTAATGGGTATTGATTATTTATTTCTACCTTCTATTGTTCTCTTAGAGAATATTGTCCATATTGCATGTATCTAAGTTCATGAGCGTGGAAACCACCAAAACCACGATTAGATTGGCTGATCCCAGGATATCAATCCTGATTCTATGGAGTGCGAGTCCTGTGTTTCACCACTAAACCTTCTCGGTCGAATATTATTTTCTTGTTAATTAATAAACAAAAGTTGAAATTCAGTAGTAACAAAGGCAACAGAAATACAAACCAGCTCTAACTTAGGGACATAAAGTGTTAGTAACATGATATAATGACAATTGACAGCTTCTCTGAACCATTTGATTCACTTGCTGAAGCCAGGATTACGAGTCGCAAGGAAGCCGTATTTACGACCTCAAATACAGAGTCATCTGCAGACTCAGCGGCACATTGTCGCAGGTTCTCTGAAACCTATTACTGGGGGGGGGGGGAACTGTTTTTCTCTAATGCTTATCCCCTTTCTGCATTCAAATTGTTAGTGAAGGATTGGGGCACGGGAAATAAATGGAGGGACATTAATGACGTCATATTTTAAGGGTGTTGTAAATCTTCGATCTTGGGAAATTCGTTCAGTGACTACATAATTTTTAACTGTTTTTTTTTTCTTTCTGTGTTAAGTCACTGAATAACGGGACAGTAATTTGTGGCCTTGGATTCTTAGACTGTCTTAAACTGAAGTCTTGGAATGTGTATCCTCAGAACTGAAGTATTAATCGTAGTCTTATTTTTATACAGGGTGATTCAAGAAGAGTAATAAATATATTACAGAGTAGTAGTATGGACTATTCTGAGTAGAAAGGCTCATATAAATACGAAGGTCATTTCATAAATAATGCACAAATTGCAGTAGCGGACGGTGGGTTTGAAAGTAGAGGCCAAGACGTGACCGATGAGAATATAGAAATATAAGGCCTGTGACGTACTTTATTACCAAGCGCAGAAATTGTAGGTTTTAAGAAACTAAAATTAGGTTTTCCAATTTATGTTTTAGGATTTTAAAGCTTATGTTTAGGAATTTATATTATGTTACGGGGAAAAAAAATTAAAATCAACAACAGAGGCCAATTGTTAATACATTACAACGGCTTGGTAAAGATTGCCTCTCTTTAGGATATTTTAAATGCTAACCTACGATTTAGGTTTTTTAGATCATATTGAATTTAAGAATGTTACTCTTTGCTACATAAAACGAATAAGAAAAGCAATATTTCGAGAGTAACGAAATAGCAACAAACTAAGAATCCGGGACTTGCTTATTACTATTACATAGTCTAATTTTACAGCAAATTAACTTGACGATCCTCTTTCTTCTCAAACCGATCAATTAGGTCACAACATAATGAACAACTGCTACTAGAAGAAGCTAGAGACAAATCTGCATTTGTTTCTAAACTCTCGATATATTTAAAATACTGTATAAATAAATATATCTCGTAACACAAAAGAAAAAAAATAACAGGAACACTCGCAAACAAGAGAAAAATCTAACAACATAAAAGAAATCTTTTACGCAAGGAGAGAAAACTAACAACACGTGACTTAAATTTCTAAAACCAAGAACAGAGAAAGAGAGAGAGAGCTTCCCAATACAGCCGAAACAGTTGTCAGCGGTGGGTAGGACGTCTCCAAATTCGGCTCCCCTCGCGCTTTCTAGTCAAGTTTAAACACTCCGCTAACTAGCTATCTTATTGGTTGAACTGCTGTTGTCATGGTTACCAGGGAGTAGAGTGATGTAGGCGACTCCTCTCTCCCGCTGTCGAATAGACACAGCAGACTGCTATATGTCGACTATACAGGTTACAGCGCTATCTATTATTTTCCAATACGAATTATATGTACTGTCAGCAGTATAGCTTGCGGGCATCACCAGCTGGATGTGGTCGACTTTACGTAACTTACATCTTAGTCGTAGTGAATAGTAAAATTAATATAAAAGGAAAAATGTTCGTCATTTGCTATGACTTGTCTGTGATCTTAATTCAGCTGGAATTGTGTTCTGGTAAAATATTAGGGGAGGCACGGCCTCCTTTGCCTCCCCTGAAAATCCACCGCTGACAAATTGGCAGTACTACAGATTGAATGACGCAACGACAGTGAAAATTACGTCAGTTGCAGTTGAAAGCTTGATGAAGAAGCACGTGTTTTGTTTCATCTATAGCGTACTCTGTGTTTAAATAACGCGAGCTAGAAATTGAGCCTGCACGTATCTCGGGTTCTATTACTGCTGAAGATCAAATATCGTACATTAAGATCGAAACTTTTCGTGGCAAAAGCCCCACAGAAATCCACAGTGCTTGAAGTGAAGTTTGTGGTGAGTTCACAGTGGACCGTAGCACAGCTTCTCGTTGGACTCATCGTTTTCGTGGTGGTCGTATGAGCATAGACGATGTTCCATGACCAGGAAGACCAAAAAGTCAATAGATGAACGAAGTGTGAAACTTGTGGGAGATGCTCTTGAAGGAGATCGTCATGCGACATGTGGGGAACTTTACAAAGGTACGGGAATTCCACCGACGTCAGTATTCCGTATTGTGACAAACGATTTACATAAGAGAAAAAAATATGCGCGATGGGTCCCTCACTGGTTGAGTGCTGAACAAAAGCAGAAACTCCTGAACATTGCAACCTTGCTGTGATAAAGATTCGACGTTGAAGGTCAAGCGTTGTTGCGTCGAATTGTCACTATTGATGAAACTTGGGTTAGAGACGTTGAGCCGGAGTTGAAATTACAGTCCAACGAGTGGAGAGGTTCAGCTTCCCCACCTTATTTACAAATAGCTTTTAAGGAACCCGGAGGTTCATTACCGCCCTCACATAAGCCCGCCATCGGTTCCTTTCCTGTGCAACATTAGTCCAGTCTCTATCATCGTATCCCACCTCCCTCAAATCCATTTTAATATTATCCTCCCATCTAAGTCTCGGCCTCCCCAAAGGTCTTTTTCCCTCCGGTCTCCCAATTAACACTCTATATGCATTTTTGGATTCGCCCGTACGTGCTGCATGCCCTGCCCATCTCGGACATCTGGATTTAATGTTCCTAATTATGTCAGGCGAAGAATACAATGCGTGCAGTTCTGTGTTGTGTAACTTTCTCCATTCTCCTGTAACTTCATC
Source organism: Periplaneta americana (assembly GCF_040183065.1). NCBI lineage: Eukaryota > Metazoa > Arthropoda > Insecta > Blattodea > Blattidae > Periplaneta > Periplaneta americana. The sequence goes on along the minus strand of NC_091120.1, from coordinate 181,668,164 downwards.
CCTCTTAGCCCCAAATATTTTCCTAGGAACCTTATTCTCAAACACTCTTAATCTCTGTTCCTCTCTCAAAGTGAGAATCCAAGTTTCACAACCATACAGAATAACTGGTATTATAACTGTTTTATAAATTCTAACTTTCAGACTTTTTGACAGCAGACTAGATGACAAAAGCTTCTCAACCGAATAATAACAGGCATTTCCCATATTTATTCTGTGTTTAATTTCCTGCCGAGTGTCATTTCTATTAGTTACTGTTGCTTCAAGATATTTGAATTTTTCCACCTCTTCGATAGATAAATCTCCAATTTTTATATTTCCATTTCGTAGAATATTCTGGTTACGAAACATAAGCATATACTTCGTCTTTTCGGGGTTTATTTCCAAACCTATCGCTTTACTCGCTTCAAGTAAAATTTCCATGTTTTCCCTAATCGTTTGTGAATTTTCTCCTAACATATTCACGTCATCCGCATAGACAAGAAGCTGATGTAACCCGTTCAATTCCAAACCCTCTGTGTTATCCTGAACGTTCCCCACCATCAACAAAATTTCGACGACCTCAATCAAAGGTGAAGCAAATTATTATATTTGCTTATGATTATCAAGAAATCATCATGAGAGATAGAGTCCCATATAGAACATGTGTCACAGCAATGCATTATCATAACTTCATGCAACATCTGCGCAAAAAAATGCACAGTTGCTCGAGACTGGGTCACTGATCCTTCATGACAATGTTCGCCCGCACATCGAGAATGTTGTAACCCAAAAGCTGCGCAAATACGAATGGGAAGTTTTATCTCACGTTCCCTACAGTCCGGACATGAGTCCACTAGACTTAGACTTGTTCCCAAAGTTGAAAGAACCAGTGCGTTGACGTCGTTTTGCTTCTCTGAAAATGAACAGAAGTGGAGGATTGAATGGAATATTAAAGCTTCCCGAACGTTAGAATTCAGTTATTGAGAAACAGGGAGACTGTATTGAACGATTGTAAAGAGATACTGTAAAAAAAAATAATAAACGTGTAAGTAAAAAACATTTTGTCCGTTATTTTTATGAAATGACCTTCGTATGTGTCCAATTCTCAATGGGTGTGGAGTTACAGCTGTTTTACAGTATTTGTGTGTTGGTAATGAGTCCAACGTATAGGTTCCGATTTCTTTGCCTTGTCTTACGCTCGACATTTAGCTCCGAAAGTTGAATAAGTCTACATCTGAGACGCGAAACAAATAAAGGCTGGTTCACAATAAACCGGGAACGGAAACGAGAACGAGAACGGAAATAATGTTAAAATAAATGTGTTTAAATGTAAGCATTCATAACAGTTAATTGCGAATGCTCACATTTAAATACATTTATTTTAACAATATTTCCGTTCTCGTTCTTGTTGTCGTTTCTGTTCTAGGTTTATTGTGAACCAGCCTTAACCCAAGATTGTGTGTCGTTGCGTCTGAGTTAGAAATTTAGATACAAGGCTTACAGCAGCATAGAGTTAGTACTAGAGAGCATTAGGTAATGAAAAATGTTAAACGTATCTGCTGCGTGCATTGTACGCGGTCCCAGTTGCCTCGTATTTTGTTCACAGTATCTCGCAAATGACAAACTCCCGTATTAACCTATTATCCGTATTAATGTGTGGGTATGTTCTTGCTATCAGGCAGTGCGTGTGTCCACTGCCGTGGAAAATGAGATTTTATCCCATTACCGATCTCCAATAGTCGGCCACGATAAGTAAGTAACGGGATTGTTGTAACATTGAATATAATTTCATTTAGATAATAGGTCTTTGTTGATAATATATGGAATTAGCTAGTCGAAATGTTTGGATTATATGCAACTCGTGGCACAGCAATATTTTGTGAACACATTTCGGTAGGTAGATCTTTTGGCAAGCTGTTCTCAATTTAATTATCATATATCCAGCAATATGCGGTACCGTAACTTAAGGGAGGAGGTACTTTTTTCTAATTACTTATTCAGATATCCAGCAATTTACGACACTGTAACTTCAGGGAAGAGGTACTTTTTTCCAATTAGTCTACTTTGATATCCACGCAATTTACGACACCGTAACTTGAGGGAGGAGGCACTTTTTTCAAATTACTTTATCAGATAGCCAGCAATTTACGACACTGTAACTTCAAGGAAGAGGTACTTCCTTCCATTTAGTCTACTTAGATATTCAGCAATTTACGACACCGTAACTTGAGGGAGGAGGCACTTTTTTCAATTACTTAATCAGATATCGAGCAATTTACGGTATCGTAACTTGAGGGAAGAGATACTTTTTCCAATTACTTAATTAGGTATCCAGCAATTTACGGTACCGTAACTTGAGGGAGGAGGAACTTTTTTTCTAATTACTTAATCAGATATCCAGCAATTTACGACACCATAACTTGAGGGAGGAGGTACTTTTTTCCAATTACTTAATCAGAATCCATCAATTCAAGACACCGTAACTTGAGGGAGGAGGTACTTTTTTCAATTACTTAATCAGATAGCCAGCAATTTACGGTACCGTAACATGAAGGAGGAGGTACTTTTTCCAATTACTTACTTAATGAGATATCCAACAATTTACGGTACCGTAACTTGAGGGAGGAGGTACTTTTTCCAATTACTTAATGAGATATCCAGCAATTTACGGTACCGTAACTTGAGGGAGGAGGTACTTTTTTCCAATTACTTACTTAATGAGATATCCAGCAATTTACGGTACCGTAACTTGAGGGAGGAGGTACTTTTTCCAATTACTTAATGAGATATCCAGCAATTTACGGTACCGTAACTTGAGGGAGGAGGTACTTTTTCAGTTACTTAATCTGAATAATTTGTGAAGCTAAAACATTTTCAATAAATAATTAAAACTTCGTAGTGGTCCTCAGAAAAAGGAATTCTCTGTCCAATACAAGAGAAGCATTTTCGTCAACATTTAGATTGGCTTCTCTTTTCTTGGTCAAGTGTTTCACGACTGGATAAAAAGGAAGTGTGAAGATGCACGTGGAGGCATCATGCACCACTTCCTCTGCCTCTTCATTGTCTGCAAATCTACCTCCTCGAGACGACCTTCGAGGCCCGAAAGGATGAAAGAAACGTGTTAAGAGTTGCGAAGATGTGCTCTACAAAGTATCTTGCAGTACGATGTATAAGGGCTACATGTAATTTATTTTCGGTAATATCCCTACACTTTAAATTTAACTAACAGTTCGGACAAGGTTGTTGTCCATTATTACTCATAATTTACATTAAAATATTTGCAGTAAGGGATATTGATATATAGTTAGCCTTGAACTTTAGTTATGTACAAAAGCGAAGGCAGTTACCATGGAAAAGAGTATGTTGTTTGATAAATAGTTACTCCATGTTTGGTGATGAAAAGGTTCAGCCGATTATACAGAGTGTTAAAAAAACTATCCAATATTTTAGGAAGTGATAATATGCATCAAAACAAGAAAATAATGTCTAATATACATGGGTCCTACAACACATACTTTCTGAGATCTGAACACTTGTTCATAGTAGGTTCTCAATGTGACGTCCATTCATGGCAATACATTCTTCTGCCCTTCGGCGTAAGGAATCACGTACTCTTTGAAATTTGTTTTAATACGTTAATAAGAAAGTCCTGATAACGATCCCCAGTTAATCTATGTGGTAGCACGTATGGCCCTATCTTTTCTCTCGATCTTCAATTTGTTTTCTTGATAATATTGTTACTGTTATTATAATGGTTGTTGATAATAATAGGCCTATAATTATGATATCTATCACCCCTATTAATCTATCGTCAAGAACGCCTGGTCATAAGTTGATTGAGAATCGGTGCTGATGCCTTGTTTCTTCAACTGCACGGGGATTTTCATCAGCCTATTCATGCTGATTACGAAAATTCACAACACCATCTCTGCTGAACCCCGCTCATATCCGCAACCAGACTTTTGTTTTCTGTACTCCTTGCGACGTATCAGTATTCCATGCCAGGGATGTCAATTACGGTATGATTATCTGGTAGTCTGCTGTATTGTAGGGCAGAGAAATGCATTGCCATGAATGGACGTCACATTGAGCACCTCCTATGAACAAGAGTTCAGATCTCAAAGTGTGTGTTGTAGGACCCATGTTTATTATACATTATTTTCTTGTTTTGATGCATGCTATCACTTCCTAAAATATTGGATACTTATTTTTAACACTCTGTAGGCCTGTATTGTAAATAATAAAAGAAATTATGTGAGGTAAAAATTTATGATTGAAAGATAGGACCAACCACCCCACACAACACAAACAAGCTGCATTCCGAACAATGGTACACAGACTACTCAACATACCAATGAACCAACAGATTACAACGAAGAACTAAACACAATCAAATACATAGCACAAGAAAACGGATACAACCCCAACATAATAGACAACATAATACATAAGACAAAACATAACCACAAAAAACAGAAGAATACAACACAAACACAAGAACACAAAAAATACATCACGAAAACAAAAACACACATAAAATTGCAACCTCATTCAAGAAATTAAATTACAACATCGCATACAGAACAAATAACACTCTACAAAAACATCTCAACACACAAACAACTCAAACAAGCAAATACAGCCACACAGACGTATACAAACTCAAATGTAACACCTGCAACAACTTCTACATAGGACAGACAGGCAGATCATTTCAAACACGTTACAAAGAACACATCACAGGCATAACAAAATTACAAAACACCTCCACATATACGGAACACATCACAAATGCCAACCACATCTAGAGAGACATCAACACAGACATGGAAATACTGCACATCCAACCAAAAAGCCAGAAACTCAACACACTAGAACAATATGAAATATACAGACACATGAAAACACACCCCAACGATATTCTCAACACACAACTCAATTTCAAAACACACACACTCTTTGACTCTACACTACGAACGCACCCTCACAGGAAACAACAAGAGGCACCAAGACCAACAACGACCAGTTCTGAAAATGACCCATAAATAGGTCGAAACATGTAAACAAGGTAGGCTACGTTAAAATTTAACACAAGAAAGTCTTATCATACATATTCCGAAAAGATAGGAGTTTTCGAGTGTGTAGAGTTAAAAGTGATTATGTTGAGTAAATACAAACTTGTTTTGAGATGCAGTAATTTTTTCCATGTTAGGTTAAGAACTTACCAATACCGCCTCTATTTCAAATAGGTATGCATTCGAGACATATGTTATTACTTGCACGTTGCAGTTAATTATATCAGTAAGCAAACTTGTAGCACTGCCCTTTGATTACACTTCATGCGCTGATCGTCAACTACCACTTGTAATAGTCATGAGGCAAACGTTAATTATTCTCAGTAAGGCATATAAATCTTGTTCTCTGGGCTGTGTGCATTCTTTCCTATGACAAAAATAAATATAATTGAAGTTAATAGACTGACGGGATACTGTGTGTGTTTGGGTGGAATGTTAAACAGGTTTCATTATGTGGCAATAAAACACTTACGCATAGTCAGTCCTCTTAGTTCATTGCTAGACCTTTTTACGCCTTAATAGACAATCAATCAGTTGTGGCAGGTGCCACTGATAGAAACATTGTGCAGAAATGTGTACTTACTGCTAACCACGATGATTAATAAGGCAAACTCGTCGGTTTCCATGGAGACTAGACTGTCATTTAATCCCTCGATGTGCAGCAAGATTCTTCTTAGTCATTAGACCATATCCTGAGGAAGATCAATCAAGTTCACACTATCTTGTTTTCTTCTTTAAGTGGTTGGCAGCATATGGTTCGCGGAACGCACCACGCCTTCAAAGCAATAATTTTTCTACGATCAATGGGGCCCAATTGTAGCTATGGATTTTCAATTGAAGAAACGTAAGATTCTATGGAATTTGTAACTGATAGATGACTGTAAGGGAAAATTGTGAGGATTACTTCCACTTCTGCTCCATTATCACATATGTGTGAAAATTGCGATAGAAAATCTGAGAAAGTACTAGACTTCAGGTATCGATTAAATTCCAGCAGAATTAGTATAAGAGAGTGGAAGCGCATTATCTAGCGAAATTTATAGAAGAATAGTTAAAATATGAGATTTCAATTATTTTATTATTTTCTCCAAACATCTGAAAATAGAACTAATTAAGGGGTTAGGTATAGCTTACAGGAGTACAATTTTTTTTAAATATTCAACATTACTTTTCTCCATTACTGTAACTTGTACAGTAATGAAAATTTGTATATTTAAAACACTGTAATTCTGCTATTTGAAAAAAATATATATTTTTGTGATTTAAAAAACATTATTTATATACTTTTTTCAAATTTCAAAATGGTGGCAGTTCACCATGCAGTGAACTCATAATCTTGTTAACTTTTTCATTCTCATAACTCATAAACTTGTTAACTTTTTCATATTCTCTCTCTTTTATTTTATTGCTGAAACTCACGTTTACAATATCATGCTCTTTCAACTACATTCCTTAATAAATAATAATATTTTTATTTTGTGTTAGAAGAAAATACTGATATTTGACAATTTTTTAATGAATTTATTTTTTATCAGACAATCTATCAAAGGCAGAGAAATGATTTTGCATCACATTGTAGATATGACATGTATAAATACACACACAAAATTTCATCATAGATCGTTAGATAGTTTTTTACTTATGTGGGAAACGCTTCATCACTGCACAGTGAACTGAATTTTGTAAAAACAAAATGTAAATCATTTTTTTTAAATCGTAAAAATATTTTTTTCATATATCAGAAGGACAGTGTTTTACACGTACTAATTTTCATTATTGTACAAGATACAGTAATTGAGGAAAGAAATGTTAAATATTTCCAAAATTCTACTGCTGTAAGCTGTATCTAAACCGTTAAAAGTATAAAAGGACCAAAAGCAATCACAAGGTTTTATTTTTTATTTTCCTATGAAAATTAATCATTTTCAAACATAAACAAACTCTCCACTCTTATTTATAACTCTTGGATGTTTTACTTTCTTAACTATGGCAGAAGCTTTCTCCATAGATACATCTTTCTTCTTTGACCAGATCCATGAACTCCCACTGTAGCCAACATAGGAAACAATACCACGATTGAAATTATCAGTTAACAAAGTTTAACTGTGCTGTTTATGGCAACATGTAGATTTTTATTTTAAAATGCTATAGGCCTATACCCGTGTCTCCTGGAATTTGTTGAGTATTTTAATATATAGCCTTTTTATGAAAAATATATTTTTTTTTTTTACATACAAGACCAGTTGATATGGAATGACCCAATAATAATGATAATAATGGTCGTAGCATGAACATTTTTTTCTGTTCCCACTCTGTTATTTTTTAATTAATCCCGCAGTGCTTTTTTGGCCGACCCGAATAGCAGTAAGTGCATTTAACAATAACAGTAGAATATTTTTAGATGTTCTATTACATGACCGTGCTCCTAAGGAGGATATAAGGAGTAAATGAGGCGTAATCCTTTAAGGGTTTAGCGGTATCTCTTTGGTTCCGTCTTTTCAAAGCTGTTCGCTAACAGTCTTCAACATAAATCGGACAGTAATCCTGTGTAATCTTAAAGTAGTAGTCTAGATGTGTTACACGAAAAAGATTTAATGCTCTGTAAATAAGCGGTGTGACTGATTTCAGTTCGGAAGCAGTGTGCTTGCATTCTGAGGAGAGAGCAGCTTTCCATATATAATGAGGCACTGAGTTTACATGAAAATGGATGAGTGTGATTGTCAATAAATTTATGAAGTGATGTTGCCAGAACCTGTTGTTATGTTGCACCTCGGCAATTGGCCCAGCGTTGTAATAACGTTGTTTTTCCTCTGTTGACAGGAAAGAGGGATGCCGGTGCCGCATCCAACAATCCACGGCCCGAGCGCCTACATTCCAGTGGAGGAGGTAAGAAATTTCACGATTAAGTACTTGTTATTTCGGCTTACCAGGAGCAAGGAACATGTACTGTATAACTTATCATTTAATAGTACATTATGCAACGAGCCTATAATGGTAGTAATTAAGACGCGAGAATGTTTGTTTATGAAACGAGCGCAAGCGAGTTTCATAATTTTCATACGAGCGTCTTAATTACCATTATAGGCAAGTTTCATACGACTTTTTATGCTCGACCATATTTCTAACTTGAAATTATTCATAAGTATTCATGTTATGGTTATCTAAGTGAAGAGCGGAACTGACCTCCTAATTGTGAGATGTGCGCAGACACGAAAGTATTGATTTTTTCGAGGGACGAATGTCATTGACCTTGATATAACCTAGAGAATAACATGAACATTAATATTGATATAACCTGGAAATTGATTTAGAATTGAAAAACGAGATGACAAATTGAATTTATTTGAATATTATTTACAATTAACGCTAATTATTATAGTAACAGAACATAATCTTCTGCGACAGTATTGGATTTCCAGCCTCCGTGACGTTTCGCTAATTGTCTTTCGATTGCATATCCGAGAATACTCGATACTTGCGCTTTTATAATGGTACAATGGTGATTTCTCATTGGCTGAACAACTGAACTATAATGAATAGGTGTACTTTAATGAGGTGCATTAAAGGGCTACTACCAGGTGTATAATTACTACATCTCGGCATGGTCGAGCGTAAATTAATTTTTTTTTCTATCATACACTAATTATATGTGACGTAACTGTGTCTTAATAACATACATTGAATTACTGCTATTCATTATGTTATTCCAACTAAGCATATGCGATATTGATTAATAACATACGCGCAACAACCCGCAAGCCTTGAAAGCATCAATCCAAAATAGCAGGCGCAAGTTTTGAAAGTGACATTGATTTCGAAATAAACATTAAACCAACTTCAAACATTACACTGAGAGTCATTACCCAGATAAATTTCACAAACTGCACAATCAACAACATGCATTTAAAATAAAATAAATTATTTTTTTTTGTTTACAGTTCAATTTTGCATCATAATGTGCAGTCTTAAAGAGTTTAAAAGAGTGACGTGATTAGTAACAATTGTTATGATAAGAGCGTAAGAAAAATGTAATTTTGTGTTTAAAACAAATTGAAAAAATGTCCTGTACGAAGTAACTATGGAATTAACAACACATTTTCAGCGTCAGAATACTAGCCAATTAAAGAAATGATACTTCTGAATAGTTCATTCTCTATTTGTAACATTTTTTTACCCTTAAAACTAAAATAAAAAGGTATTTTGTAGACAACTTTAAATTATTGTAACTATGAAAATATTGAGAATGGGATATATATATAATTTGTATAACATTTCTGCTCAAAATGTATTCGGAAATTTGCTCCGTAAGTAGCGGTAACTCATCGTGAATCATTCTGTAGAACGTCACATCTTGTGTAATTATACAGAATGAACCGTAATTAATGTCATTAATTTCAGGAGGTTATTCCTTGAGATATTTCAAACAAAAATGCTTAATACAACTTTGCTCATTTTTGCTTTCTTTTCGAGATAAAAATTGTTTTATATGAAACATTTCATAGCGTGTTTTGGGAAAGCCTTTAATTATTTAATCCCCAGTATGCTCAGTAAATTTAAGAGAGCAGTGTATTATGACAATAAATATTTGAAAGAACTTTAGTTTTGTCCTTTAAATGTGCAGACATTTGATTCGAACAAATGAAGGGTTCAGAACCATAGTGGGCCAAGCGCCATTTACTAAAACCGTAGAAAACAAGGGTTAAAATGAAGTTATTACCATAATTCAATGGAAATATAGCAAGTAATGTAAAGTATACACATTAAAACTAAATGATATGTCAATCTTCATTAAACTATGGTATTCACTTAACTTTAACCCTTGGTTTCTCTGTTTTTAATAAATGGCGCTTGGCCCACTATAGCTCTGAACCTTTCAAATGTAACCTTTCGTCAAGGGAGATGTACTGCCTGATAATAGATGTACGCATCAGCCAAAACCTCAATCAAAGGTGTCAGAGTTCATTTGCTTTGCTTGCTTACTTATTTACTTACTGGATTTTAAGGAACCCGAAGGTTCATTGCCGCCCTCACATAAGCCCGCCATAGGTCCCTATCCCGAGTAAGATTAATCCAGTCTCCATCATCATATCCTACCTCCCTCAAATCCATTTCAATATTATCCTCTCATCTACGTCTCGGCCTCCCCAAAGGTCTTTTTCCCTCTGACCTCCCAACTAACACTCTATATGCATTTCTGGATTCGCCCATACGTGCTACATGTCCTGCCCATCTCAAACATCTGGATTTAATGTACATAATTATGTCAGGAGAAGAATACAATACGTGCAGTTCTGCGTTGTGTAACTTTCTCCATTCTCCTGTAACTTCATCCCTTTTAGCCCCAAATATTTTCCTAAGTACCTTATTCTCAAACACCCTTAACCTCTGTTCCTTTCTCAAAGTAAGAGTCCAAGTTTCACAACCATAAAGAACAACCGTTAATATAACTGTTTTAAAAATTCTAACTTTCAGTTTTTTTGACAGCAGACTGGATGATAAAAGCTTCTCAACCGAATAATAACAGGCATTTCCCATATTTATTGTGTGTTTAATTTCCTCCCGAGTATCATTTAAATTTGTTACTGTTGCTTCCAGATATTATTTTTCCACTTCTTCAAAGGATAAATGTCCAATTTTTATATTTCCATTTCGTACAATATTCTGATCACGAGACATAATCATATACTTTGTCTTTTCGGGATTTACTTCCAAACCTATTTATTTACTTGCTTCAAGTAAATCATTTGCTTTGCTAATGCCAAAAATTCTTTCACTTTTACTTTTCCAATTTTGCTACGACAAACTTTACTGTTTTAATTTTCTCGCGGCTCATCGGTTGAAAATGGCTGATTTACACATTCGCTGAACAATTACAAGCGTCGTTCTAGACGGCGTCCGCGTCGGCGTGCGGGGCCTTGACTGAAATGCCCCGTGTTACACAGCCTTGTGCCACAATAGTTTGTGGATCATGCCAAAATATCGCCATTCTAAATCCACACTAACAGCTCGCAATGAAATTAATCTCCGACGCTGCGGGATGCCGCATCAGTAAAGCGGTGCGGTTATTTCTATTCTGCGCCATTAAAAATAATTGAGACTTGAGCAGCGTTTAATCTCAGTTTCATAGTTACGCTTCATGAGAGACTGGTCATCTTGTATAAAAATATATACAAACCGCGTTCAGCTCTGCGGAATACAGAGCAGGTAAACAACTCGAACGTATAAGAGTGTGCTCCTTATTTTGAGGTGTAAGCCAGTTGAGATTTTGTTGGGGTAGATCCCTGAATATTGCATTTGTCGGCAGAAAGGTATTTATGAGAACGTAGCAAGATTATTGGACAGAATATTTAATAAAATGATACTTTATTAATTGCTGCGTAAACGAAAGATTTTTCAATATATACAGGACCTTCGAAAAAGTATTCAATATTTTGAGAGGTGGTGATATTCATGAAAACAACAAAAAAAATCTAGTAAAGATTGATCCTAAAATTAATACCTTACGAAATATGAGTACTTATTCATCAACATGACAGATGTTCCATTGAAGAAAATGCAGTATTATGAGAGGTGGCAATATTCATCAAAACAAGAAAAAAATATAATAAACATGGGTCCTGAAATTAATATCTTAGGAAATATCAGTACTTGTTTATCAGCAGGTTAGGAGATGTTCCATTGAAAAAAATACAATATTATGAGAAGTGGTAATATTCATCAAAATAAGATAAAAGTCTAACATGGGTCCTAAAATTATGAAATATCAGTACTTGTTTATCAACAGGATAGTAGATATTCCATTGAAAAAAATGTAATATTTTGAGAAGTGGTAATATTCATCAAAACAAGAAAAAAGTCTAACATGGGTCCTAAAATAAAAAAAATATCAGTACTTGTTTATCAGTCGGAGAGGAGATGTTCCATTGAAAAAATGTAATATTTTGAGAAGTGGTAATATTCATCAAAACAAGCAAAAAGTCTAACATGGGTTCTGAAATTAATATCTTACGAAATATCAGTACTTGTTTATGAACAGGTAGGAGATGCTCCATTGAAAAAAATGCAATATTATGAGAAGTGGTAATATTCATCAAAACAAGAAAAAAGTCTAACATGGGTCCTAAAATTAATATCTTGTGAAATATCAGTACTTATTTATCAACAGGACGGGAGATGTTCCTTTAAAAAATCAGTATTATGAGAAGTGGTAATATTCATCAAAACAAAAAAAGTCCAATAATTATATTAATTTTGGCACATGTTTATTAGACTTTCCGTCTTGATTAAATCAAACAAATTTTTTTGAATACTACCACCACTCAGAATATTGAATGCTCCGTTTTTTAAAACGAAAATCACATTGAGCATATCCTATGATGTTGTTGAACAAGTACTCAAGATATTAATTTTAGGAACAATGTTCATTAGACTTTTCGTCTTGATTTCATGAATACTTCCACCACTCAGAATATTGAATGTTCCTTTTTTAAAATGAAAATCACATCGAACATATCCTATGATGTTGAACAAGTACTCAATACCCATGTTTATTAGACTTTTCGTCTTGATTTGTTCAATACTACCACCATTCAGAATATTCAATGCTCCTTTCTTAAAAATGAAAATCACGTCGAGCATATCCTGTGATGTTGGTGAACAAGTACTCAAGATATTAATTTTAGGACCAATGTTTATTAGACTTTTCGTCTTGATTTGATGAATACTACCACCATTCAGAATATTGAATGCTCCTTTTCTAAAATAAAAATCACATCGAGCATATCTCATGATGTTGTTGAACAAGTATCAAGATATTAATTTTCGGACCAATGTTTATTAGACTTTTCGTCTTGATTTGATGAATACTACCACCATTCAGAATATCGAATGCTCCTTTTCTAAAATGAAAATCACATCGAGCATATCTCATGATGTTGTTGAACAAGTATCAAGATATTAATTTTCGGACCAATGTTTATTAGACTTTTCGTCTTGATTTGATTAATACTACCACCACTCAGGATATCGAATGCTCCTTTTCTAAAATGAAAATCACATCGAGCATATCTCATGATGTTGTTGAACAAGTATCAAGATATTAATTTTCGGACCAATGTTTATTAGACTTTTCGTCTTGATTTGATTAATACTACCACCACTCAGGATATCGAATGTTCCTTTTTTAAAATGAAAATCACATCGAGCATACCCTATGATGTTAAACAAGTACTCATATCTCGAAAGATATTAATTTTAGGACTCATGTTTATTAGACTTTTCTTCCTCTTTTGAAGAATACTACTATCCCTCAAAGTATTGAATGCTTTTTTTTTGTAACATCCTGTATACCGAGTGTCCCATTTCTCCCCCTACAATCTTCATAAATAAAGATCATATTCGCATATTCCTCGCAATTTGCCGTAGCTTATGTGAACCGCGCGTTAGGATTAATTTGAAGACGGGTTATCTTTTTGCGTACTGTTGCAGGTACGTACTCGTAGATGCCAGTGTTTGCCCACAAGGGCGGGGCTGCGCACCGATTGCCCCAGGCTGGGTATATCGCCTCGCTCCCACCTTTCTGTGTGCTGCCAGTTGTGGTCAATTGAGAAACTCGCTTCGCAGCGCACTTCCTCTTAGAGTGCCCATAAATCGCCTGCAAGGTGTCGGTCTGTCGGCAGACTCTTTGTCGGAGTCATGTTTTATGGGTCGTTAGCATTCTCCAGGACATTCTTGTAACCATTTCAGTTTGTTTACACGTCTGCTCTAGTGGACAATATCGAGAGACTTGATTTGCACAACACGTTATAAATGCCTCAGGTGACACTTTTAACACCTTATTATATTGGGTAAGGTTACTTGTAAAGTGTGCGGGAGACTTAAAAAATAAAAAATTCTTTTGTCCAGTCTTTGCTATACCGAAGTGCAAAGTGCAATCGGAACAAATTGACTGTGGAGTAAGCCACATTGTACAGTGTTTGTTTGGGACGTGGATATGTCTTTAAAATCAGTACCCTCTAGACAAATTTGGGCGAGTAAAAAAAAAAAAGTATAGAACGCATCTTGAAGTCAGTATAGTCTTCTTAATTTTAAAATCCCGTAAGTCCAATTTTTCCAGACTGTTGAAATCCGTATATATCTTAAAAATGCATCTGCTGATATCATGTCGTAACTCTGCAAATGTTTCTATACTTTATAAGTAACAAATGCATAACAGTTGTTATACCTTATTTTATTTCAAGGAGTGCAGTTCGGTGGCTCCTTTGAACACCCACTTACTGTTATTGCAAGTTATCTTGAACCTTCTGAGCGGGGTCAGAGGGGCAGAGGGAAGGAAGCGCGTAACGCGGGTGGAGCCAACTGAGTTGTTTGCGCATGCTCCGCATCATAATCTCTTGTCAAGAAACATAGAGCTATTTCCTTCACTGCGTACCAGTAGTGTTAACATGGAGCAGCAACCACAGGGTAGTAATTATGGTGAAATCACACCACCGCGGAGAAAAAGTAACATAGCCGAGAAAGAGAAATTATCGCAAATATAATAAAATTAAGCGTTGCGAGGAGGAAAAATTAAACACATATTTGCTGGAACCTCTTGCTAAGGAATATGAGAGAGCGGCTAAATACTCTGGCAAAAGTATTAATTCCGTGAAGAGAATTAAAAATGATATTGAATTACAACCGAATGAACCTCATACTACTCCGGGAAAGAATAGGTATGTAATGTTTAGAAATTATTGCTATAATAGTTATGCACAATAGTGTGTGTATTGAGATCGACATAATGAATTACTGTTGCAAGTTATTATTTTCTTATAGTTCTACTAAACATATTATTTCATTCCAGAATTAGACTTGTGTAAAGTTAAAGTGGACGACTTCGATCAACATGTTATTCGGGATACAATCGAAGAATTCTATCGTGTTCAGAAAGTGGTACCTACGATTAAGAAGATAATTCCGAATGGATGATGCCAGTGACGAAATAATTAATTTTGGAACAAGCGATGATGGCAGCAATGATAGGGATATGGATTGTGTATAATTGTAAATTAATGTAAATTCAAATAATAAGCCTGTAAAATATTGTTATAAAAATATGTACATATTAGCTGAAGTTGTAAGTCATGCAGGCCTATATAATGTATAGAAGTAGCTGTAGTAACTCCGCCATTGCCGGTCCCCAGCCCGCTTGAGAGAGGAGTGTATACACGATTATATTTAAATCTTACTCATTACAGGTTAATTAAAGCTTGCTACGAAACTATGTTCTCCTCTCAAAACCGGAGTATCGAGAGAAGATGATGTCTGTATTGAACCAAGTTCTTTTACAGTAGAGACCCGTAAGATAAAAGAACCAACGTTTTCTGAAAAGAGTCACGTTACCCGAGGGAGGGGCATCCTTGCCGTGTCGTTATGTTCCAAAGACGGACTTAGGGGATGTAAGGTTCAAGATAACTTGCAATGACAGTACAGATTTATGACTTCCTACACAAACAACTCTGACAATTCCATCCTGTCCCCTCGTCCCAACATTGCACAGTTGCCACAATCCTGGTGATCGTTGAAATGAGACTGACGGGATTCTTGGAATTCGGAAAAGATGCGACAACTCGGCCTCCACGTGGATTTGACGGGAACCTGTCAATTCTTCTGAATGAGGGTTGTGATTGGTTACTAAGAAGAGAAGACAAGATATCCGTCACAGTAAGGAAGACATTTATTTATGACAACCAATTAGTAGGGGGAGTAGAAGGTTTGTCGGCAAAGTCCTTTCTATGAAACTGCACTCCATGAATATATATATATATATATATATATATATATATATATATATATATATATATATATATATATATAGAGAGAGAGAGAGAGAGAGAGAGAGTATAGACGAGATATGAAAAGAATAGGAAGTGATTTTGCTCTTTTGTGCGATTTCCTGAAATGCAGTTACGAGATTTTATAAGTAAACCGACGATATCTCCACACTGCAACATGGTAGAACCACAGTCTAGTATATACAGTCACGAAGCTCATTACGTAGTAAATATGCATCCATAGATAGTTGCCAACCACTAGGATCGCTACTATCGCCTCTTTTCAGACAATGTGAAATATTACCGGCACAGTCTGTTGTTCCTAGCACCCTGCCAGGCGACGATAGAAAACAAACATGAGAAAACAAATGAATGAGATGCATAAACAATTGAATGCTCTTTCATATTTAAGTATAAAAATATAGGAGTGTCATTTGAAATTTCAAAGTGGAGGTGGCTGGGGGGTGAGAGGTGAAATCTAAACTGCAATTAAGCCCGGTTTCAGACTTCCCCCTCAGTATCTAAATTGACGTGTTTTTTTTTGTTTAAATTAAATTAAATTTAAATAATTAGTTATTTAGACCGGGAAGTTTTGGAATGAAAGCCCTGTATTTCGTTATTGATACGCATAGGCCTATGGATATGCACAGTCGTTTTCGTTCTCGATTTATTGTAAAACAGAAATCTTCACGTTCACATCCTCCGCTTCCCATTCTCGTTCTCGTTCTCATTCCTGGTTTATTAGGGACCGGCCTTTACCAGTAGCCAGTTCATTGCGCGCTTAATGCACGTAACACAGGTTTAGGTTAGGAAATATGTTGTGACCACTAACCTGTACTGCTTGGTTGTAGAATTCTCCACCCCGTCCACTGAAGCAGTGTTCATGCTCTTTGCCGAGAAAATGTAATGGAATATTTTCAAGAGAACAATGCGGCTTCTTTGTGGATGTACACGTTAGATTTCCTGATTGATAAGATTCAATATGAAGGCGCTGCCCTTTGTTGCGAGATGAGCACTCAGCCTGGCGTGTAATTATCAAAAAGTGAGCAGCTCTTAATTTCTGGTTTCATTACAGCGAAATCTGTACTATGTAGTTGTATAGTAACAACTAATTACACAGCTATGAAGTGGAACATCGCGTTGGTAGAGGGGAGTGAGAGATCGACTACTCTCACGGTTTCGGAACTTTGGCTCATTCTGTCTCCGCTCATACGGAAATTGTGTGAACTTATCCTGTAAATAAAGTAATAGCGAAATCTCTCGTTCATGTGGCAAGCGTGCCTTCCTTAAGGGGAAGAACGTACAGGAATGACTAAATATGCATCAAATTTTTTTTTTTTCATTTCTAGCCTAAAAATACGATTACTTCATAGCATTGACTTCATTTGAGCAAAATGTTAAGGTCGTTAGGAACAAAATAATTGCCTTTACCGCATTTTGACAAGTGTGCGCTCACACTTCTCCGTTGAATATCCGAAGTTTGTTCATTTTACATTTTTTTTAACATTTAATATGTAATATCTCAGTCAATAATAGAGATAATTGAATACAATTTTCAGAGTATATTCTCACATTATGCATGAATTTATTCTGTAAGAAGAAATTGTAAAATTGAAAATTAAAGAATAAGTTAAAAATAGACGTGTAATTTTGCTTTCTGTTCATAAAACTGCAAAATAAAAATAAAAATATAAAAATTAAAATTTCTAAAAACCATACAAAATTGATTAGCGTTCTTTTAGCTTTCATTTAAGACAAGATTTGTGATTCTGTGGTATTCTTGAGAGCAGATATATAATTTTCTTTATAATACTTCATTTTTTTGCATTTTTTGTCTGTGACTGTAGCATAAAGGGCAATAGTGAAAATGTATTTAAAAGGCTTCATACATTGATATAGAGGCTCTACTTAAAATAGTATGAGAAAAGAGATTTCCTGTACATCCTTCCCCTTAAATCCGTTTTTTAACGACAACATAGTCTTCTTGGTAGCTCAATTTGCTATGTCTGCGGAGTGCGGACACGGGTTCAAATCCTGACGTTGGCGGAGTCGCATTTGTCGTGGATAAAACCTAGGAATCCACCGCTGTAGAGTTAAGATCCGTTTCACACATACACTGCCACCGTTCAAACGCACCGTTTACACGGTTCAAGCGATGCGCTACTGAAGTTTCTAAAATTTACAATTTTTTATGTAGTGAGTTGAAATTTTTACTGAATAGGCCTATGCACATCATTATCATAATCACACATTGTAAATTTTAATATTTTCTGAAAAACACTTTTTAAAAATTTAAACTTATTTTATTTATTTTTCTTAATGAAAATCGTATTTATAAAAATAATATATTTTTTAAAACTCTAATTTTTTCTTAAAGCTAACACTGCATATTGTGCAAGGGAGCATTATTAATGTCGTACTCCAATTTGCTCAACAGTAATCTCACTAAAGGTTTTGAAATAAAAATAAAAATTCGAGTGAAATTTAATTGACTGTTACACGATTAGAAGAAAGTGTATAAAGATTACAAGAAATAAAGTACTCTAATACAATAAAATAGATATTAATTGACTTACTAAAATTATATTTCACTAATGTTATCTTCACTAAAACGTTTGAACGGAGCCGCCATTTTGAGTCGACTATATGCGGGAAACAAATGATGATCGTAAAGCATGTTTTATAATACCGTAAAGAATTTGAAGTTTGAACTGTTGGAAAACAAAGAAACAAATGCTAGGGAAGTGATGAAAATAAACAAATGCTAGAAAAGTGATAAAATTGTAGCGTTAAACAACCATCATTTGCTTTTTTTTAGTTGGTTATTTAACAACGCTGTATCAACTACTAGGTTATTTAGCGTCGATGAGATTGGTGATAGCGAGATGATATTTGGCGAGATGAGGCCGAGGATTCGCCATAGATTACCTTGTATTCACATTACGGTTGGGGAAAACCTCGGAAAAACCCCAACCAGGTAATCAGCCCAAGCGGGAATCGAACCCGCGCCCGAACGCAACTTCAGACCGGCAGACAAGCGCCTTAACCGACTGAGCCACTCCGGTGGCTGCCATCATTTGTTAAGACACGTCCTTTCGTACTATTTTATTGGCCAAAAGTAGTATGACGTAGTAAAAGTGTAATAGTAATTTTAAAAATATATATAATTTCTTTAATGTTGAAACATTAATAAAAATGATACTGCTGTACGTATAATTATCTAGCAGTGAAACTATGCTGAATAAAGCCAATAAAATGTTCTATTTCACAACAGACATATTAATGAATAAGTATGCCAAGTTCCACCACTCTACAGAAAAATAAAATGAATACTTGTCGTTGAAAACGTAGCAATTTTTTGAGATAATTAAATTTATTTTTTTTTTGTTACACATACCTCGTAGGCTATATTAACACAACTTCTACCAGTTATATGGAAGTATACTTATAATTAAGACATTGAGATAAAATTTTCATGAAACCTTAAATTTTTTTGCAAGAAAATAAAAAAGTCGACTATTTTCAGTAGCGCATCGCCTTAAAGGACGAAGATTATAGTAGCACATTCACATGAACTGGTGTCGTTTATACGGTAAGCGGCCAGCGTAATGTCGCATCGCGAGCGTCGTTAAATTAAACATAATTGAATTTAAATTTAATTTCCATAAAAATACCTCGCTTGCAGATTGCAGTCTTTCCATGTTAGTAATATGAAGTGGAGCTAGGAAGGAACAAACAAGCGTGATACATTTTATCCAATTGCGAAGCTCTTAAGAGACTCTTGAGGCTTAGCCTATCCAAAAAAATTGAGTTTTATCTAGTAACAGTAAACCTATAAGTTCGTAATAACAATGTATCGTAACACTTGGTTTCACTCCGATCCTTCCATATATTTACTTCACTGTTGGCAGTCAGTTCAGTGCGAGGCTTGTGGCAGCTACGATCTTGACTCGCAAGCTTGAGAGGGGACCGGTGAGGGGTTATCGATTCACTAAATCTCCGTACGAAAGGAGGCTAGCCTTCCATCAGAATAATACGTTGCGCTATATTGATGTTCTCTGAAAGCGCTGCGTTGTTGAATGTTAGTTTAATCAAAAGTGCATGGGCGCGTGTGTTACATGTTAATTTTGTGTGAAATGGCTCATACTGAGAGCACATTGAGGTCATTATTTGTAGAATTAAAAGAGAAACCGTTTTCAAGTTGTACGTATGAAACAAAATGTGCTTAGAAAGATAGGAGATCGACACCATATTTGCATGTTGAAATAGCCGATGGGGAAAGACAAAATATAAGTTTTCAATTGTCTTAATAGAAAAAGGAGCATCTTCTGCGGGGCTCTGGAGAAAGAACTAAGGAAGAGACTAGTGAAGTGCTTTGCGTGGAGTGTAGCATTGTATGAGGGCAGAAACATGGACTTTACGACGAAGTGAAGAGAAGCGACTAGAAGCATTTGAAATGTGAATATGGAGAAGGATGGAGCGTGTGAAATGGACAGACAGAATAAGAAATGAAGCTGAGTTGGAAAGAATGGGTGAAGAAAGAATGATGCTGAAACTGATCAGAAAGAGGAAAAGGAATTGGCTGGGTCACTGGTTGAGAAGAAACTGCCTTCTGAAGGATGCGTTAGAAGGAATGGTGAACGGGAGAAGAGTTCGGGGCAGAAAAAGATATCAGATTATAGACGGCATTAAGATATATGGATCATATGAGGAGACAAAGAAGGCAGAAACTAGGAAAGACTGGAGAAAGCTGGGTTTCCAGTGAAAGACCTGCCCGTGGGGAGAACAGCATGAATGAATGAATTGTATAAGAAATGCCCTTGGCTAACAGGATACTCCGAGACAAATGAGTTCTATTGTTTTAGTTGGGGCTGAGAGGGATGAAGTTACAGGAGAATGGAGAAAGTTACACAACCCAGAACTGCACGCATTGTATTCTTCACCTGACATGATTAGGAACTTTAAATCCAGACGTTAGAGATGAGCGAATCCAGAAATCCATATAGAGTATTATTTGGGAGGCCGGAGGGAAAAAGCCCTTTGGGGACGCCCAGACGTAGATGGGAGTATAATATTCAAATGGATTTGAGAGAGGTGGGATATGATTGTAGAGACTGGATTAATCTTGCACAGGATAGGGACCGATGGCGGGCTTATGTGAGAGCGGTAATGAACCTTCGGGTTCCTTAAAAGCTATAAGTAAGTGTTCTGTTTGTGGGTGAAAATGAATTGTCGTCATCTTCTTGTGAGGTCTGTGTCAGAAAAAAATTCTATAGAAAAGCCGAGAAACATAACATCTACTCTATAAAAAGATGCAAGGCTAGCCTTCCATCAGAATAATTTTTCATTTATTTTATTTTGTATTTTTCATTTATATCTATATCTGTGTCTTTTATTTGTCTGTTCTTTTTTTTTCCTTATCTTATTTTCCATTTTAATTTGTATTTACACTTGTATCTGTTTCATCTCTTTTTTCATGTTATATGCAATTCTATGTATTTTTTAACGAATATCTGTACTGTCTATTGTAAATGGGGCTTTGCCATGTTATAGGCATAAATAAATAAATAAATAAATAAATAAATAAATAAATAAATAAATAATACGTCGCGCTATATTGTTGTTCTCCGAAAGCGCTGCGTTGTTGAATGTTAGTTTAATCAAAAGTGCATGCTTGCATGTGTTGCATATTAATTTTGTTATTTTGTAGAATGAAAAGAGAAATCGTTTTGAAGTTGGACGTATGAAACAAAATGTGCTAACAAAGCTAAGAGATCGACACCATATTTACATATTAAAATAGCGGATGGGGAAAGACAAAATAGAAATTTTCAGTTGTCATTGTATAAGAAATATCCTTAACTAACAGGGTGCTCCGAGACAAATAAATTATATTGTTTTACCTGGAAAATATTTGGGGGTAAGGGTGATGAAGTTACAAGAGAATGGAGAAAGTTACACAACGTAGAACTGCACTCGTCTTCACCTGATATAATTAGGAACATTAAATCCAGACGTTAGAGATGGGCAGGTCATGTAGCACCTATGGGCGAGTCCAGAAATGCATATAGAGTGTTATTTGAGAGGCCGGAGGGAAAAAGATCTTTGGGGAAGCCGAGACGTAGATAGGAGTATAATATTCAAATGGATTTGAGAGAGATGGGATATGATGGTAGAGACTGGATTAATCTGGATAACCTATGTATATAATTATTTATTAACAATTATTTTTGTTCATTGTGGAGTCCAATCTAGGCTGACCTCAATTCAATGCCATGTATTGTATTTATATTTTATTTAGAAATGATCTGTATAGCGCTAAATGCGCTGATCGATCAATAAATTATTTTTAAAAAATCTGGATAGGGATTGTTGGCAGACTTATGTGAGGGCGGCAACGAACCTTCGGGTTCCTTAAAAGCCATAAGTAAGTAAGTATTCTGTTTGGAAGTGAAAATGAGTGGTCATCTTGTAGCCTATGATCTGTGTCACAACAAATGTTGATAGAAAAGCCGAGAAATATCTGCTGTATAAAAAGATACAAGGTTAGCAGATTTTTCCAGCTTACCCAGTATTTAGGCTACGGCTCCACTAGCTGCATTCGACAGCTGCTGTGAGCTGCAGTCTTCTGCCTAAAATGGAATACACGCAAAACAAGTGTAGGTGGCTATATGGGCAGTATTTCACTGCGCCTAACAGAATTTCGGCGGCAGTACCAAGGTCTACTGCCAGGGGAATAGAACATGTGCCGTTATTTGTCGCCGAAGCCTGGCTCCACTGGCCGTGGTAGTCCTCCTATTTCCAATTATCCGTGAGGCGAAACATCCCCTGTATATGAGCGTTATTACTTGGTATGCTCAATTACTTACTTACAAATGCCTTTTAAGGAACCCGCAGGTTCATTGCCGCCCTCACATAAGCCCACCATCGGTCCCTATCCTGTGCCAGATTAATCCAGTC
This sequence comes from Periplaneta americana, assembly GCF_040183065.1. Classification (NCBI taxonomy): domain Eukaryota; kingdom Metazoa; phylum Arthropoda; class Insecta; order Blattodea; family Blattidae; genus Periplaneta; species Periplaneta americana. The sequence goes on along the minus strand of NC_091120.1, from coordinate 181,645,336 downwards.
TCTATCATCGTATCCCACCTCCCTCAAATACATTTTAATATTATCCTCCCGTCTACGTCTCGGCCTCCACAAAGGTCTTTTTCCTTCTGGTCTCCCAACTAACACTCTATATGCATTTCTGGATTCGCCCATACGTGCTACGTGCCCTGCCCATCTCAAACGTTTGGATTTAATGTTCCTAATTATGTCAGGTGAAGAATACAATGCGTGCAGTTCTGCTTTGTGTAACTTCCTCCGTTCTCCTGTAATTTCATCCCTCTTAGCCCCAAATATTTTCCTAAGAACCTTATTCTCAAACACCCTTAATCTCCGTTCTTCTCTCAAAGCGAGAGTCGAAGATTCACAACCATACAGAACAATTACTTCGTATGCCTAGAACAAAATTCCGACATCCGGTAGAACTAAACAAATTTAGCTGGATATTCCCTAAGTTTGTGATGCATTGCAGCAAACATGCCTTCATGTTTTTCTGTTGCTTAATATTGGATGTATCCACCATTTTCTTTGATACAATCTTCGACGACAGCGAACCAATAGCAAACATACAATCACCTTGATAAATACTCGTAGTGTGCTCATTTTCATTGCAATTTTTGCTTCATCTTATAGTACACAAAGAACATCAAACGCTGTTTTCAGCTGGCAGCCGGGCCAGAGCACAGCGGAGCAGTAGACTACGGCTTTCAAACGCAGAGAATTTACATTAAGTAGAGCCACCTTCTTGCAGTACAAATCTAGGCAGTAGAATGCAGCTCACAGCAGCCGTCAAACACAGCTAATGGAGCCCTAGCCTTACACCGTATCTTCGCCACTGCCTCTTACCGCTCTTTACAGTGCAGTTGGTAGCGCTTGGATTTCTGCATACCGCAATGAGCCGTATTCTTGAACTCTGCGACTGGCTGTTGCAGTGGCCAATACGTTCGAGTTGACCTCAAATCTGTGACAGATACATCATTCCCCATCGTGAAATAATTAAACCCTCTGTGAGAGGCAGTTAGAACCGGTGCATAATAGCGCGTGATTTGTTCTGCGTGGCTTATAAATATCAAGTTAAAAATATCCCTCATTTTATATGGACGGGGAGGAGATGATGAAGCGGATATTATTCTGAAACTGTCACGTCTTCAGATCGCCTATTTAACAACCGCACTGCGGTTACTAGCTGTGAATGAGAAATTAAATACGTGAGGACAGGAGAGATCAGCAGATCTGATACAGCGCTTATGTTTGCGATTTTATGCTGTTATAACGAGTCAGAAAGCATGTTCAAGAGCCGGATCGCACCGGTTAAGCCGATCCGGTAGCGAATTCACACCGGTTAACACCTCTTCAGTAATACGTAGAGTGAGCAAGGTAAATAATGGTTAGCAGAGATTGTAATCTGTGTAAACGACGTAAGAAATTTTTTCATTCATATTTTATCAGAGCTATTACTCCTGTTCCTACTGCCTCACATTTTTCCATCTTTTTTTTTTTCACACATACCTATTAATACTGCCAGTAAGATGCCGCTGTTCTTCTTGACCTACCTTCTCTCCTGATACCATTATTAATACTAAGTTAATACTACTATAATGGCTGGTATGCATAAAGTTGAAGTAAATGCTATTACTAAGGTTATCGTAATATATGCTTCGGTCTTTATGTATAAAAATCCATAGTAAATTCTTTCCTGTGTAGTACCAGAAAGTTGATCTAGAAGGCCGTATTTATGCTAGAATTCTTAGTATAAACTACTATTTTTATGCATAACAATAAATATATACTTCCACTTTTAAGTGTAAACTAAGAAAAATCGTAGTCTGCCCTGTTTAAGACTTCGCTAGATCAGCATAAACATTTGTACGTTTTCAATTGGCAGAATTTATGCAAATTCGCGCTAGAAAATCCTTAAAATCCTTAAAAATCGATAATGTGTTAAATTGGAAAAATCATATTAAAGAAATTACTCCCAAACTAAATTCAGCTTGTTTTGCTATTAGATCTGTGCAAAAGATAGTAAATATCAGTACCTTAAAAACAATATACTTTGCACACTTCCGCTCGGTAATGAGTTTTGGAATAATATTCTTGGGAAATTCCACAGATAGTAACAGTATATTTCTATTACAAAAAGTGTAATTAGAATAATAGTAGGTGCCAAATCTAGGGAATCGTGTAGGACTATTTTAAAAAAACTACAAATAATGCCCATGGCTTGTCAGTATATCTTTTCATTAATAATCTTCCTCGTGTGTAATCGTGAAACTTTGTAACTAATTCAACAGTTCATAGCATAAATACACGTCAAAAAATGACTTTCATACTCCATCGGCAAGTCTATCGTGCTATCAAAAAGACTGCATTATATGACAGTAAAAATTTTTAATAGCCTCCCTATCGATGTAAAAAATGAAACTCATAACATATGATTATTTAGGGCCAAATTAAAGAAGTACCTGATTTCTCACGCCTTCTATTCTGTAGGTGAATTCATGACATTCAGTAACACTTCTCGTCTGTATATATTTCATCTAGACTGTGACTATAAATTAAGACTTTATAATAGTATTAAGTATTTTGACTTGTTCCGTATTCTAGCTGTAAAGCAATGTATGAATACCATGGAATGTTAATAAATACAATACAATACAATACAATACAAGGTGATTATAAGAAGTATAGGTTTTACAAATAAAAAATGTTATATGATCGATTTTTGTAATGGACTACTCAGATGTTGATTTGGAGATAACTGGAATTTTGTTAGTTGATTTTTGTTATTATTATTTAAAATATATTTTTAGCAAAATGATTCTATGACGTATTTATAATACATTTAATTTACGTGAAAAAACTCCGTGTGTGGGTAATGTTTTAGCTCACATGTAAATTTTAATGACTAACATTTTGGGCCTATCTGCTTTATGTCTAATTTTGGCTTTACTTGACATGTTATTCATTTTCTTCGTAATGTGCTTTTCGTTAATTTTTTTCTGCTGTAAACTTTCACCTGAACAGAATGAATGGCTTTTTCTTTATCACTTTTTGCGGCAGAAGTTTGCGACTTGTTTAATAATGCTGGGTATTTTTTAGTAGATTAACCAACAGGAATTGTTCTCATTCTCTCTCTTCTACGTTTCCCACTTCATCGTAATTGTCCATTTTCGTGTTAAACTAACCAAATTTTGAGGACAACAATCAATTTTCTCACCAAGAAATTAACACAAATGTATGGAAGACGAAAACTAACGAACCATCACGGATAAACCCGAAGTACTATCGATAATCGGTATAATCGAATACCCTTGATAGTGTATACTAACTTCGCGTAGTAAATACTTCGTAGTAGTAGTATCAGGTTTATGCATACAAAACGAAGTATATAGTTGTACTTCAAGTATTTTCTACGGTCAAAGCAAAAGGTAATACTACAACTATGCATACTAACCAATGTTTTTCATGCGGCGTTATTCGTACTTCTCATCTTCTTCGTGGCTTCAAGACTATTTTGTCTGGGCGCATGTAATATTTAAATGACCGTAACTAAGAGCGATTATTGAGTCTGAGAGCCGATTTCACCAATATGTTACTAATCCACAATTAACTAATTGTAATTTAACTTAAATGCGGAATTATGTATTAAATATGAATGAGGTCTCGCCCACCTCATTATATTTTGCTCGACTAGTATGACTAGTCAGTCCGTTTTTATACCATTAAGTACGAGAAAATTCGTACCGGCACCGGGAATCGAACCCAGGACCTCTCAGCTGTGCGCGCTGAGTGCTCTCTAACCAACTGAGCTATGCCGGGACCCGATTCACGACGCCGGCCGTTGTTAACAGTTTAAAGAAACTGTTGTTGAATATGGCCATAAAGTCATGTAATATGCGCTCCTGTACATATATGACGTGTATCGTCTTAAGTGCAGGCAGTAAGGCCGTAACACGATACTACGAGAGGAGTTCGGCCGGCGTCGTGAATCGGGTCCCGGCATAGCTCAGTTGGTTAGAGAGCACTCAGCGCGCACAGCTGAGAGGTCCTGGGTTCGATTCCCGGTGCCGGTACGAATTTTTCTCGTACTTAATGGTATATTAAATGCGGAAGTTAAATCACATTTAATTCGTTTGTATTTCACCAAATTAATACGCATTTAAATAATATCAATTATTTTAATTCCCAATTACGCCTTCGGAATCATAGTAAAATCGTAATTTCGAAAGCCGTGTGCCTTGTTAATGTAAGCAGTGACCTATATAGTGAGTTCATTTCTTATATTACAACAATAAAATGACATCATAAACAGAGGTAACCTCAAAACATATTAAATTCATGAAAACAAAAAGACGGATGTTCAGACTTCAAGAAGAAAAGAAGAAAGGTTGACAATAAGTAGAAAGAGATTTCAATGCAAAAGAACCTCATCCCAGTGTCTTCAGCGGTATTGAAGACAAAATGGGATAATATGGAAATAGATGCAAGGAAATATCATGCAACAAGCAAAATGGAGAGAATTCATGTGCGTGCGCCTGTTCCTAACCATTTGCCTACATCAGTTTTATTCCTTTACTCTAAATCTCGCTCGGCGAACGAGTTTACATGATGGATTAAAGTGCGTCACCTTCGAAATACGGTGTGTTTGCCAGTTTCGGACGAGTTTACATTTCCCCACAAAAGAATGGCCAAGGAAACGTCAGCAGTTACGAATCTCCTCGTAAGAAAATTATTTTATTGTAGTTCATAATGACTGGAAGAAAAAGTAGTTTACGAAAACTAGTATTGGAAAAAATTGTTACAAAAAACATAAAAACACAAGAACACAAAAAATACATAACACTAACATACGAAAACAAAAACACACACAAGATCGCATCTTCATTCAAGAAATTAAACTACAATAACGCATACAGAACACAAAAAACATACAAAAGTATCTCAACTCACAAACAAACAAATACAAACTAAAAGATGTAAGTTATACAAACTCACATGCAATAGCTGCAACCACTTCTACATCGCACAGACAGGCAGATCATTTCAAACATGTTACAAAGAACATCACAGCCATAACCAAATCACAAAACACTTCTACATACGCAAAACACATCACAAACGTCAACCACACCTACAGTAACATAAACACAGACATGGACATTCTATATATCCAACCGAAAAACCAAGACTAAACACATTAGAACAATACGAAATATAGAGATACACAATAAACACACCCACAACAAATCCTCAACACACAACTGAATTTCAGAAAACACACACTATGCGACTCCACACTACACAACATAAGCACACTCCCACCGTGGGTGAAGACACGGAAGACGCAAGGACCATGGAGTTCTGAAGATGGCTCCCAAGCCGAAACTAGTCAGGTATTTTATAAACTACTTCAAATTAACACGAGCTGAATTAGCCGTGAAAAATAAAGTCAATAAATATGCTCATCTTTTAGACAATTATGTCTTTGTCCCCTTTGCTGTGGAGACCTTCGGTCCTTGGAGTCATGACGCTAAAGTTTTGGTATCTCAAATCGGCCAAATTTTGATCTCCATGACTGGTGATCGTCGTTTCACTACTTATTTGCGTCAACGTTTCATTATTGCAATTCAACGCGGAAATGCATTGAGCGTTTTGGGTACTCTTCCCTTTGGACGAACTTTTTCTCCTGTAAAATTTATTATGTATTCCCTATGTAAATATTTGTATTACTGTATTGTTCAAATTGTTTCAAACTTTCAGGAAATCTGTAGCCATTGAAACCTTAGAGAATGACCTACTTTAATGGAGATATAAGCATAATTTCATAACTTTTAAGTAAATTATGAATAAATTAGAATTTGAATTTACTAATAATCACTACGTACATCGTGTATAACAGTACAACTATAGGTTATATTGTATTCCTAAGTGATGTACTGTTAAAAGTTGTGTAATCAAGATGTATAAAAAAAAAGCTTTGGGGAATTAGTTTATTATGGAGAAACAACTTTGGGAACATCAAATTCAGGAAGCGGATTTGGTGAATTTTCCAGAAACTAAACAGAACCAGATGCCTAATACTTCATAAAGAAATTACGTGACAATTTATTAATTGTTTATCTTTAAAAGGCATTATTACGAAGTTAAAACTTTCTGAAGAACCTGTTCATAGCGTGCGATTGGATATTAGCTGAGATCGTGTGACGGAATCGAGCAGAGCCGCCTCTGGGCTCGGCCTTATGTGATGCAGGAGGTATAGGAGCCGTAATTAGGGCCGGGATCATAACAGGCAAAAAGAAAATCCATCGTCGTGACTCAGCGATATTGCTACCAAGCAGCTCTTCCATTGTGCTGCCTAATAAGGAACCCGCTCAATAAACTATGAAAATGTGGATAATAACCAGATCCAGCCCTTTGAACTCTGCGGTGATTAAATTACAAATTGCATGTTCTTCCTTATTCAAATAATGCCTAGAATGGATGGCTTTTACTGTGCGTTGAACTCTTATTTACAAGTCAGGGTGCGACCCATGACATGCTGTAGGTTACACTACGCAGAATCACTAATCGAAAGTCGTTATTGATGTTGATCTTTTAGATAGTAATCATTTGTAGCCTTCCTTATGGAATATTCATTTCAAATGTTGTAATCAGAGGTCTGCATCGGACGTTTTCGCTCGAGCGCCAAGTAGTTCATAGAATAATCCGATAGATAGCGCACATGCATGATGGGTAAAATTGTCACGAGCGATAAATCCTCGAACGGTATAAGCCGAGCGTTAGACATTCGTTCTTGTTACAGTGATGAATTGTGTAGTAACATCATAGATGTTTATCATTTCAAACTTTGCAGTGTTTAACTAACCTCTCCATAGTACAACTACAAAACTTGCTTTAAAATGTAATATAAATGTTGTAGGTAAATGTTCCCCCCCCCCCACACACACACAGGTGTGATTTTGTTTTTGCCACATCTGATACATATTATTGGATGTAAATGTAATTATTATAAACGGAGAACACAATCACGATAATGCAAGAACTGTATCAAGTTTTCTAGTAATAATAATAATAACTAGCCGTACCCGTGCGCTCCGCTGCACCTGTTAGAAATAAATATAAAGTAATTACATAATTAAAATATGACGTTTGATCCAGGGAACAACTTTTACAACAGCGCAAGATAATCTGCTTCGCTCATTATCCAATTTTTTTTTTGCATTGCATTTATTGCATATATATTTTATTTATTTTAACACGATTCAATAGAGCATAGTTAAAATTTGAATTATAAAATAATGGATTGCTAAGCTAACGTACTATTACTGCATACTAAATCAATACACACTCGTTGTTCGTTAATTCTCTGAGATTAAAATGAGTGTACATAAATATTATTTTAAGAAATACAGAAAACGAATGTACAAAATAGCCTATCAAATTTTCTGTGCATAAGAAGCTATTTTAATCTTACCTGTCCTCGATTTACTCAGACGTTACTGTAATAACATTATAGCATTATGTCCATCTAGAGAAACTACACTTTCCAATGGTGAAATAATAATTAATTATACAAATCGGTTAATTTAGCTTCTGATATTACTTCATACAAATACAGAAACATTCCCTGTAGGCTATGTTTAATAGCTTTCGATTGTTGATGTCCAAGGGCCTTGTTTCGATTGTTGTTGTCCAAGGCCCCTTATAGACGAAGTCATTTGTTCTTAATTCATTGCACCGTCTTAGATGGCGTTATTTTAATTTTAAAACTCATTTATCTCATTAAATATCAGTCCTATCCAAATTTGGTAAAGAATAAAACTTATCGGAAATCATTTTTAAAGAAACGTTTGTTATGTAACATTTTTCACAAAAATCAATAATAAGCGAGATATTTCGATTTATTTAATTCAGACCCCCTTATAACCCCCCTTTTAAATAAAGTATTTTCAATGTCATATAGCCTAAAATCTAAGTCACAACGAACTTAATTTATATTCCAATTTTCATATAAATCGGTTAAGCCATTATCGCGTGAAAAGGTAACAAACATACAGACAGACATACAAACAAAAATTTCAAAAATGCGATTTTCGGTTTCAGGGTGGTTAATTATATATGTTAGGACCAATTATTTTTGGAAAATCGAAAATTACCAGAAAAATTTCGGCTACAGATTTATTATTAGTATAGATAATAATAATAATAATAATAATAATAATAATAATAATAATCTCTAATAATTAGTGTATCAATATTTGCATCTGTAACAGTTGTGCAGCATGATTATTCGTTTTATTATATTTTCTGTGACGTTATCTCTGTACTAATATTGTTATTATTCTACTGTTATATCAATAATATTTTGTAAAACGTTTCTACATTGTCGCAGTACATAGGCAGAACACTATGTATGGACCTATCATATTCTATATGTGGTAAATCAAATATTGAATAATTATTAATTAGCAATAATAACTGTATATCGAAGTTTTCATACTATTTTATTTATAACTTCATGTTCCTGTTTTGGTACGCTTCATTAGACTGTTCCATTAACGTTTGTTATAAACGCAGAAAATAAAGCCTTATTTTTACCGTGTGAGCAAAACATATGTGTATCTTATCTGTCGCCTTCCATACAAAGTAAGACATGTCGGTGAGATGACCTTGTACTGTGCTTCTATTTATTACGAGCGTATCACGACCGATCGTATCTCACTTGAGGATGCGACAGTCGACCGAGTTCAAGCGAGCGATTTAACTCCAATGCAGCACTCTGGTTGTAATTGTGATAAGGTTTTACAATAATATAAGTAAATAAAAGTACGACGCATACTGGCGCTATTATCTGCAGTGAAGGTAATAAACGCCACTTATTTTTTTAGAACAAAGAAACATGTTTATAAGGAAAAGTGACAAACGTAAGATTATATTTTCAATTAAACAACTATAAATGATTAGGGACAGCAAAACAGTTTCAATACTCATTACTACAGCCCGAATGTTTGACAAAATGCCTTTTTTACTGGCTGGAAGTAAAGCATTATTTGCATAGATATAAATGTGATTTGGAGTAAATCAAAATGATAGGGCCAATTTTTATTTTGCCTATTTTAGGTGTTTCTTACTAATAAATGCCTTTTTTTTGTCATTTTAAAGGAATATTTGTTTATTTGCAATTTTCCAATGAATTGTAATGTAATGTGTATGAAATTTGAAACAATTACTAGCTTTACTAACAATAGTATAAAAATAATTTATTTCGGTGCTTAATCTGCTATTAAATAGTGCTTTAATACTATTGGTGTAATATGAATCATCATCGACAATCCACAGTTACAAATATAGGCCTAATATTGTCATGTCTTCACGATAACAACAATCAGCTTTATAATTTTAAATATTAAGCTCGTGCTCATATAAGTTGTCACGTAGCATTTTCAATTGTTTGCTTTCATATTTTCGTATCTTTTACAATTTTGTGCTACACGTGTTTATTATATTGTAGGAGAAAGAAATTTCAGTGAGGAACAGTCAGTTATTGTCGGGTGACAGAAGGTATAAGATCGGTTACCTAGAATGCTTAAATTCAGTAAACCATTGAAAAGTAAACTTCATGCTTACGTTAGTGAAGCCACCGGCGTAGCTCTGTCGGCTAAGGCGCTTGCCTGCCGATCCGGAGTTGCGTTGGGGCGCGGGTTCGATTCCCGCTTGAGTTGATTACATGGTTGGGTTTTTCCGAGGTTTTCCCTAACCATAAGGCAAATGTCAGGTAATCTATGGCGAATCCTCGGCCTCATCTCGCCAAATATCACCTCGCTATCAGCAATTCCATCGACGCTAAATAACCTCGTAGTTGATACAGCGTCGTTAAATAACCAAGTTTAAAAAAAAGTTAGTGAATTTGGTGCCCATGTGTTTTCAACCGATGGAACAGTTTTGTTATGTAAGGTTTGTGAAAAGACGGTTAATCACGAAAAAAAGTACCGTACTTTATAAGTCAACGTGTGTCACCTACGAAGTAAATATGTTTATATAATTTAAATTTATTGCTAAAATATATTATGCCTTTTTCAAAGATTATTGTGGTTTTTTACTTTATTGCCTTTTTTTGCCTGCCTGTTTTAACTGTTATAAGTGCCTGAACATCCGGTCTCTAGTCATTAAATAACTTGTTAAGGAATATTAATGAAGTGAACTTTTATTCTGAGGATAGCAATGGGGTCAGTCCACCAGTTTTTCACATAATAATTCCATTGGTCAATATGTGTCACCTACGAAGTAAATATGTGAGTTATGTTGATATAATTTAAATTTATTGCTAAAATATATTATGCCTTTTTCAAAGATTATTGTGCTTTTTTACGTTTTTATTGCCTTTTTTTTTGCCTGTCTATTTTAACTGTTATAAATGCCTGAACATCCGGTCTCTAGTCATTAAATAACTTATTAAGGAATATTAATGCAGTGAACTTTTATTCTGAGGATAGCAGTGGGGTCAGTTCACCAGTTTTCCACGTAATAATTCCATTGGTCAACATGTGTCACCTACGAAGTAAATATGTGAGTTATGTTGATATAATTTAAATTTATTGCTAAAATATATTATGCCTTTTTAAAATTAATAATGCCGTTTTCAAAGATTATTGCGCCTTTTTTTACGTTCTATTGCCTTTTTTGCCTACCTATTTTACTGTTATAAATGCCAAAACATCCGGGCTTTAGTGAAGTGAACTTTTATTCTGAGGATAGCAATGGGGTCAGTTCACCAATTTTCCACGTAATAATTCCATTGGTCAACATGTCACCTACGGAGTAAATATGTGAGTTATGTTGATATAATTTAAATTTATTGCTAAATATATAATATATCTTTTTAAATTTTATAATGCCTTTTTCAAAGATTATTGTGCCCTTTTTTTACGTTTTTATTGCCTTTTTTGCCTACCTATTTTAACTGTTATAAATGACAAAACATCCGGTCTCTAGTCATTAAATAACTTATTAAGGAATATTAATGCAGTGAACTTTTATTCTGAGGATAGCAATGGGGTCAGTTCGCCAGTTTTCCACGTAATTCCATTGGTCAACATGTGTCACCTACGAAGTAAATATGTGAGTTATGTTGGTATAATTACAATTTATTGCTAAAATATATTATGCCTTTTTCAAATATTATTGTGCCTTTTTTACGTTTTATTGCCTTTTTTTGCCTATCTATTTTAATTGTTATAAATGCCTGAACATCCGGTCTCTAGTCATTAAATAACTTATTAAGGAATATTAATGAAGTGAACTTTTATTCTGAGGATAGCAATGTGGTCAGTTCACTAGTTTCCCAAGTGATAATTCCATTGGTCAACATGTGTCACCTACGAAGTAAATATGTGAGTTATATTGATATAATTTAAATTTATTGCTAAAATAAATTATGCCTTTTTTCAAAGATTATTGTGCTTTTTTACGTTTTTATTGCCTTTTTTTTGCCTGTCTATTTTAACTGTTATAAATGCCTGAACATCCGGTCTCTAGTCATTAAATAACTTATTAAGGAATATTAATGCAGTGAACTTTTATTCTGAGGATAGCAGTGGGGTCAGTTCACCAGTTTTCCACGTAATAATTCCATTGGTCAACATGTGTCACCTACGAAGTACATATGTGAGTTATGTTGATATAATTTAAATTTATTGCTAAATATATTATACGTTTTTAAAATTTATAATGCCTTTTTCAAAGATTATTGCGCCCTTGTTTTACGTTTTATTGCCTTTTTTGCCTACCTATTTTAACTTTTATAAATGTTAAAACATCCGGGCTCTAGTCATTAAATAACATATTAAGGAATATTAATGAAGTGAACTTTTATTCTGAAAATAGCAATGGGGTCAGTCCACGAGTTTTCCACGTAATAATCCCATTGCATGAGCCTTGAGCGTTCAGACCTGTGCGCCTGGTGAATGTGGCATAATCCACGTGTGCTCCAAGAGATTCTTCTGTCCATCTTTGTCTCATTAGGCATGGCGGTCGGTCTAATAATTGCCCCAATAAAAGTCGCGCGGCTGCATTAGCTTACAGGCTAGATAGGATTGTCCTTGTGCACCATTACTGAAGCTCGTTGAGCTCCAAGCAAGAAGACATCCGAACGTTCTGCTCTCTCCCGCAGCGAGAGCGTTACCACGGCAACCATATCCGACCTTTTTGTGCGTATCAGGATTGCAGAATGTTGACATAACCACGACTGGCGTGAAAATTGTATTATAGCCTATTTAATGCGTTTAAGAGACGGAGAGTGTGTTCCGCCTGTCTTGCCTTCCTCCCCGGCTCTTGTTTACCGGTTAGTAGGGGAGATAGAAACAAAAGCTGCGGACATATGAATGGTGCTGCATTTCAATTCAGGTAAACGCACAATGGACGGTAGATGAGTATGAATTATTACGGGTGTATTGAATTGTTTTTGATGCATGGAGACCAGGGTTGGAAATCATTATCACAGGACTTCCGCTACTCGTGAAGAGCACCGTCTCTCTCCCTCTCTCTTCCTCTTATCGTCATTTCAACAGTTGTTCTCGTAATTAATAAAGTCTCCCTCTACATCATCTGATTCAGCCATCGCGTTCATTGCTGTACCAGTTGAATGCGATACACGCTTCGCTTGTAGCGTAAGGTGGAGAGACTTTGTCGCTTTTATCGACTTTTTAACCTTACAGCCAAATTCCTGTGCCAGATAAATGGACCATTATGTACCCTTTCGCTGTACTTGCAGCATAGCGATCATAACACGTCAGATGATGGCCTCTCACTAGTGTTCGATACTTACAATATCTTCTTAGTTTTACATAGAATTAAAATGTAGCAGTGGAATTAACGGTTCCTGCAGGCCTATAATTATATTGATGTGAATACGTTTTCGTCCCTGAGTTAATTTGGATCTAGGGCATTTCTTAACCGGAAATTTCGTCACCTTTATAATTTGTTACCTATTTTTCGTCGTTATTTTTTTGGTCATCAAATACATTTTGTCATCATGTTCTTTGTCACTGGGGACCGAAGATATTTCGTCATCATATACATTTTGTCATCATTTTTTTATACTCAGTGGATTTCATCACGAAAATAATACAGAAAATTACATATAGCCTAGGCTTTTTTTTATTATGAGTCCAAAACCATCACTATATAATTATTTTAATGTTCTGTGCTATCATGGATTTATGGAGTTTCAACTAAAATTTCCACTGAAGTTGTGATCTATGGCACGTAGGAAACCAAGGATGTTAGCTTCTGTTGTATAGGCCTCATACCTATCGACAATTCGTGCAATTCTGTTATCTAAGGACGTGTATTACTTCTTTTTTCTGGGTGGAGACTGACCTGCTTCTAATTTCTCAATGTCCTGATGTATCCTTGCAGTCTTCTCCTGTAACAACTGGAGGACATGGTAAAAGGAGGGATGTGCTTTGCCCATTAAAGTACTGAGACGTCTATATCACGCTTCGCAAGTAGGCCTATTTGTTGTTCTGGCCATGTTTTTCCTGTTACGAAAGTAACAATTCCAAGTATTTGCAGAGAAAATGGGCTGTTGTCTACTTCTGCCACGTCTACGACCCATGACATAATTAACTTATCCTCAAAGTAATAGAAGATTGGGGTTAGCTCATCCATAACATTTTCTTGGAGAATATCGAAGGCGTAAACTACATCATTTTCTGGTACAAAGGCCAATGCAACCAGTGGATGGAAATTGTGCAGTCATTATGTATTTGCTCGATATTTCCGAGAAGTATTCTTTCAATCAGTGTTCTGACAAAGGGTAGGTATTTCACTGCAACCTGTATATCACCTGTGGCGAGCGAGAGCATAGTAGGGCGCGGTTGTTATCTGTACTCCTCGCTGTACCCAACTGAAATCTACTGTTCTGGTACGAACTTCCTACCTATGGTTATGAACAGGCTTCGAGACTTGGGACCCGATACAATAACTTTACTGTGCATGTACTATAGGTTCTTGACTCACTGCAGGTAGTGAAAGGTAGAGATGTGTTGAGGTAACAACGTTGCTATTTAGAGTAGAGTACGGTAGTATGGGGGAACACACACATAATATGTACATTCTGAAAGTAAATATACATTTACACAATGACAATGTCAAAAGAATGTGAAAAGCATTTATTCTCTTGTCTTTTATAAGCATTTGTGTTTAATTATACACAGTGTTAATGGTGGAAATAAACATGTAGCAATTTTAATTTCTTCATTTATCCAATTGGTCGTCTTTAGGAAGTGCAGTTACAGTACCGAATTGCAATGTACTACAAGATACATTTTCAATGTCTCAAACGTAAATATTTTTCGCTTATCTGCCAAACACAGTATGTACTGTGAAAAGCTGCGCTCTACGTCGCATGGCGTGATAGGAGTAAAACGAAGAAATCTAACTCTCTAAGAGACAGTCCTTTATTCTCGGGTGGCTCTATGTCCACTAATTTGCTAATAAACGTACAAAATATATATCACAGTTGTATGAACACTATTAAAATTAAAATAATTTAAAATTAATAAAATTCAGACATGTTTCGGAGACTGCCTCTCCATTCTCAGTGACTTTACCATGACGGCTGATTCAGGTGATCGACCGCTCTGTAGCGTGGCTTAAAGGAGATTGTTTATATTACAAAATGTTCCATATCCGTTATTTTTACATAAAACTAGTGACTTGTGCAGCAAATGCTGCAAACTAAGTTCATTAGACGTTCAATTAAACATTTTTCAGATTTATTTTTCAATGAAGAATACCAGACATTCTGACAGTTATTTGCGTCCATAATAATTAAAGATACTCTCTCTCGAGCCAATACTGAAGAGAACCACGCAGATAAATATCTACACCACACTGCCATTAAATATATGAAAAAGACCCAACCCCACTTGATTAATAACTATAAAAATATTTGATTTTTAATAATAATATCTTACGTAAGTTTTATAGCTTTCAGTAATATATACTATATAGCCGCCACTCAGTAAAATATAGAAATTAAAATCTAATTTAAGTTATTCTGTACATCTACTTATATAACCCCAAAACGTTTCACTTTCATATCATCAATATAGCATTAATATGTATAATTAATGAAAAACAGTGCTTCATGGCATTAACTACAATAATATTTCATTTCTAATGGTAATAATGTCATCAAACCACCTCAAGTTTTGTAGTTTTTAATATCCAATACACAGCTGTACCCAGAAAATTACACACCACAGAATCGAACCTGTAAATTATTTTTAGTAAGTTAAGTTTTTAATGGCCAATTTAATTTGAGCTCCAAATATGTCAGCATTCTTGCAGATCATGGCCTTCGTGTAATACTGTTTACTGTAGTGTGTGTTTTGTTTTATTCTGAAATGCAATTAGCTAGTTCTCAAAACTGACGACAGATGGATTTTGGAAAATAGGAAAATTATGTTGAAAAATTGACATTTCACTGAAAACTACTATTTTTCTGAAAAACTTTGAGTTCTAAGCTTCAAAATGAGGGGTCATTTATTAAAATCCGTTCAGCCGTTTTCCCGTAATTTCCATAACCAGTTCAAATTATATATATATATATATATATATATATATATAATATATATATATATATATAGATTGATTTCCATTTCTGTTTTACACGTTCAGTAACCGGTGTAGCCTACTTGGTGTCTCATTAAATCTCTGTGTCATTTTCTCAACTAATTTGAGGGCTTCCGGCATCTCTTGCTCTGACTTTTCTAATAGTGTAATAGTTTCAAACACAGTTTGAAAATAGGTTTGTATGAAAACCAAATTATTCGTCAGAACCTTCAAATCCAGAGCGTTTTCCTTTGCGTAGGCTATTTGTTGGCATTCATTCTACAGTACCCCCACCCATTGTACGGTTTACCACTATACCTACTCAGTACGCCGTTATGCGCATTTCCCACTGAACTGCTCTATTGGGTCCGAAGTCTCGAAGCCTGGTTATAAATAAATCTGTATCTTACCCTTACATTGAATCGAATGCATAGTGTCCACGTTAGTTACGCTTCTGACACACAGCAGAGACTTCGTCCTGTATCGACTTTTTGTTCCTTTGCTTGTTAAATGGGCTTCTGTTCTCTCTTTTGATGTAGATGCAGCAAGGCATGCACAGCTCCGTCAGATTACAGCTCTTGACTGAGAAAGCCGGGTTCGTTACTTTGAGACGTCTTGTGTCATTTGCGATAGTCAAAGCTGTTCTCGTAATTCATCACTTCGATCTTCAACATAGGTATTATTCTCATCTCATCTCTCAGTAGCCTAAGTAGTTGAAATTAGTTGTTGAGTAATTACTATTTTCTGCTTACAAGGGAACTGTGAGTGAGATCATGTCGAAACCAGCCTTCAGATCTAGACATCCGCTTACGAATCCATGATTTTGTTGCAAAAATTGGTGAAGGTTGCTTTGGATTTATTGACCATCACCTATATTCGTCAGATATAGTCTCTCGATGACACTGCTATTCTTGCTTCACATGAAGATCCATCAACAGCATCTGAAAACCTGCAGAATGAATTGAAAGAAACGGAAGACTGGCTAACTAAATGGAGAATACAAGCGAGTGAAAACAAACCAGTTCATGTTACTTTTGGAACCAGAACTGAAAACTGTCCTCCTGTCACACTTTAAAACAAAGAATTCCCCGAAGCAGACGATGTTAAATATTTTATGCATTTAGATCGCCGATTAACATGGCGTAAACATATTGAAACTAAACGTAAAAAATT
Organism: Periplaneta americana; assembly: GCF_040183065.1. NCBI lineage: Eukaryota > Metazoa > Arthropoda > Insecta > Blattodea > Blattidae > Periplaneta > Periplaneta americana. The sequence continues at coordinate 181,628,569 of NC_091120.1, read as the reverse complement.
AAATTTTAAAACATCAAAAATCTATTGGTTATTGAGACCTAAGTCAAAACTGTCATTAGAAAATAAACTTCTTGTTTATAAAGTTATACTAAAACCAATCTGAACATACGGCATCCAACTGTGGAGAACTGCTAGCAACTCAAACATTGGAATACTGCAGAGGTATCAGTCCAAAACTTTACGTTCCATTGTCACTGCACCATGGTATGTACGTAATGATGTCATTCATCATTATCTTAACATTTCAACTGTGAAAGAAGAAATCTCTAAGTTCAGCAAAAAATACCTGCACCGATTAAATCAACATCCCAATCATCATGCATTAAATTTGCTGGATAATAGTCAAACATTAAGAAGACTTAAAAAAAGGACCAATGTTCTTGAACTTCCATTCATTTTTACTACAGCAATTTCAAACATTGTAATTTTTCTTTTGGAATGCTGTCATGGGATAACATCTCCACTCATGTCATATTCTTTTATAATATTTACTTATTGTCTATTGTAGACAGATTGCAAATGTGGCAGGTGTTAGAAAAAGATGTAGTCTCTCAGATTATTGTCTATTTCAAAAAATAAGAAAAAAATGAAACTGACTGACAAGGGATTCATAGAATCTTCGCAATTGCATGGAATGTATACCATTATGATTCTAGCTTCATTATAACAAATAACAATCAAAAGAAATACTCCTTTTATGTTCAGAAAAAAATATTCGTTCTACGTCACAAGACGTTACTGCAGCAAATCTGAAATTTGATACATTATTTCTTACTATCGTAATGTGAACAACTACTTTGTGAATCTAATAGTGTATCTCGTATGTGGCACATAATATTAAACCGATAATTGATATCAAGAAAATACCCCGAGAAAAACACTCTGCAATGTCTGTTTTGTAAAATTACGAACTGGTCGGAGATCGAATCCGGCCGCCTGGATGGAGCGCGCTAGCTCTTGACCTACAAACGCGTCCATGGGAGATATACAGTGACATCATTTTTTTTACTTCAATTTTTAGTGTACCTGAGTTTTTGGATGTATTTCACTCCCACCCCTTCTACTAATGAAGTTCCACTTGTCCTCCACACAGGACCAAGGCCGCATATAGTAAACAGTACTGCGTTAGTGAGTATAGTACGTACAGAAATATGTTCGCGTTTTCCAGTGACGAAAGAGCTTTCAATATTGAATCATATTATTTTCGCACAGGTACTGTCGTCCGTTTATCTACGTCGCATCCCAATTTCCCTCACCTGCTTCTGCTCGCTCCTCTGTAAAGGCTAATGGCTGGGCTATCTTCGCTCTTTTCTGAAAACATTAATTTCTTTTAGGAATTGCACATCTACGTAATATTACACAACTGTTTAAAACAACTTAAATAAAAGGGCCTCGTTAAGTAGTTAACTGTCACGTGATTTCCCCCTTCTCTACGATCCTACGACATAGCCACTTGGACAGTAGATAGCATGTCTGACTAATTTTATCTGTGCAGGTCAGGCAGAATTGAAGATTGAATTTACAGTACGTAAGGTACTCTTTTATAGAGTAGGCACAGAATTATTTTAACATGAGTTACTAGTACGAAGGACGAAACTGGTAATTGGAATTACATGCAATAATCTATAGTGTGATAATATGCATTAAAGAACCGAAGCCTGTATCGAAATGAACGGCTACCCTTTTTCAAAAATGTGTTTAAATATCCATATTATGATTATTTTTCAATTTTTAACTTCATTCTCTATATTGTACGCTAATGTGCTGTAGATAGTATAATATACACTGCATAACGAATACGTTCGAATGGATAACTCAGTTTCGTGAGTAAAAACACTTATTGTTAACTAGCCGTACCCGTGCGCTCCGCTGCACCCGTTAGAAATAAATATAAAGTAATTACATAATTAAAATAGGACATTTGATCCAGGAAACATTCGTGTTTGATAGAAGGATAAATCGTTTATTATGTTACTTAATTTAAATTGTATTAAACAAATTAAAATGCGATCATTTTGATCCAGAGACCATTCATTTGGTCATAAAAATTATTTTAGGAAATACAGGAAACGAATGTACAGAATAGCCTATCAAGTTTTCTGTGCATAAGAAGCTATTTTAATCTTACCTGTCCTCCATTCACTCAGAAGTTACTGTAATAACATTATAGCATTGTGTCCATCTAGAGAAACTACACTTTCCAATGGTGAATTAATAATTAATTATACAAATCGGTTAATTTAGCTTCCGATATTACTTCATACAAACACAGAAACATTCTCTGTAGGCTATGTTTCACAGTTTTCGATTGTTGTTGTCCAAGGCTCCTTATAGACGAAGTCATTTGTTTTTTATTTCATTACAGCGCCTTAGATGGCGTTGTTATTGTAATTTTGAAACTCATTTCTCTCATTAAATATCAGTCCTATCAAAATTTTGCATAGAATAAAACTTATCGGAAATTATATTTAAAGAAACTTTTGTTATGTAATATTTTTAATGAAAATTAATAATAAGGGAGATATTTCGAATTATTTAATTCAAGTCCCCTTATAACCCCCTTTTAAATAAAATATTTTGAATGCCATATAGGCTAAATTCTAAGTTACAACGAACTTAATTTATATTCCAATTTTCATATAAATCGGTTCAGCCATTATTGCGTGAAAAGGTAACAAACGTCCAGACAGACAGACAGACAAACGAAAATGTCAAAAAAGCGATTTTCGGTTTGAGGGCGGTTTATTATATATGTTAGGACCAATTATTTTTGGAAAATTGAAAATTGCCTGAAAAATTTCGGCTACAGATTTATTATTAGTATAGATACTCTAATAATAATAATAATGATAATAATAATAATAATAATAATAGTAATAATAATAATAATCATCATCATAATAATAATCATACTAATGATTTATTTAACCTGGCAGAGTTAAGGCCATACGGCCTTCTCTAACACTCTACTGTACTATGATTAAACAAAAACCTAATGAAAATGATCAAACTCAAAATTGCGATATTTCCTAGTTTACGTAAATGGATGAACTACTTTCCTTCCTTCCTATACCTACTAAAATGATTTCTTTGTATTTTACGCCAGTATCATCGAACTCCAGTCGTGGAAGGAGGTAGCAAACGGTGTTTCCGGTTCTGAACCGTTAATCCAAATATATAGCCAGATTAATATTAAAAATGTTAGTAAAAATAAAACGATGTCCCTGTACCTAAGGTCTTTGGCCATACGTTGTATCACTTAGAGTTACGGTGAAATGACACGTGGAATAATATCTGTAGGACTGTCAGTGTGCATGAGACCGGATAATTCTTCCACGACAACGAGGGCCATGCCAGCCTAAGTGGTGTTTCTCGTGCAGTCGGTTCTTCTGCGTCCGACACGCTGGCTTCAGGGGGCAGTAGGCAGACAGCCACACGAGCCTTCGTGATTAGATTGCTGCTGTATTCCTATTTTTCTGAAACTCGAGTGTGACGCCATCGCCCCAGCCTCTCACTCACTGTTCGTGTTTGTGAGGGATGTTCATGACGTAAATAAAATATGTTTGGCAGAGAGAACAAACGAAAGACTCCGGCTCTTAATGGGGGATGTATGGATTACATCGCTATCATATTTATTTTTCTTACAATCTTCAAAATGAAGTCACGAAATGTTTCCGGGTCACAACACGCAGATGGATATTTGTACCTCACTTTAAGTAGCTCACATAAAATTGTATGAGATAGTTACTACTACTACTACTACTACTATTATTATTATTATTGTTACTGTTATTGTTGTTGTTAGGTTAGGTTAGGTTTGTTGACGTCGTACAAAATTTTGTCCAATATCCTTTTGAGAAGATTAACTCCATACGTAGATGAAATTATTGGGGATCATCAGTGCGGTTTTCGGCGTAATAGATCGATTATTGATCAGGTTTTTTGTATTCGACAGATAATGGAGAAAAAATGGGAGTATAAGGGTACAGTACATCAGTTATTCATAGATTTCAAAAAGGCATATGACTCGGTTAAGAGGGAAGTATTATATGATATTCTTATTGAATTTGGTATTCCCAAGAAACTAGTTCGATTAATTAAAATGTGTCTCAGTGGAACATACAGCAGAGTCCGTATAGGTCAGTTTATATCTGATGCTTTTCCAATTCACTGCGGGCTAAAGCAGGGAGATGCACTATCACCTTTACTTTTTAACTTTTTTTTATTGGGTTATTTTACGACGCTGTATCAACATCTAGGTTATTTAGCGTCTGAATGAAATGAAGGTGATAATGCCGGTGAAATGAGTCCGGGGTCCAGCGCCGAAAGTTACCCAGCATTTGCTCGTATTGGGTTGAGGGAAAACCCCGGAAAAAAACCTCAACCAGGTAACTTGCCCCGACCGGGATTCGAACCCGTGCCACCTGGTTTCGCAGCCAGACGCGCTGACCGTTACTCCACAGGTGTGGACCTTTTTAACTTCGCTTTAGAATATGCCATTAGGAAAGTTCAGGATAACAGGCAGGGTTTGGAATTGAACGGGTTACATCAGCTTCTTGTCTATGCGGATGACGTGAATATGTTAGGAGAAAATACACAAACGATTAGGGAAAACACGGAAATTTTACTTGAAGCAAGTAAAGCGATCGGTTTGGAAGTAAATCCCGAAAAGACAAAGTATATGATTATGTCTCGTGACCAGAATATTGTACGAAATAGAAATATAAAAATTGGAGATTTATCTTTCGAAGATGTGGAAAAATTCAAATATCTTGGAGCAACAGTAACAAATGTAAATTACACTCGGGAGGAAATTAAACGGAAAATAAATATGGGAAATGCGTGTTATTATTCGGTTGAGGAGCTCTTATCATCCAGTCTGCTGTCAAAAAATCTGAAAGTTAGAATTTATAAAACAGTTATATTACCGGTTCTTCTGTATGGTTGTGAAACTTGGACTCTCACTCTGAGAGAGGAACATAGGTTAAGGGTGTTTGAGAATAAGGTGCTTAGGAAAATATTTGGGGCTAAGCGGGATGAAGTTACAGGAGAATGGAGAAAGTTACACAACGCAGAACTGCACGCATTGTATTCTTCACCTGACATAATTAGGAACATTAAATCCAGACGTTTGAGATGGGCAGGGCATGTAGCACGTATGGGCGAATCCAGAAATGCATATAGAGTGTTAGTTGGGAGACCGGGGGGAAAAAGACCTTTAGGGATGCCGAGACGTAGATGGGAGGATAATATTAAAATGGATTTGAGGGAGGTGGAATATGATGATAGAGACTGGATTAATCTTGCACAGGATAGGGACCGATGGCGGCCTTATGTGAGGACGGCAATGATCCTTCGGGTTCCTTAAAAGCCATTTGTAAGTAAGTAACTAAGTTGTTGTTGTTGTTTAGTCAACTGTCCGAAGACAGGTTTGAATCTCATAAGTAATATCAATAAGACATTACTCATGAGCAGGCTTCGAGACTTCGGACCCGATAGAATAGTTCAGTGGGAAATCCGCATAACGGCGTACTGAGTATAGTGGTAAAGCGTACAGTGGGTGGGGGTACTGTAGAATGAATGCCAACAAATACGCAAAGGAAAACGCTCTGGATTTGAAGATTCTGACGAATAATTTGGTTTTCATACAAACTGTGCCTGAAACTATTGCACGGTTAGAAAAGTCAGAGCAAGAGATGCCGGAAGCCCTCAAATTAATTGAGGAAATGACACAGAGAATTAATGAGACACCAAGTACATCGGTTACTGAACGTGTAAAATAGAAGTGGAAATCAATTTTATGTAAAAATAACGGATATGGATCATTGTATAATATAAACAGCAAATTAGTGGACATAGAGTCACCCCAGAATAAAGGACTGTCTCTTAGAGACTGCAATGATGTTAGGTTTTTTCGTTTTACTCCTATCACGCCATGCGACGTAGAGCGCAGCTTTTCACAGTACAAACTGTATTTGGCAGATAACCGAAAAAGATTTACGTTTGAGACACTGAGAATGTATCTTGTAGTACATTGCAATTCGGTACTGTAACTGCACTTTCTAAAGACGTCCAATAGGATAAATGAATAAATTAAAATTGCTACATGTTTATTTCCACCATAAACACTAAGTATGATTATACACAAATGCTTATAAAAGACAGGAGAATAAATGCTTTTCACATTCTTTTGACATTGTCATTGTGTAATGTATATTTACTTTCAGAATGTACATATTATGTGTGTGTTTCCCCATACTACCGTACTCTACTCTAAATAGCAACGTTGTTACCTCAACACATCTCTATCTACCTCCAGCGAGTCAACAACCTATAGTACATGCACAGTAAACTTATTGTATCGGGTCCAAAGTCTCGAAGCCTGATCATGAGTAGGGGGCGGATGTTGATGAAAAGTCATCTTCTTATTTTCCACATTAGGACGATGCCTGTTAATATAGAAATCCTTTCTATGTTATTATTAACGTAAAAAAGTAATTTCTTATGTTGAATTTTTTTGCATATTTTGACGTTTTTGAACTAATACGTCATTTTTATTTTTTTTTTCGGCATTTTTTGGTCATTTTTAATACTTTGGAGAACTTTTAGATCATTTGGAATGCATTTCATTTTCTTCATTAGGTCTGTTAAATAACCAAATAGGTCAGTAGTAATTACCTACTGAATAAATGAATAACAGTGAAGTTTGAGTTTTATAGTTTGGAACAGACTCTGAAGTCCATCCCTAATTCCACTGAAGGCTTCACTTCACACAACGGAAGTAGCCTAATATAAAATGCTTGGCAGCAGCTTAGTTTAAGTGAGGACTTTGACTGCTACTGTTCTTTTGTCTATACGAGAGTGTCTTTAGAATTTATGTTTGGAAGGGGGGAAATTTTTACCATGTCCTGGACAGGATGTTGTGTCCTTAACATGGTTCGGAAGGGATGTTTACTATAGTAGACAGTATTTTTGACACAAAGATTGCAAGAATGTTCGCTGCGCCCACAATTTGTTTTGTCATTCACACTCTCTCATTTGGAAGATCTGGTAACAAAAGTGAAGCGCGGAAGGAGGAGGAGACGGAGAATGAAGGCACTGACATGGACAACACTCCTGATTGAAACACATTGTAAACCCTAATTAAAATGTGTAGTTTTCCATTAAAACCTTAATTTTGCAGCATGTTCTTTTCCTTTATCTTAGCCAAATTCCAGGAAGTTGCCTCCTCTCTCAGAGATTTGCAGGACAGTCATTGAAACAAGGTGACTAATTTTTAAGAAGTTGTGGTGCGAGTACGGTGAATAATATTTAAATGTCATTTTCTTTTAATTTACGTCATTTTTCCATTAGTTTAAGGACATTTTAATGATCATTTTAAGTAGATTTTTAGGTCATCAACATCCGCCTCTACTCATGAGGCAACTATCCCAGGAGATAATGGGGTAGGGTGGCTAGTTCCTTTCCCCCTCCAATGCATACATCGCCGATTAGCTACATATTCCACTAATCAGACTTCAGATGCATACAAACAATTGTTCTTCCTCTGACACTTATCGTCAAGTGAGATGTACTGCCTGATAATAGATATACATATCAGCAGAGCCTCAATCAGAAGTATGTAATTATTATTATTATTATTATTATTATTATTATTATTATTATTATTATTATTATTGAATAATTTCAAGGGAAAAATTGTCCTGGGACCGGGTATCAAACCCAGGATCTTTGACTGAGTGCGCCAACGCTCTACCGACTGAGCTACTCAGGAACTGTAACCGACACCGGCTCAATTTTTCCCTTTATATCCACATACCTCAAGTGAGCTGACAAGACTCCAGAATCCAACAGTCAGTCTACACAAACTCTATGTGACTTGACAGGGAGCTATACCTGAAAGCCAGTGTTCTGCCCAAGCGCAGGTCTTTCACTGCAAACCCAGTTTTCTCCAATGTTTCCTATTTTCTGCCTTCCTCTTCCTCTTTGTTTCAACATATGATCCATGTATCTTAATGTCTATCATCTGATATCTTCTTCTACCCCGAACTCTTTTCCCGTTCATCATTCCTTTCAGTGCATCGTTCAGTAGGCAGTTTCTTCTCATACAGTGACTCAACCAATTCCTTTTCCTCTTCCTGATCAGTTTCAGCATCATTCTTTCTTCACCCACTCTTTCCAATACAGCTTCGTTTCTCATTCTGTCTGTCCACTTCACACGCTCCATTATTCTGCATATCCACATTTCAAATGCTTCTATTCGCTTCTCTTCACTTCGTCGTAATGTCCATGTTTCTGCCTCATACGATGCCACACTCCATGCAAAGCACTTCACTAGTCTCTTCCTTAGTTGTTTTTCCACGGATCCGCAGAAGATGCCCCTTTTTCTATTCAAAGCTTTCTTGGCATTGCTATTCTCCTTTTGACTTCCTGGCAGCAGCTCATGTTACTGCTTATAGTACACCCCAAGTATTTGAAGCTGTCCAATTGCTCTCCTGCCTCATTTAGAATTCGCAAATTTTTTTCTTCTGTATTTTTTCTTTCTGTGGCCAAGGTCTTCGTCTTATTTGCATTTATCTTCATCCCATACTGCTCACAGCTGTCATTTAGCTCCAGTAGCATATCCTTTAGTATCGTTTCCTCTTCTGCTAACAACGCCATATCAGTAAATTTTATGCACTTTATATTATTATTATTATTATTATTATTATTATTATTATTATTAGTATTATTATTATTGTTGTTATTATTATTATTATTATTATTATTATTATTATTATTATTAAAAGAGGCGTGGCTATCAGTGCAGCTTGGTAGAAAGAATGCGCTTGTATTTAGTCATCACTGTGAATGTTGGGACGGAAACTTGAGCACTTAAACACTTCTGAGATATATATTTCGTGACTAAGAGGATAGCCAGCCTCATTCCGGCATTCACTTTACGGTCAGAGAAGCGTTATATTTATTCTGAAGTGTAACCCTTGAAATATATGGCTAATCCGTGCACCTCTCACCGATTCTAAAACTGTTTCCGTGACACCGTAATTTCGTTTGAATTCCCCTTCTTCTCCACCCCCGTCTTGTCTCCAGCTATTTGAAGCTCATAAACTTACATAGAATATTGAATCTTATTTTATTTTTACGACAAGGCTCATAATCTGCCTCCACTACATTAAATTCAGCATTGGTTGTTATTTTAACCGGACGCTCAAATTTTTTTCGTAATGCACTCCCTAAATGTTTATATCCATGGAAATAGTCTCTATAAGATTATAGAATTATTTATTGATCTTCTTGCTCGTCAAAGTATGGGCCCAAGACCAGTTTAGAGACTATAAAATTTTAATGCATATAAAACTGTTAAAATATAAGAGACGAAGAGCCACCGGTCGAGCTCGGACGATAGCGCGTTTGCCTACTTATCTGACGCTGCGTTTAGACGTGGGATCGTATCCCGATTGGTAGTGCACCTCAGCTCAGTCCCATGACCCAAGAAAAGAAACTCAGTTCCGGAATATACATCAACTGAGTCCAGTGCCAAACGTCAACCCAACTGAGTAACGTGTCAAAATCACGCGCTTCAGTGTGTAGCAACATATTTCCCGCTGTAGTGTGAAGATCATAGCACTGCTAGCTGCCTCCAAACATATTATATAGTTCATAGTTCCCGGCGTAGAGTGTTACGGGCCTAAGGATTCGCTTTTTGAGGGGTGGAGTCAGGGTTTGGGATGGCCTACAAGCCACAATTCATGCTAAAGATGTTGCTTTGCTAATTATCCAGTATGAAGTGTTGTATGTTATAAGGAACTGTAACAAATTTTATGTATGTACAATATGTATGTATGTATGTATTATGTATGTATGTACAGTAGAGGCAAAAAAACCGGACCAACCCTTGTAGCTGATTTCAGAACCTTGTTCACTCCAGAGCGCGATAGACTGGTAACTAAGGCTTTCGTATGTATGTATGTATGTATTTATGTATGTATGTATGTATGTATTTATTCACACTGCAAATGGGTATATACCCGGTGGCAGTAATAATAATAATAATAATAATAATAATAATAATAATAACAATAACATGGAGCATCCTAAATTAAATGAAGCATGATCACTTAAAATAACATTTAAAGTAAATCTAATTTGTATCTTAACCCTAAGTTCGAATTAAGACCCACGAGTGTGACAGGTTCATACCTGCACAAGTACCTTTCGGCACTACACTTATTTCGCTGTCAACTCACTCCCTGCACTGATCCTATCCTGATTTCACTAACAATTCTAACCATTTCACTGTTCAAATACTTTGCACAGCTACTTCACTGACACAAACACACTTCACTTACACAATAGATTTCACTGACACTACACTCTTCACTGACACTACACACTTCACTGACACAACACACCTTCTCACTGATAGAACACTTTAAATAACAAGATATCAATTACACCCTTTAAATAGTGTGTATAATATACTACCGTGTCGACCTGGTTGGCGAGTTGGTATACCGCTGGCCTTCTATGCCCAAGGTTGCGGGTTCGATTCCGGGCCAGGTCGATGGCATTTAAGTGTGCTTAAATGCGACAGGCTCATGTCAGTAGATTTACTGACATGACATGTAAAAGAACTCCTGCGGGACAAAATTCCGGCACATCCGGCGACTCTGATATAACCTCTGCAGTTGCGAGCGTCGTTAAGTAAAACATAACATTTTTTTTATACTACCGTCTATTAGTAAAGTCCTTAAGCCATGGTGGTTCGAATCCTGCCTGGAAAGGAAACTTTATTTTGTTCCTTATTCAGATTTATTCCCAATACTTTTCGATTGCTGGTAAAATTCATGTTCTGGGAATAATAAGTTAATTAAGTAGTAAAATATCGCTGCAATCGAAAAGTATTGGGAATAAATTTCAATAAGGAACAAAAAAAAGTTTCCTTTCCAGGCAGGACTCGAACCACAAAAGTCTTAGTTACCAGTCTATCGTGCTATGGAGTGAACAAGGCTCTGAAATCAGCTACAACGGTCGGTCCCGTTTCTTTTGCCACTACTGTACCTATGTATGTATATAGCTTCCTCACTGATCAGATCGTGTCTCTAGAGTGGCGTGTTAGAATGTGACGTTATTTTGAATGATTTAAGTACTTTTTTCTCTTCTCGTGTGTTGTGTGGGAGGATATAGAAGTTTCACTTTTGAAGTAATTTTTGCTGCGTTTCGACCCAGACAGTACGGAATATAATAGGCATGACCATATATGTAGGCTTTCGAGGCAGTGCAATAACTTTTAATCCGGAAACATTTAATGAGGAAGGACCATTACATTGTGTTACTCGGCTTTGACCAATGACAGCATTGATTTTGTAGCTACTAATAAATTAATATGGCTGATCTCACATTCATCAGCTTCGGTTTTAATCGCTTTAACCGTCATATTACTTTTTATCAATTTTATAAATTGTAGTGTCAAGGAAAAAATAACTGTCTGGAAAACGGGGAAATGTCAAGAAATTTTAAAAATAGATTTGAGTGGACATTCTGCAGATCAGTGGTATTCAGTCTATGGTACGCGTGACCCCAGAGGTACGCAGGTATTTTATTATATTTGCTAATAATTATTTCAGTTTACAAATTTTTACTTTTACAATATAAAGTCCTGTTTTTTCTTGCTTCAATAACATTTTACATAATTGAGCTCCCAGTAAAACAACAACCCAAGTTCAGAAAACTAAGAATGATGCTGAAACTGATCAGGAAGAAGAAAAGGAATTGTTGGGGTCACCGACAGAAAAGAAACTGCCTACCGAAGGATGCACTGGAAGGAATGGTGAACGGGCACTAAGATTTGAAATCATCCGTCCTCAAGTGAGGTTGACTACTGAGATCCGGAATTAACAAAATATAAAAGATAAAGGGAAATGAAACGAGCAAAATACTGATTCGATTGTACATTAAAATAAAAATTTACGTGTTAACATACAGATGATAGTGTAAAATTTGAAGAGAGACCTTCAGAATTTCCATTACAATCTTTTGAACCTCATAAAAGGGAATTTTAAAGGATTTAAGGATATTACATGTACATTTTGGTAAACAACCCCTCGCTCCAAATAGTAAGCCTGCAACATCTCAGTTGTAAAGCGAAATGCCATATTTTTCACTGAGGTATGGAAGACTAGGTACCTACATATTTAGCTCGCTTGTCATTTATCTGCAGTGCTTGATTCATGTCTAGTTCAAAGCAAATCGTAGGGTCTAAGACCATCGCTTTCTGGGTTCTTCTATTGATAGCAATTATATCGACTCTTCTATGAGAATCATCTTCAGACACAATGAATCTCCTCATGTACTTCCCATCCTCTGTTTCTTAGCAGGTTGGCAATTGCTGTACGGACACGATGGTGTCTGTTGTTACGCAGTAGCTCTCCCTTCTTAGTCCCTATTTACACTTGCTATTTGTCGCGCAACATCAAGCGCTTTCTGTCGGCTATATGTAGCATCACCGTTTACACTTGGCAGATTTCTCGTCCACAAGTCGACGCAAGTTGTTGCGCTTTCTGTCGGCTAAATGTAGTATCACCGTTCACTCTTGGCAGATTTCTCGTCTGCTACTCGAGGCTAGTTGTTGAGCTCGAGCAACGTGTGAATGATGTGGTGAGCCTTTTAAATGAACAGAATGGATTTTAACAATAAAAAGTAGCTGTTTTAGCTTCTGCAGCTTCAAGTGTTTTGTTAACTTGCACTAATGAGAAGCAAAAAAAAAAAAAAAAAAAAAAAAAAAAAAAAAAAAAAAAAAAAAAAAAAAACGAGAGAGAGAGACTGGGAAAGGAGATGGAGGTCCAGAAGGCAGGAGAAAGGGTTATTCCATGTTCTCAGTAAAGATTTCAAACTGGAACAAAATTGTCCAATAGATATTTATTATATTAAAATGAATTGAAAGTTTAATTTTTTTCCTTGCATATTGACTTCTGATGTTCTTTATTTTTGTTTTGATGTCTGAGGGAATAGTATTGGGACGAACTGACTCCAAATTTTTACAAATAAACTCCAGTGCATTTTCCCTCCGAATCCTATTGTGATAGTCCTTATTTCTGATGTCATAAAAGTATGGAAATTCCTCGTAAAGCTTGATTAATCTGATTACTTGGTTTTTGTTCCACTCCGACATGATGCTACAAAGCGCGCGGAAAGAGAGAAACAGCTGATTAAAAGTTGTCTGCTACTGCTTTTCCGAACCATGTTCGGGTTCTGTCGCGTCAATTCGGCTGGCCCACCTAGGAAATGTCGCACAGAAATAGAAACAGCTTCTACTCAGCAGATGTCGAAAGGAAAGGAACGAAATCCGTACTGCGCATGCGCCCGCGCTGTAAGTCGAACGACAAATAGCAAGTGTAAATAGGGACTTACAGAACCCCAGTACGTGGCCAAGTGTTTCAGTCTCGCTGCAGCCGGGATGGCGACAACGGGTAGTACTGAAGGTTCTGCCAGGGACAGATCTCACTGCGGTGACGTTGCAGAGCACAAAAGGATATCAGATGATAGACGACATTAAGATATATGGATCATATGAAGAGACAAAGAGAAGGCAGCAAATGGGAAAAACTGGAGAAGCTGGGTTTGCAGTGAAAGGCCTGTCCTTGGGCAGAACTTGAATGAATGAATGAATGAGTGAATGAATAGTTCGGAAAAGAGGGTAGGTCACCAGTTATGCATTGTTAATTACTTTTAGTATTGGCGTTTGTGGATAGGGCAATGGGTATGGGCAGTGTTTGAGTTACAACCAAGAAATTGTTCTATCACGACCAGAAAACAGCAAACCTACTTTTATCATCAGAGACTTCCTGTCTGTCCGAGAAGACGTTTTTATAATTGATGGGACTTTCCAGGAACCGGCCACCCCGTTTCCACTATTTATCACTAGAAGCTGAATTCGCAGTCGCAGCTGGTTCCGTTCAATGCTGCCTTTATCCAGATGCTGGCCCTAATGACGTTAGCGCCATTTTCGACTTCACTTCGCCTTTAAACCTTACCGCCGACTTCAGTGTGTATTAATCTTTCAGTCCCACTGTGATTGAACCCGTTTGTGGCTCACTCAGACGACGGAATATCAATGTAGTGAACAGAGATTCGATCCCGGACAGGTTTGAGGTGCATAAAGCGGCCGAGGTTTACTCTATATACAGGTTCTTAGAGGTATACTTACAAATATTTTAGAGGTAAACAGGTATAGTGTACTGAACCACTTATGTAAAGAATTTCTCAATCTCCGAAGTTATTTTTAGACAAAAAATAAACAGTGTTTTTAGTTTTGTTAATACTTTCGGACGATTTTTTTTTCTCTACGAACTCCTGGCTAGTTTCGCGGAGGTCCAGGCTTATGAAGGCTGCCTATCGTCCAGGCTTACCATGAAGGTTTGTTCTGTATACCTTATTTTATTTCATGGAGTGCAGTTTCATAGAAAAGACTTTGCCGACAGACCTTCTACTGCCCACTACTAATTGATTGTCATAAATAAATGTCTTCCTTACTGTGACGGAAATCTTGTCTTCTCCTGTTAGTAACCAATCACAACCTTCGTTCAGAAGAATTGACAGATCCCCGTCAAGTCCACGTGGAGGCAGAGTTGTCGCATCTTTTCCGAATTCCAAGAATCCCGTCAGTTTCACTGCATAATTTCGAGGGTCACCAGGATTGTGACAACTGTGCAATGTTGGGACGAGGGGACAGGATGGAATTGTCAGAGTTGATTGTGTAGGAAGTCATAAATCTGTAAGTGTGTGTTCAAAGGAGCCACCGAACTGCACTCCTTGAAATAAAATAAGGTATACAGTCTTGTCGAATTGTGTGGAAATTCGAAAAATGTGTGACATTTTGATTCCTATGTTGAATGAATGGCTGTGTTGATTTTGTGTGTAATTCTTTCAGCTAGGTCCACTAAAATTTTGAGTTAATTAAAAAAGAAATGTGCATATGAAATACCGATACAGATGATTCTAGAATAATCGTGGGTGAATTATCTAAACCGTGCTTAACTGTAGGTGTAGCTTGAATTTTGTCATTCTGTTTGAAGATTTTTGACCTTTTCTAATTTCTCCCTGACTTTCGAAGTTCTGAGTGACAAGAAAATACTGGATACCGCTCAAGGATTGGGACAGCTGCCTATCAGTGAACTTTAGGGGGATGGTGTCGGCTTGGAGAACAAAGTTTTACCGCTATGTGGGTTGAGAGGGTGGGTGAGAAAGTAACAATAAGCTCAGCCGCTTGTCTGGTGTTCCTTGTCTCTCTAATCTGCTTCATGTACGACCCGGTAACAAGTATATTTTCTGTTACCTAAGATTAAATTGCTTAATACACACCGTATTTAAACAAATAATATTGAATATAAATAAATAGATAAATAATATATATGCAGAATACATACATAAGATTAAATATTATATAAACATCTTTTATGCAATGTAGAAGGCCTAGCTCTAAAAGTACTATAACTTAATGTGTGAATACCGGAGGGACATTAAACCAGTGTTCGATGCAGAGATCTATGTAATAAATTAATACGGTATATCTATATAGTCTGCATGATTATAGTGCACAAAATTGTATTCTAAGGTTATGTGTGGAATTTGGGTGTTACGTGGATGGATTTTAGTGTTGTTAGTCTACACTGGTTCTGTAACGGGTAACCCAATAATTTAAGGAACACTGGGACTGAATTTGACATTTTGTATAGTTTTGATTCAGTTGTTTTCAATGCATTAGTTTCTTCAATATTAATTTTTCTTCTTATTTTATCAAACTAAATCATTCATAATTCGCAGGACTATAATTCAAATTCTGTTTTCAAATTTTTTTGTGAAGGATTTACATTCTATAATTAATAAAACTACGCACTGACTTTTAAATCTGAGCACAGGTGAAGAACATAAAAATTTTAATTTGGGACAATTTGTTGTTAGTTTAATTTACGTATTTTTTAAGTTAAAATTCATTACACGGAAAGTACCTATTTAATCAAGAGCCAATTGCATGGAAAGTTTTGTGTATTGATAATGGTCTATAGAGAGTACTGATGTAAAATTTCATGCAAATTGGAGCAAATGGAAACCGCAATTTATTAAAAAATGTTTATTTTTTTGACATTGAGTGTTTCAGAACTCCCCAGCACAATAGCCTTTCCCTTCCTTCTTCGTCTTGGCTTCCTCCTTCCTCGTCTGTTGATATCCTGACCACCCTCTTGGAATCATTACTTGACCTCTTATTCTCATACAGCCTCCTCTTGTTTCGCCTCGCTGCAATCTCTTGTGCTACTCTTAGAAGATCCTTCTGTCTTCAGTGGTCTTGCGGTGTTGCATGGCACTGCATTCCATATTGTGCTTTCCAACAGCATTGTAGGTTGCTATGTCCGGCCTCTGTTTGGAAACAAAATTCTTCTTTAGACATTTTCGCCATATTGAAGTGTGCAAACTTTCATTTTAATTTTGCGTTGATTGCGGTAGTATTAGTTCCTAAAAGTACCAAAAGATAGCAGATGAGACATGCTTTGAAGCATCTACAACTAAAACAGAGGGAAATTTGAATATGAGAGTTTAAATATAAAAATATTACTTACAATTGAGGCGAAGTGAGCGTTGAACGTTTTAAACCCTCTCACACGGCATTTTAAAAATGGCCACCAGACCTTTAAAAATGTCGGATAAAGGCTAAACATACAACAAAAGTAGACAAATGTGTAAAATCATCATTTATGTAAAAAAATGGAAATTTTTTGCCATTTTGTCCAAAAATTCAGTCTTAGTGTCCCTTGCCATGTATCCAAAAAAAAAAAAAAAAAATGGTACCTTTTTGCGTTAACACATGGGATTAAATTAATTTTCTATTTTTTCTGTACGGTAATACATTAGAATTGCATTAAGGATAGTGGACTGCAGGCTTCCAAAAATTCGGATTAAATGTGAATTTTTAACATTGGTTTAATTAATTTGAAAAGGAACAAACATTTATCCACATTATTCAGTGTCCCAATTTCGACTGTATTCGTATTTTTCAAACAGTTTATGAAAAATAATGACCCTGTTATTTCACCGGTGTTGATCGTCTGTTTTCATAATAGTACATTATGCAACGAGCCCATAATGGTAGTAATTAAGACGCGAGTATGTTTGTTTATGAAACGAGCGCAAGCGAGTTTCATAATTTTCATACGAGCGTCTTAATTACCATTATAGGCAAGTTTCATACGACTTTTTATGCTCGACCATATTTCTAACTTGAAATTATTCTTAAGTATTCATGTTATGGTTATCTAAGTGAAGAGCGGAACTCCTAAATTGTGAGATGTGCGCAGACGCGAAAGTATTGATTTTTTCCGAGGGACGAATGTCATTGACCTTGATATAATCTAGAGAATAACATGAACATTAATATTGATATAACCTGGAAATTGATTTAGAATTGAAAAACGAGATGACAAATTGAATTTATTTGAATATTATTATAGTAACGGAACATAACCTTTTGCGACAGTATTGGATTTCCAGCCTCCGTGACGTTTCGCTAATTGTTTTTCGATTGCATATCCGAGAATAATCGACACTTGCGGTTTTATAATGGTACAATGGTGATTTCTCATTGGCTGAACAACTGAACTATAATGGATAGGTGTACTTTAATGAGGTGCATTAAAGGGCTACTACCAGGTGTATAATTACCACATTTCGGCATGGTCGAGCATAAACATCGTTAAATCACTGCATTATATCCTCGAAGTGGCTGATTATGCCGTAAGATTACCGACTGACTATAGCGTATTATTTCGATTTTATGCAATTGCTTCACCATGATAGACTGTGTGTTATTGCTTCATTGTCTCATTGTACTGCCATGTGGTTAATTGGGTATGAAGATATAGAGGTGACGATAAGAGTCTGGCAGATGCATTACGTGCTCTTGCAACTCCATATTCAGGACGTGAAGCGACATTTTAACGACCGTGGTTAATCGATGTAGCATATGCGTCCGTTTCTCCATCTCGGCTGTTGTGATCAGCAATATTAGTTTAAGAATTTGTTTGATTATTTACACCATTGTTTTTTGCTTACTATCAAAAGATCTCATAACGACCGGCGTAGCTCGGTCGGCTAAGGCAATTGCCTGCTGATCCGGATTTGCCCTCGGGCGCGGGTTCGATGATTTCCTGATCAGATTTTTTCCGAGATTTTCTCCAACCGTAAGTCGAATGTCAGGTAATCTGTAGCGAATTCTCGGCCTCATCTCGCTATCAGCAATCCCATCGACGCTAAATAACCTAGTAGTTCATACAGCGTCGTTAAATAACGAACTAAAAGAAATCTCATCACTGGCCAGAAATACAGGCGATCTCCCATGTGTTGTGTATGTTGCCTATTGACAGCATCTTAGAGTGGACAGTAATGACTGCTGAGAGGTACACTGCAAGCACAGTTCACATTGTGGCGAGTATGGATTTATTATAGAGTTAAGCCAAGAACGTTCTGACAGAGAATCTCTTGCTATTATTTTTTATTCTAGTAAAGATGAGGTAATAGGTTTTCCTTGCTCCTCATTGATAAAGTAACAGCAAATAGAATAAAAATTATAGCTTTAAATATGTAACACATAGGTCATTCGAAAATTAGTAGCAATACTAAAAGTTTTCAGCTCTCCTAGCTGTGACTAATGTAACCTTACATTTTCTGATCCTGCTGTAAATTTCGCTAATTCTGCTGTATATTTCTCTGATTCTACTATATATACAGTATATTTTTCTAATTCTGCTGTACATTTTTCTGATCCTGATGTATACTTCACTGATTGTGCTATATATATATATATATATATATATATATATATATATATATATATATATATATATATATAATTCTGCTGTACATTTTCTGATCCTGCTGTATATTTCGCTGATTCTTCTGTATGTTTCTCTGATTCTGCTATATATATTTCTGTAATTCTGCTGTACATTTTCTGATCCTGCTGTACATTTACATTTTCTGATCCTGCTGTAAATTTCGCTAATTCTGCTGTATATTTCGCTGATTCTGCTATATATATTTTTGTAATTCTGCTGTACATTTTCTGATCCTGCTGTAAATTTCGCTAATATATATATTTTGCTGTTGCTTCTCTATTATATCGCTACTTCTTTTGTTGATACTGTTGCTATGCTATTTATTTTGTTGCTTCTACTGTGTATTTTTCTTCTCCTGTTAAAGCTGTCATTGTTATTCTTATTGTTGCTGCTGTAATTGTTACTAATATTACTATTTGCACTCTTGTTAATTCCATTGCTTTGCAGTATGTTCATATTCCTACTTCCACTGAAGCAGTATTTTCTCTTTTGTATCTGTTGCATGTACTTCGAGAGATATGAAAGAGCGCCATATTTCGGAGAGGGCAGGGAATTCTTTTTGGAAGCGAACTTTGTTTAGAGATAGGGCTGCAAAACCATGCATGTAGCGAGCGAAGTAATGCAGAGGAGAGGGAGGAGAGAGAAATCTCTGCCTCATATGCACACAGCTGCTACACTCGGAACGAGACGCCGCGCCGCTGCCGCCAAGTTTTATTGGTTACTGCTGCCAGATATAGCCACATAGAATGCTTCTCAACATAGCCCGTAAATACACACTTCTGCATGCTGCTATATTTGTGTGTCCCATGGTCATGCGACCAGAGCTCTCCATGCATGTGACGTTCACCATTGTTCTCGTGTAGCTTTCTATGGACGCTTTCTATTGACGAGGCTGCCTTACGCCTGTCGTAGATCCAGTTATTTCCAAATTTGCTTCAAATTCAAATCTGTCTTTAATTAGATATTAAGAAGATTAGACGACGTAAGTGCACTTATACAGAGTGAACCTCAATAATGTCATTAAATTCAGGGGGTTATTCTTTGCGATATTTCAAACAAAAAAGTTTAATACAATTTTGCTCGTTTTTGCTTCCTTTTCGAGATAAAAACTGTTGTATGTGAAACTTTTCATAGCGTGTTAGCCATTGATTCTGCTATTTCCGCCCATATGCATCTAGATAATATATCCTTTATGTAATCTAAAAGAAGACGCGTTACACATTCTACTATCTTGTTCAGAAAATGAAAGAACAAGAAACAATTTTATTCAGAAAGATTACTAAAACTAAATGTAGAAATAGCAAATAGGAAATTGTATAGAACAGTACACGAAAGAAAATTGAGGGAACTCCGAAAATGTTTGTATATAGGAAAAAATGGGACGGGAAAACTAAAATATAAACATACTGTATGTATATAATAATAATAATAATAATAATAATAATAATAAATAATAAATTTAGCCCGTACACATCCCGTAAGGGCAAGGGCCTCCTGTTGTCACAGGGAATTGCTCGTAAGTAGACTCCTAATGTAAGCGAGTCCTTGGGAGTTGGTCATATTACTGATATTTCTTCGTTTCACTGTTCCTCTGTATGTATATAAGAAATATTAAATAAAGGGAAAGAGTTTTTGTTAAGAAATAACTATAATGATTGTATGTAGTATGGAATATATTGTAATAGTTATTAATAGTAAAATGTAGTTAAGGGTAGGTTCCTGCAAAAGAGGAATGTAACAGGACCACCATTAACGAATGACACACAAATTGTATTGTCCGTTACTCAGGAGAAGACGAGCGGAAAGAATGTGATCTTCTTAACTATCGCTGTTGATTATTATAAACATCGCTCAGATAAGCATCCCAGTAGCCAGGTTATTACTCGTGCAGGAAACATGAGTAACAATGCGTATGGAAATTAAAGCTAAGTTGAACAGAAGGAGACCTAATGTTTCCTCTTACTGCAGTACAAAATATTGCACGCATTGTCGTACGTTATCTGTTCACATCCCTTCCTCCTCAGTCCGCTCTCGTCTTCTCCTGCGTCACCGACAGTACATGATTTTGATGACAATGAAATAATATACTGTACTCGCCAAACTTAGACGACCCCAACTCGGAGAAAATATGTCACATCAACATACTCTCGATGTTTATGTTATGCAGTTGGTCGCGTCCGATAACTGAATTGCTTTAACACCGTTGCCAAACATAGACAGCCTCAGCCCGAGTAGAGAGGTCAGCTTATCTTGCCGCAAGCGATAACTACTAACTTCTCTGTTAAAAAAGAAACCATCGTACTTGCCTCAGCCCAGCGGCCGGGCTAATTCAGAGTCATAATGTGACAACGCTGCATAACTAACAGGCATGCACCGTATGATTTATTATGTTTTGGGTAAGGCACGAGTCAGCAGAGTGGTGTGAGTGAGGTCGTTTAAGCTTGGCAAGAACAATACATAGGCGTATTCATATACATATGCATCTACTCTTCTCCATTTTCTTTAATCCTTACCTGAATGTTGTGGGACGCGCGGTAACGTCGCTCTTAAGACGTAAATTGGGTTAGGTTAGGTTAGGTCACGGTGGCTACAGGCAGGTTAGGACGACCCCTTGGCACGTCGGTTATACTGAGGCCTATTGTGCACCCCGAATTTATGGGGTGAATGAGGATGAGGGTGTACCAACCCACCGGCCGCATGTGACCCGTTATCCGCTCACCCAATGGGAGCCTCATATCCTCCCCCGCTCTAAGTTCACACCGCCAAGGCGACCAAGCAGCACAGGAACCATTCCGAAAGCCCTTCCAAGGTGTCGAAGCGCTCTTGGAAGTGCTCTTAAGGAATGAATCCTGGCAGAGATATTGCGGAAGACTGGGAAACCAGGAATGGTTGCGTAGAGGACGTCCCCTCCTGTAAGCGGATGAAGACATGCGTCTTTACCTGAATATGTCTGTGGAATGAGATGAAGAAGATAAATGATATGAAATGAAATCTAAATTATTTTTCTACACGGGAGGGGAAGGGAAATGGACCGTGGCAATGAAAATTCCAACCAAGCATTTGGCAAAGTAACTGTGAAAAACCACGGAAAACCAAAGTAAGGTTGATCGGTCTGGGAATCGAACCACGGACCTCCCGAATGCGAGTCCCATGTAGAAGGCATGCTCGGTTGTTAAGACGTAACGCTGCAAACTGGAAGGTTGCGGATCCAGGATTGGATCCGCAACCTTCCAGTTTGCGGATCCAATTCCCGATGGGGTCATGGATTTTTCCATTGATCTATTCCTTTCAATCACACTATGGCCCTAGGGTCTACTCAGCCTCCAACAGAAATGAGTACCAGGGATATTTCCTTGGGGAATAAAGGTGGCGAGCACGTAGGACTGACATCCCTACTGCCATTAAATGCCGATTGTCTGTAAAGGTGAGCCTTAATGTTTCACTACCCTCTGGGCCGATTTAGCTGTCATGAGGTTTTCATCTCTACCTGGATGTTGTATATTATCAATAGTTTTGGACAGAGTGTGGCGACTCTGTACATAGAGTTTAGCATTTATCTGTAAACAAAGAGAGATTTTCTGCATGATCATGTTTTCTTTTTTCACAGCTGCTGTTGTTAGGCCTTGAAAGTTGGAATTGCCACACAGAAACTTTTTTTTTTGTTAGGGAAACCGTTCTTCATAACATAAAATTATACTGAAATAGATCCCTTACAGTGCACTTATTGTTACTTAGTTACCATTGCAGTGCAGTTTTGTAAAAGCTTTGGAATAATATTGCTCTAAATTTTCAATGCAAAATATATTGTATTAGCAATTTTTAAAATGTGATCGTGCAAAAATTGTTGTACAATGCACTTTTGTGAAGTGCATTATAAAATCTCGGAAATTTGAAAACTTGCTCTGCTCGTTTTTCAAACTTTTCTTAGATGTTGTAAAAAGCACTTCCCAACCTTTTATCATAATTACTATTACGTGAAATCAATGCATTACTTGGGTCAACGACTTTATGTGACTGTACTTGGTAGAAATCGCATTGACGGTTTTTTTTTTCTTTTTTTTGCGCTCGTCTGTGTTCGAATCCACGTCCAATAGCGAGCACTTTAAACATTAATGCACAGGATTACAGTTCTCGAAAGTATTGTGTGCAGAACCAGTAAAACAGAAAGCCGAGAATAATTTCGTGTTCAAATTGCGAGTTTACTTAGTTCTGGCGCTTAAGCGTTACCCGTGAACTTCTGTCCAACAGGAACTTGAGGCCACAACAGTGATGTGAAGTTTTTCATGGAGGAATACAAAAGTAGCACTCCAAGCTTTACTAACCCCAGCGACGCATCTGAATGGGGAAGAGTCCCTCTCCATGTGTGCAAGAGCGACAAAGAGAAGAGTTCTTTGTCATTGTGGAGGATCAAACCCACGTACTCTTTCCTGTAGCACTCACTCTGTCAAATGAGCTGACGTTGCTTTCATGTGAGATTGCGGTGGATGTTCGATAAAACAAAGCCCACTGCTGGTATAGAAGACCAGTCGGTGCTGCTTGATTCTTATGAATACTGTATATGCTGTTTATTTAAAATTCGACGTCAACTTAGATTAAAATACTATTTTTAGTCATATCATCGCCGTCGGTTCGTTTGAAGTCATAATTAATCTTTCATTACTTCTGGTTTAATAAAAGGAAATATACAGAGTGATCCGTCTGGGTATGGATAAAATAAAAACGCCGTAAAACATTTACTACTGAACTTTATTTTTTTAAACTTTCTGCATACAACACTGAAAGATGGGAGATTCCTCAGAGCTCAACATGACCCCCATTGCGCGCCCTGCACAACTCATAACGGTGATGCAATTCAGCTCATATCCGTTCTAACATAAGAGGGGTGATTTGTTGAAAAGCTTGAGTAATTTTTACTCTCAGATCATCAATGTTCTGTGAGTAGACAATGTCTTTAACAAAATCCAAATTCCTTCCCCATGAAGACTCAAACCAGCGCTCATTCTGTAACGCGAGATTTAGGCGTAATGGCTTAGACCACGACGCTACGCCGCGGGACACTTTTGGTCTGCATTCTGATGGCATTAATTTTTCTTTTGCCTCTGATACGTCGTCATAGAAATACTCTTTTTCGCCATGGTGAAAGTCATGTTTGTCGCCGTGGTGAAAGTCGTGTTTGTCGCCGTGGTGGAAGTCGTGTTTGTCGCCGTGGTGAAAGTCGTGTTTATCGCCGTGGTGGAAGTTGTGTTTGTCGCCGTGGTGGAAGTCTTGTTTGTAGCCGTGGAGGAAGTCGTGTTTATAGCCGTGGAGGAAGTCGTGTTTGTAGCCGTGGAGGAAGTCGTGTTTGTCGCCGTGGTGAAAGTCGTGTTTGTCGCCGTGGTGGAAGTCGTGTTTGTCGCCGTGGTGGAAGTCGTGTTTGTCGCCGTGGTGAAAGTCGTGTTTGTCGCCGTGTTGGAAGTCGTGTTTGTCGCTGTGGTGAAAGTCGTGTTTGTCGCCGTGGTGAAAGTCGTGTTTGTCGCCGTAGTAGAAGTCATGTTTGTCGTGGTGGAAGTCATGTTTGTCACCGTGGTGGAGGTCGTGTTTGTCGCCGTGGTGGAAGTCTTGTTTGTCGCCGTAGTAGATGTCATGTTTGTCGCCGTGGTGGAAGTCGTGTTTGTTGCCGTGGTGGAAGTCATGTTTGTCGCCGTGGTGAAGGTCGTGTTTATCGCCGTGGTGGAGGTCGTGTTTGTCGCCGTGGTGAAAGTCGTGTTTGTCGCCGTGGTGAAAGTCGTGTTTGTCGCCGTAGTAGAAGTCATGTTTGTCGTGGTGGAAGTCATGTTTGTCACCGTGGTGGAGGTCGTGTTTGTCGCCGTGGTGGAAGTCTTGTTTGTCGCCGTAGTAGATGTCATGTTTGTCGCCGTGGTGGAAGTCGTGTTTGTTGCCGTGGTGGAAGTCATGTTTGTCGCCGTGGTGGAGGTCGTGTTTGTCGCCGTGGTGGAGGTCGTGTTTGTCGCCGTGGTGAAAGTCGTGTTTGTCGCCGTGGTGAAAGTCGTGTTTGTCGCCGTGGTGAAAGTCGTGTTTGTCGCCGTAGTAGAAGTCATGTTTGTCGCCGTGGTGGAAGTCGTGTTTGTCGCCGTGATGGAGGTCGTGTTTGTCGCCGTGGTGGAAGTCGTGTTTGTCGCCGTAGTAGATGTCATGTTTGTCGCCGTGGTGGAAGTCGTGTTTGTCGCCGTGGTGGAAGCCGTGTTTGTCGCCGTGGTGGAAGTCGTGTTTGTCGCCGTGGTGGAAGTCGTGTTTGTCGCCGTGGTTTAGTCGTGTTTGTCGCTGTGGTGGAAGTCGTCTTTGTTAATAATAATAATAATAATAATAATAATAATAATAATAATAATTTATTTTAGCTGGCAGAGTTAAGGCCGTAAGGCCTTCTCTTCCACTCAACCAGCAAGAAGTATACATACATATGTATGAACTAACAAAGAATTCAACAATTTGATTTAGATAAGAGTTACATGTATACAAGAGTTATTTACGAATTAAACAACAAAATACTATGAACTATTAATTAAACATTGAAATACAAACTATGTAGCAGAATTAAGCTAAAATACATAGAATGTTAATATATTTCAAATAATGTTAGATAATAGAAAAAGATTATTATGAGACAGTTTTGAAAATACAGCACTATCAAGATGCATGTCTAAAGGAAGGAGTAACAATGTTGACAGTGATAGTTTGTCAGTATGATTGGAGTGAAATGCTAAGAAGGTTATCTTTTAAGCTGTTTTAGGGGTGTTTATTGTCTTGCAGGCCCTAATACTTTGTGACAGGGAATTCCATTGTCGCGAGGTGGATACTGTAAAAGATGATGAATAACGAGATGTTCTATGAAGAGGTATACTTAAGGCGCCACAGATAAGTGATCTGGTATTTACGTCGTGGTTAGAATATAGATAAGAGAAACGAGGCGAAAGGTAATTTGGTGTTGAGGTGTGCAGAATTCGAAAGTGTAAAGACAAAGAGTGTAAAGTTCTACGTTCTTTAAGTCGGAGCCACGAAAGACTTGCGAAGGACGGTGATATGAGATCATATCGTCGGATGTTGCATACGTATCTGACGCACATATTCTGAACTCGCTGTAACTTGACTGACAGTTCAGAACAGTTTATTGTCGTTTGCTGTTATTGTCACAGCCACCACCGTAGAATTCGTTGTAGAATTCTTATGAATGATAGAGTTCTCTCTGCCCATTATAATCTTTTCAGCAAATAATCAATTTACTACTTTATCTGTCTTATTTTCTGCTGTTATATTGCAGTTTCAGTATTAGTTCAGTACCATTTTGGTCTGTCTGACGATTTAAATGGTTTTTTCATCCTACATTGCTTTGTTCTCTTCTTCACCTTAGAACAACATGTAATTCTTTCCTTCAGGTGCAGCAATCTGCATCTCAGCTATCATAGATAGTGTAGCACTTTCTTTGCTCGTGTTGTATAAGTTGGTGGGTTTTAATCGACCGAGGAGAATGGATTTTTAAACGAAAGTAATCAGTAGGAGGGGCCCTAAAGTTCAGCTCTGTGGTACTCCACCTGATAGAGTGAAGGAAGATGAAAGCTTATTAAACAGACTTACATAGGATTTTCTTTCGCTGAGATAGTTTCTAAACCAATTTGCATAGTTTATAAAAGGCCAGTGTTTTCCAACTTATGGAACACGATTTTACATGTAACAGCATCGAAGGCTTTGCTAAAATCGAAATAGATTGAGCCAGTTTATGGAACTGCCTCGATATTAGATTCTATTTTGTTGAAATTGGTTCCATTTATTTAATAAAACCAGCCTGAAATTGATTTATTCTTAACATGGAAGTGTGTTAGAGCGGTGTTCTTCAACCACCGGGCCCTGGCATCAATTATACAGGGCCGCGAGACATTCTCCTGGAATTTGTCATTTTACTTTTCTAAGCATTTTTGACGAATGAGTATTTTATAGCGGAAATATTCTTGTGAGAATAATCTTCGTCATTGTGACGAAAAGTGTAGATCCAGATCGCCTCTACCCAAATTTACATGACAAAACAATCAGATTTTTTCTTTCTTTTTCCACCACATATCTTTGTGAAACTGCATTTTCTGTCATGACTTCGCTTAAGGGGTTAGGTACAGCTTACAGCAGTAAAATGTTTGGAAATATTCAAAATTTTTTTCTGCCATTACTGTATCTTGTACAATAAGGAAAATTGGTATATGTAAAACACTGTCCTTCTGCTATATGAAAAAATATTTTTACGATTTAAAACAAATTATTAATATATATATATATATATATATTTTTTTTTTTTTTCAAAATTCAAAATGTGCAGTTCACTGTGCAGTGATGAAGCGTTTCCCTCATAACTCATAAACTTGTTAACTTTTTCATGTTCTCTCTCTTTTATTTTATTGCTGAAACTCGTGTTTACAATATCATGCTGACCACCTCTGTGGTGTAGGGGTCAGCATGCTGGTCTCTTACGCAGAGGGCCCGGGTTCGATTGCCGGTAGGGTTGAATTTCCTGGTTGAGGTTTTTCAGGGTTTTCCCTCAACCGTAAGGCAAATACCAGGAAATTCGGGCCACAACATCCCTGAATATCACCGGCCTCATTCATCACCGAAATCATATTCATAACAAATCACTCATATATATATATATATATATATATATATATATATATATATATATATCGCCATCTAGTTCACAACAATAGAACCATGTATATATATATATTTTTTTTTTATTTTGTGTTAGAAGAAAATACTGATATTTGACCATTTTGTAAAATGAATTTATGTTTTATCAGATAATTTATCAAAGATAGAGAAGTGATCTTGCATTATATTGTAGATCTGACATGCATTAATACACACAAGAAATTTCATCACAGAACGTTGGATAGTTTTTGAGTTACGTGGGAAATGCTTCATCATTACACAGTGAACTGAATTTTGAAAAAAAAATGTAAATAATTTGTTTAAGTCGTAAAAATATTTTTCTCATATAGGAGAAGGACAGTGTTTTACAGATACTAATTTTCATTATTGTACAAGATACAGTAGGCCTAATGGAGGAAAACATTTTTTAATATTTCCAAACTTTTTCTGCTGTAAGTTGTACCTAATCCCTTAAAACGAAACAGAGGAACCACCTACAACTTTCTGACTGTCTCCATTTGGCTATCACTTCAATTCATCACAAAATTAACAAGCTAACGGACAGAAAACAGCAACAAAAGGCTCACTAGCCTCATTAAATCCTTGAAAATTCTCAGATGTAATAAAAAATAAAATAAAATAAGCACTAAGGTAACTTTTTCAATAACTTATATTTATTTCTGTGTAATGTGCCGCGTTTTTAAATTCCTAATATTAATTAAAGTTGGGAGTAGTGTTTAGAATTGAGATATTAATACATTTTCATACAAAAAATTACATACATAGTTTACTCCCTATAAAACATTTGTCATATGTACTCGTATGTGTGATAAGTGTTCTGCCGACATACTGACATCCTTTTCCTGCTTCCTCTGCTCAGCTGACTTTTAGAGTGAGTTACAATGCGTAATCGTGCTTCCCATTATCGTTTATTTAAAAAAAATCATTAAAATCAATTTAATAATACAATGATCAATGATATCAATTTTATAAGCTTTTCATGGTTAGAAAGGGATAATATGTCGATGAAAATGAATATGAATTAATTGACAATATTAGATTGAAACTGCAACATGCTACAAAATTTCATTAATCCAATGATTGATAATGAATTAAGCTATTTGTCAACATGTCACACCGTTTTTGTAGTGTACTAATACTCCTTAAGGCTTAAGATTACGCCATACTTAATTATTAAAATTTCTGTTAGTTAAATGTATGAATTAAAAAAAATTGAAAAGGTATTTACGTGTAAATTTGTTGGAACCGGTCTCTCGTCTTATAGAAAAAGAATTTACCGGGCCGCGCTCTCACAAAGATTGAGAAAATAATTGATGTAGATAATACGTGGGCCATTCAGTCACTAAATGGGACAAAGGACTGTAACAATAGTACATTATGCAACGAGCCTATAAAGGTAGTAATTAAGACGCGAGTATGTTTGTTTATGAAACGAGCGCAAGCGACTTTTTATGCTCAAACATATTTCTAACTTGAAATTATTCATAAGTATTCATGTTATGGTTATCTAAGTGAAGAGCGGAACTGACCTTCTAAATTGTGAGATGTGCGCAGACGTGAAAGTATTGATTTTTTCCGAGGGACGAATGTCATTGACCTTGATATAATCTAGAGAATAACTGAACATTAATATTGATATAACCTTGAAATTGATTTAGAATTGAAAAACGAGATGACAAATTGAATTTATTTGAATATTATTTACAATTAACGCTAATTATTATAGTAACAGAACATAACCTTCTGCGACAGTATTGGATTTCCAGCCTCCGTGACGTTTCGCTAATTGTCTTTCGATTGCATATCCGAGAATAATCGATACTTGCGGTTTTATAATGGTAAAATGGTGATTTCTCATTGGCTGAACAACTGAACTATAATGAATAGGTGTACTTTAATGAGGTGCATTAAAGGGCTACTACCAGGTGTATAATTACTACATTTCGGCATGGTCGAGCATAAAAGATAATATGGTTGACTATGTAGCCTATAACATTTAATCGATATACATTAGCAATCTCGAAAACTTCTTACACGATATCTATCGAAATAAATAATACAGGGACATCATTTTATTTTTACTAACATTTTTAATATCTGTGACAGTAAAAGGCCGACGATATTTACCTGAGCGAAATCAGTTTGCTGGCGAATACTCAGTATGATTTCTATTATCGTCCAATGAGGATAAATGTTCAAATATACAGTGACTTTCCATGTAAGTTTGGGAACTGCGCATTCAATTGTCCATAAATTTTTTAACTATCTTAAAATTTGTTCAAAATGGACTCCGAAGAAGCTTGTAGAAAATAACCAAGGATTCGCTATAGATTGTCTGAAATGAACGTGCGTATGAGCTATTCCATCTCAAATCGACCGAAATATAGAGAAAATTGACCTTACAATTTCTAAATACAATAAAACTTTTTTTGTACGTAGAGAACTGTGATACAATGTTTTGTGCAAAGTTTGAGGCATCAGAACTTCATAGTGTTTAAATTAAAAATATTTAAAGTTATCGTATTTTCATAAAATTAGCAACTTTAAACTGCTGTAGCTCCGAAACCCTTTCACCCAATGATCAAAATCATGGTTTATTTTGATGCTGAGAAATTAAAGTTTATATTGACATATAAACCGATTTTCTTACTTTTTATGGAAATGGAGAAATTTAGATTTTTCCTCATTAAGACGCCTTTGCCAAGGAAAAAATATTTTTAAAATATATAGTTAGATTCCGCATTGAAAGTAGAAATAAACATATTGTTTACAGATGCCACGTTGATAAGAAAGTATTGAAAATATCAAATAAAGAAAATAAATAGTACGCGCGTGAACTAACCAGCTGACTGTGAGGCGGGAGTTAGCCGAGGTAAGCAAGGCCAGGAGACATAAACACGTGATGTGTCGTCTAGCAGTCATGGCTGTGCTAGCTTTATCACAGGTTTTCATAAACACAGGAGTAAAATGACGCCCAACGCTCGTTTATCTTCAGCTCTCGGCCAGTGCGTGCGGTACTGCGCCGTTCAAGTCTAGGCGTGTGAAAATAATCTATTTAATACCCTCGAAATTTATTGCCGTGCCTCTAAGCAAACAATGCCGAATCCTTCTTAATAATACAAGGTTTTTTCTCAATATTTTTTTAGATTTTTACAAATTGGCAAACAGCCTAAAAGTAAGTAAAATCAGATTATCTGTCTCTCTGTGTACAATAAAAATGAGGATTACTTCTTAACATAACCTACCAAATGTCAGCTTCAAAATAAGCTCTCGTTCAATGTTCTGCAGTAAATGGTTCCAGAATTCTGAGCGCTGAAAGAGGCTTGTTTTTCTAAAATACCTATGCTAATTTAGTCGCTCAATAATACGAAAACCGTTTGACTTTCGATAGTATATTTTTGAAAATGCACTCTCCTCAGTACCTTGTATAAATAGGGAAAAAATTAGAGTATTAAAAAATGCGAGGTTTTTTTACTGATCGATTTTATATGGAATAGCCCGTATAAACTTGAAAATCAATAATCAATAGCTGATATTTGGAGAAACTCTACATTGTCCCTAAACGACTCATTTGTGGATCCATGTTGACTGGGACCTCTTTTTTGCTTATATTAGTGTGTAATGTTTATCTTAAACTTTGTACGATCACTTTTGAAACGCCCTGTATAAGCGACTAGTATGTTTTGTCATACATCAGTCTGACATGAATTGTAATGTTTAATGGTTGTGTATCTTTTCTTTTCAGGTAAGTACCAGTTACATCACCTTGAAAGTGTTGGTTGCCATTCAACCATGAACTATTTTACCAACGTATCTTCAACACTATGTGAGTTTTATTGATATTCCTTTACTTAATGGCTTATGGTGTTTTAAGGTAGCAACAAAAATTAATTTTTTTTATTGTAACTGAAAAAGAATGAAATAGTTATGAAAAATATTTTGTGCTGGACTGTTGAAATGCGTCCGTTTTTACGTAATGGCGGTCTTGTTGAGTAACATTTCCTTGCTACAGATTTGACAAGTGTGTAGGATTGTTTTAAAGTACTTTACAGGGACATAGTAATGTAAACTGCATGAGTAAAACTTAATTATGCGTAATTTAGTTAGCTTGTTTACTTTTTTAAAATAACTTAGGTTAAGTGGCCGCTATTACATAGGTCGGCGACTGAGTACTGGTGGATTTTCGTAGGCTGTGAAGTGAGAACGCAATGATTGACGAATTTCATGTTATTACGATTTCCTT
Organism: Periplaneta americana; assembly: GCF_040183065.1. NCBI lineage: Eukaryota > Metazoa > Arthropoda > Insecta > Blattodea > Blattidae > Periplaneta > Periplaneta americana. The sequence continues at coordinate 181,596,754 of NC_091120.1, read as the reverse complement.
TACTGTGTTACACAATTTGATGAACCATGACATATTTTTCCATGAATCAACGGGCATTTTCTCGCAAAAAACACACGTCTGTTTCTCATAATTTATTTCTTATGCATTAATATGACTTATAGGAATACTTAAAAAACCACCCGTACACAAAGATCGACCCTATATAAAAAATTTAAATCTTTGAAGATACGGAATTAATGATAAAATGTGCAACATTTAGGATTACAGTGATTGGATAGTGGTAACATATTCTTGAACGTTATTGTCCAATTGATCTCGATGCATAAAGGTGAAAATAAATCTCTTATACCGATATGCTTAGATATTGTAGGTATACAGTCACATTTTCTATGTCATTGCTTTGCCTAGGATTTTATATGAAATGCGTGTTTTGTTTCTTAAGCATTAATACAACAATTTTTTTTTAATATGTCGACATTTCATGAAAAATCTTGGGATTTGGTAGAGTTTTACAGTAGGCCTACCTTGAAGTATCTGTTTCGGTCGTTAAGCCTATTTCACGGTTTTACTAACGAGAATGTCTATTTTCCTGTATTTTAAAAGTTGCAAACTTTACTACAACAATACGTAGTTGTTGTTACCTACGTACAATTAACATTTTCATTTATAAACATGTTTCACAATTTCTCAAATTGTGACATACCCGTACTGTGGGATATATTTATTACACGACTCTTTGGGCTACTATGTGGAAGAAAGAAGAGGTTTTTAATTACAAAGGCATGTGAATCAAGTCATGGATGGCGAAAGTGAAGATCTTCCCTATGATATTCAGCCATGCTCTCATTGAACTTTGTGTAGTGTGTTTCTTCCCAGATTACAAAACGAAATTGAGGACAAATGTCGAAGCTTGACAGCGGACAAATGGAGAAGATTATTGTTATATATTGCAAAGCAAATTGTGAGTGGTAATGTTTCAATTTTTTTTGCTTCCGTAATTCGTGTTCATTAGCTTTTCATTAAATATTTAATACTGATCATTTGATAATAATGTTGTAAAGGGTACAAATATTATTTGTGCCCTTATTGTTTAGTGATTTAATATGATAAATGTTTTAACCTAAGGATTTATTGTTTTTATCAATTGAATACTTGAATAAATAAGGATTTAAGTGTCATTTTCAACCTTCCGAGAAAAATGAGTCTTAATATAGGTACGCTAAAGCTATTAGCACATATATGCTGTCATCTGTGAACGCATACTAAAATGATAAAGGAAAGAGTTTGAAGTTTGATTTTTGTTTATGCTATGAACTTGGTACATCAATTGCTATTCGAATGAAAAACACTATTTTCACGATAATGGCACTTAGACCCTTATATAAAATTTAGTACATGGAGGCATCAGTCTTTACCGATTATGGTATTATTTTTTATAAATTAAAATTTAACGCTACATTTTTTATATTCTTCACGGGAAGTGCACATAAAACTACGTATTTTTATCTATCAGTTGTAAAATATACCATGACTCCTCATATATAATTAGTGTAATTTTTAGCGTATACCTATAGTCCTGTCGCTCTAATTTCCGGCAGCCAATCACGTTGCAGGTCGGCTACATTTAAACGTCTTGTGATTCGATGATGAAGAAATTATGTATGTCTTAAGGCTGGATAAATACTTAATATAATCGCCCGCCATTTTGGCTCTTTCGTTGGCGTTCGCAGAAAGCACACGAGGACGTTATTTGCCGCTCAATTATTTGCTGAATTACAGTGCGTTTGATTTATTATCATAGGAGCTACGACGTGATAATGTTTAACGGTGTGGCAATTAGATCCCTCGTCTGGTAGCTCGGCAACGAAAGAACAAAAATGGCGAACGATACTACCTACCTAGACTTTATAGAGCCTTGATTTCCTAAGACGTAAGCAAAGAGGAGGAGTCACGCCGGGAATAACAGTGTCGCGACTATAGTGTTTACAGGTTGAACCGTAAGTAATGTTAATAACTTTAAAGGATTATTCTTTGAGATATTTCAGACAAAAAAGTTTAATACAGTTGTGCTCGTTTTTGCTTTCCTTTCGAAAAAAAAAAATGTTTTATGTAAAACATTTCATAGCGTGTTTTAGGAAAGCCATTCATTTAATTTCCAATATGCTCAGCCAGTTTAAGAGAACAGTATATTGTGCTAATAAATTATTGAAAGAATTTCAGTTTTTTTTTTCTTTTAAGTATGTAGAAATTTTATTCGAACAACTGTAACATTTTAAAATGCCTTTGCAGAGCGAAAAGTTACATTTTTTCAGATCAAATTTCTGCACATTTAAAGGTCAAAATTAAAATTCTTTCAATCATTTATTAACATAATACACTGCTCTCTTAAATTGACTGAGTATATTAAAAATTCAATCAATGGCTTTCCCAAAACACTCTATGAAATTTTTCACATAAAACAATTTTTTTCTCGAAAAGGAAGAAAAAAACGAGCAAAATTGTATTAAACCTTTTTCTTTGAAAATCTCAAAGAATAACCCCTTGAAATTAATGATATTACTTACGGTTCCTTTACCCTATAATTCCGGATTCTAGAACACCAATTATATGGTTGTTAACAAGCAGTTGGTTCATCTGCGGAACCATTTATAGTTTGCATGTTGTACTCATACAATAAACTTTTAAAGTTTTCTCTCGTTCATATAAACATCGGCCATAAAACGTTATGCTGAGAAATACGAATTCCCCATGAAGTTTAGGTATAAGAAACGTTAACCGGAGAGATATTCTGAATGGTATTTCTTCAGGATATGTCTGCAATGAAAGTTTCCAAAATTTACCTTATTTTTAGGACAGTACTGTAAGCAATGGAGCATTTGACAATGTCGTTCTCACCTGTTCTACTTCCGTTAGTTAAAGTTAATAGTCTTACAAATATAGTCTATCGTTTTATTACATCGCCAGAGACTCCTTTTCCTGCCTGCCACTACGAGATGCACTGTTTGGTTGGCCTGTACCTTCTATTTCATGTTACAATGCCATTGGATTTCTTTTCGTGGGGCTATTTGAAGGACAGGTCTCTTGTACTTGATTTAATTGAAGCTGTCCGTACAGTAATTCCAGAGATGAACTGCACGGAAATAATATGCAGACTGGATATCCTACGTGTCAACGAATAAGTACAGTAGGAATGAAATATTATTGTTTTCAATATATTAAAACTGATGCATGTCAATGAAATTTTCTTATATTTATAGCGTACTTTCTGAGACCGCGATAGAGTTCGATCATTTCAGTTTATACACTTTCATATGTTTATCTGTTTGAACGGCTTTTAAAAATAAGATGTTTTCTCTTTGAAGCCAGGAGCGAATTCTAGAGGTGTTCACAATATTTTGCTCTGTTTACCGCGGCGTCTTGTGATTTATTCGTTGTTTATCCTGTAGTGTTGAGTTTGAACCCCCGCAATAACCTTTCTGTGATGTGAGTTATAAACAGCCTCAAGTTCTCGGCGTGCTTCTGCGGGCAATGGACTGTGCTCGGACCAATGTCTGGAATTATGCTTGTTAGCCAGTGCCAAACTTAGGCTGTACTTTTCTTGTAGCATAAAGGTAGGAGAGGAGACTGTTTTACCAACCTTGTGAGTGTTGTTTTAGATGTGCTCATTGAGAAAATTTTCGGGATAGGTATTATAGTTGTCTTTGAAAACAAATAAAATATATCCCAAAATGTTAACGGCGATAATATGTAGTAATTAATTTTGCGATAAACTTCCAAATTGCTTAAGTGGTTAGGTTCTGGGTTTGTAAACTTCAAAAAGCCCTAATAGTTGTTGAAATTGTTAGATTTGTGTGTTGTATGAAACAAAAAGTCGTTATCTTCGTAACAATTTTTACAATTGGCCTAACTTTATAAAGGTGCTAAGTGCCAATTTTCAAAATTTAATTTTATTCAGTCTGGGGGAGGAAGATCCATAGAAGAATATCATACTAAATTTTCTTTGTTGTAACTCAACAGTAAGTGACTAGTGCCCCAAAAGACGGTGTTGGAGGTATCTCAACATGCATTTCCCAGCGTGTTTTAATCAATGTCTCTGAAAGTTGTTTTTGGCACTTAACACCTTTAGACTGGGTGCACTCAGAATCAGACGCGACTCTATGCGAGACGCGACGTTTTGCTTTACAACGCTTCGCGACAGCCTAACACGGTCTGCTCGCGACAACTGATTTGCTAGCTGTGTGGCTTTGGAAAAGTGGCCTAGGCTGGGCGTCAATGAAAGAGAATCTATATGAGAGATTCTATTGTATTTGGTTATTATTTCTTAAGGATGCCTAATACGCCTAAAAATCTATAGGGTTGGAAGAGTCTTAAAATTAAACACTACTAATGTACTGCACAAACGTAATTTTCTATGTTTATGACTACTTTACGAATCAATAATGAGTGTTAGTATAGAGCAGAGAAGTAGGCCTACTACAAATTAATATTATCAATATTATTGTTCACCTGGTGCTTTCATCCCATTTGCAATTTCTGACATATTTTTAGAAACCACATTATTGTCGTGATATTGTTTCAAAGCTTATACAGAATGTATATTTCCTGTACTAAAACAACTAATTCATCCGCATCGAGCTCCATTATGAATAATGTACATTACACAACAATATAGTGTTTGTAGATAATGAAAGCGTACAATCACAGCCTACTAACGCATGCGCAGTGCACTGCAGCTATCAGTCTCCTCGCGACGAACTTCAAACAGTCATTCGATGTTGTCTCTCCGTATCTCCTGGTGTCTGCTCGCGACCGTCGCGCCGCGTCTGTTACTGTGTGCACCACATCATAAGAAATCAATGGGAGACAAGTACCATGAGACAAAATGTTGCGTCGCGTTTGATTCTGTGTGCACCCAGTCTTAGAATTTTAGGTCTTCATTTATCTTATCAGTTATTGAAATGATTGGATTTCTGTATTGTATGAGACGCAAAGCGTTACCATGGGAGCCTTTACCATGAGAACTGTCTTCACAATAATTGTCTTCCGGATTGTTGGAATGGTTGACTGTGTGTTTTCTGTGAGACGCAAAGCTGTAACCATGGGAACTGTTTCTTAATTGTTGGAATGGTTGGCTTTCTGTGTTGTATGAGACGCAAAGCCATTACCATGGGAACTGTTTCTTAATTGTTGGAATGGTTGGTTTTGTGTTTTCTGTGAGACGCAAAGCCGTAACCATGGGAACTGTTTCTTAATTGTTGGAATGGTTGGCTTTCTGTGTTGTATAAGACGCAAAGCCATTACCATGGGAACTGTTCCTTAATTGTTGGAATGGTTGGTTTTGTGTGTTTTCTGTGAGACGCAAAGCCGTAACCATGGGAACTGTTTCTTAATTGTTGGAATGATTGGCTTTGTGTGTTGTATGAGACGCAAAGCCGTAACCATGGGAACTGTTTCTTAATTGTTGGAATGGTTGGCTTTCTGTGTTGTATGAGACGCAAAGCCGTAACCATGGGAATTGTTTCTTAATTGTTGGAATGGTTGGCTTTCTTTGTTGTATGAGACGCAAAGCCATTACCATGGGAACTATTTTCACGATTGTATTCTGGATTGTTGGAATGGTTGGTTGGTTTTGTGTGTTCTGTGAGACACAAAGCCGTAACCATGGGAACTGTTTCTTAATTGTTGGAATGGTTGGCTTTCTATGTTGTATGAGACGCAAGGCCGTAACCATGGGAACTGTTTCTTAATTGTTGGAATGGTTGGCTTTCTGTGTTGTATGAGACGCAAAGCCGTAACCATGGGAATTGTTTCTTAATTGTTGGAATGGTTGGCTTTCTTTGTTGTATGAGACGCAAAGCCATTACCATGGGAACTATTTTCACGATTGTATTCTGGATTGTTGGAATGGTTGGTTGGTTTTGTGTGTTCTGTGAGACACAAAGCCGTGACCATGGGAACTGTTTCTTAATTGTTGGAATGGTTGGCTTTCTATGTTGTATGAGACGCAAAGCCATTACCATGGGAACTGTTTCTTAATTGTTGGAATGGTTGGCTTTCTGTGTTGTATGAGAAGCAAAGCCATTACCATGGGAACTGTTTCTTAATTGTTGGAATGGTTGGCTTTCTGTGTTGTATGAGACGCAAAGCCGTAACCATGGAAACTGTTTCTTAATTGTTGGAATGGTTGGCTTTCTGTGTTGTGTGAGATGCAAAACCATTACCATGGGAACTGTTTCTTAAGTGTTGGAATGGCTGGCTTTCTGTATTGTATGAGACGCAAAGCCATTACCATGGGGACTGTTTTCACGATTTTATTCTGGACTGTTGGAATGGTTGGTTTGTTGGTTTTGTGTGTTGTGTGAGATACAAAGCCATTACCATGGGAACTGTTTTCATGATTGTAATTTTAATTTTTGGAATGGTTGGCTGCATGTATTTTATGAGAAGCAAAGCTGTTACCGTGGAAACTTTTCATGATTGTATTCTGGATTATTGAAGTGGTTGACTTTATAAACTTTCTGTGAGAGCAAAGACATTACATTGGAGTGACTCTTTTCGCGATTATATTCCGAGTTGTTAGAATGGTTGTTTCATACATTTAATGGGAAGCAAAACCGTTACCATGGTAACTGTTATCATGATTGTCTTTCGACTTGAAATGTTTGACACTCGAGGGGTTGGAAACCACTGTTCTAGTACATAAAGGTTAAAGCTCCATCCTGCGCATGCCATTTTGTGAGGAAATAGTGTTAAGGCAGTATACCGTTCTAATCCCTCAGACGAGTTGTTTTGGATTTGTCTGTCTTTTTCTGTGGCTGCCGCATGTACCGACACTACTTTCATCCGAGCGTAACGCATGCTAATTCCTGTGGGATTTCATGATCTGTTCTCATCACCCTGCACCAATAAATGTCAATGATGTGCCTATGCTGTTGAAAGTCTTAAGTTTGCTAGAGGAATGAAGGGGAAATTAAAGGACATCTTGATAACAGGAAGGCAGTTGGATAATAAAATGGAGTTATGTTATTAAACTTGAAGTGAAGTAACTGAATTTAATTTTTTCCTCTCTGTGCTGTATCTGAAGATCGTAATCTTTATTAGTTTCTGCTATGTAACTTGAAAAAATACCGACAGCTCCTTTGTAATAGTTCGAATACCGCCACCGACTTTCTAGAGTATGAGTCATGATGATGCTTTACTAACTCCTATTTCTGTCAATTTTTACATCCTTTCGCATAATGATTTTCTGTCAATCTTCCATTAAATAGCATATTTGTTTCCAAAGATGACACATGATAAATTACATTTTTATGGTGTTCAAGGTACAACTTATAGATATTTAAATCGTATCGGTATTTGTATAATCGAGATCAAATTGTGTTTGTTGGCCGTAGGACGTTTGGGACGAATTTCCTAAAACACCTACCTTTTGGGCCGATCTAGACAGGACATTGGGACTAAGTATGTAACTGTAGTAGAAGACGTTTGGGGCGTTGTATACAACATTTTCCCTCTCATTTTATCCTCCTGAGTCCTGAGACATTTGTTGTTTTATTTTTGAAGTTTAATAAAGAAAAAAAGAAAAGTCATTGACATGAACAAAAATGCTTAAAAAATTCTGCAGGTTACAGTTAGGGCACAAATGCTGCAGGTGTATTATACTATACCAGGTGTTTCAAAATGAATTTCGGGGTTTTAAAGCTTTGTAATATTTATTGCATTTAACGTAGACTACAATTATAAATAATACACCAAATGAAAGAGCAACTCAAACAATTTTGCTACAAGTGCTCAATGTGGGCACCATTCGTCACACGGCACACATCGAGTCGATAAGCGAGTTCTTCCCTAACCTTGATCAGTGTGTCTGCAGTAATTGTTGCAACAACTGCTTCAATCCGTCTTAAGTCTGGTAGGTCAGCTGGTAGCGGAGGTACATACACACCATCCTTTATGAACCCCCTAGGGTAAAAATCGCATGGCGTAAGATCTGGTGAACGTGGAGGCCATGCGAAACAAGCTCTGTCATTCGGCCCCTTTCGGCCAATCCAGCGGTCGGGTACAACGTCGTTTAACCAATCGCGTACTTCCATATGCGTCTCCTTAAAATTTTCCACACAGACGTCGCTGGAATTGCTAATTCACGACTAGCCTTCCGAACAGATTTCTTGGGGCTAAGAGTGAAAGACTCTGTCACTCGTTCAACGCGCTTTCTAACGGCAGACAGAGGAAACAGTGCATGCGCGTACAAAACTGTTTGAGTTGCTCTATCATTTCATGTATTATTTATACTTGTACGTTAATTGTCTCATAATAATCTCTTTCTATTATCTAGCATTATTTTAAATATATTAACATTCTATGCATTTTAGCTTAATTCCGCTACATAGTTTGTATTTCAGTGTTTAATTAATAGTTCATAGTATTTTGTTGTTTAATTCGTAAATAACTCTTGTATACATGTAGCTCTTATCTAAATCAAATTGTTGAATTCTTTGTAAGTTCATACATATGTATGTATACGTTTTGCTGGTTGAGTGGAAGAGAAGGCGTTAAGGCCTTAACTCTGCCAGCTAAAATAAATTATTATTATTATTATTATTATTATTATTATTATTATTATTATTATTATTAAATACTACAAAGCCTTAAAACCCCGATATTCATTTTGAAGCACGATGTACTTCGGGTCTCTGCACATACAAGTACATCTTATATCATAATCATGTATGAAGTATGATATAGTACTGTAGTATAGGCCTACTGCATCTCAGGATTCGCAGTCTTGGGACTACCAAGGCTCAAGCTGTGAGCTTGGTATGATTAAAAATGTTATACTTTATATAAAGTTTCTATTACTAAATGTGTTAACATTTAATTTAAAATCGAATTTTAATGTGAATAAAATATGTAGTATATTCGATATACATATAGTAGTGGGTCGAAAGTCACTTTCCCCAATATTCGTTCTTATGTTTCATACTTGTACACATATACAGATAAATGAATAGCTGGTGTAGTAAGTGATGGGTCGACAATCATGTTCCTGCGTCAACTGTTTTTCAGATGCCATGTCTTGAAAACAGCTCTCGTTTTGCCGATATGCAGTTAATATGGCAACAGGATGGAGCACCACCTCATTTTGGTGTAGGAGTAAGGGACTTCTTGACCCATCAATTCCATGAATGGATTGGTCGTCGTGGCACAACAGAATGGCCACCCAGATCATGCGACCTGACGCCATGTGATTTTTCGCTGTGGGGTATCCTGAAAAATAATGTTTTTGCTCGGAAACGGCAGGATCTGCATCAGTTGCGACAGATGATTGAACAGTCATTCGTGAAAATCGTGAGTTGTCTTCTGCCGTCTGTAAATTAATGTCTAAACGTTTTGAATTGTGTATCTAGAAAAAGGGCCTCCATTTTGAACAAAATCTGTAAAGAAATATATAGTCAAATATAAATTGAATGTAATTAAATGTAAGGAAGTGTTTGGGGAAAACGACTTTTGACTCACCTTTTATTTTTCCAACGTCATATTTCTTTCAACCTACCGCTTGCGGGTTTCTTGCTTGAGGTTTTCTCGTAACGTTGTTTTGCCATTTTTGTAGTCATTCCAGCTGTCGATGAAAGTCTGCATCCTTCTTTCCGCCTTGATCAATGAATATGTTTTGAGAAAATTGAATTGAATTTGAATTTTGTCTCTCCCTATATGCATAAAAGTACATCAATAACTTTATATATGTTGGGGATTTGAACTGCGCTTTGAAGGGGCTATGAAATCCTTCTAGCCCATTTGTTGTTCGAGGATCTTCCGTGAGTTCGGGAGCCTACATATTTGGAGGAAATGGTGCATGTTCGCTAATGTATTCGTAATTGTCATAAAATAGCAAAAAATGTCAAATCAGTAGTCGGTGTAAATAACGTGATCTATTTTGTTATCCATACCCAAGAACACTGTAAGCAGCAGGTACACTAACATGATATAGAAACACTGACACAAGCTGACTGGTCACATTATGGAAAACCCAAACGATCTATCGATAATCGCCCCAAACGACCTCTATAATACAGGTTACAAATATCGCAAGGGACCCAGTCGTCTTACAGCGTATATATTGATGGGGGATATTCTTATGTACAAATCATAATCAGTGCTGTTCCACAAGTGTCTTCTTGTGATGAGAAAGCTGAAAGATGTGTTGATATCTTGGCGAAAGAGGAGTGAAATTTATTCGTTGTGTATGGGAAGTGCTGCTGCAAGTAGCATTTGTTGTCGTCCTTAGCTCTGATTTACTTAGATATCGCCAGGATGTGAAGACAGCGTTATCCGGAATAGTACAGTCTTTCTTGAAAAGAAATTATGTACTTCAGTAGCGTCGCCATAGCTCCCTCGACCCCAACAATACATACAGAACAAAAACGCAACTCCTAATAATGAACCGTGTCACTGGGCAGCCACTGACTTACTGATGTATGTATGTATGTATGTATGTATGTATGTATGTATGTATGTATGTATGTATGTATGTATGTATGTATGTATGTATGTATGTATGTATGTATGTATGTATGTATGTATGTATGTATGTATGTATGTATGTATGTATTCACACTGCATATGGGTATATACCGGTGGCAGAGGTAACTAATTACACTCAATAATGACATTTAATAATAAATACAATTAATAATAATACTAATGATAATTAATACCAATACTACTAATACTATTGCTACTACTACTAGTAACAATGATAATAATAATAATAATAATAATAATAATAATAATAATAATAATAATAATAACAGGGAGCATCCTAAATTAAATGAAGCACGTTCACTTAAAATAACATTTAAAGTAAATCTAATTTGTATCTTAACCTTAAGTTCGAACTAAAACCCACGAGTATGATATGTTCACACTTGCACAAGTACCTTTCAGCACTACACTCATTTCGCTGGCAACTCACTCACTGCACTGGAACTACGACACATTTCACTGACACTATCCTGATTTCACTAATACTTCAAAAACATTTCACTGTTGAAATACTTTGCTGACTGACAGAAACACTTCAATAACAAAATATAAATTACACCCTTTAAATAGTGTGTATAATATACTACCGGCCCACACCTGTGGACTAACGGCTAGCGCGTCTGGCCGCGAAACTAGGTGGCCCGGGTTCGATTCCCGGTCGGGGCAAGTTACCTGGTTGAGGTTTTTTTCGGGGTTTTCCCTCAACCCAATATGAGCAAATGCTGGGTAACTTTCGGTGTTGGACCCCGGACTCGTTTCACCGGCATGATCACCTTCATCTCATTCAGACGCTAAATAACCTAAGCTGTTGATAAAGCGTCGTTAAATAACCTACTAAAATAATATACTACCGTCTATTAATAAAGTCCTTAAGCCTATTTTTAAATACATTTTTGGCACTAGACGATAGCATAAACGCCGCGTTCTGCCCCGCACTTCAATGGTTCACGTTGTATACACTAATTTTTATTATTTACTTCAGCTCTCGTTTATTACTATTTTTCATTTTCTTTCCTGTTGAGACTTTTTCCCGACTCGGCTTCATGCCGATTGTATTTCACGATCATTTCTCTGTATATAATATCGAAGGCAATTCATGAGAGAAATTCGATCGAGACTGTTGAAGGACTGTAAGCGCCGTGGAATATTAAGACTTCCCGTTCCCAGAGATTGCGAGCCCTTAGTTGAGAACCGCTGGCTCTTTCTGGTTGCAAGTTACAGTCTCTTTCCATAGACTATGAACATTGTTTGCTTTTCTCAAATCGCCTAAATAAGTAATATAGCTTTTTAGTGGGGGAGGGGGTTGTTTTGTATGGATTTTCACATGAGAATTACGACTAGTCCACAGCTGTCACAACATCCCCCGAGAGCTGGGGTGACTCTTCGAACCTGTGTAACATGTCGCTCATTGGGGCTACATTGTGTGGTGAGTACGCGCACGAGGTTTTTCTTGAGTGGGCAATTATGGAGGATGAGAACAATGCGGGGAACTCCCCTCCGAGAACTGACGACTGAAATGATTGTGCAGAGAACCATTGTTGAAATACGCGGCGAAATTTTGGAGTACTCTCACAACTTCAGAAAGCAATGAGTTTTTCTGCAGAGCAAAGTTCGCTGTATTTTTCTATTCTGCTGGAAATGTAGTGCGCCAATTTAGAAGGAAAAGAGAATGTCGATGAATACTGCTGGTTCCTAAGCGGTAATATCATATAACAATGGACATTATTATTTTGTAACATGAAATATTATGATGTAAAACAGTCATGTCAATATAACGTAATATTAGTGTAAGATGTAACTCGCACATTACTAACAAGTAACGTATAACGTACAAAGAAAAATAGCTTGTAATTTAAAACTTGAAGTAATTTAAATACGAAATATACAGTAGATTCAAACGTAAGAACGTATAACTTAACAAATAACATATTACTTGATATATTTTAAGAAATATAACATACAACTTGACATACAACAGAACATACAATCTAAGATATAAGATACAACTTAACAAATAACACATCTTAACGTAGGCCTATAAGGAACAACGTACAACTTGATACGCAATATAACATGTACAAAAAGCATATAACTTAACATAAGTGTATACGAAATATAACTTACAATTTAACATGCAATAGAACATGAAATTTAATAGACCTACATAATATACAATTTAACAAATAACATGTAACTTAATATTTAAGAAACATAATCTACAACTTGACACGTAACCACATGTAATAGGCCTACTTAAGATACAAATTAACAAATAACATAACTTAACATGTAATAAATATAACCTATAACTTGACATGTAACAACATGTAATACTTAAGATACAAATTAACAAATAACGTAACTTAACATGTAATAAATATAACCTACAACTTGACACGTAACCGAAGATGTAATACTTAACATACAAATTAACAAATAACATATAACTTAACATGTAAGAAATATAACCTACAACTTGACACGTAATAACATTTAATACTTAAGATACAAATTAACAAATAACATAAATTAACATGTAAGAAACATAACCTACAACTTGACACGTAACAACATGTACGAGTACTTAAGATACAAATTAACAAATAACATAACTTACCATGTATAACCTACAACTCGACACGTAACTTAACATGTAAGAAATATAACCTACAACTTGACACGTAACTACATGTACGAGTACTTAAGATACAAATTAAGAAATAACATAACTTACCATGTATAACCTACAACTTGACACGTAACAACATGTAGTACTTAAGATACAAATTAACAAATAACATAACTTAACATGTAAGAAATATAACCTACAACTTGACACGTAACTACATGTACGAGTACTTAAGATACAAATTAAGAAATAACATAACTTACCATGTATAACCTACAACTTTACACGTAACATGTAGTACTTAAGATACAAATTAACATATAACTTAACATGTAAGAAACATAACCAACAACTTGACACGTAACCGAACATGTAATACTTAAGATACAAATTAACAAACGACATAAAATTTAATATAATGAAAAACCATATGGTAGTAAATTGAGAGAAATTGTTATGAAGAAAACAGGATATTTAATATGGAAGAAGTATTACAGACAATGAAACAGTTAAACCTAGCAAACGAAATTTAAAAGAAATTAACACGGCAAACTAGACAAACAAAACGCATGACACCGTGGCCATCAGTGCAACCCAGCATATTATTCCTAGAAAATTTTCCATATCTTTTGCTTTAATTCTCTTATCTATATTGCTGTAACACGATAGTTATCTTAACCGATGGCTGTTGATTGGTTTAGATATCAATGCCAATAAATCCGTACTACTATTTTTCTCGCGGTATATGGCATTCATATCATTCTAACCTATCTGATATTTTTTTCCCCCTTTCTTAACTGTAAATGAGCACAAACGCTACTTAGGTGTAAATTTTTCTGACATTTTGTATATTCGATTCCCTCATCGTTTCAAATGCATATCTTTTTACCTTTTAGGTCTGTTTCCAAATTATATGTAATACGCTTTGTTAAATCTGGCAACCTTTTCTTCTTCTAAAATAATATATATTTTTTTTCCATCATTCGAACATTGTTATGAAGCTGTAACAACCATTAAATCATACAATTTATAGAAGTTAAAATTCTAACACGTGTATTAGGAATAAGTGGATTTGCTTGTATCCAGTAAGTCGACTGAGTTTCTATAGGCTTTATACGTTAGCAAATAGCGGGAACGTTATATTGTGTGTACCGTTACTGCTTACATGATTGTAGTTCAGACTGTATGCGAGAGTTAAAATTATTTGAATTATTTAAGCACAACATACACAGCGTCTTTCTTTTATAAAATAACACTCGCTACACACACAGGCCTTTAATGGCTCCCCGGGGTGAAGCGGTGCTTCAGTCTCGGACCTGGCTGTAAATTTTAATAAGCTCATACATTTGCATGTGTGGAATGTTCGTAATTCGATACCCAACGCTAGCAGCCGAGTACGAATGAGTCACATTCATTGTTTGCTACTCTGGGAATTCCAAGATCCAGACTTCACTTGTTGACGTTTAGTACATGTGAAGCAATTCTTGAGCTTTTAGCATTTCAAATTGTACCAACCCAGCAGCTACAAATTGTTTGCCAGTAGTGAAGTGAACCTAACAGCTATAAAACCACTAAATCTAAGCAGGTCATAAAGTAATGGGGAAAAAATTTGACGTTGCAACATATTACCTCAAATCATATTGTATCGACTATACTGCTGCTGCTATTATTATTATTATTATTATTATTATTATTATTATTATTATTATCGAAACTCGAATATAATAATAATAATAATAATAATAATAATAATAATAATAATAATAATAATAATAATGATTTATTTAACCTGGCAGAGTTAAGGCCATACGGCCTTCTCTAACACTCAACCAGGAGTAAAAACTGCGTTATAGAAACACTACAAATTTACAAAGTACACACAAAACTGAATAAGATAATAATAATAAAATGTAAACAACAAGTAAGAAGAAATCAGACATAATATATAACATACAGAAAGAAAGAAAAAAGCATAATAAAATGTGAACAGCAGGTCAAAAATAAATGAGGCCTACAAAGTATAAAAAAATAAGAAAATTATTGATGATAATAATAATAATAATAATAATAATAATAATAAATAAGAATAGTAATGATAATAATGATGATAATAATATTAATAATAATAATAAATAAAATAATAATAACAGGCCTAATAGTAATAATAATACTAATAGTAGTAATACAATAGTGCAGTACAAAGCATACAATGAATACAATATTTTTAAGTATACACAGTAAGGTAAATTATGTTTATATATAGCTCAACTTATCACATTAGAGATATACCATTATCGGAAAATATGAAAACAAAAATATAAAATAAGTTAAATATCACTAGAACATAAAAAAAAAGTTAATACGTGGAAACATGCAATACAACACTTGTCATAATAGTAAATTAGTTTGGCAACTCGTCATAAGATAATTTTCTAACTTGGATTTGAAAGATTTCAATGTTCGGCAGCCCTTGACTTCAGGCGGCAGAGAGTTCCAGTGACGAGAGGTAGCAACAGTGAAAGATGAGGAATACAGAGATGATGTGTGAAGTGGAATTTCTAGCGTGTTATCGCGTTGTGATCGAGTATTAATATTATGATAGCGAGAGAGAATATGAAAACGAGCGAATAAATAAGAGGGGGATGAAGTGTGCACCTCTAGTTTGGAACTCTATTACTAGTACTGATCGGCAAAACTAGAAAATATTCAAAGGAAATTTATTTCATTATGTTCATATAGATTCCTGCCTAATAACTCTGGGTATAAACTATGATAAAAAATGCGAGCACTTTAAATGTCGAAGCTTGTATGCCAGACGTTATGATCTCGATAACTTATTCTTACGTAAGGTCCTTAAAGGTGACATTAATTGCCATTCTTTCTTAAACAGTGTCAGCCTTCGGATTCCTATGAAGGACATGAGACATCACAAACTCTTCTATATTAGAATTTCTAAATCTTCCTCGCCGGTCTCCAGATGTATTAAACATGCTAACTTACATGTAGGCGATTTCGATCCATTCAATGTATAGAAGTATTAGAATATGGCAATGTCTTTGCTGATATTATTTGCATAATCCTATACACAAATTGGTAATACTTCTTAATAATCAACTCCTTTCCCTAAATTTTGAAGTATTAATTCTTGTAAATTAATCTTTTTTGTAATCTACGTTCTTCATTTTGTTGTTAACTCAATTATTTAATTTGTACCATAGTTATTCATTTTATTGTATTAATATTGTATCACTGTGCTGGACTTTTATTGGCCGATGGCTGTTGTCCAGCACATAAATATCAGTAAATAAATAAGTAAATTATTATTATTATTATTATTATTATTATTATTATTATTGCCACTAATACTATTATTATTATTATTGCTACTAATATTATTATTATTATTATTATTATTATTATTATTATTATTATTGGTACTACTACTACTATTAATACAAATACCATTACTACTGCTATAATTACTACCAGTGGCGTCTCCTGCATGTTTCTTAAGAGGAGGAAAGACGTTAACAGCATAAAATGGCATCTTCTTGAAAGAAACGTGCAATAAATTAGCCTACATACATGCATACCTGTAAGACCAGGTAGTGTTGGGGTTGGCCTCCCCATTTGTATAGGCCTAGCAATAATCTGTTGTTGTAAACTGAGTTTCCTAAATTGGCCAAAATATAATATGTTTTCACTTCCATTCATTGTTGAATAATTGCACAAATTAACAATTACAAGGAAATTCACAAGCTCTCAATTTTTTCGCGCACAATACTGCATCACACGTTTGAAAGAGACTGTCTACTAACACGTAACCGGAACCGTTTTACGAAAGTGAGAATGGGAAATAATCTGTTAGGAAAGCAAGAGTTTGGAGTACTTTCAATTTCAAATATATTTGTACAGAAGTGACAACTTGGCTGTTGCCCTGTCTAGTGGACAATCAATGGAATTGAATTTCAGGGGCCAAAAGATCTGCGGTACTAACGTAGAACTACTTCCTCTTTGCTTTATATAAACCCGAGTTTAACGTGCAATTATCTTCAAAAGTTTCAAACCATGAATAGTAGCCTATATAAAGTGCAATGAATAATATTTGATTTATAATTTTAGAAAAAGTGTATATGGTGTCTTTCATAGCTATTTTTATTGTCTCCTCCTATGTGTTATAGTCTGGTTGAATGCAACATCGCTAGATGGCAGCGGTAGCGAGCTTGCTGCACGTCCAGTCTGTTTCTGTCTGCTACACTATTTCCCGCCCATGCGCAGAATCAGAGAAGGATCTCCTCCTTCTTCGTTCATTTACTTGCTTTAAAACTCTGCTTCTTTCTCTGGCCGCTAGTACGCTGTTGTCTATGTGTGTTATAAAGGAGGAAAGGATTGACTTTCCTCCTCACAAACAATCTCGCATCCTTCTCGTAGTTTTCGCGCAGCACATGGACGCGCGCCGTTTAAAACTCGATCAACCGAGGTTTTGTGATAGCTGTGAATTAAAAAATTATCGAATCTTCCTCGAATTTCAAGGAACATATTTTATATGGTATTTACTTTAAAAACAAGAAAAATGTGAGGATAGCGTTTCTCCCTTCCCTCCTCCGAAGAACCGCCACTGATACTATCACTACTACTGTTACTACTACTGCTACTGTTACGACTACCACCGCAACCACTATCAACACCGTTACCACGTCATAACCAGAATTATATTTCGAAAATAAAGCGTGATAATATGATATTTTATGTTCACTGGTTTTGTGGTAAGAGGTGAACATTTCCCTCCCCCTAAAATTCTTTGTGGCAATATACGATGTGCACATTTTGAATTACAAATGAAGGCTACCTTTGTTCTTACAAACATGAGGGTCATCGCCTTCTTTCCGGTAGAGATACACGATTATTAAATTAAGGATGTTGATATGCGCTGGATGTTTCAACATGCATTAATTAAGAGCTTAGCTAAGATAATCTGCGAGACTTGCTGTATGAAACAAGACGTTTTGCTGTGGTCATCAAATTTTAGTCAGTATTGCAGTGGGGTCATTGCCCATGAAGGTAATGAATGTGAAATCATAAAGCTTAAGGTAACGGAATGGATGTTTAAGCCATGGAAGAAATGGGCCGCGTGAGTACTAATATGTCCAAAAAGTTGGCTTTTCAGATTAATGTTTGATTATTTATCTTGTCAGTCGATGCCTTAAAGCATAAACCTATATGACAGCTAGTAGCTGAAATAGGGATCGTGACACTTCTGGAAAGGAACTTACTATATGACTAAAACCGTGAAATTATCAACAGTAATCTCACTAGACGTTTTGATTTATCTAGAGAAAATCAAAACTCGAGTGGGATTTAATTGACTATTACACGATTAGAAGAAAGTATATGAAGATTAGATGCAACGAAGTACTCCAATACAATAACATATTAATTGACTTACGAAAATACAACTGTCTTCAAATGTATTATTGTATCATCTCAACATTACAAATATTACGCTAGATGCATGCCAGATGGCAGTGGTGAGCAATGCCTTCTCGTCGAGAAGTTCTCGATCTATTATACACGATGGCAATGTTACTAGTCAAGAAGGCTTTGTTGATTCAGTTTCATTTTTATTAAAATGCAACATTCCACTTCAATTATCCGAATCCCAGTAATCAACGTCACTTGACAGATGATTTTCAATAAATCTTAATATTAAACAATCTCTGATACGTGACTATCCATAATATCATATAGCAGAAGCTATAACATAACCTAACTAATATACCGTACACAAGTGTTAGAATAGTTTTAATTAACGACGATGACATAAAAAATAAACATGAATAATTTGAAAAGGAATAATTATTGAATGTACAATTTTCAAATTTGAATGTGGTTGGTGGTTCAATTGATGTTATATTGGACGTGTGCGTAATAGAAGTGGAACTCGTTGATTTAGGCCTACATGGTGTATTCAACTTATTAGGATTTCCGAATGGTGCTCTTCATTTATTTGTAAATCAGATTTCAGAAGATGCATAGGTATGATCAGTGATTTTTATTAATTCTTGTTCTTGAATGCCAATGCGAGTCATATTTGAAAATGCTGTGCATCGACTGGAGTGGTTTGTAATTATATATATTTTGACGTCCAGACCAGCGCAGTTTCAAATGTTGGCAAACAAAGAAACAAATGTTAGGGACGCGATAAAATTAAACAAATGCTAGGGACGCGATAAAATTAAACAAATTCTAGGGACGCGATAAAATTGTGCGATAAGCAGCCATGATTGGTTGAAATACATCCTTTCGTACCGTTTTATTGGTCAAAAGTAGTATGACATAGTAAGAGTGTAATAGTCAACAGTAATCTCACTAGAGGTTTTGATTTTTCTAGAGAAAATCAAAACTCGAGTGGGATTTAATTGACTATTACACGATTAGAAGGAAGTATATAAAGATTAGAAGTAACGAAGTAGGCCTACTCCAATACAATAAAGTATTAATTGCCTTACGAAAATACAACTGTCTTCAAATGTATTATTGTACCATCTCAACATTACAAATATTACACTAGATGGCAGTAGTGTGTTATTCAAATTCAAATTTATTCACAACTTACATTTGAAATGAATACATATGAATAGATACCCGAAATGAGCATATGCTCGTGTTCGGGTACAGTCCAGTAGTCTACATAAATTTTACAGAGATCAAATAATAATGCTGATGATAGAAATAATAGTAATAATAATAATAATAATAATAGTAATAATAATAATAATAATAATAATAATAATAATAGAATAACCGTGACGGAGATGATACAAAGATAGTAATACAAAATAATGCATTAATAATAATAATAACAATAATAATAATAATAATAATAATAGTGATAAAACAAAAATATTTACAATAATAAAATAAATACTGAGACGGGTAAAATAAAATATAAAATCACTAGCGAGAGTTAACACAACTTAAATAAGCATATAATAACCGAAAAAAAAATGAACTCGAAAATCAACAGAAAAGTTCGTTGTATCGCAGACGACAGCAACCGCCGTATTAACATTCTGTTATGCATTAATGGTAGTAGGGGCGAGCCGAAAGTCTACGTAACTGCCGTTCTCTTCGAATCTTCTCGTACAATCATGGGAAGTTAATGCTGCAAAAACAAAATGTCTACGAGTCAAACTGTTCATTATTACCAGGATAAATACAAATAATACTGAAATATATAAATTATGATTAGCTGTTTTCTTGTTATCAGTTGTGCCACTATGGAATCTTCATTGAACTCTTTGGACGGTTACTAGTCAAGAAGGCTTTGTTGATTCAGTTTCATTTTTATTAAAACAGTTGCATTCCACTTCAATTATCCGGATTCCAGTTATCCACGTCACTTTACAGGTGATTTTCAATAAATCTTAATATTAAAGAATCTCCGATGTGTGACTATCCATAATATCATATAGCAGAAGCTATAACAAACATAACCTAAATAATATAAACAAGTGTTAGAAAAATTTTAATTAGGGATGATTAAATAAACAAAAAAAGTTTTAATTAAGGACTATGAAATAAAAAATAAACATGAATAATTTTAAAAGGAACAGTTATTGAAAGTACAATTTTCAAATTTGAATGTTTTAGTGGTTGGTGGTTCAGTTGATGTTATGTTGCACGTGTGCGTAAAAGAAGTGGAACTCATTGATGTAGACTACATGGTATATTCTTCAACTTATTCAGGATTTCCGAATGGTGCTCTTCATTTATTTTTAAATAGGGTTTCAGGGAAGATGCATAGCTATGACCAGTGATCTTTATTAATTCTTGTTCTTGAATGCCAAAGCGAGTCATTTTTGAAACTGCTGTGCATCGACTGGAGTGGTTTGTTATTTTCTGTTTTTTGACGTCCAGACCAGTGCAATTTGAAATGTTTGCAAACAAAAGACAAATACTAGGGTAGTGATAAAAACAAACAAATGCTAGGGAAGCGATCAAATTAAACAAATGCTAGGGACGTAATAAAACTGTGCGATAAGAGCCATGATTGGTTGAAAGACGTCCTTTCGTACCGTTTTATTGGTCAAAAGTAGTATGACATAGTAAAAGAGTAATAGTCACAGAAATACAGATTCTTACTACATACATTTCTGATAATGATGTAGTTTAGAACGTGCTATCTGTCTGACCATTTGTATAGAGCAGTTTATCCTTATTATCTGTCCAAGCCAAAAACCATATTAGAAACAGTCAAAATTCTTGAATAAAAGGGGCTAAAATTCTTGGTTAAAAAGGATAAAAATTCTTGAGTGAAAACGAAAATTTCTTGAGTAAACCTGAAATTTTCACCCTGCTTTATTAAATTACTCGTATTATGTTGCTTAAGATAATTGACAATTATAATTATATATGCAAAGTTTTACGTTGACAACAATTCTGAGGTACTTAAAATTATTTAACATTCAAAGTTGTACTCAGACAATAGTTCTAAGTTTGTCATTGTAATGTTTGTTGTTCTATTTTTGTTAGCATACTCGAGAACTGTGAAAAAAAAAGTTCACAGTCAACGTTATAAACTGGAATCCATTAGCTTGTAGTGCTCCGTCCACAAAATCATTGTGATCTTCACGTAACGACAGCAAACCTTCTCGCACTGAAAGTCCAGGACTATTTTTAAGGGGAATTGGACGTTATCGCATGCAAAGTAATGGTAAGAATAGCCTATCTTCAAGCAGTCATAAATGTAATACTATATATCACAGCTCTCTCATTTTTTTAGTGATACATGTATATACATTAAGCTTTAAAATGGAAGAAGAATGGTTAATCTAGTGTAAATCTTACACTTAAATTAATTTTTGAATTTAAATATATTTTTTATATAAATTCACTACATACCTGTGATTAGGTACACTCTATTCACTTATCCTATCACACATTGAATTAAAATTTTGGCCGATTACTGCTAACAGATACTAAAACATACCCTACTAAAATTATTAAAATATCTGTAATATTAGGCCTATGGGCATAGGGCTTATACTAATCTTCGTCAATTTTTTTTTTTAATTTATTGACGGTGATGATTGCTATAAGCCCTATACTCATAATATTACAGAGACATGAATAATTTTAGTAGGGTATGTTTTAGTATCTATTAGCAATAAGTGGTCAAATTTTCAATTCAATATGTGCTATAATAAGTGAATAGAGTGTACCTAATCACAGACATGTAGTGAACTTATAATAAAAATTGTGCTTAATTAAAAAAATTAATTTAAGGATAAAGATTTACTCTAGAATAAGCATTCTTTTTCACTTTAAAGCTTAATATGTATACACACATAGCTAACAAAAATGAAAGACCTCTGATTAATAGTATTATATTTATGACTGTTTGAAGATAGGCTATTTTTACCATTATTTTGCATGCGATAATGACCAACTCCCCTTAACCATGTGCATTTTTCAAACAGAACTTCTAAAATTTCCAAATTTAGATCATGTATTTATTAATTGTGAAAAATTGCGTCTTTTCGCGAATAACGACAGAAAACATGCTAAATTCGTGAGTCATAGGATTTTTGCGATTTTTCGCCAGTGTTTCGCGAGTTGAAACGTGTAATTATATGATATTTTTTTGATGTGAACCATGTTTTAAACTATGTTTATTTGGTTTTTAGATTTTTCACGATTTCGCAAGTCACGAATTTTGACTGTCTCTACTAATGTGTCACTACGCGCCGTAGTGCACAGAAAAGATCAAGTACACATTACTGTATAGGTACAGACCCAGACACAAATTTCAGGTGGCACAACATCGAATTTTACGATTTACCGTCTAAACTTCTGCCTCCTAACAATGACAGAAATGCCAGCTTCGTGTAACTCCTAATATAGAATATATTAGTAGGCCTACACGCTTTCGTGCATTAGGCCCTGGTTATCAGTTCGTAAGATAATATCCAGCTGCAGCTCTGTGTTCGCAAACTGATCGAGACGTATTCTGGCTTTCTGTAATTTCATTACTCGTCCTAAATGCGTGTTTCTGCTAACATGATTTCAGTGCCGTACTGCGGAATAAAATTATCATTTGTGTCTGTTGACAATTAATCCGAATACGTGTGCGTTTGCGATAAACTCTAGTTTCAACTCTGCTACACGCTGCGGTCTCTAATAACGCGTGTTTGCCAGATGTAAATTCCACACGCAAGTGTGCTGAAATAAAAACAGTCCAGTGGTCTTTTTTAAATTCGTGTGAAGGAAATTGCGAGTAGTTCAAGATGGGATTTTAGGCCACCGGCGTAGTTCAGGCAGTAGCGCGTTTGGCTGATGACCCGGAACTGCGTTCGGGCGTGAGCGTGACTGATTACCTGGTTGGTTTTTCCAAGGTTTCCTCCAGGTGTGAAGCGAATGTCAGGTAATCCTATAGTAAATTCTTGGCCTTATCTCGCCAAATACTATCTTGGTATCACCAATTCGCCGTTAAATTAGAGACAAAAAGAATAAATTTTGTATTATGTAATAGCCGCAAATCGAAAGCTGTACCGTATGTTTGAACTGTTAAGACTAATTGAATGTTTTTTTTTTATGAATTAAGATTGTATTGTATATTATTTTTATTGTGTGTAATTAAGTTACCAATGCCACCGGGTGTTTGCCCACTTGCAGTGTAAATAAATACATAAATTCATACAAGATACCAAACAGACGGTTACGTAACAAATTAAAAATAATCAGAATCCTTTCGTCTTTCTTGGCTAATGGATACCAACTAGCCGTTGATTTCAAACAATGATAATACTTAGCATGGATTCCACCGAGATGAAAGTAAAGCTGTAAGTTCCTGCCGTAGATTTGTGGCACGTAAAGGACCTTCGCCCTGATAGAGAGCTCCAGGTAAAATGTTTTTTCCATATATCGCCCTTGTTGAATTTATATGGTCAATAATCCTGCAGGTGAAAGAGTCGTTAAATAAAGTGGCACTGTTATTGTTGCTGTTGCTACTCCACGACTGTTAATAATATTGTTCCTGCTATCACTACTACTGCTACTTACATTGTTACTGCTCTTACTACTACTGTTATTATTGTTGCTGTTATCACTACTGCCGCTACTAATATTGTTGTTATCACTACTGCTGCTACTAATATTGTTGCTGCTCTGTTTACTATTGCTACTTATATTGTTGCTATCACTACTACTGTTCCTTTTACTATTGCTACTAATATTGTTGCTGCTATGTCTACTACTAATAATGATGCTGCTATCACTACTGCTACTAATATTGTTGCTACAACTATTACTCCTACTTTTACAATTGTTGCTGTTCCTACTACTACTACTACTACTTCCTGCTGCTACTACTACTTCTGCTGCTGCTGCTGCTACTACTACTACTACTCCTGCTACTAATACTGCTGCTACTACTACTACTACTACTACTCCTGCTACTAATACTGCTGCTACTACTACTACTCCTGCTACTGCTGCTACTACTGCTGCTGCTACTACTACTGCTGCTACTACTGCTACTGCTGCTGCTACTACTATTACTATTACTGCTACTGATGCTACTACTGCTACTACTACTATTACTGCTACTGCTGCTGCTACTACTACTGCTGCTGCTACTACTACTACTGCTGCTACTGCTACTACTACTCTACTGCTGCTACTACTACTGCTGCTACTACTACTGCTACTACTACTACTGCTGCTGCTACTACTACTACTGCTGCTACTACTACTACTGCTGCTGCTGCTGCTACTACTACTACTACTGCTACTACTACTATTACTGCTACTGCTGCTGCTACTACTACTACTATTACTGCTACTGCTGCTACTACTACTACTACTACTACTATTACTGCTACTGCTGCTACTACTACTACTACTACTACTATTACTGCTACTGCTGCTACTACTACTACTACTACTACTATTACTGCTACTGCTGCTACTACTACTACTACTGCTACTATTACTGGTACTGCTGCTGCTACTACTACTACTACTGCTACTGCTACTACTACTATTACTGCTACTAATACTACTACTACTACTGCTGCTGCTGCTGCTACTACTGCTGCTACTACTACTACTGATACTGCTGCTACTACTACCACTACTGCTGCTACTACTGCTGCTGCTACTGCTACTGTTGATCCTACTACTGATACTAGTATGGTTTTCAAGAAATGACTTTAATACATATACTGATATACTATAATAAAAAAATCTATATTTATTTTTAATTAAGAATAAGGGCAATAAGCTGCTACTAATGCTGTAATGATAAGCAGTCATTATTGACTGAAACACATCGTTCCGTACCGTTTTATTGATCAAAAGTAGTATGACGTAGTAAAAGTGTAATACTGTAGTTCTTGTAAAATGAATAAATGTATCTGCCACCGGGTGCTTAACACTGCCACCGGGTGCTGTACCACTGCCACCGGGTGCTGTACCACTGCCACCGGGTGCTTGCCCACTTGCAGTGTAAATAAATACATACATACATCATATGGCAGTAATTGGGACATCACATCTGATCAAAACGACTTGAGAGACGTAAAAGTCAGGAGTTTGAATTATCCGGTCAGACGAACTATGATACACAGTTTTGGATACAAGTACTTCGTTGTAAAGGAGCTTGCCCGTGGGTTCCGTACTCGCTCATAACTGCATGAGTCAGCCCAAATGTCCGATCTGAGAATGATTTATAGTAGGCTCCGAGCAGCAGGCGATAGCAAATTATTAGTGGAAAGCACCGTTCATTCCTCTGCTTGATGATAGAAGGTCGTTGCTGTACTATGGACAGGCACTGATGTGTCAGCTTCTTTTCTTGAAGCCTTCGGCGACAGAGAGGGATGGTCGGATATTCGTTCCTCAGGAGGGTAAGTGTGTATTCTCGTCACCATTCGAAGGTTAAACTTTGACTGGAACTTCGGAGCACCAGTGTTGCCAACTCGATTCTTAAAAATCCGCTATGAGACAGTGCAGAAACCGCTAAATTGCTATATTGTCAATGTAAAATTAGATTATTTTGCCGCTGTGAGTGCTAAAAATACCCACTAAATCCCTATATCAACAATACAAATTTCATAAATTTTATCCGCTAAACTAACACAGAAAAACGCTAGATCTAGCGGGAAAACCGCTGAATTGGCAACACTGCGGAGCACACACAAGGATATGTAGGCAAACTCATGAACATCGGATTCAGCCTACAGTGATAAGAACCCCGTAATCATTGACGTTTCTAAACCAGTTTAAAATAAACATTTGGGTTTACGTCGTGAGATTGGAGAAAGGTAACGATGAAGATTATAAGGAAAGAAATGTGATGTGATGAAAGTCGAAGATGGCGATGATTAGAGAGATGATTAAGAGAAGAAAGAAGGTACGGAAAAAGATGAAGAGGAAGGATATGAGGATTACGACTAGGATTGCGAGGAAGAGAAAGATGAAGAAGAGCAGGGGAAATGATGAAGAAGGAGATGAAGATGAATATAAGAACGAAGGTGCTTACGAGAACGAAGATGATTATGATGACAAAGATGATAAGAAAGACGACGAGGTGGAAGATAAGGAAGAAGTGAAAGATGATAAGGAACAGGAGAAAAATTATAACGAAGAGCGGGAAGATGATAAGGAATAAGAGGAAGAGATGGAAGATGATAAAGAAGAGGTGAAGGTAGGAGGATGATATGAAAGAGAAGGAAGATGATAGATGATAGGAAAGAGAAAGATGATAGGAAAGAGGAGGAACATGGTAAAGAAGAAGAGGAAGAGATGGAAGATGATAAGAGGTGGAAGGTAATAAGGAAGTCGAGGAAGATGTTAGGAAAGAGGGAGATGATAGGAAAGAGAAAGACGATGGGAAAGGGAAAGATTATAGGAAAGAGAAAGGTAGTAGGAAAGAAAGATGATAGGAAACAGAAAGATGATGGGAAAGAGAAAGACTATAGGAAAGAGAAAGATGATGGGAAAGAGAAAGACTATAGGAAAGAGAAAGATGATGGGAAAGAGAAAGACTATAGGAAAGAGAAAGATGATCGGAAAGAGAAAGACTATAGGAAAGAGAAAGATGATGGGAAAGAGAAAGATGGTAGGAAAGAGAAAGATAATAGGAAAGAAAGATGATAGGAAACAGAAAGATGATGGGAAAGAGAAAGATTATAGGAAAGAGAAAGATGATAGGAAAAAGAAAGATGATAGGAAAGAGAAAGATGATAGGAAAAAGAAAGATGATAGGAAAAAGAAAGATGATAGGAAAGAGAAAGATGGTGGGAAAGAGAAACATTATAGGAAAGAGAAAGATGATAGGAAAAAGAAAGATGGTGGGAAAGAGAAAGATTATAGGAAAGAGAAAGATGATAGGAAAGAGAAAGATGATGGGAAAGAGAAAGATTATAGGAAAGAGAAAGATGGTGGGAAAGAGAAAGATGATAGGAAAGAGAAAGATGATAGGAAAAAGAAATATGATAGGAAAGAGAAAGATTATAGGAAAGAGAAAGATAATAGGAAAGAAAGATGATAGGCAACAGAAAGATTATGGGAAAGAGAAAGATGGTGGGAAAGAGAAAGATTATAGGAAAGAGAAAGATTATAGGAAATAGAAAGATGATAGGAAATAGAAAGATGATAGGAAAGAGAAAGATGATGGGGAAGAGGAGGAAAATGATAAGGAAGAGGAGGAAGATGATAGGAAAAGAGATAAGGAAAGAGGAGAAAGATGATAAGGAAGAGGAAGACGACATGAAAGAAGAGGATGATAGGAAAAAAGAGATATAAGGGCAGAGGAGGAAGATGGTAAAGAAGAGAAGGAGATAGAAAATGATAAAGAAGAATAGGAAAAGATGGAAGACGGTTAGGAAGAGGTGGAAGGTAATAAGGAAGAGGAGGAAAATGATAAAAATGAAGAGGAAGATGATAGGAAAGAGGGAGATAAGGAAAGAGAGGAAGATGATAGGAAAGAGGGAAGTGATAGGAAAGAGAAAGAGGGAGATGATAAGAAAAGAGAAAGATGATAGGAAAGAGGAAGATGATGGAAAAGAGGATGAAGATGATAAAGAAGAGGAAGAGATGGGAAATGATAAAGTAGAAGAGGAAGAGATTGAAGATGATTAGGAAGATGTGAAGGTAATAGGAAGAGGAGGAAGATGATAGGAAAGAGGGAGATGATAGAAAGGAAGAGGGAATGATAAAGAAAAGGAAAGATGATAGGAAAGGAGGAAAGGAAGATGTTAAGAATGAGGATGAAGATGATAGGAAAGAAGAAGAAAATGATAAGGGAGAGGAGGAAAATGATATAAATGAGGAGGAAGTTAATAAGGAATAGGAAGATGATGATGATGGTGAGGAGGAAGAGAAGAAGAAAATGATGTGGGAGATGTTGATAAGAGAAATACTGTTGATGAAGATAGTGATGATGGTGATGATGATTATTATTATTATTATTATTATTATTATTATTATTATTATTATTATTATTATTATTAAGGGATAATGGAGAATATTATAAAGATAAATAAAATTGTAATTGCATTAGATAAGAAGTTAAATAGACCATAACGAATTCATAATTCCCCGTTTCGTGATGTAGTGAGTAATGGTTAAAAATTGACAATGGCACTTGTTGGCGCGGCCCAGTTACCTTGTGTTGAGAGCAGTCGCGGTCGGGATGGCACTGCCACGCATACGACTTGGTATCGATCGCCGCACCTTCCCGTCGCTGTTTACTGAAATAAAACTCCAAATTGACTATACGTCATCCACAATAGGCACAATCCCTAATGGGGGCAATAAAATCCCACAACGCGCCTATCAAATCAGCGACGGAGGGAACAGATTCTTCGACTAAAAGACATGAGCAAGTTGTACAGAGCGGGGATGAGATACAGGGAGAGAAAGAAACGCTCTTTTGTTCTGCGTCATTATCTTTAAACACTTTAATCATCATGATTTCCATCTTCATCATCAACTCTATTATCACCATGTCTGTCGTTATAATTTTATTTTTATTTTTACTTGAGTCTCTGTGTCACCTTTAACTTTCTCAGTCTTCAAATGATCGTATATTTATTTATTTATTTATTTATTTATTTATTTATTTATTTATTTATATTTAGTGGTTCATTTTACGACGCTGGGAAAAACTCAGAAAAAACCCAACCAGGTATTGCATGGTAGCTTTTATGGTCATAAATTTGTGTATTTTAGTATAATACTCGTGTTTAGTGAAATTTAATTTATTTAATGTACAAACACATTATACAGCATTATTCAATACTATAGTTCGAATCAGCTTACTTAATACCCCAAGGGTTAAATCAAACCATTTCCTCCCTATTACTACATGCTAGTGGATTATAGCGATTTTCTAGCTTTCAGGTTGAAGTTTCTTTTACCAACTTCATTTCGAATTTTGGGTACTGACAAATACTACAATTGGCAGTTATTTTCTAACTGTTCTGTTGGCAACAATAATTTCGGTTTGCAGTTAAGGAAACTGATGAAAATGCAAGTACCTAAGCTTGTGAATTAGTAATTAATTTGTAATACCGGTATTAATATTAAGTAATCTATGGCGAATCCTCGGCCTCATCTCGCCATCACCAATCTTATTGACGCTAAATGACCTAGTAGTTGATACAGCGTCGTTAAATATCCAATTAAAATTAAAAAATATATATTAATATTAATGTAAATACACAATCCAGTTCTGTTCCGTTGTGATTCCAATTCAACTCTATATTCAGGTAAGTATAATTAAATAAGAAATAGCTTATAGACCTATTTGGTATTAAACATGGACAGAAATATATTTCACAATTTAATTAATTTCTTTTGTATCTAGATTTTTATTGAAATATCCAAGAGAGGAAATAGTAACGACTTCTCCAAGAAAGACACTGCTTGTAAGTATTTTAAGTAGGCCATATATTTTAAAGTGGTATTCTGTTTCGGAACTCGTACTTATCATTTCACGTGATCAAACAGAATACATTTTTAGGTTAGGTCTCGTGAATCGTAAATTGTTCAGTTAAAACAATGAATTTCATGTTGCCAGACAAAATAATGCATTTTATTAGATCACACTAATCCAAATGACCAACATAATATGCTAGAAGTCGAGGAGGAAAATACACTATTTCATAAATTAATGAACCATTTAGAAAACGCCTCCCAATATGAAGATGAGATGTGGTATATAAGTAAATAAACAAGGCATTGTTATTGTTAATGCTACAATAATAATAATAATAATAATAATAATAATAATAATTATTATTATTATTATTATTATTATTATTATTATTATTATTTCACCGGCATTATCACCTTAATTTCATTCAGTCGCTATATAACCTAGATGTTGATATAGCATCGTAAAATAACCAAGTAAAAAAAACAACATTTGAAACCAAAAGAAGAACAATACCTGCATCTCAGAAAGAGGCTGAGATTTTAAAATGATTTACTCATACTGTAAGCCATTCCTAGTTACTAAATCGGTAATTTGGTAGAAAATGTTGGTCAATATGATCATCGAGAATAAGTAATAGCAGTAATAATAATAATAATAATAATAATAATAATAATAATAATTATTATTATTATTATTATTATTATTATTATTATTATTATTATTATTATTATTATTATTTCAATAAGTCTACGTAGCATTGTGATTTTAACCTCTTTAGTGATATCTGGTATTAGTTGGCGACACTGAAGATAACGTCAAATTAGCCTTTCAGGAACTGCTCTTACGTGATCCTCACTATAGCTGGGAACACTCCTGTATGCCACAATGCCAGCGGTTATCACCATTTAGCATTTTAGCGCCTCCAAGCGACACCTGTGCACTGTGGTGAGTTTTTCGTAGAGAATCTGTAGTCTCGCTAGTCATTTTGTGTGGTAAAACCATATTTTTGATGACGTGAAATTGTATGAATAAAGAGAAGAGGAAAATGAAATATAATGGCGTACCGACATTGAGTTATGTCAGTCGTATATTAAACAGTTAATTCGTCCACAGTAGTTCGTTTGAAAGCGTGTGCCATGTGAAGGATCTTATCACAGAGTTCATGAAATTGATAACAGATGTCATAAGAAATCGTGGCAGCGGCGCCATCTATGAATGGGACTTTGCATTAGTAATGCTAAGTACATGCTCACTGCTGTCATTGCAGGCAAGTTGATGGCAGGCGTTGCTAGTACAGTCATGGTTTTGTTACGAGGAGAACGTATGCCACCGCGATCCAGTCACCCTGAATTCACCATTCAGCCTCTTTGTGCGGACTGTTTCGCTCATGTACCAATTCACAAATAGAATGTAAGAATACGTTGAATTGCAAAAAATTAGAGCTGTCTATCACAGAAATGTTTCAGATTTCTATTGTCACTTTTACCACAGTCTAGTATATACAGTCGCGAAGCTCAATACGTAGTATATATGCAAACATTAGATAGTTGCTCACCACTAGGATCGCTAATATCGCCTCATTACAGGCAATGCAAAATAGTACCGTCACAGTCTATTGTTTCTAGCACCCTCAAAACTCAAGCTTCGTGACTGTATATAGTAGACTGTGCTTTTACCTTGTCACTGATGATTCGCAATTGTTTACTGCTTGGTGGGCTATGTAAATATTTGGAAGACGGTGCAAATTTTATTGTCGTGTTGTGTGTGCGTACAAATCAATGATGAACAACATAACCTAATAATCAATAACTCAGAACTGATCAATCAACATCAATTTCCGTACCGTACACCCAATAAATTTACTCCTAAGGAATGTCACTTCTATAATAATTATCGCGAATTCAATTAGATTTAGATTTTCTTAAATTTCATTGTGTTTAGACTATAATACCATTATTTCGTTGTTTCTGTTCTTTATTGTAATTAGTTGGAATGAGAATTTTTTCGGTATATGTATGATAAGAACTTCCTTGTGTTAAATTTTAACGTACTTTGTTAACATGTTTCGACCTATTTTGGGTCATCTTCAGGACTGGTCGTTGTTGGTCTTGGCCAACGACCAGTTTTGAAGATGACCCAAAATAGGTCGAAACATGTTAAAAAGGTACGTTAAAATTTAACACAAGAAAGTTCTTATCATACATGTACCGAAGTGATACAGTGTTAAAAGTTGTGTAATCAAGATGGAGAATTTTTTGTTCTGAAAACATGCCAAATATTCCTTTTAAATTAGTCTACCCAAATATTTTCTTCTGAAAACGTATTATTTGTCTTTCTTGTGTTAAATTTTATATTACCTTGTTAACATGTTTCAGCCTGCTATTGGCCATCATCAGAACTGGTTGTTGCTGGTCTTGGCACCTTTTGTTTTGTTTCCTATGGGGGTGTGTTTGTGTAGTGTAATGTGGAGTCAAAGAGTGTGTGTGTTCTGAAATTGAGTTGTGTGTTGAGAATTTCGTTTGGATGTTTTTTTGTGTTTCTGTATATTTCGTATTGCTCTACTGTGTTTAGTTTCTGGCTTTTTGGTTGGATGCGTAGAATTTCCATGTCTGTGTTGATGTCTCTGTAGGTGTGGTTAGCATTTGTGATGTGTTCTGCATATGTGGAAGTGTTTTGTAATTTTGTTACGGCTGTGATGTGTTCTTTGTAACAAATGCAGAACGCATCACAAATGCTAACCACACCTACAGAGACATCAACAAACATGGAAATTCTACACATCCAACCAAAAAGCCAGAAATTAAACACACTAGAACAATACGAAATATACAGACACACAAAAACACATCCAAACGAAATTCTCAACACATAACTCAATTTCAGAATACACACACTCTTTGACTCCATATTACACTACACAAACACACCCCCATAGGAAACAAAACAAAAGGCGCCAAGACCAGCAACAACCAGTTCTGATGATGGCCAATAGCAGGCTGAAACATGTTAAGAAGGTAATATAAAATTTAACACAAAGACAAATAATACGTTTTCCGAAGTGATGCAGTGTTAAAAGTTGTGTAATCAAGATGTATAACCAAATATTTTCTTAAAAACGAGTGTGTGACCTGACGTGTTCTTTATACAAAGTTATATAATTCCGTTCATTCATAGTCGACTGTGTACTAACATTACCCATAATCTAATCTGATTCAAAAGAAAAATGTGACTGACAAATTGCCTAAGTGGTTAAGGCGTGCTGACAATAACGGTAAGGTTACAGGTTCCAGTGTCACACAGCAGAATATGAAAAAGCCTGCTTCTGAATATAATCATCCTGAAAACCGAAGAACTCATACTATATGTTGATTAATGCGCTTCTTTCATTGTAGGCATCATTCAGTATTCCAGAAATTTCATCATCAGTTGAGCACCATGCTATAACTACTCCAGAAAACTCCGGAATGTGGCACATTTGAAAGGGTCACTGGTATAGCTCAGGCGATAGCGAGTTTGCTTACTTATGCGAGGCAGCGCTTGGGCGTGTCACAAGTGATCCGAAAAGACGAAAAAATCGGCAAAAATCAGATAGGGAAAATTATTTACAAAAATCTTTTTAAAACCATGTTTTAAAGAAAGATACGAGTATTGCATGTTTTACAATAACCAATACACACTATATTATACAGAGTGGCGCTGATAAAAGTAGCCCGTGTAAGTATAGAGTAAATAGGTCTACAGATGCGAAATATAGATGTTGAAAGTGGCTCCCTGCAGCCTCAATACACAGCTGTGCACGTCTAAACATGTTCAGATATACTTGGACAGATACATTTTGCATAGATTCCGTAGTGCGCCACTTTTTAACCAAACCCTGTATTGCTCTCTTTGCCGGTTGTCCTCTATCCGGAAACTTGTCCCTGAAAATTTCGCGGATTACCTTACTCGAACCTGTTCTCACATACGCTTGCACATTTTCCACTATTTCTTGTATCGAGTAAGTCATTTTGCGGAATGCGAACAGACACGTGTAATTCGACTGATGACTTATGAAGTAGTAACAGGAAGAATGTCAATCGATTATTGCATAAAATTGTCTATTGTTGTAGCTGTTTCCTCATTTCATTGTGATAAGATACGATAGAATACGATAATGGAATTTCAAGCAGTCAGAATATCGCATTCGCATTCAAACGGGAAGCGGACTACTTTTATCTGTGCCACACAGTACTAGTGTATTACAAAATAGAATCCTCACAAAATATCTTTAAATTATACTGTTCTAATAAATTCATATTATTGTCTATATATTAGTATACATTATTTTCATACTACCATGTTGCAATTAACGAACAGATATTGGGTGATATGCATAAAGTTGTAATATTACCTTTTGCTTTGTAGAAGATACTTGAAGTAGAAGTATATAGGCCTACTTGGTTTTATATGCATAAACCTGATACTACTACTACTACTACTACTACTACTACTACTATGTACTACGCGGAGGTAGTATAACCTATCAAGAGTATTCGATTATATCGATTATCGATAGTACTTCGGGTTTATCCACGAAGATTCGTTAGTTTTCGACTTCCATGCATTTATATTAATTTCTTGGTGGGAAAATTGGTTGTCGTTCTTGATATTTGGTTAGTTTAACAAGAAACTGGACAATTACGATGAAGTGGGAAGCGTAAAGAGAGAGACTGCTGTTTGTTAATCTACTGAAAGAATACCCAGCGTTGTTCAACGAGTTGCAAACTCCTGCCGCAAGAAGTGATAAAGAAAAAGCCATCCAGGCTATGAAAGTAGAGGTGGAAGCTTACAGCGGGGGATAAAAATTGCCGAAAAGCAAATTATGAAGAGAATAAATAACATGAAAATTAATTTAAAGTCAAAATCAGACGAACCCAAAATGTTATTAATTAAATTTACATGTAACTTAACCTAAAATATTGTAGGCACATGGAGTTTATTCACGTAAGTTAAATGTAGCTATTATGAATACATCATAGAATAATTTTGCTAAAAATATACACTAACAAAAATCAACTAACAGAATTCCAGTTAAGTTATCTCAAAATTATAATTTGAGTAGTCCATTACAAAAATTGATCATATGACATTTATTTATAAAACCTATGTAACTTATAATGACGTTCAGATGGCTCTGCCTTTTTAAACTGTGCAAATTCATATGCTAAACTAATGTAGTCTCAAACAGGGCAGACTACGATTTTTCTTACTTTATACTTAGAAGTATATACTTATTGTTACGCATGCAAATAGTGGTTTATACCACGAATTCTAGCATAAACTGAACACGGCCTTCCAGATCAACTTTCTGGTACACAGGAAAGAATTTACTATGGGTTTTTATACACAAAGATCACAGTATATACTACGAAAACCTTAGCATTAGCATTTACTACAACTTTATGCATACCACCCATTGCTTTTGAATGGCTTGAAACATATCTTGCTAATCAGGTATATCAGTTTTCTCCTCTTGTTTTTTTTTTCTTCCTCATTGTCCTCCTCCTCTGTTTCATTGCATCATTCTTAGTGAAAATTCCGTCCCTGTTGGAACCTAAAGGAATAGTATTTTACTGTAGGCCTAAGTGGTTCATGAACAAAGATAGGAAGAGGCAGAACCTAACCTACTACAGCGGTTCGCAGGGTTGCATACACGGAGACGAGGGGTTAAAACCGATTAATTAACGACATGTGTTAACATTGTGGCCGGAGGCGCGAAGTTGATGGAGTGGCGACTCTGAACAACCCGTCTGAGAATAAAATGTGATTGTTGACCGTGTTGCCGTGCAACATGCGGGCTTATTTGCATCCGCGCTCTGAAACAAAGGTGACCAGACGTCCTCTTTTGTCCGGACATGTCCTCCTTTTCAGGCCTTTGTCCGGGTCCGGGCTGATTTTTAAAAAATCAAGAAATGTCCCCCTTTTCGTAACTTGTATGCATGAAATTTTGAAATTATCTGCTTTGACGCCTTTTCAAGTAGCCTACAGTAGAACTTGGTTATAGCGACCTCGTTTTGTGCGACACCTCGCCTATAACGTCAAATATTCTGTGGTCCCAACTAATTCCCCATAAGATATAGTCTATGCTTTCCTACCTTGCTTAATACGACAAACGCATATGTGTCTACCTCGCATATAACGTCATTTTCAACCTCAGTTTGGAATAAGATTTTCTAAGAACCAAAGTATTTTAAGAAATATTTTGTTGAAATCTGACCCTGACAAATTCTTTAGTCTCCTTCTGTCATAGACCTCTGGAATGCAGGCGGATTCCCCACCCCATTGTAACCTGCCCGAATTCATGCGGTATTAGATCAGTTTCGACAGAAAGTTTTCACTAAGTGCACGCATTTTAATGCAGTATGGCCACTAAAAGAAGTGAGTGACGCTTTAGAAGTCATTAGAATTATGAACATGGTCTATGAAGCGAGGGAAGGGAGCAGTGAAATTGCAACTGAAATTATAAACTCAGAACGTAATTTAGCCCTAGAACATGTGTATTGGGCAAGTAGAAGACAACAGAGTAAAATGACTGATTGCTTCACTTCTAAGTAAAGTAGTTTGGTGAGTACTGAATAAACTGTTTTAATACAAAATACTGTATTTATAATTGTAGGCCTACGTGTATTTTATTATTTCATTATAGGCTTAAAAGTCAATACATAAATCTAAAATAAGTCTAATTAAATTTGTTATTTTTCATTTTCCACCTCACTAGATTGATAATGTGAATCTCGGTTACTACGACACTCGTTTATAACGACATAATGTTTAAGGTCCCTTGGATGTCGTTATAACCAAGTTCTACTGTAATTTGCCTTAGATAGCAGCAGCATCGATGGAATATACTCTTTGCCAACGATCATAACTCCCTTTACTCCTCCTTGTTATTGTCGTTGCTCAGAGGTAGCAAGTAAATCGAGGTGCGAATGTAAATGTAAATATAGACTATATTTTCTTTTCTCTCTAATAATTTTATTGTAGTTTCTATCACTTTTATAATATGTAGCTAACTGTAAAATCATTATTATTAAGAGTTTACATAATTATTTTGTAATAAAATAGATATTAACATACTTTTAATATGATATAAGCCTAAATCTGTGCTGTAAATATTTTGTAATAAAATAGATATTGACGTAATTTAAAGTATAATATACGTCTAAGCCTAAATCTAAGTACATATTTTCTGTCCTCTTTTTTTTCGAACAATGTCCTCGTTTTTTAAACTTTGTGTCCTCTTTTTTTTTTTTTCGATGTGAATCTGATCACCCTACACCGGGCACAGGTCTGAAAATGCAAATTAAATGTCGCAACTGGAAGAAACGAATTCCATCAAGATGACATAACAACACTTTATCACTATGCGTCCCACGCGTTTTTCAACAGTTTAGTTCCTTTGTTATGCTGCATGTCATCGTTGATTTTATTAAACGTACTATGTGACAGTACAAAGCATAATTCTTCAGGAGGAAGAAAGAAATAATAGGCTAATTCAATATCAATAATCCTACACTCATCGTATAGACACAGGACACGATGATTCCCGAGCTATTCCGAGATGGGACTTTGTTTCTGAACAGGACGAATTTCCGTGTCAAAGTGTGTACAGACCAACGCAATCATTTTTGTTCAGTAATGTTAAAAATATCATGTTTTACTCCCATAGTTTGTTTTATCGTTTCATTTTTAATGCTTCCTATGCTGGATTTTCTTGCTGATCTCTTCAAATATTCCCTGATTGGAAATCCTACGAATCAAAAGGTTGTTGGACAGTACAATTTGACATCTTCACGAATACAGTACAATATATCTACAGTTTCAGTTGCTAGAAATTGGAACTCGCTACCGAGTGATGTAAGGGGTTGTTGGACAATAACTTCATTTTGGTCAAAATTACATAAATTCTTAACAGATTAATTGCTGATTAATATTTATTACATATAATGAAACTAACATCTGTTCATTCTTATTATTATCATTAATTTCTCTAAATAGATTTACAAAACCTCTAATTGCAATTACATTAATATTCTCATTATAGAAATATATTTTAGATTTATATATATAAATTTTTTTTCTCCCTGTAACATAGTTCTAGTAAGCTTATATTAAATTAATTTTCATCATTTTACTAGCTATCTCAAATCTCAAATTAATTATAATTGATTGAATTAAATTAGCTCATAAATTAAGTTTCTACTTTACCTTATAGGTTTATCTAAATTTAAATAAATATGTAGTCTACTAGTCGTTAAAACTTAACTGAAGAATATTGCTGGAGAACCTTTTAAGTGTAGTGTAAATATTCGTAATTTAAATATGTATTATACAAGTCTGGCTTTCAGGTAGTAGCTCCCTGTAAAGCAGGTTTGAATAATTTCAAGGAAATTTCCTTGAAATTATTCAAACCTGCTTTACAGGGAGCTACTACCTGAAAGCCAGATTTATATAATACGTTCGTTACTGGAGGTACGTTAACAGAAAGCCACAAATTAAGTCACACAGTATTGTGTACACTCATAGTTGAGTTCTGGCGTCTTGTCAGCTCATTTGAGTTGTATGGATAAAAAAAAAATGTGACGGTGTCGTGTATGGTTCCTGGGGTAGCTCAGTCAGTAGTGCGTTCGCGCGCTAAGCGAAGGGTCCCGGGATCGTTACCCGGCTCCGGAGCAATTTTTCCTTGAAATTATTTAAATATGTATTGTATTAATTAAGGCTGGTTGAGTGGAAGAGAAGGCTTATGGCCTTAACTCTGCCAGCGAAAATAAAACATTATTATTATTATTATTATTATTATTATTATTATTATTATTATTATATCTAAGGAGAAAGTGTTTGTATGAAGGAAATAATAATGAAATCTAGACTAATAATAAATCTGTAGCCGAAATTTTTCTGGTAATTTTCGATTTTCCAAAAATAATTGGTCCTAACATATATAATTATCTACCCTAAAACCGAAAATCGCTTTTTTGAAATTTTTGTTTGTTGTATGTATGTCTGTCTGTCTGTCTGTCTGTATGTATGTTTGTTACCTTTTCACGCGATAATGACTGAACGGATTTCGATGAAAATTGGAATATAAATTAAGTTCGTTGCAACTTAGATTTTAGGCTATATGGCATTGAAAATACATTATTTAAAAGGGGGGTTATAAGGGGGCCTGAATTAAATAAATCGAAATATCTCACTTAATATTGATTTTTGTGAAAAATGTTACATAACAAAAGTTTCCGATAAGTTTTATCCTTTGTAAAATTTTGATATTACTGATATTTAATGAGATAAATGAGTTTTAAAATTGAAATAATTGCCATCTAAGGCCGTGTAATGACATAAAAAGACAAATGACTTCATCTATAAGGGGCCTTGGACAACAATCGAAAGCTATGAAAGACTGCCTACAGAGAATGTTTCTGTGTTTGTATGAAGTAATATCGGAAGCTAAATTAACCGATTTGTATAATTAATTATTATTTCACCATTGGAAAGTGTAGTTTCTCTAGATGGACATAATGCTATAATGTTATTACAGTAACTTCTGAGTGAACCGAGGACAGGTAAGATTAAAATAGCTTCTTATGCACAGAAAACTTGATAGGCTATTCTGTACATCCGTTTCCTGTATTTCCTAAAATAATTTTTATGACCAAATGAGTGGTGTCTGGATCAAAATGATCGCATTTTAATTTTTTAAATACAATTTAAATTAAGTAACATAATAAACGATTTATCCTTCTATCAAACACGAATGTTCCCTGGATCAAATGTTCTATTTTAATTATGTAATTACTTTATATTTATTTCTAACGGGTGCAGCGGAGCGCACGGGTACGGCTAGTAATGAATAAATGTATGTAGACATTTGTAGAAGGCATTTTCTTTAATTAGACACCGCGGTGTACAGGTTGAAAAACACTATCACATACGATTTGTAGTCTATAAATCTTGTAGTCTCTACCGAGGATCGAACTGAAGTTCCTTCGCTGCCTCTTAACCTCAAAGTTTGTCATGACTCCGGTCGGGCGCAGCTTGCGGTGACATGGGCGCTTGCACAGTGGTACAGGGACTCCATATTGATCCCGGCAAGTGCATCATCTCCTGTGGTGGCGCGACCATCGGGGTCATCCACGACTCGGGGGGAAATTTCCACTCTCGTTTCTCTCTGTTCCCTGCTTTCGCTTTCTCTGTCGCTTTCTATCCCCGTCGCCCGTTCCCTCCCTTGTCGAACTTTTTTTATCTACCCTATTTCGCTCTTGGTTTTATCTGCTCCTATTTTCCTCCTTTACTATTTGTTTACGTATTCCTGTTTTCACCCCCTCCCCGATAACGCGAGTTACATTTTTACCTCTCTCTTTGTCTACATTTCATCCTCTCTATCACTTCCTACTTCCCGTCCTTCACATCAGTGGCGGATTTTTAGTGGAGTCAAAGGACACTATGCCTCCTCAATATATTAGCAGAGTATAATATGACAGTATTCATTCCAGCTGAATTAAGGGGTTAGGTACAGCTTACAGCAATAAAATTTTGTAAATATTCAACATTTTTTTTCCTCCATTACTGTATATTGTACAATAATGAAAATTGGTATGTGTAAAACACTGTCCTTCTGCTATATGAAAAAATATTTTTACAATTAAAAAATATATATATTATTATTATTATTATTATTATTGTCGGGATCTACTTTAGGACCTCTCCTATTTATTATATTCATAGATGATATATGTAAAAGAATAACTTCTGACTGTTTATTATTTACAGACGATTTAAAATTTTTTCGTACAATCAAAAGTAGTACTGACTGTCAATCACTTCAATGTGACATTAATTCAGTCCCTAAATGGTCGGAAGACAATGGTATGAAAATTAACGTATCCAAAACTAATGTAATAAGCTTTTCTAGAAAAACTTCTTCACTGAAATTTAATTATCTAAATAATGTTCTAATTAACAGAACGGATTGCGTAAAAGATTTGGGAATATTCTTTGACAGCAAACTGTATTTTCATAGTCACGTTGATTACATTTACAATGACGCAGTCAGAATGTTAGGAATAATGCGGTCAATAACTTATTCTTTTTCCACGCCCGAGTCTCTTTTAATGCTATACTATACATTGGTGCGATCGAAACTCGAATATGCATCTGTAGTTTGGAACTCGATTACAACTACGGACTCGGCTAAATTAGAAAATATGCAAAGAAAATTTATATCCTTATGTTCATTCAGATTTCTGCCCATTAATTCCGGGTATAGTTATGAGAGAAAATGTGAATATTTTAATTGTCAAAATCTATATGCTAGACGCCATGAGCTAGATTATCTGTTCTTTTGTAAAGTCCTCAAAGGTGATATATCCTGTGACTCTTTCTTAAACAATATTACCTTACGTATTCCAACAAACGTTATGGGAGCCCACAAACTTTTCTATATTAGAAATTCGAAATTTCTTTCGCCAGTCTCCAGATGCATTAAAATTGCCAACATGCATGGCTGCGAATTCGATCCCTTCAATGTATAGACTTAGTTTGCTCTTGGCAACGATTTATCATTTATGTATTCTTTTAGGCATTATACTCAATTATAATTGCCTCATAGTATTCTTAGTTATGCATTTTAAAGTCATCCATTATTTATCCATTCATCGTCATTGTTGTAATTAATTGTAATTGTATTTATGTGTAATAATAATTTTTGTATTATGTTTTTGTTATATTTGTGCTGAACTGTAATTGGCCACTGGCTGTTGTACAGCACATTAAATATAAATAAATAAATAAATAAATAAATAAATAAATAAATAAATAAATAAATAAATAAATAAATAAATAAATAAATAAATAAATAAAATAATTTTAAATTCATTTCACTGTGCAGTGATGAAGCGTTTCCCACATAACTCAAAAACTATCCAACATTCTGTGATGAAATTTTTTGTGTGAATTTATGCATGTTATATCTATAATATGATGCAAGATCACTTCTCTACCTTTGATAGATTGTCTGATAAAAAATAAATTCATTTAAAAATGGTCAAGTATCAATACTTTCTTCTATCACAAAATAAAAAAAAAACATTTATTAAGGAATGTAGTTGAAAGAGCATGATATTGTAGACATGAGTTTCAGCAATAAAATAAAAGAGAGGAAACATGAAAAAGTTAACGAGGTTATGAATTATGAAGGAAACGCTTCATCACTGCACACAGAACTGCCACGATTTTGAATTTGTAAAAAAAATTATATAAATAATTTTTTTTAATTGTAAAAATATTTTTCTTTCATATAGCAGAAGGACAGTCTTTTACACATACCAATTTTCATAATTATACAAGATACAGTAATGGAGGAAAAAAATGTTGAGTATTTCCAAAAATTTTACTGTTGTAAGCTGTACCTAACCCCTTAAGATCATAGCCAAGTTATAGAAATTGACGGTAATTTTTTCTTTTTTTTTTATTAATCATAAATATTACTATTTAATATGTATAAGTTACCGATATGTCAAGTCGATCAGATCCAGCTGGTGATGCCTTCTCGGTATAAATATTTACAAGTAATTCATACCTATAAAAACAGATAGCGCTGTGACCTGCACAATGTTAGATCTCTTTTACTGGCAATTGTAATGACTCTCCTCTCCAGTAACCATACCAATAACCATTCTACCAATAAGATTGATGGCCTTCTCTATTGCATACATCGTTGACTAGTTACACTAATGACTTAAGATGTGTACAAACAATTGTTCTTCCTCTACCATATCGTCGTTGTTCCTGCAATAACTCCTATATGCAAAATACAAAATTTTTCAGTAGGAAGAAAAACACATTTATTCATCCTATGACAGCCGTACACAGGAGATTCTTACATTTTCGAAACAAAGAAATATAATTACTTATATGAGATTTTATTATTAGCTGTACCATTATTTAAGTTATTTAATAGAGCAAAAATCTGAAAATCGATAAATATGTCATTGCAGGAACAACGACGATATATCGTCAAGTGAATGTTCTATCTATTAATAAATGTACATATCAGCCAGAACCTCAATTTATGGTTTAGAAATAAATTAAAATTCTCTCTAGTTTTTTGTAGTAATTGTTGTTGAGCATTTTGTGACTTATACAGTGAAACTTCCCAATAGCGGACACCGCCGGGGAAAAATTAAATGTCCGTTATTGAGAAGTGTCCGCTATTTAGAAAATCGTTAGTATGTATACAGTACATTAAAATTTCTCATACATATTCAACATTATATTTTACAGTACAGTACAGTAGACAGTGTGATTGTTTACAGTATTCATGCAGAGAGAAATCGTACCAATAAATGTTTTGTAAATGAAACAAACATCAGTCACTGTATCACTTCACCTTACACAAGGAAATCTAGAATTGCATTCTCAGTGTATGATTTTAAAATAACATCCTTGTTTTTCAAAATTTCACTAACCTGAGTTTTTCCCGCATTAAACTTTGTGCCCAGCTCACGAACACTTAATTTCTCCTTCTCACTATGCTTTACAATATCCACTTTCTCTTTTAGTGACAAACGTTTACGTTTTTGTGACATTTTTAATGTGACTGTACTTCCGAACACTCAACTTCACAAACTAAGAAAGTACGGACTGCTCACGTACAGTATCACAACTATTTGTGCTGCTTACCTTCAGTAAAGTACAGGGACATCATTTTATTTTTACTTCAATTTCTATTGTACCTGAGGTTTTTAATGTACTTCACTCCCACCCCCTCTACTAATGAAGTTCAACCGTCCTCCACACAGATCCAAGACCGCATATACAGTCACAGTAGCCTTACGGTCATAGTAAACAGTACGTTCCAAAAATATGTTCGCGTTTTCCAGTGACGAAAGAGCTTTCAATATTGAATCATTTTCGCACAGGTACTGTCGTCCATTTGCCTACGTCGTATCCCGGTTTCCCCCACCAGCTTTTATTCGCCATCTAGTGGCTGGGCTGTCTTAGCTGTTTTCTGAGAACATTAATTTCTGTTAGGAATTGGACGTCTACGTAATATTATACAACTGTTTAAAATAACTTAAATAAAAGAGCCTCGTTAAGTAATTAACTGTCACGTGATTTCCCCCCTTTCTACGACCCTACGACATAACCATTTGGACGGACAGTAGATACTGTAGTATGTCTGAGTAATTTTATCTTTTCGGATCGGGCAGAAATGAAGATTGAATTTGCAGTACGTAAGGTACTCTTTTATAGAGTAGGTACAGAATTATTTCAACATGAGTTACTAGTACGAAGGACGAAACTGGTAATTGGGATTAGGTACAATAGTCTATAGTGCGATAATATGCACATAGAACTGAAGCCTGTATCGAAGTGAATGGCCACCATTTTCAAATATGTGATTAAATATCCATATTATGATTATTCTTCAATTTAACTTCATTCTCTATATTGTACGCTAATGTGCTGTAGACAGTATAATATACACTGCATAATGAATACGTTCACATAGCTAGCTCAATTCGTGAGTAAAAACACTTATTGTTAATACAGTACTGTATTTTGTTTAAACAAAAACCTAATGAAAATGATCAAACTCAAAAGCGCAATATTTCCTAGTTTACGTAAGTGGATGAACTACTTTTCTTCCCTCCTATACCTTGTAAATTGATTTGTTTGTATATTACGCCAGTATCATCGAACTCCAGACGTGGAAGTGGGGTAGCAAACGGCGTTGATCCGGAGGTATAGCCAAGTTAATATTAAAAATGTTAGTAAAAATAAAATGATGTCTCTGTACAAGAACGTTCAAATGCAGATAATGATTGTTGCAAAGAATT
Organism: Periplaneta americana; assembly: GCF_040183065.1. Taxonomy (NCBI): domain Eukaryota; kingdom Metazoa; phylum Arthropoda; class Insecta; order Blattodea; family Blattidae; genus Periplaneta; species Periplaneta americana. The sequence goes on along the minus strand of NC_091120.1, from coordinate 181,551,798 downwards.
CCGTTAGTTTACAACCGTATTTTTCTTTTTTTCTTTCACGCTGTCCGTTATTTGAAAGTTTTAATTGTTGTTGGGAGATACATTTCAGTGTCCGCGTCCGTTATTGAGAATGTCCGCTATTTGGAAGAATTTTGTCATAAGGGCCAATGTTATTTTGCAGGGGAATTTTAAAATGTCTGCTATTGGGAAGTGTCCGTTAAGGGAAGTTTCACTGTACTTGGATTAAAAATACTTTGTGATCGACAGCAAACTGAGAGCAATATTGCCGTACATTTCTCTCTTCCGGTTTTTGATGCGCGCGCAATCTCTCGGTGTATTTTGACACTAAAGAATGTCATTCCGCGAGGAGAAAATTACAGAATAAATACAAGTAATATTATAGTGAAACAATAACAACGAAACAAAAAGATTTAACAACGAATTAATATACAACAGGATCAACAATATCTGTATAACAAAACAGAACAAATACGCTTACGTTAGCTGGGAACAAGCCAGGCAGTAGACAAAATACAAATACTAATAAGCATGGCTTTGTTTATGAGATGAACTGGCAACAACGCTACTATGTCACAACTCAGAAACGGCCGTAATTTGTTGTTGCCATAACAACCGTGGTAACTTTATGTAATCATATTTACGGTGCAATCACAAAGTATTTTAATCCAAATATAATTGAACGAAGAATTTCGTCTACTGAATTTGCTCTACAAATAGTTAGGCCTAATAAGTAGAGACCGGAATTTTAGTCATAACTCTCTGAAGTTAAGAGAGTACGGAGTTTGTGCAATGAGTCAAATGACCTGAGTGGTGGCGCGTAGTGCTGTACGGTTCAAAAGAGACTACTCCCGCATCAAGGTCAACAACCACAATACACACATAAAAGAATGATTTCAAGAGTAGGGCTGTGTTGTGTATTACAAAAGAATAAACATAGTTCTTGCTGTGAACTTTTAACTTAAAATGTTACCGTTTCACATGCACTACTCATAATGAAATGTTTAAGCCTATATAGCAACAATGTAACATTTTAATTTAAAATGTTACTGTATCTGAGGCACTACTCCTAAACCTATACTACAATAATCTTTGATGTAAATTTAAACTTAAAATGTTACTGCTTCATAGGTGCCGCTCTTAATGTAATGTGTAAGTCCATATTACTATAATCTTGGTTGTAAAATTTTAACTTAAAACACCGGTTCAACTGTAACACAGGTATTGCCCTGAATGAAATGTTTAAGCCTATACAGGATGTTAAGAAAAAAGTATCCAATATTTTAGAAGGTGCTAGTATGCACCAAAACAAGAAAAAAATGTCTATATAACATGGGTCCTACAAAACATAGTTTCTGAGATCTGAACACTTGTTCATAGGAGATGCTCAATGTGACGTCCATTCATGGCAATGCATTCCTCTGCCCTTCGGCGTAAGGAATTGCGAAATCTTTAAAATTGGCCTGGTTGTTTTTGATAACCGAAAGTCTAGGAGATTTAAGTTTGAGAAATGAGCAGGCCAAGGTGTGGGGCCTCCCCAATCAATACAGCGGTCCTGTAATATCAGCGTTAGGTATTCACGCTATTGCGGAAAAAATGTGCTAGTGTGCCATCCTGCATGAACCACATCTGTAGTCTTTGCTGACATGACACATACTCCAGCAAGGTAGGCAATACGTTAATAAGAAAGTCCTGATAACCGGCCCCAGTTAATCTCTGTAGTAGAACGTATGGCCCTTAATCTATCTCCAAGAACCCTACCCATACATTGATTGAGAATCGGTGCTGATGCCTTATTTCTTCAAGGGAATGGGAATTTTCTTCAGCCCAAACATGGTGATTACGAAAATTCACAACACGAACTCTGTTGAACACCGCTCATATCCGCAACTAAACTTTTGTTTTCAATATTCCTTGCGACGTATCAGTATTCCATGCCAGGGGTGTCAACTACGGTATGATTATGTCGTAGCAACTATAGCTATTGTAGGGCAGAAAAATGCATTACCATGAATGGACGTCACATTGAGCACCTCCTATGAACAAGTGTTCAGATCTCAGAAAGTATGTGTTGTAGAACCCATGTTTATTTGACATTCTTTCCTTGTTTTGTTGCATCCTATCACCTCCCAAAATATTGGATTTTTTAACACCCTGTATTTGATTTCAAATGAAGGCCTATTTGCATTGCCTTTCTCTTCTCTATCAGATTTTGCATACATCAACCCCTGAATATCTTGCATCACGATTTCTAATCTATCCACACATCATAATCTGTATACCCGGTCACGACACGACATTCCCTCTCCATAGAACTTCCGCGTATTCTTCGTCTTTTACGATAGACACTAGCCGTTCTTGGAATTCATTATCTACAAATGTTAGGAGCTGCCGTATCTTAAACGCTTTCAAAGTCCAAAGTGTAACATCTTATTTTAGAACGCACGGTGTCCCAGGATATATATTAAAATTCACCATTGTAACTCGTTTATAAAGTAATCGTCCGTAGACACTGAATTACTAGTTGGAGGTAGATCACCAGACTCACTTCGTGCTATCAATTTTAAATGGTTTATATGTTTTTTAATTACATTGCTGCTGTAAATACCGTCTTTTGGAACAGATTATGTCAGTCTTACATAAATTACACACAGTTATGTCGCCACTTAGACATACTGTCTTCCGTATTTGTCTATCCACTTCTGTCCTTTCGTACAGTTGTTTTAGGCACTTTCATTTCAACTAGTAGTGCATATCATAAACATTGCTAACCTGAACTAGGCTATACTGTACTTGTTTAGGAGTAAGGAACCTGTTCATAGTGTCCTTGTAGTGCGCGTTTATTGTGTTTGTGAGCAGGGTGTCTACTGAAGGACACGTGACGTAATATACAGGGTGTTTCCGGGCTGATGTTACAAACTTTCAGGAATGATGGGGAAGGGCACATGTATCAATTTGAGATAAGGAACCTTAGTCCGGAAATGTCTGAGTCGAAAGTTATAAGCAAAAATAGTTGTGTGAAATGGAACTGTAATTTCGCAACACGTGCCCTCCTTCCCTTAACCTTTGGAACAGTCGTGGAAAGATGGTATGAGCTGGATGTCTGCTACGTGGGTACTTGTCCCGATGCAATCTGTGAGCTTGTCTATTGTTCCCATTGGCTCATCCGTATTCGAAAATCAGGTCTGCATATTCCGCTTTCGTGTACTCCTCCGTTTCACTAAACTATTTCCAAGTAAAGATTGAAGTAGACGTAAACAAAACCGAAATGTATTACTCCGCAATCGCAAGCTAGCTACCAAAGCAGCCACCAGGGCGCATTATTTTCAGCAAGTGAGCACGCAGGGCAGCCACCGTCTGATATATTGCAGACATTTCAACACATTCATTGAACTAACCCGTAAAATGCTCACAGAGGGTTAATATTTATTATTTCTCTACTGGGAATAGTGGATTTTCTTTTTCTGTAGATTCGTGATTAAATGTTATTCTTTAAAGAGTGGAGAATTTCTTTAATTCTACAGAAATTTATTTGAGATTGGCAACACTGAATCTCGCACTGTGTTATAAAAGCTGTGCTGATATGCTCTGTGAACCTGCAAGTCACCTTGGGAGGGATTTAATTCCTATTACGCATGCGCGTTGCCATAATACACGTTACAATGATTTAACACGCAATGTCTGAAACTACTAATATAAACATGTTTAAATAGTAAGAAAGTGTTCTTATAAGCATGTTTAATTCACTCGTATTCCATGTATATTATACATTTTATTATTTTAGAAGGAACTATTTCAATGTGAGGAAGAAGATGACAAGCATGAGTTTGGAGGCGTTGTGCGTCCAATAGCCAATCAGGAACCATTAAGCCACGTGCATTTATTTACATTTACTTCAATCTTTAGCTGGAAATAGAGTAGGACTGATCGACTGGACACTGCAACTTGTACACATACACTGACGTGCGTATCAGGACCGAACATGTCCGTTACACATTACGCTATCTGCATTGCTTTAGTGTAGTTTCCTGTCCCCACCCCTCAGACAGCGCACTAAACGGAATACTGTAGTAGAAAATGTAAACAAAGTCAGATGAATACAGTATGTGTAAGATTTACAGATAAATACACATAAATAAAGTGTACAGAGGAATAAAATTATTCCATTTACACACAAATATTTTTGCTTGTAACTTTCGACTCGGTCATTTCCGGACCAGGGTTCCTTATCTCAAATTGATAGATGTGCCCGTCCCCATCATCCCTGAAAGTTTGTAACACTAACCCGCAAACACGCTGTATATCCCATGCACACTTATACTCATTCCAATGTTGTTGGATTAAGAAAACGATCTCTAGTAGTAAGGTATGTGCAGACCCCATATATATTTAGTAGGCTTACATTACACTGCAACCTCTCATCAATCACGTCTTGGCCTCCTCAACTTTCGAACCGCATTCGCATCGTCCGCCACTGCTTCAGATCCTTCTTTCCTTCTATGAATTTCTGTCCCTTTTCTATCTCCAGTGTCTTTCTCATCCCCCAATCTCCCACCTCCTCCCGGATAGCTTGTCGTTGTCATCGTCCCTGCTCCCAGCTGGTTCCTAACTGATAGGACACTTTGTTATCCGGAACAAGCTTCTTTCCATATTCCGTGCTACCCTCCCCCCCCCTCTTTCCTAGCCCTTGGCGAGTCTCATTGCATCCCTCAAGTTGGTTTTACTGCATTTCTCTGATTTCTATTCCCGTCTGTAGATGGATGATGATGGTGCATGAAAGGGCCGTGTTTTATCTGTCTGCCCCGTACCAGTTGACTACATAAACCACAGAGTTATTCTCTGAGAGTAAATCCTGTGTCTTATCTGCGGCAGGGATGTCGTCCCATAGGTCCGAGCAAAGTCATACGTATGTGCCTAAGCTAGGATGATGCTAGTTTATTCTATGGATTTATGCGAGTTGTTGGAGTTCATAATTGTTACAATTTATAACTTCAAAGTCTGAGTGAATTTATTACCTCCCAGGGGTACGCAATTGTCGCCCTATAGATATTACGATTCGAAATCCTTGCTGATGTTTGATATTACTGATGATATTATATACTGGAGAAGAATTACAGCTCAAATAGGAAAACTTTGTACACTGGCGTTATTAGGGACAGCTTGTCCAATTAACGCCACCTATTTTCTAGTAACCTATATACGAGGCGCATCCAGAAAGTAAGTTTCCCTATTAAAAAAAAAAGAACACACTTTCAGGAAAACATTTATTGGCAACAGGTACAATGTTTCAGCCATTTTTCATCATAGCCACCGTCAGAATTGAGACACTTGTATCGTGGGATCAACTTTTGTATCCCTCTGTCGTAGAACTCTGCCGCCTGTGAATGGAACCAGCGTGTGACAGACTTCTTCAGCTCTTCGTCGTTGCCAAAACGCTCACAGGAGGACAGGAATTTTTTGAGGTGCAAGAAAACGTGAAAATCTCTGGGAGCAAGAACAGGACTGTAAGGTGGATCATTAAACAACTCCCAGCCAAATTCCGTCAAAACAGCTGCTGTGCGCCGAGCCGTATGTGGACGAGCATTATCATGGAGGAGCACAACACCTGCAGTAAGCATTCCACGCCTCTTGTTTTGAATGACACGTCGCAATTTTCGCAGTGTTTCACAATAACGGTCAGCGTTCACTGTTTTACCTCTTGGAAGGAAGTCAATGAGCAGAATGCCCTTCCTGTCCCAGAACACCGTGCACATCACTTTCCGTACCGACAGCGTCTGTTTGAATTTCGTCCTGACCGGAGATCCACTATGCCGCCAATGCATTGACTGCTGCTTGGTTTCCGGGGTGAAGTGCGAAATCCAAGTCTCATCGCCCGTGACGATCCTGTCGAGGAACTCTTCGCCATCATCGTGATACCGTTGCAGAAATGTCAGTGCTGCTCCTAAACGTTGCATTTTGTGTTCGGGTGTCAGGTTTTTCGGCACCCACCTGACATACACCTTTTTGAACAGCAGGTGCTTAGTGACAATGTCATGCAACAAGGATCGCGATATCTGCGGAAAATGGCTGCTCAGCTCCGTAATCGTGAAGCAACGGTTCTCCATGATGCACTGCCGCACCAGCTCAACACGATCATCATTGATGAGGGACGGTCGCCCACTGCGCTCTTCATCATGAACACTTTGACGACCTTCGGAAAACTGCCTACACCAGCGACGCACCATCTGCTTACTCATGATGTTCGGCCCATAGACGTGACAGAGCTGCCGATGAATTTCAATTGGCGCAATGCTTTGTGCATTAAAGAACTTCATCACCGACCGAACCTCGCAGGCGGCGGGAGAAGGAATAAGAGCTTCCATTTCGGACCACTGCTGCCACGCTACTGGCACCAGGCGGGACCTGTCCGGCTGGCATATGATTGATACGTCATAGATCTGTTACGCATGCGCAATTGACACGGCTAATTACGTTTACTTTCAAGGGGAAAAAATCGGGAAACTTACTTTCTGGATGCGCCTCGTACTTACAATTATTAATTAATTATTTTTCCTAAGCAACACAAATTGAACATTTGAGTTTCTGTTAATAAAGGATACAAAATCACGAATGAAATATTCTTGATCTGATGCTGAAACACCAGATGGATTAGGAAAATATGTTTTTCGGTAACTCCTTACTTTAAAAAACGAGACACAGTAGAAAGTTATAAACATAAAAGCATTAACCTTAGTTAAATATTAATGTTTTCCACAAGTAAAACACAAAAATTAAGAGTTTTATGAGCAATTGAACCAGTATCATCGCTGTGTACATTCTGGACATTTGTATGTTGAAAGGTTAGTGTTTTTCCTTACGTTTCCACACTTACCATGTAAATACCTCACACAATATGAATATAAAAGTAATGAAAGTACTATTAAAAACTAAGGACTATCGTTAAACAAATAGTTATTTGCTCAACACACAAAATAAAATGTTGCCTCTTATCTTGATGTAAGAACAGTCTTTCACCATCAACACACAACAGCAAAATGGTGGAATATCATGTCACTCGTAAATGTCAGCGTACAGCTAGTAATTCATTTCATTATTACATGGCAATCGAATGCAAGCTACAGTAGTGCACTACCGAAATCAGGTGTCTTTAACAAGAATTAATAGGGTGGCGTTAAAGATATACATGGCGTTATTTGCCTCAGGGACATTATATATATTTCGTTACAGCATTTCTTACATGTAATGGTGGACCTCACATTTTCACATATACGGTGCCACCATTAACAATCATTACAAATACATGTAACACTTCATTGCAGTTCATTGATTAACCGTCCAGTACTCGCGCGGCATACATCTGTAATCCACTGCTGCTTACTACGTCATCACATCTCCGCTTTCAATTTTGATAGCGTGAAATTTTCAATACCTTCCTATTAAGGTTTAGCCCTTATGTCTGGAGTGTTTGGATGTAATTATGACTTTTTTCTGTGTAGCAATAATTATGTGTTTAGTGTTGATTACAATAGTAATCCGAGCGAATCTAACGCTAGTGTTTTTAACAGGAAAGAATACAATAGCACAGTGGTTCCCAACATTTTTTGCCTGACGACACATTTTACTGAACGTCCACGATATCGCGACACACTTATTTGTTTTTATTAAAAATAATAATATAACAATAACAACCAGTGCTTTTCTTCTAGAGAAAAAATGACGCAGCTTGCAACATTGTAGCCAGAAAGGGAGACGAGAGGTAGTTCACTAAGGCAGACAGACCTGAGTTCGTTCAGAGGTCAAAAAGACTTGCATTGCTTATACTCTGTGTGGGCACCGGTCCAATAAACTGGCCGAAATGTCATGAGAAAATTCCTTCCGTCATTGGAAATTGAACGAGCGTTATTCCTTATCACTGGTCCAAGGCATGGCGCCTTGAACCATGCAACTACGGTGCGGGACTGTGAAGATAATGCATCTTGACAGTGTTCTTATTCTTCACATCGTTCTTACATACTAAGATGTTCTTTACTTATCTCTTTCACAATACGTTTTAATTGAATTATATCTTAAAATTGCAATTAGGTTTTTAAATTAGACTGTATTTCGTAACACGTCATTTGTCCTAATACTTGAAGGGAAGAAGAAGAAGAAATTAGACTGTACACAAAAACCGTACAAATTCAAGTACGACCTGACAGAAACGTTAGGAGATTTACAACAAATCATTTTAAATGTTCAAGAGCCCAGTTAAACTCAGTTACTTAAAAAAAAAAAAAAAAAAAAAAAAAAAAAAAAAAAAAAAAAAAACTAGGGGATAGTTGGGTAGTATCGGACATCGGGTAATATCGGACAGTGCGTTTCTTTCATCTACCAACAGATTGTAGTACCTGAATGACATGGTTACGTTTCTGTATGCGACATCACACAGAAACGTAACCATGTCATTGAGGTACTATCATCTGGTGGAAGATGAAAGAAACTCACTGTACGATATTACCCGATGTCCGATACTACCCAACTCTCCCCTAGTTTTTTTTTTTTTTTTTTTTTTTTTTTAGTAACTGAGTTTAACTGGGCTCTTGAACATTTAAAATGATTTGTTGTAAATCTCCTAACGTTTCTGTCAGGTCGTACTTGAATTTGTACGGTTTTTGTGTACAGTCTAATTTCTTCTTCTTCTTCTTCCCTTCAAGTATTAGGACAAATGACGTGTTACGAAATACAGTCTAATTTAAAAACCTAATTGCAATTTTAAGATATAATTATTATCTTTAAAATAGGTCAGATTGAACGTCTTCCCCCTCTCCTGTGGCAGTAAAGACTGTGAGAAAGATTTGTAGTTTGCAGCTGGAACTACTGGTGCTGTCATTCAACTTCTTGCTTCAAGTTCGAATGAATCTTTCATCAGCCGGCAGTCGCAATCGAGCAGTGCTTTCTCTCGTCACGTCGAGACTGTAAAATTGACACAGTTGTATGTTTTAATGATTTAGTTTTTATATAACGTGACCGGCAATGAAATGGGGAAGCAGCAGAGTCTCTTTATAGGGGTTTTAAGTATGAACAGAAGAGACTTCATTAGACGTCATTCTGGTCTCTCCACAACTAGCCTATACCATTCATGTGCGACGGAACCAGGTTCTTTGGGTCCTGAAACAAGAAGAGCCAAATAAAAATAGTGAAACATTTATTTCATTATGATGACGATAATGATTTTATTATGGTTTGTGAAACATGACAATTGAGGCGGCCTTGAAATATCAATGGTGCTAAGTGCCATATTTTGAAATTGAGATTTCCATATTGATAGTGGCTACGTAAGATTTTAGGTTACATATCAATTACTCCCAAGAGGAAATTAAACGCAGAATAAATATGGGAAATGTCTGCTATTATTCGGTTGAGAAGCTTTTGTCATCCAGTCTGCTTTCAAGAAAGCTGAAAGTTAGAATTTATAAAACATTTATATTACTGGTTGTTCTGTACGGTTGTAAAACTTGCAATCTCACTTTGAGAGAGGAATAGAGGTTAAGGGTGTTCGAGAGTAAGGTGATTAGGAATATATTTGAGGCTAAGAGGGATTAAGTTACAGGAGAATGGAGAAACTTACGCAACGCAGAACTGCTCGCATTGTATTTTTCAACTGACGTAATTTATTAGGAACATTAAATCCAGACGTTTGAGATGGGCAGGGCATATAACACGTATGGGTGAATCCATAAATACATGTAGAGTGTTAGTTGAGAGGCCGGAGGAAGAAAGATCTTTTGGGGAGGCTGAGACATAGATGGGAGGATAATATTAAAATGGATTTGAGGGAGGTGGGATATGATAATAGGGACTGGATAAATCTTGCTCAGGATAGGGACCGATGGCGAGCTTTTGTGATGGTGACAGTGTACCTCTGAGTTCCTTAAAAGTTATTTGTAAGTATTATTATTATTATTATTATTATTATTATTATTATTATTATTATTATTATTATTACTACTACTACTACTACCTGGAAGCAACAGTAACAAATGTAAATGACACAAGGGAGGAAATAAAACACAGAATAAATATGGGAAATGCTTGTTATTATTCGGTTGAGAAGCTTTTATCATCCAGTCTGCTGCCAAAAAATCTGAAAGCTAGAATTTATAAAACAGTTATATTACCGGTTGTTCTTTATGGGTGTGAAACTTGAACTCTCACTTTGAGAGAGGAACATAGGTTAAGAGTGTATGAGGTAAAATTTATAAATTTTCTCACATTCGTGAGCTGCCACAAGGGACAAAGAGTACTTAACCACAGAACTTTTTACAAGTTCATTGAACCATTGAATTTGTTTTGACATTGAAATTCCTACAAGTACATAGCTGCAAATAATTTTTTTGAGATTAGTGGAAATATACCTATTTTTAGAGAGGTAAGTGTTACAAAAAAGTAAAGAATGCTACTGAACTTAGTTTCATTTCGAATATAGCTGATACTTCAGGAGAGCAATTGATCCTTTGAATGCAGCTAAAGTTACAATCGGAATAATAGATGTAGGTATTCCAAGCCTCTTAAATACATCTTTCATGAAAAGAGTAGCGGTACCTCTTGCTCCAACCAGAAGTCCGATTACTTCAAGCTCTTTTAAACAGGAAAATATTTGGGGCTAAGAGGAATGAAGTTACAGGAGAATGGAGAAAGTTACACAACGCAGAACTGCACGCATTTTATTCTTTACCTGAAGTAATTAGGAATATTAAATCCAGATGTTTGAGATGGGCAGGCATGTAGCACGTATGGGCGAATCCAGAAATTCATATAGAGTGTTAGTTGGGAGGCCGGAGGGAAAAAGACCTTTAGGGAGGCCGAGACGTAGATGGAAGGATAATATTAAAATGGATTTGAGGGAGGTGGGATATGATGGTAGAGATTGGATTAATCTTGCTCAGGATAGGGACCAATGGCGGGCTTATGTGAAGGCGGCAATGAACCTCCGGGTTCCTTAAAGCCAGTAAGTATTATTATTATTGTTATTATTATTATTATTATTATTATTATTATTATTATTATTGTCAGTGCTTCTCGACTTTGGCACGTGCTAAGTAAGAAATGTATGAAGTCCCGCATAAAGGCAGTCAGATGAGTCCACTTCCTTCACCGTCTCGTAACCTTGACAAATATGGCCGAGCCCTCATTATGTGACAAGTGTTAGGCTCCAGCTGTTACCTCCAGCAGAATGTAGGTTAATTTTTATGATGGGAAACCAGGTGCCGTCCCCTTGCTACTTCCATGGCACGGAAATAGTCGTGTTCCGGAAGCGGCGCTACCGTCATAAACGGGTTCTTCCGATTATGACTTCCGCGACATTGTTGCACATGCCTCCTGCCCCATCCATCACGTCCACTGTTTCTCGACTGTTCAGTGGCGGTTAGTCGCTTGGAGTGAATTGCCACTTCAGAGGACGCTGAGGTACATTGAATAATCAAACTCATAGATCTATTACAAGCATACATCACATTTGAGGATGTTGAAGACGAATCATGGTGAGATTTTCGACTGTTCAGTGGTGGCTCGTTGGTTGGAGTGTTACTCATTTTTTAGATGTGAAACAGGAGTATCTTTTCATTGCATCATCTCCCTTATTATTTATAATATATATTAATACTTTAGTAAGAGAGTGAAAACAAAAACCTCATGGCGGCATTTATATCAATAGACATTTAATTTTATATTATATTACTATTTGCAGATGACATACTTCTGGCAAACTCAGAAAATTATTTATTTATTATTTATTTATTTCAAATATACAGAATAAAGAAATATAATTACAAAACAAACAAAGAGAAATACAAATAAAATAATACAAGCAATATAAAAAGAAGATACAGTAGTATTAACAAAATTTGAGACCGAATGAGCAGCGCTCGTGCTCGGTCGCAGTTCAGATATAATATTAAAATAAAAAATAATAATATAAATAAATAAGTAAAATAAAATAGGAACTAAAATATAATTACAGCGGCAATGGAATTATATAATATAATATTAACACTATAGAAGAATAATATCGCACGTGAAAAGTAGGACTACAACATTTAATATAGTAGCTTCAACTCCTTGCTGAGTGCCGGAGAGAATTTTTCTCTGTTCCATTACTCTTTCATTGTATGATGACGCAGAATATCTGCATGGAAATATATGTATTTCGGTACATTAAAATAATATATATGATATGCGTAAATCGGATCCCGGCCAATAGTCACTCATAACGAGTGCACCTCAGCACATGTGTGGACTTAGTCCTACGTTCATAGACATCTATGACGTAGTGCAGAGGGCGGCCACTAGAGGGAACCTAAGAGTTGGAACTTTAACTGAGACGATTCTGTCTGACACCGGGATGGATATCCGGTGTGGCTTAGTGGATAAAGCATCAGCACGTAGAGCTGAAAACCCGGGTTCAAATCCCGGTGCCGGAGAGAATTTTTCTCTGTTCCATTATTCTTTCATCGTATGAGGACGCAGAATATCTGCATGGAAATATCAAATGTACTTCGGTACATTAAAATAATATATACTGTATTTCTTATTTAAAAGTATTTGTGGAGATGTGGTGAATTTCGGTTACCACTGGTTGAAAGGAAAAACAATGTAATTACTAACACGTTCTATTTAAATATAAATACATAAATATATGGCGGAACTTCATCGTAATTTCTTCCGTATCATCTTAAGTCGGAACCGATTTCAATTTTCCAAGTCTCATTTGTTATAATGGGGAGCGCACTGTATAAATTGCTGGTTACATTCCTTATCCAGTTGGCCATTATTCATCAAGGCACACGTGAAATCCTTGAACATCCGCTGTAATAAACAAGTCGTTTCGAAGGTCAAGCAAGCAACATCTGGATTTTAAAACAGCAATTATATTACCAAAACATATCGCAATTACGTGACTCAAATACAGCGCAAGATTTCATCAGCTTTCAAGTCCAGCATCCCACGCTCATCGATCGATAGGCCTATCACCCGCGATCGATTTACAGCCAGAGTGGAAAGGTGACAGCACCAACTCATCATCCTGAAATGAAATTTTCCAGCACGAGGTTAACTCTTTATGGCTGTTACAATTTTAATAAGATCATTTCATTATAGCTTGAAGCAGTAATATACTTCACATTGATTGCGAAGAAATGTAAAACTTCAGCAAGGTAATCTCGGCGGTCGCAACAGGTTTGTGGAGAGAAAAAACTATCACGGTTGGTTTTGCTGCTGTTTTCCTGTGCGAATACAAGTGGAATATTTCTGGCGACATATTTAATGGCTCTGGGTTCAATTCCTGGTATCAGACCGAAGTTCTAGATATCCAAGGATGGACGGAAATCCTACAGCCCTGCGACCAATCACTAATTCCCTGACAAGGAAGTGGTTAGGCAGAACTATTAATTACTAAGTGCCGTATTCATAGACATTTTTAGCGCGGGGTTTCGGTGCATTATCAGCGTTTTTCGTTTTCATAAACCAGTGTTAGCGATAGGATATGATTTGAATTCTGTACTAGTAACCAGTGGATAGCCGGGGCTAGCTTAGTACGCTCGTAGCGCGTGCTGCGAAATGTCTATGAATAGCACCCTAAATGTTTACTTTGTAAATAGGCCTAATGATATAAACCTGCTGCAAATAGCTAAGGATCGAAGATATTTTAGCTTTGAATTTTTTTATTTCATATTTTTACATTTTGCCGAAATAAATTTCATATGTTCTTCCTATTATGTAAGCTATTCAAAGGGTGTAATTGATGTTTTGTTATTGGAAGTGTTGTATCAGTGAAGAAGTGTGTTGTGTCACTGAAGTTTTTTAGTTTATAGTGGTAGAGCAAAGTATTTGAACAGTGAAATGTTTTTGAAGTGTTAGTGAAATCAGGATAGTATCAGTGAAATGTGTCGTACCTCCAGTGCAGTGAGTGAGTTGACAGCGAAATGAGTGTAGTGCTGAAAGGTACTTGTGCATGTATGAACATATCATACTCGTGGGTTTTAGTTCGAACTTAGGGTTAAGATACAAATTAGATTTACTTTAAATGCTATTTTAAGTGATCGTGATTCATTTAATTTAGGATGCTCCTTGTTAATATTATTACACTATTGCTATTATTATTTATTATTTTAATATTAATTATTATTATTAATTTTGTTTATTATTAATTATCACAGTTAATTAATTATCATAGTTATCATTATATATTAATCATCATAGTAAAGAGAGAGGTTTGGAAGTAAATCCCGAAAAGACAGAGTATATGATTATGTCTCGTGACGAGAATATTGTAGGCCTACGAAATGGAAATATAAAAATTGGAAATTTATTTTTTGAAGAGGTGGAGAAGTTCAAATATCTTGGAGCAACAATAACAAATATAAATGATACTCGGGAGGAAATTAAACACAGAATAAATTTGGGAAATGCCTGTTATTATTCGGTTGAGAAGCTTTTATCATGCAGTATGCTGTCAAAAAATCTGAATATTAGAATTTATAAAACAGTTATATTACCGGTTGTTCTTTATGGTTGTGAAACTTTGACTCTCACTTTGAGAGAGGAACATAGGTTAAGGGTGTTTGAGAATAAGGTGCTTAGGAAAATATTTGGGGCTAAAAGGGATGAAGTTACAGGAGAATAGAGAAAGTTACACAACACAGAACTGCACGCATTGTATTCTTCACCTGACATAATTAGGAACATTAAATCCAGACGTTTGAGATGGGCAGGGCATGTAGCACGTATAGGCGAATCCAGAAATGCATATAGAGTGTTAGTTGGGAGGCCGGAGGGAAAAAGACCTTTGGGGAGGCCGAGACGTAGATGGGAGGATAATATTAAAATGGATTTGAGGGAGGTAGGATATGATGATAGAGAATGGATTAATCTTGCTCATGATAGGGACCAATGACGGGCTTATGTGAGGGCGGCAATGAACCTCCGGGTTCCTTAAAAGCCAGTAAGTAAGTATTAATTATCATTATTGAGTGTATTTAGTTACCACTGCCACCATGTATTTACCCATTTGCAGTGTGAATAAATACATACAGTACATACATATTATGTTGTCTCTTGAGATGACGTCTAATTAATGTTTTAAATGTTTTCAGTGTTACGAACTATGAAAGTTATCCGAATGTTAAAGCTTTCCTTTTCCCCCTTCGTTGTAAAAATAATAACAAATTTTTCCCGAGAAAAAAGGAGATGTCCCTGACATACCATTACTGAGTCCAAAGCATGACACCTTAGCTTAGACACACGGCTATGGAGCAGGACACCTGAATGATGACGTGTTTCATAATTCTTTATCTTGTTTTGAATTAGAAGCACTTTGATCCAGCAAGTTCAACGGCCTAGTGAACGGGGTCATCTCTTGATAACCTGAGTAGAGTCAACGTTTTTACTTGTGTGAGAAATTTGTTGTTTTGATTTTCGAAAAGAAGGGCGAGGTGCTGGTTGCGAGGAGGTAGTGAATTTTGGATATCTTCCACATTAAAAGCCGCCAACAAGCATCTGCGTATTGCCTCTAAGAGCTCAATTAATATTTGAGTGGGCCACTAGCAGAGCATATGGTCCGCTATTTGTTACTGTGCCTGCTTAGATACACTGTTATTAATTCCTACCTCAGAGGAAGAAGGACGCATGACCAGGACATTACTTTCGGCCAAGAAGAGTTTATTGCCTTTGCCAACTTGTCCTGATAAAACCATTAAGCAAATTTTCTATATTTATCATGAGTGTGGGGAGCTCTGTGTTTAATCTTAATGGTTGCGTGTTCATCTCCCGTGAATTTTAAATTAAATGTTTACCTCAGACGACGCGTTGCCTACAAGAGATGTTTAGATACAGAGTCCCCGGACCTTTCTTCATTTACTGGTAACATTTTGGTTCGCTTCGTTTCCAATCTGATGTTTTTTACGCTCTATTAATGAGGTAGTCATTGAAGGAACTTGATTTTATCTGGGATTTTCAATTTAGTTTTTATGTGTGGTTTCCACATTGATTTTATTTGTGATTTACGAATTAATTTTGTGTGTAATATCCACATTGAGTTTGTGTGCAATTTTCACATTGATATTTATGTGTTTTTCCACATTGATTTTAATATGTGATTAACAGATAGATTTCTGTGCGATTTCGACATTAATTTTTGTGTGATTTCCACATTAATTTTATGTGTGATTTCCACATTGATTTTTATGTGTCATTTCCACATTTAGTTTTATGTATTCTTTCCACATTGGTTTTATCTGTGATTTCCAGTTGATTCTTCTATGTGATTTTCACATAGGTTCCTTGTGTGATTTTCACATTGATTATTTGTGATCTGCACATTGATTTTATGTGATTCGCACATTGATTTTATGTGCGATTTACACATTGGTTTTATGTGTGATTTCTACATGGATTTTATGTGTGATTTCCACAATTATTTTTATGTTTTTTTTTTTTCCACATTTATTTTTGTGTGTTTTTTCCACATTGATTTTATCTGTATTTTATGTGTGATTTCCATGTTGATTTTTATGTGTGATTTCCACATTTATTTTTGTGTTTTTTCCACATTTATTTTATGTGTTTTTTCCACATTGGTTTTATCTGTGATTTCCAGTTTATTCTTCTGTGAGATTTCTACATCGGTTCCGTGTGTGATTTTCACATTGATTGTTTGTGATCTGCACATTGATTTTATTTGATTTACACATTGATTTTATGTGCGATTTCTACATTGATTTTATGTGTGATTTCTATGTTGATTTTTATGTGTGATTTCCATATTTATTTTATGTGTGGTTTCCACATTTATTTTATGTGTTTTTTCCACATTGGTTTTATCTGTTATTTCCAATTGATTCTTCCATGTGATTTGCACATCGGTTCCGTGTGTGATTTTCACATTGATTGTTTGTGTTCTGCACATTGATTTCATGTGATTTGCACATTGATTTTATGTGATTTGCACATTGATTTCATGTGATTTGCACATTGATTTTATGTGATTTGCACATTGATTTCATGTGATTTGCACATTGATTTTATGTGATTTGCACATTGATTTCATGTGATTTGCACATTGATTTTATGTGATTTGCACATTGATTTCATGTGATTTGCACATTGATTTTATGTGATTTGGACATTTATTTTATGTGCGATTTCCACATTGATTTTATGTGTGATTTCTACATTGATTTTATGTGTGATTTCCATGTTGATTTTATGTGTGATTTCCATATTGATTTTTATGTGTGATTTCCACGTTTTTATGCACGATTTCCACATTGATCTTCTTTGTGATTTCCGCATTGATTTGATGCCTGAGTTTCACATTCATTCTTATATTTGTGGTTTCCACGTTGATTTTTCTTTTTGTTATTTCTAGATTGATTTTTATTTGTGATTTGCACGTTCGTGCTTTCATTATGATTTCTACATTGGTATCATGTATGATTTTCAAATTGGTTTTATTTGTGATTTCTACATTGGTTGATGTGTGATTTCTTTATTGACTTTAAATGTGATTTAGGCCTACACATTGCTTTGTGATATTTGCATATTGATTTCAATTGTGATTTCCACATTGAGCTTTATGTGATTACCATATTGATATTATTTGCGATATTCACATTGATTTTATGTTTGATTTACACATTGATTTTATGTGTGATTTCCACATTTTATTTTTACGCGTGATTTTAACATTTATTTTTACATGTGATTCAATATTTATTTTTAGATGTGATTTTCACATTTATATTTACTTGTAATTTTCACACTTATTTTTACGTATGATTTCCACATTGGCTCTTATGAGTGATTTCGATATTGAATTTTATGAATTGTTTCCACATTTGACATTTATGAGTGATTTTCGATATGGATATTGTATTTTATAATTCTCACAATTCTTCTGATATTTGCGAGTTCCACATTGGTTCTTTTATATGTGAATTCCATATTGACTGTACGTGTGATTTCCACATTGGTTTTATGTGTGATATTAGGCGGTCCATGTATAGGTGCCTCGAAACAAGCGCTGCATCATCAACATCATAGACCTTCCCACCCGTTCTACTCTTGTCTGTTGACTTCGTTGGCGACCTTGTTCAACCCGTTTGCAAATCGTGTTGAGTAAACAGTGGATTTGAAATGACCCCGCAAGTAAAAATAAAATGTATTTAGAGCGTGCAGACTAGACAATGAGTCCCCCATGTATTTGGGAATCAATTATCCATAAAGTTCCTAGCAACTAACTAAATTCTGACTAATTACACCAAGTTGTGCAGCATGTCATTAAAGTTGTTTCGTAAAGAAATTCAGTAATATTCGTCTGGCAAATCTCCTTATACAACAGATCCTATTAAATTGTTGTCGGCTATTGATGCTCTTAGGCCTAAATTAATACTGATTTGTTTGTGTTTTTTCATTGAAAAATATCGCTGGAATTTTCTTCAGCCCAGTGAGTATTTTTTACAAAAATTGACCACTCCATTATGAGCAAACATTTGAAAGGAAAAAAACAAACTAGCTTCTCGTTAAGGAAATAAGATGTTGAATAAGGTGCTTTATGGATTATATTTAGGTGCAAGCAGTTAATTTTAGCACTTCCTTTAAGGGGAGATGTTAATGAAAGTGCAATACATTACTAAAAATTTCATAACTTGGATATGAAATTTGGATATGATGCATATATCATACAACATGTGAAGGATATATGACAGTTTTCAAGAAAATTGAACAAATATTTTGAGCTTAAAGGTTTTTTGTAATTTTAATTTTATTCATGTACCATTTTTACAAAAACGATAAAAGATGACTAAATGAAATTTTGTAAACTGCGTACGATGATTTCACTTCTTCATCCGAACCGAAACGTTGTCCTCCTAGGAATTTCTTCATTGGTCCGAAGAGGTGAAAGTCAGACGGTGCGAGGCCTGGACTGTAGGGTGGGTGATTCCCGTCTTAATGATGCCTCTGACATTGGGTGGTGGTGCAATGATCACTGGTCGGCCGGAACGTGTTTCGTCGGCGGACTTCTTCGAAGAACCTGCACCACCTGGAGATGTTGCTATGGTCCAGACAATCAAGCGCCATACACCTCCAATATTCCCCTGTGGATTTCACTCGAATTTTTCGTTCTCCGCGGGGGGGGGGGGAACTACACCTCGCTGCCCTTCACAAGTGAACGATGGTAGAAAACGCGCCATTTTTACTCAGTAATTACAGCTCGTTCCGCCAGAGTGATATCCGATAGAATCATTGCTGTCTGTAGCGCAAGATTCAAACTAAATATCTACCAACTTTGAACATCCGAATCAAAATAGTATTCCGTAAAATAATTGTTGTACGTTATTTTCCGATCTACCCTGATATGTAGGCCTATATTTCGTAAAACGAGAGTAGAGTGTCATTCCATTATTTTACACAATGCCATGTCTTTGTTATTCCTACACATGCATCTTAACATAAAATAATTAATTAATACGGAGATAAAATAGATTAGAGTCAAGAGATATGGAATGTTTAATTGCACACTACATAAGAATTAAACAGTATATTCAAGAAGTCAGAGAATTAAAGTGTTTTCGAGATTAAGGAGAAAATAACCCACAGGGGGGGGGGGGAAAGAAAAACAGAAAAAATATGGCGGAAAAAACGAATACTTTAAGAACGTCAGTAATTACTCGTTTTAAGACGTAAAAATCATTGAAAGTCTGTCCGAGTGCATATGCCAGTATTACGTGTCCTAATACATGAAGAAAGAAGAAGAACGCTTAAATGCAGATAGTTTTTGGTTAAAATATTTTTGCAATAAATTGCAAACATTTTAAGTTCCCAATATGATGTGGTGGGACAATGTGCCAAGAAGTAACTACAATGCTAAAGTTTTTATGTTCATGTAAATATCTCAGAATCTATTTTTGACGCTTGGTCACGTGACACATAGCGCCGTCCAATTTTTTTGGCCTCCCCGCTGTTGTTGGGTAAGAAACTTACGTAGTGCGTCTTACGAAGTTCTCAGAGGGGGCGTGTGTTAAATAATTTGTGTGAATGCGATAATTTGTAATCAATAATTTCAGAAAACTATAACAACTACGAGTCCACCGCTGTGAAATAACAGTTAGCATGTCTGACCGCGAAACGGACGGTCTCGGGTTCAAATCCTGGTTGGGACAAGCTACCTGGTTGAGGTTTTTTTCCCCGGGGTCTTTCCTGAACTCATTAATAGCAAATACTGGGTATCTTTCGGCATTGGACCTTAGACTCATTTCTCTGGTATAATCACCATCTCAGTCAGACACCAGATAACTATCACGGTTGATAAAGCGTCGTAAAATAACCAATTAAAATAATTACGATTACTGAACCCATTAAGACAAATACTGGGTAACTTTCGGCGCTGAATCTTAGATTCATTTTCTTTGCATTATCACTTCATCTCACTCCAGACGCTAGATAACCATCCAGTTGATAAAGTGTCGTAAAGTAACTACGATTCTTGAATCCATTAAGACAAATACTGGGTAACTTTCAGCGCTGAATCTTAGATTCATTTTCTTTGCATTATCACCTTCATCTCACTCCAGACGCTAGATAACCATCCAGTTGATAAAGCGTCGTAAAGTAACTACGATTCTTGAATCCATTAAGACAAATACTGGGTAACTTTCGGCGCTGAATCTTAGATTCATTTTCTTTGCATTATCACCTTCATCTCACTCCAGACACTAGATAACCATCCAGTTGATAAAGCGTCGTAAAGTAACTACGATTCTTGAATCCATTAAGACAAATACTGGGTAACTTTCAGCGCTGAATCTTAGATTCATTTTCTTTGCATTATCACTTCATCTCACTCCAGACGCTAGATAACCATCCAGTTGATAAAGTGTCGTAAAGTAACTACGATTCTTGAATCCATTAAGACAAATACTGGGTAACTTTCGGCGCTGAATCTTAGATTCATTTTCTTTGCATTATCACCTTCATCTCACTCCAGACGCTAGATAACCATCCAGTTGATAAAGTGTCGTAAAGCAACTACGATTCTTGAATCCATTAAGACAAATACTGGGTAACTTTCGGCGCTGAATCTTAGATTCATTTTCTTTGCATTATCACCTTCATCTCACTCCAGACGCTAGATAACCATCCAGTTGATAAAGCGTCGTAAAGTAACTACGATTCTTGAATCCATTAAGACAAATACTGGGTAACTTTCGGCGCTGAATCTTAGATTCATTTTCTTTGCATTATCACCTTCATCTCACTCCAGACACTAGATAACCATCCAGTTGATAAAGCGTCGTAAAGTAACTACGATTCTTGAATCCATTAAGACAAATACTGGGTAACTTTCGGCGCTGAATCTTAGATTCATTTTCTTTGCATTATCACCTTCATCTCACTCCAGACGCTAGATAACCATCGAGTTGATAAAGCGTCGTAAAATAACCAATTAGAAAAACAACTACGATTCTCACTCTTTAGGAACCAACTAAGAGGACGAAGAAATGTGGGTACCTTGACTCTGACGAAACTTATTTGACAAGGAGGATATATTAAAAGGGACGGAACTGTTCATGAAACACATGCCTTGTGATTGATTACTACTACTATTGCTACTGCTACTGCTAGTGCTGTTGCTACTCCTGCTCCTACTGCTACCACTACTACTACCATGATGGCTAACTGCGTAAATCGTTGTTACAAATTTGACAGTTGACGAATCTGTCTTTGGAACAAAATCCCATCTACTTAAGTATCAAGGATTTTAAAACAAAAATTAACTTCTTGCAGCCCTGCTGTAGCCTCTGCCCTTTTCCACCCCATGGTCGTTGGGGCCTACGGACGTGGAAAAAGAAAGCATATGTGTGCGGCGCTTCATGACTTGTAAAAACATTTCCACGGCTTCTTGTATCACTATTCCCTGTAAATGGTGGAGCCACGTAGCGGAAAGGTAGCAGGAGCGCCGAAGAGAATGCAAATCACTCATAACCAGCAGCAGCGCTATACTGTACTTACCTGGAGTTTCAGCGTTGCTATGTAAAAGAAAACGTCTTATCAGATCACCGTTTAAGCTCTGGTCTGTCGCTACATTTCAGTCCAACATCTCCACTTTCTATTGTCAGTTAGACTAAAGTTTTGGCCATTTACTTATCTTTATACGAAATATAGAGAAAGCATTATAGAACTAGAATTTATTACGATTATTTATTAGGGTGAAGTTAAGGTCATCAGACCTTCTCTTCCACTTTACAATAAATCAACCTGAGGTACAAGATAATTTCGTACAATATAGCTAATAAAATGATTACATTCAGTGAGATTAGCTAATGTTACATGCTACAGATGTTGGTAATAATAAAACATAGTTTACAATTTGAAAACATAGACTATTCGTAATGTAAAATATGCAGTAATACAGAAAAATAACTTACAGAGAGTTAATGAAACAATATTACAAATAAGAATACATTTTAAGCTGAACCTTTAAGGGACAAAAGAAAATAGTGAATTAATGTAGATAACTAGTTTACACACAAGCATAAGTATAATAAACATGCCTAGTTCCTATCTAATAACTTTCTAAGCTTATTGTGGAATGTCGGTAAAGTCCGACAGTCTCTGATCTCGCGCGGAAGAGAATTCCAAAGTCGGGGAGTATAACACTATGAAGAATATGCAGAAGTTCTATGTTGGGGGATTAGAAATAGACCTAAATCACTTGCTCTTGGGATTGGCAATCTTTGGAAGCGTGAAGCAAGAAGTAGAGGAATGTAGTATTTTGAATAAATTGATAGACCTTGTACTAGTAGCTAACGGCGCTCCTTCAGGCGCAACCACAATAACATATGGAAGCATGGGGTGACATGGGTATCGCCGGCGAGTATTAGACAAAATGCACACAAGCATTAGGGCACGTTGCATACGTTGGATGAGAGAATTGTTTAGGTCTGTGAACAGAACGTCGCAGTAGTCGGAAGTGAGGCATCGGAAGTGCATTTATCAAGCGTATTTTAAGGGCAGGTGGGAGAATGTTATGTAAGAGCCTAAGTGAGTGGAGTATCGAAAACACTTTTTTAGTGATTTGTGTGACTTATAATTTCCAATTTAAATTCACATCCATGTGGACTCCTAAATGTTAAATTGAGTTACTATATTTTACAATGTCCCGGTGCATTATTATATATTATTATCATTATACTGTAACAGAAAATCTATTTAGAAATTTTTGCAGGTACCTCACACTTGGCGGGAGCTTCAATTACTGCACACATTTTAAACGCCTGTCTTGATAAGAAAAACGGTCGAATGCAATCTTACAATGACACTGGCGGGAGCGTACTGAACTAGGGGTGGGCAAAAATAACCTGTTATTTTTCATATGGTTAACCGGTTAATTACGGTTATTTTTGCTTGCCGGTTTAATCTGAAAACCGATTATTTTCCACAATAACCCAACGACCGGCTATTTTTTAAAATACACACCGAATGAAATGTTTCTTATTATTCTGTACTCTGTGTTATCAACCCTGTCTACAAATTCTCATGTGGTCCATTCATAAGATGGGTTACTACTTACTTTACTCAATTCATCTGTCCATAGATGGAAAAATGAAATTCGACTTTGATTCAATGCCAGTAACCTATGCCTATTTTAATCGCTGAGTTTCTCTGATAGGCTTACAGTGTATACTGTATTTGGAAGTAATGGAGCATTTCAAACTGCGAGAAACTTTGACTCCGGTATTTATTGGTTATAGGAGAATAGAGTAGGTAGCCTACCCGTAGAAATATATATACCATATTGTAAAAATTATGCAATTTGTGTTATTGTTGATTTATCTTGCGTATAACCCTAATGTGAGTGAAGTAATTAACTAAATGCAATTTCATATCCTCTTATTATTTTTTGTGTTTTGTTCAGGGACGTCATTGATGATCTTCAACATCTAATGACGTTCTTTTAACTATCTTCTGGTTGGTTTATAGTTGACTGTGAATTGATCTTTGATTTTTATTGCAAATAACTTCTCATTTTGTTTTCCTGGCCAATTTGCTGACTTTAAAATGTTAAAAAAAACAATACCCGGAAAATAACCGGTTATTCTTGATCGATTAACTTCCTTGAGGTTAAATTAATTTTAAAATAACCGGTTAGCCGATAACTGGTTATTTCTCTGTAACCTCCCATCCATAGCCTCTTCAGTCCTGTTGTAGAGTATACTATACATAGTTTCCTTTCAATTTTTTTGCAGTGTCTTAAATACTTTTGAAATTTTTGAAAAATTAAATTTGATAGAAATGAAGAGTATCACTTTTTCAACATTTCTGTACCAGAATTATAAATTATAATTTAAAATTTTGGGGCCCAAGAGTCAAAATTACCCCAAAATTTCATTTTCTGTGAAGACTTGATTTGAGAGTTTTGGAACCCCAGAATGATTATGTGGCCGATTTTTTGTTCAAATTTTTAAAAATATAAATTCGAGACTGAAGAGGCTATATTGAACCAACATATATAGATGAACAAAGATGACACTGCTACCCCCATTTCTGTGCGTGACAGACGAGGCCGGAACTAACTTTCCGAATCACCCTTTTATAAGCAAGCTATATATCCATCAGTTAACATCGTGGGGTCTCTGCAGTGTTGTATGGGTTATTGCAATATTATAATGTATCTTCCGTGAATAGACTCGGGTATGCCTACTTGACAAACAGAAATGAAGACACACGACTTACGTGGACGTGTTTTATGTGTAATAATGCCACAGTTTGCTCTCCTAAGTATCATCTGTAGTGCTGAGAGACACTATAATGAGGTAAGTCGGCCGCAGCCGCTCAGCACTTGACATGAGCACGTGGATAGATGCTTGTCCTGCCGAAAGTCTGTCTGTACAGGCAGGCAGACCGCAGCTCTGATGATGACCCTCGTTCGGGGATAATTGTGCAATGGGAAACTGGAGCATAGCATTCACTGCTTCAAAGTTTGACACATTTGCCAAGACTATCGAGCTATTTATACCGCTGCCACGGAACGGAATTTTACGAAAATTGTGACCAGTAATTTTATTATACACTACCAATGTATTCTGCAATTTATACTCAAGCCAACAGATTTGCTATTGATATGGCGTTGTTAGCAGAAGAGACAATGCTAAGGGATATGCTACTGGAGCTAAATGACAGCTGTGAACAGTATGGAATGAAGATAAACGCAAACAAGACGAAGACCATGGTTGTTGGGAGAAAAATGAAGGTAAACGTGCGAATACTAAATGAGGCAGTAGAGCAAGTGGACAGCTTCAGATACTTGGGGTGTACTATAAGCAGTAACATGAGCTCCTCCTACCAGGAATTCAAAATGAGGATAGCAATAGCAAAGGAAGCTTTTAATAGAATAAGGAATATCTTCTGTGAACATGTGGAAAAAATAAACGTTAAATTATTTTTTACAGTATTTAACCACGTTCGCAACTGCCGAGGTTATATCAGCGTCGTCTGTGTGCCGGAATTTTGTCCCCCAAGAGTTCTTTTACATGCCAGTAAATCTACTGACATGAGCCTGTCGTATTTAAGCACACTAAATGTCATCGACCTCGACCGGGACCGAACCCGCAACTTCGGGCACCGACTGGAAAAAGAACCAAGGAAAAGACTAGTAAAGTGCTGCGTGTGGAGTGTGGTAATGTATGGGGCAGAAACATGAGCATTACGATTGAGTGAAGAAAAGCGACTAGAAGCATTTGAAATGTGGTTGTGGAGACGACTGGAGCTTGTGAAATGGACAGACAGAATAAGTTCGAAGCTTTATTGGAGAAAGTGGGTGAAGAAAGAATAATGCTGAAACTGATCAGAAAGAGAAAAGGAATTGGTTGGGTCACTGGCTGAGAATAAACTGCCTACTGAAGGATGCACTAGAAGGAATGCTGAACGGGAGAAGAATTCGTGACAGAAGAAGATATCAGATGATATACTATATTAAGAAATACGGAGAGTAAGAGAAAGGCAGGAAATAGGAAAGATTGGAGAATTCTGGGTTTTCAGTGTATGAATGTATAGTTTTATCCCTTGTAGTCGACCTGGTTGGCGAGTTGGTATAGCGCTGGTCTTCTGTGCCCGAGGTTGCGGGTTTGATCCCGGGCCAGATCGATGGCATTTAAGTGTGCTTAAATGCGACAGGCTCATGTCAGTAGATTTACTGGCATGTAAAAGAACTCCTGCGGGACAAAATTCCGGCACATCCGGCGACGCTGATATAACCTCTGCAGTTGCGAGCGTCGTTAAATAAAACATTACATTTATCCCTTGTATTATTTCTTTGTTTATTTATTTAGGTTAGTAGTAAATGTCCAGCAATTATATTGCAGCTAATCGTACTGCTAGTATTCCTTATTTATGTACTTATTTATTGACTTACTTATTTACTTACTAATTTCTTACTTAAGTACTTATTTATTTAACTAAGTAGTTTATTTAATTTATCTATCTAATTATTTAAATGTATATTTATTTATTTTGAATTGAACAGTGAGTTAAAATATTATATACTTAATTGATTATGACAATAAAAAGGTACTGTCACTACCACAAGGGATTACATTCGTACTCGAATTATCTGACAGCTGCCTAATTATATTTTTAAGAACCAATTTCCCTAACTTTTCTACAGATCTGACCTCTTTGTAGCCATGTGTAATAATAGTAATATGCGTTACAAGAGCGGTATGTTGAAGTTTTCATGTTCGAGGAAAAGTTTAAAAAAGCGAAACGTAGTTGAGCTTTTTTAATTTCCGAGAATTGAAAGAAAACATACCGCTCGTGTATCGTACATTATTTTGTGCGAATATCGTTTATTACATACCTGAAAGACGAATTTCTAATTAGTTGCACTGAAATCTGCATCTTGGTTTCTGTTCAATGACGGAAAATTTGCAAAACAAAAATATCTATCTTCAACATTGTTGCTTTAAAATGTTTTCTGTGTTTACTATACTCCAGCAGGCCGTGATATACGCCTGTCTTTTTTTTCCCCCAGTCTGTGATGAGTCTGGAATCTTGTTGATTTTTTCACGGCTTCCTTAATGTTACTTGCATCACGAATGCAGTAACTTTAGTGGAGTTGTAGAATTTACTTAATTTGTGCAAATATTTAAAAACAATAATTAACAGTGCAATTTAGGTGAAATTGCAGTGGTAAGTTTCCAATTTATAATTATTACTATATTGAACGCCTCTGAAAATAATATGTTAAAAGTTTAAAGCAGTAAAATCAATATGTCACTTAATACTTAATGTGGAATTTTAGACTTTCCACGGACTGGTTTTGTGCGGAAACCAAGCTAATACGCGCGATCTCGCACAAATAGTATATACTTAATTGATTATGACAATAAAAAGGTACTCACACATGTCACTACCACAAGGGATTACATTCGTAGTCGAATTATCTGACAGCTGCCTAATTACATTTTTAAGAGCCAATTTCTATAGATCTGCCCTCTTTGTAGCGATGTGTAATAAAATTATTTCCCTGTAGATGAAGTCTGCTCTTACAAAAAGTTCAACGGTTCTTAAACAAACTGTCGTCTCCATGAATTCTGTGTAGGAAATACGTGAAATTTCGGAGTGGATAAGTGAAAGGGAACTAAACTCTATGAATAAGTGCTTACATCTTCTCTGTCACAAATGACTCCTCGCAGCTCTCTTTACGTTTTGACGCAGGCCTCATTAACACTTTCCCATCCATTTGTCTTGCTAAAGAGGGTTTTAAAGTGATAAACGAAACTATAGAGTGGACTTTTATTGCTGATGGTCAACATAAATAAAGTCCCCCTCGCCTCCGGGAAAGATAACTCCTGTCTCTTTATTACGTCAAACAGCGTGGCCTTGCTGAGTACAGTCTGTACATGAGAACGGAGCTCTCCCTCATGGCCAGCGCCATCTGAAATTCCGGAAAGTTGTGTCACCTCAACTTATGAGTTTCTGATTGCTTTGTTGTCCAATTTCGGCTTCTTATGTGTTTTGTTCAGCTCATAAATTTGTCAGGCTTCCTACGCCGTTCTGAGCTGTAAATATTTCATGAATGGTTCTACCTAATGTATTTATTTTTATTTATCTAACTAGCTAGCTAGTGAGTACAAATTAAATTTATAAAAGAAAAATGTTTCTAGCCATTACCGTAAGAGCCAGGCTCGTGTGCGGTGTGGTCTTAGCCAATAATATAACATAAAATTTACAAGGACAGTTTACTAAATACAGTAACTTAATTTAAACCAATAAATACAACACAAGAGCAAGAATAATGAAGAAAGAGAAAAAGAGAGAAAAATACACATTCAATATAAATTGACAATCCGACAGAAGCCAGTAATATTCAATAAAAACATGAATATAGTCGACAGAAATAAAAGATAAAAAAATACATTTGTTAATATTATATATCATGGATAATTTTACAAATTTCTTTTTTAAAACCTTCTATTTTAAAATATTTGAAATTTGAAAAATGGTTTGTAATTTTATTATAAAGTCTTGGGTCGAAACTAGCACCATGTTTAAGAGCTGCACTTGTATGACGTTTAGGCTCAATTAATGGGAAAGTAGACTTTTGTCTTCGAGTACGATATTCATGTCGATTAGATTTATGTTTTATTTGATTTCTGTGGTAGTAAGTTAGTAAACTATATTTATAAATTTCTTCAGTAGTTAATACATTAAAATCTGTATAAATTAAATTTGTTGGGTAATCCATATTTTTGGTCAGATCCACATTTCTGAAATTCAGTTATCGATACTGAAATGTTATTTCTAAAACATTGTAGATGCTTTCCAGGGACGATGAGATAATGAAGCTAATAGAGGTGAAATGAATCTCATACTCTCAGAGAAATAAGTAAAATCATAACAACAATAGAATAGAATGTTTTATTTTCGCGGGCAGAGTTAAGGCCATAAGGTCTTCTCTTCCACTCAACCGGCCTTAATCAATATAATAGTGACATACATATTTCAACTGGTAATATTTACAATACACTAAAGATTCTCCAGAAATATTCTTCAGTTAAATTTTAACGACTAGTACATGATTATTTAATTTTAGATAAAGCCTATACGGAAAAGTAATAACTTAATTTATGAACTAATGTAATTCAATTCTGCAATATGTAAAGAATTATAATTAAGTTGAGATAGCGAGTTGGTTAAATGATGAGAATTAATTTAATAGTAGTTTACTAGGACTATGTTATAGGGAGCAAAATATAAATCTAAAATATTATATTGATATAATGATAATAATATTAATGTAATGAGATTTTGCTATTAGAGGTTTTGTATTCTATTTAAAGAAATTAATGGTAATATTACGAATGGACAGATGTTAGTTTCTTCATCAGTAATAAATATTAATCAGTAATTAATCTATTAGGCAAGAATTTATGTAATTTTGACCTAAATGAAGTTATTGTCCAACAACCCCTTACATCACTCGGATGCGAGTTCCAATTTCTAGCAACTGAAACTGTATAGGATGAAGAATATAAAATTGTCTTACGGTAAGGTATAATGAGTAATTTGTTATGATGAGACCTGTTACTTAGCTGATGATATGCGGATAAATTTTGAAAACGGGAAGCCAAGTAGATTGGGGTAGCGGTGCGCAGAATTTGAAATAAGAGAACAAGAGAATGCAGGGCTCGTCGATCGCTTAGCCTTAACCAAGACAGAGTTTAGAAAGACGGGGAAACATGATCATACTTACGAATATTGCAAATGTATCGGACTCACGCATTTTGCATACGTTGTAGCCCGCTGCTCAAATTTGCATTTAGGTTACTTAATTTAGCATCGCTGTAGTCGGAGTCAGGTATCACGAGTGTTTGTGCAAGAATTAATTTTAGTTTATCAGGAAGAAAGTGCTTCAGGCACTTTAATGAGTGAATAATCTAAAATATATTTTTGGAAGTGTGATTCACTTGTTCATTCTATTCCAGATGTTAATTCATATAAATTCCAAGGTTCTTCACAGTCGAGCTGTGAACATATTAGTCAAGATCTCAGGAAATTTTGATTTATTATTTTATTACCATTATTTATTATTATCTTTTCATATTTAATTTATTATGTTTTACGATATGCATGTCTGTTTTATTTAAAGTTTTTATTTATTGTACTGTATTTCTGTTACATTCTGTCACTCATTCACACTTGCTGTTATTCACTCTCATATTGTCCCTTTGGACTTTCATACGTTCACTTTCGGAATTTCACGCATTCCCTCTTGGACCTTCACACGTTCATTCTCAGATCTTCACATACTCACTCTCAGAACTTCAATCGCTCACTCTCACTCCTTCACTTGCTAATTCTCAGGCCTTCACTAGTATTTTCTCAGGCCTTTAAATATTCAATCTTTGACCCTTCACACGGTCGCTCTCAGACCTTCACACGTTCACTCTCGGACTTGCACATGTTCAATTTCGGATCTTTTCACATTCCCTCTCGGAACTTTTTTCACGTTCATTCTCGAATCTTCACACGTTCCCTCTCGGACATTCACACGTTGACTCTCGGACATTCACACGTTGACTCTCGGACATTCACACGTTGACTCTCGGACATTCACACGTTGACTCTCGGACATTCACACGTTCAATTTTGGACCTTCTCACGTTCCCTCTCGGACCTTTTCACGTTCAATCTCGGACCTTCACAAGTTCCCTCTCGGACATTCACACATTAAATTTTGGACCTTTTCATGTTATCTCTCGGACCTTTTCACGTTCAATCTCGGACCTTCACAAGTTCTCTCTCGGATACTCACATTAAATTTTGGACCTTCTCATGTTCTCTCTCGGACCTTTTCACGTTAAATCTCGGATCTTCACACGTTCCCTCTCGGACATTCACACATTAAATTTTGGACCTTCTCATGTTCTCTCTCGGACCTTTTCACGTTCAATCTCGGACCTTCACAGGTTCCCTCTCGGACATTCACACATTAAATTTTGGACCTTCTCATGTTCTCTCTCGGACCTTTTCACGTTCAATCTCGGACCTTCACAAGTTCCCTCTCGGACATTCACACATTAAAATTTGGACCTTCTCATGTTCTCTCTCGGACCTTTTCACGTTCAATCTCGGACCTTCACAAGTTCCCTCTCGGACATTCACACATTAAAATTTGGACCTTTTCATGTTCTCTCTCGGACCTTTCCACGTTCAATCTCGGACCTTTTCACGTTCAATCTCGGACCTTCACACGTTCCCTCTCGGACATTCACACGTTAAATTTTGGATCTTCTCATGTTCTCTCTCGGACCTTTTCATGTTCAATCTCGGACCTTCACACGTTCCGTCTCGGACATTCACACGTTCAATTTTGGACCTTCTCACCTTCCCTCTCGGAGCATTTCACGTTCAATCTCGGATCTTCACACGTTGACTCTCGGACTTTAACACACGTTCACTTATAGACCACCACACGTTCATTCTGAGATCTTAATTCATTCGCTCGCTAATTCCACACACTCCATCTGAGTTTCTTTCCCGCTAACAACTCACCCTCAGCTCAGACTCCTCCACTCTCTCGCTCTTCACCCATTCACTTGCTACTCAAACGCTGCTTGCGTCGCCTGGAGCGCGTTGCTTGGTGTTGCCAACCAACAGAGGTATGAAGACGTGGTGTCGCATCTTGCGGGAGACATGTCGATGCAGGACATGAGTGACATAAATCCAGAATGGGGGATACATCGCTTGCCTCACGTTTCGCTTCTAAACGACTCCAGAGTTAGTGTGCCTCCTAACGCGGAATTTAAAAATTAGGTATGCGAAGCCATATCCAAGCAATGTGTTTAAAATTCTGGGGACGTCGGGTGAAGCAAACAACTCGAAGAAACTAATAAAATGTTTTTATTTTCTTTCTTTACCGAAACGTCGATAATCTCTGTGCGGTTCTACCGAGTCCAGTGTGATTGCAGACATACACATACGATAGGACTAGGTCATTGTCAACCAAGTGTCAGGACAGGAATGGAACATCCTACATGTATTAACATTGTTTCTTAGAAAATGTAATTTCATTAAATTCATTATTGATATCCAGTTGTGTTTTTTGAAAGCTAAATAATGAGTTGTAAATATGAGACGCTCTATACAGTTAAATTTCGCGTCTTCAAAATGATGTAAATAAACAAGTTCGTTATTTTATGAATTGTAATGCTGTCGACAAGACATATTTTTGGTCGCTCATTGCCAAGTAGGCCTAACGGTGGCAATGCAAATAGAGCCTAATGGTCATACATCTGAAAGCTGGTACTTCTGAGAACTGACTGGACATTCGTTACAGTAGCCTCCGTATCTTAATCCTTAGTAGTCCTTAATAACTTCTGAAGTCGACATAATAAATGAACACAATACAAATTCCAAACTTTCTTTCTTAATTCTATAGGGTGCTATTCATAGACATTTCGCAGCACGCGCTACGAGCATACTAAGCTAGCCCCGGCTATCCACTGGTTACTAGTACAGAATTCAAATCATATCCTATCGCTAACACTGGTTTATGAATACGAAAAACGCTGATCATCCACCGGAAACCCGCACTAAGAATGTCTATGAATAGGCCTACGGCCCGTAGTGTTAGAGCAAAATTCAGAGTAGTTAAAAAAGATCGCGCTGCGAATGACAGACGCCAATTCGTTTTTGAGCAATGATTAGGAACCGTTTTTTTTTATTAGCGATACGCGCGAAATTTCCCAAAATTACTTCCTTTGTTACATTTACTCTTCTAGATATCTAAAAAAATAGTCTACGGTACCATATTTAAGGAAAACAAATTCACGGAATATTCCGATATTTGCATCATTGTGCAAGCAATAATTATTATGAAATTTATCTCTCTATAGCAAAAACTACGAAATATGCTCCGAAATTTATTCCATATTGTTAAAGAACATGTTCGTTACTTTCGTTTCACTTAATTCGTGAGTGACATGGTAACGCCAGTATTTCTGATTTTCTATGTAGGGCCTAATACTACATTTCATTGCCAACTTATTTCACGAAATACCCACCGAAATAGTGACAGGTTTAACACCGAAGTGATACATTTTATTTCACCAAAAAGATACCATCCTATCAATGGGTTATTTCAAATTGTTATACAGGATTAAAATTAATTTTTAGACATTTTGAAAGATTCTGCATCATTAATTTATTTTATCATATTGATATAAAAATAACTAATTATTATTATTATTATTATTATTATTATTATTATTATTATTATTATTATTATTATTATTATTATTATTATTATTATTGGTAATAATTCAGTTCCTTTATTAAACTCTGCATAATTTTCCCACCGTTAAGAGTCGGATTACATTATGTTTTCTCCTTTACACTCATTTTTAATCTTAAAATGTACAAGAAAAGTGAGTTGTAACAAGAAACTACCAGTGCACGATATTTTAATCGATAATTTTGTTAGGGCCTACTACAGTTTATTATAAACAGAACACTTCCGGAGCTTAACTCAATTTGTAACGGCAAAGGTCGCGTGGCTCCTCAAAGAGCCGTTGCCTCTTGACGACGACTTAACATCACCAGAATTGGAATGTGATAGTATCTACATCTACATGGTCCTTAATAAATACATATGTATATATATCGTATTTTTCCTATATTTCTCTAAATTTTCACCTATTTTTCCTATATTTTTCCTTTATTTCTCTCTAAATTCTCCTGCTTTTTCCTTTTTTTTTTTTCTAGAAAAGAGAGGGCAAATTAATGAAATGAAATAAATAAAAAATTTAATTAATCCTCTCTAACCTCTCTATCCTCTATCAATCTCTCTCAATTTTCTCTGTACCCCTTTTGGGTCCTTTGTTATTTATTCAATAAATTTAATAAATAAATCAAATGATTTTGTTTTAATTATTTTATTTATTAATTTAATTTAATTGTGAACAAAATAATTAAATAAATAAAATAAAATAAAGAGATTCTTATGAATTTAAAACAATATAATTGATTTTGTGAATTTAATTAATTTATTTTATTTTATTTTATTAATTTATTTACATTAATTAAATTTATTTATTTATTTACCTTTTCATAATTGAAAAAAAAAATCTTTGGGCCGTCCGCTGAAACGATGGAGTGAGACCGTAACAGACCACCAGGCTTAATACGCGATGCAACTTCTTACACCTTAGCTACATCGGTGGTTACATTTCGCTACAGAATTTTGAAATATTAGGAAACATCAAATTGCAGTGTAGTTGTTGAAGTTGTGGCGGTCCTATTCCTGAAGAGCCTCGTGGTCCCTTGTTCCCCGGAGCCGTTGCAGAAGTTAAATTACCCCATGGATTGAAATCCAGCAAGGAGATCATTGGCACATGGCCACGGCAGCCTTTTAAAACCCGTCGACTTGTCCTTGTCCTTGGCGGGTGACGTCGATCCTGAATAAATATACGTTTTGCCACACTCGAGTGTAAGCGAGAGAGGCACTAACGAAGCATTTTCAATTGTGTGGGCAGCCTACAGAGGGTCAGATATTTAGATCAAAATAAAACATCAAAACGCCACCACTTCTTGCTCGTACTGATTTAATTGTCTGCATTTTTTTCACAACATGGTGGACTGTGATAAACGCGGATGTAACTGATGACGTTTGTCATGTGTTTTTTTTTTCTAGTGGTTGTTTTGTTTTTATTGCAATTCTCTCATCTGTGATTTCCTCTCTCCCGCCGCCGCTTGTGCTCTCTTCAGTCTATATCCTGTTGTTCTGCTCTGCACAACATCCTTCCAAGTGCTCTGCATGTTATTGACATCTGTGTGCGTATGTGTTTTCAGCGGCATTAACGCATTTTGTATATATTACTGTGTGTATTTAGTTGGCTGTGTAAAGCGTCCCAGCTTGTGTTTTTTATATCCAGCTAGCAGTTACTTTGTTATGTGCATTTTACTCGATATGTTGGTTTTTGTATGTTCTTAAGGCTGCACCATACAACTCTGCTTTCATTGCTCTATCTTGCGTACTGTAACTGTCACTTAAAGCTCGTAGTACTGGTCAGTGTTTTCATATTGCTATGTAGGTACCGGGACATCATTTTATTTTTACTAACATTTCTAATATTAACCTGGCTATACCTTTGAATTAAAGATTGAGGATCGGAAATACTGTTTGTTATCCCTTCCACGATCGGAGTTTGAGGATACTAGCGTAAAATAAAAACAAATCACTTTACTAGGTATAGGAAGGAAGAAAAATAGTGCATCCATTTACGTAAATTAGGAAATATGATTTTGATTTGTATAATTTTCGTTTGTTTTTTATTTACTCAAAATATAGTACAATATTAACAATACGTGTTTTTTTACTTACTAACTGAACTATCCAGACGAACGTATTCATTATGCAATGTAAATATACTGTGTACAGCACATTAGCATACAATATGGAGAGTGCATTTAAATTGAAAAATAATCAAAATCTGGATATGTAAACAAATTGTTGAAAATGGTGGACGTTCATTTCGATACAGGCTTCAATTCTTTTGTACATATTATCAAAGACGTTTTGAAGCATATCTTCGGAAATTGAATGTATTGATTGTTTCTTGAATGTAATTTTTTAATTCTTCTGTTGTTGTAGGATGTTTAGCAAACACAATTGTTTTACAGTAACCTCAAAAGAAATAGTGCAAAGCACTCAGATCAGGTCGCGTGGAGAGTCATAATCCTGCTCATGTTAAATAGTTCTCTACCTACTCTATAACAGGGTACCTAACATACTGTAAATTCAATTTTCACTTCTGCCCGATCCGCACAGAAAAATTTACTCAGACATGCTATCTGTTTTCCGTCCAAGTGGTAATGTCGCAGGGGAAAATCACGTGACAGTTACTTAACGAGGCTCTTTTATTTAAATTATTTTTAAAATGTTGTATAATATTACGTTATCACTAGCCTTTACAGAGAAACCGGGATGTGACTTAACCAAAGGACGTAACAGTACCTGTGCGAAAATACCTATGATCCAATAAATGAATGCTCTTTCTTCACTAAAAAAACCGACCATATTTCGGGAACGTAGCCTACTGAACTCACTCACTCAGTGCTGTATGCTGTACTGTGACCGTACGACGCTGACTGCATATGTGGCCTTGGTTCTGTGTGAGGACGGGTGGAAGTTTGTTAGTAGAAGGGGTGGAGTGAAGTACATTCAAAAACTCAGATACAATAAAAATTGAAGTAAAAATAAAATAATGTCCCTGTAGTTCTAATTCATGAAACCGGTTTTGTGATACGTCTGTATGTATTTTGATGACAAATATTTCGTCTATAACATTTTAAATGACAGTACTTGAAACAAATTAAGGAAAAACAGGTTACAAGTAACTTCATATATTATTTGAAGTAGGGAAACGACGAGTTATCGCTTGACGACTTTATATTTTTATAACGTAACGAAAGACAGGATACCTCCGTGCTTTGTATTTTCATTAAGTTAAAGAAATCGAGTTGTTTGACTTCACATTTCAATTGTTACGGAAGAACAAGCTGTCACGTGGCTACATGTTCTAAATATTGGAGTACAGAAATGTTCTACGTCACTATACGTTTCATAAAATTACTAATAACAATTTACTACTTAAAAATTTACGGAAATGACGAAGAAACAAAGTCCCTCTCGATTCAATATTTTGAAGACATAAAATAAAAAATTGTCACTTCACATTTTACATAAAATGATGAAATTCAAGTTGCTATTTGACTCCATATTCTACATAAGTGATATCTCATCATATTTTGCATGTTACCACCTGACTTCATATTTTACATGAAGTGACAAAAAAGAAGTCTCTGTCTAAATATTTTATAAGAAAAGTGACGAAAAATAGGTTAGAGCCTTCATATTTTTTTTATAAAAGTAACGAAAGAAACATCTACCACCTGATTTCATATGTTACACAACGTGACGAAGAAATAGCAAGTTACTGCGTGATTTAATATTTTACATAAAATGACCAAAGACAAATTACCACTTGATTTTATCATTTACACGAAGTGTCGAAGGACAAGTTACTAGCCTACCTAACTTCTTAGTTTACGTAAAATAACAAAGAAAAGTTTCTACCTGATTTCATATTTTACGTAAAGTGACGAAAGACAAGTTACTACCTAATTTCATATTTTACGTGAAAGAACAAAGAGAACTTGCCACCGGTTTTTATAATTTACATAAAGTGCCGAAAGACAAGTTCCTACCTGATTTCATATTTTATGTAAAGTGACGAAAGACAAGTTACTACGTAATTTAATATTTTACATGAAAGGACAAAGGAAAGTTACCAGCTGATTTTATAATGTAGGCCTACATAAAGTGTCGAAACACAAATTACTACCTTACATCGTATTTTTACATAAAATTATGAAAAAAACAAGGGTAGGACCTGGAAAGAAAAAATCTGCTATCTCACTTCACATTTTACGGTACATAAAGTAACGAAAAACAAATTACCATTTATTTTGACTTCATATTTTTCATAAAGTGACGAAAAAGCAAACTAAGCTACCTCACGACCTCAAATTAAGGGAAATAGTTCCGCCTGATTTCTTATGTTACGTAAAGTGACGAAAGACAACTTAAAATACATGACTACATATAGGTCTATTACAGACAGTGACAAAACAAGGTACTACTTCATTTTGTATCTTGAATTAAGCAAGGAAAAACAATGTTCCCTTTACCTCTTATTTAACTGAAAATAATTTCCGATTTCAAATTTAGATACAGTGGCGAAAAGTAAATCAGCACATGACTTCATGTATTATGATGACAAAAAGCTAACTTTGTACCTTGAAGTAAGGGAAAAGAAAGTACCCTTGGCTTCGTATTTTACTTAAAGTAAATATAAGAAATTGCCACACGACTTCATAGTTTGTATGAATACGAACGGAAATTTACTAATTTACTTAATATTTTACATAAAATGGCGAAGGAAAACTTACCACATAACTTAACTTAATATTTTATGGACATTACAAAAATTAAGATACTACTTTACTTCATATTTTACATAATGTGGCGAGGGAGAACTTGACATATGACTTCATATTTTACATACAGTGACAAAAAAGAAGCTATAATTTGATTTAATATTTTACATAATGTGGCGTGGGAGAACTTGACATATGACTTCATAGTTTACAGACAGTGAGAAAAAGAAGCTATCATTTGATTTAATATTACGATATTTTACATAGTGACGAAAAATAATATACTATTGTAATGTTCATTGAGAATAGAAGCAAATTATAATTTGACTTTTATTTTACATAAAGAGAAGAAACACAGCCATCACTGGATTTCACATTGTAAATCAAGTAGAAACAAGTTAGTACCTAGCAGTGTTTTAATTTAAAATTGATACAGTAATAAATACTGTAACTAATATAATTATTATTGCATTTATTTAAAAAACAAATGGACTAATGCCTATTATGTTCGTAATATTGAGATTCATAGTATTGTTTTAAACATGCAAATTATCTGTCCAAAAAAATAGTTCATATGACGCAAGCAACCAGTGTAGTTTCATAGTTTATACTAGATTTAATTGTAGTACATCTGTGAAAATCGCTGGATGTTGTATGTCACGTGTTTTTTCTAGAACTCAGTCTTTTTAACGGGAGCAATAAAAAAGTCTTTGGATGATTTCAGTGTAATCTTGCCCATGACCCGAGTTTTTCTCAATTATCAGTGTGATATCCTGTGTTGTCGCAGGTAGAACATCGCTCGGCGTCAAGCCGATCCCACGTCACGGGAGTTCTGTTGGGTGTTTGTTGTGTAAGATTGAAACTGGTCTCCAAATTTAACAAATATTAAGTACGTAAAGCAGTGAAGAAGTATTATTAGGACTAATAGAACTATGATTTTATGTGCCAAAAATGTTAGAAATATTTATGCATTTATGTACCAGAAAACTAGAAGAAGTGTGCTAAAAACACTTAAAATTATTGAGGAAAATAGTTCAATAATATTAATTTGCATGTAATACTACCTCTTTGTCTGGGCGTTGCAATGCGTTACAAAGACCATTCTGAAGTTTTCGATAGTGTGTGATTGATGGTCCTCACGAAATAAAGCCTTATATCATGATAAATGTTCGTTCCACATCACAAGTTGTAAGTTTAGCGTACTTGAATGAAGCAATTGTTTCGTACTCAGGTTTTCTTCAGGAAGTGACGTGTAGTCTTCACCAACCATGGCAATAGCAGACATAGTGTTGAATTTAGTATTTCCATGAAACAGAATTGTGGTTCTTGGAGTATAATATACATTTCTCCTAGATAGACCTGTTATTTGGTGATATCTGATAGTGGTTTTCACGTCTCGGACCGCATCAACGAGAGTGATGCTTGCTTTCCGAGCAATATAGGCTAACATTAGACGAAAAGTAGGACAGAAGTCCAAACTATGTTATTTGTATGCTTTTGCACTGCAAAAATGTGATTGAAAAACATTTTCATTTATTTATTTGAATATACAATTTCTTCAACCCTATTTTACCCGAACGTACATTAGGGTTATAGTTACAGACTGATAGTTTATATTATTACAATGAGAATTGATTTGACGTGGGTAACCGAGTCTTGCTACTTGAAATTAATACTTATATCTGCTAAATTAATTTGAATTAATTGCAAGTTGTTAAATATATTACTGTACATATAAAATTACAAAACTCTTTATAACGGCATGTTTTTCTAAACACACTGAGTAATGGTTTGTCGTATATTACATTACAAAAATGTAAATGTCCGACCAAAATAAATCTTCTGTTTTCGAATACTGGACAATGAAACAAAACGTGATATTTAATAAAATGTGATTTGAATAAAAAGAAACCCCGGAATATTTGCATTTTATTTGTGTTCGTCATAATACGAAATTTTATGTTGAAACGCCGTAAATATTCATTTTATGTGAAATAAAACTTCGGAATTACGTTAATAAACTTCTGGTAAACTGTCATATCAAGTTTCAGCGATATCCAATACAGCAAATAATAATAATAATAATAATAATAATAATAATAATAATAATAATAATAATAATAATAATAATAATAATAATGATTTATTATTAATATTTATGTGCTGAACAACAGCCAGAGGCCAATTATAGTTCAGCAAATACAAAGACAAAAGAAACAGAGGATATAAACAATAAACGGGAATAATTAAAGTAATATCTATACAAACAATACATAAATAAAATAATGAGAAGAAAAGATACATACCAATAAATACTATACTATACATTAAATGGATCTAAATTCATCCCATGCAAATTGACATATTTTATGCATCTAGAGACCTGAGAAAGAAATTTTGAATTTATGGTGTAGGCCTAAATTTTTTTATGTAAATTCCTTAATAGGAATACGAAGGCTGATGATGATGACGATGATGATGATAATAATAATAATAATAATAATAATAATAATAATAATAATAATAATAATAAAACGAAATAAAACAAAATAATCTGGGACTAGTTTTTAGCCAAAAATTTAATGGCCGTATTGGAGTGAAATTATAAAAATAAACCAAATTATATCTAGCAATTAAATAAAATGTAATAAAATTAATGCTTATTTATATTCAAAAGAAATATGAGTGGTTTCAGCAACAACTCTTAAGCCAAGGAAGTTTTGAAGAAAGACTGTTCAGTTGATTTCTACTGGAAATAATGTTTATGAATTTGTTCACCCTTACGCGACTCTAGATGCCGTTATGCTCTGCGGCATCTCTTCTCCTTACCTAGTACCTATTTGTGTCAGTTTTTGACATTTGCACTTCAAAAATGTATCTGGTTTCTTCAGCGAAACGGCGACAAACGAATTGAGAGAAATGGTTTACAGCACCAGATCTCCTTTTGCATGGATGCGCACTTGCTTACCTTTTATTATATATATTTTTTTTCCCTTTATTCTTATTTCATTTGATTTGACCAGGACTTCGCTTAGGATTTATAGTTAATTTCATAAATAAATAAAATCACAGAATAAAACCTTCTATGAAAGCAACTACTCTTCCCATAGATATTATGTAATAACAAAAAATGTATGTAACAAATATAAAAATAAAGCTGCCAATACTGATATATTGGCCGACAGCTAAAGTTCTTTTGTGCAAGATTCATATAATGTTATCAGAAAAAACAGCGTGTGCGAACTTTCTTTACTGATAACAAAGTTGTGATCCCGGACGCAGTGTAATAAAGAAATTTGATCTTCGCGTATTATCTCTCCCTTTATGTATAATCTATAAAAAGCAGTAAGACACCATTATTATGAAAGTCTCAACTACAATACAAGAGGCTGTAGGAATTTGCAATGATTTGGGAGATTGACTGTTACCATTGTACGCAAGCAGGGATTATTGTTTTCGGTGGATCAAAATAGTGTATGTATGTATTTATTCACACTGCAAATGGGTATATACCCGGTGGCAGTGGTAATTACACTCAATAATGACAATTAATAATAAAAACAACTAATAAAAAACAATAATTAATAATAATAATAACAACAAGGAGCATCCTAAATTAAATGAAGCATGGTCACTTAAAATAACATTTAAAGTAAATCCAATTTGTATCTTAACCCTAAGTTCGAACTAAGACCCATGAGTCTGACAGGTTCATACCTGCACAAGTACCTTTCGGAACTACACTTATTTCGCTGTCAACTCACTCACTGCACTGATTCTACCTGATTTCACTAACACTTCTAACCATTTCACTGTTCAAATACTTTGCACAGCCACTTCACTGACACCAACACATTTCACTTGCACAATAGACTTCACTGACACAACACACTTCCTCACTGATAGAACACTTCAAATAACAAGATATCAATTACACCCTTTAAGTAGTGTGTATAATATACTACCGTCTATTAGTAAAGTCCTTAAGCCTATTTTTAAATACATTTTTGGTTATTGGTAAAGCCTTTAGTAAGTCTGCAGGTAAAGCATTCCAGTCCCTGATAGTACGATTGAGAAAAGAAAACTTTCCAGTGTCCGTCCTCTGTCTTCTTTCCCTCAGTTTATATGAATGGTCGTTCCTTGAAGAGTAATTTGGCGGCTGCAACCTATTTTTTATTTCTCTCCAGGCAGGCTCACCTCTGTATGTTTTGAACAGTGCGCATAATCGAATTCGCGTTCTCCGGTCCGTGAGTGTGTCCCATTTTAATGGTGAATTATTACGACAACACTTGAGAGCCCGTTTTTTAATCTTTTCCAGTGTCTTAATATCTTCTAATCTGTAAGGATCCCAACATGCAGCACCATATTCCATTACTGGACGAATTAGTGATTTATAAGCAATCTCTTTGGATTTATCAGAGCCTTTCCTTAGTACCCTCATCACAAAGTGTATC
Source organism: Periplaneta americana (assembly GCF_040183065.1). Taxonomy (NCBI): domain Eukaryota; kingdom Metazoa; phylum Arthropoda; class Insecta; order Blattodea; family Blattidae; genus Periplaneta; species Periplaneta americana. Next base: position 181,509,310 of record NC_091120.1, on the reverse strand, counting down.
GCCCTCCATGCCTTTCCCGCTGTGTCAGTAACATGTTCCCCCAGCCGAGATCGCTGCTAAATGTTATTTCTAGGTATTTACATTTGTTAACTTCCGGAATGGTTTCACTCCCTAACATTTAATTAATTATGTAATTTATGTATCAAAGGCGAAATGAAGATGTTTATAGCGAGGTCTCGGGGTTGCTGCCGATGGCCTCTGGTCCGAGGGTGCAAGTGGCCGAGATTTAAGGGTCTAGGCACAATAAGCCTCAGGCTGCGGTTCCGAAATTAGTAAAAAAAAAAGTTACCATTCTTGTATATACGAGGTATCACTTCTTAGCCTTCGATATACGCTTACAAAAATAATACAAGAATGCAATTTAGCAATATCTATACAGAAATCAAAGTCATTGGCATTTAAAGGTATGTTGCCGATAAGAAGAGTCATAAATAGGCCTAACCAAATTATCGAACAGACACCTAAATCAGTTTAAATATTTAGGTAGGCCCTAATATTATTTTGTATGAAACAGATTGTGATATTAGTAATAAATTAAGGGGAGAGGATGGTATTTTTGGTGAAAAATGAGTAAATTAAAAAAAAAATTCTTCAAATACTCTGTGATATGTGTGGAATCCATAGCATAATATTTTGTGGGTATTTGTGCCCTTATCGGATGTTGAGTCACCATTTTTAAACTTCCTGCGTTATGCATTTTTAAATCACTCGCCCACTTTTATTGTTGTTTCCGGTAAATTAAATTTTCAAAAAACAAAATTTTTTTCTTTAAAATACGCTTTGATATGTGTGGAATGCATAGCATAACATTTTGTGGGTATTTGTGCCTTTATCGGATGTTGAGACGTCATTTTTAAACTTCCTGCGCTATGGATTTTTAAATCACACGCCCGCTTTTATCGGTTTCCAGTAACTTCATTTTTTTTTTTTTTTTTTTTTTTGCTTCATTGCCAGACAAAAATGGATATAATTTCTGAACTATTAAAGATACATGCATGAAATTTAGAACACATTCTTTAGACAATTAGGAAACTTTTCTCTGTAACAGAATTTTGTTAATTGATTTCATTTTAAAAATACGTCCGTTTGTTTGCAAGAAAGGAAATCAGAAAATTGTTATTAAATTTTAATTGTTTATTTTACAAACGTAGGGACTGATATCAAAATTCTGTTACAGACAGTTTGTAGAACATGCTTTTGCAAATACATTGCAAAAAACTGTTTGAATCTATCTTTAAAATGGTTTAGATATATCGGTTTTAGTACAATCCTGCATTGGGTATATTTTTTTTTTCAAATTTGGGCCCCCGAATATTTTTTTTTTCAAAATATTTATATTTGGTTGAGTTGCCACAGCTATGAGCTCTCTACATACAAAAGATTAATATTTTACACCAAATAGGAAAAAAGTTAAAAAAAATACCTTCCTCTCTCCTTAAAACAGTTTCATAAAGGTTACTGGTGTCATTAATAACAAGTTTAAATCAAAACTGACTTCAACTAAAATCTGGATAAGATTGTATAATGTATTGGCTCTTCCGACATTACTATACGGTTGTGAAAACTGGACAGTCAAGACAAAAGATAAATCAAGAATAACTGCGGCGAAAATAAAATATTTAAGAAGAACAGCAGATTATAAATAGAACGATTAGAAAACAAATATATAAATTTGGGAAAAATTGAGAATGACGTCAGTCTTTGAACAAATTTTAATTTCTAAATCGAAGTGGGTACAACATGTCAATAGGATGCCCCGCAAAAGATATCTCAGATTACTAAAAAATTACACCCCGGCGGGTACAAGACCACTGAAGAGAATTCTCGACCTTTAATATGAGACTGGAACGAGCCAATCTGTGGAAACTACATGATGATGATGATGATGATGATGATGATGATGATGATGATGATGATGATGATGATGATGGATGTTTTGATTTACGTATATATAGAAAGTGTTTTGAATAATAGTTTAAGGGAACTGGGTAGTGATGCCTGTGCGGTTAAAAAATTTCAGTACAAAAGTTTAGTTCAATATTTCTAGGCTTTTAGTGCTCAGAGTGAAATAAAAATTGCCATGTTTATACAATCGATCATTCTGAATTGAGTGGTATAAAAGACAACTAATTAGTTTCGTATCTAAGTGCAAAAGAAAGGCCTTAACTGATAACCTGTTTTCCCACTTTGCTAAATGTACCTCATTCTTCAGGTGCACATTACTTGCTACAATCTTCACTCATATACCTTATATTTTTTTAAGTTTACTAGTAATGTGTATTGTAAATTCTGAAGCAAAATTTAATTAAATATTTCACCCCTAGTGAAACATAAAAAAAATATTGAACTTTATTTAACATTTTTTGCAATTTTTTCAATGCATATTTTTTTCTCGTGTTATGTGTGCGGTATTTTTAAACCCGTAGGTCTACTATGTAGAACACAGGCTGCAGAAAACACTGTAAACATTTTATGTAAATTGATTCAGTAGTTTCAGAGAAAAATGCACGTAAGTTTGAAAATGTCAACTTATGGAAAACTGCATTTAAAAAAAGTAGGATATGTGCACTGTCAAATTTAAAGAATCTACTTAAAAGGCTTATCTGCAGAAATACCTCCCAGAGTATTTATATTGTTTTAAAGAGCAAGTTTTGTATTTTTTTTTTAAACACAAAATAAAAAATCGGATTTTTGACCCCTAATCACTACCTGGTTCCCTTAAGAAAATTAGCTGTAAAAGATAATACAGTTTGCAGTATTAAGCCTATGAAGAAAATGAATGCTATATTGATGGCCTATTTTTTTATTTTAAATTATCAACTTTAACCTTTTTCAACATCACATGAAGAATAAGGAGGAGGTTGCTGAAAGGAGTATGGAGTGTGTATGTGTAATCTGTATTAATTACTGTACTCCAACTACGAGAAAGTCTTTGCGGAATGAATGTTGATGTCATAAGGTCACACACGTGGGTACTCGTATCTCTATTGGCTAGCTCTCACAGCACAAAGAATAACATTGATACACACACATTTATACTACCCTAGTTACAAAATTAGATCACTGTTAATCTCCTGGTCTTTTAATCGCTCCATACAGGAAATAACATATGCAGGAGAGCGCGTGGTTTTTAAACTGACGTTATAACGATAATATTATCTATCTACTTCGCTCCAATAGATGACGCAATAGTAAGCACATTCCATTCACGGTTGATCTCCTGGTTGGAGAACAGTACAAAATGCAGAACTAATAACCTAAGGAGCATATGCGTAATTAGGCCTTCTGTATTAGCAAGCTTTCAGTTTGTTAATGTTTTGTTCAATTTGTTGTTGAGTTCGTTTTAAGGAAATGAAGTTTTTTTAGTTGGTTATTTAACGACATTATATCAACTACTAGGTTATTTAGCGTTTATGATATTTGGCGAGGCGAGGCCTAGAATTCACCATAGATTACCTGACATTCGCCTTACGATTGGGGAAAACCTCTGAAAAAACACAACCAGGAAATCAGCCCATGCAGGAATCGAACCCACGCCCGAATGCAACTCCGGATCGGTAGGCAAGCGCCTTAGCCGACTGAGCATTTTTTGCTGATGTTCTCGACTGCAAAGATATTTCCATCAGCAATAATAAAACAGAATCTCTGATTTCAAAGTTTAAACTGTAAGAATAATAGTTACAGTGTATTTGTTGCTTCATGAGTGACATTTGTTTCATTTTCTGGCCGATTGCCGAGGCGTGGTGTGGTGCAGCCTTAACATTGTTGTGCGGGCTGATTGCCTGAATAAATAAAGCACAGAGTGCGCTGCTGTTTGTTCTAGATGCTGTGTAAACTTGGCGGCATAGACCCGGGGAGCAATGTATTTTTGATGAACGTTAGCTTCCGACACTTGGAGTCGACAGAGAGTGGGGAGCAGTTTTTGTTGTTGTGTTGATTGATAACACACTATCACTGTGACTGTCATATCAGTACTACTGTTATGTAGTGGATATATCTCAATGTGTATATGCGTTTCTTGCTTCCGTATTGTAGCTGTTGACGCATTTTCAATGAAGAGGGCTGGGAAATAAACATCAAGTCTCCGTGGAAGAGAGAGAGGACGCGGATTCGTCGGCGGCCTGTCCAAGCAAGCGGAAGTCCGAGTGTTGACTCTGAAGGTAAGAGCAAACAGATTTGTTTGTAGGTATGTATGTTAAGTGATCAGCGGTTCTTGAAGCAAAACAACGGCTATATTTAGGGCACACAATGAAACGAACAATTTTTGCAATTTTCGTGTGACGTGATTTATTTACTGTGCAAATTACGTAGTCTTGAACGTATCTATTTTGATGGTCAATTTTTAGTTTAATACTGCCACTTCCAACGGAGTCCTAACGAATATCCACACGTTTATCACTGGGATTGTGGCGTTGGAAATCAATTCAGAACACTTTTATCTCAGCCACGATACATTTCAATTTTTATTGTACAATATAAATGCAATTATCAACAGTAATCTCACTAGACGTTTTCATTTTATCGATAAATCTGCGAGTGGAACACGAGCAGATTTATCTAGAGAAAATCAAAACTCGAGTGGGATTTAATTGACTTACACGATTAGAAGGAAGTATATAAAGATTAGAAGTAACGAAGTACTCCAATACAATAAAATATTAATTGACTTACGAAAATACAACTGTCTTCAAATGTATTATTTTACCATCTCAACATTACAAATATTACGCTAGATGCATGCTAGATGGCAGTAGTGAGCAATGTCTTCTCGTCGAGAAGTTCTCGATCTATACACGATGGCAGTGTTACTAGACAAGAAGGCTTTGTTGATTCAGTTTCATTTTTATTAAGACAGTTGCATTCCACTTCAATTATCCGAATCCCAGTAATCAACGTCACTTGACAGATGATTTTCAATAAATCTTAATATTAAACAATCTCTGATTTGTGACTATCCATAATATCATACAGCAGAAGCTATAACATAACCTAACTAATATACACAAGTGTTAGAAAAGTTTTAATTAACGACGATGACATAAAAAATAAACATGAATAATTTTAAAAGGAATAATTATTGAATGTACAATTTTCAAATTTGAATGTGGTTGGTGGTTCAATTGATGTTATATTGGACGTGTGCGTAATAGAAGTGGAACTCGTTGATTTAGGCCTACATGGTGTATTCAACTTATTCAGGATTTCCGAATGGTGCTCTTCATTTATTTGTAAATCGGATTTCAGAAGATGCATAGTATGATCAGTGATTTTTATTAATTCTTGTTCTTGAATGCCAATGCGAGTCATATTTGAAACTGCTGTGCATCGACTGGAGTGGTTTGTAATTATATATATATATATATATATATATATATATATTTTTTTTTTTTTTTGACGTCTAGACCAGCGCAGTTTCAAATGTTGGCAAGCAAAGAAACAAATGCTAGGGACGCGATAAAATTAAGCAAATGCTAGGGACGCGATAAAATTAAACAAATGCTAGGGACACGATAAAATTGTGCGATAAGCAGCCATGATTGGTTGAAATACGTCCTTTCGTACCGTTTTATTGGTCAAAAGTAGTATGACGTAATAAGAGTGTATTAGTCACTGCAATGGCACAATAATTCTTGCAGATAACACAGAAACAACTTCGGAAACGTAATTAACAGAGTCGCAGTTACACTTCACTTCCACTAGATGACTCAGAATTCCAGCAGACGGAATTTTATAGGTGTAGCAGGGATGCCAATATCGGCAAACGAAATGAAACTGTGAGGGATGTTACAACAGGTGTGTTAAACGTTAGGAATATTACAATAGGTGTGTAGCACGTTAGGTTAGGTTAGGTTAGGTTTGGTTAGGTGTGTAAGATAATATGAATGGTTGCCACAGTTGGCGACACAGCAATCATTCTCCCACTCCACCTCAAATAACGTCACAACGATTAAATATGGCCGCCTTCTTCCTTCAAGTACGACGATTTTCCTATATAAGTAAGGAACCTATTTAGGGCGGGTTGGGTAGGACCACAGCTCTCCCAGTGATCACATCGAGATCCTAATACTCCACACTACAAAACTAAGGTATTTTAAGTGTTTGTTCTTAATTGCCTATACTGGCAATACCAAAGTAAAAATTCACCATTTTGATTTCTCGTTGTAAGAAATATAAACACGCAGTATTGTGATGCTACAGGAAATCGATTTCGAGATTTTGACAAAAATACACGTTTTCAACATGGCGATTACAACAAGATGTATGCACACTTTTTAATTAAATTAATCCAAATCGGCCATTTGTATTTCTGTCAACCGTGAGTAAAATACAAGCAACATTCAGAGCACAGGAACGTGTAAGAGGCATAAAAATATGGATCGGAAGAAGAGGACACGTAGAGTGGCCTGTAAGATCTCCTAATCTTTCTCCGCTTGATTACTCTTTATGTGGATATCTGGAAAATTGTTTTTTTCTACGAGACCTGGTGGTATTAATGAGTTGAAAGGAGCTTAAGGAAGGAGTGTAGGGAGAAATACAACCAGTAACTATAATAATTATTTAAAATGATCAGAAAAAGTTTATACTGCGTCTTAGTCTTTGCCAGACTGTAAATGTGGAACATTTCAAAGATCTAATTAAATTGTGATGTATCTTGTTCATAAATGAAAAAAAAATCGAAGTAATGAAAAAGTAAAAAGTGAGATCTTCCATTAACGTAAATTTAAAACTATGCTCTTTAAGATTATATTAAAAACTATAGGGTGCCATTTAAGAAAGTTCTCATGGCGTCATAACACGTAGAATATTAGTCGCAAAAATATTTTGTTTCTACAAAAATATTCCTTTCTAAATATAAAGTATCAGATGATAAGGCAACATTAAAATATGTGTTGGGCAAGTAAATTACCTGTACGTATTTTACGTATAATTTACATATAAAAAGTAATGTAGAAAACTGTTTTATACACGGAGTAATAAACTAACATTAATTGATATTGATAATCTAAACATCAATTACTTCATTCCTTTGAAGTCCTGATAAGAAAAATGTCAGTTGCAGCAGAAGACATTTAATTTTTGTGATTTTATACTGTACTTTTCACATAGGTTATAGGCCCTAACATTTGTTCGTACTCACTTTTTTATTCACTGTAATACTTAGAGAAATAGCAATGCTTTGCTTACTTTCGGTTTGTTTGTTGGAAAAACCCCATAACATCCTAATTTATTTTCTCTCGATTATATATATATATTATAAAACACAACTAATAGTGAATAAACCTAACATTATTAAATACATTTTGACAGTTAATGTAAAAATAATTAAACTAAACAGTTTTTATTGATTTCCCGAAACTTTTGTGTTTGTCACTTGTGGGGTTTTAAACGATTCTAGGTGATAAAGGCCTTTTTATAGTATAACAGTTAAAGATAAGTGTTATGATTTCATCATAAATAACTCATTAAATGTAATAATTTTCGAAATTTTATGTGGTTAATGACTAATCATGAAAGAGTTGAGAAGCATGGCTGAATAGACTTTTTGTATATTCAGAACATTAATGAACTTATTTTTTTCAATCTTCGCTTCCACTGCCATTACTAGACTATCTTTGTAGGTCGTAGGTCATGTGTGTATTGCAAAATCTTCTTAAGGTCTCCATTTTCTTAACATTAATTGGTAGCCTCGAGTTGTATGCTAGGTTTGTTGACAGTTCAAACGGTAAATTTTCGTCGCAAACTGAACAAAGAAAGACTAAAAATAAAAGTTCTTGGAATTTTTTTGACGTATTTTACATTTATTACGTTAATTACGCGTTATTTAAGCGTATTTTGCTGTTTATAAATAACCTTTTTTACACGTAAAGTCCCAATCTGGTTGTGGGTTTCCGGGCTTCTGCCGCGTCATCTCGGTTGCTGCAGCTGACGTTTCGACCATCTTGCTGTAGCCATTCTCAGAGCTGTGAATCCATGTCAGACACATAAAAATGATATCATAGACCATCCTTTGAAGAAGATTTGAGAGTTGATGTTTTGCTCAAGATCAAAGAGAAACCACTCTTTGTGAATCAGAATCTATCGAAAGCAACTACCTGGACAACATTGCAAAGTACTATGAAGTCCAACCCTTGTAGGAGTTAAAGGACGACGACGTTTTTAAATTGAAAGTTGTTTGAATTTCGCTTCTGTCTACTCACAGTTCACTGAGAAATAGGTGACCGATTTGGAAGATCGTTAATAATTGAGCAAACCTTTTGTTGCGTATGTATTGTTACCAAATCTTATCATAACGTTCTCAATTCTCTGATTTTCTGTTAAGGGGTTAGGTACAGTTTACAACAGTAAAAGTTTTGGAAATATTCAACATTTTTTCCTCCATTACTATATCTTATACAATAATGAAAATTGGTATGTATAAAACACTATCCTTGTGTTATATGAAAAAAATATTTTTTACAATTTAAGAAAATTGTTTATATTTTTTTTTTCAAAATTCAAAATAATGGCAGTTCACTGTGCAGTGGTGAAGCGTTTCCCTCATAACTCATAAACTTGTTAACTTTTCATGTTCTCTCTCTTTTATTTTATTGCTGAAACTCATGTTTACAATATCATGCTGTTTCAACTACATTCCTTAATGTTTTTTTTATTTTGTGTTACAAGAAAATACTGATATTTGACCATTTTTTAAAATGAATTTATTTTTTATCAGACAATCTATCAAAGATAGAGAAGTGATCTTGCATCATATTGTAGATATGACCATGCATTAATACACGCAAAAAATTTCATCACAGAATGTTGGTTAGTTTTTGAGTTATGTGGGCAACGCTTCGTCACAGCACAGTGAACTGAATTTTGAAAAAAAAAAAAAAAAAAAAAATGTAAACAATTTTTTTTAAATCGTAAATGTATTTTTTTTTCATATAGAAGAAGGACAGTGTTTTACACATACTAATTTTCATTATTGTACAGGATACAGTAATGGAGGAAAAAAATGTTGAATATTTCCAAAATTGTACTGCTGTAAGCTGTACCTAACCCTTTAAGAACGTCTTGATTTCATCAATATAACTGCTTTCAGAACACAAAACTAACAAAATGTGTCAACAACTTAGGACGTTGGGGTTTTCGCCACAGGTATAGATAGGCACATTGTTTTAGTCATAGTATGTATGGTTACACTGTGTGTTTTGGTCACGCTGGGCAAGTAGTCACATTGTAAAATAGTCACAATGGTGGTTTTCGTCACGAGAAAATTCAACACAGTTACAGATGATCACAGATAAATATTTATATTCTTTCAGAGTGGGTTGTACAATTTTACAACAAAAAATTTCCAACAATATTGTGCCCAATCGCTAGCAGATAACAGAGAATATCGTCACTATTGTTATAATTCCCGCAGCGTTCCACAATCCTAGAAATCCTTGCATCTGTAATAAGATATTTTCTCCTTTTCTTGGTGGGTGAGAAGCCAGACTGCAATCTTTCGATCAATTACCGCTAACTCATCAGCTGGCTACGGACTGGAAGGTCCGGGGTTCGATCCCAGGTGGTGACAGGATTTTTTCTCGTTGCCAAACTTTCAGAACGGCCCCGAGGTTCACTCAGCCTCCTATAAAATTGAGTACCGGGTCTTTCCCGGGGGTAAAAGGCGGTCAGAGCGTGGTGCCGACCACACCACCTCATTCTAGTGCCGAGGTCATGGAAAGCATGGGGCTCTACCTCCATGCCCCCCAAGTGCCTTCATGGCATGTTACGGGGATACCTTTACCTTCTTACCGCTAACTCATTCTGTAGCTGTTGAAGAATATGAAAAAATCAAGGATGTGGTTTTCCCATCAAGATGTTAATTCTCCTATGCCATGCTTCGCAAGTATTAGTTCTCGGTAAATTGTGAAGAGTACATTGATAACAGTTCCAGATATTTGAAGGGAAAACTGATTGTTGGTGTCTACCGCGTCTACGACCACTGATATAGTTATCTTCATTATAGTTAAGGATTACAGATAATAAATCATCTACATTTTCTATCAGCAGATCAAAAGCTTCTAAAATATCGTCCTCTGGAACGAAAGCCAATGCCAATAAGGAGTGGAACTGTGTTCTTAGTTGTTCATTTTCTTCTCTGCGATATTCTTCAAATAGTCCTTCTAACTGGATGCATGAAGTACTAGCATTCTAAGTGTCGAAAAAATAATATGTGGCGATGAGGCTTGTGTCGAAAATGTATTGTGTGACGAAAATTCCGCATGTCAAAAAACTTATGACGAAAACGCCGGATCCCTATCAATATAACTAGGAATCGATACTTTACTTGTGATACTTACTATAATTGGATTAGGTACAGGGTTTTCGATATGTTACTGGTATCGATAGAAAAATAGCAGTATCGAAACAGAAGTATTGAAAGCGGCAAGGCCAATCGGATTAATAGTTAACAGTAATAGCCTAAGTCATTTGGAAGTATTTGTCAAGAAAAATGGTTCAAATAAAATGAATTCAATAGACAATAAGGTTAGGCTATACCAAGAGATTTTAATTCTGTTGAAACAATTAGATGTCATTCGTTTTCATCAATTTTGTAAACTAATCTTTTATTCTTAGGAAAATATTTGGAGCTAAGAGGGATGAAGTTACAGGAGAATGGAGAAAGTTACACAATGCAAAACTGCACGCATTGTATTCTTCACCTGACATAATTAGGAACATTAAATCCAGACGTTTGAGATGGGCAGGGCATGTAGCACGTATGGGCGAATCCAGAAATGCATATAGTGTGTTAGTTGGAAGGCCGGAGGGAAAAAGACTTTTGGGGAGGCCGAGACGTAGATGGGAAGATAATATTCAAATGGATTTGAGGGAGGTGGGATATGATGACAGAGACTAGATTAATATTTCTCAGGATAGGGACAAATGGCGGGCTTATGTGAGGGCGGCAATGAACCTCCGGGTTCCTTAAAAGCCAGTAAGTAAGTAAGTAAGTCAGTAATCTATTATTAAAAAGTGTGTATTTAAACATTTCATTGTATTACGAAAGGTTTCTTTGCCTACTGTATCAGTGAATATTATTTTTTTATTTTATTTAGTAAACTTAATATTTCTCTACTACACCTTAGTGATACCAATCGATACTTTCCTTTCGATATTATGGAAGTATAGACACTGAATATAGAACTCGGTATCGATATAAAATATCGCTTAAAATACAGTATCGCAACATCCCTATAAACAACTAAAGCGTTATTATAGCAACCATAACCATTATAAAACAAATTAAGTATTGCATAGAGGTATATAAACTTCGCTCGTTTAAATAACCTAACTGTTCTAAATCATTACTGTTATTAGTAGTCTACACTTTGTAGAAAAAGAACTATTTGAGTTAGACACATGAAAATGTCAGGCTGTTTTACCAGGTGTATAATAATGCTCTCACTTTGAGAGAGAAACAGAGATTAAGGGTGTTTGAGAATAATGTTCTTAGGAAAATATTTGGGGCTAAGAGGGATGAGGTTACAGGAGAATGGAGAAAGTTACACAACACAGAACTGCACGCATTGTATGCTTCACCTGACATAATTAGGAACATTAAATCCAGACTTTGAGATGGGCGGGGCATGTAGCACGTATGGGCGAATCCAGAAATGCATATAGAGTATTAGTTGGGAGGCCGGAGGGAAAAAGACCTTTTGGGAGACCGAGACGTAGATGGGAAGATAATATTAAAATGGATTTGAGGGAGGAGGGATATGAAGGTAGAGACTGGATTAATCTTGCTCAGGATAAGGACCAATGGCGGGCTTATATGAGGGCGGCAATGAACCTCCGGGTTCCTTAAAAGCCAGTAAGGAAGTATAATAATGCTACCCTATCAGATTTATTGAAACACATTAAAATTATTCTAACCTATATATCATTATATGAGATTCAAAATAATTTCAAAATTAAAAAAATTAAATATGCCTAAGACCGTAATATTTAGAGAAAACATTTCGCAAGAATTTATTCTATTATTTCTAAATTTATGTGATTAAAATGTCTTTGAAATTTGAAATGTAGCAGAAGAGGTAATGCGTGTGCACGTATTGTAACTATTAATGAAAACTTGCTTATGTTATTATTTTTTTGCAAGAAGTAAGTAGTGTATTGGAACTTCTAGTAAATATTTAAAGAGAAATATTTTTATAAATTTCCTGTCGTTAAAAACGTACACATGTTGAATTAGAAGACATGCATATGGCATACGGAGCATGCCAAAGCTAATGAGGCACGGCGAATTTATGTGGAGCTAGATCCTCAGCGTCATAGTCCCTGCCATACAACACTTTCAATGATAGGTCAACGTCTTCGAGAGAGTGACCAATTACTTTTCACATTGAGTTTCTATGAAATCCTCATTTCGTTCACATCGTTATATCTTAAAATGGAAGCATTTCAGGACACTGCTTTATTACGAAAAAAAATGTTTCATTGCTTGCCTTCTATCTGGTCGGAAGATTTGGTATAGTTACTCTCAAACATCCTGTAGAACTCAAACATTCACTATTAGCTCTACTGTGAACTACTAACCGCTTTATCGTGGACTGCCTGGATCTGAAATGTTCCACCCTTGTTCAGCAAGCTTGCTAAGTCCATCAAATATCGTGAACAGGTCTTGAATATATAATGGGCTCCAAATGGCTGAACAAATCCAGTGGATTTAGGTCAGTGGGATGAAGAGACTAGGACACTGCTTCCCCACGACATATTCACTTGTTTTTGAATCCCTGGTTAAGAATGTCCCTCAGAAACGAGTCGGTGTCCCGTCATTGAATTGGATATTCTCGTCAATTTGGTTTAAATGTTCTGTCAGGAAAGTAGGCTACAGTGTGTTCTGCTATCAATCCACAAGACATTGTAAAAAGTCTGACTATGCTAATAAGTCAATTGTCAGGTTCACCCTTAATATGTAATGTCTTTATTATATTATTATTATTATTATTATTATTATTATTATTATTATTATTATTATTATGTAAAAAGTCTGACTATGCTAATAAGTCAATTGTCAGGTTCACCCTTAATATGTAATGTCTTTATTATATCATTATTATTATTATTATTATTATTATTATTATTATCAATGAATAAATAAATAAATAAATAAATAAATAACTAAATAAATTATCATTATTATTTGAAATATTGTTTTTCAACTATATTTTTTTCTCTCTTGCATTAGCATAATAAGTGCTCTATAGTGTTCTTTGACCCTGTTGATCGTCTATTGCAGTGGTATTCAATCTATGGTACGCGTACCCTCAGGGGAACGCGGAGTTATCTCAAGAAATACCTACGTATCTCACTGATTACGTATGTACTAGAAAAGTATTTTTTATGAACAGTAATCTCACTAGAGTTTTGATTTTATCGATAAATCAAAACTCGAGTGGGATTTAATTGACTATTACACGATTAGAAGAAAGTATATAACGATTAGAAGTAACAAAGTACTCCAATACAATAAAATATTAATTGGCTTACGAAAATACAACTGTCTTCAAATGTATTATTGTACCATCTAAACAATACGCTAGATGGCAGTAGTGTTTTATGATTATGTTTTCTTGTTATCAGCTGTGCCAACTATGGAATCTTCATTGAACTCTGTGGACGGTTACTGGTCAAGAAGGCTTTGTTGATTCAGTTTCATTTTTATTAAAACGTTTGCATTCCACTTCAATCATCCGGATCCCAGTAATCAACGTCACTTGACAGATGATTTTCAATAAATCTTAGTATTAAACAATCTCTGATACGTGACTATCCATAATATCATACAGCAGAAGCTAGAACAAACATAACCTAAATAATATAAACGAGTGTTAGAAAAGTTTTAATTAGGGATGATGAAATAAACAATAAACGTTTTAATTAACGATGATGAAATAAAAAATAAACATGAATAATTTTAAAAGAAACAATTATTGAAAGTACAATTTTCAAATTTGAATGTTTTAGTGGTTGGTGGTTCAGTTGATATTATATTGGACGTGTGCATAAAAGAAGTGAACTCGTTTATGTACATGGTGTATCCCTCAACTTATTCAGGATTTCCGAATGGTGCTCTTCATATTATATGGCCAGTGATCTTTATTAATTCTTGTTCTTGAATGTCAATGCGAGTCATATTTGAAAGTGCTGCTCATCGACTGGAGTGGTTTGTAATTTTCTGTTTTTTGACGTCCAGACCAGTGCAGTTTGAAATGTTGGCAAACAAAGAAACAAATGCCAGGGTAGTGATAAAAATAAACAAATGCTAGGGACGCGATAAAATTAAACAAATGCTAGGGACGCGATAAAATTGTGCGATAAGCAGCCATGATTGGTTGAAAAACGTCCTTTCGTACCATTTTATTGGTCAAAAATAGTGTGACGTAGTAAAAGTGTAATAGTCTCACAAAATCCGTTTCTGAGAAGTTGCTAGATTTATGCCGAAGTTTTTATCTCCAGTATTTTGGCAATAATTTCCTTTTGTTAGATTAACCCTTTCTATTGTCTTTGTGTCAGGATACTAGAACATTTTATTGTCCCTTGGTTACTAACAATGATGCTGAGTGTCATTGTTATTTTGTGTCTGTATTTATTGTATATGTTTTTACTGTTCGCTTTTTTTTTCTTTTTGAATCTTAATTCTTTTATACTATTGTTATTGTTTTTTTTTTCTTTTTTTGCATCTTAAATTTTTATACTGTTGTTATTATTATTTATTATTATTGTTATTATTTATTATTAGTATTAGTTATTATGAGTATTATTATTAATTTATTATTAATTATGTTTATAATGAGTGTAATTATTTAGCACTGCCACCGGGTATTTACTCATTTGCAGTGTGAATAAATACATTATTTAGTATGTTACACAAATTTGTATTATTTTCGATTTCTACTTGCATATTCAGTTGTTTTTTTATGTCATATTAATTTTGTCACTGGTTATTACAGTAGATTAATTGCATTGATGTGTAATTTTTCTTGGAGTTATATTGCATTTCTGGTGGTGTAGAAGAGAAGGCCTGATGGCCTTAATTCCACCAGAGTAAATAAATAAATATATTAAATAAATAAATAAAATTCTTAAATATTTATTTTATTATACTTGTTGATAATGATTTCATTATATAATTGTTCCTTTTGCAATATTAACTTTTGTTTTTCCTTCCTTGAATACCATTTTACGTAAATCGCTACTATTATTATTGCATCAGTAACTACTGTGTAATAATAATAATAATAATAATAATAATAATAATAATAATTTAGTAAAGCATCAACTATAGTATTTTGTTAATTTAATGCAATTTGAGGGTACAAATATATTTCCGGGGTACGCTAGCAAAGACGATTGAAAACCACTGCTCTAATGCACTTTAATGTAATTTATGCTCGACCATGCCGAAATGTAGTAATTATACACCTGGTAGCAGATCTTTAATGCATGTCATTAAAGTACACCTACTCATAAAGGTCAGGTCTTTCAGCCAATGACGACTCAGGTTACAATTGTTCAACCAATGACAGGTCAGCTTTCTACCGTTATAAAACCGCAAGTATTGATTATTCTCGGATATGAAATCGAAAGAGAATTAGCGAAAAGTCACGGAGGCTGGAAATCCAGCAGAAGGTTATGTTCTGTTACTATAATAATTAGCGTTAATTGTAAATAATATTCAAATAAATTCAATTTGTCATCTCGTTTTTCAATGTCTAATTTAATTTCAATGTTATCTCTGTAGGTTCTTATGGCCTAGCAAGGTCAATGTGAACATCTGTTCCTCGGAAAAAATCAATACTTTCGCGTCTGCGCACATCTCACAACATACGGGACATTGGCCAAGGTCAGATACAAAGAAAATTAATATCAAGTTAGAAATATGGTCGAGCATAAAAAGTCGTATGAAACTCGCCTATAATGGTAATTAAGAAGCTCGTATGAAAATTATGAAACTCGCTTGCGCTCGTTTCATAAATATCCATACTCGCTTCTTAATTACCTTCATTATAGGCTCTTTGCATAATGTACTATTTTGTTATTTTTGTCACTGTATTTGTTATATTTGAAAATGTAAAAAAATGTATTCTAAAAAACAATTCATAATTAAAATTGTTCAAATAAATAATATATATTAAAAGTAATACTAAAACAAATTATGAACTCAGTAATATGTGGTATCTGGTAGCATAGAAGACCTTAATCATGTAAGATTAAGTGAATGAATGAATGAATGAATGAATGAATGAATGAATGAATGAATGAATGAATGAGTGCAGGCATAAGTAAGGGAATAAATAAATAAAGGAAGGAAGAAAGAAAGCGAAAAAGAGAGAAAGAAATAATATTGAATAAATAAATACATAATATTAAATAAATACATAATTAAATATATGTCATATTCTATAAAACCAGAGCATGGTAAACGCTAATTCATGGTTCGTTGGTTCAATGTTAATCGCAATTATTTAACTATAAAAATGATATTACGGTCACATATTCATACAGTTGACAACATTGCAGGACACCCTGTATAAGATTACCACCCACTTAATTGCTAATTACAGTAGCAAGAAAAACTTCTCTCCTTCCGTTCGTAAATCATATTGTTAAATCGCTTTTTAATTTAAATTGTTGCGTTAGAAGTATCGCAGTTGTTCTACCCGTCCGCTTTGCCGTGAAGAAGACAGCCTCGTTTTCCTGGAATTACGTCAGTTTAATTTGCTGGAATATCGTTGAAGAATTAAAAATGAAACGCAGGGAAGGGGGATGGAGAGGAGACTGTTGTCATGGTGCTTGTCATGGTACAGCGGGTTTTCGTTCAGAGAATTGAAATTCAACAACAGCGGTATTGATTCTTCCGCAAAGCTGAAATAATCCAGTCGAACAAGATACACACAAAAAGTTCGTAGTCTGGTATATGTCGTATTCATCTTCTAAAACATAATTCGTGAGCGTATAATCAATTTCCAGGTCACATTTCATGCATTCACTGAACTTGAAAATCCGGTAGGGTGGGCCGGGTGATTTGGGTATAGTGAGATAATTTGGGTATGAGTTACAATTTACTGAATACAGGTTTACCTAAACTTCAAACACATGCCAATTTAATATATCGTTTTTTTTTTTTTTGTGAGGTTAAGTCAGCTGTTGTGTAGTAAGTAATCATTGTGGCAACGTCGCTACCAACATTACACTAAACTGTCAGGCAAGGTTACAGCGGCCTAGGTATACATGCTTTAAGGCAGCCGTGGCGAAAATGTGACTCGCGAGCACATTGTGGCTCGCAATGATAGCTATGCATTTATCTTGCTTCCTACCTCCCCCAACCCCCACCCTCTCACTCACTGGAGTCAAGCTACGTTGCATTTGTATTTGTCTCTGACCTGCGAGTGGCGTATCGTCGTAATGTCTCTCTCGAAACCAAGTACCTCTACAAAAACGAAGTTTCAATTAGGATGTGAGGACGCATTTTTTTGCTGCCAATATGATGAGAATTCCGCAAAGCTGAAATAATCCAGTCGAACAAGATACATACAAAAAGTTCGTAGTCTGGTATATGTCGTATTCAACTTCTAAAACATAATTCGTGAGCGTATAATCAACTTCCAGGTCACATTTCATGCATTCACTGAACTTGAAAATCCGGTAGGGTGGGCCGGGTGATTTGGGTATAGTGAGATAATTTGGGTATGAGTTACAATTTACTGAATACAGGTTTACCTAAACTTCAAACACATGCCAATTTAATATATCGTTTTTTTTTTGTGAGGTTAAGTCAGCTGTTGTGTAGTAAGTAATCATTGTGGCAACGTCGCTACCAACATTACACTAAGCTGTCAGGTGCAAGGTTACAGCGGCCTAGGTATACATGCTTTAAGGCAGCCGTGGCGAAAATGTGACTCGCGAGCACATTGTGGCTCGCAATGATAGCTATGCATTTATCTTGCTTCCTATCTCCCCCAACCCCCACCCTCTCACTCACTGGAGTCAAGCTACGTTGCATTTGTATTTGTCTCTGACCTGCGAGTGGCGTATCGTCGCAACGTCTCTCTCTCTCGAAACCAAGTACCTCTACAAAAACGAAAGTTTCAATTAGGATGGGAGGACGCATTTTTTTGCTGCCAGTATGATGAGAATTTTAAATGTATGATTTGTTCATAAGTATTACCAGGAAAACGGTTGAATAACATAAAACGGCATTATTCTATATGTTACTCATGAAACATTAAAAGGTTAAGAATTATTATTATTATTATTATTATTATTATTATTATTATTATTATTATCATCATCATCATCATCATCTCATCTCTGTACGTCAATCCTTTTTCAGCATATGTACGAATATTGAGGTTAGATCTTCAATTCAAACTCACAGATTTACAATGTGATGTTAAATGAAAGCTAGATGTAAGGACTTGACAAATGTTGAACTTTTCAAATCTTTGCCAAAAAATAAATATCCGAAGCTTCGTTCTTTCGCTTGCTCTGTTGAAGCCATATTCACTACAACTTACGTTTGTGAAAAATTATTTTCAACAATGAAAATAGTAAAAACCAAATTTAGATCATGATTAACAGACCAATAGCTTCGTGATAAACTACGACTGATAGTAAATGACATAATTCCTGATTTTGAAACTCTGTCGCAGAGACATTCTGAAGACAGTTAATTTTAGGTTGTGATAATGTGTCCTATGTTTCATTTCTTTCTTCGTTACACGTACTAAACATCAGTTTGTAACCTTGTATTGTATAAAATTATGTTTAGGAAAATGAAAATCCGTTAATAAGTCAGACAGTTGCTTCACTTCCCCTTCGGGTGTCCGCCTCCCTTCATAGGTGCTACGCACGTTGCAGGTTACACAGTGGCTCGGCGCACGATCACATTTTCGCCACTGCTGCTTTAAGGTCTCCCGCGCTACAGATTCCCGTGCGGGCCGCCCCAACTCTCCTTTAGCCTGCAAAATGCCTTTTACCTTTACATGTCTGTATTTATGTATTGAATCCCCTCCTCAATACGAGATTACTCTCTCACAGGGCAGTGTTAGAATTTTTATTTATAATAATAACATTGTATTTACAATTTGACAATTACAGTTTTACGTTGTTAGGCAACCGCGGTCCCACGATCTACCATGAGATTCAGAGGAGGGCTCATCTACCACGGAGTCCAAGTTCGGTGGCGGCTTGTAGGCAACTCTACATCGAAAAAAATACGGGAAAGAAACAGTTGATGATGATGATGATGATGATGATGATGATGATGATGATGATGATGTGAAAGAGGAGTGTAATTATGATGACAAAATGAGTCCGATGTCCAACGCCGAAAATTACCCAGCAATTTTGCTTAAATTGGTTGAGGGAAAACCTAGACAAAAACCTCAACCAGGTAACTTGCCCAACGAGGATTTGAACCATCCCGGACCCGTTTCATGATTATATTTCCTAACTGTTATTTCACGTAACTCACATATCTGACAACTTCTTGACATAGCAGACGGAGTTTTATTTCCAGCAGATGTCAAATTGTTTGTGAAGAAAACGGCCATATGCCTCGTTTCATTGAAGTATTTAGAAATTGTCTGCCATTTCCGTTCTATCCATTTTAATGAGATGCAAGAAATGGGAGCCAGAATCTACCAATTGTTTAAGCAGGAACACAGTTACAACAGCAGACCATTAAATTTATCGTTTTCCACTGTGAGACTTGTAGTTCGTCTATGGTACAACGCAGATGTCGAAATTGCATCTTAATCCCCTCGTATTCCATGGCCAACTCTTTTATCTTTATGACAGACGTTCTCTGATACAAGGACGCTTTTCAGACATATGGTTGTCTAACAAAATATGTTTTCGCTGTAAGTTTGAGCTTCGGATTCTTCTTCAGTTTATATAAAAGCCATGCAAAATACTCCAGTTGCGATAATTATAGCATGAGGAAAGTGAAAGGGTGTGTAGAATTCTTCTTCTTATTATTCTTCTTCTTCTTTTCTTCTGTATTAGGCTTCAAGGTTTTTCCTCCTCGTAGAATCTTCGCG
Source organism: Periplaneta americana (assembly GCF_040183065.1). Lineage (NCBI taxonomy): Eukaryota > Metazoa > Arthropoda > Insecta > Blattodea > Blattidae > Periplaneta > Periplaneta americana. The sequence goes on along the minus strand of NC_091120.1, from coordinate 181,489,223 downwards.
GCGATTTCTGGGTCTTCTCTCTGATCGTCGTCTTGATTGATATTCCAGAAGTTTTCTTTTTTTGTCATTCATTCTGGTATGGTCCGTTCTTCCTAAACCAGGCCTGTAGAACCCGTAAGTAGGGGAAATATGACGTCAGCCTCACTCCACTTCTATTGGGGATGATCGACTTCCGCGTAGAGTTGTTCACATTTTCTGTCCGTGCAAGGTCCATCAGTGGCGGCACAGTAATTTTCAAAAAGGATTGTAATAAATTCATTGTATTTATAATGCGTTATCTTTTTTCAAGGTTTACAATTATGCTAGATTTCCTGTCGGTAGTTTCTTCGAGATTTCTTTGCACCTAGCCTGCTTTAGATTTTCGAAAACCTTCCTCCTATCATCACATACGGAAACATAAATTTATAACATTTAAGTAATGTACCAAAAAAAAAAAAATGATACGAATACAGGATGATTCAGACCACCCGTAAGAGTCATGTATTTCGGAAACTAGCACATTAAAATTTTCGAGAAAAAAATATTTATTACTAAACCACATGTGAACTTTCACTTGAGCTTAATTTCATCAATCAACTCTAACAGGAAGTAGGGTCAGTGGCGTATCACTTTAAAATTTCAAATGGGAGTATGGGTCAAATAGGGTACCATTTGATAGAGCTCTTCAAAACAAACAAATTTCATAGGAAACGTTTTTATTAATTCCTATTCTTTCAATGAGAAAACGTACGAAATGGCAATAGGTGATTCGGGAGACCTGGCAGTCACTTGACCACGCCAAAGTGTTACGAGTCACTGACAGTGTTAGAAGAAGAGTACGGATGTGTGCTGCTCAGAACGGCAGACAGTTTGAACATTTATAAAAATTAATGGAATTGTCCAGTCTTTCAGTAAAATGTCAACATTAATTATCTTGTTTACATTTTCGTCTTTTAACATTTCTCAATATTGATGGCATTATGTTTTTGTACGTTTTATCATTGAAAGAGTAGGAATTGGTAAAAACGTTTCCTATGAAAGTTGTTTGTTTTGAAGAGCTCTATCAAATGGTACCTTATTTGACCCGGACTCCCATTTGAAATTTTAAAGTGATAAGCCACTGACCCTACTTCCTGTTAGAGCCGATTAATGAAATCAAGCTCAAATGAAAGTTCACATGTGGTTTAGTAATACATATTTTTGTCTCGAAAATTTTAATGCACTAGATTCCGAAATAAATGACTTACGTGTGGTCCGAATCACCTATTGCCTTTTCGTACGTTTTCTCATTGAAAGAATAGGAATTAATAAAAACGTTTCCTATGAAAGTTGTTTTTTTTAAGAGCTCTATCAAATGGTACCCTATTTGACCCATACTCCCATTTGAAATTTTAAAGTGATACGTCACTGACCCTGCTTCCTGTTAGAGTTGATTGATGAAATTAAGCTCAAGGGAAAGTTCACATGTGGTTTAGTAATAAATATTTTTTTCTCGAAAATTTTAATGCATTAGTTTCCGAAATAAATGACTGTTACGGATGGTCTGAATCACTCTGTATAATATATGTACTAATAAAATTTCTGTCTACGTTGTTCTAAAAATACGATATTGTTTTTCTCGAAACATAAGTTTTCAACTTAAGCTGTTGTTGCACCCAGCGCCTCAATTATTAACTGGTGCAGCAAATTGACCGCATGCGACAGTAGAATGCCGCCGTCCACTGCACCGGAGCCGAAGAAATAAAGAGCAGAATGGAGTGTTTTGCTTGGCTAGCGTCTCCCTGCTGAGTATTAAAATGTGAATAAATTTTACGCTAAGAAATTGTGAACATGCCGTATAACTTACTGGTCATTGTATTGCCAGTGCATCGTAAGTGACATTAGTGATTGAAGGTCGAAAGAAGCTTTGGTTGGCGTGTATGAATGTCGAAATCTGCATTATATCCATTAGCGGCAGTTTCAATTACATTCCTTTGAAAGCCGACTGTAGTAAGTTACACTAATTGTGAGTTGTGGCGTGAAGGAATTCCGGAAGATAGGATCATTAATAAATTGTCTTCTCTTCTCTGTAAGAATCAGGGTACGTTCATTTACCAAGTTATATTTGACTGGCTCTTCTATTAATTGCGTCGAATTCTTGTCGAGATGATGTAATGGAATAGTTGAACTGTTACATCACTCCATATCGAACAAATGACTGTTATTCAACATAATGGTAATATTAGGCTTCCAATCCTTGACGGAATAAAGACGGAATGAGTGAAAGACCCGAAATTTGTATAAAGACTAAGAAAGAATAATGAAGTAGGAAGAAAAGGAAAAGTGAAAGAGAATGGTAAGAAAGAGTAGGATGCGGAATACGCGAAGAAGGAGGAAGAATAGAGATGAAGAGCATGAAAACGAGATGAAGGAAAAGAAAGATGAAAGACAAAGAATGATAAAAACGAAATGGATGAGAAGAGAAATGCAAAAAAGACTAGAAGAAAAAGAATGATACGAAGTGGGGAGAGGATGACGATGACGACGACGAAGAGGATAACGCAATATGTAAGCAAAATAAGAATGATGAAAAAGAATGTGGGGAAGAAAGGGACGAAGTGAACAACGAGGGTGAAGTGAAGGAGATGTAATATACAAAAAAAAAAACAAAAGAAACGAACGAGAACAAGAAAGAGGGTGTAGAGAGAGATGAAGTGGGCGATTAAGGACGAAGCAAGGGGATGTAAGATAAAAAAATAAGGACGAGGAGGAAAGAGAGGGAGAAGGAATAGACCAAGAGGATAATTAGGACGAAGTAAAACAAATGTAAGATGCGAAAAAGAACAGGAATTAGAAGAAGGAAAAAGAGAGGAGGAAGAAACAATGAGGATAATGAGGACGAAGTAAAGTGGCGCAAGATACAAAATGCAAAGAAAAAAAAGCAGAAAAGAGAGGTGGAGATAACGAAGAGGACAATGAGAACGAAGTAAAGGAGGTGTAAAATACGAAAAATAACAAGGACGAAGCGAAGAAAAGGGAGAAAGAAGGAAGAGGCGAAGAGTACAATGTTTACGAAGTAAAGGAGGTGTAAGATACAAAAATAAGAAGAACGAAAAGAAGAGGAAAAAGAGAGAAAGAAGAGACGAAGAGAACAGTGAGGACGAAGTAAAGGAGGTATAAGATACAAAAAAATAACAAGAACTAAGTGAAGAATAGAGAGAAAGAAGGAAGAGACGAGGACAATGAGGACGAAGTAAAGGAGGTGTAAGATACGAAAAATAACAAGAACGAGAAGAAGAAGAAGAAGAAGAAGAAATAGGAAGAAAGAAGGGATGAATAGGACAATAGGAACGAAGTAAAGGAGGTGTAAGATACGAAAAATAACAATGAGAAGAAGAAGAAGAAGAAATAGGAAGAAAGAAGGGATGAAGAGGACAATGGGGACGAAGTAAAGGAGGTGTAAGATACGAAAAATAACAACGAGAAGAAGAAGAAGAAATAGGAAGAAAGGATTAAGAGGACAATGGGGACGAAGTAAAGGAGGTATAAGATACGAAAAATAACAACGAGAAGAAGAAGAAGAAATAGGAAGAAAGAAGGGATGAAGAGGACAATGGGGACGAAGTAAAGGAGGTGTAAGATACGAAAAATAACAATGAGAAGAAGAAGAAATAGGAAGAAAGAAGGGATGAAGAGGACAATGGGGACGAAGTAAAGAAGTTGTAAGATACGAAAAATAACGAGAAGAAGAAGAAGAAATAGGAAGAAAGAAGGGATGAATAGGACAATGAGGACGAAGTAAAGGAGGTATAAGATACGAAAAATAACAACGAGAAGAAGAAGAAGAAGAAATAGGAAGAAAGAAGGGATGAAGAGGACAATGGGGACGAAGTAAAGGAGGTGTAAGATACGAAAAATAACAATGAGAAGCAGAAGAAGAAGAAATAGGAAGAAAGAAGGGATGAAGAGGACAATGGGGACGAAGTAAAGGAGGTATAAGATACGAAAAATAACAATAAGAAGAAGAAGAAGAAATAGGAAGAAAGAAGGGATGAAGAGGACGATGGGGACGAAGTAAAGGAGGTATAAGATACGAAAAATAACGAGAAGAAGAAGAAGAAATAGGAAGAAAGAAGGGATGAAGAGGACAATGGGGACGAAGTAAAGGAGGTGTAAGATACGAAAAATAACAATGAGAAGAAGAAGAAGAAGAAGAAGAAGAAGAAGAAATAGGAAGAAAGGAGGGATGAAGAGGACAATGGGGACGAAGTAAAGAAGGTGTAAGATATGAAAAATAACGAGAAGAAGAAGAAGAAGAAGAAATAGGAAGAAAGAAGGGATGAAGAGGACAATGGGGACGAAGTAAAGGAGGTATAAGATACGAAAAATAACAACGAGAAGAAGAAGAAGAAATAGGAAGAAAGAAGGGATGAAGAGGACAATGGGGACGAAGTAAAGGAGGTGTAAGATACGGAAAATAACAAGAACGAGGAGGAGAAGAAGAAGAAGCAGAAGAAGGAGAAATAGGAAGAAAGAAAGAATGAAGAGGGCAATGGGGACGAAGTAAAGGAGGTGTAAGATACAAAAAAACAAGAACGAAAAGAAGACGAGAGAGAGTTAAGGAAACAATAAAGAGGCCAATGAGGACGAAGTAAAGGATGTGCAAGATACGAAGAATAACAAGAACAAGAAGAAGAAGAAGAAGAAGGACTAAGAGGGCAATGAGGACGAAGTAAAGGAAGTGTAAGATACGAAAAATAAGAACGAGGAGGAAAGAGAGAAAGAAGGAAGAGACGAAAAGGACAATGAGGACGAAGTAAAGGATGTGCAAGATACGAAGAATAACAAAAGAAGAAGAAGAAGAAGAAGAAGAAGGACGAAGAGAGCAATGAGGACGTAGTAAAGGATGTGCAAAATGCGAAGAATATCAAGAAGAAGAAGAAGAAGAAGGACGAAGAGGGCAATGAGGACGAAGTGAAGGAAGTGTAAGATACGAAAAATAAGAACGAGGAGGAAAGAGAGAAAGAAGGAAGAGACGAAGAGGACAATGAGGACGAAGTAAAGGATGTGCAAGATACGAAGAATAACAAAAGAAGAAGAAGGACGAAGAGGGCAATGAGGACGTAGTAAAGGATGTGCAAAATACGAAGAATATCAACAAGAAGAAGAAGGACGAAGAGGGCAATGAGGACGAAGTGAAGGAAGTGTAAGATACGAAAAATAAGAACGAGGAGGAAAGAGAGAAAGAAGGAAGAGACGAAGAGGACAATGAGGACGAAGTAAATGATGTGCAAGATACGAAGAATAACAAAAGAAGAAGAAGAAGGACGAAGAGGGCAATGAGGATGTAGTAAAGGATGTGCAAAATACGAAGAATATCAACAAGAAGAAGAAGAAGGACGAAGAGGGCAATGAGGACGAAGTGAAGGAAGTGTAAGATACGAAAAATAAGAACGAGGAGGAAAGAGAGAAAGAAGGAAGAGACGAAGAGGAAAATGAGGATGAAGTGAAGGAATGGTGTAAGATACGAAAAATAAGAAGAACTAAGTGAAGAAAAGAAATTAAGAAAGAAGAGACGAAGTGGACAATGACACAAATTTGTTTGTCACTATTGTATTGATTAAGCCTGGTTGATTTGAAGAGAAGACCTTATGGCCTTAACTCTGCGAGGGGAAATAAAACATTCTTTTCTAACGAGGATGAAGTATAGGAGGTGTAAGATATGAAAAATAACAAGAATAAGAAGAGAAAAGAGAATGAAGGAAGGGACGAAGTGGAGGAGAAGAAAGGTATCAAAAACTGGAAAAAGTATGATACAAAAAATAAAAAGGAGTTGAGGAGAAAGAAAGAGAGATGGAAGAAGAGCTATATTGAGAAGTGGATGGAGAGGAAAGAAGGAAAATGTACAATCAGAACGTGTTTAACCTGAGTAATGGGTTTTACTGTTACGAGCAGCAAATATTATCTGAATTTTTGACTTGGTTTAACGTCTTCTTACTGAATATTAAAAAGCGAATTAATCAGTCAATCCTCCGAGGAAATGTGAACATGCAAACCACTTCCTCTCCTCGACATTAGCGTGATACAATTTCCCTTCATGACTCAGTTTTGCTCGAGCTAGTGCAAACGTATGTCGAGAAGAAGCGTGCGCTTGCTAATGCGACGGAGCTACGTGGACGGAATAAATAGGTAAATACCTCAATAAGTGCATCGCCCGAGTACTGAACCCTGTTATAAAACCACAATCCGGCTAATGTAAGCTGAAGTACTTATATGCAGTGCCACTGTCTAAATTCTGTGTTGTAACAGCTCTTAAGTAACGTGCCATGACATAGGAGTAAGTTAGAACTAGTTCAATCTGTCACAGACTTTGGTTGCCTATCTGTATACTGAATGTGAACGATATGAACTGCCAAAAAATATTGGTGGTAGAGCATAAATAACTGAAGGAAAAAAAAGTCACATAATGTTTTTTTCTGCAACTGTCAAGGTTTTCTCAGAAAAAGAAGTGTTTTGTACATAGTAATGTCACAAGAGATCTGAGACTTGCCGATAAATCCACGAGCGTAGCAAATGGATTTATTTGGGAAATCTCAGACCTCGAGTGACATTTATTAGGACTATTTCGTGAATAAAATAAAAATGTAAATAATATATCCCTAAAATTCGCTCACAAAATGTTAATAATTGTATATTTATGAATACTTAACCTATTCAGACATTGTGAAGTCGAAATAGATGAATAACGATTACTGCAATAAAGAAATCGAATGTTATTCAGTAATGCCAATTGAGAAAAGTGAAATACAGGTTTAAAAATGTGAATTACATGTACTGCGTTCTTCTATTGTTATTATAACAGAAATACGTTTTCATTACCTGCTGAAATCATAATTCAATTTAAACATTTTATAGTATAATACAAATAACCTGATTAATACATTAATTAAATGAACAATCGTTATGAAGGAGTGTCAGTTTCTTTAAATACAATGGACATGGAATTAGAAGATGAAGATGTAGATGTGGAAGTAGGATTTCGCACTGTATTTAGTACAATGAATTCATGCTCATCGATTTACGTGGAAACAGTTGTCGACACTGACTAAAGAAAAGAACGACCATGCGAAAAAATTGATAGTGATAAATCGAGCTGCAGAAATTATCGCGATGTAGGACTGTGATTGGTTGGAATTCAAAATTTCATTACACTTCATTGGTCGAAAATAGAATGCGGTCATATAAATTAAATAATCACCTTCGTCTCGTTCAGACGCTAGATAAGCATAGGGGAGACTGTTGTACATTGAATCATTTGTAGGTAGCTCTGGTCATAGTTCCGGTTTAATTTATTACAAATTGTGAGTTCTGTGGACAAAAGTTTTTTGGTACAAAAAGTAAATATTTCCCTCATTGTCATATTATGTCTTATAACACGAAACCAAATTGTATTTGTAACTATCAATTAAGTACGCTGTGTTCCTTATTATCTGGTGAGTAAATACATACGTTAATTTCCATGATTTATTCTCATCTCTACTTAAGGCAGCCATATGTGTTTAAACGTGCACCCTCTTGTACCTTTAAACACAAAACATATTGTACCAAGGAACATGCTCCAAGGTAGATGATGCTATCGGTTTTTGTTTTATTTTAAGATCATACCACGAAGTAAGTCTGGAGTTAAGAGAATCGCAATTGATCCCAGTGCCTTGAAGAAAGCTGTAGAAGCAGTTATGGCTCCTTCAGGAAATAAAATATCAATCATAGAAGCCTGCAAATGATGGCAAATAAATTCTTTATATTATTGTGAGACTTTACAGCTATATTTCCTCCACCTATATTCCCAGTGTTCCAAGTTCCAAGGTACAAGAAGTATATTCCAAGGTACACGAGTCTGTTGTACCATGAAGCACATTACATATGCCTTCATTTTATTTTTTTCATCCTTAATAGGTGTGTAAAACAGGAAAATACCTGTAGGAAGTTGTAAAGTAATCTTCAGTATTGATTTCAAGCATTTTTACATTAAAAATTCATTTCCCAAAAAAAAAAAAAAAAAAAAAAAAAAAAAAAAAAAAAAAAAAAACGAAATGTGAAGTGATTCAAGTACAGTAGTCTCGCTCGTGGATTCATCGGCAAATCTCAGACCTCTTGTGACGTTACTACAGATAATACCAGCGAAATGAATCCAGGATCCGGCGCCGAAAGTTACCAGCATTTGCTTTTAGTGGATTGAGAGAAAACCCCAGGTAACTTGTCCGAACCAAATTTTGAACCCGGGCTCGTTTCACCGTGAGAGTTGTGTTGTTACAATAAGCATTCGAAATTCTGGCTTTTTTTTCTTTCACCATGGATTTCGGAATTTTTATTTATTTATTTATTTCATCAATCATTGTTCACGTCATGGCGGATTAGATGTATTCCAGTTCTTAATCCGCCATCACTCTCTATACAAACATTACAAAACCTAATACATATTGGACCTATAAGTATCCTCTATTCACCAAAATAATAATAATAATAATAATAATAATAATAATAATAATAATAATAATAATAATAATAATAATAATGGTACACAACTAATAATAAGTATAGCTCTTGTATTTAAACTCCTACCTTAGTTTTTTCAATTTTATGCTCAATCTCTTAAGAATTATTCTGTTAACTTCATTGACTACTCTTCGTAGTTTCTTATCGTGTGACTACTCAACATTTATAATTCCATCTCCGTTAGAGCTTTGACTTTCTCTTCCCATCTAATTTTAACTCTAAAAAGAAATTTTCCTAATTTATGCAAATTGCTGCCGTTTAGGTGACCATTTTTTTATAACCTACTAGGATTTCGGAATAGATATACATACTCGGTATTTGAAATACGTATTTTACGTCAAAAATAATTTTAATTCATGCCCAAAAGATCACCCTGTAGTATCAAGATTGTTGTGGAAAATCTATGACACTGCACTCAGCGAAGTGTCTCGTTAGTACTTTTTTTTTTTAGTGTGCACACAGTTTATAAGAAAATCCAATTACGCTGAGTGGCAAACAGCGTCTTGGAAGACAATCCTCTCGTAAATTAAACTGTGCTGCAAGTGCAGCTCGAAGCCTTGAATGTCATTCGTAAATAGGACTCTGTATTCCCACAAGAAATACCGCAGTGGTTACTTACATGCTGGGTATGACGATACGGGTACAAATCCGGTAAGAGATAAGGCTGATAGTTACGCTAGCCTATAATTTATGAAGAACAAAAGTGGACTGTTTAGATGTTCTCTCATACGAAGGCTAATTTAATTTTTTATTTACAGAAGTTTTTTTTTTAAATCGTCACAGCAGAACTGGATGACACACAACCTAGTCAGTATTTAGTTTTTCCCTGTTCAGTGATGTATTTCCTTACGAACTTTCCTATCGTATTGACACGACTTACCATGCGTATACGCGTATGAGTTTGAATGTTTGTTGTATCGGTCAATATACGAGGGAGGATCGAAAAGTAATGCAGAAAAAATCTATAATTTTTACCTATTTTTCAACACAGGAACCAAGTCTCTCGACACATTTCCTCCATCGTGACACCAGATTCAGTATACCTCGTCTATAAAACTCCATTTTCTGAGCGTATAACCACCTGCGCACGACTGATTTCACTTCTTCATCAGAACCAAAACGTTGGCCTTCTAGGAATTTTTCATTGGTCCGAAGAGGCGAAACTCAGACAGTGCGAGGTCTGGGCTGTAGGGTGGATTACTGCCTCCTCAATGCCTCTGACATTGGGTGGTGTTGCAGCGGTCACTGGTCGGCCGGAACGTGCTTCGTCGGCAAGGTTTATTTGGCCTTCTTCGAAGAACCTGCACCACCTGGAGATGTTGCACGGTCCAGACAATCAGCACCATACACTTCCAACATTTTCCTGTGGATTTCATTCGGACTTTTTTGTTTTGCTCAGAAAAACGGACTACACCTCGCTGCTCTTCACAAGTAGTCGATGCTAGCACACGTTCCATCTTTACTCAGTAGTTACCTCTCGTTCCGCCAGGGTGACACCTAATCGAGCCATTGCTGTCTGTAGTGCAAGATTCAAACTATCTGCCAACTTTGAATGTCCTAACCAAAATAGTATTCCGTAAAGACATTGTTGTGCGTTACTTTCCGATCCTCTCTAGCGCTTACTTACAAATGGCTTTTAAGAAACCCGGAGGTTCATTTTCGCCCTCAGATAAGCCCACCATCGACTCTTATCTTGAGAAAGATTAATCCAGTCCCTACTATCATATTCCACCTCTCTAAAATCCATTTTATTATCCTCCCATCTACGTCTCGGCCTCCCCAAAGATCTTTTTCCCTCCGGTCTCCCAACCAACACTCTATAATTACGAATTTCTGGATTCACCCGTACGTGCTACATACCCTGTCAATCTCAAACCTCTGGATTTAGTGTTCCTAATTATGTCAGGTGAAGAATACAGTTCTTGCAGTTCTGCGTTGTGTAGCTTTCTCCATTCTCCTGTAACTTCATCCCTCTTAGCCCCAATATTTTCCTAAGCACCTTATTCTCAAACACCCTTAATCTCTGTTCCTTTCTCAAAGTGAGAGTCGAAATTTCACAAACATACAGAACAACCGGTAATATAATTGTTTTATAAATTCTAACTTTCAGCATGTTTTGAGTGCAGGCTCGATGACAAAATCGTATCAGTCGAATAATAACAGATATTTCCCATATTTATTCTGCGTTTAATTTCCTCTCGAGTGTAATTTATACGGTATTCGTTACTATTGCTCAAAAGTATTTGAATTTTTCCACCTTTTCAAAGGACAAATTTTCAGTTTTTATATTTCAATTTCATACTATGTTCTGGTCATGAGACATAATCATATAATGGAGAAAAATCATGCGTTCGGACGTGTGTTCGATTCCCATTTGGACTTATTACCTAGTTGGTTTTTTCCCAGGTTTTCCCCAACCGTGAAGTGAATGTCAGGTAATCTATGCCGAATCTTCTGCCTCAAATCGCAAAATACATCTCGCTATCTTCAGTTCCATAGACGCTCAATAACCCAGTAGTTGATACAGCGTCGTTAAATAATCTAGTAAAAAAAAGGTACTAACAGTGGTTAAGATAAAGTAGGGCCTAGGCTGATTGGGCCTAGGCTGAGTAATTAAGAGACTCTATAACAAAAAAAATAATATATACACTACCGGTCAAAAGTTTTCGATCAGCTATGAAAACAAGCATATACTTTATTTCAATGTACAAACACATCGGGAAAACTAAATAGATCAACAAAATAAATATTTTTTATCTCTATCATTATGATATGATAGAATATTCAAAACGAAATCCCTTTTTAACCACAAATCCATAGTTGTGATAGGTGATAGAACATTTTTGAACGGCAATGTACATATATAAATACTGTACGTAAATACGTACGGCACATACATACATACAAACCAACTATTGTATTAAATTAAACATATGATACAATTCCTTGCATAATATCCGCGAGTACAGGAAGGAATTGCTTATCTCTCTGATATTATTGCATGGGATGCACAATCTTCAAACGACATGTACATGAAATGAAGAGGCGTATGATTGAATAGAAACTATCTAGGACCAGCAAGAATTATGCAGTACATAACCCCGATTGGATTATAATTTGTAGGAGGTATGAAAAATATATTGAAGCCACAAGAAGATCGTCTTCGTCTAGCTGCAAAAATCCTTTCTTCTACCACATAGGCTACGTAAAAAAAAAAGTCCGTCGCACGCATAACATTACAGTAGTCATAGCTAGGCCAGTGTGTTTTTTCCGTCTATAGCAGTGTTGCCAGATTTATTTACGAATAACGCGAAAGTGATTTTGAACATAGTTTTCATTGTTTCTTTACAAATAATTCAGTTCTTGCAATTTATTAAATCAGACAACCATAAACGGTGATTGGCGAAAGTGAATGTTGGCATGATTTCAGAGTAACTTCAGATTATTTTGTATAAACAGTACAAAACAGGAGTAAATTCAATAAAACCGTTTCGGATCTGGTTGCTGTTGTGGAAAATACGCGTGGGTGACAAGAATTCCGGGAAAGAATTTCCGCACAGATTGTAACGTCAAGGTCACCTATCACCTTCCATTTAGGCGCCATACCCGCTGAAAGTAATTTAGTGGGACAAGAATGATAACAGCCATACGTTCGTAATTAACCTCCATTTATCTTTGCGACAGAAACATTTTCTAGAACGCGTTTATCATAACTTGAAAGGAAAACTTCTTGCTTTTACAGTCTTTTCCATAAGCGCAAATGAGTCGTGAAGTCACAAACATATATAATGGTTTCAAGTTCGTGCTCTAAAATTTCTGATGTTTCAACTATCTCAGGCTTCACGTTAGAATTTGTTTTATTCATAATAATAATAATAATAATAATAATAATAATAATAATAATAATAATAATAAATATTTGAAATTTACAAAATTGCAGATTTGCCTATAAATTTGAAATATCGCTAATTGAATTGTATATGAAGAATCTAACGCAACCTTATTGGTTTTGTAACAAGTGCTGAAAATCTCCACTATTGTGCATATACTGTACCTACATGACAAATCACTTTTGCGAATGCCCTCTACAGTTTTTCAGTCGATATCATATCCACACAGCTTTGAATGTTGGGCTACAACTCTGGAATTGTGTGAGAATTATCGATATATGCGATGTTCTAGGCATAGGCCTATCTCAAAAAAAAAAAAAAAAAAAAAGAAGCCTGTGGATCGTGCCGGCCACAATTTTTTTTTTTTTCACCTAGTCGTCTTGAAAACATTCCTTCAAAGGTTATCCATGGTTGCTTTGGAAGTATAGGCTATTGCATTGTCCTGTCGAAACCATGTCTTATCGATGTCTTCCTCCGATACTGTAGCCACGAATTGTTGCACCATTGTAATGTGACACTCATTGTTAATAAAGGATAACGTAGAAAGAAAGAATGTGCTCTGGGGACACGATATGGATTTTTTTAATGGATATTTTCTGCCAACAAGTACAATTCATACGCAGATCAGTATTTTATTATGGATATAGCTCGTTGATAAATCATGTAGTTGTTTAGTCAACGCCTATATACGAATGGTATTTTCTAAACTCTGAATGAGCCACCAGCGTAGCTCAGTCGACAGAGGCCTGTCGATCCGGAATTGCTCTCGGGTCTGGGTTTGATTCCCGTTTGTGGTGATTATCTGGTTGGGTTTTTTTCCCCCTCCTTAGTGTTCAAAATATGAAGTAGCCTTCGAAATAGACTGTGTAATAAATGCCAAAATATTTATTATGCACCAAAATAGGCTATGTAAAAATGTGTAACTTAAAATTTCGGAATAATTATCTTTTTGGTATTTTTCTCCGACATTTTAATTTTTCTTATAGCAACATATTATAGGAATAATAGTACATTATGCAACGAGCCTATAATGATAGTAATTAAGAAGCGAGTATGGATGTTTATGAAACGAGCGCAAGCGAGTTTCGTAATTTTCATACGAGCTTCTTAATTACCATTATAGGCGAGTTTCATACGACTTTTTATGCTCGACCATATTTCTAACTTGAAATTACCGGTATTCAGATGTGTACATTTTATTTGTATCTGACAAGATCGGAAGTGACCTTGTTCTAGGTCGTGAATTGTGAGATGTGCGCAGACGCGAAAGTATTGATTTTTTCCGATGAACAATAATGTCATTGACCCTGATGTAATCCCGTTAAGCTTGATAATATTATAAAATTATAACCTTGATTATTGAATTCGATATTGAAAAACGAGATGACAAATTGAATTTATTTGAATATTATTTACAATTAACGCTAATTATTATAGTAACAGAACATAACCTTCTGCGACAGTATTGGATTTCCAGCCTCCGTGACTTTTCGCTAATTCTCTTTCGAGTGTATATCCGAGAATAATCGATACTTGCGGTTTTATAACGGTACAAAGCTGACTTATAGTTGGCTGAACACATGTAAGCTGAGTTATCATTGGCTGAAGACCTGTACTTTAATGAGTAGTTGTACTTTAATGACATGCATTAAAGGACAGCTACCAGGTGTATAATTTGTACATTTCGGCATGGTCGAGCATAAAATATTTAATTACACAAAATTCGGGCTGTAGTTATAATTTACGGCTGTTAATTTCTATATTTGTGTATTTGTATAAATCTTTGTCACGCATTTATTATTAGTTTTCCATAAGGCTTAGGCTTACATGTGTAACATTAATTTTCTTTTATACAAAAAACACAAAATTGTTAGTATATAATAAAATAAAATAAAAACCAAAAGGGTAGCTGCCCTTCAGTAAGGGTTGCCAAAAGACACAGCATACTAAACAAATAAAAAGAAAAATAAACATTTGTGTTATGATGTATTTATGAGTATTATTTTCAAATGGAAGCTACCTGGGAAAGTAATTATTAGTAATCAGAATATAAAGAAATTAGGTGTACAGGTGATTACGTAAAATCTGAACAGAATATTTCATTACGTCTATAGCAATAATTTTCAAAATTTTTAAATGAATTCCAAAAGACTTAAAACATTCAACTGAGAATTTTGGAATTGTTCCCCTTGCTCCGAAGAATAGTCCAAATACTTCAATCTGTCCTTGTATATGATAATAATCCCCAAAGTATTGAATTGTAGGGTCATAGATGGTCTTCTTTTCTTCATGTACTGCTATGGGTTGTTCAACTGCAGTTTCAAAGCGCACGGTGGGATCGATGATAATTGCTCTGTCATTTCCTCTATCAATGGCAATGATGTCAACTCGCCGAGAACTTCCATCTTTTGCAAGACAGTGGACTTCTTGGTGTACTTCATAGAAGGAAGGAAGACTTTTAGCAATAAGTTCTCGTATTGCATGTTGTCTAGTATTCTAACGAGGAAAGTTTTTAATAAAAAGGGGGAAATTTTGAGGGCCTCTTTATTATTTTACGAATCTATTTGTATTATATTTTGGAATAGGGGAGAGTTGGGTAGTAACGGACAACGGGTAATATCGGACAGTGCGTTTCTTTCATCTACCACCAGATGGTAGTACCTGAATGACATTCAGGTACTACGATCTGGTGGTAGATGAAAGAAACGCACTGTCCGATATTACCCGTTGTCCGATACTACCCAACTCTCCCCTATATTTAGGCGCCTAAACCTGCATTTGTAAGGGCCTTAAAATCCCACGTTTATTTATAAGCAAGAAATTTAAACATGGATTTCTACGTAAAATGTTAAGCCATGCTTTTCCTCTTATATGAAGTGTATTTGTCAATAAGTCTTTCCTCTTATCGATCTTACGTGACATCCAGAATGATTAAATTGTTTTTATGAGATACTAAGGGGATTATTTCGTTCCTTATCGCTGAACAGTTTGATAAATCCGGTATATCGCGATTGTCGCCTAGTATTGTAGAAATTCTTATCATTTTTATAGTATTTCTTCTCCTTCCGCTAATACTGACTTTCAGTCCAATGTGGTGTTGACACTCTAGCTCCATCTCACTTGCCGAATACCTCCAGACGCGCAGCATCTGCTGCTGAATTAGCCGTGAAGAAGAAGGTCAATAAATATGCTCATCTTTTAGACAATTATATCTTTGTCCTCTTTGCTGTGGAGACCTTCGGTCCTTGGAGTCATAACGCTAAAGTTTTGGTATCTCAAATCGGCCAAATTTTGATCTCCATTACTGGTGATCGTCATTGCACTACTTATTTGCGTCAACGTTTAAGTATTGCAATTCAACGTGGAAATGCAATGAGCGTTTTGGGTACTCTTCCCGAGTCCAGCCCTCTGGACGAACTCTTTCTCCTGTAAAATTTTTTATTCTGTGTGTAAATATTTCTGTTTAGTTTTATATGTATATGTGGTGTACAGTACAGGAGAGCGTATATGTTTTGAGCATTATTGAAGACAAGTTTATATTATGACCCTCACTGATAGTGTGGTCAGCACGGTACAGATAGCACAGCACAATTGCAAAGGCTCAAACAGCCAGTCGCGTGGACGATATCCTCTGTGGTTGGAAAGAATGCCAGATAAAAATAATCAATCGATTCTTTCTCTTCCTCTGCCAACTGTTTGCATCTGTCGCAAAATTTGTACTGAAACAATAAATCGAGAATGATAAGTTCATTATTTTCAGTATTTTTGCTTTTTATTTTCGAAAATAGGTAGTAGTCTGAGGGGTTGAATCTGGCGAATATGGGAAAGGGCTAATCAGTTCAAAAGCTAACTTCATTAATTTTCTGCAGCGCTGTCAAGAGCTTGTGAGCAGGTGCATTGTCTTGCAAGAACATCACAACTTTGGAAATTTTACGACGAAGTTTCTCCACAAATTTCTGCTCATTTAAAGAACAAAACTAAACATAATTTATTTCCATAATACATTTACTTACTTACTTACGGCTTTTAAGGAACCCGAAGGATCATTGCCGCCCTCACATAAGCCCGCCATCGGTCCCTATTCTGTGCAAGATTAATCCAGTCTCTATCATTATTTTAATATTACTCTCCCATCTACGTTTCGGCCTCCCCACATATCATTTTCCCTCCGGTCTCCCAAATAACACTCTATATGCATTTCTGGATTCACCCGCATGTGCCACATGCCCTGCCCATCTCAAACGTCTGGATTTAATGTTCCTAATTATGTCAGGTGAAGAATACAATGCGTGCAGTTCTGCGTTGTGTAACTTTCTCCATTGTCCTGTAACTTCATCCCTCTTAGCCCCAAATATTTTCCTAAGCACCTTATTCTCAAACACTCTTAATCTCTGTTCCTCTCTCAAAGTGAGAGTCCAAGTTTCACAACTATACAGAACAACCGGTAATATAATTGTTTTATAAATTCTAATTTTCAGATTTTTTGACAGCAGACTAGATGACTAAAGCTTCTCAACCGAATAATAATATGCATTTCCGATATTCATTCAGCGTTTAATTTCCTCCCGAGTGTCATTTATATTTGTTACTTTTGCTTCAAAATATTTGGATTTTTCCACCTATTCGAAGGATAAATCTCCAATTTTTATGTTTCCATTTCGTACAATATTCTGGTCACAAGACAGAATCATATACTTTGTCTTTTCGGGATTTACTTCCAAACCTATCGCTTTACTTGCTTCAAGTAAAATTTCCGTGTTTTCCCTAATTGTTTGTTGATTTTCTCCTAACATATTCACGTCATCCGCATAGACAAGAAGCTGATGTAACCCGTTCAATTCCAAACCCTGTCTGTTATCCTGGACTTTCCTAATGTCATATTCTAGAGCAAAGTTAAAAAAAGTAAAGGTGATAGTACATCTCCTTGCTTTAGCCCGTAGTATATTGGAAAAGCATCAGATAGAAACTGGTCTATACGGACTCTGCTGTAAGTTTCACTGAGACACATTTTAATTAATCGCACTAGTTTCTTGAGAATACCAAATTCAATAAGAATATTATATAAAAGTTCTCTCTTAACCGAGTCATAATGCCTTTTTGAAATCTATGAATAACTGATGTACTGTGCCCTTATTCTCTTTAGTTTTGTGGGAGATTTTCTGAACTGTAACACGAATGTCAGGTAGTCTTATGGCGATTCCTTGGTTTCATGTTCCCAAATATCATCTTGCTATCTCCAGTTCCATCGATGCCACACAGTCATGCAGTTCATAGAACGTTGCTAAACAACCGATTGAATTAGATGTCATAATTCTGTGTTGTGAAAGTTCTTTCGATATGTAGGTATTCCTAATCTGACATTCAGTTTAAAACATTAACTTCATTACTTCATAGCATTGTTAAACGTTATCCAAGGTGAAAATGATAGCAAGGACACTCGTTACATAAACTACCTCTTCGTTCCCACGACGAATGTAAGAGATGCATGTCTATTGTAATTATTTTAATTAGATTAAAGTTGCCTTCAACTTGTAATTTCCACACAAAAGACAGAAAAGTGGTTTGGCAGCACTATTCTTGACTTGTGGCTAGAGTAATCTTAGGAGAGTCGGACTTTTGTAATGACAATAACTGGGTGTCCAGCTGAAACGTATCCAAAATAAAAACAATAATATGAACGTGTGCAATAAAAAATTCGATTATATGAAATAATTATATTGGTTTTAGTAAAAGGCTTAAGCATAGAGAAGGAAATTTCAAATATGTGTCAGTACCGATGGAAAATACGGGGTGATCCGTTTGGGTATGGATAAAATAAAAACACCGTAAAACGTTTACTAGGCCTACTGAACTCTATTTGTAGAAACTTTGTGCATACAACACTGAAAGATGGGAGATTCCTCAGAGCTAAACATGACCCCCATTGCGCACCCTGCACAACTCGTAATGGTGATGCAATTCAGCCCATCTCCGTTGTAACATAAGAGGAGTGATTTGTTGAAAAACTTGAGTAATTTTTACTATCAGATCATCGACGTTCCTGGGTTTCTGTGAATGGAGAGTGTCTTTAACAAAACTCCATACGAAGAAGTCAGGAGGGGTTAGATCTGGGGAGTTTGGGAACCAAGCCAAGAGATAGCTGCTTCTCGTACTGGGTTTCACCTGCGATCTCCTGCATGTAACACAGAACCTGTTTCTACAAATGTTCGATACCACAACATTTTGGAATCGTATTTAGGTACATTACGCACACCATACTCACGAAGAAATTCCCTTTGCACTCTTTTAACACTCTCAAATTTAGCATACCAATGAACACATTGTGTCCGTTGTTGATTTGTAGTAGCCATTTTAATCATCTACGATTTTCATTAGTCCTTTCAGATTATGCATTGTTGATTGTCATATATGGAAACTTCCATCTTTTAATCATAGTATAATCAGCAAGAAATTTTTCCTACTATCATAATAGCTCTGTAATAAATTAATATTATCCATACCAAACGGATCAAACTGTAGTACCACAGTTGTGTATGGCCAGCGTAATAATTTGCACCAGTTTAGGGCTGCAGTGAATTCAAAACTGTGAAATAAAAATAATTTGAATTAGACTACTGGAGTTACAGTTAAAGGATATATATTTTGAGTAGTAGATATACAAGGTGGGTCAAAAGTCGCTTTCCCAATATTCGTTCTTAGGTTTCGTACTTGTACACGTATACAGATGTCATAACTTGAACAAACGAATAGCTGATGTAATAAGTGGTGCATTGGCAACTATATTCGTGCGTCAACTGTTTTTCCGATGTCATGTCCTCGTTTTGTCGATATGCAATTGATATGGTAACAGGATGGAGCACCAACTCATTTTGGTGTAGGAGTGAGGAACTTCTTGATCCAGCAATTCCATGAATGGATTGGCCATCATGGCACAACAAAATGGCCACCCACCTGACGCCATATGTTTTTTCGCTGAGGGGTATCCTGAAAAATGATGTTTTTGCTCAGAAACCGCAGGATCTACGTCAGTTACAACAGATAATCGAACAGTCACTCGTGAAAATCGATGAAAATCGTGAGTTATGTTCTGCCATCTGTAAATCAGTGTCTAAACGTTGTAATTTGTGTCGAGAAAAAGGGCCTCCATTTTGAACAAAATATGTAAAGGAATGTGTAGTAAAATGTAAATTGGATGTAATTAAATGTAAGGAAATGTTTGGGGAAAGTGACTTTTGACCCGCCTTGTATATTAAACTTTGGAACACGCCAGTTATTCTTTAGATATATTTTTAAGAACATATAAAGTTGTCTTGATGATCCATTTTGAACCTTGCGTACACTACTTTTAACACTTGAATTTAAGTAATTGATTAACTAGTGGACTTACTCGTGTTAATTGTGTAAGTCTGTTTCGCTGCTTCATCACACAATCCTCAGAGCCTACTAGATCTCGGCGTCATCTCGTACTTCTCTGCCTGTTGTGTGGGTGCGTTTGATTGTTGAAAAGTGTTGAAAAGTGGAGTGAAATAGTGTTTGTACTGAAATTGATCTGTGTGTTGAGAATTTGATCGGGGTGTGTTTTAGTGTGTTTGTATATTTCGTATTGTTCTAGTGTGTTGAGTTTTTGGTTCTTGGGTTGTATGTGTAGGATTTCCATATCCGCATTTATTTATTGTATGTATGGTTAGCATGTATGGTTGGTTATGTGATCGGCGTATGTAATACATGTAATACTTGCGACAAGTTCTACATTGGACAGACAGGCAGATCATTCCAAGCACGCTACAAAGGACACATTAAAGCAATAGCCAGAGGACACAATATATCTATATACGCAGATCACATAACCAATGCTAACCACACATACAATAACATAAATGTAGACGTGGAAATCCTACACATACAACCCAAGAACCAAAAATTCAACACACTAGAACAATATGAAATATACAAACACACTAAAACACACCCCGATCAAATTCTCAACACACAGATCAATTGCAGTACACACACACTATTTGACTCCACTTTTCAACACTTTTCAACAATCAAACGCACCCACACAACAGGCAGATAAGTACGAGATGACGCCGAGATCTAGTAGGCTCTGAGGATGGTGTGATGAAGCACCGAAACAGCTGTAAGCCGCACAGACTTACATAATTAACACGAGTAAGTCCACTAGTTAATTACTTATATAAAGTTGCTTTCCATGTTTGTTTTCTGTATTATTTACATTTGTTATATTATATCAACGATTATATAATGGTCTTAGAGAAAGATTGGACTTCTGACATCTCAAGCAAAGCACGTGGAAGGTACAGAACCACAGCACGACGTTGCTACTAACAGTATTCCCCCTTCCCTCACCCCGATGACGGGTGGATGGTGGGCGGGTGGACGGGCAGTCAGATAAACACGGAAGAAAGTTAGAGAATAAGTCTATGTGGTGACGTCGTGTGCACTTCCTATGTGGTTCTAGAAAGGCGAGTGACATATCCAGTGCCGATTGGCTGAGGGATATGGGAATCGGGTGGGACTTAAAAAAGTGTAAGTTACGGAGCTGTCACACGTTGCTTCTCTGCCTGCGGGAGTAATAATAATAATAATAATAATAATAATAATAATAATAATAATAATAATAATAATATGGCAGTTAAGGAATGATGCTTAATCAAAATGATAAGGAAAATTGCAAAATTAGTTTATTCCGCAAAAATGTAAAAAAAAAAATAAAAAATAAAAAATCACGAGCTCGAACCGTGGACCCTTAATTGAGTAATTGTTGTCTTGCTTATTTTCATACAAACCGTATGGTTTCAGTGTGCAGCTGGCATTTTTAGCGTTTGCGTGGGACATACTTTGAACAGCTGGACTATGTAACACATCACGAATTTGAAGTATGATTTATTTTTGTCTTATTAGTCTTGAAAAAACAGATAAAAGTGCTGGAAGAGTTGTGTGATTACGTAATCTTCAATCTGGTTGCTATCTTAAGCACGCATTCCTCAAAAGCTGCCAGGGCTTATCGTTGCTTTATCCGATTCTTATCGCGTGCTCAGTGATGAGAAGTCTTTACATTTACGAGGCTGAGTATGCACACTTCATAATGGACGACAGTGATACAGAAAATAGCGGTTATGTCTGGATTTGTATAAGGTAAAATAGTATTTAATTACAGTTTTATGAGTTATTCTGCTTTTCACTAATGTAAAAGTGTATAAAAACGAATTTACTGGGTGTTAACACATTGGAATTCTAGATATATTACGGTTTAAGCGTATGTAATTCTCCAAAATACATTACTATATAGCCTGTGCGGACTTCTCTTTTGCTACTATTGTCGCTCTAAGCTACACTTAGTACTCCAATTGCTACTATCACTACTACTGCAATTGCTACTATCACTACTACTGCAATTGCTATAATTCCTACTGCTGATATTACTAATACTAGCGCTAATATTAATATTATTGCGTTTACTTCTACCATTACTACTGCAATTATTATTGCTACTGCTGTTACTAATGCTATTCTTACTACTACCACTACTACTGCAATTGCTATAACTCTACTGCTGATATTACTAATACTAGCGCTACTATTAATATTACTGCTTTTACTTCTACCATTACTACTGCAACTGCTATTATTGCTGCTACTGCTGTTACTAATGCTATTCTTACTACTACCACTACTACTGCAATTGCTATAACTCTACTGCTGATATTACTAACACTAGCGCTACTATTAATATTACTGCTTTTACTTCTACCATTACTACTGCAACTGCTATTATTGCTGCTACTGCTGTTACTAATGCTATTCTTACTACTACCACTACTACTGCAATTGCTATAACTCTACTGCTGATATTACTAACACTAGCGCTACTATTAATATTACTGCTTTTACTTCTACCATTACTACTGCAACTGCTATTATTGCTGCTACTGCTGTTACTAATGCTATTCTTACTACTACCACTACTACTGCAATTGCTATAATTCCTACTGCTGATATTACTAACACTAGCGCTACTATTAATATTACTGCTTTTACTTCTACCATTACTACTGCAACTGCTATTATTGCTGCTACTGCTGTTACTAATGCTATTCTTACTACTACCACTACTACTGCAATTGCTATAACTCTACTGCTGATATTACTAACACTAGCGCTACTATTAATATTACTGCTTTTACTTCTACCATTACTACTGCAACTGCTATTATTGCTGCTACTGCTGTTACTAATGCTATTCTTACTACTACCACTACTACTGCAATTGCTATAATTCCTACTGCTGATATTACTAACACTAGCGCTACTATTAATATTACTGCTTTTACTTCTACCATTACTACTGCAACTGCTATTATTGCTGCTACTGCTGTTACTAATGCTATTCTTACTACTACCACTACTACTGCAATTGCTATAACTCTACTGCTGATATTACTAACACTAGCGCTACTATTAATATTACTGCTTTTACTTCTACCATTACTACTGCAACTGCTATTATTGCTGCTACTGCTGTTACTAATGCTATTCTTACTACTACCACTACTACTGCAATTGCTATAATTCCTACTGCTGATATTACTAACACTAGCGCTACTATTAATATTACTGCTTTTACTTCTACCATTACTACTGCAACTGCTATTATTGCTGCTACTGCTGTTACTAATGCTATTCTTACTACTACCACTACTACTGCAATTGCTATAACTCTACTGCTGATATTACTAACACTAGCGCTACTATTAATATTACTGCTTTTACTTCTACCATTACTACTGCAACTGCTATTATTGCTGCTACTGCTGTTACTAATGCTATTCTTACTACTACCACTACTACTGCAATTGCTATAATTCCTACTGCTGATATTACTAACACTAGCGCTACTATTAATATTACTGCTTTTACTTCTACCATTACTACTGCAACTGCTATTATTGCTGCTACTGCTGTTACTAATGCTATTCTTACTACTACCACTACTACTGCAATTGCTATAATTCCTACTGCTGATATTACTAACACTAGCGCTACTATTAATATTACTGCTTTTACTTCTACCATTACTACTGCAACTGCTATTATTGCTGCTACTGCTGTTACTAATGCTATTCTTACTACTACCACTACTACTGCAATTGCTATAATTCCTACTGCTGATATTACTAACACTAGCGCTACTATTAATATTACTGCTTTTACTTCTACCATTACTACTGCAACTGCTATTATTGCTGCTACTGCTGTTACTAATGCTATTCTTACTACTACCACTACTACTGCAATTGCTATAACTCTACTGCTGATATTACTAACACTAGCGCTACTATTAATATTACTGCTTTTACTTCTACCATTACTACTGCAACTGCTATTATTGCTGCTACTGCTGTTACTAATGCTATTCTTACTACTACCATTACTACTGCAATTGCTATCATTGCTGCTACTGCTGTTACTAACGCTACTCTTAACACTCCAGTTGCTATTTTGCTATCATTTCTATTACTGCTACTATTAATACCAACACTAACACTAATGTTATTACTTTTACTTGTACAATTACTGCTGCAACTGTTGTTATTGCTGCTACTGCTGTTACTAATGCCACTATTACTACTCCAATTGCTGTTTTGCTCCTAATACTACAATTTCTATCATATCTAGTACTCTATTCCTAATACTAGGCTAGCACTAATATTTACTATTTTTACTTCTACCATTACCACTGCAACTGCTATTGTTGCTTCTACTGTTGTTACTAATGCTACTTTTACTACTACAATTGCTGCTTCTGCTACTATTACTAAAATAAATGCTCCCATTATTGGTACAAAGCTTCTAATATTACTATTAATGATACTATTAGTACTAATATCACTACTGAAATGGCTACTATCACTGCTACTATTACTACTAATCCAATTGCTACTATTACTACTACTATTTTAATTGCTGTTACTGGTAGCTCTACTACTGCAATTGATACTATTACTGTTACAACTACTGCAATTGCTATCATTTTCACTGCTGCTATTACTAATACTAGCGCTAATGCTAATATTAGCTGTTACTAATGCTTTTCTTATCACTCCAATTATTAATACTACAATAAATTGCTTCCATTATTGCTACAAAGTCTCTAATATTACTACTACTACTACTACTAGGCCTACTACTTCTCCAAGTTACTGTTACTACTACTATTCTAATTGCTACCTATTACTGCTAGCACTAGTAGTGTAATTCATATTGTTAATGCTACAACTACTGCATTCTTATTGATACTATTGTGGCTATTTCTATTATTAGTGAAATTGCCACTAAGACTATTACTGGTACACTTGCTGCTACAGTACTACTACCTACTATCAATGTTGAAAATTACTGTTACAACTGCAATTGCTACTATTAACTGCTGAAATTTGTTACTATTATTATTACTATTACTGCTACGATTGTTACTATTACTAATACTGTACTAACATTGCAGTTGCTATTGCTACTATTATTGCATTTACTACAGTGCAACTAGGTACTACAATCGCTGCTATTACTGCTACAACAATTTCTGTTGCTGCTACTAGTGATAGTGATAGATTTATTGATATTAGTTCACAAAAGTACAAAACTTGATCATTTAAAAAAATGATCTATGTACAAAAGTAGTTATACCTAATAAATATACAATTTCCTAAACTAATTAATTTATCGCAAATCTCAGTAATTAATTGTTCAAACTTGCACTTACGTCTGATTTTTAGTGCCTGTTTAAACCAATCGTGATAACTATTACAACTTTAAAACTTATTTATCTGCTCCTTTTCACAATTTTCTACCATGAAATTTTTAAATTAATTATTCCTTTTTTTTTTACTTAAAACATCTAAATTTATTCCATAACTTTCATATTTATGTTTAATTTTAGGTTCACGTATGCCTATTAATTATTTCTTCCATGTCATCATACCGTACTGCATCCAGGTTAGCAGTTGTTGACATATTGCCAGTACACTGCAATAGCTGAATCGGTATTTCTCAGTGAGTACAGTACGTCAGTCTAAATTCCTGTTACATGCTTGTCAGCAAGTTATTTGCTGCTACTAGTACTACTACTAATATTACCACTGCTGCTGCTACTACTACTACTACTACTACTACTACTACTACTACTACTACTACTACTACTAGTGCAATTGCTACTTTTACTACTTTTGATTAATGCGAAAAGGTATTTTTATAGAGAAATCATTAATCATATTATTTTCTCTTCTCTTTGTTGTTTTTATGTTTTTCCCTTTCTTTCCATATGACTGTACTTCGTTCTATAATGCCTAACCGGAGAGGTAAACATTACCGGCAGAGGAGGAGACAAATATAATTTCTATTCAACCAATGGCAGAGGGTCTCATTCCACGTTGGGCGGAGATAGAACGCTTCAGACCGCCTAACTTCAAGTCAAGCGTGGAATGAGACCTCTGGGATTGGTTGAATAGCAATTATACTTCTCTCCTCCTCTGCCGGCAATGTTTTCTTCTCTTGTCAGACATTATGGAACGACGTATACACAGATAGTATGAACGGCGACTGTTTATAAAACGTCTCTGTTACGCATTGGATAATTTTCAGAGAAGCAGTGATGTTGAAAAGCCAGTAACTGTACTGTACAATTTATGAAGGAAGTAAAATATTTTCTGCGAGATCGTGCGTATTTGCTTGGCTTCCGCACAAAACCAATCCGCGGAAAGTCTAAAATTCCACATTCAGTAATCCCAACCTAACACACATAACAATTTCCCTCTTCTTACCGCTTAAGTGACATATTGATTTTACTGCTTTAGGCTTTTAAACATATTATTTTTAGAGACGTTCAATATAGTAATAATTATAAATTGGAAACTTACCACTGCAATTTCACCTAAATTGCACTGTTAATTATTGTTTTTAAATATTTGCACAAATTAGGTAAACTCTACAACTCCATTAAAGTTACTGCATTCGTGATGCAAGTAACATTAAGGAAGCCGTGAAAAAATCAACAAGATTCCAGACTCATCATAGACTGGGGGAAAAAAAAGACAGACGTATATCACGGCCTGCTGGAGTATAGTAAACACAGAAAACATTTTTAAGCAACAATGTTGAAGATAGATGTTTTTGTTTTGCAAATTTACCGTCATTGAACAGAAACCAAGATGGAGATTTCATTGCAACTAATTAGAAATTCCTCTTTCAGGTATGTAATAAACGATCTTCGCACAAAATAATGTACGATACACGAGCGGTATGTTTTCTTTCAATTCTCGGAAATTAAAAAAGCTCAACTACGTTTCGCTTTTTCAATCTTTTCCTCGAACATGAAAACTTCAACATATCGCTCTTGTAACGCATATTATTATTATTATTATTATTATTATTATTATTATTATTATTATTATTATTATTATTATTATTATTGTTTTAATAGTAAAGACGTCTGTTGTATGCAATACGGGAAACTAAAGCGTACCTTTTTCTTTACCTCCGGCCAAAGCAATTTCCTCCCGTTAGCATTCATATCCTGTAACGTGCAAATCTATAGCCGCCGTGACACTGGGCGTTGACCTGATGGACAAACTTTGATCACCGCAAAGCTTGGCTTCTCTTCGTGGTTGTGTGCTCAACAAAATGACAGTCGCGTCTGTCAACTTGGTTCATTTCCAACTGCTCACCTGTTTCGTAATAATGCACTTCTGTTATTTACCAGCGATAATGTGACGTCAAATACAAAGAATGCTAAAAAACAATGGAAGTTAACCTCGCCAAAACTGCGCATCGTGTGGGAATTATTTATGCAGAGGTCACAGTTTCTCTTTCCAACAGAACACGTAATTTAAGTAATTACACGTTGCAAGGCATAAGGTATCGGCGTTCGCATTCTCCAGGCCAACGAACAGTATTCCGATTTTTTGGTCTACTGGACCAAAACACATCCCAGCGACTGCCGAGTCGATGCCTCCTTTCTGCATTAATCTGTACATTACCTTAGCTGCTTATTATTCTATGTTTGATGTTTTCATTTACACCTTTCACCTCCCTTCCTTTGTTTCATTGTTTTATGATTTTTTTGTTTCATTAATTTTTTCTCTCTTATTGTTGGTTCATTCTCCTTGTTTGTTTCTTTTTCTTTTCATATTTTATTCCTTTTCTCTCTGTTCTTCTCTTTGGTTCATTTTCTCTCTATTACTCTATTTGGTTCGTTTTCTCTCTCTTCCTCTCCTTGGTTCATTTTCTCACTTTTTCTCTCTTTGATTCGTTTTTCTCTCTCTTTCCTTTGTTCATTTCCTTCTCTTCCTCTCCTTAATTATATTTCTCTCTGTTCCTCCCTTTAGCTCGTTTTCTCGCCTTTCCCCCTTTTGGTCCGTTTTCTCTCTCTTCCTCTCTTTGGTCCGTTTTCTCTCTATTTCTTTCTTTTGTTTGTTTTGTCCTTCCTCTCTTTGATTCGTTTTCTCTCTCTTCGTCTTTTTGGTTTATTTCATCTCTTTTTCTTTGGATAGTTTCCTTTGTTTTCCTCTCTTGTACTCGTTTCCTCTCTTTTCCTGTCTTTGGTTAGTTATCTCTCTTGACCTCTGTTAGTTCGTTTTCTCTCGGTTTCTCTTCTTGATTCGTTTTCTCCTCTTTTTATCTCTCTTTGGTTCGGTTTTTGTATCTTCATCTCTTTGGTTACTTTACTATCTCTTGCCCCTTTTGGTTCGTTTTCAGTCTTCTTTCTTTTTTCCTTATTTTCTTTTGTTCATGGTTTATATTTTTTTAGTTTTGTTCATTCTTTCTAGTTCCCTTCCCTTGCTTGCCCTTTTCCTTTTCTTTCTTTCTTTGTTTTTTTATTCGCTATTTTGTCATTCATCTAAGGCAGCGTTTCTCAAACTTTTTTGAAGTGGGGGACCACTTTTTTAAGTCAGAACAACTCCGCGGACCACCTTACTCTTGTTCCCTTCGAAAGCAACTTTTCTCTTTTTTGTAATATATTTTAATACCAGTACACTTATATTTTAAAATAGAATTGATTAACTATAATACTTTTCTAATTATATTTTTGTAGCCAATCACAAGTAACGTATAACAAATTCTGTGCATTGTTGAGTCATCGCTTGCTTGTTAGCAGTTAGTTGTTTGAAATCTTTCTTACGCTAGTAGTTGTCCATGTCTCTGTTAAATAGTGCCCATTATAAATAATGGAAAACTTGCTTCGATCCGGATCTTTGAAAAGAAAGAAACATGAAGATAGTTTCATTTAGGCAGTCCTAATATCAGAAGCTGTGTGTAAAGAAATATATTAATTATAGTGCCATTAAAGACATATCTAATCCTAGTGGTAGCTATTCAAAGAAAAAAATACTTTCGTAAATATTACAAGAGTTATAACCCGCAAAATTGAAACGGCACTTAGAGACTAAACACGCAAGTGTAAAAAGTAAACCTGTCGGATTTTAAAATAGGTGGAGTCTAAAATTTCTTATATCGTCATCTGCAATATTAAAAAAAAAAATAAATAAATAAATAAATGCAGAAACGTGCCCGATTTTCAACAAGTACAGATGCAATTTGGCACGTTATATTATTGGTGTACGACGTACAGTACGTGCCCATTTCAATGTGCATATTGGGTGTCGGAAAAACTATTAAGAAAGTCATCAATACATGAAAAGGTTCCTCTGTTACTTTGGTCCTCTGTTATGAATACGGGTGATCCCTGGCTGGGTTACAGGCTCGGCGCCAGATATGCAGCAGAAGATGGCGAGAAACACGTTCATAGTGCTTTAAATCCCTCTTTTGTTGCTGAGAGTAGAGTGGGAAGTCGGTAGACGGGTAGGGTAAGAAATTTCATAAAATATTAGTACTGGGAGAAAAAAAAGGATAGGCGATTTCCATGTGTCATTTTCAAACTCTGAGATTTTCAGCTATAGTGTGATATGCAATTCGTTTGAATTTTATTTTTCTTCTGTCTTTTTTGAAGGACCACAAGGCCAGAACTCGAGGACCACAAGTGGTCCGCGGACCATAGTTTGAGAAACGCTGATCTAAGGCTTCCACCGCATATTTGCAACTCTAAAACATCATATGTAGTAAACAAACTCGTATGTGAAGTCTGACTTGTTTATGTCGAGTTCTTTTCCATTCATATTTCCATCATACACATTTCGAGCACCCAGTTACACACAGTGGGGTTTCTTAACTCATCTTGCTTATCGTTAACATAGCATGACTAGATACACTAAATTAATTTCTAAAAAGAGCCTAAGGTACTGGTTTAATATTTTGTAACTCATATTGTTTTAATTTAATAATACTATATATTTCTTAAGTCCCCTGATTTTTTCACGTTCGATTCAGCCACTATTAGTAAAATCCAATTTCATTTGTAACCGATTATCTTGAAAAATAGTTCTCAATATACCCAGTAAAAGAGCAGCATTTCGTTAAATATTGTTATCTCTTACAAAAAAAAAGTCTTACGAAACCGATAAATATTAGAAAATATATAGAATTAGAATTTATAGAACAGTTACTTACCGGTTGTTTTGTATGATTGTGAAACTTGGACTCTCACTTTGAGAGGGGAACAGAGGTTAAGGGTGTTCGAGAATAAGGTGATAGAAAAATACTAGGGCATTCAGTAAGTAATGACAACAATACTGTAAATCAACGCTCCTAGCGGTGAACATCGAAATATTTTAGTGCTAATGGAGGAGCGATTGTTGCATAATGTGGACTATTAAAACTCTTTAAGTAACCATATTTTGTGAATACAGGGATTGTTCCTGATTTGTATTAAGTAATATCGTCCTAAAAATGTTCAGTAGGTATGAACAAAGATGCTTCATAAAAATACAAGGTGCAAGAGGAAAAAATGCAACCCAGTGCTTTACGGCAATACAAGAAGCTTATGGAAGAGAAGTACTACCGTACCGAACTATTGCAAGATGGATGGAAGCGAGGCATTCGCTTTGAATCAAAACTTGGCATCCTAATAGCTTTAGATCGATCAGTGAAAAAGAGATCCAGAAATGATGCTGCAGATGGAGTCCGCCGTCTTCCAAGGATTTGTCAACGTACTGTTGACATGGCAGGGGGTCTATATTTGAAATATGTAATGCCGAAAGCAATCTAAATAAATTTAGTGAGAAACAGTAACTATATTGCCATTACTTTTCGAATGCCCTAGGATTTGGGGTTAAGAAGGATGAAGTTACAGAAGAATGTAGAAAGTTACACAACGCAGAACTGCACGCATTATATTCTTCACCTAACATAATTAGGAACTTAAATTCAGACGTTTTAAATGGGCAGAGCATGTAGCACGAATGGTTGAATCCAGAAATGTGTATAGGGTGTTAGTTGGAAGACCTGAGGGAAAAAGATCTTTGGGGAGGCCAAGACGAAGATGGGAGGATAATATTAAAATGTATTTGAGGGAGGTGGGATATGATGGTAGAGACTGGATTAATCTTGCTCAGAATAGGGACCGATGGCGGGCTTATGTGAGTGCGGCAATGAACCTCCGGGTTCTCTGAAAGCCATTTGTAAGTAAGTTCACATAGGAAGCTTGCTGGACTGAATTGGGTTGTTGCGGTGATGATGTGAAGCCCATAATGCTGACAGATGGCTGTAGAACGGAATATGACGTGACATTTTTTAGTGTGTGGAGTTCAAAGTTTGAAAAGCTACCTTTGTGGACCCGGGTACAATAATGTTTCACTCTTTCCAACAGATAACAAAAGCTTATTTGTTTAGAAGTGAACCTTTCAGTCTTGTATTGCAGAGTAAACATTGACTCAGTGTTTTTTACGACTTGTTTGTATTGTTATTCCAGCACGCCTTTTTGTTATTTCCATACAAGATCAATCGCAGTTCAGTCGGCTGACAGATTTTTACTAGAGAGACTACAGTCCGATATATACTTTGAGATTTCCCTTGCCTTTATCATTGGACTGCTGGCTTCAGTATCACCATTTGACCTAATTATGTCATTATTTTAATAGCTTCAGTTGAAAATGAACGTTGAATAATTATGATACGCAGTATAAGTTATACTAATCTAAGAATGTTGGACATTTCTTTACTGTTTAAATGTACCGGGCTAAACATGGGACTCCATCCCTTTCCTTTCCTCAGCCGTTGACTGTAAATTCTAACCACCTGTTTTCGCGATTAATTGCATGTAACCGTTGTTTTGAATAGATGCTCGAAACGATTAATTTTTCCACTAATACAGAGGATTGTATTGAAATGCAAATCTAGTCCTTCAGATAAAGCTCCCTGTAAAGCAAATTTGAATAATTTCAAGGGAAAAATTGTTCCGGGGCCGGGTATCGATCCCGGGACCTCTGGTTGAACGTACCAGCGCTCTTACCAACTGAGCTACCCGGGAACTCCACCCGACACCGTCTCAACTTTTCCCTTTATATCCACACAACTCGCGTGGGCTGACGAAACGCCAGAGACCCACATCGAGTGCACACAATCTCTGTGTGACTTGGAATTGTGGTTTTCTGTTAACGTACACAGTGACGTATATATTATGCAAATTATTGAAATTATTCAAATCTGCTTTACAGGGAGCTTTACCTGAAAGACTAGATTTGCATAATATATACGTCACTGTATACGTTAACAGAAAACCACAATTCCAAGTCACACAGAGATTGTGTGCACTCGATGTGGGTCTCTGGCGTTTCGTCAGCCCACGCGAGTTGTGTGGATATAAAAGGAAAAGTTGAGACGGTGTCTGGTGGAGTTCCCGGGTAGCTCAGTTGGTAAGAGCGCTGGTACGTTCAACCAGAGGTCCCGGGATCGATACCCGGCCCCGGAACAATTTTTCCCTTGAAATTATTCAGTTCGTACTGAAAGTCATGAGCAACACATTGCTATAATTCCAATTTCAACAATGTAACAAAATCGATTATATGATCATAATATACAGTCTTTACACTATGTATTGATATATTGTGACGTCATTAACTTCTATCATGTGACCACAGGCAATGTTTGCAAAATGGTCGACAACGATGGTTCTTTCGACAGCGTGCTGTCATTAAATTCCTTGTTAAAGAAGAAGAATCTGCTGCTGAAATTCACCTCAGACTTCAGAGTGAATACGAAGATGTGTGCATGGGCGCCAGCTGTCTTAGGAGATGGGTGAAACATTTCGAAGATGGGAACACGAGCATCCAAGATGAGCCTCATAGCGGTCGCCCTCGAACTTCCTCCACGGAACGCAACAAGGATGAGTTCTGGGATGCATTTTGGTTGAATTTCTTGAACCTGGACAGACCATAAATGCTGTCCGCTATATTCAAACAGTTTTGAAGCTCCGTCGTGCATTGCGCGAGAAACGTCCTGGAAAGATCATCCTGCCACACGATAACACTGATCGTGTCACCGTGGAGAAAATCAGAACACTTGGGTGGGAAACTCTTCCGCAACCTCCCTACAGTCCCGACTTGGCACCCTCCGACTACCATCTTTTCGATTCTTTAAAGGAGCAGCTGAAAGGTTAACGCTACGAGACGCTGGAGGACATCCGGAAAGCAGTGCGTCAGTATCTTCGGGAAGATGAAAGGGACTTCTTACAGCAAGGGAATTTTCAAACATACAGAACGGCGGGAAAAATGTTGTAAAAAAATGGAGACTATGTTGAAAAGCGACAGAAAAGTCTGTAGATTAAGGTGATGTACCTGGTTTGTCTAAAAAATAAAAATTGAGATTTATGACAATGGTTTTCAGTATGACCCTTATGGACGGTGTCACGTACAGAGTTGAACTCATAACATATTTTATGCTCGACCATGCCGAAATGTAGTAATTATACACCTGGTAGCAGTCCTTTAATGCATGTCATTAAAGTACACCGACTCATTAAAGTACAGGTGTTCAGCCAATGACAAGTCAGTTTTGTACCGTTATAAAACCTCAGCCATTGACAAGTCAGCTTTGTACCGTTATAAAACCGCAAGTATCGATTATTCTCGGATATGCAATCGAAAGAGAACTAGCGAAAAGTCACGGAGGCTGGAAATCCAATACTGTCGCAGAAGGTTATGTTCTGTTACTGTAATAATTAGCGTTAATTGTAAATAATATTCAAATAAATTCAATTTGTCATCTCGTTTTTGAATGTCTAATTTAATTTCAATGTTATATCAAAGTTAATATTTAGTTTACTCTGTAGATTCTTATAGGCTCTCAAGGTCAATGTGGACATCTATTCCTCGGAAAAAACCAATACTTTCGCGTCTGCGCACATCTCACAATTTACGAGGTATTGCTCAAGGTCAGTTAGATACAAATAAAATGAATAATTTCAAGTTAGAAATATGGTCGAGCATAAAAAGTCGTATGAAACTCGCCTATAATGGTAATTAAGAAGCTCGTATGAAAATTATGAAACTCGCTTGCGCTCGTTTCATAAACATCCATACTCGCTTCTTAATTAGTATCGTTATAGGCTCGTTGCATAATGTACTATTACGAAACATGACAGAAATTAAATGTTTAGTTAGGTATAAAAATAAATTTAATTCTTTAGCTTAAGACCTATTCTGTTTTAATAAATTTATGTATGTATCGATGTACTGTATGTGTGTGTGGGGGCGGAGTACGCGTGCGTGTGCCATAATATACACACATAAATCAATTTCGTATCGGTCAAATTTAATGTTGTTTTGATTGAGAACTCTGATGAATTCCATCGGACTCTCGTTTCATAAATGACGCAATTAAAAGTACAAATTCCGAGGCCAACTTTCTTTGCCCTTGTCCTTTCTGAGCGGTCTTTCTGATTCATTTACACGAGTACGAGGTTCAGACTGTCACCTCTTCTATAAATAACCCTTTTGCGATAAGCAAATATGGCTGAACATTTTACACAGACAAAAAACATGATCTCTTCAGCACTGTTGGTAAAATATATGTACGTTATAATTGACATAATTAGAGAAACCTGTCATGAGTACTGTTTTGAAATTGAAGTAGGCCTACCTGCATCTTGTATTAAAATGGGATATTTCCCATCGAATGACATGAAGTGAACATTTAAAAATAAAACAGGAAAGGAGACAATGATTAAATTTTATAAGACAATGGCTATACCCATATGTCTATATGGCAGCGAAAGCTGGACATTAAAGAAGACAGATATAAGTAGAATTCAATCAACGGAGATGAGACTTTTGAGGTCAATATTAGGAGTAACAAGAGAAGATGGAATAAAAAACGAAATGATAAGAAAGGAGCTAAATATATACAATATAAATTAAAGAATTGTGAATTTTAGAAATAAATGGCTAGAACACGTACAACGTATGCCAGAAGAAAGATACCCAAGAAAAGCTTTGAGGTATAAACCAAGAGGGAGAAGAAATATAGGAAGACCTCATAAGAGATGGATAGACCAATTTGGAGACGCAACAGGCTAATTAGTCTAAGGCATGCGGTAGAAGAAGACGAAGAAGAAGAAGAAGAAGGAGAAGAAGAAGAAGAAGAAGAATTATTTTTACTTCTTTGAAAGGAAAAAGAAATTTTCTGCTGAGGAAGTTTACAATTTGAAATGCACAGATTTAAAAAGTCTTTTTACGTACCCGAGAAAGGTTATATTTCGGGACGAAACATAACATCTTAGTTCCAGGAAGTAAAATAGGCACTCACCCCTTACCGCCCACTGTAAATATGAGTGAACAAAAGGCAACTTTTATCATAGAACTACTCTGTATTGTAAAAATCAAGAAGGTAATAATCTCATACGCATAAGCGGACGACATAGTAGTAGGATCTAAAGACCTTACAAAGTTACAAGAAACAATAAACATCATGGTAAAATGGTGCAATAGAAACAAATTTGATATAAATGTGGACAAGACAGAAATGTTGATACTCAGAAACGGCAGAAGTGCACCAGAAGCAGAAATCGTCATGAAGAACAGAAAATTAAAAATTGTACCAGACTACAAATATCTAGGCTTAACAATACAAACCAGCGCAGATATTGGGTAGTAAGAATAAAGCTTAAGCACTTTCTCAAGGTTTATACTTATGAGTATGAGCACTTCCTGTGATTATATACTTGTAACCACTAGAACATACTCATATTCGTAAGAATAAAGACATTCTACCTAACGCGAATATATACTCATCTTTACAGCCTTCTTGATCATTTAAAAGTTAGTATGTACTCGTGTTACCTATCCTCTTTGACCACATTGCACCGCGATGCTCAGTTTTATTTATAGACTTTCACATGCTATCCGCATGCTGTAGTGTAAATAAATAAATAAACAATAAATGAATTAATTAAATAATGAAATAAATTAATTAAATAAACAAATAAATAAGTAAATAAATAAATGAATAAATAAATAAACATGAAAGAGAGAGTGAATCAGATAAGTGACGTTAATAAACGGGACACAAGAAAATAGTACTGGGAAATCGTCATTACGCGATGTTGGATAGAGATTACAATCCATTTCTAGAATTCCAGTTATGCTAATTCTATTTTTTATTACACACACACACACACACACACACACACACACACATATATATATATATATATATATATATATATAATTTAAAGTTACAAGTAATTGGATTTTGCAATTCAAATTTTACAAAATGAACTGTAATTGTTAATTATATTTAACAATACGATCTAACCTTATAATTTGATAGCCATTTATATTTTTATAGGTTATGTTTTTTATGAATAACAAATACGTGTTTAATCTTTTTCACATTCACTTTTGTGAAGCGTTAAAGGCTTCTGAAGTTCACTTCTTTTTCTATATTTTTCCATGAGGTACTATATCGTTCATAAATTGTCATTTTTTTTATTTAACTTTAAACTGAACACAAATCAACAAATATTCAAAATTGAGCCTGCTACAAACCATACTCAGAATAGCATGAGAACGAACTTACAAATGTGAGAATATACTAGCTTTTATTCTTATCAACATGAGTATATATTCTGTACAAGATGGACGCTTGAGTATATTCTACTATGCTTCAATGTTATGAGTATATTCTAATGCTTCCATATTATGAGTATGTAATCAAAAATGAGTAGGTACTCAAGTGTTTTTATTCTTACCAACAATAGTATATACTAAAAAAAGTCCAGTATATACTATATACTCATGTTTATTCTTACCAAGGATTGACATTAAATATTTTCATGATTTTACATATTTTGGTACATATTCAGCTTATTTTCTTACATAAATATGTACATATTTCACCCCTTGATATTACATAAAAATCCGGTACCTATAGTCTTTTCGCTGTAAGAAAAATCCTAATGTAAACAATAGCACGTGACTGAAGTGAGGCTTCATTGGCCACTGTTTGGCACCATAGATTCTCAGTACGTGTTCCCGCCTACTGTTGTACATTCTGTTTCATGTTAAACATTTCCCGTTACTCGACAAGTAGGCCTAACCTCACTACTCTGCCTTCGTTTGTGTAGGAAACATTTACTTTATAATTACTGCAATTAAATTATTTTTAAGTATTATGTCTTCACAATGGACAGTTGAGGATACCGAAGCCATACTTCAGTACCACGTGCTTACGTAAACAACTACGACCTCAAGTGACGCCAGCTTGTTACAAGAACAGACTACCTCGGTATTACTGTTGGTATTCATCCGCGTTCATAGTACATAACTAGACTTCGTTGAATTGCCACACGCAGCATGCAATCAGGTTGCCGATGTACGGTAGTATAGAGGAGGTGGACGACGTCCTGGTCTCGTAGTATAAGCAGTTCATGTTAAAGAGTTGTGACCGGTCCAAATAGATAGAGCAGCTACAGCTAATGTATACCTATGTAAGCACTTGTTTTTGCATTACTGTGGTTGGAATAGTCAAAGCTTAACATTTGTTCAGTGCAGACAAGAATTCAATCAAACATACTACAATGAGAGTGTTGCTGTTCCAAACAATTGCCTCTGGAATACCTTTACCCCCGCAGCCAGTCTTGACCCTTTGGAAAACGTGGTTGGATGCTGTTACTTATTATGCAGAATATTACTGCAAAATAATGGAGGTAATTGATGCATTGGATAGCACAGACAGTTCCGCTGTTGCAGCTGTAAAATCATTGCCTTCTGAACAGCTATTGGAAGATATTCTGTTCATTGATTCTAATTTTAAAATCGTATCCAAAAGCATCACCCTGTTAGAATCGTCTAAACTACAACTCTCAGAAGCCCTTAATATAGTGTATAACGTATCACAAACCGTTATCCAAAATAACAATTCACTAATTTCAGAAAAAGTGAAATGTAAGTTGGGAAACATTATTGCTAAACATTCTCCTATTCACAACTTCGTATTATAAATGATGTGCTATCAGGTCACGACAAGACGTCTGAAGTTGGTGTACTAAAAAGTAGTGACTTTCCGTTCTTCAAATATGCACGTATTACATCGTGTGATGTTGAACGTACATTTCCCAGTATAAAAACTGTTTAGTGACCATCGGAGGAGATTACTTTGCAGTCGCTCAAAATGTACGTAACTCTTCACTGCAATGCACATATTCAAGGATGATGTGAGTATATTATATTAAATTTTAAGAGTTAATATATCTCCCTATGAAATAATTGTGTATTTACATGTTTAGACATTTCCTACTTCAAGATCATTCATTATATTTCTTGAATGCAGGATACAGGTTTTATTGTAACCGCAGTATACTGCTCAGTGTTTACATCAGAGGCATACTCCATCCATTGCACGTCCCCTTCTCATACAGTCTATACCGCGTGCATAGTAAACCTTGCGATTCTCGTGGCAATTCCACGAAGTCTATACGTAACAAAATATAAAAGTAGCTTTTCTTTTACATAGCGTTTTACATATGAGTTTCGTCATATTTAACAACTAGAATTCAATTTTTTATTTTCAAATAATACAAGATTGTGGTTTCCAAATACGAACTATATTTTCCAGCGTCATGTGAGTGTTTCGACTGGGAGCCAGTCACGGGTATGACAGCAACGTGCTTATGTTTACATTAGGATTTTTCTTACAGCGAAAACAGTATAGCTATTACCTTCAATCGCTGCAAGAAATGCGAAGTTTTGGGAGGGATCGCGTCAATGACAGCTTCCTGTGGGTGAGGAGGAACCTGTTGTGCAGGTTCTCCTCCGCCGGCCCGGCCGCGCGTAAGTGCAAGTGGCAAGCATTGGTTGACTGACCGGCCGTTCGGCCGGCCGACATGCTCAGTCGTAAGCCACGTTCCCTGCCTGCTAGGCGAAGCAACCCACAGCACTCTTCGCTGCTTTAATTGCCTATTCCGAAAGAATGTGACAGTTCGATTTGATTGCTCAGTGTGCAGATACGGACATCACGAGGATGCGACACCCGACGCAAGGTGAGATTTGTTTTGTTGAAACAGTTTTCAGAGCTTTATTTTTCTTCCGTTCTCTAGCCACGTAGTAAAATTCTGTCCATTAACGTTAGTAGACTTATGGCATACGAGTCCAGTGGATCGATTGTCAGTCGTAGCCTTTTAACGCGATGGCTCTTCATGGGGTAACGTCAAGAGAGTTGCTGTCAGGTGGGCGTGAGACAAGCATGGATGTGTTCAGGGGGTGCATTAACCTCGCAATGTGAAGATTCTCGATAATTTGTTCAAACATTATTTTATTGGTCTACTTTCTTATTATGTGAAATATAAATGACGTATTTTTTTGCATCCATTAAGCCGATAAGCTGGTTCGACATCCCATTTCTCTGCGTATAGAAACTTCTTTCTATCTAATCCAAAAATTTGGGTTGCATTGATTATCTACGAGTCGGTTTATAAGAGAATTCATGCGTAACTTTATCGTTTTACTGAAACGAAATAACTTTGAGATATTTGAAAGAAATAAGAGCGATGATTCTTCTAAATCTTCAGTTCTTACAGCAGTTCTCAACCTATGGTACGTGAACCACTACTGGTTGGTACTTAAAGTTTGAAATAAAAATATAAATTATCATAAAACATAAATATATGTCGGCTAAAGGTTGGTATTATCGTGATATGAGTAATATTGTGATACTTCTTTTTCAGAATTTATTACAATTTTACCACAGTCTACTATATACAGTCACGAAGCTTGAGTTTTGAGGGTGCTAGAAACAACAGACTGTGCCAGTACTATTTTGCATTGCCTGTAATAAGGCGATATTAGCGATCCTAGTGGTGAGCAACTATCTAATGTTTGCATATTTACTACGTATTGAGCTTCGCGACTGTATTTTACTGAGCGAGAGGAAGATCGATTTTTTGCGTCAACGTATTAAGGGAATGTTCGTGGACAAGTTGCTGCGCAAAACCAGTCCTTCTCTCGCTCAGTAAAATTGTAATAAATTCTCAAAAAGAACTATTACAATATACCTCGTATCACAGTATTACCAACCTTTACCATATAGTTGTTTTCTGTATATTTTTTGGAACACTCCATTAAATAATTTAAAATTGTAACTGTTTTTTTCATTGACCGCGTCTAAATAAAGCAGTTATTGGTATTGGAGCATAGGAACGTTTGTTATGACTCCAGGAGCGACACTTGACGATTTGCCATTATAATTTGGTTAGTGTTACAGGTAATGTCCTAAATTACGCCATTGAAAAAGCTATTTCTTTCGTCATTTCATAAGACAGTGTTAAATAGTGAAAGTTAAATGAACCTGAATTTGTTCAGGACGTATCGTTGGCTCCACAAGATGAGAATTGTTAATAACATAAGTTTTTTTCTGTCTTCTTTCTAAGTATTTAAAATATAAACAATACTGACTAAGTTTTATTTTATTTATTTATTATTTTGCTAATAATTGTAACATAAAATATAATACATACAGAAAAACTTTAGCTCGCCACTGAAAGAGTAGAATTCCTGCTCAGGGGCGGATTCCTGAATTGAAATTAATAATTATACAATACAATTTGTCTTATGTCTACTGTGCAATTATAGTATATAAATTTAAATTTACAATTTTTCAATTTTTATAAAATCCATACATAACTTTTTAAATTTAATACTAGAACTATTAGAATTGACAAGATTAGGATACTTAAATATACATTTGTTATATATTCTTGGGCCTAAATTATTACTATGATTAAATACTGTAATAGTGTTGTATTTTGGTTCAAACAATCTTAAAGAATTCATACCTTTTGTTTCATAACTATGAGAATACAACTCAAAATTATTTCGATTTTATGTATGAATTTTATTAATACAATATAATAAATTTGTCTTACGTTAAGTACATTAAAGTCTAGAAACAAATTTTGAGATGGAGAATCAATAGGTTTATGAAGACATATTTTAATTATATTGTAAAACATTATTCCATTATGTTCATAGATGTACACTTTTTTGCATCTATCATACCAACAAGGACGTTTTGGTGCATTTCTCTATATAAATTAGGCCCATCTTCTTTGAAATTATTTCAAGAATTTAAAGGACATTAATTATCTGCGAGTCAATCAGAGAAATCTATGAATAAGAAAATAAGATCACAATATTTTAAAGACTAAACAGCAGCAATTTTTCTATAAATCATTTTTAGCTGTTTGCTGATGAAATGTATTGCCCTCTCAGCGCTCCATAAAACAGTCTTACATTAAATAATGACAGTGAAGGAAGCGTAGAGTTGTCACAGGGCACATAATAGCCCCACAGTTGAGATTCTTCATAATTGACGCAAAAATATTAATTTGTTAGTCTAATTTTTCACTGTGTGAAATGTAAACACATAGTAAGGTTCTGTTATAATGAATTATTCCATTACGTTCACAGAAAACGACGTTTTCGTATCTGTCCAGCCAGTAAGGTAGTTAGGCGTGTTATTTCTGTGTGTACTATAGTTACTTCCAAGCGTTTCTAAGGAATTAGGTCACATTCATTATCTACGCGTCAGTTTATCAGAAAATTCTGT
Organism: Periplaneta americana; assembly: GCF_040183065.1. Taxonomy (NCBI): domain Eukaryota; kingdom Metazoa; phylum Arthropoda; class Insecta; order Blattodea; family Blattidae; genus Periplaneta; species Periplaneta americana. Next base: position 181,447,806 of record NC_091120.1, on the reverse strand, counting down.
GAACGAAGTATGATTATTTCACTAACAGTAAATAACTCAAGAATGTTTGAAAGGACAGTAACGACTATAAATCGTCTTCAGCTATGTTACTATTACATTTCTTTTCTTTCACCGCTTCAGTAAAGGTGGAGGTATCTAGATGTTCAAATTAGCCCGAAGGGATTAGAATCCTTTATAATTGAAACAATAATTAATTTTATTTAGTTTACTTTCTACTGTGTAAAATATGAACAGATAGTAAGGTTATATTACAAGTAACTGTTCCATTATGTTAACAGAAAGCCAATTTTTTTTATCAAGCAAACGAATAAGGTGGTTTGACGTCCTTTCTCTATCTAGCCTATAGGGATTTCTTCCAAACCATTCCAAGAATTTCCTTCACTTATGTTATGTACAAGTCAGTTTACCAGAGAATAATATGAACAAAATATGATCGCTTTGCTAAGTAAATAACGTAAGGACGTATGAAATAACAAAGATGATTAGCTACTGTAAATCGTTTTTAGCTATTTGACAACTAAATTTATTTTTTTCCATCACTTCATAATAAAGTATTAAATTAAACAATGGTAGTGAAGGTAGCATGGAAGTGTTAATATGTACAAAATAACACCATCGATTTGGAATTTTCAGTAATTGACAGATTTTTTCACTTTTATTTTTTGGTATACTTTTATTTTACTTGAAGTAATGGCATTAGGTTTGGAAGTAAATCCCGAAAAAAAACAAAGTATATGATTATATCTCGTGACCGGTACATAGTAAATCTACGAAATGGCAATATAAAAATTGGAAATTTATGCTTTGAAACGGCCGGAAAATTTAAAGGAGCAATGGTAACAAATATAAATGACACTCGAGACAAAATTAAACGCAGAATAAATATGGGAAATGCCTGCTGTTATTCGGTTGAGAAACTTTCGTCATCTAGTCTGCTTTAAAAACAAACTGAAAGTTAAGAAGTTATCAGATAGTTATATTAGGCCTACAAGTTATTCTGTATGGTTGTGAAACTTGGACTCTCGCTTTGAGAGAGGAACAGAGGTTAAGGGTGTTCGAGAGTAAGATGCTTAGGAAAATATTTGGGGCTAAGAAGGGTGAAGTTACAGGAGAATGGCGAAAGTTATACAACGCAGAACTGCACGTATTGTATTCTTCACCTAACATAATTAGGAACATTAAATTCAGACGTTTGAAATGGGCAGGAGATGTAGCACGTATGGGTGAATTCAGAAAGGCATAAGAGAAAAAGACCTTTGGGAAAGCCGAGACGTAGATGGGAGGATAATGTTCAGATGTATTTGAGGGAGGTGGGATATAATGGTAGGGACGAATTAATTTTGCTCAGGATAAGGACCAATGGCGGGCTTATATGAGGACGGCAATAAACCCCCGGGTTCCTTAAAAGCCACTTGTAAGTACGTAAGTAAGTCCACTTTTACATTGTGTCAAATGTAAAGGGATAGTAAGGTTAGGTTATAAATAACTATTCCATTATGGTCACATAAACTCAGTTTTTTTTTTTTTTTTTTTTTTTTTTTTTTTTTTTTTTTTTTTTTTTTTTTTTTGCATCGAAAGGGTCGTTTAGCGTGCAGCTTTTCTGCGTACAGTTTTATGAACGAAGTATGAATGTTTCACTAAGTAAATAGTAGCCTATAAGGATGTTTGAGAAAAGAAACAGCAATAGCGATTACTCGAAACAGGCTCTAGGTATTGATTATCATTTTTGAAATTTATTTTTTCATTTCATAACACAGTCTTATCTATACTAATAATAAATCTGTAGCCGAAATTTTTCTGGTAATTTTCGATTTTCCAAAAATAATTGGCCCTAACATATATAATTAACCACTCTGAAACCGAAAATCGCTTTTTTTTAATTTTTGTTTGTATGTCTGTCTGTCTGTCTGTCTGGATGTTTGTTACCTTTTCACGCGATAATGGCTGAACGGATTTCGATGAAAATTGGAATATAAATTAAGTTCGTTGTAACTTAGATTTTAGGCTATATGGCATTCAAAATACATTATTTAAAAGGGGGGTTATAAGAGGGCCTGAATTAAATAAATCGAAATATCTCGCTTATTATTGATTTTTGTGAAAAATGTTACATAACAAAAGTTTCTTTAAAAATAATTTGCGATAAGTTTTAGTCCTTGAAAAAGTTTGATAGGACTGATATTTAATGAGATAAATGAGTTTTAAAATTAAAATAACTGCCATCGAAGGCCGTGTAATGAATTAAAAAACAAATGACTTCATCTATAAGGGGCCTTTGACAGCAACAATCGAAAGCTATGAGATATAGCCTACAGAGAATGTTTCTGTGTTTGTATGAAGTAATATCGGAAGCTAAATTAACCGATTTGTATAATTAATTATTATTTCACCATTGGAAAGTGTAGTTTCTCTAGATGGACATAATGTTATAATGTTATTACAGTAACTTCTGATATAATATAATATAATATGTAATATTATATAATATAATTTAAGTTATTTGAAGGGTTCAGAACCATAGTGGGCCAAGCGCCATTTACTGAATACGTAGAAAACAAGGGTTAAAATTAAGTTACTACCATAATTCATTGGAAACCTATAACAAGTAAAATAAAATATACACATTAAATCTAAATGATGTCAATCTTCATTAAACTATGGTTGCATGTAATAAAAATTAAGAAACATGTTAAAGGAATTGTCATTGCACCAAATGAGTGTCTCTGGACAAAAATGATCGCATTTTAATTATTTGGATGCAATTTAAACTAAGTAACATATTAAACGATTTATCCTTGTATCAAACACGAATGTTCCTTGGATCAAATGTCCTATTTTAATTATGTAATTACTTTATATTTATTTCTAACGGGTGCAGCGGAGCGCACGGGTACGGCTAGTGGAATAATATGGGTGGGAGAAGCGTGGATTATCTTCAGACGTTGCAGTAACTCCACGAAACGGGATTTTTTTATAATTGCGTGATTGTTATTTCTATTAGCCTACTTCATCGCTGTGTGAAATACAAATAGGACATATTGTATTGTGGATGAGTATAATTCATTCATTTATGTTCTTGGCAGTACACGTGACTTTCATTGATCAGAAGGAAAGTGGTTTGGCGTACCCTCTGTCTGTGTACATACCAAGAATAAAGACATTTCATGCAATGCAAGAGATTTGGTAGTCCGTCATTTCTTTCTTTTACAGTTCTGAAATATATTCCAGGTATTAATGAGAATTAGATATTTATGGTGGTAATTGTTTAACGACGCCTTCAGCTTCACACTTTATTCCAAACTCAACATGAACGAGAAATTGTCCATAAGTTTTTCCTCGATTTTCAGGGACTGGGTTCTTTTTCGTGCCTTAAATCTATGATAAAAGACTCCAAGCTCTGCTTCTTCCATCTAGGAAAACCATGTAAAGAACTCTATTCCTTTTTAAACTCCATCGTCTCGTCAGGTTTGAAATCCATCAGTATGAGAAAAATCTATACTACCGAGGGTGACAGCAGCTCTCATAGAATCTGCCATCGAATGTAATACTGAGGTAAAATTATCGTAACGAATAGCATTTAGGAGTATCCGTTTTAACGAATGGGCGAACCCAGCGGCCGCAGGGGGCTTCGGGTTATGAGGGGGCCTGTGAGAATAACAATAACAGTAAGAATAAATATAGAGTCGAATCAAGTATTAATTTTTTTTTACTAAAACTTTATTTACCCACGGCATGGCGCGTCCTCAGGTTGCGGATCGAGGAGACGGCTGCGAATATATTGAATAAGCAGTCGCGGACAGCCGATCAGGGGTGGTCCTCCAGCTTGGGGGTTGGGCGAAGGGCTAACAACCCATCACCGTAAAAAACAGCTTGTACGAATCCTTCAAATAAGCCTCGGAATGGGACTATTTTGGACAACTACTAAATATACATAGGCCAAATAGGAATGATCGGGACAAAATTGAAATACAAACTGCTGAGCCATATATACCCGAACCCACACTTTCTGAAGTCGAAATTGCGATAGAAAATCTGAAAAATTATAAGTCTCCAGGTATCGATCAAATTCCAGCAGAATTAATACAAGAGGGTGGAAGCGCATTATCTAACGAAATTTATAAGCTTGTACTTGCTATTTGGGAAAAGGAAATTGTACCATATCAATGAAAGGAGTCCATAATCGTACCTATCTTTAAGAAGAGGGACAAGACTAACTGTAGTAACTTTGGAGGAATATCACTTTTGTTGACGTCGTACAAAATTTTGTCCAATATTCTTTTGAGAAGGTTAACTCCATATGTAGATGAAATTATCGGGGATCATCAGTGGGTTTTAGGCGTAACAGATCAACTATTGACCAGATATTTTGTATTCGACAGATAATGGAGAAAAAATGGGAGTATAAGGGTACAGTGCATCAGTTATTCATAGATTTAAAAAAGGCATATGACTCTGTTAAGAGAGAAGTTTTATATGATATTCTTATGGAATTTGGTATTCCCAAGAAACTAGTTCGATTAATTAAAATGTGTCTCAGTGAAACGTACAGCAGAGTTCGTATAGGTCAGTTTCTGTCAGATGCGTTTGCAATTCACTGTGGGCTGAAGCAAGGAGATGCACTATCTCCTTTACTTTTTAACTTTGCTCTAGAGTATGCCATTAGGAAGGTCCAAGATAACAGAGAGGGTTTGGAATTGAACGGGTTACATCAGCTGCTTGTCTATGCGGATGACGTGAATATGTTAGGAGAAAATCCACAAACGATTAGGGAAAACACGGAAATTTTACTTGAAGCAAGTAAAGCGATAGGTTTGGAAGTAAATCCCGAAAAGACAAAGTATATGATTATGTCTCGTGACGAGAATATTGTACGAAATGGAAATATAAAAATTGGAAATTTATCTTTTGAAGAAGTGGAGAAATTCAAATATATGGGAGCAACAGTAACAAATATAAATGATACTCGGGAAGAAATTAAACACAGAATAAATATGGGAAATGCCTGTTATTATTCGGTTGAGAAACTTTTATCATCCAGTCTGCTGTCAAAAAATCTGAAAGTTAGAATTTATAAAAGAGTTATATTACCGGTTGTTCTTTATGGTTGTGAAACTTGGACTCTCACTTTGAGAGAGGAACATAGGTTAAGGGTGTTTGTGAATAACGTGCTTAGGAAAATATTTGGGGCTAAGAGGGATGAAGTTACAGGAGAATGGAGAAAGTTACACAACGCAGAACTGCACGCATTGTATTCTTCACCTGACATGATTAGGAACATTAAATCCAGACGTTTGAGATGGGCAGGGCATATAGCACGTATGGGCGAATCCAGAAATGCACAGAGTGTTAGTTAGGAGGCCAGAGGGAAAAAGACCTTTGGGGAGGCCGAGACGTAGATAGGAAGGTAATATTAAAATGGATTTGAGTGAGGTGGGATATGATGATAGAGACTGGATTAATCTTGCTCAGGATAGGGACCAATGGCGGGCTTATGTGATGGCGGCAATGAACCTCCGGGTTCCTTAAAAGCCAGTAAGTAAGTAAGTAAGTATTGTTTGCTCTTGACTCTGTTCTCCTTCCTTCGATAATACTGTACTAGCATCTCAGCTCAAGTGCCTCTATATATACCATGAATTCTGGGATTGGTAACTGAATTTCTGTTATTATTAGGGCTAGGAAGTTCATGCATTTGCATATATTTTTTCATCGGATGTAATTATTAATTGCTGATTAATTATCTTCACGAATCATCAACATTTAAGCTTATCAAATCAAATTTTATATTGTATATTTTTGCATATTTTGACCTTTTTATATAAATGCATAATATTTCATGATATTTATATTATTGTGGCATATTTTCGCGTTTAAACTCATTAAAGCTGATTTTATGTCGCATAAAATGCATAGTTTGGATTTTAAAAATAAAAGCACAATATTCTATTTTTGAAAACTGGTATTGAGTGTTATTATTATGAGTATTATTTTTACCAGAAAAATATTGAAAGTTTTGCGGCACACGTAACGAATTTCATGCCACAATAGTGTACCGCTTTCAACAATAAATGTAAGTTTAATCTGATCTAGTTTCACCTATATTATTACGGTGCATTTTTAATTTTTATTATTATTTATTACTTATTTATTAGTGATATATAAAAAATATAAAATTTTATTAGTCCATATTTACTGGCATATAATAATAGTACATTTAGCTCCCCATATGAAAAGGTTGCCAGATTTGACAAAGCGTATTACATATAATTTGGAAACACACCTAAAAGGTAAAATGATATACATTTGAAACGGTTAGGGAATTGAATATATAAAATGTCAGAGAAATTTACACCTGAGTAGCGTTTGTGCTCATTTACAGTTAAGAAAGGGGGGGGGGGAGGAAACATCATCAGATAGGTTAGAATGATTTGAATGCCATGTACCGCGAGAAAAATAATAGTACGGATTGATTGGCATTGATATCTAAACCAATCAACAGCCATCGGTTAAGATAACTTGAAATTTCCATTATCACTCCCATACAAATGATTTCTCAATATCTGAACCGATCCTTTGAGGGCACTAATGGCTATTTCCTTCACAATGCTGTGTGTTAGGCCCAGGTTTTTATATTTGTTGGCAAAGAAGGAGGGTATGGTACCTCGTGCTCCAACCATCAGACCTATCACATTGTATTGTATACTTATTAATTTCAATTCAGGAATCTGCCCCTGAGCGCGAGTTCTCCTCTTTCAGGGGCGAGCTAAAGTTTTTTCTATACCAGTAAAATTATTAGCAAAATAATAAATAAATAAATAAATAAATAAATAAATAAATAAATAAATAAATAAATGTGGGACAGGCTATATTTATCTTTATACAGAGTGATTTATATAGAACCGACACATTTCTTTCATTAATTGTTTCAAAACGAATTGTGCTAGCGACAACTTATAATACCTAAAATGTAGAGGAATTTTGGGAGATTATTTACCTCTATAGCAAATGTTGAAAATTTCCTCCATCCTGCATAAGGCACAACTCAACACTTCGTTCCATGTTACTGGCCACTCGTTGGAGGACTCTGTTGTCAATAGCTTGAATCTCCTGTGCGATGTTGTGCTTCAGATCGTCCAATGTCTGAGGACGTGTGGCGTAAACCCTGTCTTTTAAGTAACCCCATAGAAAGAAATCCGGCGTTGTCAAATCCGGAGATCTCGGTGGCCACAGGTTCCTGGAAATTATTCGGTCGTCAAAGAAACTTGGTTTTAGGTCTGCACTTTTCGCAGCTCTCTGACACATTGAGTAGGTGTACCCTGTCTCCTGCGACAAACGTCTTAATGATTTTTTGGGTGACTGCTCCAGTCGTGCTCTTACATCAACAACAACCGTGGGAAGCCTAGATGAACGATGCTTGCCCTTTTCACTCACCAGAGATCCAGTTGTTTCCAATTTGTTTACCAGTCCCAGTATTGTGTTTCTTTTGGGAGTATTGCGAACACCAAATTCTCTCTGGTATGCCCTTTGAGTAGCTGTAATTGAATTCGTAATCCAGTATTGCTTCACAAGGAAGAGTCGTTGATTTAATGTGTACTGCATTTTCACGTTGACACAAAATGTCGAAAACAGCTGCCAACAATAGGAATAAAACATAAACTTCTGCGCATCTAGTGCTGCCAACAATAGGAATAAAACATGAACATCTGCGCATCTAGTGACAAGGAATCGAAATTCCAGAACATTCTGCTTAATTTGGTGCTAAAATTGGGTCATTGAATGAATTTCCAACGGAATAATTAAAGAAAGAAATGTGTCAGTTCTATATAAATCACTCTGTAGAACGGGATTGTTGGTTCATAGATCCGTTTCTTTTCACTGTCCACCTCATGCGGTTGATCTGCATGTGCCTCAAATCTGATGGTGGGATCGAGAATGTATGCCGAGTTGTTCTTAATGGCAATCAATGGTTTCAAAGACATACTTACATGCATATTTAGCAAGTTTTAAGGGCATGAACTTCCTGTCTCTAGTTATTATTATTATTATTATTATTATTATTATTATTATTATTATTATTATTATCATTGTTTTCATTATTTCGATATTATTAATGTTTTACTTAAGGGGCCCAATTATTACTTTCGCCAGGGGCCCATACCATTCTTGATTTGTCCCTGTCCACAAATAACAACTCTAACTCTTAGTGAGATGATGAGGGAAAGTAGCGATAGTCCGTCTTGCTATGAGCGCGGTATTGCGATGAAAGGCCTCGGCACAGTACAACTCTCGACCTTAACGAATTTAGTAGCTTCGGGCAGTCCTCCTACCGGCTAGCGGTCCTGGTTTTGTAACCAAAGTCCAGAGTCGTAGGCGTGAGGTTTCCCAAGGTTGGCAGCAGCGTGTGTGGCACGATGTTCGTGATACTTGAGCGCCATTAGCATGGCTCATGTGTTCCATTTACACGACGGCGTCTCTGCAGTTATTCGTGCTGGCGCTACAGCTACTCTCGGTTTATTTGTCGACATTGGGTAAAGTAAATCTCTGAACAATTCAGACAGTACACTATTTTTACATTTTTCTTATTTTTATTAGCAGATTTCACATTGCCATAATTCTCAGATTGCCGTCTTTGCATTATAGATTATTGATTCAGCCATTCTAGACAAACTTGAAATTCCAATGAAAAAGTATTTTTCACAAATATGTGTTTATTATTAGTGTAATATTGTACGAAATGAAAATATAAAAATTGGAAATTTATCCTTTGAAGAGGTGGAAAAATTCAAATACCTGGGAGCAACTGTAACAAATATAAATGATACTCGGGATGAAATTAAACACAGAATAAATATGGGAAATGCCTGTTATTATTCGGTTGAGAAGCTTTGTCATCCAGTCTGCTGTCAAAAAATCTGAAAGTTGGAATTTATAAAACAGTTATATTACCGGATGTTCTTTATGGTTGTGAAACTTGGACTCTCACTTTGAGCGAGGAACAGAGGTTAAAGGTATTTGAGAATAAAGTTCTTAGGAAAATATTTGAGGCTAAGGGGGATGAAGTTACAGGAGAATGGAGAAAGTTACACAACACAGAACTGCACGCATTGTATTCTTCACCTGACATAATGAGGAACATTAAATCCAGACGTTTGTGATGGGCAGGGCATGTAGCACGCATGGGCGAATCCAGAAATGCATATAGAATGTTAGTTGGGTGGCTGGAGGGAAAAAGACCTTTGGGGAGGCCGAGACGTAGATGGGAGGATAATATTAAAATGGATTTGAGGAAGGTCGGATATGATGATAGAGACTGGATTAATCTTGCTCAGGATAGGGACCAATGGCGGGCTTATGTGAGGGCGGCAATGAACCTCCGGATACCTTAAAAGCCGTAAGTAAGTAAGACACAGATAAGTCTCTAAATTTAAATATCCTAATGCTTTATTTTTGAAAGAAATATATTTTACAAGTTTTATGGACATTCAATCTAAGTGGTCTTGACTAGGTAATAGGTACTTTTCGTTTCCCCAAAGTTTGCAACACTTACTCATAGAGCAACTGTTAATGAATGTTTTTCAAGGAGTTATTGTTGAATAAATATTTTGAGAACCTGCACTGTTAATTCCAGAGCTCCAGGATCAAGTAACCTTATTATTATTATTATTATTATTATTATTATTATTATTATTATTATTATTATGTCGAAATTTCGAATAGGTTTGCCACTTTAGAAAGTTCCGACGAAGTTGAGAAAGAATTAGATGTTAATAGCGTGTGGGAAAATATCAGAGATAGTATCAAAATTGCAGCTGAGCAGAGCATAGGTTATTATGAAACTAAGAAAAAGAAACCGTGGTTTGATGAAGATTGTTGCATGGTAGTAGAAAGAAGGAAACAGGCAAAATTGAAATTCTTACAGGATCCAGTTGTGGAGAAGAGAGATAATTATTTCAATGAAAGACGAGAAGCAAGTCGTACACTTAGGAATAAAAAGAGAGGTTACTTGAAGGAAAAACTGAATGAGGTAGAAACAAATAGTAAGAATAAAAACATTCGAGATTTATATAAGGGTATAAAGGAACTTAAGAACGGATATCAGCCAAGGGTAAACGTGATCAAGGATGAGAATGGTGACTTGCTTGCAGACTCTCCATCAATCCTAAACAGATGGAAAAACTATTTTGCGCAACTACTAAATGTACATAGGCCAAATAGAAATGATCGGGACGAAATTGAAATACAAACTGCTGAGCCATTTATACCCGAACCCATGCTTTCAGAAGTCGAAATTGCGATAGAAAATCTGAAAAAGTACAAGTCTCCAGGTATCGATCAAATTCCAGCAGAATTAATACAAGAGGGTGGGAGTGCATTATATAGCGAAATTTGTAAACTTGTACTTGCTATTTGGGAAAAGGAAATTGTACCAGAACAATGGAAGGAGTCCATAATTGTACCTATTTTTAAAAAGGGGGACAAAACCAACTGTGGTAACTTTCGAGGAATATCACTTTTGTTGACGTCGTACAAAATTTTGTCCAATATTCTTTTGAGAAGATTAACTCCGTACGTAGATGAAATTATTGGGGATCATCAGTGCGGTTTTCGGCGTAATAGATCGACTATTGATCAGATTTTTTGTATTCGACAGATAATGGAGAAAAAATGGGAGTATAAGGGTACAGTACATCAGTTATTCATAGATTTCAAAAAGGCTTATGACTCGGTTAAGAGGGAAGTATTATATGATATTCTTATTGAATTTGGTATTCCCAAGAAACTAGTTCGATTAATTAAAATGTGTCTCAGTGAAACATACAGCAGAGTCCGTATAGGTCAGTTTCTATCTGATGCTTTTCCAATTCACTGCGGGCTAAAGCAGGGAGATGCACTATCACCTTTACTTTTTAACTTTGCTCTATAATATGCCATTAGGAAAGTTCAGGATAACAGGCAGGGTTTGGAATTGAACGGGTTACATCAGCTTCTTGTCTATGCGGATGACGTGAATATGTTAGGAGAAAATACACAAACGATTAGGGAAAACACGGAAATTTTACTTGAAGCAAGTAAAGCGATCGGTTTGGAAGTAAATCCCGAAAAGACAAAGTATATGATTATGTCTCGTGACCAGAATATTGTACGAAATGGAAATATAAAAATTGGAGATTTATCCTTCGAAGAGGTGGAAAAATTCAAATATCTTGGAGCAACAGTAACAAATATAAATGACACTCGGGAGGAAATTAAACGCAGAATAAATATGGGAAATGCGTGTTATTATTCGGTTGAGAAGCTCTTATCATCCAGTCTGCTGTCCAAAAATCTGAAAGTTAGAATTTATAAAACAGTTATATTACCGGTTGTTCTGTATGGTTGTGAAACTTGGACTCTCACTCTGAGAGAGGAACATAGGTTCAGGGTGTTTGAGAATAAGGTGCTAAGGAAAATATTTGGGGCTAAGCGGGATGAAGTTACAGGAGAATGGAGAAAGTTACACAACACAGAACTGCACGCATTGTATTCTTCATCTGACATAATTAGGAACATTAAATCCAGACGTTTGAGATGGGCAGGGCATGTAGCACGTATGGGCGAATCCAGAAATGCATATAGAGTGTTAGTTGGGAGACCGGAGGGAAAAAGACCTTTAGGGAGGCCGAGACGTAGATGGGAGGATAATATTAAAATGGATTTGAGGGAGGTGGGGTATGATGATAGAGACTGGATTAATCTTGCACAGGATAGGGACCGCTGGCGGGCTTATGTGAGGGCGGCAATGAACCTTCGGGTTCCTTAAAAGCCATTTGTAAGTAAGTATGTAAGTATGTAAATCGCATTTTCTCATATTGCATCAGAGAAGGCTAGGCTATATAAAAAATAGTCGCGAGCCACAGTTTGCTAACACTATTTTAGTGAACAAGTGTAGGATTGGTTAGGGTTAAACAAGTCACAGCCCTTGACCCGTCGCCTAGAGATCGAACTGTGGTAATGGCAGTGAGAAAGCCAGGCAGGTCACGATGTTCGTGCAGAAGCGGCGATGATGGATCCTTGCTTCTAATTCTGGAAATTCCAACCACTCCGACGTGTTAAAAATTGTTGTATAATCGCTGTTTTTCACGTTACGTAAGCATAGTGCCCGTGGGTGTTGTGGGCATCCTTCTAACCATAATGGAAACTCTTCGGTATTTCTTAGATTTCAAGCGAACAGAGATCCTATACGGAAATCGAGTTTAACGTCTAGGAGATCGTGTGAGACTTTAGATGTATAAGGGAATAACTAATTTACAGTAATGTACACACTGTTTTTCTGCCAACATACTGTTAGATTTCGAAGTAAACTCTGGCAATTGAATAAGAAGCATATCTTTCAGATCTTTTAAAGGAATCTCGCTGCTTTTTAAATCTACTTTTAAAGTTAGATTGTTACAAATCACAATTCTGCTCACTACACTTTTGCCACTATCATCTTACGTAATGATTCACTGATATCATAGTTTAATTTGTATAGCCACACAGAATCATTATTTCGTTTGAAGAACCATTTTCACGGACTTAAATTTGCAAGGAACTCTTCCACAAATCTATTAAAATCACTTATTACACCTGTTTTCAATACCTGTTCTTTTTCTTACATAGTTTTTCTATGTACGTCTAAAATGAAATGTCAGAATTCTTAGGTTGAGCAAGTTAAATAAATAGAAAACACGATTATAATAATTCTTACCGTTATATTTTTCCTGTAATACAGTAAAAAAAAAAACACATTCAGCTTTTAAAAACAATATTCTCCTTTAAAAGAAACTAAATGTTATTTCAAATTGAAGTTTCGTTACGATCTTCAATCATTCTCCCGCATTTGACTTTAAACTCCAGCTCGGAATCTGACTTAGCCCAGTTTTAACGTTGCCAATTCTAACAACAGCACGGTTTGTTAATTTAACATGGCTGTGGATTAAACACAATGGATAAATTATGTCATACTACTTTTTACCAATAAAACGGTACGGTTGCAACGACATGTACCAACCAATCATGGCTGTTTATCCTACAATTTTTATCACCTCACTAGCATTTATTTTTATCACCTCCCTATCATTTGTTTCTTTGTTTGCCAACATTATACTTTCAATAGTTGTACCTTTTAAAATCATTCATGTTTATTTCATCATCCTTAATTAAAACTTTTCTATCATTTATCTTATTTATATTATTTAGGTTATGTTGTAGCTTCTGCTGTAAGAGGTTATGGATAGTCACGTATCAGAGATTGTTTAATATATATATTGATAATTGAAGTGGAATGCAACTGTTTCAATTAAAATGAAACCGAATGAACAAAGCCTTCTTGACTAGTAACTGTTCGTAGAGTTCAATGAAGACTGTATAGTTGGCACAACTGGTAACAAGAGAACAGCTGATTATAACACACTACTGCCATCTAGCGGAATATTTGTAATCATGAGATGGTACAATAATACATTTTCAAAATAGTTTAATATTTTAGTAAGTCAATTAATATTTTATTGTATTAGACTACTTTATTTCTTCTAATCTTTATATACTTACTTCTAATCGTGTAATAGCCAATTAAATCCCAATAGAGTTTTGCTTTTCTCTAGATAAATCAAAATCTCTAGTGAGATTACTGTAGATAATATTGTAGTAGTAGATGGCTTGATTGGTTGAAATCCAACTAATTCTTGGATTTCATTGGTGCACAGACACTTGAGTGAAATATTCCTACAATAACTAATTCATAATGCTTGTCTGTATTACCCAGATCTTTCTTCACACATATATACATACATACATACACACATACATACATACATACATACATACATACATACATACATACATACATACATACATGTTCTGCCCATGGGCAGGTCTTTCACTGCAAACTCAGCATTCTCCAGTCTTTCCTATTTTCTGCCTTCCTCTTACTCTCCGCATATGATCCTCATATCTTAATGCCGTCTATCATCTGATATCTTCTTCTGCACCGAACTCTTCACAGATAGTTTGCTAATTATTGTTAGCAGTCCTGAAGAAAATAATTGCGTTTTCTGCGGCAATTGGCGTTCGGGATACTCTGTGTATTCGTGTTTTCATATGCACGAATAAATGTAGTAATTATGCCATTTGGCAGCATAAATCGATCTTATCCCGTGATAGTAGTCAGCTAACCTAACCTCGTAGTGAAGTCAGACATATCGGCAGAATCTGTAGTCACAAATAACACTCTTACGTAATGCTGAGGAAGTGTGTGTTGGACAATGGTGTCACTGTAGACATATTCAAGTACGGAGCGATTAAAATACGATATTATAATTTGCGGTTGAAGGACGAAGCTGTCCTTGTGTCTTTTTTCCCTTTAAACTCTTAACAGATTGCGATAAGGATAATGATGGACATGAGCGATATTTCTATGTTAGACTGACACGCGATATTTCCGTGTGCAAACGTAACAAATGAACTTGTTTTACCTGTGTTTCTGAATGATATATTGTTTTTGGAATGTGACTGCAGAACGAAGGTCACTCGGAAAGTTTCCTTATAGGGCCATATATTAATGATATTTTGAAATTTACAATTACATCTCAAAATATTCCCCCTCAGTTTCTATGAACTTTTTCATTCTTCTGAACCATAAATGGAAACAGTGGCGCCACACAGTATCTTTGATAGTACTGAATATAGGTATGAAGTTCGTACCAAAACAGTAGATTTCACATCTTGATTACACAATTTTAACACTGTATCACTTCGGAATATGTATGATAAGACTTTCTCGTGTTAAATTCTAACGTACCTTGTTTACATATTTCGACCTTTTATGGGTCATCCTCAGAACTGGTCGTTGTTGGTCTTGGCGCCTCGGTTTGTTTCCTGTGAAGGTGTGTTCGTGTAGTATAATGTAGAGTCAAAGAGAGTGTGTGTTCTGAAATTGAGTATTGTGTTGAGAATTTCATTCGGGTGTGTTTTCGTGTGTCTTTATATTTCATATTCTAGTGTGTTTAGTTTCTGGCTTTTTGGTTGGATGTGTAGTATTTCCATGTCTGTGTTAATGTCTCTGTGGGTGTGGTTAGCATTTGTGATGTGTTTTGCATATGTGGAGGTGTTTTGTAGTTTTGTAATGGCTGTGATGTGTTCTTTGTAACGTGTTTGAAATGATCTGCCTGACTGTCCTATGTAGTTGTTGCAGGTGTTACTTCTACATAGGACAGACAGGCAGATCATTTCAAACACGTTACAAAGAAGACATCACAGCCATAACAAAATTACAAAACACCTCCACATATGCAGAACACATCACAAAGAGACATCAACACAGACATGGAAATACTACACATCCAACCAAAAAGCCAGAAACTAAACACACTAGAACAATATGAAATATACAGACACACGAAAACACACCCTAACGATATTCTCAACACACAGCTCAATTTCAGAACACACACACTCTTTGACTCTACGTTATACCACACGAACACACCCTCACAGGAAACAAAACAAGAGGCGCCAATACCAACAATGACCAGTTCTGAGGATGACCCATAAAAGGTCGAAACATGTAAATAAGGTACGTTAGAATTTAACACATTCCGGAGTAGATTTCAGTCGAGTACAACGAGGAGTATAGATGTCACCCGCGCCTCGCCCTGCTTCCGCCCGCTACAGTTGATACATAGTATGTTCACATAAACAACGCATAGTAGCATTCTGTGGAGCTGTGTAGAGTCGTGAATAGTTTGAAGAGTATTGTTAATTTATATTAATATTTTACGTTCCGTTACAGTCCAAGTTCAACATCGGAATTACGATACGAACTTCCTAGCTGTCATTACAATATAAATTAAAAATTTTCTTAAAAACAATATTATGGGTTTAATATGTGTATCATGTTTACTGTTATGTTCTATAACATATATTGCACATACTAGTTCAGTATTATTATCGATCTAATTATATTTTATGTCATATGTAGCACTAATATTAGTGCAGTGTTAGTGTGTGTGTATAGCCTATATGGTTAAAAAATAGCTGGACAGACCATTTCAATTTAGTAGCAATCCCACTTAAAGTTATCATGCTTCGTTATTATTATTATTATTATTATTATTATTATTATTATTATTTGCCGAACTAGGTTATACCTTTCGTAGCGTCCTGATGTAAGCAGAGTTTGAACTCTAAAACTCCGGGATATACTAACCGATAACTTTCCCAACTTGTTTGGGAACGAAAATACGCTGTCTGCTGATGAAATACTGACAGAAAGAATGCCAACAATCGATTATTGCATAAAATTGTCCATTGTTGTAGCTGTTTACTCATTTCGTTATGATACAATGCGATAGAATACAATAATGGAATTTCAAGCAGTCAAAATATCGCATTCGCATTCAAATGGGAGGCGGACTACTTTTATCTGCGCCATCCAGTATAATCTCGGCCCTAAACTAATACTGTGTTTCAAACCTGCAGTTGTGTATATGTTTTGGTCTCTTAATGGTAAATTAACGTTCCGCCTAGTAGTACTGTAAACGTAAGTGAATGGTATATAATCTCCGCAGTTTTTGTTATAATATTTCAGTAATGTAAACTTGTGTAATTGGTTCAATCTTACAGATTTTGAATTCAGAAAAGATAACTTTAGATGGCAATCAGTAGGTTTTAAGCAGCTTTCGATTATCCTTTTTCATAAAAATAATTAGAGGATCTAAAGAAATTTGCACCGCCATAGTGGATGGTGGACTGAAAAGAGCTAAATAAACCGTGCGTGAAATACTAATAGGCATAATACGACGAACAATGACAAAGTTATGAATTGTTTAACGTAATCTGCCGTATAGATAAAATATATAAACACCATCTTAGATGCTGATGATGTCCAGATATTTCACAACTGCAGCTTCTTTCAAAGGGGGATATTTACAATAATAACAGAAGAGCTACAATTACTGTATGTATTATTAAACTTAAATTACTACATTATTCAAAGATTGTTGACCAATAGATGTTAAAAAAAAAGAGTTTATTGTCTTTTTTAGTCTTTCAATAACGAAAGAAAATGAAAATTATACCAATCTTTAAATTTATATGTGTTAGCATTTTACAAAGTTCGCCCTCAGAATAACTACTAAATATGACATATCTGCATATGAATATACAGGGTGTTTCAAAAGTGACAGTCTAAAATATTTAGAGATAAGTAAAAACGGTCCCGCGCCGTGGCGTCACGGTCTAAGGCATCCCGCCTAAGACTCGCGTTACGGAATGCGCGCTTGTTCGAGTCCTCATGGGGAAAGAAATTTTCTCATGAAATTTCGGCCAGTGTATGGGACCGCTGCCCATCCAGCATCGTGATGCACTTGGGGAGCTACGATAGGTAGCGAAATCCGGTTGCGAATACCAGCTATAACGGCTGGGGGGATCATCGTGCTAACCACACGATACCTCCATTTTGGTTGGATGATCGTCCACCTCTGCTTCGGCATGTGGGCGTGAGGCCAGCAGCCGGCTGGTCGGTCTAGGCTCTTCACGGGCCGTAGCGCCAAGGATTATTTATTTATAAGTAAAAACGAAAAGAAGCAAAAAAAGTCTAGTAAACATGGGACCGCAAATTAACCGTTTACAAGATAATGCCATTTTCTGCAGGTTGGGGCCCGCTGAATACTAAGTACTAATTCCAGTTTTATTTAATTTGTCAGTCACGAGACAGTGAAATTCGTAATTTTGGCTTCAACATCACGGAAATGTGATTGAACATACGCAAAAGAAACCTTTTTGTTTGAACAACAGTAAAGTTTGTGGATAAAAAAGGTAAAGTACAGAATGAACATGTTAACTGGAGAATTTTACAGCAGGTATTCGAAATACTGACAATGCACTTGAATGCCTCTGTCTAGTCTTCTTCGCAAAGATCCGCGAATGCGCTTGAGCAATCCTGGGTCATTCTTCGTTAGCTGGAAGACATCAACAATTCGATACTGCAATTCTTCAGATGTGGTTATGTCTGCTGTATAAACCAGGCTTCTTGCAT
The DNA here is from genome assembly GCF_040183065.1 of Periplaneta americana. NCBI lineage: Eukaryota > Metazoa > Arthropoda > Insecta > Blattodea > Blattidae > Periplaneta > Periplaneta americana. The sequence goes on along the minus strand of NC_091120.1, from coordinate 181,429,754 downwards.
AATCCCATATACGAAAATTCAAATGATTTAAATTCGGTGACGTAAGTACAGGTCCTCCTCTACCTATCCACCGTTCACCATATCGTCTGTTTAGATATCGCCTCACACTTAGAAGGAAATGGAATGGGAAGAGTGCGACATACGTAAGAAGCATTAATGTTGCCGGTTTATCATATCCAGGAGCTCGGTTCACTGGTCGGCCCCAGACAGCAAAAAAAATGGCATTGTCTCGTAAACTTATTTTGCAGATCCATGTTTACTGGAAATTTTTTGCTTCTCTTTGTTTTTACTTCTCCTCCCTAAATGTTTGACAGTCACTTTTGAAACACTCTGTGTATAGCCGTTACTATTTTTTAAATCTAGATTTAATAAATCATTAACTAATATTTAAGAGTAATATAGGTCCTAAATCCTCTGATTGAGGTTCTGATATGTGCATCTATTATCAAGCAGTACATCTCGCATATGTGTCAGAGGAAGAACAATTATTGTTTGTATAGGCTACATCTGAAGTCTGACTAGTGTAATATGTAGCTAGTCGGCGATGTTTGCAATGGAGGGGGAAAGGAACTGGCCACCCTAGCACATTATCTCCCTGTCTAGTTGCCTCATAAGTGGTGGTTTGTTGGTATCACTTGTGAGGTTCAGACCAGTCCTCGGACAGTTCACTAAACAACAGTAGGTCCTAAAATCGTCCTTCGTGGAACTCTAATATCCACTTTCTTTTTTCACTGATATAACCATCAATCTTCGTCATCTTAGTTCAGTTCTTAAATATGATTTAAATAATTTATAAACCAAGTTTCTTATTCTTATTACATTTTTTTTTCTAGAAGTATCTTGTGATTCCCGTATCAAAGCTTCTGCAAATCCAAGAAAAATTCCTAAGAATTTGTGTCCTGCGTCTTATTTCTTATCTTACTAGTAATAAGTGCATCTTTCGCAGGTACATTATTTTGAAAACTAAATTGATTTTTATAAATTATTTACATTGATTGAGCAGCGTTTTGACTTGGTAAGCTTACCAATGCTGAAGCCCCTGAAGTCATTCCTGTATAATATGCGACCTTGTTCGGAATGAACTCAAGAGTAAATATAATACAATGAATGGAGTTCACCTTCTTTGCCTATTTCAGTGCATGTTAGACGTAACAGTTTCATGGATGTCGGGAACTAGCACTTCCATTCTCGATAACAACTTCTAAGAATTTGGAGTGTCTGTTTTCTTGCGTGTAGTCGTAGCTGGTTGATGAATATGTCCTCAGCTTCCCACGGGAGTAGGTACAAAAAGCAACCTGTAATTTTGAAGGGTGTCGCCTTGATTATTAGCACCCGTTGCCACCTCTATACCAATATGGACATCTATACTGGAGGCCAGCCAAGTTGGCGTTATAACTGAATACTCCTTTCTGCATTGCGAGAATTCCAGTCACTTTGGGTTATTGACTTGTGTCACTGTATCTGCAAGGCACTACCGGTGCTCTCTTAAATTATTATTTCTTTATCTGTGGGCAAATGGTTAATTGCTGCTGTGATTTCTTTAGTTGTTTTACTTTATCCAGTAGATCCAGGCGGTAGCTGGTTACCGTGCTTAGCACTGGATCAGAAGTTCATGAGTTTAAGCCCTGACGATGATGAGGATTTTTAAAAGCGATAAAATTCTTCACATGGCTTGAAGGAAGCAATGAAAACCTGTGAAGTCCATGTAGATGATTTACGACACGTGAAAACCAGTGATGAGCAGAAAATCATTGAGCTTTGATTTTATCACGGTGATTGAAAAATCACGATCACACCTGTGATTAAACAGCTAGTTTCTTGGGAATACCAATTTCAATAAGAATATCATATAATACTTCTCTTTTAACCGAGTCATATGCCTTTTTGAAATCTATGAATAATTATTTTAAGCAGTGACGTTATTAATTGGCTACACTACTCTACTAGTAAAATTACAATAATAACAGAATTTTACGAAATATGACAATGATTTAAAAAATAACAATGTTTCATTCATCTTCTGAGTGATGTGTGAATTATGTCAAAATTACTAATTTTCCGTTTTTTTTTTTCTACATAATATCTCACTTCAGGAATACTGAACAAGATCAAATGGATAATCATTATATTGGGTAGCCAGACGACAAATGTTTAGTTTGTCTATAGCATTAGATTAAATTAATGATTGAATAAATAAATAAATACTGACTTTTAAATTTTTTATCTGTTCTTAAAATGATGAAACACCTTCGTTTACGTCTCCGTATTGTGCTTACACTTGACTTCTGCGAAGTACAAACACGTAACCTCAACATTTTCGCGCCCTCTCCTACCATATGCGAAATATCGAGAGCGTTGAAACATCGCAGTGGGACGCTCTGATGAGTGGGGAAGATTGGACTGTTCAGTGTTCACCTCGACCAAATTCGCAGTTCACTCACTATTTATCACTATTTCACTGTTTAAGATCACCGTGATCAAAAATGAACAAAGTCGGTTAAGGCGCTTGCCTGCCGGTCTGAAGTTGCGCTCGGGCGCGGATTCGATCCCCGCTTGGGCTGATTACTTGGTTGGGGTTTTCCGAGGTTTTCCCCAACCGTAAGGTGAATGCCAGGTAATCTACGGTGAATCCTCGGCCTCATCTCGCTATCACCAACCTCATCGACGCTAAATAACCTCGTAGTTGATACAGCGTCTTTAAATAACCAACTAAAAAAATGAGCAATCACAGGTCGAACAGTGATCACAAAAGAACAGTTTATCTCATCACTAGTAAAAGGTAAATCTTTGCCTGAATGATAGGGCTCCAGGCAAAATTTACCGACTATTTCTCGCACACGTCAAAATTCAGTTATTCTAAAAGCCCGTATGAATGACTTAAGTGCACCCTCTGTCTGTATTATTCTTCAAGGATTTGTCATAAATTACATTAATTCAATCCAGTCCTATGTTGTGCGTTTCTGATACAACGCTATACGATCTGAGCTTAAATCATGCGTTCGAAACAAGCGCACTGATCATTGTACAGTGTACACTGCTCCGTCGATGTAGGGCAAAGCCAATGTTTATCTAGTTACAAGGAAGGCTCACCAAGTGATAATGGATTTTCACAACGATTGTTCCCCCATACGTTTAATTTGAAGTAAGAAATCTCCCTGTAAATTTCTAATCCGGAGAAGGCCTAGCCTTCGAGATATGATTTTTCAAAATAATCGTTTGACACTCATCTCTCCATTGCCATCGTGAAGAAGAAAATGTTTAAGGCCTCAAATGTTTATGCATTACCCTCAAATTCAGCTTATGAAAACCCACCTCTTCAAGTTGTTTCAAGAAGTATACTTTACATCTGTCAGTGATCATAGCATTCTTTTTATAGACTCGTGGACCGAAGTAAACATGATACAATAACTCCAGAAGGTAAAACGGTGAAAGTGTAAACAATTCCAAAGCACACAGCTCCGATTGTTCAGCCTCCTAACGTTTATCGCTTTAGGCCTTGGAAAAATTTCTGATAGTGTTTTGTTACCTGGAACGAATCTTATCAGTCTAGTATATACAGTCACGAAGCTCAATACGTAGGAAATATGCATCCATAGATAGTTGCTAACCAGTAGGTTCGCTACTATCGCCTCATCACAGACAATGCGAAATAGCACCGGCACAGTCTATTGTTCCTAGTATCTCCAACAACTCAAGCTTCGTGACTGTATATACTAGGCTGTGATAGTATATTGAATCAGAAATATGTGATAAAATTGCAGTCCTTAACACACAATCAGTTTTTCACCTCCTAGATATATGAATATGTTTACATATGGGTGACAAAGCCGGATACCTTGGCAATAAACCTGATAAATTCGACACTCCTGTAGAATTCTGTTTTCACGTTGATATACTGAATTGCTCTAAAGCTGGCTGTGAGAAACTTATTTTTCTGAAATGTTCGTGGTGAAAAGTTCCACTGTGTTTTGAGCATTTTTACAACGATTTCCACTACTGTCATCAGTGTAGTAAGTAATTTCAGATATACTTACATTTCCTTATCATTTCTTCATAGATAATTTTATAATAGTAAATTTCATTTGTCACTTTCATAACATTATTTTAAGTACATTTTGACAGTACAGTATGCAGTTAGAGATTTATTGCACGATATGTCTACCACATAGCACTGTTTGCATTTGCTGTAGTAACTCCGGATTCAAGAATTTGAAAAAAAATATATATATATATTTCGAAAACTAGACCCTTTCCGGATGTAGAGATTTATAGGGAAGTTTCTTATTTCAAATGGAACGTACAGGGGAAAAATGGTTGTAAAAACCCATTATCTCTTGGTGAGCCTTCCTTATAACATGCGGAGCAAGTCCCCTGCAATAGGTAAGTATCATGTTTAGGTAGAGAATAAAATTCAAGAAATATTATGGATAGTAAAAAATCGATTATAGGGAAATGGGTATTTAAGAGTTGTTAATTCATTTTAGAAAGTGAATCATACTAATTAACTTTATTTCCTAGAATATATTTATCTACAAAATACAATAATAAATGAATGAATGTATGAATGAATTGTTTAATTAATTAACAAATAAATAAATATTAGTTAAACTTTCCAGCAGTATCATCAATATTTGCGCCGTTTTCAAGGCATTGAATAATAATAATTTACTTTGTGAGAAATACTCTGACGTGAACGTGTTTATGACATGATGCCTTACCGGTATGCGGGGGTTTGCATTCTCGTCACAACAACAGACCACGTTGCTGCTTTCTTTAGACTCAAACGCATTCTACTAAATCGGCGGAGCAGTGTATTGCTAAACGTGTTTGAGATATAATAGAGGTACGGTCTGAGATAACTAAATTGCTAAGTTTTCGTTAATTTTTGCATTTAATGTTTGACATTAATGGTAATGAGGAATGATAACGAAATTGAAAATGTGGACAGTGTTATTGACAATGATGGCAATAATTATAGCTCGCGCAAGGAACGATTACCGAAAAGCAATGATGGCGTTGCTGTCTGTTTTGACGTGTGTATGTAGGCACGCTGAGAGGGCGAGAGGTACGGACCGATGGAAGTACTGTCTCTTCCAAGAAGATGAACATATGAGGACATCGCTGTGGAAATAAAGAACGTAGGAAGAGAAAAATTCGAAGCTAATTAAACGCGCAACATATGTTTACGAATGAAATAATGATACCGTGCGATACAAGACACGTATTCACATTCAATGGAACAAACTAAAGTCGTAATGTAACTATCACAACGCAAGACTGATTCTATCGATGTCATTTCTCTTTCGACTGTACTCTTGAATATTATTCAAGCTATCTCGTGACCTTTCCTGTCGCCCTCTCTTCCTTATCGCATCGTTTCATTCGCATTTCTTCCATCGGTATTCCCTGCTTGCGAGACCTATACATAAACGTTGATGAAAGACGATAACGAAATTGAAAATGTGGACAATAATATTGATAATATTGACAATGGCGACATAAACGTTAATGAGAAATAATAGCGAAATTGCAAATATTAACGATATTGACAATGATGACATCAGCGTTAATGAGGAATAGCAATGAGATCGTGGCGATGACTTCAACCGATGACAATGATGTTTATTTGTAGGCCTACATCACGTCAGTGAAATGGTGAATTGTAATATGAACTACTTTTTACTTTTTTTTTTTTTCAATATTATTTATTTATTTTTCTATTCAAGATGAGATGCCTGATTTTGTACGATAGAATTTCTTTTCGTTAGTAAATGAATTATGAACTTGTTTCGTAGGGAAATTGACTGAAATATTCGACTCTTAAACCCTTTTTATGATCAGTCTATAAAAGGGGTGGAACAATTCCATGAGTAAATTTATACAAAATTTATTGTCGTGTTATCTTTTACTTCCATTTTATGGACTACATGGAAATATTCCCACTCGTCTGCTTGGCTGAGCTTCAGCGTTCGCTGTTTTAATCAGAATGGCAGAGGGTTAGTATATACGAAAATGCGACATAAGTTTTGTTCATCGTAAATTTCAGTCTTCTTTCTTCGCAGTGAATCGTAAAGTACTTGTATAAGCTGTACAACATTGTATGAGACTCCAAAGATGGAAATTATTATAGAATGTACCATAGACAACGCTGTTATAAAATTGTGTGACGAGGCTTTTTGTTTGATTTTCTGTTTTAAAATCAAATGTTTCTTGCCTGTGTATTTACCTCCAACCACTTTAATCAATTTAAATTTCTATTATAATAATATAAACAATGTTCAATTTGTCAATCATATGACATCACTATTTTATGGTTTATTATCACGCGTTAATACATGTTAATTACTGAATAATATGTATGAACGTTTTCGCTTTTTTTCGACGTCATCAGACACATTCATTTGGCGATATCTAATTATGCTAAGTTACAATGTTATGAAATTTGTGTTCCATCCTTGTTTCATTATAATCTATCTACAATTAATAAGTATATACATCGTTATAGTATTAATTCATGAACTTCATGTATATGTTTTTATATAAAGTGGTATCATTATTTAATTTCATTAACAAAATTATTTACAAATAGTTACCGTTATCATGTTAATATATCATACTAGTGTTTGAGATCATATGTATACCGGTACATAGAACTCACGTTACATTTAATGTATGGCTAACGTTTACATTTGTATATGTCTTTTATAAACGATTTACAACTATTTGTCATTTATGCACGTGAAAGACAACGACATAATTATTTGTACGTATATGTCGTGATATGTGTTGATTATAAAAATATGGAGAAATTGAGGTTATCTGATTATTTTTTATCGCTTTAAAATTGATCCTTTTTATTGTATATAATATGGTGGGAAAATTATTTGGCTAAACTAGCGTTGAGGTTGTTTCCTTCGTACTTAGCTTATACACCGTGCATATACGAATCTATGACAAGTCAGGTGTGGTTAGTTTAAGGTTTTATTATGCCTGGACATGTACGATCAAGGCTAAACTAGTGCTGAGGTAGTTCGCTTCGTACTCCGCGTATACACCTTGCATATAGGCTACGAATCTGTGGCAGGTTAGGTTTGGTTAGTTCAGGCTTTGTTATGCCTTCCATATATGATCAACTGCATCTCCACAAAACGTTCCTTATAAATACAACGATTTTCACTTCCTGAACTACTCCAGTGCTAGTTTTACCATCTTATTATAAACTAGCCGTACCCGTGCGCTCCGCTGCACCCGTTAGAAATAAATATAAAGTAATTACATAATTAAAATAGGACATTTGATCCAAGGAACATTCGTGTTTGATACAAGGATAAATCGTTTAATATGTTACTTAATTTAAATTGCATTCAAATAATTAAAATTAGATCATTTTGGTCCAGAGACACTCATTTGGTGCAATGACAATTCCTTTAACATGTTTCTTAATTTTTATTACATGCAACCATAGTTTAATGAAGATTGACATCATTTAGATTTAATGTGTATATTTTATTTTATTTGTTATAGGTTTCCATTGAATTGTGGTAATAACTTAATTTTAACCCTTGTTTTCTACGTAGGCCTATTCAATAATTGGCGCTTGGCCCACTATGGTTCTGAACCCTTCAAATAACTTAAATTATATTATATATTATATTATATTATATTATATTATATTATATTATATTATATTATATTATATTATATTATATTATATATTATATTATATTATATTATATTATATTATATTATATTATATTATATTATATTATATTATATTATATTATATCAGAAGTTACTGTAATAACATTATAGCATTATGTTCATCTAGAGAAACTACACTTTCCAATGGTGAAATAATAATTAATTATACAAATCGGTTACGTTAGCTTCCGATATTACTTCATACGAACACAGAAACATTCTCTGTAGGCTATCTTTCATAGCTTTCGATTGTTGCTGTCCAAGGCCCCTTATAGACGAAGTCATTTGTTTTTTAATTCATTACACGGCCTTAGATGGCAGTTATTTTAATTTTAAAACTCATTTATCTCATTAAATATCAGTCCTATCAAACTTTTTCAACGAATAAAACTTATCGCAAATTATTTTTAAAGAAACTTTTGTTATGTAACATTTTTCACAAAAATCAATAATAAGCGAGATATTTCGATTTATTTAATTCAGGCCCCCTTATAACCCCCCTTTTAAATAATGTATTTCGAATGCCATATAGCCTAAAATCTAAGTTACAACGAACTTAATTTATATTCCAATTTTCATCGAAATCCGTTCAGCCATTATCGCGTGAAAAGGTAACAAACATACAGACAGGCAGACAGACAGACATACAAACAAAAATTTCAAAAAAGCGATTTTCGGTTTCAGGGTAGTTAATTATACATGTTAGGACCAATTATTTTTGGAAAATCGAAAATTACCAGAAAAATTTCGGCTACAGATTTATCATTAGTATAGATGATTTATAAACGATTTAAATAACACTACTATTGGTTACTAGTACTTATTTATGTATAATCCTGTCTCAACAACTGTTTTGTTTTGTAATTATTTTCCCATTTTTTTTTCTTTCCTGGATAATATTTTTTACTACATTTTCTCCAACTTCTCTTATTTCCCTCATTCCAAATCTAATCTGTGACTTTGAAAAATGCATACCAGGGTAGTTAATTATATATGTTAGGACCAATTATTTTTGGAAAATCGAAAATTACCAGAAAAATTTTGGCTACAGATTTATTATTGGTATAGATGATTTATAAACGATTTAAATAAGACTACCATTGGTTACTAGTACTTATTTATGTATAATCCTGTCTCAACAACTGTTTTGTTTTGTAATTATTTTCCCATTTTTTTCTTTCCTGGATAATATTTTTTACTGCATTTTCTCCAACTTCTCTTATTTCCCTCATTCCAAATCTAATCTGTGACTTTGAAAAATGCATACCATGGACAGGTCTTTAACTGTTAACCCAGCTTTCTCATGTTACGCCTCTTTCTTTCCTCATATGACCCACATATCTAGATACCAGCGTATGTACTTATTAATAAATCATTGATAGATTGTTATAAAAGTATTACGTATCTAAAACGGGAATTCATTTGCGGGTGTTAAGATTATCACCATCTATCATTCACCCTACACGTAGTATTACACATTACAAGAAAATGCAACGCGTGTCGCGCATTTAATTCCAGCAAACAAAAGTTCTGGGGTGCGCAATGGTCCTCATTGTCAACGCTAATAACGCGGCAACCAAGCATTTCCGGACCCATGTTGATATAACCTTTTTTTTCTTCTCTACATATACGCTACCTGAAGTATTTCCCACCATTTTATATACAACCTGTATGAGTTAAAATGTCAAATTCTTAGTTTTATTATTAGGGTAACCAAGGGTAAATGGGGTCAAAAAGTAACAAATCCTTAATTTTATTGTTAATTTCATAATATATTACACTCATAACATATCATTAGTTACAGCCACATGTAAGTACTACTTCCCCAAAAATGTTTCTTTTTTACTCTAAACTAACTGCCTGTACATGAACTGAAATATTTCACTGCAGTGACCCTTTTTACCCATCTGTATAAGGATAAGTGGGGTCAGTGTTCAGGGCAAATCGGGCCACAATTTCCCCCCCCCCCCTATATACCTTCACGGAACGTTAAAATCAATATTGAATTGATTTAATTTAACACTTTACACCTTCCACAAACAAACACTGTTTTCTTTTTTGCACCAACGAACTGTGTTGCAGCGTAGTCCAAAACCACATCGTACATGCATACAGTTTCAAAATTCTAGACACAAGTTCATTTTCTTGTTCTGGAGTAAACGTAGCTTGACGGCCTTTACTTTTCAAGTGGTTGGCCTGGCCACTTTGAAGACGTCGTTGCAGACATGAATGAGGAATTCCTAACAACTCAGCAGCATGGCTTCTTTCCTCGCGAAATGCTTTAATAACCTTCTGCATGTCGTTCTCAGTCCACGAATTTGACGTTTTCCTCTTACATTTAATCATCTGTCACAAAGAATTGAAAATAAATACTTAATTTGAGTGGACTGATTTGAAACTTGTTGACCCTATTTGTCCGATATTACTGACCCTATTTAATCCAAATTTAGAATTTTTTTTGCGCTAGAGGTTGGTAGTACTGAATACTGCTTCGACGAAGGCGTTAATAGCCATAATCTCTTCTAAAAAACTTAAACTTAATGTTGAAAGTTAATCGCACAAATTCTCTGCAATAGTTGTTGTAAAATAATAAAGGAACCCTAAAACATTATTTAAAATGTATCAAATACTCTTAACTCACCTTTATATTCTCTCTATTCTTTTATTGTCAACACAAAGAATACACACACCAGCTAGCATCAATGGCACTCAACGTGTACAGGAAGTTCTCTTCCTGAGCGGTATATGGTAGCACTTGCTTGAACTGATTTACGCTTGAATATGGAGACAGGGTTTTGAAATTAACCCGATTTAACCTCTGACCCGATTTAGACTGAGTTACCCTATGCTACCACAAACCACTTAAACCAGGGACCGTCAAGTGACTACACTCTCGTGCGTACGTACAAACCCTCAAGCCCTGACGTACGGCTGCGGGCAAGGGTAGCTGCTGCCACAGTGGCGGAGCTAAGAACTTGTATGTGAACCAAATTTGTGATAAGAATGTAAATTAATTTCAGCTTTTAATTGAAGCACGCTTTCACTGTTAATTGCACTATACTGAAAAACAGTACTCTATACAATTTTGTACAGTTAACTATATACGAAATAAATTTTTGCATGTTTGCACAATAATGAAACAAAACAAAATATACACTTTTATACAGATTAATATACTGTTTGTCTTCTTCTCATTGCTATACAATTCAATTAACAAAATAAAACAACAGTACAAACGTTGTCATTCAAATATAATTCTCTAATAATAGTACTTTTTCTTAAACATAAGAGATCCGCTGCGATTTTTGCAGTTTTCTGTTAGTAAGCAGCTATTTAATTCTCGGAGCTATTGTTTTAGTACCACCCAATCGCAAACATGCTTTCAATTGTTCATCACTTAGTTGTTTCTGTGACGTAACTTTGTAAACTTCATTAAACAAAACAGTGTTTCGCATACGTAGGTTGTCCCGAACATTTACAACGTTCTTGCAGCAAGATTGTACTGTTTAGGAAACCTTTCTCGTGGAAAAGAAGTATAGAAATGGTTAATACTTTTTGTTTTGATACTTATCCTTTAGCTCAATATCGCTTTGTAAATCAAGTATTTCTAATTGTAGTTCAGCAGGAATATCCAGGACACTCACTGAAAAAGATATTGCAAATATCTTAAATTGTTGTTCAAGATCTCTAATATCCTCAAATCTACGTTCGAAACTTCGCACAATTGTTGCATTATTCTTATATATTCTTTCATGTCCAAGGCTTCTAACAGGTTTCCCATGTACATCCATAAATAAGGCAGTTTCATTTCTAAGTGCGAGAAAACGTTCCAGAATTTTTCGACTTCACCACCTTACCTCGGTATGGTAGAGTAAATCCCCATACTGTTAATATCATCAAGCAGTGCCCTGAAGTCCCTGTGATTGAGTCCTTTAGACCTTATGAAATTAATTGTTCGCATAACAACATCCATTACATTGCTAAGGTTCATGTTTTAGCACGTACATATTCCTGGTGCAAAATGCAGTGCACCGGTGCGACCTCGATAGGTTCCACCACTGATAGACTGCAGTGTACAAGTGTACTGCCCGCAGTGGCAGCCGTAAGCAGGCCTATACGCCCTCTCGCGATCTTGACTCGACTTGGCGGAGCCTGACTTAAACATTCAACTATAGGCATTCTTAGCATCTCATGCCATCTTTTTTAATAAGAAAGCAACATTTCATGTAACAATTGTCATTTCTGATGCCCGTTGATAAATCCAATTATTTTTTCTGTGTCTGCTTAGAAATACAGTTCATCTTCTGCGTCTTTCTTTATTTGGCTTGTGGCCGTTCAAGTCTTATTTTCGTTCACAAAAAGAAGTGATAGCTTCGTCCTACTCAGGATTCCACGCACTTGAAACTACTGTTCTCCAACCAGGAGATTAACCGTCAAAGGAATGTGCTTACTATTGCGTCATCTATTGGAGCGTCCACACCTGTGGAGTAACGATCAGCGCGTCTGGCCGCGAAACCAGGTGGCCCGGGTTCGAATCCCGGTCGGGGCAAGTTACCTGGTTGAGGTTTTTCCGGGGTTTTCCCTCAACCCAATATGAGCAAATGCTGGGTAACTTTCGGTGTTGGACCCCGGACCCATTTCACCGGCATTATCACCTTCATTTCATTCAGACGCTAAATAACGTAGATGTTGATACAGCGTCGTAAAATAATCCAATAAAATAAAAAAATAAATAAAATCTATTGGAGCGAAGTAGATGGATAATATTACCGTTATAACGTCAGTTTAAAAAACATGCGCTCTACTGCATATGTTATTTCCTGTATGGAGGGATTAAAACACCAGGAAATTAACCGTGATCTAATTTTGTAACTAAGGTAGTACAAATATGTATGTAGTGTTATAGTTTGTGCTTTGAGAGTTGGCCAATGGAGATGCGTGTACCCACGTGTGTGACCTTACGACATCTTATGACATTCACCCATAGCATCACCCCGCTGCGTCTCATTCCCCTGAGACTTTCTCCTGGTTGGAGTACAGTATGTATAGGTCTCGCAAGCAGGATTACCGACGGAAGGAATGCGAATCAAACACTGCTATAAGGAAGAGCGGGCGAGAGGAAAGGTCACCAGATAACTTGAATGATATTCAAGAGTACAGTCGGAAGAGAAATGACATCGATACAATCAGTCTTGGCTGTGATAATTACATTACGACTTTAGTTTCTTCCACTGCATGTGAATGCATGTCTTGTGTCGTACGGTATTATTGTTTCATTCGTAAACATATGTTGCGCGTTTAATTAGCTTCGAATTTTTCTCTTGCTACGTTAGTTCCACAGCGATGTCCTCATTTGTTCATCTTCTTGGAAGAGACAGTACTTCCATCGGCCCTCACCTCTCCTCCCTCGGTGTGCCTACATACACACGTCAAAACAGACAGCAACGCCACCATTGGTTTTCGGTAATCGTTTCTTGCGCGAGCTATACTGACAGAAGATTACAAATGAGCGGCTTCGTGTTGACAGTACTTGTAAATATCTGAGCTGCAGTAATAATCATCCAAGGCTAAATACTTGCGACGAGACGGCTCCCAGTTTAGGAAGCTGTCAGGTCTCATCATGTCAATAACGAAGTCATTTGTAACGCGGAATTCTGGTGCAATTACGAATAATTTCCAATCGTGGTAAAAAGGACTTCTGTATAACTCACATACTTCCGGCTATAAAATTACTGACAGAGAAATTAAAGTTTATATTTCTTATTTAGTGAATTTCCGTGTATTCTTTTTTTTCCTTGCCCTGGTTTCACTAGATGACCTTCCGCTGTTCAACATGCTCTTTTAATTCTGAATCAGACGGCCACACCAAATGTCTTCCTTCATGTGGTCTCGGTGACCTCTTAATTAATTACAATTTATTTTTTCCTAATTCTCCACAATGCCATCGTTCTCCTTCATACCCACAGAGATTTTTCACAGATAGGTGTCAGGCCTATAGTTGGATGGTATATGGGAATTAATGGCGAGTGATTATTTAGGAATGGTGAATGAAACGAGTCGTGGCATTTTGATATATTATCCCAAATTTCTCCTGGAGGTATATGGAAACCATGAAAATCAAAGCGAAGATATTCGGTCACTCGAATCAAACTCCGAACCTTCAGAATACAAGGCGATGACTACTTCACTATGAACAGGAAATCATAGTAATATAATTATTTCGGAATATGTATGGTAAGACTTTCCTGTGTTATACAACGTACCTCGTTTACATGTTTCGACCTATTTATGGGTCATCTTCAGAATTGGTCGTTGTTCGTTTTGGCGCCACTTGTTCTTTTCCTGTGAGGGTGTGTTCCTGTGTATAGTGTAGAGTCAAAGAGTGTGTGTGTTTTGAAGTTGAGTTGTGTGTTGAGAATTTCGTTGGGATGTGTTTGTGTGTGTGTGTGTGTATATTTCATATTGTTTTAGTGTGTTAGTTTCTTTGTAACGTGTTTGAAACGATCTGCCTGACTGTCCTATGTAGAAGTTGTTGCAGGTGTTACATTTGAGTTTGTATACGCACACACATTACAGCTATAACAAAATTACAAAACACTTCCACATATGCAGAACACATCACAAATGCTAACCACACCCACAGAGACATCAACACAGACATGGAAATACTACACATCCAACCAAAAATCCAGAAACTAAACACACTAGAACAATATGAAATATACAGACACACAAAAACACACCCCAACGAAATTCTCAACACACAACTCAACTTCAACACACACACACACTCTTTGACTGTACACTATACCACAGGAACACACCACCACAGGAAACAGAACAAATGGCGCCAAGACCAACAACGACCAGTTTTGAAGATGACCCATAAATAGGTCGAAACATGTAAACGAGATACGTTGAAATTTAACACAGGAAAGTCTTACCATACATATTCCGAAGTGATACAGTGTTAAAAGTTGTGTAATCAAGATGTAGAATATAATTATTTATATACTTACTTGTTCACTTATTTATTTATTTGTTTAATTATTTACTTATTTACTTTATTTAATTATTTATCTACTTATTTATTAATTTATTCATTCATTTATGCAGTTATCTGTCTGTCCGTCCGTCCATCCACCCATCTGTCTGCCTGTCTCTGTCGGTCCGTCCGTCCGTCCTTGTGTCCATCATATAATAATAGTTATTTATTCAGTAAAATGTTGCAGCTTTTAAGAAGGAAAAGAAAAATATTACTAATCTACGTCTTCATTTATGTAGAAATATTATATTGAAACTCTGATAAAATAGGTAAATACCCAATTTCTTTCTGTATAATTATACTTACTTACTGGCTTTTAAGAAACCCGGAGGTTCATTGCCGCCCTCACATAAGCCCGCCATTGGTCTCTATCCTGAGCAAGATTAACCCAGTCTCTATCATCATATCCCACCTCCCTCAAATCCATTTTAATATTATCCTCCCATCTACGTCTCGGCCTCCCCAAAGGTCTCTTTTCCTCCGCCCTCCCAACTAACACTCTGTATACATTTCTGGATTTAGCTATACGTGCTACATGCCCTGCCCATTTCAAACGTCTGGATTTAATGTTCCTAATCATGTCTGGTGAAGAATTCTGTATAATAATGGTTTATTTATTTACTTGTGCGTTCTATGTAATTTGTGTACTTAATTTATAGGCCTAATATCGCTAACAAAGGTGCAAAATCTCGTAGTGTAATTCAATAGAATTATATTTAATTTTGCTTGATATATGAAGAAAAGTATGATTTGTAAAATTATCTCAGAATCATTTCACATCATTTTATGGATCATACTTTTGTTCATAGGCTATGTTGAGAAAAATTTACACACAACAGTTTTGTTGCATTCCTGAATATTTTGGTTCTCAGAACTTAGAAGTTTTGCAGTTTTGCCAGCGATATAAATAGTGGTGAAGTATAACATTTGAATTGCTTTATTAAGTATTAGAATTTTCATTAATTATGTTCTTAATAAATTAATTTCAATCGGGGCCAAAAGGCACAATACTTGTAATGATGTCATTATTCGTTACTTTGTTTCGATGTTGGTGTACCAGTATGCTAATTTGTTGCTGTCTTGACAGTAGCATTGTTGCTGTCGTGGAGTCATCATTTCCGTTGTGTTGGTTTGTCTCAGGACAGGATGCGTTACACGGGGCAAGACTTGTCATCTCTGTGAAGCCTCCCCTGTCACCTATTAAACAAATTAACCGGTTTCCGTGGCATGTCCTGGGACAGCAGGCATCATGATTGCTGCGTTCCCCTTCAGGCATTCCAACTCTCTGTCCAGGAATCTACAACAGTCTGTCTTGTCCCTCTCTGCGTACTTTATGTCCAGACGCTGGAGCAATATGGGTTTTAATTCTGGACTGTAGTAATAGGCTACGATGTTACCTTAATTCAGATATTTATTTGGAAATCTGACTTCGAAAGTACGAAGCTATGAGTATAAAATACCGCCTCACTCACATGTTCAAATTAACTTAGGAGTAAAATAATAGTACATTATGCAACGAGCCTATAATGTTAGTAATTAAGACGCGAGTATGTCTGTTTATGAAACGAGCGCAAGCGAGTTTCATAATTTTCATACGAGCGTCTTAATTACCATTATAGGCAAGTTTCATACGACTTTTTATGCTCGACCATATTTCTAACTTGAAATTATGAATAAGTTTTCATATTATGGTTATGTAAGTCACGAACGGAACTGACCTGAATTTTGAGATGTGCGCAGACGCGAAAGTATTGATTTTTTCCGTGGCACAATATCATTGACCTTGATATAACATAGAGAACATTAGTCTTGATATAACCTGGAAATTGATTTAGAATTGAAAAACGAGATGATAAATTGAATTTATTTGAATATTATTTACAATTAACGCTAATTATTATAGTAACAGAACATAACCTTCTGCGACAGTATTGGATTTCCAGCCTCCGTAACATTTCCCTAGTTGTCTTTCGATTGCATATCCGAGAATAATCGAAAACCTGAACTTTAATCAATAGGTGTACTTTAATGACATGCATTAAAGGACTGCTACCAGGTGTATAATTACTATATTTCGGCATGGTCGAGCATAAAAAATTAAAAAGCTGTCGACTTCCGTTGATGCATTATTAGAAATGTGAATATTGTTATCCCTGAGAGAAAATCCAATATGAGGGTTACCAAAATGACACAGCCTACTATTTAGATCATTATAAAGGATAATAATCAAAATACGCTAAGAATAATTAATATTTATAAATAAAAGATTAAATAACAATACCAGTAACTAGTTTTAACATGTACTTCTATGCGAATATGGCAGCTAGCCTCATATAAACATATATTAATTTTCCATTTAAATCGGGTTGTACAAATGATTATGCAGAATAAGCAACGAATCACATATAATTTGACGACCAATGTCTTGTAGAACATTAAGTTTGAGTTCATATCCTTTTAACGCATTCACTGTAAATTTTGCGATTGTACCTCGAGCACCTGAAGAGAGACCAAAGACTTCCCAGTTATTAATACTATATTTCTTCTTCATATAATCACAACATGGTTCATAATGCTGTTTATTTTCTTTATCAACCTGTAGAATTTGATCTGTAGACTTTTCAAAACTTATTATGGGATCTAAAATGTAACCCTTATATTTCGTAACTTTGAATTGAAACAAACAACATTATAAATGTTTAAATGAGACAAAAACACAAAACAGAACAGTATCTTAGTTATCAAAATGTTCTGGTTCTATTATATGATATTACCTATGGTTATGTAAATAGAAAAAAAAATAATCTCAAATAAATTTGCATTTCTAAGAAATATAAAACATAACGTTAATATCTTTTTACTTGAGATTGCACACTTGATCTCAAACATATGAAAAGAAAATTCCTAGCCTTTTAGTAAGGGCCTAGTAATTAAATAAAGACTGGGGAACGGATTATTATACACTGGAAGGTAGAGATGAAGTTTCAAATAGGCTACTTGATTGTTAATACATATATAACAGTTGCCGAAGTAAATAAAAGTTCAGTCAGGTATAAACAACTGTGGTGATTCAAGGCTGCTTGACGTTCGGGACTTCGGGAGTGATCAATCTCGACGTCTCGGAATACTCAACAAGCAGTCTTTACGTCAACGACACGACGTATACAACATTGTCGTGCGGGTTTTCGGCTTTGCGGGCGTTGATAGTCTTGCTTTCTCGATCGTTGTTCATCTCTAGTGTGAATCCTTGTTGCTGTCCTCAAAATGCATAGTTTGGTATCCCTTTTCATTCTCGAACTTCCTGCAAATCGTTTCTCCGCATCCTGTGTATCAGAAATACAGACTTACAAGTGAAAAGAAAGTAGGACCTACTCTGGGTACCTATAGAGCCAGTTCACAATATAAAATAAATATAAATGTACTATATTCTAATACAGAGAAACAAAACTATTAATAAACGGGATATTTTCGTACAAAAGTATGAAAGGAACAGCGGAAACTCTTAATAGTCGTGAATGCAGGATGAAGCTACGATAAAATGGAACAGTAAATAAAATTTCACTCAATTGGTGCATTTGTTACTTTTATTTCGGTCTTTTAAAATGTATTTTGACTATTAAATAGAGACAGTTGCCACTGTTTCTGTTTTAAACCTGCTGTAAAGAATTATGCAACCTTACGTACAATTCAGTTCCTTTGTAAAAGATCCTGAATCACAATTGCAAGAAGTAGAAGTGTTGCAAGCTGTGTGTTACGTCATTCTAATGTAATTGTCAATATTCCGTAGACCTTGTACTCTGTGGGATGGATGCTTCATTACTGCCGCCGCGTAAAATTCATAATGACATCATTGAGAATGAAATGAAGGGGTCAGACTTTCTAAAAATATCTATCTTTATTTCTAAGGTTAATTTAGGGTAATTGTTTCTCGTACTTTAATTTCATTGTAACAATGACAGTACTGTCCCATGCATTGCCTAGGAAACCGTGATATGAATGTCTATGTACTCCCATAATGTTAATTACAGTTGTCTTGTAAGAAACTGTGGGTTATAATGAGTTTGATGTTTATATTTCATTTTTCAGGTTAGAGCTCAGATCGCCATTGATAACATCGGCCTTGAGAGTGATTACTGGTCGTCTCTATGAATAAAGATGTCGTCAAAGGACAACCTATTGAAGCAGTTAGAACGACACAGCTCAGAAAGCCTTTCTTTCCATCAGCAGATCCCCACGGAGAAAATGAATAACTCTTCTGTAACGCTGGGTCACATAATAGACGACTCTAATGATTTGATTAAAGGTTTAAGTCAAGGCGTAGTGCTTCAGAATGGAACTGTTAACAATACAGAGAATTACGGCTCAGAAAACATCATGAGGACTATCAGTTCGGCCAGCAGCGTACCTCCCGAGAGTTTAAAGAGCAAGATGGATTCAGACCTCGACAAAGAACTGTCTAAATCAATGGATGCTCCTGGAACATCAGACAAGATAAATATTTTTGACCCAACAGATGATCTGTTGAACACCCTCAGTAAACTGAGGGGTTCATCCGATGTTCTAAGTGATCCATCTGATAAAATTCTGGCCGAATCAATCTCGCGCGCGGATTTGCTGGACAATTCCTTAGACATACTCCACGCTACGGAATCCAGTGTGCTCAAAGTGACGGATCCATTGAACCACTCACTGTCCTCAGATGACTCAATTATAGAATCCGATCAAATATATTCCTTTAACAAGACACCTCACTCACCTTCAAATTATCTTTCCCATTCCAGAAATTTGTCACAAACAACATCTCAGTTAACTAACTTGAAGGAAAGTGCCAGCACCATTGATTCTAAAATCGGTGGGGCTACAAATTTGACGAAATCATCTGGTCTGGGGAATTTGGAAACATCCGGCAACGACTCCAAGGATTCAACTCAAAACAGCCTTAATACGACCATCACTTATGAGGAAAACAACCCCTCCACTATGACAAACGTCTTACATCCAGACTCGGAACTGGATTTGCCTACCTATTCAGATACGCCATACCCAGATTGGAAGCTGGACCGTCGGGAATCTGGTCACCTCTTCTGGCGTAGAGACTCATCCACGCTGAACGGCGTTGATCCTGGCAGTCGCGTGAAATTTCGTTACGATATTGAAGTATGCGAGTTCGAGACTCGAAGTAGTGAAGCTGAAGACTTGCTGGAAGAAGATGAGAGCGAAGACGATAATGAAGTTGAACCTGATGACGAGGATTTTCCAATACTTACTAAGAAAGAAGCGCATACTGATTTGTTGCGTGGAGTTGCCAGATCCGAGCAATCAGTCTCGATGCAGTCGCGTGTAATTGCTTGTGCTGTGGTCATCGTTGCAATTACTTTGGTTATCGTGTACAGATGGTTTATAGGTTCCACGTCTGTTGGTGAATAAAAGAAAGTTACCATGGAAACTTGTGCGAAGCGTTGTTATTTGTTGCTTCTATATACAGTACTTTTATTGTGATACAGACGAGTATTTTATTTTTGTGAAAGTGACAGTTGGATTTCAAGTGCCCTTGATAATTTCTTGTGATTATTTTTTAACTAATGTACCTTGTTATGCGAATATAAATAATTTGTAAGGAAAGTTTTCAGACCAGTTGTTCGTGCTTGCTGATCCTTACGTCTTACAGCCTATAGGTCATAGGCATAAACTGATGGTAGTAACAGAAGTTTTTGTTACAAACGAAAAACGCGAAAGGTGTTCATAGCAGTAACATATACAGGGTGTTTCCGGTCTGGTGTTACAAGCTTTCAGGGATGATGGGGAAGGGCACATGTATGAATTTGAGATAAGGAACCATGGTCCGGAAATGACTGAGTCGAAAGTTATAAGCAAAAATAGTTGTGCGGAAATGGAATTGTAATTTCTTAACACGTGCCCTCCTTCCCTTAACCTTCGGAACAGTCGTGGAAAATTGGTATGGGCCGGATGTCTCCTACGTGGGTACTTGTGCGATACAATCTGTGAGCTTGTCTACTGTTCCCATTGGCTCATCCGTATTCGAAAATCAGGTCTGGTTATTCCGCTCTCGTGTCCCTTCATTTCACTAGGACTAATCGACCAACACTGCAACTTGTACACATACACCGCTGTCTACATACGTGCATATCAGGACCGACCATGTCCGTTACACATTACGCTATCTGCATTGTTTTAGTGTAGTTTCCTGTCCCCACCCCTCAGACAGCGCACTGAATGGAATACTGTAAGTAAATAACGTAAACAACATCAGATGAATACAGTATGTGTAAGGTGTACAGATAAATATACATATAAGGTGTACAGAGGAATAAAATTATTTCATTTCCAAAGAACTATTTTTGCTTGTAACTTTCGACTCGGACATTTCCGGACCAGGGTTCCTTATCTCAAATTGATACATGTGCCCTTCGCCATCATCCCTGAAAGTTTGTAACACCACCTCGAAAACACTCTGTATATATTAAATGTGTTTGACATAGTTTTGAACTGGTCTTTCAATGGCGGCTCGTGAAGAGTGAAATTGGAGGGTCGCATAATATTGGGTCGTAAAAAAGCACATAAACGAAGAAAACCCCATGCAAGACATTCTATAAGCAGAAAATAACACAAAAATATCCTAATACACGTACTCAAAAACTTAATGCTTGTATATCAGATGAACTAGCCTTTCTTTAGCTGTAGTAAATTCTTCGATAACCTTCTTGTTGAATTCAGAAATGTCACGAATCACTTTTTTCTCCAGAGAGAGCACAGCTAAAGGCTGGTTCACAATAAACAGGGAACGGGAACGACAACGAGAACGGAAATAATGTTAAAATAAAAGTATATTTAAATGTGAGCATTCACAATAGTTAATATTTGAATACATTTATTTGAACAATAGGCCTATATATATATATATATATATATATATATATATATATATATATATATGGCACTTATTCAATAATAGTACTAATTTAAATTTCAATCTAACAACGTGAACTAAATGAATTGCAGTTTTGGTCTGCTTTTGTGTTATAAGCGTAAAGTCATTAGTTAATATACAGAACGTTCCCGAATCGCAATCGGCCCCATGTCACGCCACCTCTAGGCCAAACAATTCGCTTGTGTGCCGCACAATTTAGTTCCGTAGTTGCCTTCATAGAAGAAAACCCTTATCGTGATTTCAACTAAAGTACCTAGAAATATTTGGTCGTTCATATAAACTCATGACGACGGATTTTCATCTAAATATAAATTTGTCGTAGTATAATAGAGGCATAACTATGAAGGAAGAAAATGTCAAACTTTTATGTGTTGCAATTTAGTGTTGTAGATAGGCCTACCCATTCAAGAGACATGAAAAATGTTTTAAAAATCGGCGTTACAGAATTATTAGGTTCCTTTGAATTTATTGATACTGGGTTAATGCTAATTAGTGCCACGTACAATACTAATGGTTTACTTACACGGAACGTACAGGTAATGAAATTTGAGTATTAATTTGTGAATAAATGGTTCACTTTATCCTCCTAGGTCCTGGAGTATAATATACTCTACTTCATACATGCATTTAGTTTCAAATTTGCCACTAGATGGAATCGTTATCAGTCACTTTTTTCCTATGCTTGTCAAGCTCCTGACATCTCCTGGGACTTCCAGGAAGCACAAGAAAATCGATGCAATCATTGCAATGCGTGTTTTAACTATTTGTAAATGAAAATGGCGACCAGCAACTCAACGCCAAGACACCGTAGGATATGCTTTCGAAGTAAGTACACAGTAAACGTTTTATTTTAAGAATAAAAACTATATTATATATGGTGTATGTGCAGAGACCCGAACTATAGTATAATATATCTGCATTTGTGTCCTAACTGTAATCTGCAGAATTTTTTAAGCATTTTTCTCATTTCAGTGACTTTTTTAAGTGTAGAATTGTATTAAACTTTAAAAATAAAACAAAAAAAATGTTTCAGGACTCAGGAGGGTATGCAAAAGAAAAAAAGACGTACGTTATTCAAGGTTTTAATATCTGTCGCGACATATTCATAGTAAGCTTTTAAAAGTTTAAAGAGAGATGAAAATATCAGCAACGAAACTTTTCACACAATTTATTTTTTTATTGGTTTAACTATAGTCCGGGTCAGCTTACTTCATACCCCAAGGGTGAAACCTAACCATTTTTCCCCCCATTACTACATATGCTAGTGGATTATGGTGATTTTCTAGTTTGCAGGTTTAATTTTCTTTTACCAGCTTCGTTTAGAATTTCGATACTGATAAATGCTACAAATGGTAGTGATTTTGTAACTGTTATGTTGGCAGATGAGACAAATGTTGTCAGTACTGGAGTTCCATGAAATTAAAATTGTACTAGATTTCTGAGCCGGTTACTTGAAGCTAGTGAAATTTGAACATATTAATTAATATTAATACATAATAGTTATTTTGTGTGTTGCGTTGTGGTTATAATTCAAGACTGTAGTCAGGCAAGTTTTCGGAGTTAGTACTAACAATTTTATGTGGTGAAATAAAATACATTTTTAGGTTGTCTCGTAAATCAATTGTTTAATCTAATCAATGAATTTTATATTGCCAGACAAAATACCTAACATGTTGATCCCTTTCTCGTATAGTTTGCCTACGAAAATATGTTTCGAATTATTGAATTCTTTAGAATAACCTTTCAACATTAAGGTAAAGTACGGTACGTAAATAAGTCATTCAGTACGTAGGATCGTGTGATATCCGGTAATAATTGGCAACACTGACAAGACGGCAATATTTGCTGTTTAGGAACTGTTCTTACCTGATCCTCACTATATAAATATTTCATTAGAAATATTGGTCATATTTCATACAAAGAACCTCCTGTTAAAATTTGTGCACTCAAATCTCTAACAATCTGTATGTACAGGGACATCATTTTATTTTTATTTGCATTTTTATTGTACCTGCATTTCTGAATGTACTTCACTCTCACCCATTCACTAATGTCCTTGCTCCCGTCAGACACACAAACTTACGGCCGCTGTTGCGTTCGAAGTCTTCAAGCAGTGAAGTAAACACTGCAGTGTATAGTGTGTTTCAGAAATATTGTTGCGTTTGCTATAGAAGAAAGAACCTATATTAATAATATCGTACTAAAAATTATATTGAAGAAACGATAAATTCAATTTCAGAGGATATGATTCAAAATGTTTTAAATAATATGCGTAAAGAATTGAAGCCTGCATTGTAATGAACGGCAACCATTTTCAGCAACTTGTTTAAAAATTCATATTAGCTTACTTTGAATTGAAGTGGCTAGAAGCAAAGGAATGCTAGTAACATTTGTAATAACATGAGTTAAGTGCATCTAGTGTAAGCTAAAGTATCTAAAATTTTAGTGGCAAAGGGATATTTTAATCGCATCACACATTAAAATTTAAATAAAAATTTCACCGGTTTTACGAAAGCTTAAATATTTAACCCCCATTTTCTCAAAAGTAACTTAAGTGCACTTACAGCCCTTTACTTATGACCCCTCAATTTAAATGCACTTTCTATATTGTATGTTAACATCAATAATTAATATGCTAAATAAAGTAGACATTACATAACGAACATAGCCGCCTGAAAAGTTGAGTTTTTAGAAAAAAAAGTTACTACTCTACATAAATTCCGTAAAAGTGATAATCAAACTGAAAATCGTAATATCGTATTTCCCTACAACATAAATAGATACACTACTTTTCTCTCCTCCTATACCTAGTAAAATGATTTGTTTACATATTGCACTAGTAACATCAAACTCCTGTAATGGAAGGGGGCAACAGTGTTTCCGAGTATAGCCAGGTTAATGTTAAAAATGTTGGTAAAAATAAAGTGATGTCCTTGTATAAATGATAGGAATGGACTCGTTCAGATTGTCATTTTATCGGAAGTATTTCCATGGCAACCGAAGTCGAATTTTCATACGTAAAATCCTGTCATATTTCTATTAATGTAGTTTAAATATAGATGTTACACGTCAAAACGGTTTTTTTTTTTCATATTGTATATAACGATGAGTATAAAAGAAAATTATAGACGTGTATTCCCAAATGATTTGTTACAACGCTGTAAAAATTACATCAAATTATAGCTGCAACATATTGTGCATATGCAGTTTAAATTATATCATCAGGCTTTTAATATTATTTTCCACGCTTTCATGTGGGCCTACAAGTACCCTGAAAGTAGAAATACCTTTCTCGTGAACTTTATTTTTTAATAAAGTTGATGAAAATTCACATTATAATTCTCCCTTTGGATGGCTTGGTATTTACATGATGTTCAGTAGCTAAATGATTATAATCCATGATAAGCGTATAATAATAGGTACAAGACAAGAAGTGATTTCTTGATTAGAATTTTTACATCGTAATATTTCACCGCCTCTTGATGTTGCCACGGCGACATAACTGAATATTTATAAGAAGTGTTAGTCTGACAAGGGCTGCCTTCATTTGACAACTTTGTAAGACGGTATCGCCTGCAATTTGTATTCTAGACATGAGGGGTTTAGGTAACACAGACAGAATATCGTTGTGCGCCGTCCTCGGCTTGGAATTTCAACGCGCTTGTCAACAATAACTCTTCATTAATCGCGTTGCTCTATGTAGGTTGCTTTGATTACAATTGGAGGTTATTGATAATGACTTCAATAGAAATTCGTGCTGCCTTCTCCGCACAGAATTTAGTACTATACTTCTGTGTAAGATTGCACACCGCAGGGATCATTAATTTTAGCCATTGGACACTATCGTATTTCAGTTTCTCAGGAAGAAAAATGTGCTGAAGAAAGAAATGGAATTGCACAGTGGAAATGAGGTATGTGGTATACTTACACGCTGTGTTCATTAGTTACCTCTCCAATATCATAAAAAACGAAGCACTATGTATGGAATTTACCATGCGTTACAGGACTACGGCCAACATTCTTCATACTGTACTCCAACCAGGAGAAAGTCTCAGGGAAATGAGGCGCAGCGGGGTAATGCTGTGAATGATTGTTGATAATATAAGATGTCATAAGGTCACACACGTGGGTATACGCATCTCCATTGGCTAACTCTCGAAGCACAAACGATAACACTGATAACACATATATACTACCCTAGTTAGAAAATTAGATCACGATTAATCTCCTGGTCTTTTAATCCCTCCATACAGGAAATAACATATGCGGGGAGCGCATGTTTTTTTAATTGACGTTATAACGGTAATATTATCTATCTACTTTGCTTCAGTAATGACGCAATAGTAAGCACATTCCTTTCACGGTTAATCTCCTGGTTGGAGAACAGTATTTACCATCCATCTCAATAATAAGACTGAAGTCATAATAAATAGAGAGTATTGTACAGACTTCCTTTTTCATTGTTACCTTCCTGTTTTTTTAGTTTCTTTTATCTTTCTTCAATTTCTCCTTTTCTTTTTTTAATTCTGCCGTCGTAACTCCTCTGCGATTTTCAATCTAATTGTTTTTTTAATTTTCTCTCCTCTCTTGTCTTGTTTATTTTCCAGTTTTTTGTATCATTCTCTCTCTTTTAGATTCTTATTCTTTCACATTTTAATTCCTATTTCTTCTTGTCTTCATTTGCTTCACTTCTGTCCTCCCTTCTTCGTTTCTCTCCCTCCCTTCGCTTCTCTCCTCCCCTTCTTCGCTCATTGCTCCTCTAATTCTCTCATCTTCCTTCTTTTTTCGCCACTTTCCTTGTCTGTGTCTCTTATTTTATTACATTAAAACAATTTCTTTACTACTTCTTTTCTGTTCTCTTCTTTCGCCTCCTTTGCTTCTCTTTCATTTTTTCCTCTTTTTTACTTTTATATTTTTATTTTCTTTCTCTTTAAATTTTGTCTCTATTGCTCTTCCTTTTTAATCATGTTTTCTTCCCTCTGGTCTGTTATTCCTGTTCTTTTTTAAACTTATTTTCTGTTCTCTTCTTTAAGCCTCCTTCACTTCTCTTTCAATTTTACCTCTTTATCCTTTTTGTATTTTTTATTTTATTTTATTTCCCTCTAAATTTTGTCTCTTAGTATTCCTTACTATTTTTATCATGGTCTCTTGTTCCAGTTCTTCTTCAGTATTAATTCTCTGTCTTCATCTCGTCTCTTTCTTTCTTTTTTCTCTTCTATACTTTTTCTTCTTCTTTTTGTTGTAGAGCAGGGATCGGCAAAAATGTCATCGTGATCACTAGCAATAATGACGTCGCAGGGGCAGTGCAATAAACTATCTTTGCTTGACTCCCTCCTTTACGTCCAACTCCCCTACAACTCCAGTAAACAGGCATCCATCAGTGGCGGGTTACTTGATTACATTGATATAGGTAATACAGATCGCAAACACATCAATATTAATATACTTGTTAAGAAAACCGTACTTAGTAGTCAGTTTAACCACAGGTCTCATAGGATACTTTGGGATCAAACCCCATTCCCAGTGCCGGATTTAGGCCTAGGCAACCTAGGGAGTTGCCTAGGGCGGCATTTTCTCTCTCTTTCTCTTTTTTTTTTTACAGTGAAATTTGTTTTTAAGACACTTGTTTGTAAATCTTTTCTGAAGTTTGTTCTTGAACACCTTATGAAAGTCGAGTATTGTTTTGTTATCGCATTGTCGCGGTCGCGGCGAGAGTAAAAGGAAAATGTGCAGCTGCATAGTTACATGAGGCGTTCAGAAGTCAACATGATTAACTCATTTTCCAAAGATTTTGAGATATTCAAGGTTAAAGTTAAACACACACTATTAATTATGTGATGTAGTCGAGAAGAATACTGCAGTCTGTGGGCTTTTTACTGAACTATGGAGCAAATCACATTGACCACTGAAAATATGGTCAATTTAATATATTGCCAACTTATAAACTCTGAAATAACCAAAAGTGGAGTTAATCATGTTGACTTCTGAACGCCTCATATTATAAATTTAACTGCTTATATAAACAAGAATGCATTGCTGAAAATCAAATTGGATGTGTTTGTTAGCCTTTTATCGCTATGATAGTAACCGCAACTCTCAGTTACATTTCCAATATAATTATATCGTCAACAATAGGCCTACTATTTAATCACTTTCCAGTATGTACACTATATAATTCGATATTAAAGGTTTATTCCGCAAAGAGTTGGAGTTTATTTTCAATTTACTTTATACTTCCTATCGAAGTATGAAATGCTCGTAATAGTTATACCACCAACAAAACTCTTCTCCTTTTTGATGTAGGCCTAAAGATCTGTTAGTTCCAGGGAGTCGATCCATCTTCTTTTAGGACTCCTCTTGCCGACTGGTATGCTGTCTTTTACTATTCGACTCATACGATCTTCAGGCATCCTTGATACGTGTGCTGCCCATTGTGGTCTTCGTGTTTCTACCCATTCACCTATTTCTTGTATTTGGCATTGGTTCCTTATGTCCGCATTTTTTATTTTATCCAGTCTTGTTTTTCCCACAATTTTTCTTAATGTTTTCATTTCTACAGTTTTTATCAATTTTTTGTTCTAGTGGTTTCGGCTCTTGTTTCAGCATGTTAAAATTGGCCGTACTACTGTTTTATATATACGGGTTTTCTTCTCTAATTGTAGATATTTATTATTCCAGATGGTATCGTTCAGGGATCCTGAGATTCGTGATGCTTTCACTATTTGTTGATTAACTTCAGCTATTAGGTCTTTATGGCTTGTTATAACACCAAGATATTGGAAGTGATTCACTTGTTCTACCAACAAAACCAATACTTAAAAATAAACCACAGCCTGCTTTTCACAAATCAATTTTGTTTCAACAATGAATAAGTTTGAATATGTTTATTTGTATCGAGTCCGATGTTCTTCGTCAGATCAACTTCGGTGACATCATCAAAGTTTTCTCTATGAAGAAAGTGCGAGGGAAATCTTTATATTTCACAAGTAAGATGAATGTACATCACATATTCATTATATATGAGGTCTTGCCTACCTCATTGAATATTACACGACTACTATGAAGTAGCCAATGTGTATTATCATCATTTAATTCGAGAAAAATTCGTTCCGGCACCGGGAATCGAATCCGGGACCGAGAGGAGTTCGGCCGGCACCGTGGCATAGCTCAGTTGGAAAGAGCACTCAGCGCGCAGAGCTGAAGGTTCCGGGTTCGATTCCCGGTGCCGGAACGAATTTTTCTCGAATTAAATGATGATAAGATGAATGTATTTTGATTTCAGCAATTTATTGTTGTCTGAATTGTAACATTTCATTTAAAACGAATTGAAACTAAACATGATCTGTGTAATAGCTTCTCATAAACTGTTTGTGGGAGTTGGGGGCGACACTATACCTAAATCTACAGTGACTGTATGAAGTCACTGTACCTAAATCCAGCCCTGCCCGTTCCCTCTGGTGGGGGAAAAAAAATACAACTGATGAATAATATCGTACAATTTGTTAAAATACTTAAAGCGAGGGAGATGAATGATGTGGTAGCTCAAGTTAAACAGGATCCCGTATATTTCACGCAAGTCACACAATGGCAGCTGGTGACATTCGTCCCCACCCAGAGCGTTCAAGGCTCATTCAAATCGGATTGCCTCTCTATTGTCTCATCTCCTTTGTGCTCAATCTTCGTTATAGCTTTTAATATTTATAAGGAGTTCCTGAGGTGCTCTGCCCTCCACGGTAAGAAGCCCTTCCTCGTTCGATTGGTGGGCCGATAGTGCAACCGGTTATTGTCTATCTTTATTGTCGAATTCTGACATATGAATAAAATTAATTGAAGGCAGGTTGCATTGTTGACAGCCTCTTGATTCTTCTGTATTCATTTGAATTGCCAACCAGGACAACGGCCTGCTGGATTACAGTTCTGGAGGTCGTCGATGCCGTCAACAAGGTGGGTATTTTCGGTAATGCCTTTCTGGTCTCTTGAATTTTAAGCCTACTTTGAAGGGTGGAGGAAGTGTTACAAATACGACATAGGGGTAAAAATATGAAATAGTGTGATATATGATATATGAGGTTTGCCTATATGTGTGTACATATGAGCTATTCCATCTCAAATCGACCGAAATATAGAGAAATTTGACCTTACAATTCTAAACACAATGAAACTTTTTTTGTACGTGGAGAACTGTGATACATTGCTTTGTGCAAAGTTTGAGGCATCAGAACTTCATAGTGTTTAAAGTAAAAATATTTAAATGTATCGTATTTTCATAAAATTTGCAAATTTAAACTGTTGTAGCTCCGAAACCCTTTCACCCAATGATCAAAATCATGGTTTATTTTGATGCTGAGAAATTAAAGTTTATATTGACATATAATAGTAGATTATGCATCGAGCCTATAATGGTAGTAATTAAGACGCGAGTATGTTTGTTTATGAAACTCGCTTGCGCTCGTTTCATAATTTTCATACGAGCGTCTTAATTACCATTATAGGCAAGTTTCATACGACTTTTTATGCTCGACCACATTTCTAACTTGAAATTATTTATAAGTATTCATGTTATGGTTATGTAAGTCACGAACGGAACTGACCTGAATTGTG
The DNA here is from genome assembly GCF_040183065.1 of Periplaneta americana. Lineage (NCBI taxonomy): Eukaryota > Metazoa > Arthropoda > Insecta > Blattodea > Blattidae > Periplaneta > Periplaneta americana. The sequence goes on along the minus strand of NC_091120.1, from coordinate 181,399,458 downwards.
AGATGTGCGCAGACGCGGAAGTATTGATTTTTTCCGAGGCACGATTGTCATTGACCTTGATATAATCTAGAGAATAACATGAACATTAGGCTTGATATAACCTGGATATTGATTTAGAATTGAAAAACGAGATGACAAATTGAGTTTATTTGAATATTATTTACAATTAACGCTAATTATTATAGTAACAGAACATAACCTTCTGCGACAGTATTGGATTTCCAGCCTCCGTGACTTTTCGCTAATTGTCTTTCGATTGCATATCCGAGAATAATCGATACTTGCGGTTTCATAATGGTACAATGGTGATTTCTCATTGGCTGAACAACTGAATTATAATGAATAGGTTTACTTTAATGCGGTGCATTAAATAGCTACTACCAGGTGTATAATTACTACATTTCGGCATGGTCGAGCATAAACAGATTTTCTTACTTTTTATGGAAATGGAGAAATTTAGACTTTTCCTCATTAAGACGCCTTTGGCTAGGAAAAAATATTTTAAAAATATATAGTTAGATTCCGCATTGAAAGTACAAATAAACACACATTTTTTTACTGATGGCACGTTGATAAGAAAGTATTGAAAATATCAAATAAAGAAAATAGGCCTAAATAGTACTCGCGTGAACTAACTAGCTGATTGTGAGGCGGGAGCTAGCCGAGGTAAGCAAGGACAGGAGACATAAACATGTGATGTGTCGTCTAGCAGTCATGGCTGTGCTAGCTTTATCACAGGTTTTCATGAACACAGAAGTAAAATGACGCCCAACGCGCGCTTATCTTTAGCTCTCGGCCAGTGCGTGCGGTACTGCGCCGTTCAAGTCTAGGCGTGTGAAAATAATCTATTTAATACCCTCGAAACTTATTGCCGTACCACTAACCAAACAATGCCGAATACATTTTTACGAATTGGCAAAAAGCCTAAAAGTAAGTAAAATCAGATTATCTGTCTCTCTGTGTACAATAATGATTACTTCTTAACATAACCTACCAAATATCAGATTCAAAATGAGGTCCCGTTCAATGTTCTACAATAATTGGTTCCAGAGTTCTGAGCGCTGAAAGAGGCTTGTTTATATAAAATGCGCTAAATTTGTCGCTCATTAGTACGAAAACCGTTTGACTTTCGATAGTATATTTTTGAAAATGCACTCTTCTCAGCACCTTGTATAATAGGGAAAAAATTAGAGTATAAAAAAGTGCGAGGTTTTTTACTGATCGATTTCATATGGAATAGCCCATATACAGTATTTACCGGCATTTATATTTATTTATTTATTTATTTATTTATTTTTACATTAATAATAATTCCGTGGTGCTCGAGTAAAAGTGAGTTAAGTCATTTTTGCAAATGGAGTTTTATTTCCCAGCGAATGCATAAGTTAAATTCTACGAGTGGGTGTGTAAAAAACAAAATAATACTAGCATTTTACATGTTTTATTTATGTAGAAAATTATTTGCAATAAGGGTCCGAAGTTTAATTTTCACCTATCTCCAAAATTGATTTTTATCTCCCTTTACGCAAACCACATCGAATTTATTTGTCGAATCACCGATACTGCGACGTCACCATAATCATCGTATGGAAACGCGCTTGCCGATAGGCACAATATATATTGTTCACCTGGTACAAAAAGAACAATTGAGCAGTAGCATCGTACCATTAAAGAGTACGAAAAACACACACACACACACACAAATGGAGGTTTTTCTCATTTCACCGCTGATTTATTTTTCAGCACACGACGGTTGAGCAAAAATACGTGGTACAGTATTCTGTAGTCAACATAAAGCAATCTGAACGAGAGTGCGATATTGGAATTGATGAACAACTTTGTGAAATACATATTCGTGAAAGACGAAGATGTACTTCGTGTAAAAACGTAGACGAAGGCGCGGCCATTTTTAGCGCTTGATATTGAGTTTCTTTTTATGATATTACCATAACGACGTGAGCTATAAATTTTTATATGCATTTTTCTTTCTCTCTTTGAAAAATCGTGTACACTTAGCTTTCATATAGGAATCGATACGTTGCCGATGGTACTAGTATCTGAAAAGAAGTGTAATCATGTTACGTGTCCCCAGCGAGAGTCGTGTTGTCAGTGGCGGATTCCGACGCTTAACCAAAATTGTATATTTATGAATACTTAACCTATTCAGACATTGTGAAGTCGAAATAGATGAATAATAATTACTACAATAAAGAAATTGAATGTTATTCAGTAATGCCAATTGAGAAAAGCGATCTGAAAAGAAGTGTAATCATGTTACGTGTCCCCAGCGAGAGTCGTGTTGTCAGTGGCGGATTCCGACGCTTAACCAAAATTGTATATTTATGAATACTTAACCTATTCAGACATTGTGAAGTCGAAATAGATGAATAATAATTACTGCAATAAAGAAATTGAATGTTATTCAGTAATGCCAATTGAGAAAAGCGATCTGAAAAGAAGTGTAATCATGTTACGTGTCCCCAGCGAGAGTCGTGTTGTCAGTGGCGGATTCCGACGCTTAACCAAAATTGTATATTTATGAATACTTAACCTATTCAGACATTGTGAAGTCGAAATAGATGAATAATAATTACTGCAATAAAGAAATTGAATGTTATTCAGTAATGCCAATTGAGAAAAGCGATCTGAAAAGAAGTGTAATCATGTTACGTGTCCCCAGCGAGAGTCGTGTTGTCAGTGGCGGATTCCGACGCGTAAGCAAAACACAGAAGTTCAAAATTGTATATTTATGATTACTTAACCTATTCAGACATTGTGAAGTCGAAATAGATTAATAACAATTACTGCAATAAAGAAATTGAATGTTATTCAGTAATGCCAATTGAGAAAAGCGATCTGAAAAGAAATGTAATCATGTTACGTGTTCCCAGCGAGAGTCGTGTTATCAGTGGCGGATTCTGACGCGTAAGCAAGACACACAAGTTCAAAATTGTATATTTATGAATACTTAACCTATTCAGACATTGTGAAGTCGAAATAGATGAATAATAATTACTGCAATAAAGAAATTGAATGCTATTCAGTAATGCCAATTGAGAAAAGCGATCTGAAAAGAAATGTAATCATGTTATGTGTTCCCAGCGAGAGTCGTGTTATCAGTGGCGGATTCTGACGCGTAAGCAAGAGACACAAGTTCAAAATTGTATATTTATGAATACTTAACCTATTCAGACATTGTGAAGTCGAAATAGATGAATAATAATTACTGCAATAAAGAAATTGAATGTTATTCAGTAATGCCAATTGAGAAAAGCGATCTGAAAAGAAGTGTAATCATATTACGTGTCCCCAGCAAGAGTCATGTTGTCAGTGGCGGATTCTGACGTGTAACCAAGACACAAAAGTTCAAAATTGTATATTTATGAATACTTAACCTATTCAGACATTGTGAAGTCGAAATAGATGAATAATAATTACTGCAATAAAGAAATTGAATGCTATTCAGTAATGCCAATTGAGAAAAGCGATCTGAAAAGAAGTGTAATCAGCGAGAGTCATGTTGTCAGTAGCGGATTTCGACGCGTAACCAAGACACAGAAGTTCAAAATTGTATATTTATGAATACTTAACCTATTCAGACATTGTGAAGTCGAAATAAATGAATAATGATTACTGCAATAAAGAAATTGAATGATATTCAGTAATGCCAATTGAGAAAAGCGATCTGAAAAGAAGTGTAATCATGTTACGTGTCCCCAGCGAGAGTCATGTTGTCAGTGGCGGATTCCGACGCGTAACCAAGACACACTAGTTCAAAATTGTATATTTATGAATACTTAACCTATTCAGACATTGTGAATTCGAAATAAATGAATAATAATTACTGTAATAAAGAAATTGAATGTTATTCAGCAATACCAATTGAGAAAAGCAAAATACAGGTTTAAAAATGTTAATTACCTGTACTGCGCTTTTCCTTTGTTATTATAACAGAAATACGTTTTCATTATCTGCTGAAATCATAATTCAATTTAAACATTTTATAGTATAATTACAAATAACCTGATTAATACACTAATTAATCAACAATATTGTTATGAAGGAATGTCATTTTCTTTAAATACAAAGGACATGGAATTAGAAGATGAAGATGGAGATGTGGAAGTAGGATTTCGCACTTTATTTAGTACAATGGATTCATGCTCATCGATTTACGTGAAAACAGTTGGCAACACTGACAAAAGAAAAGAACGACCATGCGATAAATTGATAGTGATAAATCGAGCTGCAGAAATTATCGCGATGTATGACTGTGATTGGTTGGAATTCAAAATTTCATTACACTTCATTAGCCGAAAATGGAATGACGTCATTTAAACGAAATAGTCTTTAGTAATCTCATTAGAGATTTTGATTTATCTAGAGAAAATTAAAACTCGCGTGGGATTTAATTTACTATTACACATTTCAAACGCTGTGATTAACAATAGGTCCCTAATAGAAACAATAATCAAATTTCTTTGCTTACAAATCGATGTGTTAAATTGTAAAAATCATATTAAAGAAATTATCCCTAAACTAAATTCGGTATGTTTTTTCTATTAGATCTATGCAATAGATAGCAAATATCAAAACCTTAAAAACAATTTACTATGCATACTTTCACTCGGTAATGAGTTTTGCAGTAATATTCTGGGGGAAATTCTACTATACTAACAGTATACCGTTTTATTAATCAAAAATGATATGACAAAATAAAAGTGTAATAGTCTTTGTACTTATTAGGTTGGTGCATAATAAATAGTGATTTTTCTTAAGTTTGTTAAACACATCAGATATACGTAAGAGAGAAGTTAATCATCAACAATATATTCTTCTTCACTATTTACAACAGTCTGCCAACGCTGGAGTATTTTTTTTATTTCACGCCTGTAGAAATCGCGTGGTTTTGAGTTACAGAAGTCTCTAATCCAGGTTCGGCGCGCATTTTCATCCGGGAAGGAAGTTCCTTGAAGGTTGTTCGATAGAGAGCGGAAAAGGTGAAAATCTGAGGGCGCAAGATCAGGTGAATAAGGTGGGTGCGGAATGACTTCCCAACGCAACTCCTGGATAGTGTTTTGTACCAGGTTGGCAGAGTGCGGACGAGCTTTATCGTGGAGTAGCATCACTTCACGCAGTCTTGTTGGTCGTTTTTCTTGGATTGCGTGTGCAAGACGTCTCAGTTGGTGGCAATAAATGGCGCACGATGGTGGAATGGTCACAGTTCATCACATTTGTCAATTTATTGTGATTAGTGTGTTTAAACGGTCTTCATCAAACCCCGAAGGTCTTCCTGAACGTGGAGTGTCATTAATGTCAAAACAACCCTCCTTTAAAAAAAAAAAAAAAAAAAAACATTTTCTTGCTGTGCTCTCTCCGAAAACATTGTCCCCATACATAGCGCAAATGTTTGTGGTCGTCTCCGCTGCTTTCGCCCCTCTATTGAACTGAAAAAGAAGAATATGTCGGAAATGTTCCACTTGACGCTCCATTTTCTAGCGTCCACGACTTCACTCACTATCTGCAAAAATGAAAACTTCAATATGTAATCTCAAACACAACAATTGAACTTCAAATAAAAAATGACAATCGATAAATAAACCCATGGCAACCGGAGTACCAACACGCAAAACAAAAAACGCTACGAACTTGTGCACCAACCTAATATATTCTTTCTCCCCTCGTTTTTCATTTTTGGTATTTGTATGTTAAATTCTTTTTCTTATTTATTACTTCTCTCTGATTTTTTTTTTTTTTTTTAATTTCTGGTGATGTGGTAGAGAAGACCTGATAGCCTTAAGGGTATATGTACGTGAACGACCACAAATATTACCAGAAAATGCAGGTTCTAAATTTTTAAAATTTTATAACGAAATAAACTCACAATTGGACAAAAATTACAAGGTACCACAACAAGACTTACTAGAACTTAAATATCTAATGAAAGTATAAAAAGGTTACTAATAATATTTTTTAGAATTAACTTTTTACTTTCAATTAAATTTCCCAAAATGTGGACATTTTCCCACAAATTAATTCATAACTGCACAACCATTAGAGATAGAATTCTGAAATTTTGTACACTGATTTAAAATTCATTAATGCAAAATGTAGATTACAATATTGCCCTTTTTTTGGAAATGGAAAAATTAGGTCACAAAACATTATGTAAATTTTAACATATTTTATATAAGACAAATAAAAAATTAATTGTATTAAAATAAACAACTCTATGTGTCTGAGAGTAACCTACTTTTCAGAAATAACTTAAGTGTTATTACATGCGGGAAAAATATTAAAGATGCCAGAGTGACCCTAACAATGTTATGGCTACCAAATGATGTAACTGCAGAATTTTTTTTTTTTTTTCATACTTTGATAAAATTGGTTTGAAAAATATTATTAGTAACCTTTTTTATAATTATATCAGATATTTAAGTTCTAATAAGTCTTGTTGTGATACCTTGTAATTTTTGTCCAATTGTGAGTTCATTTTCTTTTAAAATTCTAGAAATTTAGAGCCCGCATTTTCTGATAATATTTGTGGTCGTTCACGTGCATATGCCTTTAACTCTACCAGATTAAATAAATAATTATTTACTGAACAATGTACTTATTTTTTCGCTTTTGTTTTTAACGAAGGTCCGAAGCTAACTACATTATTATCAAAACCCGCTGGGATAGGCCTTACAGTAGAACGTGCCATTTGACTTCGAGACGACGGCCTTTTCTTAGGTGAGCGAGGTTCGTTTCCAGACAGTGCCAGTGAAATGTGTGGTGGACAAATCGGCTCCGGAGCAGATTTCCCCTGAGTGCTTCAGTTTGTTTTGCCATTTCATTCCACTACTGCTCCATCGTTGTTGATATATCACGTCCCCAGTGCTATATTCCTGCACTCCAAATTGCAAACTGAATAAAATTGTTTTCTCCATTTATTTTAGATCAGCGTCCTCTAAGGCAATTTGCTGAATCTGAAACATGAAAACCTGTAAGCGAGTGTATTATATCCAAAGTAATGACGTATTTATAGAGCAAATTTTTATGCCAGTCGGAATAAATTTCAAAGGTTCGTTCCAATGGAACTGAACCGAATCAATAAATCAGCTTGTTTATGCGCGGGCCGACTCTTAATGAGGTCATCAACTCAGTTTTTTTGAAACTTCAAGTTCATCATATATATGTTGTAGCCACAAAGCGACGACTACGTTGAAAGACACATGCATTTTATATCTCTTTCCCCTCAAAACTGTTTAAATTGACTGAACGTTTGAAAGCCCATTATCGATAATGCTTAGTTCTAGGGCAGGGGTGCTTAAACTCCCGATTACGGATGTCTCTTTCTGGTTTGTTAGTACCAGATGTTCTGTTTGAACATACAAAAAGAAGCAAATTAAATTAAAATGTGGTTTATTTAACGACGCTCGCAACTGCAGAGGTTATATCAGCGTCGCTGTTGTGCCGGAATTTTGTCCTGCAGGAGTTCTTTTACATGCCAGTAAATCTACTGATGTGAGCCTATGGAATTTAAACACACTTAAATGTCATCGACCTGGGCCAGGATCGAACCCGCAACCTCGAGCACAGAAGGCCAGCGCTATACCGACTACGCTGTCAAGGCCGACAACAAAGAGTGAAATGTAAGTGCTGTCAAACCATGATTAAAAAGAAAAGGAAAATCCGTTCACATAATTGTATCTTTCTTACTTACTAAAGGTCCATTCACAATGAAAACGCAAACGTTACCGCAACGTTAGCGCAAGACATAAAGACGTGATACCATTCACAATGAAAACGTAAGCGTTAACGCTAAAACTTAGCACGGCCTCCTAGAATTAACGTGGAAAGGTTATGTGTAGACACTGCCTACTGGATTATCTGATGAAAAGTCGTCTATATATTACGAAACTTTTTAAATTGCAACAAATTACATAAGTGACCATTCATCTGTACAATTTATGTTCATGCAAGTTGCATTGCCTTCGTAATACGTCTCTTATAAAGACAACGCTGTTCTTGATACAAAGTAATTAATATTTCATCAAATAATTCCGTAGCAAAAGAAAATTATTTATTTGGAACGTTCTGAAGCAGGATTTGATGAAAAATGCGGTTTGTAGAAACAACCAACAGATGGTGTTAGTAAAAAGAGCGCTCTGCGATCGTGTTTTGTTTCAAAATAACATAAACGCAAGCGCAAATGTTTGGAGTTTGCGAACTTTTCTTGCGTTTATGTTAGCGTTTGCGCTTACGTATTTCATTGTGAATGCTTTCATTAAATAACATGGGTCCAAGGTCTTGCGTTTATGTTGCGCTTGCGTTTAATTTTCATTGTGAATGGGCCTTTACTTACTGGCTTTTAAGGAACCCGGAGGTTCATTGCAGCCCTCACATAAGCCCGCCATTGGTCCCTATCCTGAGCAAGGCTAAGGTATGTATTAACGTTTTGGAGGAAAATCTACATTTTTTAACCAACCTTTTTAAGATATTTATCAGACAACATATGAAAGTAGACTAACATAACCATATATCAGAAACTTCAATTTCACTTTTTGATTCCTTAAAAAAAAAATTATTAATTAAAAATTATTCTATTTCTTCAAAATGCCATATATTTTCTAAAAATTACTCAATTTTGAAATTTCTTTCACTCAGTTATTGCTGTTTATGCGTACAATGCTCTGTACTAGGATTTTGCAGCTAACATTATTACAAAGAAAATTTTAGTCAAAAAAACGCCATTTCAAACGTTAATACATACCTTAATCCAGTCTCTATTATCATATCATATCTCCCTCAATTTTTTTTAATATTATCTTCCCATCTACGTCTCGGCCTCCCCAAAGGTCTTTTTCCCTCCGGCCTCCCAACTAAAACTCTATATGCATTTCTGGATTCGCCCATACGTGCTATATGCCCTGCCCATCCCAAACGTCTGGATTTAAAGTTCCTACAGCCTTTTATTCTCAGAAACAATTCCATTATGACGTATAGCATCGAAACAATGGAAAATGAAATTGCCTTCTTTTATTAAAACGGGACGGACATATGTCCAGAGCATAAATGAAGGTAAGATTTTGATGGCTTTTAACCCCGTCAACCATCTCCCTGTTTCCATTAAGTGATTCGGGAAATTCCAAGGCTGAGTACGCAGTCACACCATAACAGCGTTTGTCATTCTTACCTGATCTAGTGTTCCAACAGTGAATGTACTGTATAAAAATGCCGAAGCGTGAAGTGTTTCCTTTGGAAGATAAGGCGAATATTATAAGTGACATTGAACGCAAGCGGACTTGGGCCGACAGCATAGTTTAAGTAAATCAGCTGTGAGTAACAGTATACAGTGTAATCCATTCCACAGAAATGAAATATTTTAATTACTGTATAATATTTTATTTTCTTGTTCACAATTTCATTAATTTCTGTCATTTAAGGTTAGGGGAGAGACACTTCGGATATAGTGCACGAAATATGCAAGTCCGCAGAGGTTCACTATATCCGGAGTCGACTGTATTTACTTCCTTGTGCACTTGTTTATTTATTTTATTAAGTTATTTACTTATTTATTTAGATTATTTATTTGAATTAATTATTTATATTTATTTATGCTCGACTATGCCGAAATGTAGTAATTATACACCTGGTAGCAGCCCTTTAATGGACCTCATTAAAGTACACCTATTTATTAAAGTTCAGGTGTTCCACCAATCAGAAAATACCATTGTAGCAAGTATCGATTATTCTCGGATATGCAATCGAAAGACAACTACTGTAGTTCTGTTACTGTAATAATAATTAGCGTTAATTGTAAATAATATTCAAATAAATTCAATTTGTCATCTCGTTTTTCAATGTCTAATTGAATTTCAAGGTTATATCAAGATTAATGTTTATTTTACTCTCTAGATTATATCAAGGTCAATGTCGACATTTGTTTCTCGGAAAAAATCAATACTTTCGCGTCTGCGCACATCTCACAATTTACGAGGTATTGCACAAATCAGTTCCGCTCCTCAGTCAGATAAGAATAACATGAATACTTATAAATAATTTCAAGTTATAAATATAGTCGAGCATAAAAAGTCGTATGAAACTTGACTATAATGGTAATTAAGACGCTCGTATGAAAATTATGAAACTCGCTTGCGCTCGTTTCATAAACATACTCGCGTCTTAATTACTACCATTATGGGCTCGTTGCGTAATGTACTATTGTTATGTATTTATTAATTTTAGACAATGATAAGGCCTAATATTGTATACTGATGTTATGATGAGCCTTCTGTAAGCGTATCGACGTGTGTGTATGAAGATCGCGCACTCGTACTTTAGTGCTTGCTAATTTTGGTCGATATCATTCATTGAAGTCATCAGACAAAGAGAATTCTGCGTATAAAAGCCGAGGAAAGTGTTACGAGCTGTTGAGTGGGCGAACGTGTGCCTGCCTGCTGCCTGGAAGATTATACAGTTGATGGATGCAGTCAGCGGGGGGTGACAGCCCTGTGCACTGTCTGCACGCCACCCCTATTGTAACAATAACATAACACCATTTTGTATTGTGTTTTTAGTTTCTATGCCTGTCAGTCGAGTGAATAATTGCCTTGTAGGTTTAATACAAAACACAGTACCTTCATAGGGATGTTCTTGCGTTCTGCCATGGGGTAATTCTTTGAGAAATGTTGAAGGGGTTAATCTACGGACTTCTGGCAGGCTTAAGCGTAGATTTCTTCTTTCTTAAGATGAAATTAATAATGGAGAACTTCTGAAAGCGCGTTTGATACTTTTCCCTAAAGCTTTTGAATTCTGTGGAAACGTCAGCCAAATTCACGTATTAATAACCTTGTGGTCTACTCCTATATTTTATGCCAATTTTTTTTTGGTCCCCACTTCAAAGACGCCATGTATCTCACCCGTAACTCAGAATTGGCTCTGATGTTGCGTTTGTAAATTTCAACACAACTTGCTTTTCTGCAATTCTAGGTTATTATAACTATTAAAATCGTGCATAATGGACTCTTTATGACACGCAAGCTATGAAGGTTACCTAGCAACGCAGAGACGATGACGTAGTACACAAGAACTTTACTGAAACAAAATTTACAGTGGAACCTTGGTTTCGAAGAATTTGACCTATATCCGGCTTCTATTAAAATCCTTTTCGATATAGACGTATTTATTATGTAAACAAATTTCCAATTATGGTTTCTTGTGTACAACCATCAGATTTTTTAACCTCATAGACAAATCTGCACACAGTCCCATTATTCTTTTCATTTGAAATAGACTACCTTGTGTTCAGCAAATACTTGCTTATATTAGCAAATGGCTTTCAGAGAACCCGGAGGTTCATTGCCGCCTTCAAATAAGCCCGCTATCAGTCTCTATCCTGAGCAAGATTAATCCAGTCCCTAGCATCATATACTACGTCCCTCAAATTAATTTTAATATTATCCTCCCATCTACGTCTCGTCCTCCCCAAAGGTCTTTTTCGCTCATGTCCTCACGTCTTCCTTTTCCTCTCCTTCCTCTTCGTCCCCATGTCTTCCTCTTCCTCTTCATGCTCATGTCCTCTTCGTCCCCATGTCTTCCTCTTCCTCTTCATGCTCATGTCCTCTTCGTCCCCATGTCTTCCTCTTCCTCTTCATGCTCATGTCCTCTTCGTCCCCATGTCTTCCTCTTCTCTTCGTGCTCATGTCCTCTTCGTCCCCATGTCTTCCTCTTCCTCTTCATGCTTATGTCCTCTTCGTCCCCATGTCTTCCTCTTCCTCTTCATGCTCATGTCCTCTTCGTCCCCATGTCTTCCTCTTCCTCTTCATGCTCATGTCCTCTTCGTCCCCATGTCTTCCTCTTCTCTTCGTGCTCATGTCCTCTTCGTCCCCATGTCTTACTCTTCCTCTTCATGCTCATGTCCTCTTCGTCCCCATGTCTCTTCCTCTTCCGCCCCTTTTCCTCCTTCCCTTGTCTTCCTCTTCATAGTCCTTCCCCAGCTGTCGCTTCTTCACCGTTCACTTCTTCAGATATCGTTAATAATATTACGTAACGACATTATTGCAGTGTATGTATTGTGCCTTCCCTCTGTGCTGGTTGCTATAGCGATACTTGGGCCGAATCATCGCTTAGGAGTGGCGGTGAAGTGGCTATGACGGGAAATCAATTTCTGCGACTATGAAACGTATTGTCCGTGTGGAACGGGGAACAAATTGGATACCGAAGTGAACATATTCTTGAAGGCATTGTACAGGTCGATATAAACTGACTAGTCATTGGTTTAATGGTGTGTGTGTGTGTGTGTGCTGTTATTCACACGCTCGCCGCGATAATTGAGCAGAATAATTGGCCCGGCCTTGAAAAATGATAGGCCTATGTTATAGATTAGCATCATTATGTAAACGCCAATCTATTCTTTATATTTCTCGATTTAATTTGAATTGTAAGAGATCAATCTCCAGTGGTTAGTGTTGTTACGTTTGTCGTCGTGACATCGTAGTTGCATCCTTTTGATGGATGGTTACATTGATTGTTACTATGATTTTTGTGATTAACATTATAACGATTATGTTAATAACGTTGACAGCAATGCATGGCAACAAGGATGACTGTCGTGATTATCATTGTGACAGTTGTGATTTGCATTATGAACGGTGATTGTCGGTACCGGTGCTGTAGCGATGTCCATTGTGGTGTTAGTGACGATAATGATCATGATTGTTGTGATAACGATGTTTTGATAATTGCTATAATGACGTTTGTTATGATTGCTATGATGTTTGTGATGATGATGGCGATGATTATGGTGATTACAATGATTGTGATAACGATATTAATTACAGTGGTAGTGATTGTGGGAACATTAGTGATGATTGGTAACGATGGAAATGGTATTGACAATATTGATGAATGGTAATAAAATATGACGACTGGTGGGGATTGTGATGACAGATGACCATTATGATTGTTTTGACGTGATGTTTTTGATAAGAGGTGATAACAGTGGCGACTGGTGACAATATTATTGTGAGGACTGGTGACGATTGTGATGATAGGTTATGATTGTGTTGACAGATGATGATTGTGATGATATGACGGTTGTGAGAACAACGGTGGTGATTGTGATGTCAGGTGATGATTGTGAGAACTTGTGATGATTGTGAGAACTTGTGATGATTGGGGATGATTTTGATAACTGGTGACGACTGTGAGAACGACGGTTGTGATTGTAATGATAGGTAGACCTAATGACTGTGATGACATGACGATTGTGATGACTGGTGACGATTGTGAGAACGAGGTGGTGATTGTGATGTGATGTTATGGTTATGAGGACTGGTGACGATTGTGAGGATGACGGTGGTGATTGTGATCACTGGTGACGATTATGATGGCAGGTGATGATGATTGTGATCATTGGTGACGATTGTGGGAACGACGATGGTGTTGTAGTAGGTTATTTTACGACGCTTTATCAACATCTAAGGTTATTTAGCGTCTGAATGAGATGGTGATAATGCCGGTGAAATGAGTCCGGGGTCCAACACCGAAAGTTACCCAGCATTTGCTCATATTGGGTTGAGGGAAAACCCCGGAAAAAACCTCAACCAGGTAACTTGCCCCGACCGGGAATCGAACCCGGGCCACCTGGTTTCGCAGCCAGACGCGCTGACCGTTACTCCACAGGTGTGGACACGATGGTGTTTGTGATGACAGGTAACGATTCTGATGACTGATTGTGGTGACTGGTGACGATTGTGGGAACGACGATGGTGTTTGTGATGACAGGTGATAATTGTGATGACACGTAACGATTCTGATGACTGGTGATGATTCTGATGACGTGACGATTCTGATGATTGGTAACGATTCTGATGACTGGTGGTAATCGTGATGATTGGTGATAATTACGAAGACAGGTAACGTTTCTGATGACTGGTGATTATTGTGATGACAACGAAAGTGGTGCTTGTGATAATGATAACGGTGACGATTGTGTTGATTGTAATACAAGAGACGATTGTGATGTCAGATGGTGATTGTGATATGTGATGACTGATGACGATTGCTGTTATTGTGATGATTGCGTCGATTCTGATGACAGTTACATCGTTTGACCTGATCCTTATATCGTTAGTGACGGGAATTACATCGATTGTGATGACAATTGCTATTATCGTGATAACGATTATGTCGATTCTGATGATGATTGTGAAGAAGATCGCGATTATTGTGATGACTGGTAATTTTAAGACGATGTCAGCGGCTATGTCGGCAGTATGAAGGCTACAGAGATGAAAATGACATCACCATTATTATTATTATTATTATTATTATTATTATTATTATTATTATTATTATTATTATTATTATTATTATTATAAAGAAACCATACCGGTGTAAACATGATAGTTGGTGCAAAGACTTCGAAATTCTCTGTACTCGTCGATGTCCCAGTAACAATAATTCTATGGCAAATGAACCAACCAGTTATAAATAAAGAATGAGCACTGATGGAAACACACATTGACATGGCGGCCGACCACACTCTGCTTCCGTTTTGCAGTTGTGCATTAATTAATACTAAGCAGTGAAATCGTTAGCAACATTGTCCAGCACGTGAGATAGATAGACTATACTTGCATAACCATCACTGGTTGTGCATAGCAACGAATGTCCCCATTTACACGTAGGCTAATAATAGGCCTACTTGCTCCGAGGGTTTTACTGACTCTTTCTAATACAAGTTGCTGTAAACTTTTGTTCGATAGATATCCAAGTTATTTAACCCTGTTCCTAATATTTTAAGTTACGATCTTATTTTATTTGAAATATTTCACAAGAAAGAATGAAAGAAACATTACTAACCCATTATTTACATAAATATTGCAATTAAAGTTTAAGAAAATAATAGAATAAAACCAAAAATAGATGTTAAATTGACTATTACAATCTTACTACGTCATACTACTTTTGACCAATAAAACGGTACGAAAGGACGTATTTCAACCAATCGTGGCTGCTTATCGCACAATTTTATCGCGTCCCTAGCATTTGTTTAATTTTATCGCGTCCCTAGCATTTGTTTAATTTTATCGCGTCCCTAGCATTTGTTTCTTTGTTTGCCAACATTTGAAACTGCGCTGGTCTGGACGTCAAAAAAAAAAAGATATATATATTACAAACCACTCCATTCGATTCACAGCAGTTTCAAATATGACTCGCATTGGCATTCAAGAACAAGAATTAATAAAAATCACTGATCATACCTATGCATCTTCTGAAATCCGATTTACAAATAAATGAAGAGCACCATTCGGAAATCCTGAATAAGTTGAATACACCATGTAGGCCTAAATCAACGAGTTCCACTTCTATTACGCACACGTCCAATATAACATCAATTGAACCACCAACCACATTCAAATTTGAAAATTGTACATTCAATAATTATTCCTTTTAAAATTATTCATGTTTATTTTTTATGTCATCGTCGTTAATTAAAACTTTTCTAACACTTGTGTATATTAGTTAGGTTATGTTATAGCTTCTGCTATATTATATTATGGATAGTCACGTATCAGAAATTGTTTAATATTAAGATTTATTGAAAATCATGTCAAGTGACGTTGATTACTGGGATTCGGATAATTGAAGTGTAATGTTGCACTTTAATAAAACTGAAACTGAATCAACAAAGCCTTCTTGACTAGTAACATTGCCATCGTGTATAATAGATCGAGAACTTCTCGACGAGAAGGCATTGCTCACTACTGCCATCTAGCATGCATCTAGCGTAATATTTGTAATGTTGAGATGGTACAATAATACATTTGAAGACAGTTGTATTTTCGTAAGTCAATTAATATTTTATTGTATTGGAGTACTTCGTTACTTCTAATCTTTATATACTTTCTTCTAATCGTGTAATAGTCAATTAAATCCCACTCGAGTTTTGATTTTCTCTAGATAAATCAAAACGTCTAGTGAGATTACTGTTGACTATTACACTTTTACTACGTCACACTACTTTTGACCAATAAAACGGTACGAAAGGACGTCTTTCAACCAATCATGGCTGCTTATCGCAGAATTTTATCGCGTCCCTAGCATTTGTTTATTTTTATCACTACCCTAGTATTTGTTTCTTTGTTTGCCAACATTTCAAACTGCACTGGTCTGGACTTAAAAAAAAAAACAGAAAATTACAAACCACTCCAGTCGATGCACAGAACTTTCAAATATGGCTCGCATTGGCATTCAAGAACAAGAATTAATAAAGATCACTGGTCATATATGAAATGCTGAATAAGTTGAGGGATACATCATGTACATAAACGAGTTCACTTCTTTTACGCACACGTCCAATATAACATCAACTGAACCACCAACCACTAAAACATTCAAATTTGAAAATTGTACTTTCAATAATTGTTTCTTTTAAAATTATTCATGTTTATTTTTTATTTCATCATCGTTAATTAAAACGTTTCTTGTTTATTTCATCATCCCTAATTAAAACTTTTCTAACACTTGTTTATATTATTTAGGTTATGTTTGTTATAGCTTCTGCTATATGATATTATGGATAGTCACGTATCAGAGATTGTTTAATACTAAGATTTATTGAAAATCCATCTGTCAAGTGACGTTGGGATCCGGATGATTGAAGTGGAATGCAAGTGTTTTAATAAAAATGAAACTGAATCAACAAAGCCTTCTTGACTAGTAACCGTCCACAGAGTTCAATAAAGATTCCATAGTTGGCACAACTGATTTCAAGAAAACAGCTAATCATAATACACTACTGCCATCTAGTATGCATCTAGCGTAATATTTGTAATGTTGAGATGGTACAATAATGCATTTGAAGACAGCTGTATTTTCGTAAGTCAATTAATATTTTATTGTATTGGAGTACTTCGTTACTTCTAATCTTTATATGCTTTCTTCTAATCGTGTAATAGTCAATTAAATCCCACTCGAGTTTTGATTTTCTCTAAATAAATCAAAAACTCTAGTGAGATTACTGTTGACAATTTTTATAAAGACTAACAAAGATGTGCGACAAGATGCCCTCTTCCCCCTACTTTATTAATTTAACATTATTGGTATATATATTTAAACAGCGTTATACTGAACTGGAAAGAAAACAACCTGAAAGGTATCAATATTTTAAAAAGCAAGGAAATTCAGACTATTTTATGGACTTAGAGGGTACATTGCAAACTGAGGAATAATAACATTTATGTATGGTTTAAAAATTTCTACTTATAATTTTGCAATTCATTTTGAGGGAATTTTCAGATAAGTCTTGGAAATTTAATTAAGTGGATTTTATTATTTTTCCGTCATTGACTTGACATGCCATATACGAGGTACAATTCTTTTATATTACATAATTAAATGATGATTTAATAGATGATGCCTATTCTGCAGTTCTCTAATAGCTACTCATAATTTCTTCTAATGATGAGTCTTTCCACGGTAAAACATGCCGGATGTAACTGGAAGGAATGGTGAACAGGAAAAGAGTTCGGGGCAGAAGAAGGTATCAAATAACAGATGATATTAAGATATAAAGAAATTGGGGTCCATACCTGTAGAGTAACGGTTAGCGCGTCTGGCCGCGAAACCAGGTGGCCCAGGTTCGATTCCCGGTCGGGGCAAGTTACCTGGTTGAGGTTTTTTCCGAGGTTTTCCCTCACCCAATATGAGCAAATGTTGGGTAACGTTCGGTACTGGACCCCGGACTCATTTCACCGGCATTATCACCTTCATCTTATTCAGAAGCTAAATAACCTAAGATGTTGATAAAGCGTCGTAAAATAACCCACTAAAATAAACAAAATCTTGGATCATATGGATAATATGCGGAGAAGGCAGAAAATAGGAAAGACTGGAGATTGCTGAGCTTGTAGTGAAAGACTTGCCCTTGGGGAGAACGCTATGAATAAATGAATTCCTTCTAGGTGTCTTAGAATTTAAAATGACACAGATTCACAAGTAGCATGATAGCTGGTGACCTAGCAGGCCATGGAATAGGATCTGATCGTCCAATCCATCTCCTGGAGACTGTTGGTCTAAGCTGGCTTTGACTTCTTTGGCGTAGTGGGGCCGTCCTTCATCTGGCTGGGAAGATGCCCTTGAAGTATCAGGAATTGCATAGTTTCTCAGCATGTTGAAGTAAGTCCACTGCTTTTGTTTCCTTAAAAAAATGATGGCTCAATAAGAGATTCTGAAGTCAGGGCTGTATCACAGTTCAGTTTCGTAAGTTTTCACTTTTCCAAATTCTACAGTTCTGTTGGTTCACAGTGGCAGAAGTATGGAAGAGGGTTTTTTCCAGAGAAGACATGACTAAGATATTCTTTATCATCATCATCATCATCTATCTGTTGCAACGTTTCCTGAAAAATCGCAACCCGTTTAAAAAACTCAGCAATGAAACAGTAGGCAGACTGAAAACAATGCAGAGTAACAAAATTTAACAGTGCAGGGAACTTCAGAAGTGAAGAAGCTCATCGTAGATTAATGTAAAAAAGATGTGTGTGATTTTTATTGATAGTAATTCCGCCGGATACGCTGTACTGTTGCAGAGAGGTTCGTGTCTTTCCACAATCCTGTCTTCATTGATTTACATTTCGTAATTGACGTCACAATATTCATGTTTCGGCAACTCCTATATAAAGACTAGGGCGAATTCAAAATAACTCCAATTGTGGACCAGTGACGTGGGGGATTACGTCCGATCCTCCCACTCCGCTCCTGATTCCCATCTATTGATTCTTAAGCACGTTAAAGGGCTTGGCTGGGGGTCGAGGATCGATCCTGGTGCAGATCTGCTCTAAGACTAGTTCTCTTGGCTTAGCCCGGACAGTTAACTGGTCGCTTCTCACTAAGTAATAGTAATAATAATAATAATAATAATAATTAAATAATAATAATAATAATAATAATAATAATTAAATAATAATAATTAAATAATAATAATAATTAAATAATAGTAATAATAATAATAATAATAATAATAATAAAATAAATATAACGAAGTACAGAAAACACAATTTTTAAATACATACATAGAAAAGAGAAAGTTATAATAATAAGTACCTAACACTAGTACTCACATGATATAGCCTACGGAAAAATTATGTAGCCAAAGATAAAAAGAAAGCTAATAAGGTAAATATCAACTATATCATTTAAATGTAAAGAATACGTGGAAACATACAACACTTGTCATAACAGCAGGCTAAGTTAGTTTGGCAACACGTCATATGATAATTTTCTAACTTAAATTTTAAAAATTTCAAGCTTCGACAGCCCTTGACTTCAGGCGGCAGAGAGTTCCAGTGACGAGAAGTAGCAACAATAAAGAATGAGGAATAGAGAGATGATGTATGGAGTTGAATTTCTAGCGTGTTATGTTGTGAACGAGTAAGAGGAGGTTAAAGTGTGAATAATCCGGTATAAGAAAGAAAGCGAGTGCAAATTTCTCCTCTCATGTAACCTAAGCCAAGATAACTTCTCGAAAAAAGGCGAGATATGATCATAGTAATTAACATTATAAATGAAGCGGACCCACGCGTTATGAACACGCTGCAGTTTCTGAAAGGAATCGACCTTGAGATCACTGTACAAAACGTCGCAGTAATCAAAGAGAGGTAGAATGAGCGCTTATAGGTCTACAAGAGTTTGTTTTAATTTTGATGGGTAATGATACAATCTTTTTAGTGAATGGAAAATAGAGAATGCCTTTAATATGTGTATCCCAATTTAGATTAGATTCGAAATGAACTACGAGGTTTTTTACAGTAGATCTAACCGGGATAATTGTTTTATTCAGTTTCACAGGTGGAATATTCAGGTCGTTGATATTAGGAATTAATCTATTATTCGCAAATAGAGTAGCCTGTGATTTATATGAATTTAGGTGAAATCCAAATTGTGTCGACCAGGAAGAGATAGATTAATAAATTTAATAAATTCTAAGTTTCAGCTTTTTTGAAAGCGGACTGGATGACAAAAGCTTCTCAACCGAATAATAGCAGGCATATCCCATATTTATTCTGTGTTTAATTTCCTCCCGAGTGTCATTTGTATTTGTTACTGTTCCAAGATATTTTATTTTTTTTTTTATAAATTTGCAAATTTTATATATCGATTTCGTAGGCCTACTATGTTCTGGACACGAGACATAATCATATACTTTGTCTTTTCGGGATTTATTTCCAAACCTATTTCCTTATTTGCTTCAAGTAAAATTCCCGTGTTTTCCCTAATAGTTTGTGGATTTTCTCCTAACATATTCACGTCATCAGATCACTCCTATTATTATTATTATTATTATTATTATTATTATTATTATTATTATTATTATTATTATTATCATTATCATTATCATCATTGTTTATTATTGTGTCACTAAGAGTACTTAACTAACCTTTATTATTTACTATTAGTATTCACTTCAATAACATTCTTGTACGGCCTAGATGTTATTGTAATTATTAGTGTAATCTGTCAGCCTATTGTATTCAATTATGAGAGTCTAGCTGGACGAAAGAGACGGCCTGCTGGCCTTAGTTCTGCCAGTTTAAATAATACTAATAATAATAATAATAATAATAATAATTATTATTATTATTATTATTATTATTTATTAATACACACACTTTCTTCTTTCAAGAGCTCTTCTTCAAAATATCCATTTATACATGATTCCTTCATTAAGCAGGAAACGCCTTCGTTATCGAGTGACTTTGATACAAGCCTAATAAAATTAATAATTAAAGCTTCCTTTTAATTAGAACTGGCACACAGAATACTGATGTGACATAATTCCCAAGTCCTCGCAACAAGATCGGCGATAACAAATTCCATCAAGAGGATGGCAATCACTCCCGTTTATTATGTGCTTTTTTTGCTCGTTAGTGGACGTTGAAGTGAATGCTCGTGTTGCTGATGAAAGAAAAGAATGCTACTGAGTAACACTGGTGACCTAGTGCGGACCTTCACGACGGATTACACAACAAAAACAATTCTTGAATGAATGTATTATGAACTACCGCGAAAAGATAATATCGAAGTAATACGTAACGGACACTTAACCACGTGTAATTGCCTATACATTATTATTATTATTATTATTATTATTATTATTATTATTATTATTATTATTATTATTATTATTACGGCTAGGATCTTAGGTAAACAAATACTTTATTTGCACTGTAACAGAAAATCGTAATTGTGTTTTAAGTTTCTGACAAGCTCACCTGAGCATATATTTTAAATTTTATTTCACATAAAAACACATATTTTGAATTTTTAATGTAAATACATATTTTCAAATATTCACATAAAAACACATTAAAATTATGTTTTCATCAAATAATTTTTGACAAAACCCCATTTCAGATTAATCATCACCCGAATGTTAAGTGCAGTTTAGACGTGACAGCTGTCAACTGTTTCTCGGAATTGCCTATCTGTGGACCTGTGGAACTGCAGCAGAGTCGTGCAGATTGGCCCTCCGCGCAGCACTGTCAGTCCTAATGCATAAGCAGCCCAGACCACTCAAGACCAACACTGCTTGGCGCAGCCGCTTCCTAGCTCGTTGCGGTGGGCTTCGCAGCCCAGCTTAGCCCACCGCACTCCTCAGCACTCGTCTCAGCACTGCAGTGACGTCATCCCATCAGTTGATTGCATTCTACTGTTTTCCTGCTTGCGCGCTAGTTGTGCTTTCGCTTGATGTGTGGCATGAGCACAACGGACACAGTACAAAATTAAAATATTTTCCACTGCTGTCGAACACAGATTTAAAAACTGTCCCTATGTTACTTTTTAAAATTTTCATCCGACTCTGTATTTTTTAACTTTCTAGCAGCGATTTTCTCCTTCACTACTTTTTCTCTAAAGAGATTGTATTTTAGAATGTATGTTTTAACGGCCGGTGTCTGTGATAAAGTTTTTCCGGACTGCTATTACACTATCAAAATTTTTTGCAAAGATCTTTTTATAAAATATATATTATACAATATATGACAGTGTAATGGGTTTTCTTTTATAAAAGTTCCTTTGATAAAAGATCTTTTATTAAATGTGAGTGCAGCTTGTTATCTTTGATAAAATATTTCTATACCGGTGAAACGAATATGGCGGTACGCAAATATAACTGGACTGTTGCTACCACAAAAATTCTGACATAGGAGTATGAAGCAAATGAAATGTAAATAAATAATTTTTATAATATAATATTAATAGTATATGGGAAAATCCAGAAATGCATATAGAGTGCTAGTTGGGAGGCCGGAGGGAAAAAGTTCTTTGGGGAGGCCGCGACGTAGAGGGAGGATAATATTAAAATGGATTTGAGGAAAGTGGGATATGATGATAGAGACTGGATTCATCTTGCACAGGATAGGGACCAATGGCGGGGTTATGTAGGGCGGCAATGAACCTGCGGCTTCGTTAAAAGCCATTTGTAAGTAAATAATATTTTATAATAATTTGTATAACTTTTCAAGTCCTCTCATTGTAGCTTTTTCAATAAGTTTTGATGTATACCTCTCTTATCACGTCTTGCAATCCATGGTTTAACCCCTGACCAGATATTTATTCATGGTGCTATAAACTTAACGCGTACATAACAGCGTAAACAAATCGTAAACTTAACGCGTAAATATTAGTATCAACAAATCCACGGAACGTGTGTTCATTGTTGTGGAACAAGACGTGTTAGGAGGGATTTGTTCCTAATTTTAGATCATGTTTGATAAAATCTTTTGAAAAGATTTTATGTAGTGTAATATACCCCAAATCCTATCTTTTATCAAAGAACTTTGATGTAATATTTTATCATAATATTCTTTGTCAAAGAACTTTGATAGTGTAATAGCAGCCTCACAGAGACTGTATTTTCTTTGCGATGCACTATTATTTGGACTCATCTTGGAAAACAGAAATCAAATGTTTGAAACAGTAGCTGATCGTTGGTCGAACCGTACACACAAGCACAAACCCGCGCCAACTCAATTCATAAGTAACTGATAGAAGCGGAAGCTTGGGCTCATGCTTTGATACAAACAAGTTCACCGCACTAAACCGCTCCACAAGCAGTCCGCCGCGACCCGTGCGATGGTGCAGGGTGACGGCACGGGCTAGTTCCGTGCGACACTGCTTAGCCCGTTGCGGTCAGCGGTGCGCAAGCCCGTGGGCTTGGACCAATCTGCACGACTCTGAACTGCAGTCTGCTCTCTCACCTCGAGTGATAAGAACTGTCTCCACAAAAAAAATTGTTTTGAGATTAACAAACTTAAGCATTGATGTGTTATTTAGGAGTGCATTGTAAGTTATCATAAGGCTGTTTCAGGAAGCAATTATAATTTCATAAACATCAGCTGTCTGCCTCTGTTTTCGTTTCCGAACATAAGCATGTCTCAGGGAGTGCATGTTGTTTCTCAGTGGCCAGGGCGCTCTTTTTCTCAGTATAAGACAGTGTTCCGCTATAATCGTCCATCATTGTGATGGACAACTTAAGGATTAATCTCATTGTGTACTGTAATTCTTCAGCATAATTTATAGTGTGTACTGCATATTGTTTATATTCACATACATTAATTTAAACATAATTAAATATTTTCCCTCTTTTCGTCACATTTTGTCCCGGTTTTTAGCACCTAAAAGTCCGAGCCCTAATTATTATTATTATTATTATTATTATTATTATTATTATTATTATTATTATTATTATTATTATTAGTAGTAGTAGTAGTAGTAGTAGTAGTAGTAGAGGGTTGACTGTTATTCATTGATTATTTAATTGAGTTCATTAGACAAACACACGTAAAGGTGCGGTCACACGTCGCTACTTTTGCAGCGCTACTTTTATACTGCAGCTGCAAAAGTTGCGTGTCGTGTTCACACGTAAGCCAAAAGTAGCGCGCTGCACGCTACTTTTCGTGCTGCGCAACCCGAGTGCAGCAAAAGTTGCAACTGGAGGTTGCGAGTCTGTTCACACACAAGGCGCTACTTTTGCAGCCGCAGTCATGCTGCAGGTTTCCATCTCCGTGTTGACTTTTCAATATACATTTTGTGGTTATGTTCGCATTATTAAGAAACTCATGCGAGAGCTTCCTTATCTATTATTTGCTTTTCTGTCGTATCTAGTATTCAGAAATTGACATTATTTTTACTATAAAGCTTTTAAAAACGCCTATATACTTAAATGATAACCAACAGCATATTCACGTAATCAATGTTGGCAATCCTCCTGTTTGGAACTACGCTACGGAAAATTTAAAAAATGAATTATATCGTCACCAATTATGCTCAGACTGTGTTGTGTATTTAATAACTGTTACAAATAATTTATTTTCATCACATTTAACATTAAAATATATCCAAACAATAAAAGTATCATTGACAAATTTGGGTGGTAACACTGGTTGCAACCGCAGCAAAAGTTTCAACAAAACCGATATCAAAAATGCTGCGGCTGCAACCCTGAGAACCCTGTTCACACGTCGCTACTTTTAAGCTGCGCGCAGCATGGAAAAGTAGCGAGCAGCAGGTTCGGCAGCCGCTACTTTTCGGGTTGCACCGTTGTTCACACGTCGCAGTACAAGAGTTGCGCAGTTTTTTGTACTGCAGCGCTGCAAAAGTAGCGACGTGTGATCGTACCTCAAGTCTGCTGAAAAATGCATTTACTTGTCCTAAATCCGTTACCCTCTTTCTCATAGATTATAGACGTTACGTATAATCACACTTTATGCCGGTGACTATTGCATTAAATATATCAAACTATGTATGAAAAGAAGAAATAGGCAACCAAGAGATTGAAAGTTTTAGCAATGAGATAGTGACATAGTACGGTTTTGAGAATAATATGGAATTAGGCCACTGTTATGGGCTGAATGTTCTACCTCCAAATTTACAAGTGAACAAGAAATGGACAATTTCAATTTTACTCTTGATACTCTGTGAGGAAAAGAGTTGGTTTACGCGTCGTAAATCTACAGGGTGTTTCTAAATTAGACCGACAAACTTTTGGATCGGATATATAACCTTCTTTCAAACACTTTTCGTTAAGGAACCCATGGGCTCGGACGCTTCGTTTCAGTACAAGAGGGGTTTGTTTATTCCCTGAGCTCGATATCGTGGATTAACCCAATTTGATTACTACCTGTGGTTTATGAAATCCTTGTTGACTCTGAAGAAGATCTTGCAGCACGCATTGTCTGCGCAGGAGCTGAAATGAGGGAAATGCCTGGTGTCTTTGCTAGGATACGACAAAGTATGGCACGTCGATGCA
This sequence comes from Periplaneta americana, assembly GCF_040183065.1. Classification (NCBI taxonomy): domain Eukaryota; kingdom Metazoa; phylum Arthropoda; class Insecta; order Blattodea; family Blattidae; genus Periplaneta; species Periplaneta americana. The sequence continues at coordinate 181,374,158 of NC_091120.1, read as the reverse complement.
ATGCTTGTTTTTGAAGTGAATGGACGTGTGTTCCAGCACTTGTAGTGATGATACAGTAAAGTAATGAATCCATAAGACTGCTGATTTAACACAGAGTGTTTTTCCTTTTCATTCGGTTTGTTTTCTTTGTGTTATTCTGTATGTTTGGGTCAATAAATTGTGTCTGTAACATTAATGATTTGTTTATTCACTTTCCACGTATCTAATTACTTCAATCCCTACCTGTACGATCGAACCATGTAATGACATAAACTCCTCTTGCTCTGAAAGGAAGCGTCGCATCCCATGAGTTCCTTAACAAAAACTGTTTGAAAGAAGTCTGTGGCCAGGAGGAAAAAGGTCTTAAGTCAATTTTTTTTTGTGAAAAGGAGATTTTTATATATTCTGAAAGCGGAAACAATTCTCCACAATCTGGTAAAACGGTTAAAGTAAAAAAACACTCCTGACTGAATTTATAGAGAGTTACCAAATAATGTCCTAAGTACTTTTTGAATCGAGCACACACAGAATAAAAGACTTAAGAATATTTAATACTTTATTCCTTACAAACCATCACATGTTTACTTTCCATGCTTCCCTATTAAAAAGTCTAACTTGTATTTTAGCTATTTTATCACATACTGATGCCTTTTCCTTTTAAAACTTTAAGCACCAAGTAAACAGTCCTGTGTTGTTTAAGACCTATTTTTCATTCCTAATAATTTACATTTCCTATTTATTTTGACATGAAAAAGGTCTTATGTTTAAATAGTCTCTTCTTCTCACTTTGACTTGTAGTCTTAAAAGGCTTAAGTGCGGCTATTTTTGGAAATAATCAATAAAATTGTTAAATGGGCAACATTATTACCTATTTTATAAGAAATATAAACAAATAATATCCAGGAAAAACCTCTTAATTAAAAGAACTCTATAATTGACACCAATTTCAATCTTTCTACTGCTCTCCTGAAAAGTATAAAATTTTTACTTAAGACCTTTTTCCTACCGGCCACAGAAGTTATCTATCCGATCCCAAAGTTTGTCGGCCTAATTTAGCAACACCCTGTATAACACGAGACACCTAGTTTTGTTTTCCTCCTTGAAGAATTGATACTAAGTATTTTATCGCACTTTAAGATCCCCCATTTTCGGCTGGGTTTGAACTCTAGAACCTCGGATCTAACGGCCGACATAGTAGTCGTAGAACCACCGAAGACGTCTTGGTTTTGATAGGATTAGCTTATGGCGTTGCGTTAGATATTTTGCTCGCGGGGGTCCATGTTAGCCTGAAAAAAAGTATTAGCTATCGACTCATCTCATGCCCTGGAGCCTGTTCAATGTTTACGACGGAAGTGTCTTGTAGTTGATATTACCCGGCACCTGTTAAACTTTGTTGTGAGAGTCACGATGCCTTGGGGATACAACTGGCGACCCCTACAACAACGTTTCCTGTTTTTGGAAGCTAATATCTAGAACCGTTCCGCCGGGGCGGATGTCACCAGACAACACAACAAGGAAATAAACATTTGATAAACCTCCGAAGCTTTAATTAGCAAATGTGTAATCAGCCCTGGCAAGAATGCACCATCCTACGAGAGCCTCAATGTCCTGGAAGTGAACAGGGTTAAGTTATTTATAACTTGTACTGTTAAAGAGTTAATTTAATTAATGATTATTATTTAACACTTTTATGTACTAATATGTATATACACTAGTGATGCCCCACTTCGATTACTGTGATATTTTGTTTACTGACCTAAGTGTTACTTCGGCGCAGAGACTGCAACGTGTTCGTAATATGTGCGTCCGTTTCGTCTGCAATATTCGCCGGGCTAATCACGTAACACCATCCCTCGAAATGTTGTCCTGGCTCCGTCTAGAACAGGGCTGGGCACATTACGTGATTCTGAGAAATGAGCGCTGTGTGCTTTAAAGAGCTTGTCTCGCGAGCGGTGTGACGTATGCATAATGTACGTCATTCAGTGTCGGTGCAGTGGTGACTCTGCAATATGAAGGCGAACTTTGAAGACGGAGCTTCCGCTCATACACTAAAGCGGACCGCTACTCCCAATGTTTTTAATGTAGCATGGGAGGAGTAGTTATTTTTCGTAGAGAGCAGTGGATTAGCAAAGTGTTTAATTTGTCATAAAACACTCCAACTGATTAAGAGGTTCAATATCCAACGGCATTATTCTTTACAACATGCTACTGAATATGACAAATATGTTGGTAATGAACGCCATAAATTAATACAACTTAAAGAAAATGTTTCTCAGGTACATTATATTAGAGTATCTATTTGATATTTGCAGTGCATTATAATACTCTAATATAATGTACTTGAGAAACATTTTCTTTAAGTTGTATTAATTTATGGTCATATATCATATCATATATCATATATCATCATATCATATCATATATCGCATCACATTATATTATATTATATATTATATTATATATTATATCATATATCATATCATATCATATATCGCATCGCATCACATTATTTTATTTTATATTATATATTATATTATATCATATATCATATCATATTATATCTCATATATCATATATCATATCATATCATATCATATCATATCATATCATATCATATCATATCATATCATATCATATATCATATCATATTATATTATATATTGACAGGATGACAATAATGCACTTAGTGAATCGGCCATGAGAATTAGCTACAAAATTTGCCACGAAATTGCAAAGGAATTGAAAACATTCAACGAAGGTGAATTCATCAAGTGATGTTTAATTATATTGGCAGATGAACTCTGTCCACAGCAAGTAGGGGAAGTGGAAGCCATATGCCTGTCTCGTAGAACCGTGGTGAGGAGGTTGCAGTATGTGCGTATGGGTTATGTAAATAAGCCTAATGATTTGTGTGTGTGCATAGAGCGAAGTTTATTTCATTAAATTAATAAGAGTGTTATAAACTCTGTAATGTACAATGGATTGATGTAATATCCTTATAAACTATTATGTAGGTACTGACAGACTGAATGACTAGAACAACCGTGGCTCTTGTTACATTACTGCAGGGAAGGTAGCTGTAATGCGAGTCCGCCACTGCGTGAACGTTCTGCTCTGTCTTGGAATTGAAGTGCGTTTCGGAGCGAGAGCAGCTCTGGCCGACTAGACTGAGCCGCTCTCATGCCCGGCCCTGGTCTAGAACATGGATGGGCATCATGCCTCACTTGAGAAACAATGCCTCACTGACCTTCACAGAGCTTATCGCTCTGACATCACCTTCACAGTCCCCGTTCCTCCCTCATGCAGCTCTCCTAGGCGTGGGAAGGTTCTATATCAGTTTCATAAGCAATATCAGTGGTGGCATAATGGCATTATCAAAGCAGTGTGTACGCGTTACAAAACGATTATTTCATGAGAAATGGGAGGAAGAGTTTTTTTGCTGTTTAGAAGGGGAGAACATACGATATGTTATGCTCGAAAATCCTATTAGGCATTAATAAATTTAATATACAACGACATTACTCCTTATGTCATAAAGAACATGCTGAATTAGAAGGTAAGACAAATTAAATGTTATTTTTCGTACTATTCCGAAGAAAATTTACGCTCTTAACATTTGCATAGTATACTAAATACGACTTTATATCTTAAACACGCTGCATTAAAAGGTACGAGGAATTAAATGTTGCTTGTACGTAATATTTCCAAAAGAAATTTATATATAAAAAAAACAAAACAAATGTGCGTAGAAAACGAAATATGATTTTCTGAAATTATTTTAGGTCGAGAACGTGCAAATCTATTAAGTAATCTTGATAAACGCCAGAATATTCAAGAAAATAAACGTAGACAACGTGATGGAATATTATTGGCTAGTTACGCAATTTCTCGTCTGTGATTTAAATCAGTTCAATGATGGAGAAATAGTAAAGAGGTTTATGATTAAAGCTGCCGAATTAATTTGCCAAATTGAATAAAAGTTTTCGAGTCTCTCACGTTAACCAAGCGCTTTCCTAATAATTCGCCACTGACCGCCTTAGCGATTACGATAAGGTGACGCAGGTCACAGCAGTTTATATTTCCCATCCTACTCTGCAGTCTCCTCTCCTAGTAAACAAACTATTTCAAATCGAGTGCCTCACGTAACCGAAAATTGTGCCCATGTATGGTCTAGAAGATCGTAGGAAAATCCACTGTCTTTCCCTTCTCTTTCACATGTTGCATTTCGCCACTCCTGTCTATCTTGCGTCTCGTTTTCAAAATTTATCCACCCATCATAACCTAGACACACGATCACAACACTCCTCAATATTATCCATTCCCTCCCACCGAACATCCTCACATTCATCTTCTTTCACTGTGGCTGTTCCTCGGCTTTGGAATTCCCTACCGAGTAATGTCAGGGACTGTCAGACATCAAACCAATTTAAGAATAGGCTAAGGAAATATTTTTCTAACAATTCTTGTCAACAATAATAGCTGTTTCAGGTTTCTCAGTGTTTAATGGTTATATATATCACAGAATAAATATTTAAATTATCTCATCATCATCATCATCATCATTATTATTATTATTATTATTATTATTATTATTATTATTATCACTATTTCTTACCAATGTTTATTATTGTCACACTAACATTACTTATCCAACTTTCATTATTTATTTCATGTTGTTTTATGGTCTAGATATTAATGTAATAACTATGTAACCAATTGTATTCAATTAGAATTAGAGTCTGGCTGAGCGGAGGAGAAGGCCTGCTGCCCTTAGCTCTGCCAGATTAAATAAATTATTATTATTATTGTTATTATTATTATTATTATTATATGCAATGTATGTAGGCGTATGTATAATATGTATGTATTAGTAATGTAGTAATAATTAGGGAGCGGATTTTTATGTGCTAAAAAATTTAAATATATTTATTTTTATGTGCTAAAAAGTACGCAAATATTTGCTAAAGATAAAAAAAATATTTCTTTTAAATATGACAAAAATACCTTATGTAGCTTGGAAAAAATGTTACTAGGTACTCACCCACCACACTTGAGTGCTAGTAGTTGGCCGAGAATTGCCGTGAACAACAAAGGTCATCTCCAAATTCTCCATCACAAATGCATGCCGATTATCTATGAACAACGACTTATACTGTGAAAACGATCTTTCCATATCACAGGACGTCACACGTGCATATTTAAAGCGAGGTATATCACAAACACAAACACCGTTAATTTCACCTACAGGTACACCCTCCAATACTTGAGCAACTTTACACATTTTTTTTTTATCTCCACTGTTTTTCCCAAACACATTCTGGAATTTGTCTCTTAGTACTTGTACTTCTGAACCTGGTAGCGAGTCTAGTTTAATTTCCACGGCACGCACCTCCTTGTTTCAGACAACAGGTTTTTGGATGTTTCGAGTTTTTATAGTGTCTCACAAAAAGCTTAGATTTGCTAATAGGAAAGCCAAATCGTTTTTAAACTACCATCTTTCAGTATATCTTGAAGGATATCGATTGACGAAGCCCGGTAACTGGGAATCACAACAAGACGTATTGCCTCACTTGATGGACATTAGCGAGAGGCGAGAGATTTGTTTAAATTTAATAATGTTCATATCCAGCTCTTATCTGTTGTGTTTCACAAACAAAGCGTGGAATGAAATCATCTTCAATAACAATAAACATTCCTAATTATGTGTTGCAAGATCTCTCCTCCTTGACCATGTTAATTTATTCTCTAATAACAGTACTGATATGCTGCCCATCAGTTCTCTGAACTTGAGGCGATACTATTACAAAAACGGATCACGGATACACTACACAGCGATTGGAAACACGAAGCAACCAAGAATTCTTAAACATATAACGTACTTCTGAGTGACATAATTGCTTTAGTTTTAAAATGTTTAAAAGTTCTTGTAAAAAATTATTTAAGTCAAAAATATGTATTTACATATTTTTTTTTGTGAAAATATGTGTTTTTATGTGAATTCGGGTTTTAAACTTGAAACTTCATGTACGGAATTTTTTACTTTGTTAATTGTGTTTTATCACACGCAAATAGTAATATACGTTACAAGAGCGGTATGTTGACGTTTTCATGTTCGAGGAAAAGATTGAAAAAGCGAAACGTAGTTTAGCTTTTTTAATTTCCGAGAACATGAAAACAAACATACCGCTCGTATATCGTACATTATTTTGTGCTAAGATCGTTTATTATATACCTGAAAGACGAATTTCTAATTATTTGCAATGAAATCTCCATGTTGGTTTCTGTTTAATGACGGCAACTTCGGAAAACCAAAATATCTTTCTTCAACATTGTTGCTATAAAATGTTTTCTGTATTTACTATACTCCAGCAGGCCGTGACGTCTGTCTTTTTTTCCCCCAGTCTATAAATGCGAACTTAAAACAAACGGTAAGGTTATGTAATGATTTATTTTTATTTTTCATTTTAATATTTTAACAATATTATTTATATAACATATTGCAGTAATAACATCGGCATCTGGAATCTCGTGGATTTTTTCACGGCTTCCTTAATGTTACTTGTATCAGGAATGCAGTAAGTTTCGTGGAGTAGTAGACTTTACTTAATTTTTGCAAATATTTAAAAACAATAATTAACATTGCAATTTAGGTGAAATTGCAGTGGTAAGTTTCCAATTTATAATTATTACTATGTTAAACGTGTCTAAAAATAATATATTAAAAGCCTAAAGCAGTAAAATGAATGTCGCGCTTAAGCGGTAAGAAGAGGGAAATTGTTATGTGTGTTACGTTGGGACTACTGAATGTGGTATTTCACACTTACGGCATGTTGGTTCTGTGCGGAAAACAAGCAAATACGCACGATCTCGCACAAAATAATATTTAATGACATAGGAATCCGCTCCTTAGTAATAATACTCAGCAGAACACAGCTTACTCTGGAACTTTAATTATGAAGAAGTACTTATAGCCTACTAGGTATCGCATTCCATTCCGCATGATTCGGGAATCGAATTGTGACTCTTTCCAGTGCCCATTGACAGCCTTAAGGAGCGATTGTGAATTTAGATAATTCTTACGTGATTTGAGAGGGTAGACAGAAGTCCTGTGAGCATGTCTTCCATAATGGACACGATTCCTCTTGAATATTCATGGAGAACCAATGTCAGGCAATTTTACTGCTTTATTTGCGTCCATGCACTTCGGGATGTGACGTCACCAGCAGTGGATCCTCAATGTCGGAGTATAATGAATGCCATTGGTATTCAAGCATTCCAGGGTCCGACCCTAGAACAATCTCCTCTAGTTATCTAGAGACTCTCTGCAGTGTTCGTATGGAACCCTTACTACATGATTGGCTGTTTAACACTCGTGAATGCAGCGCTAATATTCACTGAAACTGAGCATCCTCGTAGATTTAATTCTAATAATGAATCTATTCGTTGAAGTTTCCAAAGTACTAGACTCATAAGAAGTTATAGACAAACAGGGCCTCGTCATTCATGAGTGACGCGTCGCTGCATAAACGTGTATACTTATGCGAATTTTAATGCTGCTACTCCAAATTTTTTAATTTAATTTAGTAGTCTGAGCCAATATTTTAGGTTTGCCCTGCGACACAGAATGGCTCACAATAAAATTTAAAATGAAAAATTATATAAACAGGTTTCAGACAAAAGTGAATAAGACATAAGAAAAGAAAATAGAACCAAGTGTAATTTAAATTGAATGTACACCATAAAGATGCTGACGAAATATCGCTACAGAAAATTGTATTATGGTGGTGATGATGGCATCTTGAAGATCTCTCGTCAGCTTGTATTTTTCCCTCCACTTTACAAAGGCTTTCGGGATGGTGCCTCTCGCTCCGAAGAAGAGACCGGTAACTGTGATTTTTTCTATGTTGTATTTCGCCGATAGGTATTGAATCGTGGGCTCGTAGATTTTCTTTTTCTCTTCGTTCACTTCAGATGGTCGAGTGGCTGAGATTTCAAATCTGATGGTAGGATCAATTATTTCGGCTGTCTGTTTATTCCTATTTATAGCTATGATATCGATCCTACGATTGCTTCCACCATCAGCAATACAATGAACTTCCCCGTGAACGTCTAGATTTTTGGATCGAAGTGCATCTGCGATCATAGAACGTATGGTGTTGTGACGTTTTATCCTGAGTACTTCTCCCTGTGGGCAACTCCCAAACACATGTGGTAAAGTTTCATACTCACTGCATACTTATCTCATTAGTTACGAGTCTCATACATTCGTTCCAACAGCAAACTCTTTTTAATACAAGTAAGGTATTTTATCATGAAATAGTCGTCCTTGTTGAGAGATCCGAGGTTCGATAGTTGTCAGTGGCATTGAACTTCAAAGGGCGGTAATACCCCTAGCATTGCTCCCTCCGGAAGTTAAGTACAGCTGTAGGTTTCGTATAGTAGATTTACGATACGTGCCTAGTAGAGAGCTTCTGTCAAAATGTGTCAACCATTTCACTCAGAATAACCTCTGCAGTTGAATGTCTTGAAATAAAATACTACTTCTGCTTCATCCACTTTTTGTCCCCTCCATGTCCGTATTCTTTACTCACTCTTCTCCAGCAAATTTATCCCTTAAATTCTGTTGCCGTGGGGTACGTTTGAATCCGATAACCTATGGTTCTAATGACTGTGCTGTAACCACTAGACCACCGAGGACGACGATATACGGACGAAGGAGGAGGAGGTATGTAGATGAGAAAGAGGAGTTTGATAAATAGGAAGGAACGTGTTATGGTATGGAGAAGGTAGGTGATGAGAATTAGGTAGAGGAGGTGGATGAAGAGAAAGAGGTGGTAATGTTTAAAAAGGAGGAAGAGTAGAATGATATGGAAGAACAGGAGACTGAGGAGGTGGATAAGCAGATGGGTGGGGAGTTTAGAGAGGGAAAAAGAGGTGTTTAAAGGGAATAAAGACTTTGAGGTAAAGGAGGGGATGAAGGTGGATGAAGAGAAGGTTGAGGAGGTAGGGAGGACGAGGAAGGGGAGAAAAATGAGGTGGTTAAAGAGAAGGATGAGCAGGTAAAGATGAGAAAAGAGGTGGTAGAAGAGGAGTGGTATGAGTTTTAGTTGGTAGATGAAGAGAAGATTAGGGGAAGTGCAGTGGAGAAAAAAGGATGTGAATTATGAGGAGGTGGGCGAGGAGAAAAAGAAAGTGAATACAGTGAAACCTGCCTTTGCGATCACTTCATTTAAACGGCCACCTGGCCGAAAGGCCAATTTTCTCTGGAACCAATTGGATTTGCCATAAGATCAATATAAATTCTCTCTTTATTTAGCGGCCACCTCATGCTTCGGCCAGCGGCCGGGGTCTGTTTGGATTGGAACCTGGCTATAACGGTCACTGTCCAACAAAAATTTTTTTCACGGATACTGTCTGACCTATTTTTTCGATGGTTAGAGGACAGAGAGCAATATCACGAGTACAATAGCTAAGTGTACAACAGTACACCCTCCATATCTTGGGGTTAGTTGGTTACTGTTTTATGACTCTTTTGTCATTTTCCACTCCGACCCTGCACAACTATAAATTCTTACTAGTTTTTAAAGGATTGAAACACGGACGTTTTCTATCGAAAATGTCATGGTATGTTTTAGGTCAGTAGTTAACCATTCGAATTTTTTTTCTCCTCTTTCCATCTTTTTCTATTTGGACCAGCTTGTACGGATTTTTCTTCTTTTCATTCATTAAAGCTTGGATGACATCATCATTGTTTGAGAATTAGCTATGCGATTTCAATTCCACGATTAAACGACAAAATCGCAATGTGATCCGTGAAATTGGTGTTTCTTCCCCCAAATCGACATCACACCTCCAGCCCCTTGATCAAGGTATTATCCAGTCATTTAAACTGAGGTACCTCAAGCGAGTTTTGAAAAGGCTAGTTGTAAGAATGGAAGAGGCTGACATTAATATGCACGATTGTTGTACGCGCACAGTACTAAAAAGTCAATTAAATTCAGTATTTTCATGCTGATTCATAAAAAACCGCAACCTTAATCAAGCGGCCACCTGATAAAACGGCCATTTTACAAGGTAACTTCAGATGGCCGCTTTAGACAGGTTTCGCTGTATATAGAAAAAATAGGTTTGACAAGTCTCGCTTTTGACCTGAGCTCCTCAATTGAGGTTGAAGGAGGAGGATGTCGATGAAAAGAAGTGTGTGAAGGTGTGGGAGGAAAAAAAAAGGTGGTGATTGGAAGGAAGAGGTTGAAGAGGAGAAGGAGCTCGATGAAGAAATGGAGGAGGAATTGAGATAGAATAAGAGAAAGAGAGGAGAAGAGACGAAGTACAAGTTGGAGAAATAAGAGACAGAAAAACAGAAGGAAACGTTTTGGTTAGAAGAGAACAACGAAAATTACTTTTGATGAAGTGGGAACAGTTTTTAAAACCGTTATCGTAGTTCACTGAATTAGCTTCGCATTTGTTAGTGACAGACGGCAGATATACACTGTAGTGGGATCAAAGATATTTACACTATAAAACGGCGCTACCTACGCCCTTATTAACAAGGTGTTTAATGTGTGTTTAAACGAAAGTAGACGCTTGGCAAACAGTTCAATTCTTCTTGCTCTCTTTTAAGCTGCACATGAGTTAAATGGCAGCGGACAGTTGGCGTGGTGCTATGTCACATCTCTCGACTTGCAAAGAATAGCTCCCCTCTCGACGTTCCTTTGTGGATAGAGACCAATGTAATGCACTTTTACTAAAGGCCCTTTGAAAACTGCCTCGTTTTGTATGGTGAATCGTACAGACCTTTCATCCGTTACTCGTCGTCATAATCAAGTCATTTTAGCTAGCATAAAGTCGTCACCGTTAATAGAAAGAGCTCCAGCCCATTTGTTCGCACAGTGACTATGAGTTTTTGAAGGTAACGCGGTGTAGTCACATTACAGCTGCTCACAAAATGGAGCGAAGTTCGATCACATGCAGTACGTGTAACATTTTTGTAGTGATGAGAAATACACCGTGTCCAGCTTATATGGTTATAACTGAAAAAGTACAAGGGAAAATAAAGTAAACCTACCAAAGATTGGTATAGGTCTCGCAAGCACGGATTACCGACGGAAGGAATGCGAATAAAACACTGCGATTAGAGATGGCCGATATTTCACAAACCGATATTTTGTCACAGATAAACCTGTGACTGATGACGCGAAATACCTGTGACAAAATATCGCTATCGAAATCAGCTCCGTATTCAGTACTTGTGACTGATATTTTCTCCTCTACGTCGTAGGTTTGCGCGTGCGCATGATACAATAACAGCAATCTGGCGGTAGTTTCTCCATCTTATTATAAATTATGTAGTTATTAAACAATTTAACACCATTGGTTACCAGTACTTAATCTTGTGTAAAATCCTGTCTGAACAACTGTTTTGTTTTGCAATTATTTTCCAATGTTTTTCCGAATACTTATGTTTCATTAATTTTTATTCTATGACTCAATATTATGTTAATGCACGACTTAAAATAATTTATCCATTATATTACATACAATAAAAAGGATCAATTTTTAAAACGATTAGGATAATCTCCATACCCAACTACATTTAAAAATGATCAACTGGTTCAATATCTATAATATAACCTCTTGGTACATGAGGTTAACTTTTGACATGTTACTGTTCAGTTAGGTAAGTATTTATTTGTTAATGGTACATGTACATAATTTCTTTGTTGGATCTTCCTATATAAATCACTGATGAGTGGTGTGTATAGAGAAATCGTATTCATATTTCATTGCTCTTCAATGTTTCCTGCTAATTTTTATCGGTATGACAAAATATCGGTGTAATTCATGCTACGTATGGATATAAAATACCGGTGTGACAAAATCACCGATAAAAGTCACAGATGTTTAATTGTCACAGTCACAGTTGTCACAGATACTTGAAAATATCGTTTAAGCTCATCTCTAACTGCGATAAGGAAGAGCGGGCTACAGGAAAGGTCACGAGATAACTTGAATGATATTCAAGAGTACAGTCGGGAGAGAAATGACATCGATAGAATCAGTCTTGCGTTGTGATAGTTACATTACGACTTTAGTTTGTTCCGTTGCATGTGAATACGTGTCTTGTATCGCACGGCATTATTATTTCATTCGTAAACATATGTTGCGCGTTTAATTAGCTTAGAATTTTTCTCTTGGTACGTTATTTCCACAGCGATTTCCTCATTTGTTCATCTTCTTGGAAGAGACAGTACTTCCATCGGCCCTCACCTCTCCCCCCTCGGCGTGCCGACATACACACGTCAAAACAGACAACGCTACCATTGGTTTCCGGTAATCGTTTCTTGCGCGAGCTATAGTGCATCTCTTGCAATTTATGTAACAATGATGTGGTTGTCATGGTGTTAACTAGATTGAAAAATAAACAAACTGTTAATATTCTTAAAGCTTCAGCAGCGAATAGGGATTATATAGAATGGACACTGAGCGAATTTTCCTGTTTTGTTCTTCAGTGCGCCGGCGTTTAGTTCCACTTTCAAGCGCTAGAGGTTACTGTAATCGAGCACACGCTAAGGGTTTCTCGATAATAATTGAATAGGATAAGAGTTGAGACACAGGATCCAAACATCACCTTCCTTGGTGCCAGTGGCGGCTCGTGGGTATTGAATTCAGGGGGGCTGCATACAAAAATAAACCCTGCATCTTACCTTATTTAAATATTAGTTCCATGCGCCTTGTCTTATAGGTTGCAAACTTTTGAATCATATTCTTATTAAAATCCGATATGTCGGTAAGGCATTATAAACTTGGTATGCAGAGTCGGCCTCGGTAGCATAGTCGGTTGCGGGCTCGATCCCGGCCCAGGTCGATGGCATTTAAGTGTGTTTAAATGAGACGGGCTCATGTCAGTAGATTTACTGGCATTTAAAAGAATCCTGCGGGACAAAATTCCGGCATACCGGCGACTCTGATATAACCCCTGCAGTTGCGAGTGTCGTTAAATAAACCATAATTTAATTTTTTTATATGCAGATTTGAACCTTAGAAATATCTAACTGGCGATTTGTAGTTGTATAATATATCTACATGATACATCAATAAATGAAAAAAACTGAGCCAGAAATTGAATTCAGGATCTTCAAGAGCACGCACCAGGGCGCTTGCCTCATTTATTGTGATGTTGTTAGATGTTTCAGATTCCATTATGGTTTGAAAACATTCTAGCAATGGCTCCTTCTTCTCATGAACAACATTTACTGTTCTTATTTTAAAACTCCATCTTGTTGCCCCAGCTGATGGAATTGTCTTTCAAACACATTAATCTAATACAGACTGTGTGGAGATCGAGAGAAGAAAGCAGGGATACTGGATAAATCAGCAAAAAAAATATGCGAGCCTTTGTATTTTGTTTAGTGGCTTTTTCCATTATGAGATTCAACTGATGGGCACTTAATTTCACATTTCTCCTGAATTGTTAAGGTACTGAACTGAATAGACTGTAAATATTGTACAGAATTAAACATTGTCGCACTTGTTATACTCACAACATTAAAGAAAATGTTTTTAAAACTGCGCGCTACTGACAAGCTGCTGCAAATTTTGCAGCGCCTGGAAACTCTGGATTCATGGCGAGGGGCAGCAGGGGGAGGGGTAAAACTAACGCGCAAAGCATCCGAGACGAGACTGGCAGCTCCAGGGGAGGAAGTAGCTTCACCCATAGTCCTTGTCTCTGGCTTCGCTCTGGCAGCACCAGGGGAGGAAGTGACTTCAACGATTGCTTGCATGTCAGTGAGAGCGAAATTTTTAAAAATTCGAGCCGCTAAATAGAGACTGTATAATAAATGTATTTCACAACATAAAACGAGACAAGAGCCACAAATGTCTGGGGGTGCTGCAGCTCCGCAGCCCCTCTTCGAAAGCCGCCCTTGCTTGGTGCATAATTCAGTAACGGCTTTGCTTCAAATAAATTCAAGTTAACAGTTTTTCCTTATTTTTCAGTGATAAACTAAATTTAATAATAATTTTTATGTTTTATATATATATATATCATGAAAATTATTATTAAATTTAGTTGATTTATATTATAAAATAATATGAGCCGTTCAGAGCAGAAGTGGTGTAAGTCAAAAATGGGTAATGAGGGTTAAAGTAAACATTCTGTAAAATACAGCGCAAAGTAGCAATTAATATTCAATTTATTTAAACTATTAGTAGTCAGTGGATAGTACGAAGGACATATTAACTGCTAATTTGCGCTGTATTTTACAGAATTTTTACTTTAAACCTCATTATCCAAATCTGACTTACAGTACACCACTTTTGCTCTGAACGGCTCAAATATATCAAATTCGTTTAATATTTGTATACAATATAATAGGCATATGGTTTTACTTCTCATAGGAGTTTTGTTTTTCCGTTTTCAGCGCTATCAAATCATTACGTATTTTACTTGTTGATCGTGACATCTCAACTCTCATTATAAAGGAACTCAAGAGTCTAGACATTGCAGATAATGACGGATTTATTATTTCATCGGTCCAATTTATTTTATTTGAGTACATAATGTACCTAGATGTATTACTCGTAATTGTATGTCTGTTATATTCCGCTGTGTCGACTGTTAGCTGGTGTGATGTCAGCGCCAACTCTAGAGAAAAAGCAGAATCTCACGCTCAAGCTGGTTTGAAAGTCATTGAAATCAGTCCTGCTACATCAAAGGTACCGACGCGAAGTGTCCATACTTGTAATTCCCTATACGCTGGCTGAAGTGCAAGTGGTGCGGATGCTTCAAGAGAAAATTTTGTGTTCTTTGGTTAACATAAACAGAGTCTGTACAGCACCGGTTACGTCGAGAGTTCAACTTTCAAAGACACGATCCTATAATAGAATAATAACCTGGGATACAAGTTCAAGCAAACAGGAAGCTTGTCACCTGAAAGCGAGTAAGCACTCCAAGTGAAAAGTTATTAGAAAAGACATTGAATGGATTCAAACCCCAATTACAAGAAGTCCAAAAAAATCAATTCGACAAGCAAGTTTGTGACTTCAACTTTGTCGCAGTATGAATCATAATGTTTTACACAAAAAGCTATGTCTACGAACATATGAAATTCAAATAACACAGCGAATACCGGTCGAAGATACAGTGCTGAGAATGTCTTGGCAAAACTTGAAGATACGAGTAACTTGTGTGTGTTTCTCTGGTGATGCAACTTTCTGCTAACCAGAGAACATACGAAATTTTCTGCTGAAGAATAGCCTACATATTGTTGTAGCTTTATAGTATTACCAGTGTGTTCATTTTTCATTTAGTTAAGACAACCACATCATCGTTACATAAATTGCAAGAGGTCCACTACTAAATGTCGGTAGATTTATTTATTTATTTATTTATTTACTCATTTTCATGTTTGCGTATTTATTTATTTAATTAATTATTCATTCATTCTCATATTTGCGTATGTATTTATTTATTCATTCTCATATTTGCGTATTTATTTATTTATTTACTCATTCGCATATTTGCTTGTTTATTTATTTACTTACTCATTCTCATATTTGCGTATTTATTTATTTATTTACTCAATCTCATATTTGCGTATTTATTTATTTATTTATTTATTTATTTATTTATTTATTTATTCTCATATTTGCGTATTTATTTATTTATTCATTCTCATATTTGCGTATTTATTTATTTATTCATTCTCATATTTGCGTATTTATTTATTTATTTATTCATTCTCATATTTGAATATTTATTTATTTATTTATTCATTGTCATATATGCGTATTTATTTATTTATTTATTTATCATTTCTTTCTTTATTTCTTTCATAAAATATTAGGCCTAAGGTTTTTCGTAAACAAACTTGGAAATTTAAACAAATGATTTTATTGCTAAATATCTACAAATACGATGTTTATTTTTTAAGAATGTTAATAGAAACCTTCCGGTGTGGACAGACAGTGCAGTGTTGAAGCGAGAAATGATTCTGTGAGAGGGTTCATTGACATATTAATTCCGTTTTTATTAATCTCTCGAGTTCATTTAAAGTAACGGAAGTGTGACACTTTGTATGTTAATTTTAGTCAGTAGGAGTATATAGGATTTTTATTGCACAATAAACAAATGAGATACCAAAATAGACAGTCTTGAGGGAGTAAAATTGTCAGTCATTTCAATGTTTTTACTGCGTTCATAACTAGTAGCGAGAAGTGTTTTTTTTTTATCAAGTGAAGAAGTAAAAACCCACTCGATGCCAAGTTTTGAACTGTTGGCTACAAACGTTAATTTCATTTTGTGCACAGATTCATTGCTTACGATGTACGTGCCTTGAATATTTACACAGCTTACATTCATTCTTAAAATTAGCGTTCATTTTAACAGTCGAAATAATGGTATGTTTGTCATTGTGTTGGGAACCCCTCAGAACTCAATCTGACGAAACTGCTTTTGTGTGAACGCATTTTTCTGTTCCTGTTTTTATCAACTTGGTTACGCCACTACTGAAAAAAAAAAAAATCATAAATTTGTGTAACGCGGCAATTCTCGGCGACCTAGTGTTACTATTTATACGACTGCCGACTAATTTTTCAATGCTGTGGTTCTGTAAAACACGAGTGGAGAAAATAAATTTTTTAATGTATACTGAATCATAGGCCTACTCCTTTACTCCTGACTGGTTCTTTAGTAGGAGAAATACAAAGGAAAAAAGAATAAAAGGAAAAAGAAAGAGGAAAAACGAAGGAAACAAATACGAGAAGAGGAAGAATTATGTGAGCAACTGAAGAATAGGAAGAATTAGAAAAAAGAGCAACTGGAGAAGAGAAAGAATGGGAAGAAAGAGCAACTGTAAAGAGGAAGAATTAGAAGAAAAAGTAAGTGAAAAGGAAAAGAATTAAAAAAACCACTGGAGAATAGGGATAATTGGAAGCAAAAGCTACCGGAGAAGAGAAAATATTGAAAGAAGGAGCAACTGAAAAGAGGAAGAATTGGAAGAAAGAGCAAATGAAAAGGAAAAGAACTGAAAAAAAAACACTGAAGAATAGGGATAATTGAAAGCAAAAACTACTGGAGAACAGAAAGAATTGGAAGAATTAGAAACTGAAGAATATGAAGAATTACAGGAAAGAGAAACTGGAGAAGAGGAAGAATTAGAAGAAATAGCAACTGGACAAGAGAAATAATTGAAATAAAGAGCAAATGGGAAGATAAATAATTGCAAAAAAGAGGAAATAAAAAAGAAAGAATTGGAAGTAGAGCAACTGGAGAATAGGAATAACTGGAAGAAAGAGCAACTGGAGAATAAACAGAATTGGAAGAATGAGGAACTGGAGAAAATGAAGAATTACAGAAAAGAGAAACTGGAGGAGGGGAACAATTAGAAGAAAGAGCAACTGGAGAGGAAGGAGAATTAAAAGAAACATCAACAGAAGAATTAGAAGAAAAAGCAACTGAAGAAGAGGAAGAATTGGAAGAAACAACTGTAGAAGAGGATGAATTGGAAGAAACAGCAACTGGAGAAGAGAAATAATTAAAAGA
Source organism: Periplaneta americana (assembly GCF_040183065.1). Taxonomy (NCBI): domain Eukaryota; kingdom Metazoa; phylum Arthropoda; class Insecta; order Blattodea; family Blattidae; genus Periplaneta; species Periplaneta americana. The sequence goes on along the minus strand of NC_091120.1, from coordinate 181,356,637 downwards.
AAGAGCAACTGGAGAAAAGAAAAAGCCGGAAGTAACAGTAACTGGAGAAGAGGAGGAATTATAACAAAGAGCAACTGGAGGAGAGGAATAATTAGAAGAATCAGCAACAGGAGAAAAGAAAGAATTGGAAGAAACAAACTGGAGAAGAGGAAGAATTTGAAGGGACAGCAACTGGAGCAGGGGAAGAATTGGAAGAAATAGGAACTGGAGAAGAGGAAGAAATTTGAGAAAATCAATCGATGAAGAGGAAGAATTAGAAGAGAGTGCAACTGGAGAAGAGGAAGAAATTTGAGAAAATCAATCGATGAAGAGGAAGAATTAGAAGAGAGTGCAACTGGGGAAGAGGAAGAACTAGAAGAAAGACAACTGGAGAGACGAAGAATGAATATAAATAGAACTAGAGTAGGGGAAGAATTAGAAGAAAGATCAACTGGGTGGAAAAAAGGAATTAGAAAAAGGAGAAACTTGAAAAGCAGAATTGAAACAAAAAGCAATTAGAGAATATGAAGAATTAGAAAAAGGTACAGGTCGAGAAAAGGAAAAATTAGAAGAAAGGGCAACGGGAGAAGAGAAAGATTTATAATAAAGAACTGGAGATGAGGAGAAATTAGAACAAAGGGTAACTGGAAGAAAAGAAGAAGATAAAAGACAACTAAAAATATGAAGAATAAGAATAAAGTGCAACTGGAGAAGAGCAAAAATTAGAGTAAGAGTAGCTGGAGAGGAGGAAGAATTTGAAAAAAAAATATGACTGGAGAAGAGGAATAAGAGAAAAGAACAACTGTAAAATATGAATTAGAATAAAAATCCAATGGAAGAGAGGAAGAACTTGAAATAACAACTGGAGAAGAAGACTTTGAGCAAAGAGTAACTGTAGAAGAGCAAATATAAGATAGTAGGAAATAGAATAAAGGGCAACTGTAGGAGACTAATAATTAGAACAAAGATTAACTGAAGAACTAGAAGAAAGAGTAACAGGGGAAGAGGGAGAATTGGAAGAAAGAGTGATTGGAGAAGAGGAAGAATTAGAAAAAGAATAACTGGAGAAGAGGAAGAACTAGAACAAAGAGTATCTGGAGAAGAGGAAGAACTAGAAAAAGAATAACTGGAGAAGAGGAAGAATTAGAAAAAGAATAACTGGAGAAGAGGAAGAACTAGAACAAAGAGTAACTGGAGAAGAGAAAGAACTAGAAAAAGAATAACTGGAGAAGAGGAAGAATTAGAACAAAGAATAAATGGGAAGAGGAAGAACTATAAAAAAGAATAATTGGGGAAGAGGAAGGATTAGAACAAAGAATAACTTACTGAAGAAGCGGAAAAATAATTGAAGAAAGAGTAAATGGGGAAGAGGAATTAGAACAAAGAGTAACTGAAAAAAGGAAGAATTAGAATAAATAGTAACTGGGGTAGAGGAAGAATTAGATTTAATCGCAACTGAAAGAGAGGAATAATTATTCTGACTGGATTAGGATTGTGGTGGCCATGTATTCCGCTGGGAAGAGCGTTTTCTTGGGAAATGCTATGATTCTTATACATGTGTTTGAAGAGTGTGTTGGATGGCCGAAATAGTAATATGCGTTACAAGAGCGGTATGTTGACGTTTTCATGTTCGAGGAAAAGTTTGAAAAAGCGAAACGTAGTTGAGCTTTTTTAATTTCCGAGAACATGAAAACAAACATACCGCTCGTGTATCGTACATTATTTTGTGCGAAGATCGTTTATTACATACCTGAAAGACGAATTTCTAACTAGTTGCAATGAAATCTCCATCTTGGTTTCTGTTTAATGACGGCAACTTTGGAATACCAAAATATCTATCTTCAACGTTGTTGCTATAAAATATTTATAGTGTTTACTATACTCCAGCAGGCCGTGATATACGTCTGTCTTTTTTTTCCCCCAGTCTAAATGCGAACTTAAAACAAACGGTAAGGTTATGTAATGATTTATTTTTCATTTTAATATTTTAACAATATTATTTATATAACATATTGCAATAATAACATCGGCATCTGGAATCTTGTTGATTTTTTCACGGCTTCCTTAATGTTACTTGCATCAGGAATGCAATAACTTTTGTGGAGTAGTAGACTTTACTTAATTTTTGCAAATATTTAAAAACAATAATTAACATTGCAATTTAGGTGAAATTGCAGTGGTAAGTTTCCAATTTATAATTATTACTATGTTAAACGTCTCTAAAAATAATATGTTAAAAGCCTAAAGCAGTAAAATGAATGTCGCGCTTAAGCGGTAAGAAGAGGGAAATTGTTATGTGTGTTAGGTTGGGAATACTGAATGTGGTATTTCACACTTACCGCGTATTGGTTTTGTGCGGAAAGCAAGCAAATACGCACGATCTCGCACAAATTTATACTACGTATCTATTTCAATATTTCACGAGAAGAGTACTATTTGTTGAGATCATAGCTGTTTTTCTCCTCATATCTAACGTTAGAAATGTCTGTGTGTAACAGCTTCTACACAGTAGACTAGTAAATTTACTCGGTGTCACAAGTCACCATCGTTTGTCCCGCACTGTCGTTCTCTGGACCTCAGAGCATTCACCTTGTTTTTCCTTACATGAGCACCGAACATTTTTTATAAATTTAATGAACATGGCTGCCAACTTAAAAATGTTTATTGCATCGCCAAGAATGCAGGAAGCGGTCAGCTATCCAAATCAGACCGCCGTTACAGTCGCTTTGAAAATGTCTTAACGTGTTTTTTTATACGTAAAATGTAATAAATGGTTAAACTTGACCGTGGAATGGTCTAACGGCAGGGAAGAGATTATTCCAGTCACATGAGTCATTTTGTCCCTCGTGACTCTGGGAACAAAAATACGGTGCAAATAGATTTAATTCCTGGCATCCGTCGAAATGAATAAAAAATAGTGGTCCTTAAAAAAGATGTCGTATGTGAGTATGCAAGTTGTGACAGATTTATGCTCATTTGCTACGACATACACATGTTCCATGTCACTAAGATGCTAGTGATAAATTGTTCGAGAGCTGGCCATCTGCTCGTCCCACGTCCATTTGCTAAAAAGAATAATAAACATAACTTAAAATTGTCATCAAGAATGCTTCCTGGCTTCCTAAGAACTGAAATTCTTTCATGCTTCCGCCTTTTAATCTGCTTTGTTGACATTCATGGTGAATGAATATTATATGACCTACATAAAACATGAAAAGCTGTCAGAGATGTGTTTATGGTACTCTTCAACGTGAACAATCGCAATAGAAACGGAACACAAGAGGAAAACAATCTTTTGAATGACAGATATCTCAAACTTTAGTTTGCAGTTACTAGAGCTTTTGAAAGCCTTACAGCCTTCCTTTTTCACATTCTTGTAAATCTCAGATTCATTACTATCATATTTTATCAACATTAATCATTGTCAATCGTCAGTCAGTGCGTCTGGCTGTGAAACCAGGTGGCCCGGGTTCGATTCCCGGTCTGGGCAAGTTACATGGTTGAGGTTTTTTCCGAGGTTTTCCCAATATGAGCAAATGCTGGGTAACTTTCGGTGCTGGACCCCAGACTCATTTCACCGGCATTATCACCATCTCATTCAGATGCTAAATAACCAAAGATGTTGATAAAGCATCGTAAAATTACCTACTAAAATAAAAAAAAAATCAATCGTCAGTAACATTATGAATATCAATCATAACAGTAACAACGTACAAATCCAATCATCAAAATTTGTCGTCATAGATATTAGCAGTCATCTTTCACAATATCAGTCATCACATGCAACAATATCAATCTTTATCTTCAAAAATATTAATATTTATTTTCAAACGTTTCAATCTTCATCTTCAAAATAGGAATCTTTTTAAAATATCAGCCTCCGTGTTCAATAATACAAGAATATCAGTCTCCTTCATCAACAGTATCAACCTTCATGTTCCAGAATACAAGATCAGTCGTCTTCCTTAACAATATCAGCCTTCATGTCCAAGAATGCAAGAATATCAGTTTCCTTCCTCAACATTATCAACCTTCATGTTCAAGAATACAAGAATATCAGTTTCCTTCCTCAACAATATCAATCTTTATGTTCAAAAATGCAAGAATATCAGTCTCCTTTCTCAACAATATCCGCCTTCATATTCAAGAATACAAGAATATTAGTCTCCTTTCTCAACAATATCAGCTTTCATGTTCAAGAATACCAGTCTCCTTCCTCAATATTATCAACCTTTATGTTCCAGAATACAAGAATATCAGCATTCTTCGTCAACAGTATCATCTTTCATGTTCAAGAATACAAGAATATCAGTATCCTTCGTCAACAGTATCAGCCTTCATGTTCAAGAATACAAGAATATCAGTCTCCTTCCTCAACAGTGTCATCTTTCATGTTCAAGAATACAAGAATATCAGTCTCCTTTCTCAACAATATCTGCCTTCATGTTCAAGAATACAAGAATATCAGTCCCCTTCCTCAACAGTATCAGCCTTCATGGCCAAGAATACAAGAATGTCAATCATCTTGAACATTATCAATTGTCTTCAACAAATTTCTGTCTCAATCTTTAAAATTAGCATTCTCCATGCTTAATAATTTTGTGCATGATTTTTATTCTAATTATCCAACTTTATATATACTGTGTATGTGTCATAAACAAAAGGATTTGAAAAATATGGTTATTTCACAGATTATTTTTTCTCTGTAATTTGGGATTATTAAAAAAAATTAATGCAGAGCTCTCTCCCGAATTTATCTATGGTGCTGTATAAAAATATTCAGACTGATTGAATGAAATTTATATGAGTAGGATTTTGAAAATTTGCCCCCTTTCTTTTTTTTTAAATAAATTGGATACAAAAAAAAAATAAGTGTAGGTTAGATTAGATCACGATGATTACGAGCGGGCTAGGACAACCCTTTGCACGTCGGCCATACCGAGGGCTATTGTGCACCCCGAAGTGTATGGGATGAATGAGGAGGGTGTACCAGCCCACTGGCCGCATGTGACCCCTCATCCGCTCACCCAATGGGGGACTCCTACCCTCCTCCGCTCTAATCTCACACCGCCAATGTGACCAAGCAGCACAGGATCCATTCCAACGGCCCTTCCAAGGTGTCAAAGTGCCCTTGGAAATGCTCTTAAGGAATGAATCCTAAAATACATATGCGTACCAAAATTGAAAGATGTATCTAAAAATAAAAGTAGAAAACTTTATTTTCTCTACAGTCCTTCCTTAACAGTATCAGTTTTCTTACTCATAATGGATTGTAATAAATTGCATTTACGGTCTTCAATATTATTTGATAGCCATAACTAACATTGATACGAATTACCAAGAGCCTCCAGATGAATATACGAATAACTGAAGTCATTATGGAAAACACGTGCGTTATTTGTAACGTTTTATTTTATGTTACTGTTTGACCAATTTCTAGCATTAAAAACTTAAAACAGATAATTAGTGTGCAGTGAAATAAATTTTGTGGAGATAATACAATTTAGATATGTAAAATGTTTTGGTATGTCTGATACTGTAAAAGGGCAATCAGTTACTGGAGGATCCATGAATATTTCGTAGTTACTCTGAATAGCCTTGCGAAAGGAAGACAAGCGTAGAATTACAAAGCTCTCGAGACCCTCAAATTTGGCTTCCTAACTGATCTTGAAAGGAAATTCTTGTAACTGAAGTGTGTAATCCTGCACTGTACAGACTACTGTCCCGTTAAGTGGAATCTCTTGAATGGACACCCGATCATCGAACTCGTGGGCTCGGGCCGAAGCCTAGCCGCTTTGGAAGCGACTAGCGGCTGGCTTGTCAGATAGATAATATTGTGTGTGTCCTCCCTCTTGATTCACAAGTTCGGCGACATGGCCTTCGATTCCCGATGGGGCAGGTGGAGATTTCCCTTCCCTTTGCGCTTTTCCTACGTCTTGTGTTTGTGCTCTCCTACCTTATAAGGACATTGTTAATGAACTCATGTCGAAATCTCTCCTCCGACTCTTGATGAGTTATATCTCTACAGCAAAGAAGAATATAAACAATTAGCTGTTCATACTAACTGTAATGGTGTGATGAAAACTTATTTGGAATATTGCATTAAGAAAAAGCGAAGTGTACCTGCTTAGAATAATTATTGCTGAGCTGCTTCTTCAGTGAATCTCTGCACCGCAACGTGAGATGCCTTTGGCTCAAGTGCTACCGCGCTGGTCCAGGCGACCCGGGTTGGAATAATCATTATTGTTACGTTTATAGTGTTTGTAATGATTTTATTTTTGTAGTGTCTGTGAAGTTTTCTTGTGGTTTTGGTGTTTGTAGTAGTATTTAATGTTTCTCATCTCATTGTTGTGGTTGTGGTGTTTGTAGTGGTTGTAATGTTTGGATGCTATGGTTGTAGTGATTGTAGTGTTTGGTTCTTGTGGTTGTGGTGTTTGTAGTAGTTATAATATTTGGTTGTTTTTGTGGTTGTAGTGTTTGTAGTAATTGTAATGTCTGGTTGTTGTTGTGATTGCGGTGTTTGTTGTGGGTGTAATGTTTACTTTTTGTGGTTCTGATATTTGTATTGGTTGTACTTTTTGGTTGTTGTGGTCCTTGTAATTATTGTAATGTCTGGTTGTTGTGTTTTCAATGTTTCTAATGGTTGTGATTGTGGTGTTTATGTTTATGATTGTTCGTGTAATTGTGATGTTTGTAATCTGTTTTATTGTTCTTGTAGTTGTGACGTTTGTAATGTTTCTGATTTTTGTGGTTGCGGTTGAGGTGTTTGTAATTTTTTTTTATTGTTGTAGTTGCTGTGTTTGTAGTGTTTCTTATTGTTGTTGCGGTTGTGGCGTTTGTAACATTTCTGATTTTGTTGTGGTTGTGGTGTTCGTAATGTTTCTGATCATTGTACTAGCTGTGTTTTTCTGTGGTTGTGATGTTTGCAGCGATTGTAATGTTTCTGATTTTTGTGGTTGCGGTTGCGGTGTTTGTAATTTTTTCTGATTGTTGTAGTTGCTGTGTTTGTAATGTTTCTGATTGTTGTAGTTGCTGTGTTTGGAATGTTTCTGATTGTTGTAGTTGCTGTGTTTGTAATGTTTCTTATTGTTGTTGCGGTTGTGGCGTTTGTAACATTTCTGATTTTGTTGTGGTTGTGGTGTTCGTAATGTTTCTGATCATTGTACTAGCTGTGTTTTTCTGTGGTTGTGATGTTTGCAGTGATTGTAATGTTTCTGATTTTTGTGGTTGCGTTTACGGTGTTTGTAATTTTTTTCTGTTTGTTGTAGTTGCTGTGTTTGTAATGTTTCTGATTGTTGTAGTTGCTGTGTTTGTAATGTTTCTGATTGTTGTAGTTGCTGTGTTTGTAATGTTTCTGATTGTTGTAGTTGCTGTGTTTGTAATGTTTCTTATTGTTGTTGCGGCTGTGGCGTTTGTAACATTTCTGATTTTGTTGTGGTTGTGTTCTTCGTAATGTTTCTGATTATTATTGTACTGGCTGTGTTTTTCTGTGGTTGTGGTGTTTGCAGTGATTGTAATGTTTCTAATTTTTTGTGATTGCGGTTGCGGTGTTTGTAATTTTTTCTGATTGTTGTAGTTGCTGTGTTTGTAATGTTTCTGATTGTTGTAGTTGCTGTGTTTGTAATGTTTCTGATTGTTGTAGTTGCTGTGTTTGTAATGTTTCTGATTGTTGTAGTTGCTGTGTTTGTAATGTTTCTGATTGTTGTAGTTGCTGTGTTTGTAATGTTTCTGATTGTTGTAGTTGCTGTGTCTGTAACGTTTCTGATTGTTGTAGTTGCTGTGTTTGTAATGTTTCTGATTGTTGTAGTTGCTGTGTTTGTAATGTTTCTGATTGTTGTAGTTGCTGTGTCTGTAATGTTTCTGATTGTTGTAGTTGCTGTGTCTGTAATGTTTCTGATTGTTGTAGTTGCTGTGTTTGTAATGTTTCTGATTGTTGTAGTTGCTGTGTTTGTAATGTTTCTGATTGTTGTAGTTGCTGTGTTTGTAATGTTTCTGATTGTTGTAGTTGCTGTGTTTGTAATGTTTCTGATTGTTGTAGTTGCTGTGTTTGTAATGTTTCTGATTGTTGTAGTTGCTGTGTTTGTAATGTTTCTGATTGTTGTAGTTGCTGTGTTTGTAATGTTTCGGATTGTTGTAGTTGCTGTGTTTGTAATGTTTCTGATTGTTGTAGTTGCTGTGTTTGTAATGTTTCTGATTGTTGTAGTTGCTGTGTTTGTAATGTTTCTGATTGTTGTAGTTGCTGTGTTTGTAATGTTTCTGATTGTTGTAGTTGCTGTGTTTGTAATGTTTCTGATTGTTGTAGTTGCTGTGTTTGTAATGTTTCTGATTGTTGTAGTTGCTGTGTTTGTAATGTTTCGGATTGTTGTAGTTGCTGTGTTTGTAATGTTTCTGATTGTTGTAGTTGCTGTGTTTGTAATGTTTCTGATTGTTGTAGTTGCTGTGTTTGTAATGTTTCTTATTGTTGTTGCGGTTGTGGCGTATGTAACATTTCTGATTTTGTTGTGGTTGTGGTGTCCGTAATGTTTCTGATTGTTGTAGTTGCTGTGTTTGTAATGTTTCTGATTGTTGTAGTTGCTGTGTTTGTAATGTTTCTGATTGTTGTAGTTGCTGTGTTTGTAATGTTTCTGATTGTTGTAGTTGCTGTGTTTGTAATGTTTCGGATTGTTGTAGTTGCTGTGTTTGTAATGTTTCTGATTGTTGTAGTTGCTGTGTTTGTAATGTTTCTGATTGTTGTAGTTGCTGTGTTTGTAATGTTTCTGATTGTTGTAGTTGCTGTGTTTGTAATGTTTCTGATTGTTGTAGTTGCTGTGTTTGTAATGTTTCTGATTGTTGTAGTTGCTGTGTTTGTAATGTTTCTGATTGTTGTAGTTGCTGTGTTTGTAATGTTTCTGATTGTTGTAGTTGCTGTGTTTGTAATGTTTCTGATTGTTGTAGTTGCTGTGTTTGTAATGTTTCTGATTGTTGTAGTTGCTGTGTTTGTAATGTTTCTGATTGTTGTAGTTGCTGTGTTTGTAATGTTTCGGATTGTTGTAGTTGCTGTGTTTGTAATGTTTCTGATTGTTGTAGTTGCTGTGTTTGTAATGTTTCTGATTGTTGTAGTTGCTGTGTTTGTAATGTTTCTGATTGTTGTAGTTGCTGTGTTTGTAATGTTTCTGATTGTTGTAGTTGCTGTGTTTGTAATGTTTCTGATTGTTGTAGTTGCTGTGTTTGTAATGTTTCTGATTGTTGTAGTTGCTGTGTTTGTAATGTTTCTGATTGTTGTAGTTGCTGTGTTTGTAATGTTTCGGATTGTTGTAGTTGCTGTGTTTGTAATGTTTCTGATTGTTGTAGTTGCTGTGTTTGTAATGTTTCTGATTGTTGTAGTTGCTGTGTTTGTAATGTTTCTGATTGTTGTAGTTGCTGTGTTTGTAATGTTTCTGATTGTTGTAGTTGCTGTGTTTGTAATGTTTCTGATTGTTGTAGTTGCTGTGTTTGTAATGTTTCTGATTGTTGTAGTTGCTGTGTTTGTAATGTTTCTGATTGTTGTAGTTGCTGTGTTTGTAATGTTTCTGATTGTTGTAGTTGCTGTGTTTGTAATGTTTCTGATTGTTGTAGTTGCTGTGTTTGTAATGTTTCGGATTGTTGTAGTTGCTGTGTTTGTAATGTTTCTGATTGTTGTAGTTGCTGTGTTTGTAATGTTTCTGATTGTTGTAGTTGCTGTGTTTGTAATGTTTCTGATTGTTGTAGTTGCTGTGTTTGTAATGTTTCTGATTGTTGTAGTTGCTGTGTTTGTAATGTTTCTGATTGTTGTAGTTGCTGTGTTTGTAATGTTTCTGATTGTTGTAGTTGCTGTGTTTGTAATGTTTCTGATTGTTGTAGTTGCTGTGTTTGTAATGTTTCTGATTGTTGTAGTTGCTGTGTTTGTAATGTTTCTGATTGTTGTAGTTGCTGTGTTTGTAATGTTTCTTATTGTTGTTGCGGTTGTGGCGTATGTAACATATCTGATTTTGTTGTGGTTGTGGTGTCCGTAATGTTTCTGATTATTGCACTGGCTGTGTTTTTCTGTGGTTGTGGTGTTTGCAGTGATTGTAATGTTTCTGATTGTTGTGGTTGTGATGGTTCTACTTGTTGAAGTGGTTGTAGTGGCTTATTGCATGGTTTTTTATGCTCATCTACCATTATTTTTTAGAGCTTTCTTTTGTAAAACAAAAAAATATGTTTAGCTTTAAATGAATTAGCCATATCTATATTTACTTATAGAATGGAAGTACAATATGGAAAGTATGTTGTATTAAAAGTATTTTGTTTATAAACCTTAAACCTAGGATGGAACTTCGACACCTTGACGAAAGAATATCAGTTCAGAGCTGCTGCTGTTTCATATTTCTCTCTCGCCTAAACTTTTCTAATTTCTTCTTCCACGTTCTCTTTTCCTGTTCTCCTCATCCTCGTCTCTCACTTTCTTCTCATCGCCTACTTCCTTTTTCTTCTCTTTTCGGTCCTTTTTCTCTATCTTCCCTTTCACCTTCTCCTTTTCTTATCTACATCTTCGCCTACTCATTCTTCTCTTCTGCTTCTGTCCCTCCACATTCTCCTTCACCTCCTCTCTTTCTCTTCTTTATCCATCACCTAGGCCTACTTCATTTAGTGGGGCGCGCGCGGTAGCGTCGCAGTTAAGGCGTAACCTGCAAACAGGAAGGTTGCGGGTTCGATTCCCGATGGGATCATGGATTTTTCCATTGCTCTAATCTTTCCGGCAGCACTATGGCTCTGGGTTCTACTCGGTCTCTAACTGAAATGAGTACCAGGGGCATTTTGGGGGTAAAGGTGACGGACACATAAGACTGACATCCCTACTGCCATTAATGCCGATTGTCTGCTTAACCTCTCGCCACCCTCTGGGGCGACTTGGTCTATATGGGATTGACTTTATCTTTGCCTTTACTTACTTAGTTTCACTCATTTTGAATCTTGCGTACACTACTTTTAACACCTGAATGTAAGTAATTGATTAACTGGCGGACTTACTCGTGTTAATTATGTAAGTTTGTGCGGCTTACAGCTGTTTCGGTGCTTCATCACACCATCCTCAGAGCCTACTAGATCTCGGCGTCATCTCGAACTTCTCTGCCTGTTATGTGGGTGCGTTTGATAGTATCTGTAATATGTCTTGTATTGGTATATTAGTGTATAAGTTAGTGATATCGAAAGATGCTAGTGTTGCACTGTGTGGTATGTGTTGTTGTTTAGTTTTGTTGACTAGGTCTATAGTGTTCTTTATTGTTGTCTGTTTTCTGAATTTCATGTTGTTTCTGATGATTTTGTCCATGTGTGTGGCTAGTTTGTGTGCTGGTGCCTGTCTGTAGTTGATTAGGGGTCTGATAGGTATGTTTTCTTTGTGTATTTTGGGTAGTGCTTTGAGTTAATGTGCTGCTGGTTTGATTGGTTTGAGTTGGTGTTTTATGTTGTGTGGTATTACGTGTTTGCTTTTGTTGATTGTGTTTTTTAGTGTGTTGTGGTATTGTGTGGTGGGATCTTTTTCGAGTTCTGTGATGTTGTTTTGTTTAAAACAACAACACGTATCACACAGTGCAACACTAGCATCTTTCGATATCACTAACTTATACACTAATATACCAATACAAGATACATTACAGATACTATCAAACGCACCCACATAACAGGCAGAGAAGTTCGATATGACGCCGAGATCTAGTAGGCTCTGAGGATGGTGTGATGAAGTACCGAAACAGCTGTAAGCCGCACAAACTTACATAATTCACACGAGTAAGTCCGCCAGTTAATCAATTACTTACTTAGATTCCTTATTTCTCTTCTATCGTCTTCTTTCCCTACATTTTTGTTTTTTTTTTTCGCTTTTTTTCTCTTTTTCCATCTCCTACTCATTTTCCCTCAGCTTCCTCTGTCTTGTTTTCCTCCACATCTTCTTCCACCTCGCTTCTTTGTATTTTCTTTTCTTTATTCATCGTCTACTATTTTATTCGTTTTCGCCACCTCCTCTTCTTTTCCACTTAATTTTTTCTTTTACTTCTAATCGTCTTTTGCCTACTTCTCTTTCTTCCCCTCATCTCCTCCCCTTTTTTCCTTCTTCCTCTTCAAGTAGAGAATGCTGTGTCTTGATATTTCTCTAGCGAAGACTTCTTCCTTTTTTCTACAGTCTCTTTTCTATATTTATGCATACCTGTGATTTTGTTTCCTGGAAATAAGGCGTTGGAGACCAGGTTTGTATAAATAATTCCATCTTTCGTGGCTGTATCCAGGAAGAATTGGAATTTTGAAAGCTAGAAGTCAAGTTGCGTGTCTCATACTACTGAATCAAAATAGCACGAATGTCTACTAACGCATTATATAAAGACCATATCTGTTAGAAAGATCTAGAATTGTTTTATGACATGTTTTAAAATTATTTTCATGTGGGGTTAATATTTCTCGTGGTACGATATGTATCCACAGCTATTAGAGCTTCTCAAGGGAAAAGCATGAGTAAAAATCTATAGGAATTAAAATTCATGTGGAATAGTTACTTTCCTAGCCCAGCCATTAACAAAACTGGATTCGTTAAATAGAAGGCCTACATACAATACAGATTGGAAGCTTCAATTTTAAGAGAAATAGGTATAAAATATCTGTCTACAGAAGATACCTCCCAAGTGTACTTTATTTCAGATGTCAACTAATATCGGATGATGGTGACTGGAAATGCTTTGGCCTCTACTTAAACGAAACATTAAAAAAAAAAAAAAAGTATGATTTGAAGGGTGAAGCCAGACCACTTAACTTATAGGCGTATACTGTCAGTTCTTCTTTTAATAATCATTTCTTCAAACGATATTATCATATTCCGTGACTGTCCATTATTTACAAATCGTTTATAAGAAGTCAACATAACCTAACCGATTATGATTGTTTATTTCCTACGTTTGACTACATTTAATTTTATGATTACATGGAGTATAAAGAAGAAAACTATTTATCTGTTTTCTGGTACGCGTTTTCACCATCTCAGTTAAAACGAAAAAGTGGTTTTTGCCATGCCGTTTGTCAATAGCTGCTTTTCTTAAACTATTATACAGATTTTTGTTCATTTTTGTTATTAAGTCAATTTTACCCGTGATGATACAAATGAAGTAAAATAATTTTGGTATTAGTCTGTGTACAGCGATTTCTACTAAGCTATTGGACAGATTTGTTGATATTCAATATCTGAGTCAATATATCAGGGAATAATGTATCCTACATGAAATAAAATAATTTTAATGCTAGTCTGTCTGTGTACAGCAAATTCTACTAAACTATTTGACGAATTTCATTCATATTCAGTACCCACAAGTCAATTTATCAGGGAATGATGTACGTGGAATATAATCATTTTAGTACTAGTCTGTCTGTGTACAGCGATTTCTACTAAATTATTGGACGGATTTTGTTCATATTCAGTATCTACGAATCGATTCATCAGAGAATGATTTACATTAAATATAATAATTTTAGTACTAGTCTGTCTGTGTACAGCGATTTCTACTAAACTATTCGACGGATTTTGTTCATATTCAGTATTTACGAGTCGATTCATCAGAGAATGATTTACATTAAATATAATAATTTTAGTACTAGTCTGTCTGTGTACAGCGATTTCTACTAAACTATTCGACGGATTTTGTTCATATTCAGTATCTACGAGTCTATTCATCAGATAATGATTTACATTAAATATAATAATTTTAGTACTAGTCTGTCTGTGTGCTTCTTGTCTATGCAGATGACGTGAATATGTTAGGAGAAAATACACAAACGGTTAGGGAAAACACGGAAATTTTACTTGAAGCAAGTAAAGCGATCGGTTTGGAAGTAAATCCCGAAAAGACAAAGTATATGATTATGTCTCGTGACGGGAATATTGTACGAAATGGAAATATAAATATTGGAGATTTATCCTTCGAAGAGGTGGAAAAATTCAAATATCTTGGAGTAACAGTAACAACTGTAAATGACACTCGGGAGGAAATTAAACGCAGCATAAATATGGGAAATGCGTGTTATTATTCGGTTGAGAAGCTCTTATCATCCAGTCTGCTGTCCAAAAATCTGAAAGTTAGAATTTATAAAACAGTTATATTACCGGTTCTTCTATATGGCTGTGAAACTTGGACTCTCACTCTGAGAGAGGAACATAGGTTAAGGGTGTTTGAGAATAAGGTGCTTAGGAAAATATTTGGGGCTAAGCGGGATGAAGTTACAGGAGAATGGAGAAAGTTACACAACACAGAACTGCACGCATTGTATTCTTCACCTGACATAATTAGGAACTTGAAATCCAGACGTTTGAGATGGGCAGGGCATGTAGCACGTATGGACGAATCCAGAAATGCATATAGAGTGTTAGTTGGGAGACCGGAGGGAAAAAGACCTTTAGGGAGGCCGAGACGTAGATGGGAGGATAATATTAAAACGGATTTGAGGGAGGTGGGGTATGATGATAGAGACTGGCTTAATCTTGCACAGGATAGGTACCGATGGCGGGCTTATGTGAGGGCGGCAATGAACCTTCGGGTTCCTTAAAAGCCATTTGTAAGTAAGTAAGTCTGTCTGTGTACAGCGATTTATACTAAACCATTCGACAGATTTTGTTCATATTCAGTATCTACAAGTCAATTCATTTCCAAGATATTTGAATTTTTAAAAGGATATATTTCCAGTTATTATTATTATTATTATTATTATTATTATTATTATTATTATCATTATTATTATTATGCCATTAGGAAACTCCAGGATAACAGAGAGGGTTTAGTATTGAACAAGTTACATCAGCTCCTTGTTTATGCGGATGACGTGAATATGTTAGGAGAAAATCCACAAACTATTAGGGAAAACACGGGAATTTTACTTGAAGCAAGTAAAGAGATAGGTCTGGAAGTAAATCCCGAAAAGACAAAGTATATGATTATATCTCGTGACCGGAAAATTGTACGAAATAGAAATATAGAAATTGGAAGTTTATCTTTTGAAGAGGTGGAGAAGTTCAAATATCTTGGAGCAACAGTAACAAATATAAATGATACTCGGGAGGAAATTAAATCCAGAATGTATATGGAAAATGCGTGTTATTCTGTTGAGAAGCTTTTATCTTACAGTCTGCTCTCAAGAAATCTGAAAGTTAGAATTTATAAAACAGTAATATTTTCGGTTCTTCTGTATGGTTGTGAAACTTGGACTCTCACTTTGAGAGAGGAACAGAGATTAAGGGTGTTTGAGAATAAGATGCTTAGGAAAATATTTGGGACTGAGAGGGATGAAGTTAGAGGAGAATGGAGAAAGTTACACAACGCAGAATATTAAATCCAGAAGTTTGAGATGGGCAGGGCATGTCGCACGTATGGACGAATCCAAAAATGCATATCGAGTGTTAGTTGAGAGACCGAAGATAATAAGATCTTAGGGGAGGCCGAGACTTAGATGGGAGGATAATATTAAAATTGATTTGAGGGAGTTCGGATATGATGATAGGGACTGGATTAATCTTGCTCAGGATAGGGACCAATGGCGGGCTTCTGTGAGAGCGGCAATGAACCTTCGGGTTCTTTAAAAATCATTACTACTACTACTACTACTACTACTACTACTACTACTACTACTACTACTACTACTGTAGCCTACAGTATTTTATTTGTGCTTTTCGTATTGCCTTCTCTTCTGGGATAGCTCGCCCTGACCGAACAACACAAATCAGACCTATCT
The DNA here is from genome assembly GCF_040183065.1 of Periplaneta americana. Lineage (NCBI taxonomy): Eukaryota > Metazoa > Arthropoda > Insecta > Blattodea > Blattidae > Periplaneta > Periplaneta americana. Next base: position 181,340,920 of record NC_091120.1, on the reverse strand, counting down.
GCCATCGCCAGCATTCCAAATAGGTCTCCAGATCGTACAGTAAATTCTATCCTTCGTACTGTAAGCTGATATTCATTTTGGCCTATATTCAAGTGCTGTTTAAAAGCATGTGTGAGTGTGAGTGTGTGTGTCGTAGATTACAATTAGGGACAACAAATTGAATTTCCTGGTCCATGACTAAAAGCTCCACCCACCACATGTTCCGTATTGAAATTGAAAGTTCGGTTTCTCATTTTTTTTATTCTGCTTCTCCCTTCCGTGTAACGTGGCCGCTTACTTTTTAAACGCTTCATAACCATCATCTGTTCTAGCCTAATTAGCAGCCAATTATGAACGGTGCCGTGCTAGAAATAATTTGGTAGCTATAATTAATTTTATGGATCCTTGAACAATGTTTATTTTCCTCCCCAAGAGGATTTACAACTCGAGTTCCTGGTACCGCTCGCATGATGGCAGCATAAGGCATTCATTTCATTCACATATTAGTGTTAGGCAGTGCCGCTAGATGGTGCATGAATGAGGGATTGAGTCTAGTGCTTCTTTTTATCTTACCGTTGTAACTTGCTCGAAGAGGAATAACGACAGGATATTGTTTCTTAATGGAATCACTTCTAACTCTTCGTTTTTCTCTTGTTTCAGCTCCCGTCACTGGGGACCTTCAACGAACAGGTAAGAAGCTTCTGCAAATAAAAAAACCAAGTTCATTTTGAGAAGACATTTAATTTACTTCACTCGTCTCAGTGGCGGCTCGTCATTAAATGTGCGGCAGGAATTTAATGGGATAGCTGTGATGAAAATGCGTTATTTAAATAAGGTGAAGGTCAATTAAATAGGGACAGAATAATGATGAACTGACGAGCGTCTTCCGTTGTAATGAAGGGCTTTATAATGAATCTGAATTAAAGATGATAGAATACTTCCACAATTAATCTACAATTACTGCTGCTGCTGCTACTACTACTACTACTACTACTAATAATAATAATAATGATAATAATAATAATAATAATAATAATAATAATAATAATATCATCATCATTATCATCATCATCATCATCATTAGAGTTACAACTAATTTTAGAACACTTGACAGAGTTTGCCGTCTGATCCGTATACTTTACCTTATCTCAAAAGAAACTGAAATTTCTCCAGAACTATTGTAGATTATGTTAATACATTTTAAATAACAATAATGAAGACTTTATGTCAAAAAACTTTCACCTACAATGCCGAACTACTATGATAAACGATGTTAATAAAAATTGACAAAAATTGTTTCTGAGAAAATGGTCCCAGACAAAAAAACAGTCAGTGCAGTGTTTATTTATTCTCAACTGAAAAGAAGTAATCCTAATTAATTATTGTGGCTATCAATCAATTCAGCAGGATGTTTTATCATCTTCTTTGTCGAGCTGCTGTAGTTTCGGTAACGTAAAGCACAGGCCTACTGAACAGATGACAAACACTACCAAGACGTGTCGTTTATTATTACACACCGATTACTATTATAGCTACTACTAATAATGTTATAGCTACTGTTGTTAAAACTACTACTACTGTTAAAATTATTTATTGTTACAACTATTATTACATCCACTACTACTACTGTCACTGCTACCGCTATTACTACTGCTACTACTACTACTGCTAACTTACTGCTGCTACTACTACTGCTACTACCACTAATAAAATACTACTACTGCTACTACTATTGCTACCACTATTACTACTACTACTATTGCTGCTACTCCCATTACTACTACTACTAACTTACTGCTACTACTACTACTACTACGGCTATTGCTGCTTCTGCTGTTACTATCACTACTACTACTGCTGCTACTACTCCTACTGCTACTACTAGTACTACTGCTGCTGCTACTACTACTACTGCTACCACAGGTACTGCTATTACTGCTGTTGCTACTACTACTGCTGACTGCTACTGCTGCTACTACAACTGGTACTACTACTACTGGTACTACTACCACTGGTACTGCTGCTGCTACTACTACTACTACTGTTACCACTGGTACTGCTATTACTACTACTACTGCTGACTGCTACTGCTGCTACTACAACTGGTACTACTACTACTGGTACTACTACCACTGGTACTGCTGCTGCTACTACTACTACTACTACTACTGTTACCACTGGTACTGCTATTACTACTACTACTGCTGACTGCTACTGCTGCTACTACAACTGCTACTACTACTGGTACTACTACTAGTACTACTACCACTGGTACCGCTGCTGCTACTACTACTACTGCTACTGTTACCACTGGTACTGCTATTACTGCTGTTGTTACTACTACTACTACTAATACTGACTGCTGCTACTACAATTGCTACTACTACTGGTACTACTACTACTGGTACTGCTACTACTACTACTTCTACTACTGCTGCTTCTACTATTACTATTACTGCTACTACTGCTGCTGTTGCTGCTACTACTACTGCTACTACTAATACTAATAATAATACTAATACTAGTACTCCTACTACTACTGCTGCTGCTACTACTATTATTGCTATTATTGCTGCTTCTTATTCACAAAACAATTATTTACATTACAACAAAACAGTTTATAATTCATTTGTAGATTATATAGCATGTAACAAGCAACAATGTAACTAAATATGCGGAAGAAAGGATAGCCAACATAATTTCAAATGAAATGAAATGAGACGGGCCGGTTTTATCTGCCCAGCTCTGTATTTTGTATCGCATCTTGTGACCATATTTTCCTTACGGAAGTGCACCAATAAGAGAGGGATAGGGGATATCAGGACGGCATTTGGTGGGTCACGTTACGCTTGCATCTGTCCCTCTGTTTGCAGAGCAGTGACTGAAAGCAAAGTTGTGTCGCTGGTAGTGATGCGTGTCTCTATTAGCCTACTCTTAATAATTTACATCATGAAAATGGACTTAATTAATAGTTTGAAATTGATTCTGTAAGTAACAATGCGATCCGTATGTTTGGTCACATTTCCTGGTAAATTTAGTTTATAGCTAGCAGACTGCCACACGCATACAGTTTGCAGTCTGATGCCAACTTTCCGAAAAGACAGTTACCTGTACATACAGAGTTATCTATGATTTAACGTGCTTACTGTATATGTTTGAAATGAGTTTCCGAAACAACAGTTATCGTCATCTTTACAGTTACCTGTGCTTCAACTGGTAACTGTGCTTCGGCCTGTAGTTACCTGGCTGTTAATATTGTTTCGAACAAATACCGATATGCGGCGCTACTGCAGTACTGTTTTGTAAACTATAATAACTGATATTAAATAATAATATAGATCACAATAAATTGATTTATTATATTATCTGTACAGTTTTAAAAATTTGGCGTTGTATTTACGTAACTTACTGTAAATGTTTTACTTTTTATGGCATATTAGGATCATAATGTGTGTTTGTAAACACAGTTTTCAATATCTCAAGCTTAATTTTCGTCACCAACTTCAGATTCTATATCGTCAGTTCAGGAATATTTTATTTTTGGGTGTTCTACCAATGCCAATGGTATTTCGGACTCTGAAAAGTCGATTTGAATACATGAAAGCATTCATATAGACGAATGTAAAATATTTTGGCATGTTTAACAGTATGGCTGCCATAGCCACACAGCTGAATATGGTTGCAGTTTTGAAGCAGCAGTTACACCTAGCCCTCTCTTCACTAGCATTATTTACCTAGATGATCACGCCAAATACCAACAATTATTGTTTTGTTTTAATAGTATTGTGATGAGATGAAAGTGTACAAGTGCACTATCGTTTATCACATGGTTCTTTAATTAAAAAGCCTTGCACCTACTTGTACAGAGCTCGCTGTGTATCTATCAGCCAAATTACTGCTGAAAACTTCTGCAAACAAAAGTAATTGTAAATAACTAAAAAATCACTAACAAAATTCTAGTGGAGACATAAATGGACGACAATAGGTACTGAACTTGAAGTTACATCAACTGTTAGTTAGAAGCGTTGATAAATCTACATTTAACTTTCCGGAAACTCATGAAAGTTATCAGTGCAGTTAAATTTATAAGAGCAGTTAAGTAACTGAGAGTTAACTGAGGTGTACCAGAAACCGGGCATAAGTGCTCTTGGTAGAGCCGCGTATGTGACTCAGGTGCTAGCGCGCTGTTTTCCATCCAGGTTCGATCCCCGGCCAGGTCGTGAGGATATTTGTGCGGACAAAGGAAACGTTGCAGAGTGTTTTTCTCTGGATACTCTGTTCCTCTATTATTCTGCCGACACACTCCACATAGCAAGATAATCTACCCGTGATACAGTGAGGAATGAAGAAATCAGAATGAATATGAGGTTTAAGAAAAAGAAATAGTAAAGGTCATTCGTTATCTCGTGAAATTAAATGCTTGCGTGCGCCGCAGCATGTACAGTAGAGCGTCGATAATCCGAACTAATTGATGCTCAGCCCTGTTCGAAGTATCGATTCGTTCGGATTTTCAAACATAGAGCAAAAACGTCACGAAAAATAGTTTTAACTACATACTGTTTTAACTTTAAAGATTTCAGTAGGCCTACATACTGAACTACAAACAACACTAGACAGATTTAAAAAAGTCTTTGATCTTTTTTTTTTTTTAATTTATACTGAACTTCGTTTTTTTGCAGCCAAGTCTCCAACCTGTCGTACACTCAGACATTTTATCCAGCCAATTTATAGTCGTGTATAGAGTATTGAACCATGCCCGCGCTTTTTCAAACGCACGTAAAAAGAATTGAGGGTTCGGATTCGGATTTTTGACGGTTCAGGTTATTGACGTTCGGATTATCGACACTCTACTGAAGTAAGAATCTTATGGTGGAGGTAAGTGAGCTCTCTATGTACAAGTAGAAGCGCAGCGAGGGAGGAAAGCTTTTCAGTCCACATTCTTCTTCCCCTGATGCGCAGGTATGTTTCACAAGATAATGTACGACCTATACAAGAAATTGACCGACCAACACATAGTCGGGCGGAGTTAAGAGATAAAGTGTCACGGAGAAATTTAAATTATAAGGATAGTTTTGATAGGCTTTTACGGAGAAGAAAAATTGTTATCTGTGTAATTTTATCTTTACGCTGAGTAGAAAACAATATAGTTACGGAGAAATTGCTAAATGAATGAATGAATAACAACTTTTGAAGCAAAATTATTCTTTCCCTATTTGAGTAGGCTACATAATACACGTAAATGATTTTATGTACATAGATATGTGAGTAATACATACGATATATTGCTTGTAGATCTTATATTTTTAATTTTTATGAAAAAAATATATATGCAAAAATTATGGGGAGTAAAAAAAGGAACATTGTGAACAAGATTTCCATTTAGAAATGATGCGCCAAATAGTACTTTTTTTAAATAGCTCATGCACTTATTTTTTCAATTTTTGGATTCTTCAGATCCGAAAACGTACAAAATCACATTTTTTTTTACCATTTATAAAATATTATTAGATGGGCACTTTAATACCAAAAAGAGACAAAATTAGAAACAACATAATAAAATCTAAAATAGGAGTAAAAAATGCAGTACTGGATTATGTATAGCATAAGCAATTGCAATGGGATGGTCGTGTAAAAGGGATGAGTGAAGAACGATTATCAAAAAAAAAAGTGTTGGAATGGTTGCCGCCTGAGAGGTTGAAGCGAGAGAGAGACTTAATACTACATGGATTCATGGAATTAAAACAACTATCAAGAAAAGAAGATTGTAGGAAGGACAGTGGGTTAACAAAGAAGATTGGAGAGAATGTTTAAAATTCATTTTCAAAAACTAGAATATTGGGCACTGGAAGATGTGTACACACTGTTAAACCAGTTTTAGATAGGCTATTTCGTTTATATGACGTCATTCCATTTTCGGCCACTGAAGTGTAATGAAATTTCGAATTCCAACAAATCACAGTCGTACATCGCGATAATTTCTGTAGCTCGATTTATCACTATCAATTTATCGCATGGTCGTTCTTTTAAGTGTCGTCAACTGTTTCCACGTAAATCGATGAACATGAATCCATTGTACTAAATAAAGTGCGAAATCCTACTTCCACATCTACATCATCATCTTCTAATTCCATGTCCATTGTATCTAAAGAAAATGACACTCCTTCATAACAATTGTTCATTTAATTAATGTACTACTACTACTACTACTACTACTACTACTACTACTACTACTACTACTACTACTACTACTACTACTACTACTACTACTTACTGGCCTTTAAGGAACCCGGAGGTTCATTGCCGCCCTCACATAAGCCCGCCATTGGTCCCTATCCTGAGCAAGATTAATTCAGTCTCTATCATCATATCCCACCTCCCTCAAATCCATTTTAATATTATCCTCCCAACTAACACTCTATATGCATTTCTGGATTCGCCCATACGTGCTACATGCCCTGCCCATCTCAAACGTCTGGATTTAATGTTCCTAATTATGTCAGGTGAAGAATACAATGCGTGCAGTTCTGCGTTGTGTAACTTTCTCCATTCTCCTGTAACTTCATCCCTCTTAGGCCCAAATATTTTTCTAAGCACCTTATTCTCAAGCACCCTTAACCTATGTTCCTCTTTCAAAGTGAGAGTCCAAGTTTCACAACCATAAAGAACAACCGGTAATATAACTGTTTTATAAATTCTAACTTTAAGATTTTTTGACAGTGGACAGGATGATAAAAGCTTCTCAACCGAATAATAGCAGGCATTTCCCATATTTATTCTGTGCTTAATTTCCTCCTGAGTATCATTTATATTTGTTACTGTTGCTCCCAGGAATTTGATTTTTTCCACCTCGTCAAAAGATAAATTTCCAATTTTTCTATTTTCATTTCGTACAATATTCTGGTCACGAGACATAAACATATACTTTGTCTTTTCGAGATTTACTTCCAAACCTATCTCTTTACTTGCTTCAAGTAAAATTTCCGTGTATTAATCAGGTTATTTGTAATGATATTATAATGTTTAAATTAAATTATGATTTCAGCAGATAATGAAAACAATTGTATACAATTTTATGTGCCACCTTCATCGTCATCAGAAGTTTCGAAACTGTCGTTAAGATAACTTTTCAGCAGTCCTTGCCCCTATTACTAATCGTCATTTGATATCTGTATATTTATACAATATAGCCTTGCGCAGTCCTTTCGTATGACAAAGCTGAGGTTCAGTCCCCCAACAAACAAAAGAAAGCACTCAGCTGCGGTTAAATACAGATGCACACGTGTGTTCCTTGCGATGATTCACATCGCTCTGCAAGTGCGAGCTAATTACCCAACGTGCGAGACACACTTTTGTGCGTGTTTGTTTATGGAACATACATCAGCTGCCGCTGATTGAAGAAGCCTGAGTCACAAATGTAGGCCTACTCTTACCGAGAATGATTGTAGAGTAATATTGCATTTATTAGTAGAACCTGGGAACAAAGCAAATACTGAAGCAATGCAAATACATTATGCACAAGAGTGACTAATTGGGTATTATGCACTTCTATAGGTCACACTGCTTTCAACTTTGTTGCTTCTCAAAATATTTCCCCTCAGATCTTATGAACTTGTCCATTCGATGGAACCAGTCACCAAAGCACTGCACCCACTTTTCTAGAGGCACTTCAGATACTAGCTCACTAAGGCTTCAATCGCATATTAATTAGTGTTAAAGATCAGTCCGCGCATTTTCTTAATGTTCTCTGTCATCTGATGTCTTCTTCTGCCCCTAAATTTTCTACTTTATAATAATAATAATAATAATAATAATAATAATAATAATAATAATAATAATAATATGGGAAATGCGTGTTATTATTCGGTTGAGAAGCTCTTATCATCCAGTCTGCTGTCAAAAAATCTGCAAGTTAGAATTTATAAAACAGTTATATTACCGGTTTTCTGTATGGTTGTGAAACTTGGACTCTCACTCTGAGAGAGGAACTAAGGTTAAGGGTGTTTGAGAATAAGGTGCTTAGGAAAATATTTGGGGCTAAGAGGGAGAATGGAGAAAGTTACACAACGCAGAACTGCACGCATTATATTCTTCACCTGACATAATTAGGAACATTAAATCCAGACGTTTGAGATGGGCAGGGCATGTAGCACGTATGGGCGAATCCAGAAATGCATATAGAGTGTTAGTTGGGAGGATAATATTAAAATGGATTTGAGGGAGGTGGGATATGATGATAGAGACTGGATTAATCTTGCACAGGATAGGGACCGATGGCGGGCTTATGTGAGGGCGGCAATGAACCTTCGGGTTCCTTGAAAGTAAGTAAGTAAGTAATAATAAAGCCCTAAATCCCCAGTGGGGCAAGGCCTCCTGCTTGGGCAGGGGTGGCTCAAGTCTTGACCATCAGAAGAGCCGACCTGATGGTCTATTTACATCTCTAGTTCTTTGTCCACAATTTCACTAGCACTGGTTGTTGCTTCCTCTCAAAGTTGGTTCACTGCGTCCCTCCACCGTGTTCTTTAGCGTCCTATTCTGGTCCACAGTCCTCCTAGCTGTAACTTGAACTAGTCCCCCCATCTGGTTCTCGGTCGTCCGCGGTTTCTCCAGCCAATTCTTGGATCCCACTGTGTCGCCGTGTGTGCCCATCTGGTAGGATACATTCGTACCATGTGTCCTCCCCAGCGCCATTTCGTCCTATTAGCGAGTGTGACCACGTCCTCTACGCCGCTTCGTCGCCGTACTTCTTCGTTTCTGATTCTGTCCTTCAGGCTTATTCCGAGTATTTTCCTTTCCATTCTTCTTTGGCATCTTCCTAATTTTAATGCCTGTTTCTTGGTGAGTGACCAGGATTGCGCCCCATATCCTTCAGTATACTCTATTTTATTTCATGGAGTGCAATTCGGTGGCTCCTTTTTAACACCCACTTACAGATTTATGACTTCCTACACAAACACCTCTGACAATTCCATCCTGTCCTCTCGTCCCAACTTTGAACAGTTGCCACAATCCTGATGACCCTCGAAATGAGACAGTGAGACTGACGGAATTCTTAGAATTCGGAAAAGATTCGGCAACTCTGCCTGCACGTGGATTTGATGGGAGCCTGTCAATTCTTCTGAACGAGGGTTGTGATTGGTTACTGACAGGATAAGACAAGATTTCCGTCACAGTAAGAAAAACAGTTAGTAGGGGACAGTAGAACGTCTGTCGGCAAAGTCCTTTCTATGAAACTGCACTCCATGAAATAAAATGGAGTATAGTCAGTTTCGCCTTAACCAATGACCTAACCAGTTTCTTTTTCTCTTTCTGTTCAGTTTCAGCATTTTTCTTTCTTCACACAGTCTTTCTAGCAAAGCTTTATACCCACATTTCAAATACGGTCTAATCCTTTCTCTTCATTTCGTCGTAATGTACATGTTTGTACTCCACACAAAGTACTTCTCTAACCTGTTCTTTAGTTCCTTTTCCAAAGGTTCGCAGAAGATGTTTCTTTTTCTATTAAAAGCTTCCTTGGCCATTGCTCTTCTCCTTTTGACTTCGTGGCAGCAGCTGATGTTACTACTTACAGTACATCCAAGTATTTGAAGCTGTCCACTTGTTCTACTGCCTAATTTAAAATTCGCACATTTACCTTCTTTATTATAGTCTTCCTATCGTTTTCATTTATCTTCATCCCTACTGTTCACAGTTGTCATTTAGCTCCAGTAGCATATCCCTTAGTATCATCGCCTCTTCTGTTAACAACGTCATATAACTGGAAAATTTTTGTTGCTTTATTCTTCTGAGAACTGTCCATCGAGTTAGCTCTGCGGTAGCAGCCTGCTTCCAGACTAGCCGGTCCAGGTCCTATTCCCGGCGGGGTCAGAAATGTTAATGTGAAATTGCTATCTCGGGACTGGGAGAGATGCTGGTGCACAACTTCTAATCACTAGATTGTGCACCAATATGCCTGAGTTAAATCCCAAATTTCTCCGCAGCACATATGAAGAGAAGGCTTACGTCACTGTTGGTAGTGATTCGTCCGTCGGACGGGGACGTTAAGTCTGGCGGTCTCCTTGGTGCTATTCGACAGGAGTAGACTGCGTGCCGGCACCGGGTTTCCCCTTCTCCCTTCTTTATCATCATTATCACTCATTCCATACACTACACTTACACGAACACTTACACATACACTCACCCTTGTACACGACATAACTTTCCACAGATACATATCATATACAGCGTGGCCCACCAAAGTGGTGTGCAACTAGAAAAATGGATCACAGTCCTGCCATTTATCCGCAATATGCGGAACCCGAATCACGTAAAGTGAAGTGGACAGGCATTAGATACATGCATACATTCTTTTTGAACTACTATTACCCCTCCCATGTTTTGGAGACAGTTCTTCACTAAACCCTCTGAAGTCTAAGTAGCTGTTGAACAAAAGGCATCCTTGTCATACCTTTAACACATATCTGCACAAACAACGCTCAACAAGCGCGCGCGCGCTCCTTCGGAGCGGGAGAGCCGTGTTTACCGCTCGCCGAAACGGAGAGGAAGATACGTCAGAATGACACAGACTTGCTATAGGTAGAGGAGAGGTAAACGACCATTCAGCTATCTAGTGGAGTGCACTGAGTAGGCCTATTCTCAGTAACTATTTCACTTTACTTACCTACTGCTACAGTACAGTATGGAGGAATCTGAAAGACGGAACATAACATTTAACATATAATGATTTACACCTCGAACTTATTGATCTTCATTGTGGCCTAAGGGCTAAAGATCGTTTGAATAATACTACTAGCCTGGTTGAGTTTTACAAGACTAAACATTAGCAATAATATCAACGACTACACAAGCTGGCTGTGAAAATGATTTCTATGTTTGGCTCAACGTTTATGTTTGTGAGCAACTGTTTTCTATAATCAACTTTAATAAAGGCAGACATCGAACATCTGTAACTGATCAGTAGGCTACTCTTCCTTTCAGCTGCCAACAGCATAAAACCTCGTTTTCATGTACTGATAAATAAAAATATAACAAAATTATATTGTACATTTAAGTACCGGTAGCTATAGAATTTCTATTATTTCTGTAAAATAAATATTTCTTTATTAATTAATAATAGTCCAAAATAGTTTTGCAAACACTGAACGGGAATTCATTTCATAAGCACTCGTAATAGTATTTCCTTTCGTGTATATTTTGTACGAGATTAGGCCTACCCCTTCTTCCAGACAACCCTTATACAGAGCGCAGCTAATATTTGCATCCCGCTCATGAGCTGTGAGCCGGCTCGGAGAGCGCAAACCTTGTGCAGGCCTGCTCTAACATGTAACGTTTATTAATCTGTATCGAAATGAAACTCCTTTTGACACAGATGACAGCAAATAAGTAAATTTTATTGTGAGAGTATTAATGTTATTTTAGAATGCAGTGGCTAAAGAGGAAAATCAAAGCGTATAGAAACCTTTTTCATTCCCTTCTCTGTTTGGTTTGTGTTTAGCTATTTTGTAACGGTCCAATAAGGACAAGAAATAAATCAGTTGGTGAGATGTACGATATCTTATTTAAATAAAATTTAAATGTATTCCTACTGGAGGAATCAGAGCAAATAAACTGAGAGACAGATGGTCGGTCGCAGGGATGGAATCGCTTTCCCTGTTCGTGACGCTGCGTCTCGGAGCCCGCGGGGCAGAGAGTGAGAGTTCCAGTGCTCCGTGACCCGCTGTGACCTCCCGTCGAGCACCGCGCCCCCTCGCACAAGTGTTTTCCCAATTCGTGAAGGTCAGGTGTATCCAACAGGCCGGGTGGATCTGAGCCGGTCCTGGTTCTCACGCCACGCTTGCCTAATTCATTCATCTGTTTGTTTCAGGCGTTGCCTACTTTGTTAAACAAGACCGAAATATGGGCTCTCATATAACGCCGACATTGTACTTCATATTTATGCCACTAGTATCGCAGTTTTGCGACTCCTGATTATAATGTAATGCAGTGACCGCATTCAAAAGAACACATCGATGATTAATCGATTATCAATCGTCTGCTGAAACGCAGTGATTAGTAGGGAACGGATTTCTAGGTGATAATAAAAGAGATTTATGACTTTAAAAAACCCGATTTAGGACTTTTAAGAGTTTATATAAAATTAACAGTTGATAATTTTAATTTTAGTAAATATTTAATTTTAAGTGGAATTTATGTACAAAGAACTGGTGCTGACAATGTGTGCTACTGAATTGAAGACTCAGATTCTATCAGTGAAAGAGACTTGTTGCTCATTGGTCAGTTTCGTTTCGCATACAACGGGTGTGCATCGACGCGAAAACTAATTTGTAAGCTCTCGCCTAACCTGAACAACCTACCACCACTTTTATGCTAGAATGGATATTTCCAAAAGAACTTCGGTTTCAAGAAACTAGGTAAAATATTCTTCCCTTTCCTTCTAAGACCAATACGGAACTGTCAGACCAGTGTTTCTCTGTGGCGTAAGATATTTTTTTCCATTAATTTTAAATAGCATTTTTGTACTATTTGGGCATTTAAATTCCATTTTTAGTACCGGTATTTTCATTTTAAATATACGCAAGAAACTAAAAGGCGTTTTTCAGGCACAAACCTAGTTTTTAAGCATTCATAGAAGTTTATGGTTCATTTAGGTGTTTTAAGTTCTATACTTAGCGTACTTACAAATGGCTTTTAAGGAATTTGGAGGTTACTGCCGTCCTTACATAAGCCCGCCATCGATCCCTATCCTGAACAAGATTCAATCCCTACCATCATGTCCATTTTAATATTATCCTCCCATCTACGCCCCGGCCTCCCCAAAGGTCTTTTCCCCTCAGGTCTTTTAACTAACACTCTATATGCATTTCTAGATTGACTCATACGTGCGACTTGCCCTGTCCATCTCAAACGTCTGAATTTAACGTTCCTAATTAATCTCCTGCAACTTCATCCCTCTTAGCCCCAAATATTTTCCTAAGCTCCTTATTCTAGAATATCCTTAACCTCTGTTCCTCTCTCAAAGCAAGAGTCCAAGTTTCACAACCATACCGGTAATATAATTGTTTTATAAATTCTAACTTTCATTTTTTTCGAGAGCAGACTGGATGATAAAAACTTTTCAACTGAACAATAACAAGCATTTCCCATATTTATTCTGCGTTAATTTTTTCTGGAGTGCCATTTCTACTTGTTACTGTTGCTCCAAGATATTTCCATTTTTCCACCTCGTCAAAGAACTACTTTCCAATTTGTATACTGTATTTCCATTTCGTACTGTGTTCTGGTCACGAGACATACACGTTTTAGCTGCTATAGAATTTTAATATGGGGGATTCTGTTGTAGGCTTACATGAAACTTAGAGATACTTGAATAACACACGTCTAGGACATAGCAAACAAAAAGATATGGATCTAGAAATCCGTCCCCTAGTAATGTAATGTAGTGGTCGCATTCAGAAGAACACGTCGATATCGTCTGCTAAACGCGCGTTAAAGCAGTGATAAATAGACTTCGTTGAATTGCCTCACGCAGCATGCAATCAGGTTGGCGATGTACGGTAGTATAGAGGAGGTGGGCGACCTCCCGGTCTCATAGTACAAGCAGTTCATGTTAAGAGATGTGACCGGTCCAAATAGATAGAGCAGTTACAGCTAATGTATACCTATGTAAGCACTTGTTTTTGCATTACTGTGGTTGGAATAGTCAAAGCTTAACATTTGTTCAGTGCAGGCAAGAATTCAATCAAACATACTACAATGAGAGTGTTGCTGTTCCAAACAATTTCCCCTGGAATACCCTTACCCCCGCAGCCAGTCTTGACCCGTTGGTTGGATGCTTTTAATTATTATGCAGAACATTAAGGCAAAATAATGGAGGTAATTGATGCATTGGATAGCACAGACAGTTCCGCTGTTGCAGCTATAAAAGCATTGCCTTCTGAACAGCTATTGGAAGATATTTTGTTCATTGATTCTAGTTTTAAAATCGTGTCCAAAAGCCTCACCCTGTTAGAATCGTCTGAACTACAACTCTCAAAAGCTCTTAATATAGTGGATAAAGTATCACAAATCGTTATCCAAAATAACAATTCATTAATTTCAGAAAAAGTGAAATGTAAGTTGAGAGACACTATTGCTAAAAATTCTGCCTATTCACAACTTCGTATTATAAATAATGTACTATCAGGTCACGACAAGACGTCTGAAGTTGGTGTACTAAAAAGTAGCGGCTTTCCGTTCTTCAAATATGCACCTATTACATCGTGTGATGTCGAAAGCACATTTTCCCAATATAAAAACTGTTTAAGTGACCATCGGAGGAGGTTCACTTCGCAGTCGATCAAAATGTACGTAACTCTTCACTGCAATGCACATATTCAAGGATGATGTGAGTATACTACATTAAATTTTAAGAGAATATATATCTCACTACAAAATAATTGTATATTTACATGTTTAGACATTTCCTACTTCAATGATCATTCATTATATTTCTTGAATGCAGGACACAGGTTTTATTGTAACCGCAGTATACTGCTCAGTGTTTACATCAGAGGCATACTCCATCCGTTGCACGCCCCGTTCTCATACAGTCTATACTGCGTGCACAGTAAACCTTACGATTCTCGTGGCAATTCCACGAAGTCTAGTGATAAATAATTGTATGATGAGGTACCGGATGTGATATTTTCTATGGTTTTTATAATTCGATTTGTAACCGTGATATGTGTGATTTATTTGTTTACATTAGTAATTTGTACAGATGGGAAATTGAAGCTGTTGTAATTTGTAATGATACCTCGGACTATGTAAACCATAATATTGTTGCGTCTGAGGATAGCGCGCTCGTCTTCCATCCAGGCGACTCGGGTTCGACATCCATCCAGGTCACGATGGAATTTATGATGGACAAAGCAGTTGTTGCAGAGGGTTTTTCTCGGGATACTCCCGTTTCCCTCTCTCCACTTTCCTTAATTTCATCTATCATCTGCATGAAGTCTTAGGAGTAGTAGGGGTTTGTAATGGTGGTAAAGGAAGAACTCGGCCCCTGGGACATATTAGACTACGTACTCGTGTGCAGATGGGATCAGGTTTTATTAGGGGCTGAGGCAGGTTGGCCCACATGTCAGCGTCGGATTCACAAATGCCATCCAAGCCACCTGTCGGACTTGACAAATCATCAATGGGCCAAAGCGGTGTCTAAGTGTACGGACCCATTCAGGGTCCAGCCCTCGTAAAGCCAATCCGTAACCTTGGCAGTTTTAAGGAGTCGTTCGGTTCGTTACCGCAGTGAAGGGGCTAGGACTGCGTGTGTGAAGTTACAAGGCGTCGAAGCTGTAGCGGGTGACGTTGCGGCGTGACTTGTTTTCGTGAGTTCTCTGTCCTTCCACTTGTGCTGTGATAGCTGTACGCCTTGAAGTAGACTACACTGGTCTACTGCACGCTGAATGGTCATTAATCTTTCTGCACTTCTTAGCCAACGAATCTACAATAATAATAATAATAATCAGGGAACGGATTTATATGGACTAAAAATATATGAAATATGTAAATATATATGTAGTTATTTTTACCAAAATATGGAATTAAATATGGATTTTTACCAAAATATGGAATTAAATATGGACTTAAAATTATAAAAAAATGACTATGTACGTTAAATATTGGTACATTTTAATCAAACTAAACAAAAAATATAATGGACGTACCTTATCTTCCAATGTAGTTTCAACAAAACACAATTTTTATTGTCTGTTACCATAACAATAGGTTACAAACATTTCTTTCAAGTGCTGAAAAGTGAATCTTCTTCTATTGTCTCTGAGGATAGATTTATACTGACTAAAAGAGCGTTCGACGTCACAAGAAGTAACTGGTACATAATTCAATTTCACAATGTCTGCTGGGGATAAGTCCAAGTTAATCTTCACTGTTGATTCACCACTCATCACAGCAACAACCTTTTGTAGTTCTTCATATCCAGGGTTTTTTGAAAGTACAGTGTCCACCTTAGCTCTTACTGCATCTGCAACTTTACCTCTACCACGATTCAGTTGTTCCACAGTACTATTTATAATTTCAAAACTTTCAGATAGTGAAAGGTGCCTATTTTGGAGACTTTTGAGCGTTTTTATGATGCATGAAAATGTATGCTGAATGTGAGCTAAGTCATTCTTCACACTTATGTCACAGGTAACTGTTTTCGCAGTATCAATTGAGACTGCATCTTCAGAGTCCAATGCAAGGAGAACATTGTTAATAGAGTCTATATGTTCGGCATAATATTCAACTGCTTCTAGCCATGTACCCCATCTAGTTAAAATTGGCTTTGGTGGCAATGGAATTTCAGGGTACATTTCTTTCAACACGTTAACTCTACTGGGAGCTTTGAGAAATACTTTTTTCACTGATGAAATCAACAAATCTACTTTAGGGAAATTGTCTCTGACCACTTCTGCCACACGATGAAATGCATGCGCCACACAAGTAAAATGAGTCAATTTAGGATATACAACAGATAATGCTTGTCCAGCTTTGACCATATAAGGGGCAGCATCGCTAATAAAGAATAACACATTATCGTACATAATACCCTTTGGCCACAGGATACCCATAGCTTCGTTGAACAGTTTAACTATAGTTTTGTTATTGCACTTTTCTAGAACATCACAATGTAAAAGAATTCGTTCAGAATATTGTTCACTTAACAAACCGATAACTACATTACCAACAAGTCTACCTTCTTTGTCGGGAGTCTCATCAATGGAAACCCAAATTGAACTATCTTTAATTTCATCTCTTATCTTCTGTATTGTCTCATCGTAGATGGATGGAGCATACGTCTTCCTAAGTGTTGACTCATCCGGGATTGTATGTTGAGTGTATTTTTCAAGGAATTCCCTGAAGACCTTATTCTTTAGTTTGTAGAGAGGAATATCAGCAGAGATGAGAGAACGGCACAGGTCGATGTTAAACTCAGATCTTACATTCGATGTTGTTGGTTGTGTTAAAAACAATTGTCTCTGCTTGGAATTTAGTTGTTTGTTGGCCTGATGTTTACTAGTTGTAATGTGTTGTTGCACCAGGAACTTTTGTGTAGATGATACTGCACACTGACACAAATTACAAAATAATATTTTATTGTCAGTTGATAAACCATCTTCTTTAAATTCTGAAATGTAACTTGTTAGTTTTGATTTTAAATTGACTGAATGACGTACTTTTGGCATATTTACCGTCTTTATAGTATGATTTACAAAACTGAACCTATGTGTACTCTGACTGGCATTTAACTGTTGAGCTGCACAACTGAAGTCTGTTAAAAATTTTAAATTAAATGAATACAGTTTTGTAACTTACTTTCCCATTGTTGATAGGACTGCTAATTTTCAAATAACTCTGATGTTAAAGGGATTACTGAACATGTGTTTAAATCTCTATTGTTGAAATGTATTTTTAAAAGTTAATGGAATTTTGTTTTGTTTTATTGTTAAACCTAATATAATATGGACTGTTTTATATGAAATATGGAAAATATATGGAAATTAACGAAAATATGTACTAAACTCTAAAATATGGAAAAATATGGAAAATAAAAGTAGGATTTTTCAACCCTACACATTGTGAAACATAAAGATAATGCAAAATATAAATTATATTAGCTTTATAAGTAAATATGTATTTACATATAAATCCTTTCCCTGATAATAATAATAATAATAATAATAATAATAATAATAATAATAATAATAATAATAATAATTCATTCATTCATTCATTCATTCATTCAGTGTTCTGCCCAAATGCAGTTCTTTCACTGCGAGCCCAGCATTCTCCAATCTTTCCACTCTTCTGCCTTCCTCTTTGTCTCCGCATATGATCCATATATCTTAATGTCGTCTATCATATGATATCTTCTTCTGCCCCGAACTCTTCCTTCCAGTGAATCCTTCAGCAGGCAGTTTCTTCTGAGTCCTTTTCCTCTTCCTGATCAGCTTCAGCAACATTCTTTCTTCAATCACTCTTTCCTCGTATTCCCTTTGTTCTTCCTGTTTTTTCGTTCTTCTTGTTTTCCTTGTCTTCCTCTTGCCTTTGTCTTCCCCTTATTCTCTTTGCATTTCCCTTATTCTCCTTGTATACTCCTTTTTCTCCTCTTGTACCCCTTCAGTTCTTTCTCCCCTTTATTTTCCTTGTATTCCCCTTTTCTCCTTGTACACCCCTCTTTTCTTGCATTTTCTTGCTTCTCCTTGTATTCCCCTTGTTCTCCTTGTATTGCGCTCTCTTTGCGTTCCCTTTATCTACCTTGTATTCTTCTTGTTCCCTTTGTCTTCTCCTTGTTTTTCTTATCTTCCACTTGTTCTCCTTGTATTCCTCTTGTATCCCTTCATTTCCTGCTGTATTTCTTGTGTTCTCCTTATTTTCCTTGTATTCCCATTTTCTATTTGCATTCCCTCTCTTCTCTATGTATTCCCACTCTTATCCTTATATTCCCCTTGTTCTACTAATATTACACTCTCTTTGTGTTCCCTTTATCCCCCTTGTAATTTTGTTTCCTTTGCATTCCCCTTGTCATTTTGTCTTCCCCTGGTTCTCTTCGCCTTTCCCTTGTTCTCTTTGCCTTTCCCTAGTTCTCCTTATATTCCTCCTGTACCCCTTGACTTCCTACTGGACCTCTTGCATTCCCCTTATTTTTCTTGCATTCTCCTTTCCTCCGTGTATCCCTCCTCTTCTCCTTATATTCCCTCTCTTCTGGATGTATTCCCCATCTTCTCCTTGTAATCCCCCTCTTCTCCTTGTATTCCTTTTCTTCTCCTTGTATTCCCCCTCTTCTTCTTGTATTCCTCCTCTTCTCCTTGTATTCCTCCTCTTCTCCTTGTATTCCTCCTCTTCTCCTTGTATTCCTCTTCTTCTTGTATTCCTCCTCTTCTCCTTGTATTCCCCCTCTTCTCCTTGTATTCCTCCTCTTCTCCTTGTATTCCTCCTCTTCTCCTTGTATTCCTCCTCTTCTCCTTGTATTCCCCCTCTTCTCCTTGTATTCCCCCTCTTCTCCTTGTATTCCCCCTCTTCTCCTTGTATTCCTCCACTTCTCCTTGTATTCCTCCTCTTCTCCTTGTATTCCTCCTTTTCTCCTTATATTCCCTCTCTTCTGGATGTATTCCCCCTCTTGTCCTAGTATTCCCCCTCTTCTCTTTCTATTCCTCCTCTTATCCTTGTATTCCTCCTCTTCTCCTTGTATTCCTCCTCTTTTCCTTATATTACCTCTCTTCTGGATGTATTCCCCCTCTTGTCCTAGTATTCCCCCTCTTCTCCTTCTTTTGCTCCTCTTCTCCTTGTATTCCTCCTCTTCTCCTTGTATTCCTCCTCTTCTCCTTGTATTCCTCCTCTTCTCCTTGTATTCCCCTCTTCTCCTTGTATTCCCCTCTTCTCCTTGTATTCCCCCTCTTCTCCTTGTATTCCTCCTCTTCTCCTTGTATTCCCCCTCTTCTCCTTGTATTCCTCTTCTCCTTGTATTCCTCCTCTTCTCCTTGTATTCCTCCTCTTCTCCTTGTATTCCCCCTCTTCTCCTTGTATTCCTCTTCTCCTTGTATTCCTCCTCTTCTCCTTGTATTCCTCCTCTTCTCCTTGTATTCCTTCTCTTCTCCTTGTATTCCTCCTCTTCTCCTTGTATTCCCCCTCTTCTCCTTGTATTCCCCCTCTTCTCCTTGTATTCCCCCTCTTCTCCTTGTATTCCTCCTCTTCTCCTTATATTACCTCTCTTCTGGATGTATTCCCCCTCTTGTCCTAGTATTCCCCCTCTTCTCCTTCTTTTGCTCCTCTTCTCCTTGTATTCCTCCTCTTCTCCTTGTATTCCTCCTCTGCTCCTTGTATTCCTTCTCTTTTCCTTGTATTTCCCCTCTTCTCCTTGTATTCCCCCTCTTCTCCTTGTATTCCCTCTCTTCTCCTTACATTCCCCTCTTCTCCTTGTATACCCCTCTTCTCCTTGTATACCCCTCTTCTCCTTGTATTCCCCCTCTTCTCCATGCATTCTCTCTTCCTTGTATTGCACTCTCTTTGTGTTCCCTTTATCTTCCTGGTATTTTCCTTGTTCCCTTGTACTTCTCCCCGAATTCCACTTGTTCTCATAATATTCAAGTTCTGCGTAAAGATGCACCATTGTAAAGCCTGTCGATTCTTTTCGGTATCGGACATGCTAGAAAAGCGTGTTTCTATGAAAATGTCGTAATCAACTTATTACTTGCAGCATTGCAATGCCATTGTTTTATGTTTATGTGATGAGAAGCTGAATATACGTCAGTGTCTTAACGTTATTCGATTTCTAACTTCTGCTCAGTCTACATCCAGATTGAGACATCTTCTCAAAAAGTTACTGGGAAAAAAACTGTCATGATTGTACGAAATCGAAAGGACTATGAGAATGTTTGTCACATTTTGAAATGGCCATATATCAAGCCTAATAAGAACCTACGCCCTTTGGCCTTGCAAAGAAAGAGTTGGCAGTTAAATTTAAGTAACAAACAAGTATACATACATGCAGGGACACCCACATGTTGTCACAAGCTCCTTGCGTAACGCCGTGAGTGAGGATGCAGCAAACAAAGCGAAATGTGTTCCTTGCAAAATGGGTCAATCCAAGCATATAAACAAGTTTTCGTCACACGAGAGTGGCAAGAAAGGACGACCACTGCCATATTCTAATCAAGGAGCACTTCACCATTTATTGCGGTTTTACAAGACAGCTGTAAACGTGTGGGTTCCATTACCAGTGTGAGAATGGCAATTACATAGCGGCATCGCTCCAAGAGAAGTCCTGCAAGGATCGTACAGTAGCTATTGACTACAAACTGTAAAGAAGCAAGAGGCCTTTATGTGTGTCACAGTATTGCAGTTTAGCTTTTTCCCATTAAATCTAACTTTTTTTTTTCCTCATGAATACCATACGAGACAAAACTACAGTTTCTTTCTAAATACTCCCAAATACCACACAACTATTAAAACATAGCAGAAATTTTGGACTCAGAATATATAATGCATTAATTAGAGCTTAACCTGAGCTAAGTACACTTAATACACATAGATTTAAGAAACGAATCAGATTAATTATTTAATTGTTTCAGCTAATTGAGTTAAAAATTGATACTCTAATATTCATGTACTTTTGTGCGAGATCGTGCGTATTTGCTTGTTTTCCGCACAGAACCAATACGAGGTAAGTGTGAAATACCACATTCAGTATTCCCAACGTAACACACATAACAATTTCCCTCTTCTTACCGCTTAAGCGCGGCATTCATTTTACTGCTTTAGGCTTTTAACATATTATTTTTAGAGACGTTTAACATAGTAATAATTATAAATTGGAAACTTACCACTGCAATTTCACCTAAATTGCAATGTTAATTATTGTTTTTAAATATTTGCAAAAATTAAGTAAAGTCTACTACTCAACGAAACTTATTGCCTTCCTGATACAAGTAACATTAAGGAAGCAGTGAAAAAATCAACAAGATTCCAGATGCCGATGTTATTACTGCAATATGTCATATAAATAATATTGTCAAAATAGTAAAATGAAAAATAAATCATTACATAACCTTACCGTTTGTTTTAAGTTCGCATTTATAGACTGGGGGAAAAAAAAGACAGACGTATATCACGGCCTGCTGGAGTATAGTAAACACAGAAAACATTTTATAGCAACAATGTTGAAGAAAGATATTTTGGTTTTCCGAAGTTGCCGTCATTAAACAGAAACCAACATGGAGATTTCATTGCAACTAATTAGAAATTCGTCTTTCAGGTATGTAATAAACGATCTTCGCACAAAATAATGTACGATACACGAGCGGTATGTTTGTTTTCATGTTCTCGGAAATTAAAAAAGCTCAACTACGTTTCGCTTTTTCAATCTTTTCCTCGACCGTGAAAACGTCAACATACCGCTCTTGTAACGTATATTACTATTGTATTTTCTTTTTGTATATAGACCCTATTATTACATGCTGTATGTATTTTACCACTTATTAATGTTATTGTGCTCAATGAACTCTCTTAATTTTGTGATATATTTTGTATAACTGATCTGAACTGCGCCCGAGCACGAGCTTCTCCTCTTTCGGGCTGAAATGCCTAATGTAGCTCAAGTGTAAAGTATTAAATAAATAAATAAATATAAATAAATAAATAAATAAAAGTTCAGTCTATGCGAAAAAATTATAATTTCCTATCAGAGGATATTTTAGCTCTTTTTTTCCTCTCAGCAAACGAGAAGTCGTTATCGGGTTGTGCGCTGATTTTTACTTTAGTAATTCAAGAAAGTGACAGGAAGTTTGAGGAAGTCGTAATAATTTTATGTAAAGTCTATGCAAGACTTACTGTAATGGAATTAGGATAATTAAATTAGAAGTGAGCTTTAAATGTGTTTAATAAACTGAATAAAATAAACTACAAATAGCAGTCAATCCTTCGATATTAGTAGTAATAATAGTTGGTAAAAGGTAATAATTAGTAATTTTTCGTTCTGCAAAGAAATTTTGCAAAGTTACGTTTCTTCGAATCAAATTTCTGTAGAGATAATTAATTTTTTGGTCCTACAGAATTCTCTGTTATGGTTTTTATTTATTAATGACGGAGAAAAATTCGCTCCGGAGCTGGGAATCGGACCCCCATTTCTACGCACTGGGTGCTCTACCACTGAGCTACGCCGAGACTCAGTCCACAGCACCGGATCTCCGTCACTAACGCTGTGAAATGTTTAATATAGAACAGTTTTTATCTCAAAAAGGAAGCAAAAACGAGCAAACTTGTATATAAAGAATATGAGAATAAAATTGTATTAAACTTTTTTGTTCAAAATATCTCAAAGAATAACCCTCTGAAATTAATCGTATTAATATGTATGTATATATTTATTCACACTGCAATGGGTATATACCCGGAAGCAGTGGTAACTAATTACACTCAATAATGACAATAATAAACTTATTACTTAAAAATTCAATTAATAATAATACTTGTAATTAATAATAATAATAATAATAATAATAATAATAATAATAATAACAACAGAGAATATCCTAAATTAAATGAAGCACGATCACTTAAAATAACATTTAAAATAAATCTAATTTGTATCTTAAACCTAAGTTCGAACTAAAACCCACGAGTATGATATGTTCATATCTGCACAAGTACCTTTCAAAATTACACTCATTTCGCTGTCAACTCAATCACTGCACTGGAACTACGACACAGTTCACCGATTCTATCCTGATTTCACTAACACTTCAAAAACATTTCACTATTCAAATACTTTTTACTGCCACTATAAACTATAAAGCTTCACTGACAGGAACACGTTTCACTGACACAACATAATTCTTCACTGATACAACTCTTCAATAACAAAATATCATTTACACCTTTTAAATACTGTGTATAATTACCGTCTATTAGTAAAGTCCTTAAGCCTATTTTTAAATACATTTTTGTTTGTTGGTAAAGCCTTTAGTAAGTCTGCAGGTAAAGCATTCCAGTCCCTAATAGTACGGTTTATTCTGTATAATTGAAATAAGAAATCTTATAATCGTTAGGTTTCATTGAAGTATTTTAATACCGTATCGCAGTTTATAATAATTATAAAAGAATTTCTATTAGTCATTATGGCACAGTAAAACTAGATGGACATGGACATGAAAAGCGCTTTGTTAAATTATAAAGAGCTTCTCACATTTTTTATGCTTTCGAAAGAACAGCGCATTTTGGGTGTGTTTGTACTGCACAGTCAGTAACTACGGCATACTGTATAATCACAAATTGAAGAACTCGCTGAAATATGAGAACTACTTGAATGCGGAAGTTTAAATACAGTTATATATACTGTTTATTATATATATATATATATATATATATATATATATATATATATATATATAGAATCATTCAAGATTGGCGACAGACACGACATGGATTTATTCCAATTAATCGAAATTTGCAGCTTGATGCTTTACTTTTCGCTGATGATTTAGTTCTCATGGCATCAACTGAAGATGATTTACAATATTCAGTACACAATTTAAATAAGGTCAGTGAAAAATATAACATGGAAATTAATATTGAAAAATCGAAAATCATGTCATTTTGTGGGAAATTCCCTGTACCAAGCAAAATCTGTTTGAATAATAAAATAATAGAAAGAGTAAATACCTTCACTTAACTTGGCTATACACTATCACCTTATGATGAAGTAGATATTGCTGAAAAAATATGTAAATATAATAAAACAATGGGGATCATTAATAAAATCATGAAACCCTCACTAGTACAAAGACACACAAGAATAGGCTTGTATAAAACCTTAGCACAGCCAGTATTAAGCTATGGTAGCGAAGCGTGGACTGTGAAGAATAAAGATGTCAGTAGAATAACAGCAAGTGAGATGAGGTTTATGAGAGCAACAGCTGGATATACTCGCTGGGATCATAAAAAAAATGAAGACCTAATGCAAGAAATTCAAACAGAACCCATTATGCAGTTCATCAGCAAATATCAACTTCAGTGGAAGGGTCATCTCGAACGAATGAATCGATGCAGAATTCCAAAAGCACTGCTTCATTACCATCCATATGGCAAAAGATCTCTAGGCCGTCCAAAGAAGAGATGGACTGAAAATTCTAGTTTGAGACCGTAACAGGCCACTTGGCCTAATACTTGTTAGGAAGATGATGATGATATGTACTATAATCTATATTTATTGAATACTCTTATCTAAAAATTTTGTATATCTTCACTGATTATCTTCTGATTCTACTTGTAGATCAGAAAATAATCTATGGAGGAATGCCTTTCAATTGCACAAAATTGTAACATAGTAGGCCTGTGATAGAAAATTTCATGTTTAAAAGTCAAATTCAATAGTAGTATTACAACATAATTTATGTAGGTAATTAGATAAAAATTATAATGTCTTAGATGATGAGATGATTTAACAGATCTCATGATTTAAATACCTAAAATGTGTTATATGATGTCAAGATATTAATGAAGATTTGGAAAAAAAGATATAGGCCTAACAGGTTTAATGGCTGTATCAGCAGACATTTGGTGAAAACATGACGCAAGAAATTCAGCGTAGGCCCTAAGTTACATAAAGTAATTTCAAAACCAATCCTAGTGATTTTACAATGTCCTATGGTCTGAATCCTGTCAGATTAAATAAATTAATTAATTAAACAATTAAATGATTGAATAAGTGAAAAGGTGAGAAAGTAAGTAACTAAGTAAATAAATAAAGAAGTGAATATGTGAAGAAGTGAGAAAGTAAATAATTAAGTAACAAAGTAAAGAAGTGAAAAAGTGAGTAATTAAGTAACTAAGCAAATAAGTAAATAAGTAAATAAATACTTAAAAAATAAATACATTAATTATGGTAGTAAAACACGGTTAACTATTTTAATAGATATAAGAGGAGAAAAATTCGCTCCGGCGCCGGGATCGGACCCGGGTCCTTGGTTCTACGTACCAAGCTCTCTAACCACTGAGCTACGCCGTAGTTCAATCCACAGCACTGGGTCCAATCCCAGTCCTCTAGTGTTTTTCCCTTTGTGGCCTGTCTCCATGTTCGACATATAAAAAACACTAGAAGAGGGGGATTCGTTCCGGTGCTGTGGATTGAACTTCGGCGTAGCTCGGTTAGAGCGCTTGGTACTTAGAACAAGGACCCGGGTTCGATCTCCGGCGCCGGAGCGAATTTTTCTCCTCTAATAACTATTGTTACCATAACAGATACATTCTGTAGGACCAAAAATTAATCTTTAGTTAACTACTTTAAGTTATGTATGCATGTAGCGAGTACTCATACTACTTCTGTTTTGGTTACAATGACGCTTCTGTGAGATTGCCATTATCACACACAAGACCAAACAAAGTAAAAATGTGATCTTATAATTCAGTGCTGTACCTTATGCAACTCAGTCGAGAATTCCAAAACTCTCAAAGCAATTTACCCTATTTTATTAAATTCATTAAAGTGTTCAATGATGTGTTAATACAAAACTTGTACACTTATTGAACTAAGTTCTAATGACATACATTTTGAGCAACGTGGGTAATAGCAATGGATTGAGCTTCGTAATCAGATGAGAAGTGTGTTTGGTATTCATTATTGAATATGCAGTACAAGCTATAATTCCACAGCAGTAAATCTGTTGTTGATTTAATTGGATTAGAATGGATAGGAAGGGTCAATAACTGACCTCGCACACCGCGACCTTCAGGATCTAATGGCAGTGTTTGTTACACAGGGAAAGTAGACATAACCTCAATTTGTTAGATGTGTGGTAGGAAGAAGGCAGGAGTTCTATTTCGATGCGTGGGGATGGGGAATCGACAATAATTTTAATGACACATAAAAGCACCTTCATAGGTCTATAATATCTTTCGAACCTTGTCATTATAAATAAACATTTTTGTTCTTATTATAAAGTTAGCCGCTCCCCTGAATTACCAGTAA
The DNA here is from genome assembly GCF_040183065.1 of Periplaneta americana. NCBI lineage: Eukaryota > Metazoa > Arthropoda > Insecta > Blattodea > Blattidae > Periplaneta > Periplaneta americana. The sequence continues at coordinate 181,314,441 of NC_091120.1, read as the reverse complement.
GTGCGTTAAAGGCAGTTTTTTTTTCTACAAACATTGGAGCGACTGTACTCAAAGAATGGAATAATGGGTCGAAAGAATTTACACAAAGGGGAATTATCAACATAGAAACACAATGGGCTCCGAAGCGGAAGACCGTGTTGAAGTATGGGTTTCAGATCTCCTTCGGCTGGAAGGAAGTTGTGCAATGATGGAAACGTGTCAAATTACAAATGGCCGCAAATTACTGTACTTGTGTGTGTCATGGCCGGTGATTGCTCGAGGTCACGAGGTATAAGAGCTCCGAGGACTTTTAATTTTGCAGAGAGTGTGTGTTTTCTTCGTGATGTAACAGCTCGGGTGCGTTAACTTGCCGGAATGTTCTTCTCTTTAAAAGGAAGTGTGCAGTCATTGTTCCTCGGATGCACGAAACCTTGAATGTTAGCACTTACGGTAATTAGTTTTGCTTCGGAATTTTTTCCCTCGGATAGCCTATCATCCTGCATTTGCTTAACGACTAGAGTTTACAAGGTTCTCCACCCTTTACCTCCTACCTTCCACCTCCTACACTCCCTTTTCCTCTTTGGCTTCTCCCGTCTCTCTACTCTTGTTTCATTTCCTTCACCTCGTCGCCTCTCGAATTCCTCTTTCTATTTTTTCTTCTTTTCTCCATTATATTTTTTTTCCTTCTCTCTTTATCGTCCCCATCTTCATTGTCTACCTCCTCCATTCATCGTTTTCTCTGTCCACCCTATCTCATACCCTTTTTCTTCCTCCTGTCGGTTTCTTTCTTCGTCTTCTTTATGCTTAATCAGTTCCTGCCTTTCTCGCCTTCTCCTTCCTAATCTCTTTTCTGTTTGCCCTGTTTTTCTCACCTTCCTTTTCCGCTAATCCACTTTTCTTCCTTTTCTCTTTCCATTCCTCATCCTTCTTGTCTTCCCATTTCTCTTTCTACCTAATTACTCTTTCTCTTCCTTCTATTTCAACTTATTCTTTTCACATCATCTTCATTCTGACAATTAATATTTGAGGAGAAAAATTGCTCCGGCGCCGGGGATCGAACAGGGTCCTTGGTTCTACGTACCAAGCGCTCTGACCACTGAGCTACGCCGAATTCAATTCACAGTACCGGACCGAATCCTCCTCCTTCAATGTTTCCCTTTGTAGCCTGACTCCAAGTTAGGCATATATGTTGACGTGTATGTCCAATGTCAACTGCCATTATACTAGGAGCGCACTCAGCTGAGTGACTTGTATGGCCGGGATTCCGCAGTAATCTGTACAAATATATGCACTGCAGCTATGAGAATATTATAGATTTATTAATTTGTCCTACAGAATAATATCTGTAATATTGACAATTAATATTTGAGGAGAAAATTCGCTCCGGCGCCGGGGATCGAACACGGGTCCTTGGTTCTACATACCAAGCGCTCTGACCACTGAGCTACGCCGAATTCAATCCACAGCATCGGACCGAATCATCCTCCTTCAATGTTTCCCTTTGTGGTCTGACTCCAAGTTAGGCATATATGTTGACGTATATGTCCAGTGTCAACTGCCATATTCTTCATTCTGTTTTCTTGTTTTCTATCTTCCCCTCGTCCTCGTCCTCTTTTTCTATCTCATTTTTTCTTCCTCTTCTTCTTCTTTGCGTTTTCCCCCGCTTTTCAAGTCTTTTCATCCTCTTTCTTTTTTCTGTTTTTTTTCCTCTTTCATGTCTTTATCATGCTCTTTATCCTCTTTCTACTTTCCCCTCGTCCTCTTTCTCTATCCCACTTCCTCATCTGCTTTCCCTTTCTTCTGCTTTTCCCTCCTCTTTTCACGTCTTCTTCATCCTCTTTCTCTTCTTTCTGCCTTCCTCTCGTCGTCTTTCACTATCTCACTTCCTCATCCTTTTTCTCTTCTTTCTGTTTTCACCTTCTCTTTTCACGATTTTCATCCTTTTTCTCTTCCTTCTGTTTTCACCTTCTCTTTTCACGTCTTCTTTATTCCTCTTTCTCTTTTTTCTCTTTTCCCTTTGTCCTCTTTATCTCACTTCCTCATTCTCTTCGTCTTCCTTTTGTTTTCCCCACATCCTCTTTCTCTTTCTCACTTCCTCATCCTCTATCTTTTGCTTTCCCCTTCTCATTTCACCTCTTCTTCATTCCTCTTTCTCTTTTTTCTGTTTTCCCTTTGTCCTCTTTCTCTATCTCACTTCCTCATTCTCTTCCTCTTCCTTCTGTTTTCCCCACATCCTCTTTCTCTTTCTCACTTCCTCATCTATCTTTTGCTTTCCCCTCCTCTTTTCACGTCTTCTTCATCCTTTTTCACTTCTTTCTGTCCTCACACTATGTCCTCTTTCTCTTCCTTGTATGAGTTCCCCTCGTCCTCTTTCTCTGTCTCACTTCCTCATCCTCTTTCTTTTCCTTTCCCCTCCTCTTTTGACGTTTTCATTCTCTTTCTCTTCTTTCTGTCTTCACACTATGTTCTCTTTCTCTATCTTACTTTCTCATCCTCATCCTCTTTCTCTTCCTTGTTTGAGTTCCCTCGTCCTCTTCCTCTGTCTCACTTTCTCATCCTATTTCTGTGTTTTCCCCTCCTCTTTTCACGTCTTCTTCATCCTCTTTCTCTTCTTTCCGTTTTTCCCTCGTCCTCTTCCTCTGTGTCACTTCCTCATCCTCTTTTCCTTCCTTCTGCTTTCCCCCCCCTCTTTTCCCGTCTTCTTCATCCTCTTTCTCTTCTTTCTACCTTCCCCTCGTCCTTTTTTTCTATCTCGTTTTCTCACCAGTGTGTTCGACTAACAGTGCGCCCCGCAATTTATCAACATTAGCTTTACGTAATATTTTGGTTTCTGGAGTTGCAGAAATGTAAGCCCTTTCCTAAATCCCATTTCCTGACTTCATGTCTATCTTGACAGTGGTGTTTGAGAATCGGAAATAACAAAGGTGACAAAGCTATAACTGAGTTGTGAAATGCGTAAAACGCATAATGAGAGAGTGTGTGTAAGTTCATGACAGTAACTTCGCTTGTCTCTTTGTTTATTTATTTATTTATTTATTTATTTATTTATTTATTTATTCATACATTCATTCATTTATTCATTCATTCATTATTTATTTATTTACTTACTTATCTGTCTATTTATTTATTTAATTACTTATTTACTTACTGTATTTACTTATTTAATTATTTATTTATTCATTAATTTATTCATTCATTCGTTCATTCACTCATAATTTATTTACTTATTTATTTAGTTATTTATTTAATTTAGTTATTTATTCAATTTATTTATTTAATGTATTTATTTAATTATTTATTTATTTATTTACTTATTTATTTATTTATTTTATTTATTTATTGATTTTCACGTTTGATCGTCAGCGCTGGAGAGAATGCAGTAATTAAGCCTCAACAGCAATTGACAACATTTCGCTTACTCCGTTTTCTGCTTCTCTTGATTTATTTAGTAGTAACAAAGGAAAAATAAATTGAAGGTCGTTTGAATTGATAGTGAGTGGTCCGCAAACAGCTGCAGTTGTCAGCAAGATTATTAATCGCAAAAGAAAGAATTCCCCAGCTAGTTGACATAATCGCCTTTGATAAAGAAAATTACAGAGCAATTATTATTATTATCGATCCCACTGTACACAAAACTACAGTTGAACAACCTGTAGCAATATATGAAGAAAAGAAGGTCATCTGTGAGCCTACAATTTAGTACTTTAGATATTATTATCATATACAAGGACAGATTGAAGTCTTTGAACTTTTGTTTGGAGCATGGGAAACCAATTCCAAAATCCTCAGTTGAATGTTCTAAGTATTTTGGAATTCCTTTAAAACCTTCGAAACTTATTGCTTCGACATGAAATGTTCTGTTCAGACTTTATGAACTCATCTGTAAGTCTATTCCACTATGGTGAAATAACGGTGAAAATTTAAGAAAATTCACTAAAAAATGTGTAGTGACTCTCTATTTAGACTGAGCTCGAAAAACTTATTAATTTATATTCCCATAACTATTTTCAAGCTTTTGAGCCCATTCATTCATAGTGTTTTGCCCAAGGGCAGGTCTTTTACTGCAAACCCAGCACTCTCCAGTATTTTCTATTTTCTGCCTTCCTCTTAGTCTCCGCATATGATCCATATACCTTAATGTCGTCTATCATCTGATATCTTTTTCTGCCCCGAACTCTTCTCCCGTCCACCATTTCTTCCAATGATTCCTTCATTAGGTAGTTTCTTCTCAACCAGTGACCCAACCAATTCCTTTTTGTCTTCCTGATCAGCTTCAGCATCATTCTTTCTTCATCCACTCTTTCCAGCACAGCTTCATTTCTTATTCTGTCTAGGCATGTCAATTGAAGCCCACAGGAGCAAGCGCGCGCTTTAGAGCCCAGGAGAGCCTGTGCGCTTTACAGCGGAAAGGAAAGAGACAGACGAAAGAGGTGGTATATGCCGCTTGGTCGAGCTATATTCAGGGATGGCCAGCACTGATTCAATAGATAAAGGGAAGAGTACTTATTAAAACTGTATCCATGTTAATTTTTAGATTTGCCTGAGAAGTATAAGTGCATTATAAGAATGTAAGTTTTAATTTTAATGCTAATTTTTCACAAGTTTGATTTTTTTATTCAAAAGAAATATTTTCTCAACTTTTCGTATAGAAAAGTGAAATTTTCAGGTATAGGCCTATTTATTTAGTAGCCTTACAGAATGTTTTCGTAAATCTAATTTCGTATATACGTATTACTGAAGATAGGGTATTGAAAATTTTTAAAATATTCGCATGGACATTGTTGGTAAGGAAATGAATTAACAAAGCAACTACTGTTACATCATAAGCAAAAGATACGTGCCCGTGTGTTGTAAAAATGTCAGCTCTATAGCTACAGCAGATTTCGAGAAAATAATTTAATATTCTGATGATAGGAAGTTGCTCACAAATATCACCTTAAAAGCATAATGCGATAAGAGTTTTGTTATGTAATATTAGTTACACTTAAAACATATACAGTACCTAGGTAACTTTGCTTTGTACTGTAATATTGTTTTGATTAGTTTATTGATTACTTTTGTAAGGCTAAAGATACCATCAATATAAATTCCAACTTATCATGTCATACTCAATCTCTTTCTTTGGAATATCACTTTCTTTATGAATGATGTGTTTCATCCACTTAGTACAGTATAATATTATGCTACTATGGAATTTAAGTGAATATTCCTTCTTAACTCTCTATTATGTTATTAAGATTTAAAACACAAGTGCAATATTAAGAAATCAGTGTTAGTACTTTTGTTTTACAGACAATATAGATAATATTAAACAGAAAGAAGCCATATAAGAATAACGACATAAAATTTCACGTTCCGTTTGAAGTTTGTGCACCACTGATTTCTTAATCAAACAGGTTGCTTATTCATATACACAGCCCTTCCTCTTTCCATACTTAGCGCACGACGTCAAGGTCAGAAAAATGCGCTTGCTATGACATCACTGGTCTAAGCGAAATACCGGGCATGTGCCCACCCGAATGATGCTGTATGCAGCGATCTCTCTCCCTGGTTAATAACTTGTAGTATAGAATGTTCTGCAATATAAGAAAATTAATGTAAATCTGTCGGTAGGTGTATACAGTTGGGCAATCAGGCTTTGTCATCGAATTTCAATAATGAACGCAGTCGTGTGTGTTGAACATCCATTGAGCACATTATTGCTGTCATCCATGATTTGACCTTTAAGCGAAGAGCGAATAACAGAAATCCGTGTCTGAACGCGGGAGTGCTGTATGGAAATGACAGTGACCCTATTTCACGGTTGGATTGCATTATATAGCACAATAGCGTCGTCGGTCTGCTGTGGTTATGAATATCTAGGACTCCGAATGCTTAACTTCCAAAAGAAATCTCGAGGTCAGTGATGTTTAAAACATAATGTAATGTAATTTTTGTGTGTTGACAAGGCGAAATCTATAAGAAGTACATTCATTGTGGCGAAACCTGAGTGAAGGTGAAAAACATTGTGGGTTCTGTTGACTAAAATTTGGCAAGGAGATAGAAATCGTAACACAAACAGGGTCATAAATATTTCATAAAGAATGTCTGGCTGTAGACCAGAGCAGAGAGGTCATGTGGAAGAAGGATTGTGCTTTGGACACACTACACTTTTATAGTATACAAAACCATTCAGTCGTGTAGAGAGAGGTAGATATCCCGTACCATCATCTTCTACTACTAATGCTACTATAATAATAATAATAATAATAATAATAATAATAATAATAATAATAATAATAGTAATAGTAATAATAATAATAATAATGATTTATTTTAGCTGGCAGAGTTAAGGCCGTAAGGCCTTCTCTTCCACTCAACCAGCAAAAAGTATATATATATATATATATATATATATATATAACTTATACAGGGACATCATTTTATTTTTACTTCAATTTTTATTGTACCTGAGTTTTTTTATGTACTTCACTCCCACCCCCTCTACTAGTAAACTTGCAACCGTTCTCCAAGCGTATACAGTCAAAGTCGCCTTACGGTCTTCGTAAACACAAACAGTACTGAGTTAATGAGTATAGTACGTTCCAGAAATATGTTCGCTTTCAATATTGAATCATATTCTCGCACAGGTACTGTCGTCCGTTTGCCTATGTCGCATCCCGGTTTTCCCCACCCACTTCTGCCCGTCCCTTTGTGGCTGGGCTGTCTTTGCTTTAATTTCTGTTAGGAATTGGACGTCTACGTAATGTTATACAACTGTTTAAAATAACTTAAATAAAAAGGCCTCGTTAAGTAATAAACTGTCACATGATTTCCCTCCTTTCTACGACCTTCGACAAAACCACTTGAATGGACAATAAATAGCATGTCTGAATAATTTAATCTTTTCGGATCGGGCAGAAGTGAAGATTGAATTTACGGTACGTAAGGTACTCTTTTATAGAGTAGGTAGGCCTACACAATTATTTCAACATGAGTTACTAGTACGAAAGACGAAACTGGTAATTGGAATTAGATGCAATAGTTTATAGTGCAATAATATGCAAAAAAAGAACTGAAACCTGTATAGAAATGAAAGGCCATCATTTTCAAATATGTGTTTAAATATCCATATTATGATTATTTTTCAATTTAACTTCATTCTCTATATTGTACGCTAATGTGTTATAGACAGTATAATATGCGCTGCATAATGAATACGTCCACATGGACAGCTCAGTTCGAGTATAAAAACACTTATTGTTAATATTTTACTGTATTTTGACTAAAGAAAAGCTAATGAAAATTATCAAACTCAAAATCGCAATATTTCCTAGTTTACGTAAATGGATGAACTTCTTTTCATCCCTCCTATACCTAGTAAAGTGATTTGTTTGTATCTTACGCCACTATCATCGAACTCTAGTGGAAGGGGGTATCAAACGGTGTTTCCGGTTCACAACCTTTAAGCCAAAGGTATAGGCAGGTTAATATTAGAAATGTTAGTAAAAATAAAATGATGTCCCTGTATAACATATATGAACTTACAAAGAATTCAATAATTGATTTAGATGAGAGTTACATGTATACAAGAGTTATTTACGAATTAAACAACAAAATACTATGAACTATTAATTAAACACTGAAATAAACTGTGTAGCAGAATTAAACTAAAATACATAGAATGTTTATAATTATATTTAAAATGATATTAGATAATAGAAGGAGATTATTATGAGACAATTTTGAAAATACAGCACAATCAGGATGATGTCTAAAGAAAAAAGTAACAATGTAGTCAGTGATAGTTTAAATCAGTATGATTGGAGTGAAATGCTAATAAGGTTATATTTTAAGCTGTTCTTAAAGGTGTTTGTTGTCTTGCAAGCCCCTAATACTTTGTGACAAGGAATTCCATTGACGCGAGGTTAATACTGTAAAAGATGATGAATAACAAGATGTTCTATGAAGAGGTATACTTAGCGTGCCACAGATGTGATCTGGTATTCACGTCGTGGTTAGAGTATAGATAAGAGAAACGAGACGAAAGGTAATTTGGTGTTGAGGTGTGCAGAATTCGAAAGACTAAAGACAAAGAGTGTAAAGTTTTGCGTTCTTTAAGTCGGAGCCACGAGAGACTTGCGAAGGACGGTGATATGTGATCATATCGTCGGATGTTGCACACGTATCTGACGCACATATTCTGAGCTCGCCGTAACTTGACTGACAGTTCAGAACTTAGGTCACTTAACAAAATGTCACAGTAATCGAAGTGCGGCATTACTAGGGTTTGTACTAGGGTAAGTTTTAGTTGCTGGGGCAAGAAGTTTCTCAAGCGACTCAAACAGTGAATGGAGGAACAGATTTTTTTATCGTTTCTTCAACTTGAAAATTCCAACTTAGATTATTATAAAAAAAGAAGCCTGCTACTGCTGCTGCTGCTGCTCTTCTTTCTTTGTTTCTTCCTTTCATAGATCATCTGTTGTTTCTCTTTTCCTGCATCACCTACTACTTTTCTGTACCTATGTTCTTTTTCTTCTCCTCCAATTTTCTATTATTTTATGGAATATTTAATAATCTTCCTTCTCTTCTTATTTCTCTTCCCTTTTGCTCTTATTTCCGTTATATTTCTCACTTCCTCCTCGTTCCTTTCTTCTTCGCCTCTTTATTGCACAACTTAATTTATATTTTTTTTGCTTCTCATTTTCCTCGTTGCCTCTCCTTCCTCTGTCCTCTACTCTTCTCTTACTCCTAATGTTCTCTGTCTCTTATTCCGTGCTTGTCCTTTCCTATTCCTTCCCTATCTCTACTACGCCCTTTTCTGTATTTCATCCTTTCCTATGCCTTCTACCCTCACTCTGATAGAGAATTCCGGATAAAATTCGTTGGCCATATTGAATTTCGGCTTTGAATAACATTTATTGTTGCAAGCGTCGCTAAATAAAATGTTGCTGCTGCTGCTACTACTACTACTACTACTACTACTACTACTACTACTGCTGGCAGTGGTACTACTACTGATTCTAATACTACTACTGGTGGTGGAGTAACGGTTAGCGCATCTGGCCGCGAAACCAGGTGGTCTGGCTTCGATTCCCCGTCGGGGCAAATTATCTGGTTGAGTTTTTTTCCGGGGATCTCCCTCAACTCAATATGAGCAAATGCTGAGTAACTATCGGTGCTGGACCCCGGACTCATTTCACCGGCATTATCACCTTCATCTCATTCAGACGCTAAATAACCTAAGATGTCGATAAAGCGTCGTAAAATAACTTACTAAAAACTACAATTACTACTACTGCTACTGTACTATTACTACTACTGGTAATGGTACTGCTGCTACTACTATCATTACTTCTACTATCTACTACTGCTTGTACTAGTACTGTTACTACTATTGCTATTACTACTGCTTCTATTACTGGTATTGGTACTGCTACTACTACTACTACTACTACTACTACTACTACTACTACTACTACTACTACTACTACTACTACTATTGCTTGTACTACTACTGTTACTACTATTGCTATTACTACTGCTTCTAATACTATTACTACTACTGCTACTGGTACTACTACTACTACTACTACTGCTGCTGCTACTGCTGCTATTACTACTACTGTTACTGATCTGCTACTAGTATTGCTTCTACAACTAGTTCTACTACTACTACTAGTACTACTATTACTACTACCATTTCTGCTGCTATTAGTACAACTACTACTACTACTACTACTACTACTATTACTACTACCATTACTGCTGCTATTACTACAACTACTACTGGTACCGCTACTACTATTACTACTACTTTCTACCTCCTGCTCCTTTTCTACCCCTTCCGTTGCTCCACTTTTCAGTTTTGTAGCTCTGATTTTCTCTATTTCTTCTGTGTACCTCCAACTTCTTTAACACCCTCTGTTTCTTGTTTTTCATTATCATTCACACCTCTTCCGTATAGACTATTATCTTCTTCTCTTCCTCCTCTTTTGTCTCCTTTCACCCCTTACGTTACTGATATCAACAGAACATGTTAACCGCGGATTAGCCTCCTTGCCTCGTATTCGCGAGGTTGGATTTCGATCCTGGTAACTGAATATCCTAACATTGGGTTTAATTAGTCATAATGCCACAATTGACATACCCAACACGCTGCTCTCTAAGCTCTTACCACCACCACAATTCCCTCTTCTCAGCAGCTGTAGAGCGGTTTTCTCTGAATATTCGGTTTCTCGACTCGCTCTTATTTCACCTTAACTCCACTCTCGTCTTGTCACCACATAACCGACTCAGAATACTTTTTAAAACAAAGAGCCGCTGCCTTGTTGCTAAGCAACATCTTCAGTTGTGTAGTTTGCCGTGTTCATTCCCGGAACGGATTGCTGCTTCAGCTGTTGTGGGAGCGCAGGCACCTGCAATACCGATTCCGTTGTGCTTCTTGTCACGGTTGGAAGAGGCTGCCCCCTCCCCGCTCTGCGGATAATGAGGGGAGGTGAAGGCTAAATGTATAATAGAGTGAGTCCGATAAACAGCATCTCCTGGTAATCGTTGTGCAGCTCTCGGAAAGGTCACAGCGACTCTGCAGGTACTTGCACTTGAAATTGGGTCAGTGGATCTCAGTGACACAAGTACTGGAGGGAAAAAAGTACAGTGGCGGCTCGTCATCTTTTTACCGCAAGATTTTCACGATACACATCGTCTTATAATGTTTCTACAGGGAATCATTTTATTTTTACTAACATTTTTAATATTAACCTGGCTATACCTTTAGAGAACCGGAAACACAGTTTGCTACCCCTTTCCACGGCTGTAGTTCGATTATACTGGCGTAAAACACAAACAAGTCACTTTACTAGGTATAGGAGGGAAGAAAAGTAGTTCATCCATTTACGTAAACTAGGAAATATCGCGATTTTGAGTTCGATAATTTTCATTAGGTTTTTGTTTAATCAAAATACAGTACTGTATTAAGAATAAGTGTTTTTACTCCCGAAATGAGTTATCCATTCGAACGTATTCATTATGCAGTGTATATTATACTGTCTACAGCACATTAGCGTACAGTATAGAGAATGAAGTTAAATTGAAAAATAATCATAATATGAATATTTAAACACATTTTTGAAAATGGTGGCCGTTCATTTCGATACGGGCTTCAGTTCTTTTGTGCATATTATCGCATTATAGACTATTGCATCTAATTTAAATTGCCAGTTTCGTCCTTCGTACTAGTAGCTCATGTTGAAATAATTCTATATCTACTCTATAAAAGAATACCTTACGTACTGTAAATTCAATCTTCACTTCTGTCCGACCCGCACAGATAAAATTACTCAGACATGCTATCTACTGTCCGTCCAAGTGGTTATGCCGCAGGATCGTAGAAAGGGGGGAAATCACGTGACAGTTAATTACTTAACGAGGCCCTTTTATTTAAGTTATTTTAAACAGTTGTATAATATTACGTAAACGTCCAATTCCTAACAGAAATTAATGTTTTCAGAAAAAAGCTAAGACAACCCAGCTTTCACAGAGGGGCCCAGCAGAAGCAGGTGGGGGAAACCAGGATGCGACGTAGGCAAACGGACGACAGTACCTGTGCGAAAATATGATTCAATATTGAAAGCTCTTTCGTCACTGGAAAACGCGAACATATTTCTGGAACGTACTATACTCATTAACTCAGTGCTGTTTACTATATGCGGCCTTCATTCTGTGTGGAGGACAGCTGGAACTTCATTAGTAGAAGGGGTGGGAGTGAAGTACATTAAAAAACTCAGGTACAATAAAAATTGAAGTAAAAATAAAATGATGTCCCTGTACTAGCCATAGTAGGGTGTTGGGAGGAAACAAAGAGGTCCATTTTTCTGATATATAGCTAATTTTATAGGTAGCATCTGAGATTGCAGAACTGTCCAATCACAGAATATTTAAAAGTGGAAATGTCCGTGTACGGCAGTGTTCGGCATGTCTAGACTCGCGAGTCAACCCCTTACTACACAAAAAGGGCGGAGGGATACGGCATGATCTCCTCCCCTTAGCCATCACTTGTTCATTCAAGTGAACTTGTGGACTGGCTTGTTTTTTTTGACATGAACAATCTGATAACTGATTTCATAAAGGAAGATGTAAGTATATGTATATACAGGATGATTCACGAGGATTTACCGCCGGAAAGAAAGAAAGAATTTTCCAGCTAGTTGACATAATTGCCTTTGATAAAGAAAATTACAGAGCAATTATTATTATTATTATTATTATTATTATTATTATTATTATCGATCCCACTGTACACAAAACTACAGTTGAATAACCTGTAGTAATATATGAAGAAAAGAAGGTCATCTATGAGCCTACAATTTAGTACTTTAGATATTATTATCATATACAAGGACAGATTGAAGTCTTTGAACTTTTGTTTGGAGCACGGGAAACCAATTCCAAAATCCTCAATTGAATGTTTTAAGTATTTTGGAATTCCTTTAAAAACTTTGAAACTCATTGCTTCGACATGAAATATTCTGTTCAGACTTTATGAACTCATCTGTAAGCCTATTTCACTGTAAAGTAATGGTGAAAATTTAAGAAAATTCACTTAAAAATGTATTGTGACTCTCTATTTAGACTGAGCTCGAAAAGCTTATTAATTTATATTCCCATAAGTATTTTCAAGCTTTTGAGCCCATTCATTCATAATGTTCTGCCCAAGGTCAGTTCTTTCACTGCAAACCCAGCACTCTCCAGTCTTTTCTATTTTCTGCCTTCCTCTTAGTCTCCGCATACGATCCATATATCTTAATGTCGTCTATCATCTGATATCTTCCTCTGCCCCGAACCCTTCAACCGTCCACCATTTCTTCCAGTGCATCCTTCATTAGGCAGTTTCTTCTCAGCCCGGAGACATTATAAGCATTGATCCTATACTCAATACTTTCAGAGTTACAGTAATTTTAAGTTCTTAAAAATACCTTTTTCTTTAGTTTTAAGAGTAAACGAATACAATTATTAGAGAATGAACTACTCAGAAGTATAATTTATTTAAGGGACATTGGCACCGAGATTTTGGCGAAAATGTCAGAAATAAATATTTTTGTTCTTTTTATGTAAATAGTTACCTTATATATTTATTTAACATCTATCCTATATTTACCCTCCACCCGCCATTTTGAGAGATTTTGTGACAATTTTTTTAAATTCTACGCGCAGCTCTTTTAAACCTAAAACACCCACTAAAAATTGTTTATCAAAACTACGTTTTTAGTCAATAAAAAGGTCCCCAGTGGCTTACATTTGCTCCGATTTGAATGAAACTTTGCGTGAATACTCAGCATAATCCAGTACACGAACCTGTGCAAATCAGCTCTTTTCATGATATGAATTTTTTTCTTTTAAAAATGAAATGACGTTATCAAGCAAAATTAGGATTTCTATAAAAATTTTTATCTCATTAACCAATGTTTGAATTTAAAAATCCATGCATAGTTTTCTTAAACATAAAATGTAAGTTCTCCACAGAAAATTTTAATATTCAGTAACAATTCTCAAGTCGTCAGGGATGTTTTGAATTGAATCAATCAATCAATCAGTCAATCAATCAAACTCCGCATACGAAGCATAGGGCATTCACAAAGTGTCTCCATCGGACCCTATTTGTAGCCAACTTCTTCACTTCGCTCCATGTTTTCCCCTCCCTAACAATTTCCTCGAAAACTGTTCTCTTCCATGTATTTTTTTGGCCTTCCTCTATCATTAAAATAAGTGAATATTAATATCTAAGGAACTAATGTTTCAAATCTCAGTCTCAGTGTCCTTAATTGGCTAGTATTTCGAAGTTAAAAATGTGTTGTTAATTTCATACTTGCTTCGTACAGATTTTTTTTTTTTTTTCAAGTTTTAACCACAAAATTACATTTTCCTACGTATTTATCAGGACAATTATTACATATCACGTCATTCTTGTATATTCTTTAAGACTACATTACTTACTTACTTACAAATGGCTTTTAAGGAACCCAAAGGTTCATTGCCGCCCTCACATAAGCCCACCATCGGTCCCTATCCTGTGCAAGATTAATCCATTCTCTATCATCACACCCCACCTCCCTCAAATCCATTTTAATATTATCCTCCCATCTACGTCTCGGCCTCCCTAAAGGTCTTTTTCCCTCCGGTCTCCCAACTAACACTCTATATGCATTTCTGGATTCGCCCATACGTGCTACCTGCCCTGCCCATCTCAAACGTCTGGATTTTAAGTTCCTAATTATGTCAGATGAAGAATAGAATGCGTACAGTTCTGTGTTGTGTAACTTTCTCCATTGTCCTGTAACTTCATCCCGCTTAGCCCCAAATATTTTCCTAAGCACCTTATTCTCAAACACTCTTAACCTATGTTCCTCTCTCAGAGTGAGAGTCCAAGTTTCACAACCATACAGAACAACCGGTAATATAACTGTTTTATAAATTCTAACTTTCAGATTTTTGGACAGCAGACTGGATGATAAGAGCTTCTCAACCGAATAATAACACGCATTTCCCATATTTATTCTGCGTTTAATTTCCTCCCGAGTGTCATTTATATTTGTTACTGTTGCTGCAAGATATTTGAATTTTTCCACCTCTTCGAAGGATAAATCTCCAATTTTTATATATCCATTTCGTAGAATATTCTGTTCACGAGACATAATCATATACTCTGTCTTTTCGGGATTTACTTCCAAACCGATCGCTTTACTTGCTTCAAGTAGAATTTCTGTGTTTTTCCTAATCGTTTGTGTATTCTTTAAGACTACATTAGGAAACAAAATCTAACTGTAAAAAATCAAGTTGCTAGAAGTTGTGTGATCTGTTACAATTGAGCCGTTCAAAGCAGAAGTGGTGTAACTCAAAATTGAGTAATTAGGTTTAAAGTAAAAATTCTGTAAAATACAGCGTAAAGTAGCAATTAATATGTCCTTCGTGCTATCCATTGACTACTAATAGTTTAAATAAATTTAATATTAATTGCAACTTTTCGTTGTATTTTACAGAATGTTTACTTTAACCCTCATTACCCATTTTTTACTTGCACTACTACTGCGCTGAACGGCTCAATTGTTGTGATAAGTGTGTAACAATAATATAATTTTTTAGTTAAAATTTAAAAAAAATAAATTGTATACAAAGCAACTAAGAAATTAACACATTTTTAGCTTCAGAATACTAGCGAATTAAAGAAAGTATACTTCTGAATAGTTCATTCTCTATTTGTAACATTCGTTTACTCTTAAAACTAGAGGTAAAAGATATTTTTAACAACTTCAAATTAGTGTAACTCTGAAAATATTGAGAATTAGACACATGTTTATATGATAAATTTTTCTCAGAATGTGTACAGAAATAAACTCGTGAATCATCCTGTATGTATAGGCCTATTTCATGTCAGCAGTTACATTCATTGTAATGTGGACCTCACAATTTTGCATACGGTGCCACAATTAGACTACATTTATTACATAAACACTTTCTTGCCACAGATACCCCTAGCAGAAGATTTAGACCTAGGATATCTCATCACTGAAGAAATGTTAAATGTTATGTTTCATTTAATGACGCTCGCAACTGCAGAGGTTATATCAGCGTCGCCGGATGTGCCGGAATTTTGTCCCGCAGGAGTTCTCTTACATGCCAGTAAATCTACTGACATGAGCCTGTCGCATTTAAGCACATTTAAATGCCATCGACCTAGCCCGGGATCGAACTCGCAACCTTGGATCACTGAAGATGTCTGCCGCAGTAGTAGACGAAACGTCTGGTAATATCTATACCAGTAAACCACGGCATCTTAGCCCGGAAGATCCATATCAATAAAACACATTAAGTGAAAAATATTACGTCTGAGGAAAAGGCGTTTTGAAGGCTTTTGAAACTGAATCCTTAAAATATTATTTTTAGTAAGTTGTTTCTCTTTGTGTGTATTTAATTTTTAAATTCTAAGTTTATACACATACATTATGTACAGTTACAGTAATAAAATTTGGTGCTCCCTTATTGTGCAAGTTCCGTTTACAACACACTGCGCATTTGCAGTAAACAAGAGCCCCTGTATATATATATATATATATATATATATATATATATATATATATATATATATATATATATATGCTACTTGTGGACAGTCGTGTGAAATTGTTGCCTATATACAGGTGGACTCCCATTAAGACTCGTTCCAAATTTTATTTCCGTATCTGTACATTATATACAGGGTTGTATTCTTCACCTGACATAATTAGGAACATTAAATCCAAACGTTTGAGATGGGCAGGACATGTAGCACGTTTGGGCGAATCCAGAAATGCATATAGAGTGTTAGTTGGGAAGCTGGAGGAAAAAAAACCTTTGGGGAAGCCGAGACTTAGATGGGAGGATATTAAAATGGATTTGAGGGAGGTGGGTTATGATGATAGAGACTGGATTGATCTTGCTCAGGATAGGGACCAATGGCGGGCTTATGTGAGGGCGGCAATGAACCTCCGGGTTCCTTAAACGCCAGTAAGTAAGTAAGTACATTATATACATCTTTTTCTCGGAAGAAATATTTTTGACTTAATGTGTTTTGCTTGTAAACCAACGTTATGTTTTAGATAGAAATGTAGACATTTTTGATTCTGAGGTATTGCATCGGGAGTTTCTAAGAAATGTCAACGAAAACCCTTTATTAAAGAGGATAATTGATTGCTATTTTCTTGTATCTGTTTCACGAACCAAGTGAAGATACAGTATCTTGACAGTGTTCGGAACTTATCACGAACAGATATGCTAATTGAGCCATAAAAGCAAGCTTCATGCATAACAATGTAACTTACAGATAATAAAACAAGAAGTATAGAAATATGCATCTGTATTATTTTATTGCAATTGAATTATGAAATATGCTATTTTCTGTCTCTAAGCATTTCTAGAATTTCTTTACGTAAACATTTCTTGAAATAAGATAGTTTTAGCCAGAAAATAGCTAATTTGCACGATTTCAGACGCTGGGGACAAACATCTGAAGGCGCGGTTATAATCACAAATTATTCTTCACCGAAGTCTTGTTTAAACTAGTTTTTATTTCCGTGTTAATATTTTTGAACATTTGTGTTTACCAAATATTTCATCAAGCGTGATGGAATGAATGACAGCATAGCCTAATATTTACCATGTCGAACATCCAGCGTAAAACATGAAAGGCCTAGTCGTCAGTGCTAATGGACAGATAATTAAATTGACTTAGCCATCACTGACGTCATAAAATACACTATAATTTCTTCATTTACGTCATTCTCTGCTAGCTCTTCTTGTTCCCTGTCCTTCTTGGTTATTACAAGATAATACAACCACTGTGTAATAATCTTAGTTCACGCTGGTAAGAAAACGTCCTCTAAAAGCTGAACCACTTCCATGGCCGATGATTACACTCGACAGACGAAGCTTAAGAAGCGATATACTATGATGGTTGCCATCCTGTTTCATATATCGTTATCAGTCCTTCTTTACGTGTCGTAAACATCCTGGTGTACTGAATAGAATTTTCATTGTATTACTGGATATTATGGTATATTTTAACAAGGTCCGGTTAATTATATCAATTATCTGTATTTTTGTCGTTTTATTTTGTATGTAATTAACTGTCGTGCATGAAATAATGTACCCGAGGTAAATGAAACTGAAAACTAATTTAGACAAGTATTAATTTTAAAACTTCATTAAAAGTTAAAAAGGAATAAAAAATGGATGATGTTACAGCTATCATGAAACAATTAAAACAATTACTCTATCGAGTAAAAGTTAGTCAATCATTTACAGTGACATTCAAACAGTAATGGAAATTTTTGTCTGTTTGTTTCTGTTGGCGGCCGGATAGCTCAGCTGGTAGAGCAGCTGGCTACGGACTGAAAGGTCCGGGGTTCGATCCCAGGTGGTGACAGGATTTTTTCTCGTTGCCAAACTTTCACAACGGCCCCGAGGTTCACTCAGCCTCCTATAAAATTGAGTACCGGGTCTTTCCCGGGGGTAAAAGGCGGTCAGAGCGTGGTGCCGACCACACCACCTCATTCTAGTGCCGAGGTCATGGAAAGCATGGGGCTCTACCTCCATGCCCCCCAAGTGCCTTCATGGCATGTTACGGGGATACCTTTACCTTTTTGTTTCTGTTAGAAGGATTTACGGCTCACAGTATTAACCCCACCACAATAGCAAATCAAAAATGAATGAATTAATGGATGAACGAAATGAATTAATAAATTAATTAATGGATGAAGGATTGAATGAAGAAATGAATGAATGAGTGATTGAATGACTTAATTAATTAAAGAATGAATGAATTGAATGAATGAATGAAGGAAGGAACCAAGGAAGGAATTAATAGGTGAAGGATTGAATGAAGAAATGAATGAATTAATGAAGAAAGGAATTAATGGGTAAAGGATTGAATGAAGAAATGAATGAATGAATTAGTGAGTGAAGGATTGAATGAAGAAATGAATGAATGAATTAATTAATTAAGGAATGAATGAAAAAAGAATTAATGGGTGAAGTATTGAATGAAGAAATGAATGAATTAATTAATGAACGAATGAATAAATGAAGGAAGGAAGGAGTTAATGGATGAAGGATTGAATGAAGAAATGAATGAATTAATTTATGAAGGAATTAATGAATGAATAAAGAAAAGAATTAGTGGGTGAAGGATTGCATGAATGAATTAATTAATTAATGGATGAAAGAATGAATGAATGAATGAATGATTGAAGAGAGGAAGTAATGGGGAAGGATTGAATGAAGAAATGAATGATTGAATTAGTTAATTAATTGAATGAAGAAATTAATGGGTGAAGGATTGAATGAAGGAATGAATGAATGTATGAAGGAATTAATGAATGAAGAAAGGAATTAATGGGTGAAGGATTGCATGAACAAATGAATGAATGAATTCATTAATTAATGAAAGGAATTAATGGGTGAAGGGTTGAATGAAGAAATGAATGATTGAATGAATGAATGAATGAATGAATGAATGAATGAATGAAGGAATTAATGGGTGAAGGATTGAATGAAGAAATGAATGAATGAATTAATGGATGAAGGAATGAATGAAGAAAAGAATGAATGGGTGAAGTATTGAATGAATAAATGAATGAATGAATTAATTAATTAATGAACGAATGAATAAATGAAGGAAGGAAGGAATTAATGGATGAAGGATTGAATGAAGAAATTAATTAATTAATTGATGAAGGAATTAATGAATGAATAAAGAAAATAATTAGTGGGTGAAGGATTGAATGAATGAATTAATTAATTAATGGATGAAAGAATGAATGAATGAAGAGAGGAAGTAATGGGTGAAGGATTGAATGAAGAAATGAATGATTGAATTAGTTAATTAATTGAATGAAGAAATTAATGGGTGAAGGATTGAATGAAGAAATGAATGAATGATTGCTTGAATGAATGAATGAGTGAATGACTGAATTAATGAATGAATGAACGGAGGAAGGAAGGAATTAATGTGTGAAGGATTGAATGAAGAAATGATTGAATGAATGAATGAATGAATTAATTAATTAATGGATGAATGAATGAATGAATGAAGAAAGGAATTAATGGGTGAAGGATTGAATGAATTAATGGATGAAGGAATTAATGAATGGAGAAAGGAATTAATGGGTGAAGGATTGAATGAAGAAATGAATGAATGAACGAATGAATGAATTAATTAATGTATGAAAGAATGAATGAATGAGGGAAGGAAGGAATTAATAGGTGAAGAATTGAATGAAGAAATGAATGAATGATGAATGAATGAATTAATCAATGAAAGAATGAATGACTGAATCAATCAATCAATGAAAGAACGAATCAAACAGTTAGTGGTTCACAGACTACAAAATATGCTTACACACTAACAGTATTCGGATTCACTGCTTGAATGGATGAAGACGGCTGCGGTAATACAATTATATTGAAAAGTAAACGGGTATGAACAAAATCCTTTCGTTTCTTCTATCAACCCTCTTCTGATGTACAATAGTTCACAAATAATGTTAATGAAAGTTTTACCAGCGTATACTCTGTGAGCTTCCTGTGGCAAATTTTATCTTTTTTATTTATTATTTTTTTTCGTGTGCCTCTTTCCTTCTCTGAGAGCGATACAGGAATTGCAATATCGCTTGCAAATTTACAGCGAACGCCAGCATATTTCATGTAGCTGATACTAAAGAATGCTGTTAAACAATGATGGTACCAGTTTTACAACTTGCGGAGCTCTCTGTATACTGGGCCCTTATTGCAGTCCTCACATCGCTCCCATTTCATATAACATCGCAGTCGGGTTTCAAAATCCGTTAATTTTAGTTCGTTTTTCTGCGTGTGATATTGAGGTTATGTTATTATTTTCTACGTATTTTAAGTACGTTTCGTCAACATTTACAAAAAGCCTTTCACCTATGTTATTACTGTCGCTACTGCTGATAGTAAAACCGGATTTCGAGTTAACTCTTGGACAACGGAGGAAAACCTTTGTCGAGTTCGCCGTAACTATTACATAAGGATACAAAGTTTATAGAGAAGAAATAATCTTTCATTTAATACATGGGTCTTTCGAAAATTAGTGGCAGCACTTATAATTAAAATTATAAATTTACTTATTCACAATTGACATAATCACATTTCTTAAATATTACATTTCTTCCAATATTATTATATCCGTCGCCAGATCTCTGGAACGCGACGAATACCATCCTTTGCTCTAACAAACAAACGTTCTCAAGGGGTCAGTTAAAAAGTTTTTTTTTTTCATCCACCATGTTAATAATATCAAAACAAGTGCTTATACAAATTTTGGCCACTCGAGCGCAATTACGAGGGTCGTAAAAAATAAGTTTCCCTGGGGCCGTTTGCAGGAAGAAAAGACAATTTCATGGAAATATTTTATTATTTCAACTAGTAGTTTTCTTGTGAACCACGTCGCTCATCCTCTGATCATGTGCGACAAAACTTCCTGTCTGTGCGACAAAACTTTTTTCTAAGACTGTACGTAGTTTGGTAAGGGCACGTGGTAGCGTTGCAGATAAAGGCGTTGCGCTGCAAAGCCGGAAGGTCGCGGGTTTGATTCCCGTTGTGGTCATGAATTTTCAACGTTGATCTAACCCCCGCACTATGATCTGGAGTTTATTCAGCCTCTAACAGTAATGAGTAAGGACCGGATTTTTAGATTTTTAAGGAGTCCATTTTAGGTTATTGGAATAGGTGAAATAGGTTTTTTTATGTTTTTTGTTGTGAAAGAGGCCACAAAATTGCCTGATTGTTAAAAATATGAGCTTAAAGTCAATTTTAAATAACATAACTTTTTGTGTTCGCGTAGGTTTCCGCGGCTGGTGTACATGGCCAGTGGATTAGCTTCTGGGCTTCTACCGCGTTGTCTTGGTGTTGGTGGCTGACGTTTCGACTGCTGTGTTGTGGTCATCTTCAGAGCAGTTGGATAAGGAAATAGTCTGCGAGCTCGTATAGGCTATATGTAGTAGTCTCGATATATATATATATATATATATATATATATATATCGAACTGCTCTGAAGATGACCACAACACAGCAGTCGAAACGTCAGTCACCAACACCAAGACAACGCGGTAGAAGCCCTGAAGCTAATCCACAGACCAACATAACTTTTTCTTCGGTGGTAAAGTTGAAATCATTTCCAATCCACTGTCGTAATAAATGTGATTTCACTTGTTTTGGCATGGCTTAACAAAACACAAAATATAAAAATTCAATATTAACACCAGAAGCATCATAATAAGACAGACTGCACAGAGATCTCAGAACAGTTCACAGCTCGTATCCGTACACAAGATCAGTCTTCTATCAGACTCCACGATTTTCAACAATGCGACTTTTTCGCAGCTCATTCACCTCAAGACAAAGTTCAGTCACTGGCATGTCATATCTGCGATCAGTGGAAATTCCAAAATACATACAGTCCCAATCAGTGCCCTTGAGAGGGTGAAGCCCCTGGAAGGACGGCCCCTATATAAAGACGGAATTCCCTGTTAACCATTTCATCCTGAAACAATCAAAGACGGAGGGGATAAAGGCCGCAGATTGGGTCGCTATCTCCAGTGCAGAAAATAATACAAATTATAAGATGTATTGAAATTTCTGAATATATTTATATAAAACACATTAAATATAGAAAAATACATATTAATTATGGCTTAGGTTGCACTGAACAACAAATGTTTACTTTTTGTCTTGCTCCGAAATAAAAATAGGTGAACATTACTAATATGTGTGCCCTAAATCTGAATTTAAAACCCAAATTGCCCCATCACTTACTATTTTCCGGGGAAAATGAATTGAATTTTTTGTGACAAAACTTGGTTGTTTTTTTTATTTTCGCTGCTATTGATAAAATTGCAACACACTAGGGATTCAAAATTCCTCATAATACTTGAAAAATGTGTACTGGATACAAAAATGATGTTACATAGTTTAAAACACAACAACAATAAAAATATTTCATACACATGACGAGAAAAATCTCGGAATTTGAACTTACATTTAAAATAATTTTCTGGATGACTTCTGTTTATAACTAGACCCGGGACTGTATTTTAGACGAAACCACTAATAGTCTGCAAGCATGCTGGATGATGATCTTCCTTTATATCGCCTTTCCATTTCAGATATTTCTTGATGAAATCTTTCTCCATGCTCGTCGCTTACCGATCCAAAGTTAGGAGGAAAGAAATCCAAATGAGAATGTAAAAAGCGTATTTTGAGAGACATATTATACTCCATTTTGTCGTCATGATTTCCACAACAAGTTCTATGTAGTTCTCTGTCCTAGAATTTCCAAGGAAATATGAGCAAACATCTTTGAAAGCGCGTCATGCCATTCTTTCTGTAACAGAAAGTTTTTCCTCAAACAAAGGGTCAGCCATAACTTTGTGAATTTGTGGACCGATGAAAATGCCCTCTTTTAATTTTCCTTCATTCAAACTGGTAAACTTTTCCTTTAAATACTGAAAACCACACCCTTCTTTGTTTATTGCATAGACCTCACTTTGAACTGTTATCAAATTTACTTAATAGAAGGGACCAATATCAGTTTATTTATTAGAAATACAAAATAACATGCCAACAACCATAATAAACCGTAAATAAGTCATAAACTCATAAAATACATTAGCTTTTGTTTTGGTTTTTATCCCCAATCCGCGCCAGATGCTTCCTGGGGGAAAGCTTATCGAAAAGTGAAATCATAGTATATCTTAAAAACCTTACGTGATATGAAGCAAAGAGATGCATTTTCGGATTCAGCGCACATCAAACCATAAGGGACACATTGTTTTAAGTAGGAGCAAAATTCTTGTTGTTCAGTTTATTTTAGTTCTTAGGGTCCAGTTTGGTTTTTTAGGTTAACAGAATTGACATAATTATATGACTCTTATGACCATGATTCCGAAAATTATCTAAGAAATTATGAGTTCAGAAGTAAGGAAAAAAATATATAAAAACCTATAAATCCCGTCCCTAGACCAGTGATGTCAAAGCAAGCGCATTTTTCTGACCTTGAAGTCTTGCGCGGGCATCAAGCGCTAGGTATGGAAGGAGCAAGGATTATGTATATGAATGACCTTGTTGGATTAAGAAAACAGTGGTGTACAAACTTAAAACAGAACGTGAAATTTTATGTCGTTATTTTCTATGGCTATTTGCTGTATGATATTATCTAGATTGTCTGTAAATCAAAGTACTAACACCAGTTTCTTAATATTGGAGTTAATAACATAATAAAGAGTTAAGAAGGAATATTCACATAAATTTCATATTAGTATAATTATACTATATTAAGCGAATGAAACACATCATTCGTAAAGAAAGTGATATTCCAAAGAAAGAGATTGAGTATGACATGGTAAGTTGGAATTGTTATTGATGGTATCTTTAGCCTTACAAAAGTAATCAATAAACTAATCAAAACAATATTACAGTACAAAGCAAAATTACCTAGGTATATGTTTCAACTGTAACTAATATTACATAACAAAACTCTTATCGCATTATGCTTTTAAGGTGATATTGGTGCGCAACTTGCTATCATCAGAATATTAAATTATTTTCTCGAAATCTGCTGAGGCTATAGAGTTGACGTTTTCACAACACATGGGCACATATCTTTGTTGATGATGTAACAGTAGGTCCTTTGTTAATTCACTTTCTTGCAAACATTTTCCATGCGAATATTTTCAAAATTTTCAAAACGCAACTTCAGTAATACATATTTACGAAAACATTATCTCAGTACCTGTAAGACTACTAAATAAACATATCTGAAAATTTCGTCTTTCTATAAAAATTTGATTAAATACTGCTTTTCCATGCGAATATTTTCAAAATTTTCAAAACGCAACTTCAGTAATACAGATTTACGAAAACATTATCTCAGTACCTGTAAGACTACTAAATAAACATATCTGAAAATTTCGTCTTTCTATAAAAATTTGATTAAATACTGCTTTTGAATAAAAAGGAAACTCGTGAAAAGTGAGCATTAAAATTGAAACTTAAATTCTTATAATGCACTTATATTTCTCAGACAAATCTAAAAATTAACATGAATATAGTTTAGTAAGTTCTCTTCCCTTTATCCATTGAATCAGTGCTGGCCACCCCCAAATATAGCTCGACCAAGCGGCATATACTACCTCCCTCGTCTGTCTCTTTCCTTTCCGCTGTAAAGCGCTCAGGCTCTCCTGAGCTCTAAAGCGCGCTTGCCCATATGTGCATCAGTTGACATGACTGCACTAGACTAATGAGTACCAGGGATATTTTCTTTGAGAATAAAAGCGGCAGGCATGTAGGACTGAATGCATAATGCTACTAATGCCGAATATCGGAATTCATATCAGTTTACAGCATTCAAGGTACTTTCTTTTTCTACTTCGCATAAAGAGAAAGTAAAATAGTGAAATAAAGCGTTAACAAGTTGAAAGAAAAGGCGTTGTCTGGGGGTAATAGTAGAAGTGCCTGCGAAGTTAAGAATGCATCAGACACCGTATTGAATATACGGTGAAGGTAATTGTGGATGTACTGTATGGTTGGGCTTCCAAGGATAGGCAATTTAACCTGTACACATTTGATATGCAAATGTTATCGATTACTTTTCATTCCGCATCATGAAGCATTCGCTCGATTTCGCCAATAGCTTTTTGTCTGATAACGAAGCAGCGGAGCGTGCAAATGCTTGTTTTTCGACCTTCGGCTCAGCTTGACTCCGTTGTATCATTGCTAACTTGAAGTACGCGTTCTTCTTCTATTTTTACTGTTTTCTCTTTGGGAACCGAGTGTTGCGTCATAATTAGCCCGTGCGTGTATGTACTTTTGATCAGATACTCAGTCTTGTTTTTGGCGACAGTTATGAGTTAAGGAGGAAATTAGCATCGCTGAATTTGTAGCTGTTCATGACCTGAATACATCAAAACGGTCAAGTATGTTGCTTCGAAGACTCTCGGTTTCACTGTATCCTGGAAGCCACTGTCTTTGGCTCTCATCCCGTCTAGGATATAGTCTTAACGAATTTGATGTCCGGTGTTGTATTCAGGCTGTGGCTTGTTTAAAATTACCGATTTTGATAATTTTTAGTGCGCAATCCCTTGTACGTTACGATCTGTGCCCTCCATTATTCGATTTGCGATGTAATTGTACCTTCATGCTCAGAAATTGCCGGAAGATGTAAACAGATCACTTGCGCTCCAAGCCTACTGTTTGAGACAGGACACACCCGAGGTTATGCTTATGAGTAAACACGGAAGACCCAGTGGCGGACAGTTGGAAAGGAGTTAGTCTTTGCGTATTACCTCTTCTGTACGACCATAAAATTTAAACCACACATATAACAAATTAATCAAATTTCAGTTTCATATGTAGGCATGCCGTATTTATACTACTACTGATGATGTAAACATGTTGTTGTGAGTGTGTTAAGTAAACAAAGAAAACTGAAGAAACGCCTCTTTAAAATCACAGATCAGAAATGAATTAACACAACAGAGAGATTTTACTCCTGACACTTCAATTTAATTTGATACTAAACAATTATTTAATATCTCAATCCCCCCACACACTAATAATTAATCCTGTGTCACCATTGCAGTCTATCACAGCCCTCAAGTGAAATTATAATTCACGAAAATATTTATAAAAAACAAAATGAAATAATAAATTCATTAATAAAATTGTATAACCAACCAACATATTTAATTACAATTATATTAGCTTCATATTTATTTTTAACATTAATTGTAGTAGTAAAAATTACAAACATTTGAAAAGGACTGAATTAATTAAATATTTGAGAAAAATCAGGATGATGCTGAAGCTCTTCCAAAACGTGGCATCTTGTTAAGGAGTCATAATACTGTTTCCTGTGGTCTTTCAACTCATCTTCGCCTTGTTCTTGCAATGTGTTAATCGAAATACGGCGTCAGCCTTGCAGGATATGCACAAATCTATCTCTTCAGGAGGCATATAAGGCTCCCACATACTTTTAATGCGTCCTCTATTAATCATTGCGACATTTGGAGCCATTTTTACAGTTATAATATTTCATTTTGCTGAAAAGTTGATTCTAAATAATGTGTCCGACACTGGACTGATTATTTCACATCGCTCAGTTTGATTAATTTGTTGTTTGTATGGCTGTAATTCTATTGTCTTATAGAAGAGGTACGAGTAATACGCAAAGACTAGCTCCTCTCCTACTATCCGCCACTGGGTTTATCTTGTTCACTTATCAGTATACAGTAAAAGCGGGCGAGTTCTGTCTCAAACAGTAGACTTGGAACGCAAATGATCTGTTTGCATTTTCCGGTCATCTCTGAGCATGAGGATACCGAGAGAATCGAAAGTTTGGAACCACCTTATTATAAACCTATGCCTAATATTATATGCTAGAACACTAGGTGAACATAGATGTTCCCATTTATTATAACACCAGTGAATGAACGGTCATATTGGTAACAACATAAAAATTTCAAATGGAAAAAGTGGTAATGTGATCCCTCTGAATTCTGTAAAACTTTGTGTCAAAACCTATGGTAAAATCGGTTTTAAAATATCACAGTTCCTGTAGAAAATATCGTATTACTTCGTGACAAAACATAACATCCATCTCTTCTGGAAGGAAGATCATAAATACTCAGCTCTGCATTGTTTTTGTAAGGGTTTTCATTATAAGCGACACTCCCTTCTTATAACACTCATACACTCCACTTATAAATAAATCGGAGTGAAATCATGAGTAAGGGTGTAATGGAGTGGTATGAAGAAAGGCTGTCATGTTCTGTCAAAGACTATAGGCTACATTGAAATTTATATAAAATTTTATACAGCTTTAAAATTTCAAATGGACAAAAATGATCGGCCTATGAAATGTTACTAACATAAAACAAACATTTTTTACAAAATGTGCTCAACATGCCTTCCATTTTCGGCAATGCACATCATCTATGACTTTGTATGCTACAGTTACTTCTTAAAAGTGAAGTGCAGTAACAATTTTGCGATATTAATAGGGAGAGGAATAGTAGATTTCGCAATCGTGATGTGTACGAAATTGCCCAAATGCTGTCAAAATAAGTAATTAAGTAAGCATGTTTAAAAATATGTTAAGTATACAGGGTGAACCATAAATAATCTCATTAATTCCAGTGGGTTATACTTTGAGATATTTCAAACAGAAGTTAAATACAGTTTTCTTCATTTTTGCCTACTTTCGCAGATAAAAATTGTTTTATATGAAACATTTCATTGCATGTTTTTGGGAACGCTATTGATTTAATTCTCAATCTGCTCAGTCAGTTTAAGAGAGCAGTGTATTATGATAACAAATGATTGAAAGAAAAATAATTTTATCATTTAAATGTGCAGAAATTTGATCTGATATTTTTCTGAAAATAAATTTTAAAACGTTACATTTTTTCGGCTCAAATTTCTGCATATTTAAAAGACAAAACTAAAATTCTTTGAATGATTTATTATCAACAGCAATCTCACTAGACGTTTTGATTTATCTAGAGAAAATCAAAACTCGAGTGGGATTTAATTGACTATTACACGATTAGAAAAAAGTATATAAAGATTAGAAGTAACGAAGTACTCCAATACAATAAAATATTAATCGACTTACGAAAATACAACTGTCTTCAAATGTATTATTGTACCATCTCAACATTACAAATATTACGCTAGATGCATGCTAGATGGCAGTAGTGTCTTTATACAGACACTGTAATGATTACTATTCAATAAATCTTAATATTAAACAATCTCTGATACGTGACTATCCATAATATCATATAGCAGAAGTTCTTTTTATCCTCTCAAAGCAGAAGCTATAACATAACCTAACTAATATACACAAGTGTTAGAAAAGTTTTAATTAACGACGATGACATAAAAAATAAACATGAATAATTTTAAAAGGAATAATTATTGAATGTACAATTTTCAAATTTGAATGTGGTTGGTGGTTCAATTGATGTTATATTGGACGTGTGCGTAATAGAAGTGGAACTCGTTGATTTAGGCCTACATGGTGTATTCAACTTATTCAAGATTCCGAATGGTGCTCTTCATTTATTTGTAAATCGGATTTCAGAAGATGCATAGGTATGATCAGTGATTTTTATTAATTCTTGTTCTTGAATGCCAATGTGAGTCATATTTGAAACTGCTGTGCATCGACTGGAGTGGTTTGTAATTTATATATATATATATATATATATATATATATATATATATATATTTTTTTTTTTTGACGTCCAGACCAGCGCAGTTTCAAATGTTGGCAAACAAAGAAACAAATGCTAGGGACGCGATAAAATTGTGCGATAAGCAGCCATGATTGGTTGAAATACGTCCTTTCGTACCGTTTTATTGGTCAAAAGTAGTATGACGTAGTAAGAGTGTAATAGTCATAATAAACTACTCTCTTGGATTGACTAAGCATTTTGGGAATGAGGTCAATTGCTTTCCCAAAACAAACAATGAATGTTTCATATAAAACAATTTTTTTCCTCGAAAATGAGGCAAAAATGAGCAAAATTTTATTAAATCTTTTGTTTGAAATATCTCAAAGAACAACCCCCTTAAATTAATGAGATTAATTACTGTTCACTCTATATAATTAGCCACTGGCGTAGCTCAGTCGACTAAGGCGCTTGCTTGCTGATTCGGAGTTGGCCTCGGGCTCGGATTCGATCTACTAGTTGACAAAGCGTCGTTAAATAACCAATTATAACTACATGTATACAGGGTGGAAGTGAAATAATCCTGCAGATTGAAAGGGATGATAAAGTACACTTACATTAATAGAAAACCTATATTACGTTTTGTGATTAAATGCATAGTTAGTTATAAAATATAGTTGGAAGTTTCAGTAGTCTGGCAACATCACCGCTAACATACTCCTCCTTGTAAGAGATCAACGAACTCAGGTCTGTCTCCCTAGGTGAAGTACCTTTCATATCCATCTCTGGCTACAACGTTGCAATCTGGTCGGATTGTTCAGTGGCTTGAAATTAGTGGTTTTAAATTGAATTTACAGGAAGAACTTCCACGATATTGAAATACGACAGAGGGATAAATGATTTCTTATTAGATTTTTATCGTTGTGGACTCTCATTTTGGGAGGAAGTGAAACATTTCTTTTCTGAGAACTATTTACTTTTCATCAATATGGTATTACACTTTTTGTTACATATAACATGAGATATTCGCTCTGAAAACCTGCAGAGTTATTTTATTTCCACTCTGTATAATAATAATAATAATAATAATAATAATAATAATAATAATAATAATAATAATAATAATAATAATAATAATAATAATACTTTTTTTACTTGTTTATTTAACTACGAGATTATTTAGCGTCGATGGAATTGGTGATAGCGAGACGGTATTTGGCGAGATGATACCGAGGATTTGCCATAGATTACCTGACATTTTCCTTACGATTGGGGTAAACCTCGGAAAAAACCCAACCAGGTAATCAGCCCAAACGGGAATCGAACCCGTGCCCGAGTGCAACTCTGGATCGGCAGGCAAGCACCTTAAGGCTGTTTACTAAAGATTATTATCTGTTATGCTAACCCGGGTTCGATCCCCGGCGCCGGAGCGAATTTTTCTCCTCTAATATTAATTGCCTTAAGGCTGGTTCACAATAAACCTGGAACGGAAACGAGAACGGAAGTACTGTTAACGCGAAGCTTATCGGAGCCCGGGAACGAGAACTTGAAAATTAATTGTGTATAAGCACATTTAAATACTTTTATTTGAACAATATTTCCGTTCTCGTTGTCGTTTCCGTTCCCAGTTTATTGTGAGTCAGTCTTTAGTCAACTGAGCTACGCCGGTGGCCCCTGCCATTTTAAAATACCATCTGTACTTTGTTTCTTTAAAAGGGAGAATTTTGCTCGAATATCTAATCTGTTTGTTTACTATGTTTAGGCCTGTTATGCATGCTATTATCTTTCCTGTACTTACTTTTCCCTTTTGTTCGTTCCCCTCCTTTCTCTTTTATTGTCTTTTTCTTTGTTTTCACTCAATATGTTTATTATGCTTTGTCCAATGAGGCAGTCCCGTCATTGAGAAATATATTATAGCTTACGATTTGTCTGGGTTTAGCCAGAGTCCAAATTTTTGCTTCCATTGGGCTACAGATGCTACATCTTCATTTATCGTGGTCACAGTGTCATTGACTGTAAAGTTAGTCTTCCCTTTGAGATCAGTGAAGCATGAGAGCGGTAGTTTGCTTAATTTGTAGAAATGGGACTTCGACCCTTTAAATCAGGAGGATGTGCAACAATACCGATTTCCACGCAAGTTCTGGAGTGCAACCGCAGGTGACGGAGTTGCGCGGTGCCCCGACACGGTGTGTGCCCTCTATTGTTGGTCCCCTCGCAACCACAGCTGTGTGAACGTGACAGTAGTTGTGGGGTCGATGACCCCGACTCCTCCACCTCTACCAGCTGACTGTCACAATCACGACATTACAACACAATGCAAGCAATTTAACGCCACTCTTATGTAAGTCCGTCCGTATCAATGTACGTACGTATTCATAATACGCTTTTTGTATTCGGCGCGCATCCCCTGGAATTTGGCGGCTAATTGATGACACCCTCCGCCCCTCGGGACACGTGCGGCTATTAATTATGAGTCCAATAGACGAATTAGTTAACACGGATCGTTAGGCAGTGCAATAATTGGGGCAGGGTGTTGTTCTGTGCATCTTTGCGTGAGCATGTGTAGCAGTTGTGGATAAACAGTCTTTCCATAGAAAACACCTGTACTTACGAGTATATCGATGATCATTTTAGGACCTTAAAAACATAAACTGTTGTCCAACATAAAACTTTTATAATAATAATAATAATAATAATAATAATAATAATAATAATAATAATAATAATAATAATAATAATAATGCTGAATTTTGGAAACATACTTAAAATACTAGTGTTGACAAACCAAAATGTGAGACAAAAATAAAAAGTAATAGGGGATTTTTAAATAGAAATAAAGAGTGGTACAGGTAGAAGATTTTAAAATACAAATAAAAAATGGCACCGGTATGAGGTTTTAAAATTAAAATAAATGTGATTTTAAATAGAAATAAAGAGTGGTACCAGTATGAGATTTTAAAATAAAAATAAAAAGTGATACCGGTAAAGAATTTTTAATATAAATAAAGAATGGTACCGGTATGAGATTTTAAAATAAAGACAAAAAGTGATACCCGTAAAGGATTTTTAATAGAAATAAGTACAGTAGTGGTACCGGTATGATATTTTAAAATAAAAATAAAAAGTGATACCGGTAAAGGATTTTTAAAAGAAATAAAGAATGATACCGGTATGAGATTTTAAAATGAAAATAAAAAGTGATAGCGGTGAAGGATTTTAAATAGAAATAAAGAGTGATACTGGTATGAGATTTTAAAATAAAACTAAATGTGGTAGCTACTCGTAAAGGATTTTTAAATACAGATAAAGAGTGGCACCGGTATGAGATTTTAAAATAAAAATAAAAAGTAATACCGGTAAAGTGTTTTAATAGAAATACAGAGTGGTAGAGGTATGAGATTTTAAAATTAAAAATTAAAAGTGATACCGGTAAAGGATTTTTAATAGAAATAAAGAATGGTACCGGTATGAGATTTTAAAATAAAAATAAAAAGTGATAGCGGTAAAGGATTGTAAATAGAAATAAAGAGTGGTACTGGTATGAGATTTTTAAAATAAAAATAAATATGGTACTGGTAAAGGATTTTTAAATAGAAATAAAGAGTGGCACTGGTATGAGATTTTAAAATAAAAATAAAAAGTAGTACCGGTAAAGAATTTTTAATAGAAATACAGAGTGGTTCCGGAATGAGATTTCAAAATTGAAATAGAAAGTGGTACCGGTAAAGAATTTTTAATACCTAGAAATAAAGAGTGGTACCGGTATGAGATTTTAAAATAAAAATATAAAGTGGTACTGGTATAGGATTTTAAAATACAAATAAAACGTGATAAAGTGATACCGGTATAGGATTTTAAAATAGAAATAAAAAGTGGTACCTTCAGAGGATTTTAAAATACTAGTACAAAAAACTGGTACTAGTAGAAGATTTCTAAATAGAAATAAAAATTGTTACCGCTAAGAATTTTTAATAAACATAGAATGGTACCGGTATGAGATTTTAAAATAAAAATAAAAAGTGGTATCGGTATAGGATTTTAAAAATGCAAATAAAAAGTGGTAAAGTGATACCAGTATAGGATTTAAAAATAGAATAAAAAATAGTGATACCTTTAGAGGATTTTAAAATACTAGTACATAAAAAGTAGTACTAGTAGAAGATTTGTAAATAGAACTAAAAAGTGTTACGGGTAGGAGATTTCTAAGCAGAAATAAAAAGTAGCATCGGTAGAGGATTTTAAAATAGGAATAAGTGATAGCGATAGGGAATTTTTTAATAGAGATAAAAATGGTACAGATATGTTGATTTTTAAATAGAACTATAGAGTTGGTACCGGTAGGAGATTTTTAAATAAAAATAAAAAGTGAAAGCGGTAGGCGATTTTTAAATCCCATCGTTTGCGTTACTGTATTTTAATTTTTGTGGGAGTTAGCGTTTTACTAATTTCATATTGTATTTAATTTTATTGAGGGATTATGAAGATTAAATTACTCTACTAATATAATAGCCTACATACTCAATTTTAGATTATTTATTGACACCTACTACGAGTATTATAATTTTTCAGATTATACACTCGGGACAAAAAAAAACCGGACACTTTAATATTTGCTGGTATTTTGCAAAACATTATCTTCTCATACAATATTATGGTAGCCATCTGTTGTTATGGAGGCGTGTATACTTTGTTGATTGTTTTTTGTTTTATAAACAAGCCATTACAACCAAATATTCCAATTTTGCTTTCGGAGTCTCAGCTATAACAATTTTGTCTCAACCATTTTGTGCTTCATTATCGTTATCATTCGTTATTTCTTTATTTTTACATTTTCTGAGTTTAAGTGGGATTGTAACATTTGTCTTAAAACAAGATGCGACCTGAAGATGTGGCTCGAGCTGTAGCCCTTTACGATGATGGACGCAGTGTACGTTACATTGCAAATGTTATGAATATGGCTAGAAGCACAACCCATGATGCCATAAAACGGTATAGAGAGACCCTAGAATATACTAGAAGACCAGGTTCGGGTCGTCCAAGAGCTACAAATCCAAATGAAGACAGGTATATGGTGTTGAGAGTTCTTAGGGAGCGCAACCTGCCAGCTACTAGTGTAGCCCAGCAATTTGTTAACATGCATGGACGCCCAATTTCGGCCAAAACAGTTAGAAGGAGATTGAAAGCAAGTGGACTGATATCAAGTAGACCTGCAACTGGTGCCAGACTTCTCAGGATGCATCGAGTTGAACGACTGTGTTTTGCAAATGATCGCAGAGATTGGAGAAATGGACAGTGGAGCTGTGTTCTGTTCACCGATGAGTCCCGTTTCAATCTGTGCTCACCTGATGGACGTGAAAGAGTTTGGAGAAGGAGGGGAGAACGATTTTCACAGTGTTGCATTTCCGAAAATGTGCCGTATGGAGGTGGTGGAGTGATGGTTTGGGCAGGAGTGTTTACGGATGCTCGTACAGAGTTGGTTTTTGTTGAAAATGGAAGACTAACAGCTGATAGGTATATAAATGAATGTTTGGCTGATCATGTTGTACCATCTGGCCAATTTGTAGGCGATAATTTTGTTTTAATGCATGATAATGCACGGCCGCATATTGCCCATGCGGTCGGAGATTATCTCCAAGAAGTGGGAATCCATGTTCTTCCATGGCCAGCAAGGAGTCCAGACATGAACCCAATTGAACACGTGTGGGACATGCTGGGACGGCGTGTTAAGAATAGACGACCGAGACCAGAATCGCTACAAGAGTTGAGGTGAGCACTTGGCGAAGAATGGGAACTTATTCCTCAAGAAGACATTGCTAACCAAATTGAGAGCATGCCTAGACGTATGGATGCAGTTATTCAAGCCAGAGGGGGGCAATACCCGTTACTAAAAAGAGTTTTTAATGTTTAAGGCACCATTAAATGAAAAAACAGTTAGACCAAACGATGCCATAGTTATACGCCCTTTGTAATTTTTTGTAAATTTTCTCATCAGAGATTTTTTTTTCTTTCAAATGTTGTCGTATAAGGTGCTAAATGGAGTATTATTTTGTTTAAATGGGTTTTGTTTCATTTTGAAATAATTGGCAACAAAATACAAGCAAATATAGAAGTGTCCGGTTTTTTTTTTGTCCCTGAGTGTATTATGTTATATATATATATATCAATGGATGAACTATATTGGTTAATTTATACTTCAATCATTGAGCATATCGAGATTGACTGAGTTTATGCTGTCACTTGTTTCTCACGTTACTCCCTTCGTTTGATATGAACTGGTCATTTGATAACTTCCTATTATGCGTAAAATATTACATTTTTCCCGTTCATATCTGCAATGAAGATTTAGTCATGCCAAAAATATATTTCTTAAATGAAAAAAATAATTGTATGTTAATAATTTAACAATAAACATTGTTGTATTCCACTACTAACAGGTTTGTAAATAGGCTTATCAACTCATCTGCTTCAGTCAGTTATAGAACCTTTTATTTTTATTTTAGTAGGTTATTTTACGACGCTTTATCAACATTTTGGTTATTTAGCGTCTGAATGAGATGAAGGTGATAATGCCGGTGAAATGAGTCCGGGGTCCAGCACCGAAAGTTACCCAGCATTTGTTCATATTGGGTTGAGGGAAAACCCTGGAAAAAACCTCAACCAGGTAAGTTGCCCCAATCGGGAATCGAACACGTGCCACCTGGTTTCGCGGCCAGACGCGCTAACCGTTACTCCACAGGTGTGGACAGAACCTTTTACCTGGTGCAAGTGGATGTAAGGGTTGTGGTTCCATCACTTGAAGTATTTTCGTTAAACTACATCTTTTTCTTGCCAGCTTAGAAATTACTGCTTCTTTTCCAGAAGATTCGATTTGTTGGACATATACTGTTTATACAGTGTTCTTCTGAAAATAGGTTATGTGTACGTCAGCCGAGGTGTTTCCAGGTCACCTCTTTCTGTATACGTTTTTTCTTTCTCACAAGAAGAAAATCTTTCGTAAACCTTCTCATGTATGGACAAGTATGAATGATATTGCTGGGCCAAATTTTGACCTTGAGGCCAGATCGTTGTGCGCCGAGATGGTTCTGCAATAACTGGAGCAGTGCTGTGGTGAGGGAAGTCGAAACACAGGGGTGCCTGTATTTACTGTAATCGTATCGGTGTGGTTGAAGGTTTCTCGTTATTTAATCAAAGCCCAAGTAGTAAGATAGTTAATACGACAGCGGCAGTCTGCTGGTTTCTGTTAGAGGATCTCAATTCGTAGTATGGGTATAATATACAGTAGGTGTTTATCTTGGGAAACTTATCATGCCGGTACAAATACAAGGACTGAGCGAAGGGAAGTTAAGGAGGAAAGGATTAAAAAGACTACAGAAATTGATAAGGAATGAGTAAAGAGAAGAAAGAAAGAAAAAAATAATGAAGACGGGACAGGAATAAACATAAGTAAAAGAAATTAATATAAAATGTGAGAGAAGGATGGAAAGAAACAATAATGTTAAGAAGAGAGAAGTGGAGACGTTTGAGATGGGCAGGGCATGTAGTACGAATGGGCGAATCCAGAAATGCATATAGAGTGTTAGTTGGGAGACCGGAGGGAAAAAGACCTTTAGGGAGGCCGAGACATAGATGGGAAGATAATATTAAAATGGATTTCAGGGAGGTGGGATATGATGATAGAGAATGGATTAATCTTGCTCAGGACATGGACCAATGGCGGGCTTATGTGAGGGCGGCAATGAACCTCCGGGTTTCTTAAAAGCCAGTAAGTAAGTAAGAGAGAGAGAAGTGCACAGTTTGGTGGTGGTGGTGATGGTTGTAGTTTATTTAACGACGCTATAAATTTCAGTAGACGAGATAATTCAACGTCGAGAGATGACCCAAAAATTACGCCTGAAGCCCTCTTACCAGGAACAGGGTGTTCTTACATGCTGAAAAACTACGACAACATCCACAGACTAAATCCCACCCAGGAGGAAGACGTGATAAGGGTTTTATCGCCGACAGCGCGAACTGAACCCGCGATCCTCTGATCCAACTGCTAGCATGGTGACCACTAGACCACCGAGGGCGACTGAGAAAAAGAGAGAGGGTGAAGGAATGACTGAACAAGAAAAAAACAAGAAGAGAAGAAGAAAGGAAGAGAGAGGTAAAAGATTATGGAGAAAGAAGGAAAGATAGAAAGGAAGATAGAATGAAAGAAAGGTAGACAGACAGAATTGAAGGAAGAAAGAAAGGCAGATAGACAAACGAAGGAAGGTAGGAAGGAAAAAAGAAAGACAGAATGAAAGAAATGAAGGAAGGAAGAAAGGAAGTGTGAGAAATAATGGAAATAAAGGAAAAAGGGAAAATTATAAAGAAAACATGGGCTGAAAAGGAAGAAGAAAATATTGTGACAAATAGCGGCTGGAAAGGAAGAAGAAAAGAGTGTAAAAATTGAGATCTAAAAAAGAAGAAGCAAGAGAAGGAATAAGGACAAAACAAGAGAACTAATGGAACAACGTGGCGGGGAAAAGTAACGGAAAAGGAAAATTACAGAAATAGAATGAAATGAAAGAAATCGGTTGAAAGAAACAAGGATAAGAAAAAAATCAAAATCAGAAGATAGTGGAGAGAAATTAGAAGGAAAGTATAGATACGTTTGAAAGAGAAATGGAAAGGAAGTAAGAAGGTAGGAGAGGAAAAAGATAATGGTTTAAGGGGGGGAAAATTAAAGAAAAAAAAAAAAGAAAAAAATACATACAGAAAGGAATAATGAAATTGTAAGCTAAATTTAGGTGAAAGAAGTAAATATGAGGAGATTATTGTGAAGGACAGGAGAAGTCAAACTTTATTAAGGAATAGGTAATGTAAGGTGAGGAGAAACGGAGATTAAATTGAGACGTTCAGAGCAGAAGTGGTGTAAGTCAAAAATGGGTAATGAGGGTTAAAGTAAACATTCTGTAAAATACAGCACAAAGTAGCAATTAATATTCATTTTATTTAATCTATTAGTAGTCAGTGGATAGCACGAAGGACATATTAATTGCTGCTTTGCGCTGTATTTTACAGAATTTTTACTTTAAACCTTATTACCCAATTTTGACTTACATCACTTCTGCACTGAACGGCTCAATTAATAAAGAACATACCTTGACTTTACAGCATTATAGTATACTAGTGGCTTGTACAGCAAATGCTGCAAACTAAATTCATTAGACGTTCAAATAAACATTTTTCAGATTTATTTTCAATGAAGAATACCAGACATTCTGAAAGTTATTTGCTTCCATAATAATGGAAGATACTCTCTCTCGAGCCAATACTGAAGAGAACCACGCATATAAATATCTACATCACACTGCCATTAAATATATGAAAAAGACCCAACCCACTTGATTAATAACTATAAAAATATTTGATTTTTAATAATATTATTATCTTACGTAAGTTTTATAGCTTTCAGTAACATATACTATATATACTATATAGCCGCCACTCAGTAAAATATAGAAATCAAAATCTAATTTAAGTTATTCTCTACATCTACTTATATAACCCCAAAACGTTTCACTTTCATATCATCAATATAGCATTAATATGTATAATTAATGAAAAATAGTCACATCACGGCATTAACTACAATAATATTTCATTTCTAATAGTAATGTCATCAAACCACCTCAAGTTTTGTAGTTTTTAATATCCAATACACAGCTGTACCCAGAAAATTACACACCACAGAATCGAACCTGTAAATTATTTTTGGTAAATTAAGTTTTTAATAACCAATTTAATTTCAGCTCTAAATATATCAGCATGCTTGCAGATCATGGCCTTCGTGTAATATTGTTTACTGTAGTGTGTGTTTTGTTTTATTCTGAAATGCAACACGGCAGACTTGATGCTCGCTTCGCTTCTCCTGAATGCAATTAGCTAGTTCTCAAAACTGACGACAGATGGATTTTGGAAAATAGGAAAATTATGTAGGAAAATTGACATTTAACTGAAAACTACTACTGGGTGTTCATTTCAAAGTGTGTCATGACGTCACTGTTGTGAGTCAGCGATTTGAAGCGAGTTTCAACTTTTATGTCAGAGAAGTTGCATGTTAATCAAGGCGTTCAATCTGAACTTGAGAACGTGTACAGTATAACTTGAACGTCGTAGCAACAGATGGCGGTCTGTACAGTCTGTGTGCTACCAAAACCTCTTTCGAACTGTGTTTTGCGCGGGCAAGTCGTACGCAGGGTATTTGTTATCATCCGTTGCATACCGCAACATTCCACAACACAAATCAAATGCTCCGTGTCCATGTTGACCGTCGAAGTTAATGTCAACAAATACGTAAGTAATCGTCTTAACCCTCTCGCCATATCCCGACAGTAAGAAAAAAAAACCTCAGTACGTGTTTCCAAACAGTTCACATTCCTGCCACTACCGGCGTTACCGCACGTGTCGGTATGTACTTCCAGAGCCCGTGGGTATCCACGGACTCTGCGTACTTCAGAATGAACGCCGTACTTGCTAGGCAACTTCTCTCGCATTTAGGTAATACGCCTCTGCGGAAGTGTAGGAAGATTGAATTCTCTAGGCTCATCGGCTAGCCACATGACGGCATACAGCGAGCCATGACACACTTTGAACTGAACACGCAGTATTTTTCCGAAAAACTTTGGGTTCCAAGCTTCAAAATGAGGGTCCATTTATTAAAATCCGTTCAGCCGTTTTCCCGTAATTTCCATTACCAGTTCAAATTATATACATAGATACTCGGAGACAATGGCAATAGAACGAAGTACTTAAAATAGTTTGTTTTGTTTAGTTACCTACTTCGAATGTGCACCTACATTGCATTGCATTTTATGTGTATATTGTGCTAGTCTCTTGTTGCTTTGCATCGTAAAGATCTTTTAATTTTGTAATTGTTCATCTCTCTAATACTGTTGTAAATAGATATTGGCAGTCATTCTTTAACATCCGTGTTGTCTTCTCTTTATAAACTGGCTGCACACAATATTAATTACTGCTTCCTCTGCTAGGAAATGGAATAGCATTGTGTCTCCACAGGACTTGTGTTTTAGGATGTGTACTGTACCATTGTGTTTAAATGCCAGTTTAATTACTGCATTTTATGGGCCCTTGGGTTTGACATGGAATCCGAATTACGTAGCAGTCGTATACATGGATGTCATGGCAACCAACCCACTCCCTAATCGTCGCGAGTTAAAACGTTTGAATATGAGATAGAACAAAGGAAGACGAAAATAAAAGCAATAATAGTGACAAATTTATGTATCCTATTACAAGCAAGGCCATCTCACCGTGTTGTCTTGTTTCTGTGTGACTGGGAAGAAAATAGCTGGCTCATTACGTTCCGGACGGTTGTTATGTAACAAAGACGTAAGTATCGACATGCGGCGGTCGAGATCAAATTTCATCTCCAAAGAGCTACAGAAATGGGATACTGCAGAGAGAAGTGGCAAACGAACATTCATTCGGTGACCAAGTGCCTTTATAATTATCAGGGAAAGGAAGTTCATACCCTAAAAACGTATGCATTTATGCCGTAAAAATAGATAAAAATATGCTACAAAATATGCATTATCAGTCTGAGATTATTTTAAGGTATAGGTAACTTACGTTTAGTCTATGGATTTTGAAGTGCTTGCCTCATTGCTGAATGGTCCATTTATGCTGTTACAGTTCACAACTAACAAGCAAACATTCTGATGGGGGCAGATAAAGAGTTAAATTTTTTTCTTCCACCATGTTGATGTCAAAACAAATGCTTATACAAATTTTGGCCACTCGACCGCAATTACGAGACCGTCCAGAAAGTGATTTTCCCTTGGGTCGTTTACAGAAAAAAAAGCACAATTTCATGGATAGAGTTATTGGAACAGATACAGCTATTGTTGCGCTATTCCTAACCAGAAATAAGACATTTGTCATACCGGTTCGGATCCCAGGCGGCAGACTTTTACAATACAAGGATACAAAAATTGATCCCACCGTATGGCAAATGTCTCAATTCCAGTGAGGAATATGTTGAAAAATAGAGTAACAATTGTTATATCTGTTTCAATAAATCTTTTCATGCAATTATGTTTTTTTTTCTGTAAACGACCCAAGGGAAAATCACTTTCTGGATGGTCTCGTAATTGCGGTCGAGTTGCCAAAATTTGTATAAGCACTAGTTTTGACATTATTAACATGGTGGAAGAAAAAAATTTAACTTTTTTATCTGCCCTCATAATGTTTGCTTGTAAGCAGTGACGTATGTTTTCTGTCATTCTTCGCCTGTTGTGTCTCAGCATAGCTTTGTAGCGTAAAAAAACTTACACAAAAACTGTGAGCTGTTATATAGAACATTTTGTTGGTTTTTGGGTGTTTTTCCTTCGAGAATATCTTGAATTTCTTTAAGTTGATAATAGCCAGGGTTTTTGGAAAGAATATTTGTTGTTTTCTCATTCACTTTTTCTCCTACATTTCCTGGAACTGATGTTAAACTGGATATTGTTCTATCGAAATCTGCTAAAGACTGCAGTAAAGGAACACCAATTGCTAACTTGAGAGGCTATGAGGGCGTCATCGTTACGTTCAAAATTCACGAGGTTACACACTTTTAAAAATGAGGGAAAGACAAATCAACATACATAATATGTGGTTTCCCTGCATAAATGTTAAAATATGGTGCTTTTATAAATAAAGGCAAAATATGCATTTTTATGCACAATAAAAGTAATATCATTGTATTAAGAAATTTGTGATTAATGTAGATAATCTTTCAGCATATTCACACAACGATAGAGAACAAATATGCAAATGCATGAACTTCCTTTCCCTAATAATTGTTATAATCTTCGCTTCTTCTCCACTTTCGTCTTTAGGAGTTATGACTTCGTGATCTGTTTCAACTTCAGAGCTGTCTTTTCGTTAGTTGACCGAACATTCTCTTCTCTACTGATTAGTCATGACGACGAGGTGACGAAACGACTGACTACTGGGATCTTTGAACTTGAATTTTATTCAGAATTTCAGTGATGTTCAAGGGCGTCTCTTAGATATGAATCAATAAATTAATCGTGATCTTGCTTTGTTATGGAAGTATACCGTGTCCCGCTTAGAGGAATCGAGAAATAAATGCTCACCATTTAAAATCAGATATCGTTGTGATTTACATCTGACAAGATGCAGAAACTGTCAAAGTTTATGCACCAGTGGTTTAAAAACAGTTGCATGTTCATGCGCATGCGCACTAACGTTTATCTTGGAAACAAGCCTGGTGCCATTCAGTAGAACATTCTTTCATTGGACCACTCTTCTTCATCGAGGCAACAGTCACAGGGAATGTGTATCTGGACATGTTGCAGAACTTTTGTTGTTGATCATCTCCTCCCAGAATCGGGTTTTCAGCAACATGGGGCTCCACTCCATTATTATGGAGCAATGCGTGGCTTCTTGAATGCAAAATTTCCCAATAGGTTGATCGGAGAGGAGAACCCTTGCCTGGCCACCTAGGTCAACCGACTTCACGCCCATTGACCTTCCTCTGGGGCTTTGTGACAAGTGATGTGTACCAACGTGATACAGTTGACACTTTGGAAAAACTGAGACAACGCATTATAAATGCAGCTGCGCTAATCACTCGACAAATGTTACGGAACACTTGGCAGAAGGTTGAGTACCTTTTAGATGTCTTCAGGGTAGCTCGAGGCGCACACATCGAGTTGCACTGACCATTCTGCGAAACTCGGAGAGTTTTTACATCAAGTTATAAGTTACAAGAAGTTATGTTAATAAACCATTATTTATGTTTTAAATTAGCACTTATTTCTCGATCCCTCTAAGCGGGACACGGTGTATTTCATAAGTGAAAAAGTTTTTTTTTTTCTTTTCTCTCGCGTAGGTAGGTCGTCCCGAACATCGCTATACATTTACGAGAGAAAACCTCCGTAGTAATTTGGAACCCTTTTGTATCTTCCGCTTACCAAAATTTATTAGTTTCATTTTTTCTTTTAAAACAAATATATTTCACCGCTAAGGAGGACTGGAGATCTATCAAGTGAAGTTCCTCACGAGCAGCCATATTATTGCCTTGAATTATCTTGATTTTTCTGATGAAGTCCACTCAGAATTGAAAGAGATTATGCAGTGTGAAATACGGGAAAGCCTGTTAGGTTGCTAAAGCAGTAGGGGAGGCTCGGCTAATTCCGCAATATTAAGAAGTAAATCTATCATATTTTTATCAAAATGTTTATTGAAAAATATTATCAAGGTATGTAAACATGGACGAAAATATTATCAAGGTATGTAGACATGGACAAAACCTTACCAAATGAGGTAAAGAGACCTGTTAAAATGCAAATATATTTAGTTGGACATACATTACAGTTGAAAAAGAACTCGGGTAATTCTGCAACAGTACGGATAAATCCGCCATAGCACTTGGCTGATTCCGCAGTCGTAAATAATTATGACATACATTATGCAAGTAATATAAAAGGAACAATTCATATGTGACAATGCTCACTTTCTTCACAGCTGTGTAGCAAAACACGAAAAACAGCCAAATTTCGATGTTTCACTGTATTACCGACAGAAGTGTCGACCAATATCCTTGATTTTTTTCTATAGCACTGCAGAGGACATGCCTCCTGTTGACAGTGTCTCAAAACTCACGTTCAATCTATTGCAAAGCCGCAGTAAAATCATATATGCTCTACTGCGGAATTACACGTACTGCGAAATTAGCCGAGTTTCCCCTATAATGGGTGAATAGGAACACTATTTGTTCCAGCTCGTACAAAAAGTTTGCATTGAAGAAATGACCTCAGGAACGTCCGTGCTCGCGAGCACATTTTTACTGTCATGATAAGAGCACCCCAAATATAAATAAAAGAGCACAGTGGTGATGGCGAGCACCAGGTTGAGAACGCCTGCTATACCACTTGGCAGTGCCAATACCACACGCGGACAAGAACCTCCCAGCTCTGTATGCCACTCTCATAGCCATTAATTGGTGTTTGGCACGTGTGAGATGTTTGCAAGTGTCACCGAATGCGTCGTGCTCACACTTTCACATTTTCCGCCCACCAGACATGCGGTGCCAATTTCAGACTCGTTACGCGTGTGTTTTATATTCGAACTTTTACGGCTGCGCATTTCGTAACAAGCAATTTGGACCTCATTGTTAAATATGTTTTGTATATCTCAGTTGGCTTTAGCTAAGTCGTCGCTGCCCACAGACCTCTGGTTTTGTGTGATGTTAGGGGCCTTGTACGTGAACGCATGGAAATCATTATAAATCTGCTAATATTTGAACTGCACATGAACAAAATGATACAGCCATAATTTCGTGTAATTTACAGCGATGTAATGAATCGTTTAGAATTTTTTTAAACTGTAATATTTAACATTCAGGTGCATAATTTCTCTTTACTCACTATTTACTTACAAATGGCTTTTAGAGAACCCGCAGGTTCATTGCTGCCCTCACATAAACCCGTCATCCTGAGCAAGATTAATCCAGTCTCTTCAATCATATTCCACCTCCCTCAAATCCATTTTAATATTATCCTCCCATCTAC
Organism: Periplaneta americana; assembly: GCF_040183065.1. Taxonomy (NCBI): domain Eukaryota; kingdom Metazoa; phylum Arthropoda; class Insecta; order Blattodea; family Blattidae; genus Periplaneta; species Periplaneta americana. The sequence goes on along the minus strand of NC_091120.1, from coordinate 181,270,129 downwards.
GTCTCGGCCTACCCAAAGGTCATTTTCTCTCCGGCCTCCCAACTAATACTCTAGGCCTATATGCATTTCTAGATTCGCCCATACGTACTACATGTCCTGCCCATCTCAAACGTCTGGATTTAATGTTACTAATTATGTCAGGCTAAGAATACAATGCGTGCAGTTTTTCGTTATGTAACTTTCTCCATTCTCCTGTAACTTCATCCCTCTTAGCCCCAAAACTATATATATATAATTTGAACTGGTAATGGAAATTACGGGAAAACTGCTGAACGGATTTTAATAAATGGCCCCTCATTTTGAAGCTTGGAACCCAAAGTTTTTCGGAAAAGTAGTAGTTTTCAGTGAAATGTCAATTTTCCTACATAATTTTCCTATTTCCAAAATCCATCTGTTTTCAGTTTTGAGAACTAATTTTATTCAATCACGGCCGACTTGATTGAATTTCAGAACAAAACACACACTACAATAAACAATAGGCTATTACACGAAGGCCATGACCTGCAGGATTGCCGACATATTTAGAGCTCAATTCAATTTGTTATTAAAAACTGATTCTGCAGTGTATAATAATTTTCTGAGTACAGCTGTGTATTGGATATTCAAATCTACGAAACTTGAGGTGGTTTGATGACATTATTACCATTAGAAATTAAATATTATTATAGTTAATATCATGATGCATCTATTTTTTATTAATTGTACATAATATTGATGCTATATTGATGACATGAAAGTAAAACGTTTTGAGGTTATGTAAGTAAATGTAGAGAATATCTTAATTTAGATCTTCATTTCTATAATTTACTGAGTGACTGCTATATATAACTACAAAATTTAAGTAAGATAATAATATTGTTATTAAAAATCAAATATTTTTATACTTATTAACCCAGTGGGGTTGGGTCTTTTTCATATACTTAATGGCGGTGTAGTGTAGATATTGATATGTGTCATTGTCTTCAGTATTGGCTCGAGAGAGCGCAAAAATTACAGTTCCTAAGGAAAGATCAAAAGGTATTACTTACTGATAAAATAAGAGGCCTAGAAAATTTTGTAGTCTCCAGATCATTTCAGCAAGATCTCTTAGTAGGATAAAATGATTTTACGCTCTACATTTCAAGTTCTACATGCAGCAGCTATACGAAAATGCTATTGTTCGAAAGCTTAGCAAACCTGACATTTTTTTAAACTTTTGCCTACAATCCACAATGACTGAAATAGCTACTGCTATCGTCCTGACATTGAAACTCAAAAACTGAAGTTGTATAGGTTCAAGAAAAAGTATTTGGCCTAAAAAAATCCATTCAGAGGGAGTATGTTTCATTATTATGGAAGCAAATAACTATCAAAAAGACAAGTATTCTTCATTGAAAATAAATCTGAAAAATATTTATTTGAACGTCTAACGAACTTAGTTTCCAGCAGCATTTGCTGCACAAGCCACTAGTATATTTATATTTCCATTTCGTACTATGTTCTGGTCACGAGACATAAACATATACTTTGTCTTTTCGGGATTTACGAACCTATCTCGTTACTTGCTTCAAGTAAAATTTCCGTGTTTTTCCTAATATTTTGTGAATTTTCTCCTAACATATTCACGTCATCCGCATAGACAAGCAGCTGATTTAACCCGTTCAATTCCAAACCCTCTCTGTTATCCTGGACTTTCCTAATGACGTACTCTAGAGCAGTGGTCGTGAGCACTCGCTGAAATGGGTAAAGGGTAAGCGGAGCAACGTGTTGTGCCCCGTCGTGTAGCAGGAAGATGTAGAGAGCGTACCCGCCAGCAACTACGAATGCACCATAGTGCAGTATCTTCTCCGCGGGTAAGAGACGCTAGCCCCAGGGTGCTCTGTGCTGATGACCGCTGCTCTAGAGCAAAGATAAAAAGTAAAGGTGATAGTGCATCTTCTTGCTTTAGCCCGCACTGAGTTTGAAAAACATTCGACATATTACTCACTATTGACCTATAGCCTATATAATGTGAAAAAATGTTTTTAAATTCGCGAATATGACTGTGTTTACATATATCTAAAATAGTTATTTACGATAAAAGTGATAAAATTATATATTACTTTGTAATCAGGATGTTTGGTGAACGAGGTTGTTTGCACTTGACCTTTCGAAAATAATTTTTTTGTTCTTCAACAGCTGCGAAAGCTTCAGTATGAAAAATGATCCCTCAACGACTCTGTCAGTAAATTGATCCACATAATTGGCTTGAAATGGGTGAATGACGTACAGTGAAATACCTACAATTAGTTAAAAAAATATTAGTATTATATTTTTTACTTGATTATCTGTTATTTACTTCACAAGCAGAGAAATTAAAGCCGATAAAAATTCTTGTAACTTCATATATCAAATTGCTAATTTTTTTTATATTTGGCATTTTAGTTTAGGCCTACATGTTTTGATATTTCATATTTTTACTAATTATGAGATTAAATATTCATAGATCTTTAAAATAGTGGATATGCTAGTATTTCTGGGGATATGTTTATATAAAAAGTACAAAACTTTCTATGGCGCGTCTCCTAAACGTATCAAGAATCTAGGGTACAGATTTTTTTCTCTTATTGTCATAGATGAAGAAATATCCACATTTTCGTCTCCATCATCAAATAAGGCAATTTCTGCTATTGAATTGAACATCCCTGGGTACGGAGTCGGTACTTACCGTATTTGCTCGCGTAATTTGCGCACTTTTTAATTAACTTTGGCCACTGAAAAATTGGGGTGCGTAAAATATGCGGATTTTTCAAATAAGAGGTCCTGTTCTAAGTTTATTTCAATTAGTATATGTATAGGTAAGTATTTACGGTAGGGCTAATTTTCTGTACTGGTAACTTGTCTCTACCAAGGACAAGCATCGTTAAAGTAGCGGGACTTTAGGGTTTCTTTCTGAAGCAGGTACTTCAGTTGCTAGTGAATGACCTACGATGGACTGTAGGGAAGGAAAATCCCTACTACACTGAAAAAAATATGTACGTAATCCCTACTACACTGAAATAAATATGTACGTAAAATGTGTGCGCAAAATACACGGAGCAAAAATAAAGTTCAAAATAATCCCTTAAAAATTAGGGTGCGCAAAATACGCGGGGGCGCAAATTACGCGAGCAAATACGGTAGGTAGCTCCGACAGTGGTGGCCAGCACAAGACACCCAACTGCACGTCAACCAAACTTCATAAACTTGAGTCGTTGCATATATTTTTCCACTATCACCTAGTTCCACCCACTTGGCTCAGTCCAGCCTTTCATTTGATGATGTTCGTTCTATGAACTCATCTGTGATTCAGTCACGTAACAAATTAGCAGCGACAGAACACAGATGTTACTGTTTTGAAAGTAATGTGAGCTAATTGAGGGGTCCGCTTGAAGGAGAGCAATGCCATTTTGATCATAAACTGAGATATTTACACTTGCCTTTCACCTTACCGTGGCAAAACATGATTCACAAGCCTCGAGCCCAGGTTACTCCGTCTTATTAACATTAAAACATAAACATATGACTGTAACTTCGATCTTACGTGGCAATGTAATTAGAGGGAAATTATATCTTCTTTTCCATGAAGGATGGGAATGGAGAATTTTGAACTTCTTGCCTAAATGGCATGCTTTAGTAAAATGTTATAAAATTTATGGAATTAATAAGACATTATCTATGCCAAAATATATAGTCTCTCTTTCATCGACAGATATTAAAAGAATAATAACACGTTGTTTGTTAATAGTATAGTTCGATTAATATTCTAACAATTTGTTAAGGGAGGAGGCATACTTTTCGCTAGCAGAAATGTAGTAGGCCTAACATTCAAATTTTTATAACCCAGCAGCTATGAATGCTGCTACATCAACAATTTTTTTTAGTTTGTTATTTAAGGGGAGACTGTACGTCCTATAAAGCAACGTTAAATCACTATATTTTAGGAACAATTTTCTCAGAAACTATTAGTGATATGTTAACCAAATTTTCTCCATTATATTTTACAACCTTTCTGTATATACTATTTTTTTCTACTCCTTTAAACATGAAGTGTATTTTTTATGATTTTTTTAAAGAGAAATATTTTCAACATTTTTATCTGAAATTAAAATTGAATTATGACTTATGTGCTCGAGAGCTTCCAAAAAATGACCAAACATTGTAAGATGATACACAAACATGCTGTAAAAATTTCATAACTCTATAGCTTATAGCTCCTGAGAAAATTGTTCCTTAATGTCACAAAAATAACCTCGCGGAAAAACAGTTTCTCCCAATTTAACCCTGCGTTGGTGACGTGGGGTTTGACACACCCCACCTTGCTTTGCTTTTTGTTTGCTACTAGATCACTCTGGTTTGTTACGTGGGGATTCGTCTAGCTGCTTGCAATACTTCCTTCAGTATGTTCCATGTCATATTAAAAAAAAAAACAAAAAAACAAAAAATGAAATGGAGTATCTCAAACCCCACGTCACTACTGATGTAATTTTTTCAGGTCACCAGCGCAGGGTTAAGAAATTCTTACAGAAAATAGACATCAGTTCTCATTATAACAATTAATTGGACGAATATTTAATTATTCACTGCCATAATGACATAGAAACTAATGTATAATGCACCGCTATGGTCGTGTTAGCCATTAAGAATTAGAAATTGTTAGTGCCTTTTTAAATGCCTATTTTAGAATTTTGAATGCCTATTTTGCCTGCCTATTTCAACTGTTTATAGTGCCTAAAAATCCGCAGTTTGGTAATGATGATTGTACAGGGACATCATTTTATTTTTACTAACATTTTTAATATTAACCTGGCTATACTTTTAGAGAACCGGAAACATCGTTCGCTACCTCTTTCCACGACTGGAGTTCGATGATACCGGTGTAAAACACAAACACATTACTTTACTAGGTATAGGAGGGAAGAAAAGTACTTGATCCATTTACATAAACTAGGAAATATCGCGATTTTGAGTTCGATAATTTTCATTAGGTTTTTGTTTAATCAGAATGCAGTACTGTATTAAGAATAAGTGTTTTTACTCACGAACTGAGCTATCCATGCGAAGGTATTCATTATGCAGTGTATTATATACTGTCTACACCACATTAGCGTACAATATAGAGAATGAAGCTCAATTGAAAAATAATCATAATATGGATATTTAAACACATTTTTGAAAATGGTGGCCGTTCATTTCGATACAGGCTTCAGTTCTTTTGTGCCTATTATCGCACTATAGACTATTGCATTTAAATCAAATTGCCAGTTTCGTCCTTCGTACTAGTAACTCATGTTGAAATAATTCTGTACCTACTCTATAAAAGAGTACCTTACGTACTGTAAATTCAATCTTCACTTCTGCCCGACCCGCACAGATAAAATTACTCAGACATGCTATCTACTGTCCGTCCAAGTGGTCATGCCGCAGGATCGTAGAAAGGAGGGAAATCACGTGACAGTTAATTACTTAACGAGGCCCTTTTATTTAAGTTATTTTAAACAGTTGTATAATATTACGTAAACGTCCAATTCCTAACAGAAATTAATGTTTTCAGAAAAGAGCTAAGACACCCCTGCTTTTACAGAGGGGCGTGCAGAAGCAGGTGGGGGAAATCGGGATGCGACGTGCGAAAGTATGATTCAATATTGAAAGTTCTTTCGTCACTGGAAAAGCGAACATATTTCTGGAACGTACTATACTCAATAACTCAGTGCTGTTTACTATATGCGGTCTTGATTCTGTCTGGAGAACAGTTGAAACTTCATTAGTAGAAGGGGTGGGAGTGAAGTACATTCAAAAACTCAGGTACAATAAAAATTGAAGTAAAAATAAAATGATGTCCCTGTATTACGATGATGACGATGACAACGAATATTACGATGGTGACAGTGACGACGATACTAAATGATGATAGTTCTGTATATTACAATAAGAAACAGGTTGTTTATTTTTGTTGTTGCTTTTTGGAAATGATTGCACGGAATCGTGGAAGAGCTCGTGGAAAAGGAAGGGGAGTTGGCTGGAGTGTTTGATTTATGGAACTGGAGCGGGGCGTGTACTCCTTCCTGCCCTTGATACGGGTGACCCTGAAAAAGCGTAGCAAACAATGAATGATGTAATAAAACGCAGGGTGATGTTGTCAACAACCGTTATGGTTGTCATTCACAAAGCACCTGCCCTTTGTTTGACTTATCGAAGGTTAACATAACACAGCCATTTTAATCGCGATTACATTCGCTGGCTAAACATAGGAATTGCTTTCATATTTCGCTGTAGCAATGAACAATTACGCTGCGTAACTTGATCCCCGGCAGTGAAGTGCATGTGGTGTTGTTGATCAATATTGTGAGAGATTTTCAAACTGTTGGCACGTGTGGCTGCAGTTGTTGATTGTCAGATTGCTATGATACGTGTTTTAAGTGCATATACGTATATCGCATTCTTAGTTGCTCTGAAAGAGAACTCCAGTATTAATGGAAGTGATAATTTGTGAACTTCTACAAGAATTTCGTTGGTTGAAAATGTACAGGATAATCCATTTGGATATGGATAAAATAAAAACACCGTAAAACATTTACTACTGAACTTTATTTCTTGAAACTATGTGTATACAGCAATGGCGGGCATTCCTGCGGCATTGCCACAGTGATGTCAGACTCAGCGAAGCCTCAAACTAACCCCCTACCTTCCCCTCCCCCCACTCCATGAAAACACTGCGCGTGTACGTGGCGGATTATACTGGACTGCTGTACTTCGGAGCTTCATTAGTGATACAATGTCTTTCGCAGAATCATATGAATCGAGAGGATATCACACTTACAAGAAAAGCGATTCTTTCATTTCTCATGTTTAGGATCAGTTACAAATATTTAGGACGCGAACTTAAATATGTACATTCTTAAAATAGATCACCTGTTATACGAGTTCAAAGAACACAGATTCAGTGATTTTCAGAGGATGGAGAAAGATATCAATATTTCTGCCACTCCTTTTCATGTTTGAATTGAAAATGTTATCCCTGAATTGCAGTTAGAGGTACTGGATTTGCAGAATGATAGCATTTTGAAAGCAGAATGTGAAGGTCTGCCGGGGGTTAAATTTTTGAAAAGATGCCCAGTACTACATATCGACTGCTGAGATAGTTTGCTTCAAAAATAATGAGTACCGTCATTTCCCATAACTATGGTCCTGGAACATAACTATTGTCCACGATACAACTATTCAAATTTTGTACTCCATAACATAGTACCTCGTTTATCTATATTCTTACTGTACTGTAGTTTGAAGTCAAGACACTACAGCTACCTACGAACGGTCTATGTTACTTCCACAATGATCTTTGAATGGTTGTATCGTGAACCATAGTTGTGTTCCAGGACCATAGTTATGGGAAATGACGGTAAATATTCATCAACCTACCAGTGCGAACAGCTGTTTTCTAAAATGAAATTTATAAAGTCCAGCCACAGATCCCGCTTAAGCGATGCTCATCTCCTTGCGCAACTGAAAATAGCGTGCACAGATATAAATGCCAATTTGCAAGAAATTGCTTTGAAAAATGATTAATTAAATATCACGTGGACTATTCTATTTACATATGGTAGGTAGGAGTGTAGTGGCGCAACTGTCTGTAAATCCGTCACTGCACTGTAGAGTGCAACCCCTCCCACAGTATGTAGTTGCCATTTAAATCCTGTCTTGTGGGTTGCGTTCATTTTGCCCACCACTGGTATACAGCATTGAAAGATGGGCGATTTCTCAGAACTCTACAAGACTCTCATTGCGCACTCTGCACAACTCGTAGCGGTGGTGCAATTCAGCCCATGCCCGTTGTAACATCAGACGGGTGATTTGTTGGAAAATTTGAGTAATTTTCACCCTTAGATCATCAATGTTCCAGGGTTTCTGTGAATAGACATTGTCTTTAATAAAATTCCACATGAAGACGTCAGGAAGGGTTAGATCTGGGGAGTTTGGGGGCCAAGCAATCGCGACCACAACACATACAATTGAAACTGACGAACCTCCCATGCCCAGTGAGGGGATGCACCATCTTGCTGGAATACAATGTACGTATTGTTGTCTTCCTCGAGTTGTGGCAACAGAAAAAACGGCAATATATTCAAGTAAGAGCCATAGAGTTTGTCTTTTCTGCAAAGAAGAATGATCCATACACTTTATTGCTACTCACTCCATACCATACATTAAGTTATGGACTTGATCTTTCGAGCTCGTAGCAGACATGTGGATTTTCCCTTGCCCAAATAATGCAATTTTGTGTATTTACTCTCTCGCTGACATGAAAAGTCGCTTCATCTGTAAATAGCCATTTTGTGCCCGCTGTGGTAGACATTTAAACCATATACGATTCTCATTTCACGTTATGCATTGTTGATTTTCATTCTTGCCATGTATGGTCTGATTACCTGATTGGGTTTTTTCCGAGGTTTTCCCCAACCATAAGGCAAATGCCAGGTAATCTTTTGTCGAATCCTCGGTCTCACTACATCTCACCAAAAAAATTGTAAAAATGTAAAAATTGCAAAAAATTTGTAAAATTGTAATTTTAATCTTGTAAAATTTTAACTTGTTCCACATCTTAAAGTTTCATTGCTGATGTAAAATCTATGGAATATAATAAATGAAATGAAAATGAAATGAAAACTCTTATCTTTTAAGCATAAGCAAGAAAATTCTCGTACTATCATACTGACTTTAATATTGAAATGAAATGAAAATGAAATGATTAGCCTAAAAGTGTCCCGTTAAGGGCAAAGGCCTCGTCCTATAGAGGGAGAGCTCTATTTGTCTCACGCGGTGAGCTACTCCGCGTAAGAGATGTTTACAACCTTGGAATTGTTCACTTGGTTCACATTCTGCACTGTTTGGTATTGTTCGCTTGTTTCTGTCGCACTGGTTTTAGTCGCTGTTCACTTGTCTTCTTATGTTTTTCCAGTCTTCCCTATGTCTTGCTCTGCTTGACCAATGGCTTCCTACACGTTCGCTGAAGAGGTCGGCCCATTTTCGTCTTGGTCTTCCGGGTGATCTTTTGCCAACGCGGGGATCCCATAGTGTGACTTTCTGCGTCCATCTTCCGTCTCTAAGTCGTGCAACATGGCCTCCCCATTGGCAGTAAGAGACCGTGTCTGGCACCCATATAACAGTACAGGAGTTACGCAGGTCTCCAATATTTCTACTCTGAGTTTCTTGCTGAGTGTTCCCTCCAGTATGATGAACTTGAGAATCTTATCCATACCCAAATGGATCAGCCTGTATTTCCTAAGAAACGTGCATATGTAGTCCTATTTGTGTACCAATGTGTACTGATATAAGTTAGCGTCGGTAATTCGTTATAAACAAAAGCGAAGGGAATTACCATGGAAAATAATAATGTTGCTTAATAAATAGTTATACTACGTTTGGTTTAGTCGACTTTATATTGTGAATTTATAAGAAATCATGTCAGATAAAAGCCAAGCGACGATAGAAAACAAAAGATGCGAAAACAAATGAATGAGGGTATAAACAATTGAATGCTCTTTCATATTTAAGTATAAAAATATAATAATAATAATAATAATAATAATAATAATAATAATAATAATAATTTATTTATTTAATCTGGCAGAGCTAAGGCCAGTAAGCCTTCTCTTCCGCCCAGCCAGACTCTAATTCTATCTAATTGAATACAATTATTGCTTACACTGTACATAGTTATTACATTAATATCTAGACCATAAAACAACATGAAAGTAAATAATGAAAGTTGGATAAGTAATGTTAGTGTGACAATAATAAACATTGGTAAGAAATAGTTATAATAATAATAATAATAATAATAATAATAATAATAATAATGAGATAATTTACATATTTATCTGGTGATATATATAACCATTAAACTTTGAGAAACCTGAAACGGCTATTATTGTTAACAAGAATTGTTAGAAAAATATTTCGTTAGCCTATTCTTAAATTGCTTTGATGTCTGACAGTCCCTGACATTACTCGGTAGGGAATTCCAAAGCCGAGGAACAGCCACAGTGAAAGAAGATGAATATGAGGATGTTCGGTGGAAGGGAATGAATAATATTGAGGAGTGTTGTGATCGTATGTCTAGGTTATGATGAGTGGATAAATTTTGAAAACGAGACGCAAGATAGACAGGAGTGGAGAAATGCAATAAGTGAAAGAGAAGGGAAAGACAGTGGATTTTTCTACGATCTTCTAGACGGAGCCAGGACAACATTTCGAGGGATGGTGTTACGTGATCAGCCCGGCGAATATTGCAGACGAAACGGACGCACATATTATGAACACGTTGTAGTCTGTGCGCCGAAGTAACGCTTAGGTCAGTAAGCAGAATATATGGGTGCCATTTGAAATTTCAAAGTGAGAGTGGCTGGGGATGGGAGTGAAATCTAAAATGCAAATAAGCCTGGTTCCAGACTTCCCCCTCAATATCTACATTGACGTGTTTCTTGTTTAAGTTGAATTCAATTTAAATAATTAGTTATTTAGACTGGGAAGTTTTGAAATGAAAGCCCTGTATATATAATATATATATATATATATATATATATATATATATATATATATATAAATATATATAATGCTTAATCACCTTACAGATGAAGAAAAATATTTTCTACCCCACAATAAAAAATTTCGCAGATTTCGCAAAAGCGGAATTTTCAGGTCTCTACTTATTGGTGTCACGAGGTTCAAAACTGTCTTCGGACAGCTGACTAAATAATAACCTTTGTAGGAATACGTACCTACGTGCATAATTTGCTACCTACGTGAATGCATAAACTCTTTGTCTCCTAACCTTTTGTCATGGGTCAAGTATGAAGTGTCGGTGAATGACAGTAATAAGTAGGCCTAATATCCTGTGGCGGGATTCGAATTTGCAGCTAGAAGTAGGGCTGCACGCTGTAATCTGCTTGACCGTTGAAATTTACTCGAACAAATGACTGCACGTGATAAATGATCCAGGCCACCTCATTATGAGGATTTCATACGAGAACCGAGTGAAAGACGTGCGAAGGAATTCTGAATGAAAATAAACTGCTATCGAGGCTCGAGGGCACGATGGGATAGCTTTGATCTAGTTGCAGCCTGGGAAACTCTGAGCAACCTCGCCCCACAGCAAAGTGAGGGGTGTCCATGCAACAGTTCGTGTATGTTTGTAAAAGTGCATTTACGTCACATTAGCCTTTCTGTGATAGAGAAGATTGTTCTTAATTTCAATTCTGAGGATAATTTGAAAAAAAATTAAAATATTTATTATTATTATTATTATTATTATTATTATTATTATTATTATTACTTACAAATGGCTTTTAAGGAACCCGAAGGTTCATTGCCGCCCTCACATAAGCCCGCCATTGGTCCCTATCCTGTGCAAGATTAATCCACTCTTTATCATCATATCCCATCTCCCTCAAATCCATTTTAATATTATCCTCCCATCTACGTCTCGGCCTCCCCAAAGGTCTTTTTTCCCCTCCGGTCTCCCAACTAACACTCTATATGCATTTCTGGATTCGCCCATACGCGCTTCATGCCCTGCCCATCTCAGACGTCTGGATTTAATGTTCCTGATTATGTCAGGTGAAGAATACAATGCGTGAAGTTCTGCGTTATGTAACTGTCTCCATTCTCCTGTAACTTCATCCCTCTTAGCCTCAAATATTTTCCTAAGAACCTTATTCTCAAACGCCCTTAATCTCTGTTCCTGTCTCAAAGTGAGAGTCCAAGTTTCACAACCATACAGAACAACCAGTAATATAACTGTTTTATAAATTCTAACTTTCAGTCTTTTTGACAGCAGACTGGATGACAAAAGCTTCTCAACCGAATAATAACACGCATTTCCCATATTTATTCTGCGTTTAATTTCCTCCCGAGTGTTCTCATAACCTTATTCCTTTGCTGTGGTCGTGCCAAAGAATCAGTCTCATTCCGAGGCTTATTGTAGGGATTCGTAACAAGTTATTTTTTACGGTGATGGGTTGTTAGCCCTTCGCCCAACCCCCAAGCTGGAGGACCACCCCTTATCGGCTGTCCACGACTGCTTATTCAATATATTCGCAGCTACCCTCCATATCTGGAGGCCGTCTCCTCTATCCCATTTTATTAACATTCCTATTACCATTTTGTGATTAATAGTATCAAACGCTTTTCTTACATCTAAGAAAATACCAAGGCAATAATTCCGAGAAATTTCATAATGATAGTAATGGTTGGCCGATAAGCAGGAATAATTGTGAATATGTGTATATTATATGAGGGCCGTCTATTTGCTTGTCAAAGTATAATATAATGTTAATTACTATAGTACATTTTATTAAGTGATTAACGTTTTCGGCATTAAGGTGCCATCTTCAGATCCATGGTTACATACAAAGGAACATGCTAAATACATGGAACAACAAGTAATATGCAGGAATGTGCAATATAAATAAAATGAAGAAGTAAATTGTTCAATGATACAAAGACGTGATTAGTAGCGTTATGATGCTATCTTCAAATTTATGAATACACACAATATTGGTCATGCAAATGCATGGTTTGTTTTGGAATTAATAAGTATCATGTAAAATGTATAATATAAATTATGTTAGAATATAGAGTATTCAATGTTAAAATACAAAGACGTGACTACAAGCTTGATACATACAGTAGTAAGATGTTACACAATTCTTTTGACGGAAAATAATGTCACGCTTCAAGATTCAGCATGGCCGAGTTTTAGTGATGATGATGGTTGCGGAAGTTAGATGCATACGTCGTGGCTGCTCGGCAATGACTGATCAGTCATATATATATATATATATATATATATATATATATATACAGGGACATCACTTTATTTTTACCAACATTTTTAACATTAACCTGGCTATACTCGGAAACACTGTTACCCCCCTTCCATTACAAAAGTTTGGAGTTGCTAGTGCAATATGTAAACAAATCATTTTACTAGCTATAGGAGGAGAGAAAAGTAGTGTATCCATTTATGTTGTAGGGAAATACGATATTACGATTTTCAGTTTTATCATCACTTTTATGGAATTTATCAAAATACAGTAGAGTAGTAACATTTTTTTTTCAAAAACTCAACTTTTCAGGCGGCTATGTTCGTTATGTAATGTCTACTTTATTTAGCATATTAATTATTGGTGTTAACATACAATATAGAGAGTGCATTTAAATTGAGGGGGTCATAAGTAAATGGCTGTAAGTGCACTTAAGTTACTTTTAAGAAAATGGGGTTTAAATATTTAAGCTTTCGTAAAATCGGTGAAATTTTTATTTAAATTTTAATGTGTGATGAGATTAAAATATCCCTTTGCCACTAAAATTTTAGATACTTTAGCTTACACTGGATGCACTTAACTCATGTTATTACAAATGTCACTAGTATTCCTTTGCTTCTAGCCACCTCAATTCAAAAAAAGCTAATCTGAATTTTTAAACAAGTTGCTGAAAATGGTTGCCGTTCATTACAATGCAGGCTTCAATTCTTTACGCATATTATTAAAAACATTTTGAAGCATATTCTCTGAAATTGAATTTATCATTTCTTGAATATAATTTTTTAGTGCGATATTATTAATATAGGTTCTTTCTTCTACAGAAAACGCAGCCATATTTCTGAAACACACTATACACTGCAGTGTTTACTTCACTGCTTGAAGACTTCGAATGCAACAGCGGCCGTAAGTTTGTGTGTCTGACGGGAGCAAGGATACTAGTGAAGGGGTGGGAGTGAAGTACATTCAGAAATGCAGGTACAATAAAAATGCAAGTAAAAATAAAATGATGTCCCTGTATATATGATATTTTCAGAGGAAAAATTGCATGCTTCCTCACAAGCTACGCGGGGTCGTATATAATGGTGGATTGGTCTATTCTACTTCGTAGTATGATAGTTGACATCAAAATCAACAGAAGACTCAATATTTAATTTTTCGCATTAAGGAGGGTTAGACCACTGTTGCGCTCACCCTCTCAATTATTCCCTTGATCTAGCTCTCCAATTATTTTTTCAGTAACTTTAAATATATTATTATCTGTACTGATTTTGTGACGCAAACCAAATTGTTTTTAACTTCAAACATTAAATTTGTCGAAATACTTAATTAACTTCACTTTAATACATAAAAAAAATTGGAAATATTTTATAGTAGTGAGCTAGGTTGATAATGAATTTAATCATTGTCTCAGAAAGTAAGTCATGTTCACAAGCTGTTTACTGTATACGTGAATTGTTCTTTTTTAAGAAACTATTTTTAAATAGGACTTATACAGGGACATCATTTTATTTTTACTTCAATTTTTATTGTACCTGAGTTTTTGAATGTACTTCGCTCCCACCCCTTCTACTAATGAAGTTCAACCGTCCTCCACACAGATAAAAGACCGCATATAGTCATAGTAGCCTTGCGGTCATAGTAAACAGTACGTTCCAAAAATTTGTTCGCGTTTTTCAGTGACGAAAGAGCTTTCAATATTGAATCATTTTCGCACAGGTTCTGTCGTCCATTTGTCTACGTCGTATCCCGGTTTCCCCCACCAGCTTTTATTCGCCAGCTAGTGGCTGGGCTGTCTTAGCGCCTCTCTCAGAACATTAATTTCTGTTAGGAATTGGACGTCTACGCAATATTATACAACTGTTTAAAATAACTTAAATAAAAGAGCCTTATTAAGTAATTAACTCTCACGTGATTTCCTCCCTTTCTACGACCATACGACATAACCACTTGGACGGACAGTAGAAAGTATGTCTGAGTAATTTTATCTTTTCGGATCAGGCAGAAGTGAAGATTGAATTTACAGTATCTAAGGTATCCTTTTATAGAATAGGTACGGAATTATTTCAACATTAGTTACTAGTACGAAGGACAAAACTGGTAATTGGAATTATTTACCATAGTCTATAGTGCGATAATATGCACATTAGAACTGAAGCCTGTATCGAAATGAACGGCCACCATTAAAAAAAAGTGTTTAAATATGCATATTATGATTATTTTTCCATTTAACTTCATTCTCTATATTGTACGCTAATGTCCTGTAGACAGTATAATATACACTGCATAATGAATACGTCCGCATGGACAGCTCAGTTCGTGAGTAAAAACACTCATTGTTAATCCTGTACTGTATTTTTATTAAACAAAAACCTAATGAAAATTATCAAACTCAAAAGCGCAATATTTCCTAGTTTACGTAAATGGATGAACTAACTTTTCTTCCCTCCTATACCTAGTAAAGTGATTTGTTTGTATTTTATGCCAGTATCATCGAACTCCAGTCGTGGAACGGGGTAGCAAAAGGCGTTGATCCAGAGGTATAGACAAGTTAATATTAAAAATGTTAGTAAAAATAAAATGATGTCCCTGTATAATCTAAATATAGACTTATATATTTCTATGTTCATGTATCTAGGCATAGATTCTTATTTTTTTGTTCCGACTTCTGTATTCAGTTGTTGAGAGCAAAAGTGGTGTAAGTCAAAAATGGGTAATGAGGGTTAAAGTTAACATTCTGTAAAATACAGCACAAAGTAGCAATTAATATTCAATTTATATAAACTATTAGTAGTCAGTGGATAGCACGAAGGACATATTAATTGTTACTTTGCGCTGTATTTTACAGAATTTTTACTTTAAATCTCATTATCCAATTTTGACTTACATCACTTCTGCTGTGAACGGCTCATTTAATAGACTAATCTAACGAATGATCTAACTTTTATTACAAATGCACATTTCTATACGGCTCCGTCGCAAGATATACTGTATGTAACATGTATCGGTCCCACGCCCTCGAATTGGGTGGTCATCTGATCCCTGCCAGCTCTCATCTCGTTCTCCTTTCGGAAACCTGCCTAAAATGGGCCACGACCCCGTGCGTGACCTTACCATTCTTCTTTCATAATTGCCTGCTCGTGATCGTACTGTGCCGGAGTGTTCCGTAGCAAGTGACGAAGATTTGTGGACTTGACGTGTTTGTTTGAAGGGAACGGTGACCGTAGGCGTTAATGCCTGCATGTGACACAGCTGCTTAAGTTTACGTGTCAGTTTGTGTGTCAGATGTGAAACTTCAGTTTTCTACATGACGTTTTATTAGAGATATATTTAATATATTGTTTTACTAAATCACCAAATCTAAGAACATCGAGATGCAGGAAAATCTCTAGTTACATGTGTGCTCTTTTGAAATTGAGGGGTTTGGTGCAAAAAATAGTTAAGTCCAGAAAAACACTTTTCGAGTAAATGCGAAAACAAAATTGGAGTTACCTGGTTTTTGCGCCAAACATTTAAAATCTGATATAGTACTAGCAAAAGATCATTATTGTCTGAGTAAAGTTCACGAATAATAAAATATAAACAATACTTGGTCATAATTTTATTAATAACTATCAATAATCTTAAATATCTTTACATGCGAATCAACTATCCGAAAACAGGTCTGAACCTCACAAGTGATACCAAGAAGCCACCACTTACGAGACAACTAGGCCAGGAGATAATGGGGTAGGGTGGCCAGTTCCTTTCTCCCTCCATTGCATACATCACACTATACTTGGTAAGGTTTAACTTGTCTCAGTAGCAATAAAACCAAGTCCCTTCAAATGAGGGTGGAGATTATAGGAGGGTTGTAAATTTTCAGGATTCCTTTCAAAACCTTGTTATTGTACAGGCTACCGGAACTCAATTTCTTGAAAGACAAGCTCAGTGACGGAACTATACAGTACGAAGAGAGATATTTTGTTACTTTATTTTGCGCTACAGAATGTATCAACTAGTCCCTTCCGCCACTGACATCGCTTCATTCCCCCCATCACAATAACAACACAGACGAGGTAAGACATATCTCCTTTCTCTCTCTTTTCACAGTGAGACAAGATTCAGCACACAGACTTTAGCTACATGTCACACTAATCAGACTTCAGATGCATACAAACAATTGTTCTTCCTCTGACACATATCATATTATATTAGCAAAATACGAATTCTACATATACAAGTCCAGGACTAGTTTAATTCTTGCTCCAAATACAACTACACTTCGTTTCTGGAATCTGTAGAGTAAGTTGATGCATATGAGTGGAGCTATGGGTACGTACAAGACGGAGACTAGTTCGTTACCGAGTTGGTCGCTCGTAACCTAGTTGGTCGTTGGACAGAAAGTCGGAATGTACAAGACGGAGCCTGGCTGGTTACCGTGTTGGTCGCTCGTAAGCCAGCTGGTGGCTGGGCAGAAGGTCGGGCTGATCAGAACGAAGTTTGTTTGCGCCTGCCAGTCAGTGTAGCTGAACCTACTCTGCTTTTTCAAAATTGTCTTTAAAAACAATAACAATTTATAAAAGTGCCAGGATGGATTGTATTGGTCTTCAAGTTCTCCTAAACGTACCTTAGATATTTTGGTATTTTCAGTACGGAAATCACCACGTAAATAATTCCACTTTTCTGTAAAGCGTCATAATAAAACTCTTTCATTAAATCCCATATAGTCCATAGAACATTGATCAAATAATACGTATTAATTGCCAAAAGGTCAGTACCGGTAATTATATTGTTTCTAAAATCGTCACTTTCTGTAAAAATTTTACTGGAAGCAAGTAAAGCGATAGGTTTGGAAGTAAATCCCGAAAAGACAAAGTATATGATTATGTCTCGTGACCAGAATATTGTACGAAATGGAAATATAAAAATTGGAAATTTATCTTTTGAAGAGGTGGAGAAGTTCAAATATCTGGGAGCAACAGTAACAAATATAAATGATACTTGGGAGGAAATTAAACACAGAATAAATATGGCAAATGCCTGTTATTATTCGGTGGAGAAACTTTTATCATCCAGTCTGCTGTCGAAAAATCTGAAAGTTAGAATATATAAAACAGTTATATTACCGGTTGTTGTGTATGGTTGTGAAACTTGGACTCTCACTTTGAGAGAGGAACAGAGAATACGGGTGTTTGAGATTAAGATGCTTAGGAAAATATTTGGGGCTAAGAGGGATGAAGTTACAGGAGAATGGAGAAAGTTACACAACACAGAACTGCACGATTTGTATTCTTCACCTGGCATAATTAGGAACATTAAATCCAGACGCTTGAGATGGGCAGGGCATGTAGCACATATGGGCGAATCCAGAAATGCATGTAGAGTGTTAGTTGGGAGACCGGAGGGAAAAAGACCTTTGGGGAGGCCGAGACATAGATGGGAGGTTAATATTAAAATGAATTTGAGGGAGGTGGGATATGATGATAGAGAATGGATTAATTTTGCTCAGGATAGGGACCAATGGCGGGCTTATGTGAGGGCGGCAGTGAACCTCCGGGTTCCTTAAAAGCCAGTAAGTAAGTAAGTAAGTAAGTAAGTAAGTAAGTATTATTTTTATTGTAAACGTTACATAGCCATTGTTCTCATAGGTCTGTTAATCACCATGCTGGTCATTGTATCAGAGGTTCGAGGGTTCAGGCCCGTCCCAAGCGAGAAATTTTGTTGGGCAATAAATCCTTGGCCTGGATATAACCGGGAGGGAAGTAAAGTTCTGGGTCCCATGCTGTAGATTTACGGCACATAAAAGAAACCTGTCCATGATAGAGGGTTCTAGGCAATATTTGTCCTTCATTAGTTACATTGCAGTTGAAAAAACTTCGTACTACCATTACTAGCACCACTGTTACTCCTATTAACACTTCTACCACAACTACAACTAGACCTAGTACTACACTAGTACTATCACTGTTCTCACAAATAGAACAGTTAAAGGAGTACTGTAACAAGTAATCGTTTGGTTGCTAGGACACTGTCTGGCTCTACGCGTCCGTAGCTAGGCTACATTATTTTGGAGAGAAAGCTGTCCATTAGTGAGTCAATGACACTGCCGCATCACTCTGAATGCCACACGCATTCTGCGTACAACTGTGTCACGCATCAAATTTGTACGCAGATTCACTGGCTTGATGCGTGTCGTGCTTGCGAATGAACCATGCGTGGTGCATGGTCACAGTTTTCACCTGTACTCTGATCGCTGGCTTGCACTGATAAAAAAAACGCTGCAGTATGAATTACACATGCTTTATCTTCATATTTCATGGCGTGACTGTTAAACAACCAGCTTTAGATTGTGGGTAAGGTTTCCATGACGGATTGACTGTGGATGTAGATTTGCTGTATTTAATATTTTTTCAACAGTAATCTCACTAGAGGTTTTGATTTATCTAGAGAAAATCAGAATTCGAGTGGGATTTAATCGACTATTACGCGATTAGAAGAAAGTATATAAAGATTAGAAGAAATAAAGTACTCTAATACAATAAAATATTAATTGACTTACTGAAATTCTGTTTCACTAATGTTAGCGTCACCAAAACGTTTGAACGGAGCCGCCATTTTCAGTTGACTGTCTATGCTGTAAACAAATGACGATCGCAAAGCATGTTTTATAGTACCGTAAAAAATTTTCAGTTTGAAATGTTGGCAAACAAAGAAACAAATGGTACGAAGATGATAAAAACAGGAGGAATTATATAAAGATTAGAAGAAATAAAATACTCTAATATAGTAAAATAGATATTAATTGACTTACTAAAATTCTATTTCACTAATGTTATCTTCACCAAAATGTTTGAATGGAGCCGCCATTTTCAGTTGACTATCTATGCTGTAAACAAATGACGATCACAAAGCATGTTTTATAGTACCGTAAAGAATTTGCAGTTTGAAATGTTAGCAAACAAAGAAACAAATGCTAGGATAGTGATAAAAAAACAAGTGCTAGGGAAGCGATAAAATTAAACAAATGCTGGGGAAGCGATAAAATTGTGCGATAAGCAGCCATGATTAGTTGACAGAGGTCCTTTCGTACCGTTTTATTGGTCCAGAGTAGTATGACGTAATAAAAGTGTAATAGTCAGTATAAAGAATTAGGATTTTGCTCATTTTACTCCTTTCTTTTTCTTCCCAAATATGGTTTCTTCTAACCGTTCTGCAGGTAAATTTCTTTCACGGGATTATAATAATGTATATAAAACTTCACATAATTATACAACTACTTCACAAGCAATAAATGTAATTTGTTTGTTATTGTTTAGTCAACTGTCCGAAGACAGGTCTCAGTCTCACAAGTGATACCAACATGGAACCATTATTGAAGGAACTAGGCCAGGAGATAGTGGGGTAGGGTGGCCAGCTCCTTTTCCCCTCCATTTCATACATCACCGACTAGCTACATAGGCCTATATTACACTAATCAGACTAAAGGTATTGTATTGTTTCATAAATAATTCATTCATTCATACTTTTCTTCTCACGGCCACGTCTTTCACTGCAAACTCAGCATTCTCCAATCTTTCCTATTTTCTGCCTCCCTCTTTGTCTCCTCATACGATCCATATGTTATCTTAATGCCGTCTCTCATCTGATATCTTCTTTTGCTCCGAACTATTCTCCCGTTCACCAGTTCATCTAGTGCATCCTTCAGTAGGCAATTTCTTCTCAGACAGTGACCCAACGAATTCCTTTTTCTCTTTCTGATCAGTTTCAGCATCATTCCTTCTTCACTTACTCTTTCCAACACAGCTTCATTTCTTATTCTGTCTGTCCATTTCACACGCTCTGTCGTTCTCCATAACCACATTTCAAATTCTTCTAGTCGCTTTTCTTCACTTCGTCGTAATGTCCACGTTTCTACTCGCATACAATGCTACACTCCACACAAAGCACTTCACTAGTCTCTTCCTTAGTTCTTTTTCCAGAGGTCCCCAGAAGAAGCTCTTTTTCTGTTGAAAGCTTCCTATATAATGCTGTCCTCCGTTTGACTTCCCGGCAGTAGTTCATGTTACTACTTATTGTAGACCCCCAAGTACTGTATTTGAAGCTGTCCACTTGTGTACTGTCTCATTTAGAATTCGCAAGTTTACCTTCTTTATTTTTCTTCCTATGGCCATGATCTTCGCCTTGTTTGCATTTATCTTCATCTCATACTGCTCACAGCTGTCATTTAGCTCCTGTAGCATATCCATTAGTATCATCTCCTCTTCTGCTAACAACGCCATATCAGCAAATCTTATACTTCGGAATATAGGCCTATACTGTACTTACTTTCACGTGTTAAAATTAGGTACCTTGTTGTTGACTAGTTTCAACCTATTGTAGGTTATCTTCAGAACTGGTTGTTACTGGTTTTCGCGCCTTCTGATTGTGCTTCCTGTGGGGGTGTGTTTGTGTAATGTAATGTGGAGTCAAATAGTGTGTTCTGAAATTGAGTTGTGTGTTGAGAATATCATGGAGGGTTGTGTTTTTGTGTGTCTGTATATTTCGTATTGTTCTAGTGTGTTTAGTTTCTGTTTTTTTTTTTGGTTGAATGTACAGAATGTCCATGTCTGTATTTGTGTTGCTGTAGGTGTGGTTTGCATTTATGATTTGTTCTGCATATGTGGAAATGTTTTGTGATTTTGTTATGGCTGTGATGTGTTCTTTGTAATGTGTTTGAAATGATCTGCCTATCTGTCCTATGTAGAAGTTGTTGCAGGTGTTTGCATGTGAGTTTCTATACGCCTGGTGATTGTATTTGTTTGTGTTGTTTGTGTGTTCTTCTTTCTCCTATTATCACCGCTCCCATGTTCTGAAAACAGTCTTTCGCTAATCCTGCAAGTAGATGTTGAACAGGGTAGGTGATAAAGGGCATTCCCTCCTTATTTCACTTCCGACATTTCTTCTCCTATCCTGACTGATAAATAATATTCAGAAAAATATGATTCATTTGCATAGGCTTCTTTGTGTTATTGTTCTGTATTTACTGTTACTTTTTATCATTATGAGTAAAGTAATTTATTGTCTAATATTTGATTTTTCCTCTCTTTCTCCCACGTTCTTTTTCTTGCGCTTTTTTATTTGTCTATAACAGGGATGTCGAACAGCGCTCTCAAACTGTGAAACGATTAATACTGTTTCCTACCGTAGCTGAGCTGAAACGACAGTCAGTCAGCTCGCTGTAGCAGTGTTCTGTACGCAGTGTGTTTATCAACTCTGGCGGCTGGTATGGATATGGAACGACGATTCAATAGTGAGTGGACAGATAAATATTTATTTATCTTAAAGGACGGAAAGGCACATTGTTTAATATGTAGAAAAGAACTTGGATACATTAGCCATCATAATAGTAAAAGGAATTTTAATTCTACGCATTATGCTGAAGCTTATGGACCAGAAAAGTTATCCGGTTTCACTCGTGAAAAGGCTGTAGAAGAATTAAAATCAAGATTGAATTCAGAAAACCTTCCATCATCATCGGGTGTTAGTAGAATAAGCTTGGTTCATGCTAGCTACAAAATTTGTGAAATTATTGAAACGGCTTCAAAGCTATTTACTGACGGAGAATTTGTGAAAGGCTGTCTCATAGCTGTTGCAAAAGGGATATGTCCGGAATACGTTAATGATTTTAAATCTATATGTTTGTCTCGTAATATTTTTGCAGAGAGCGTATCATAAATGGGAGATAACTTGGAGGAACAACTGATAGCAAGAATGAAAACTTTCACTTATTACTCACTATAGCTCTTGATGAAAGTACCGACCGGAAAGATACGGCGCAGCTAGCTACAGTACATTCATAAGGAGTGTCGACTCAGATTTTAATGTTCATGGAGATCTTGTAGATGTCATTTCACTAAAGGATCGAACTCGGGGAGGAGATATTTTTGAATCTGTAACAAAAACTATGAACAAAAATCAAGTCACACTAAAAGTAATTAATTTTATACATCAAAACAGTTTACGTTTCTGAACTTGAAGTTGCACTGCTACAACACATACACACAAAGTTGATATTTTAAACATAATATTAACAACATTATTATTATGATTTACCTACTTCCTTCACTAACGAACAACATTCATGGAATGACCCAGTAGATAAAACTCTAATATTATTATTATTATTATTATTATTATTATTATTATTATTATTATTATTATTATTCATCCTCATGTAGGCTCCATTCTTTGTTTATCAGAGTTCATCAAATGCAAATCTAAACTGAGTTCCTAATCAATTGGTAAGATGTATAAAAGTTATCAAAGTACCAGCCGCCCCAGTTTCGCTTTTGTTTACTATCATTCGGCCGGACTGCCTGCTACCTGTGTTCAACCGTTGCACGGTAAGGGAGGAGTGAAGGCTCTGCAGTTCACAGCTCGAGAGCGCTGTTCGACATCCCTGGTCTATAATTTGTCATATTCCGCTTTTCCTCTTTTGTTTGTCTCTTTTTCCCAATTCTCAATTTTGTTCATCTTCATCTCCCTCTCTCTTCCCTCTTTTTGTGTTTGTCCCCAGTCTGTCTCTCTTTCTCCCTCTCTCACTGTTTTTATTTGTCTTTGTCTCCCAGTCCTTTTGCTTCTCTGTCTCCTTCCTGCCACCCGGACCCATTTCAGATTTGACTACTGTTGCTCACGTTGAATACCCTCGTACTCGCTGCTGACAGTTGCCGTGATTAATACCGAGTGCCGATGTCATCGCAAAATTTGGCACTCCTCGTGCACACCTGGTCGCGCACACATGTTCCAGTTAACACTTGAGCGCTTCTGCCAGGCGGGTAATCGCGCCTTCAGGCTTCATCCAGCTTCCGATTCAGAATTGCAATGAGTTTTCCTTATCGCTGAGGGACTCCATTCCCGAAAAACCTCGTACAGACTTTCTGTCAGACAGTTTTCTCAGAATTCATCGATATGTCCCATTATTCAATATAAATAATCTTTTATCATAATATCCACTTTGACAAACCTTTACAGCTTAATACATCTCACCTGTCTTATCATCTTTCTGATTTATTTTTATTTTATTTTAGTTGGTTATTTAACGACGCTGTATCAACTACTAGGTTATTTAGCGTCGATGAGATTGGTGATAGCGAGATGATATTTGGCGAGATGAGGCCTAGGGTTCGCCAGAGATTACCGTGTATTCACATTATGGTTGGGGAAAACCTCGGAAAAAACCCAACCAGGTAATCAGCCCAAGCGGGGATCGAACCCGCGCCCGAACGCAACTTCAGACCGGCAGGCAAGCGCCTTAACCGACTAAGCCACGCCGGTGGCTCATCTTTCTGACGTATCTCTTTTGAAGACCTGGGGTATTGTGTGTTTTCGCACGGGTCTTAAGGCTGGTTCACAATAAACCGGGCAAGGGAACGACAACGAGAACGGAAATAATGTTAAAATAAATGTATTTAAATGTGAACGTTCACAATAGTCATAGCCAGTAAGTAAGTATCATTTAAATACATTTATTTTAACAATATTTCCGTTCTCGTTCTTCTTGTCGTTTTCGTTCCCGGATTATTGTGAACCAGCCTTTACTAGAATTGAGTCGAAAATGATATGATAACTTATTTCATGAAACGATATTTGTTAATGTTACTGAAGAGAACAACGAAGAAGGGACTTACTTACAAATGGCGTTAAGGAACCCGCAATCGGTCCCTATCCTGTGCAAGATTAATCTAGTCCCTACCATCATATCCCACCTCCCTCAAATTCATTTTAATATTATCCTCTCATGTAAGTCTCGGCTTCCCAAAGGTCTTTTGCCCTCAGGTCTAACACTCTATACGCATTTCTGGATTCACCCGTACATGCTACATGCCCTGTCCACATCAAACGTCTGGATTTAATGTTCCTAATTACATCAGGTGAAGAATACAATGCGTGCAGTTCTGCGTTGCGTAACTTTCTCCATTATCCTGTAACTTCATCCCCTTTAGCCCCAAATATTTTCTTAACCACTTTATTCTCGAACACCCTTAACCTCTGTTCCTCTCTCAAAGTGAGAGTCCAAGTTTCACAACCATACAGAACAACCGGTAATATAACTGTTTTATAAATTCTAACATTCAGATTTTTTGACAGCAGACTCGATGATAAAAGCTTCTCAACCGAATAAAAACAGACATTTCTCATATTTATTATTATTATTATTATTATTATTATTATTATTATTATTATTATTATTATTATTATTATTATTATTATTAAGTACTATTATTGTACAGTGAGACTTATTTCAATATCTAGGGAGGAAGTAAAAATTATCTCTATTCCATTGGAGTGGGTGTATCCCTTTTGTTATATTTATTTCAGACGATAGTCTTCCATAATGCTTATCTCATGAAACTTACTTATGGAGATGTAGACATTTTCAATTGGTAAAGATACAGACGTCCACCGCTCTGGAGTAACAGTCAGCGCTTCTGACAGTGAAATGAGTGGGTCCGGGTTCAAATCCTGGTTGGGACAAGTTATGTGGATGGGGTCATTTCCGGAGTTTTCCCTCAACCAATGGAAGCATAATTTATTGCTGGGTACTTTCGGTGTTGGACCTAGACTCATTTCACCATCATTAATTTACATATCGTCATCCATATCATAGCTCGGGTTAAGTTAATGGTACAGCGTGCTAAACTTGTACAAAGCGCGGTCGTTCGTCTACGCCAGGTATGTCAATTGATGCCCACAGTAGCAAGCGCGTGCTTTTGAGCCCAGGAGAGCCTGAGCGCTTACAGCGGAAAGGAAAGAGACAGACGAAAGAGGTGGTATATGCCGCTTGGTCGAGCTATATTCAGGGATGGCCAGCACTGATTCAATGGATAAAGGGAAGAGAACTTATTAAAACTGTATCCAAGTTAATTTTTAGATTTGCCTGAGAAGTATAAGTGCATTATAAGAATGTAAGTTTTAATTTTAATGCTCATTTTTCACAAGTTTGATTTTTTTATTCAAAATAAATATTTTCTCAACTTTTCGTATAGAAAAGTGAAATTTTCAGGTATAGGCCTATTTATTTAGTAGCCTTACAGAATGTTTTCGTAAATCTAATATACCGTAAATACGTATTACTGAAGATAGTGTATTACACATTTTGAAAATATTCGCATTGAAGTTGTTTGTAAGGAAATGAATTAACAAAGCAACTACTGTTACATCATAAGCAAAGATACGTGCCCATGTGTTATAAAAATGTCAGCTCTATAGCTTCAGCAGATTTCGAGAAAATAATTTAATATTCTGATGATAGGAAGTTGCTCTCACATATCACCTTAAAAGCATAATGCGATAAGAGTTTTGTTATGTAATATTAGTTACACTTAAAACAGATACAGTACCTAGGTAACTTTGCTTTGTATTGTAATATTGTTTTGATTAGTTTATTTATTACTTTTGTAAGGCTAAAGATACCATAAATATAAATTCCAACTTATCGTGTCATACTCAATCTCTTTCTTTGGAATATCACTTTCTTTATGAATGATGTGTTTCATCCACTTAATACAGTATAATATTATATTACTATGGAATTTAAGTGAATATTCCTTCTTAACTCTCTATTATGTTATCAAGATTTAAAACACAAGTGCAATATTAAGAAATCAGTGTTAGTACTTTTGTTTTACAGACAATATAGATAATATTAAACAGAAAGAAGCCATATAAGAATAACGACATAAAATTTCACGTTCCGTTTGAAGTTTGTGCACCACTGTTTTCTTAATCAAACAGGTTGCTTATTCATATACACAACCCTTCCTCTTTCCATACTTAGCGCTTGCTGCCCACGCACGACGTCAAGGTCAGAAAAATGCGCTTGCTTTGACATCACTGGTCTACGCAGTCATTCACAGAATAGGAATAGCAAGCACAATGAGCCTCAGGCTGCAGTGCAAGTCTTCGAGTCTCTCCTCCATACAAAAGAGAGAGAGAGAGAGAGAGAGAGAGAGAGAGAGAGAGAGAGAGAGAGATACAATTTCATAAAATTGGTGAAGTATGGACAATTTCATAACATTATGAAAGTTATAGACAATTCCATAACATAGGTAAAGATATACACAATTTCATACAGTTGGTAAAAAATATAGTGATTTCTTAAAATTAAGTTGGTGAAGAAATGGAAACAATTTAATAAAATTGGTAAATATGCAAACACTTTAGTAAAATTGGTAAACAGTCTCATAAAATTGGTCAAGATAATGGAGATAATGGACAACTTCATATAAATTGCTTTAGATGTGAATAGTTTCGTAAAAGTTGAAGGTACGTACGATTTAATAAAAATTAATGAATAAAAACAGTGTAACAAAACTTGTTAACTATATGGACAATTGAATAAAAAATATATCAAAGTATGGACGTTTTAATCAAATTTGTGAAGATATGGACAATTATTTCATAAGACTTGTAGGTAATTCTAGCAGTTCCATAAAAAGTAATAAATAAATGGACAGTTTCTTAAAACTGGGAAGATATTGGCTAATTTAATTCATATTAGGGAAAATGTAATCGATTTCATAAAAGTCGCAAAGATGTGGATACTTTAATATTAATTGACGAGGATATTAACAACTACATAAAAATTGGCAAAGATATGGATAATTTAATATAAATTGCCGAAGATACTGACAATTTCATGCAAATTGCCGAAAATAAGAACAATTTCTGTTACTCGTAACCTATGAAAAAGCCCAATATAGTTCTTACCTGTAACTTAAATTATACATTTCTTCGTCATTAATATAACAAGGAAGAGTAGGATTTCCCCTCCATTCCTCAGTGATGTTGACATATTAATCGTCCGTCTTTGTGATCGTTTTCAAAGACTCTCTGCGCCTTTTCATCAGAGTAAGAAGCTGACGGAGGCTTATGTAATGGATAAAGGGCGTGGCACCATAAGTCAACGTACTTTAGATGTCACCTTTGCTTCCGTATTCGTGATGTCTCCGGTTCGAATCTCGGACACTACACGTGCTTTGTGGTACTCAGATTCTGCAGGCCGTTGTATTATCTGGAAAGTAGGTCATGTAACTTTCTCCCCCTCCCCAGTTCACTATTCATAATACTAACATCTGTTTTTTTCACTTCGTAATGTGTCTAGCGTTATTATAAAATTACTTACATTTATTCGCAAGTAAATGGATTGAAAATTTCAGAGATTGCGTAAATTTAGTTTACCTACTTTTACGACCTTCGACGACGCCTTGCTCTATTTATTACTTCGGCTTTATGCATAGCACGTGTGTTTAAGAAATGTCCACGTCAGCAGGTTTTCAGTTTTTTCAGGTGACGGGCGGAGATGTTTAAACACAGGTGTTCTGTGCGTAGGGTCTGCTACTTCTCGTGGGAGGAGGGGATGATAGCGTCTTCGGAGGTACCAAGAAGATGATTCGGACGGTTCCCAGTCACTAGATCAAAATAACAATCCTAGATAAATATTCGAATCTCGCCATAGGCGTCTTTTGGCCGGCATTTCAGTTCATATTGTGATGCTCTGTAGGAAAAAATGACAAGGGTTTCAAGGAATATCGATGATTTCGTCAATACGTCTTTTTTTTATTGCTTTTTTCCTTTAGGAATGTGATCTTTATTGCTGAATATGGTATTTTATTGCATTTAAATTTTGCTTCCATTTCATAGTTATACACTAACAAACTTATGTTTTTCTGCATGATACCATCATACTTTTGATAGATAGGAATGCAGACACATAAAGTTAAGGGGAGGCAGAGGTGAATATTTCAAAATCCACAAAACTTACCCGATTTGTTTGAAATTGATCATGGATACTAAGTATGTTATTAGTAACGGACATACCAAGTTTCAACTTTCTAAGTACAATAGTTCTGTAAATATTAATAATTTTATAAAACTTTATATCGTTTGATATAAAATGCTCCATGCACCATATTGTAAGAAATGTTTAATATTTATTTTTATTTATATGTTCAGAGAAGGTATATAAATAATGATAAGTTTTTTATTTATTTATTTATTTATTTATTTATTTAAATTTAATATAGTAATACAGTTATCTTGGTTTTAATTTCATACTTTTAAGGGCACAAAATCAAAAACTAAATCGGAATATCAAAATAAAGCTAATAAAAATGGAAAAAAACAAATTTTAATTTTTTCTTCAGTTTTGTTCGAAAATTTCACCTCTGCCTCCCCTTAACACTTTTTAAAGAAATTATAAGAATCTGTTGGAATTTTTATTTTTATTCATGTTTTCATATTTGAAAATCTCGCGAAATCTACATTTTCATAATTTCCTTTCTTTGCATCGAACCTCGAAACCTATGATAGATACTGGTGTAGACACACGAATTTAACACTTTCTGAAAGAATTAGCAGAATCATTTGGAATTTACAGATTTTATTAACGTTTAAAAAAACGCATTTTCGTTGCCTGAAACGATCGTATTTCCCATTTCGTAGTTATACATTAACAAACTTATGTTTGTCTGTATGGGACCTTGAAACTTTTGATAGATATATATGCATACACATGAATTTAACATTTATTTGAGGAATTAGAGGAATCTGTTGGGATTTGTAATTTTTATTCATGTTTCAATTTTTGAAAACCTCGCGAAAAATAATTTTTTACAATTCCTCTTCTTTGCATCGAACCTCGAAACCTCTAATAGATAGCCCACTGGTGTAGGCACACGAATTTAACACTTTTATTAAGTAGATGATTGATGATGGTTTCCTTGAAGTTAACATTTATTTGAGGAATTAGAGGAATCTGTTGGGATTTGTGATTTTTATTCATGTTTCAATTTTTGAAAACCTCGCGAAAAATAATTTTTCACAATTCCGCTTCTTTGCATCGAACCTCGAAACCTCTAATAGATAGGCCACTGGTGTAGACACACGAATTTAACACTTTTATTAAGTAGATGATTGATGATGGTTTCCTTTTGTAAATAAAATACAAGTTGAGTAAAAAGTATGAAACACTGCTTATAGGTTTCCAATTTTTAATGATATAAAGAAACTCCATATACAAAATTTATAGGGGATGAAAAAAATAAAATGGATTTGAGGGAGATGGAATATGATGGTAGGGACTGGATTAACCTTGCTCAGGACAGGGACCGATGACGGACTTACGTGAGGGCGGCAATGAACCTCTGGGTTCCTTAAAAGCCATTTATAAGTAAGTGGGAATGAAGGATAGATTCTTGGTTTGTATTTAATAGCCATGAGATAGATTATCTGCGTGATTGTGGCATAAGATGAACTGGGGTCCACCGCTGTCTAGCAACGGCCTTTGCGTCCGAACTCATCGATCAACGAAATATCTTATCTATTGGTTGCAGTACTTGAATATGTAATTATGTCTTTGTCCCAGTATTCTACATAGTGTATTATTATTATTATTATTATTATTATTATTATTATTATTATTATTATCATCATCATCATCATCATCATCATCATCACTTACAAATGGCTTTTAAGGAACCCGCAGGTTCATTGCCGTCCTCACATAAGGCCGCCATCGGTCCCTATCCTGTGCAAGATTAATCCAGTCTCTATCATCATATCCCACCTCCCTCAAATCCATTTTAATATTATCCTCCCATCTACGTCTCAGCCTCCCCAATGGTCTTTTTTCCTCCGGTTTCCCAACTAACACTCTATATGCATTTCTGGATTCGCTCATACGTGCTACATGCCCTGTCCATCTCAAACGTCTGGATTTAATGTTCCTAATTATGTCAGATGAAGGAAAAAATGCATGCAGTTCTGCGTTGTGTAACATTCTCCATTCTCTTGTAACTTCATCCCACTTAGCCCCAAATATTTTCCTACACAAACACCCTTAATCTCTGTTCCTCTCTCAAAGTGAGAGTCCATGTTTCACAACACTACAGAACAACCGGTAATATAACTGTTTTATAAATTCTAACTTTCAGATTTTTTAACAGCAGACTATATGACAAAGCTTCTCAACTGAATAATAACAGGCATTTCCCAAATCTTTTCTGCGTTTAATTTCCTCCCGAATGTCATTTTTATATTTGTTACTGTTGCTCCAAGATATTTGAATTTTTCTACCTCTTCGAAAGATAAATCTCCAATTTTTATGTTTCCATTTCGTACAATATTCTGGTCACGAGACATAATCATATACTTTGTCTTTTGAGGATTTACTTCCAAACCTATCGCTTTACTTGCTTCAAGTAAAATTCCCGTATTTTCCCTAAACGTTTGTGAATTTTCTCCTAACATATTCACGTCATCCGGATAGACAAGAAGCTGATGTAACCCGTTCAATTCCAAACCCTGTCTGTTATCCTGAACTTTCGTAATGGCATATTCTAAAGCGAAGTTAAAAAGTATCTCCTTGCTTTAGCCCACAGTGAATTGGAAACGCAACTGACAGAAACTGACCTATACGGACTCTGCTGTAAGTTTCACTGAGACACATTTTAATTAATCGAACTAGTTTCTTGGGAATACAAAATTCAATAAGAATACTACATAAAACTTCTCTCTTAACCCAGTCATATGCTTTTTTGAAATCTATGAATAACTGATGTACTGTACCCTTATACTCCCATTTTTTCTCCAATATCTGTCGAATACAAAAAATCTAATCAATAGTCGATCTATTACGTCTAAAACCACACTGATGATCTCCAATAATTTCATCTACTTAGGGAGTTAATCTTCTGAAAAGAATATTGGACAAAATTTTGTACGACGTCAACAAAAGTGATATTCCTCGAAAGTTACTACAGTTAGTATTGTCCCCCTTCTTAAAGATAGGTACGATTATGGACTCCTTCCATTGTTCTGGTACAATTTCCTTTTCCCAAATAGCAAGTACAAGCTTATAAATTTCGTTAGATAATGCGCTTCCACCGTCTGGAATTAATTCTGCTGGAATTTGATCGATACCTGGAGACTTATAATTTTTCAAATTTTCTATCGCAATTTCGACTTCAGAAAGTGTGGGTTCGGGTATAAATGACTCAGCAGTTTGTATTTCAATTTCATTCCGATCATTTCTATTTGGCCTATGTATATTTAGTATTTGTCCAAAATAGTTTTTCCATCCGTTCAGGATTGAATGAGCGTCTGCAAGCAAGTCACCATTCTCATCCTTGATCACGTTTACCCTTGCCTGATATCCATTCTTGAATTCCTTTATGCCCTTATATAAATCTCTAATGTTTTTATTCTTACTATTTGTTTCTACATCATTAAGTTTTTCCTTCAAGTAATCTCTCTTTTTATTCCTAAGCGTACGATTTGCTTCCCGTCTTTTATTGAAATAATTATCTCTATTCACCTCAACTGGATCCTGTAAGAATTTCAATTTTGCCTGTTTCCTTCTTTCTACTACCATGCAACAATCTTCATCAAACCACGGTTTCTTTTCCTTAGTTTCATAATAACCTATGCTCTGTTATTATTATTATTATTATTATTATTATTATTATTATTATTATTATTATTATTATTATTATTATTATTATTATTATTATTGCTACTAAAGTTTGGGTTTACGGTATCAATTTTAGTATCTTAGGTTGAACGTTGTTATGTCCCACCTTGCTTTCACTTTCAGATTTGAGTAACTCGTTAATAGGTGCTTCTTCTACCTGGGTGAGTCAGAGAATTTGAGTTGGTGAACCAACTCACTCAGCTGTCGATCACCTCCATAACAATCTTTCAGATGTAATAAATTGTTGGTTTTCAGAGCATGTAAATACTCGCTTGACAATAAGGACTGGATCTCAGCAACTAGTTTAAAAGTTAATGCCACTGACTGCAGTAATAAAATTTTACAGAAGCTGTTCTGCTCCAATGGTCCTCAAACCGGAGTTGGCTTGAAAAAGGTCAATAAAATATCCCTGTGCATGAGAGAGGGGGAGGCGGTGGCATTTGTACATCATTATTCGTGGTTTATAACTTTCCCAAACCCAGTGGGAATCTAAAAACTTATTCCGAATGTATTTTTGGTCGTATACTGATGCGATATTCGGATGTCGGCTTGTGACGTCAGTGCAGTTGAGCTGTGTTTTATAATTCCGTGGGTCTGCGGTTCGATCGTGGAGGGCAGTTAACTTGACAGAGACATTTCGTGATGTTTTTTGTGTGCTGAATGTTCTAAGAATAACAACGACCAAGTTTGACAGGATGAAAAATGACAACTCAAGAAAAGAATGTGAACTTAATAGTTGAGTGTGCGGAATCAGAATGGAACCATTATGTCTGTTGCATGATTTCTTGTCATGTAGTTCGATGACAAGTCATAATATTCCTTTAGGAAGACATCGTTTGAGTAGACTTAATGTCTTCATGAACAGAAGATCATTATTTATTTATTGATATTTATGTGCTGGACAACAGCCATTGACCAATAAAAGTTTAGCACAGTAATACAGGGGCATAATTTCATTTTTAATAACATTTCTAATATTAACCTGCCTACCTTTGGATTAACGGTTGAGAACCGAAACACCGTTTGCTACCCCCTTCCACGACTGGAGTTCGATTATAGTGGCGTAAAATACAAACACTTTACTAGGTATAGGAGGGAAGAAAAGTAGTTCATCCATTTACGTAAACTAGGAAATATCGCGATTTTGAGTTTGATTATTTTCATTAGGTTTTTCATACCCATCGTAGTATCGTAATACCTGGGAGTACGCCCACTTTGTTACCTCACTGTGTAAACCTATAAATTTCGGAAGAATTTTAAATTACACTTTGTCGATAGAGTTCTGCAACACACTGTACTCTTATTCTTCTGATTTTGGAAGAAACAAGTTCTGAAAGGTTGGATGTTACTAAATCTGTGACATTGTTTTTATATAATCACAAATCTCGTAAGAATCTTACATCTTACTTTGTCGATACAGATCGAAACACCCTGTAGATAGCGGAAGAGTAATTAATTAATCATTACATGAGGGTGTTTACATTGTAAGTAGGTCAGTGACTTCCAACATTGTAACTATAATATAGAACTCAGGCTGTTGGCTTGTTTATAGATACTAGTTTTATCAACTGCTTTTTTGTCGCCTGCTGGTATTTATTGTTGTGATGTTGGAAGAGTTATGATTTTATTCATAGCCACAGCTGCAGCGTAGGTCGTGACCTATTTTGTAATACATCCTAGAATTTGTTAAATACGAGATTGTGCAATTCCCGGTCAACCCTTGCCTTTCGTTGTATCACTCAAAGAGGGTTTATAGTTTCTGAGTAGTGAATGATGGGGATGTGAAAGGAAGCGTTCTTGAAAGACTGGTTCCTATTTCCGTCTCATGGAGGTGATGTAATTGCAGTGAATCATCTCTGCAAACATCGCATTAAGCTGGATGAAGCTGTTCGGCACAATAGGTTCACATGCTACAGGACTGTATGTATTTGCGAGATCAGGAGTGTCCATTTCTTGTTCCCTAATGATCAAAATATTGTTGGTGGCTTGAGAGGTGTGGTGATGTGTCTGATGCGGAAATTTTTGACAAAACCCATTTAACAATTAAAGTACACGGTGTTGCCACAACGCAGGACTTATTCCCTCCACAGTGATTGAAATTTCCTTTTTTTAACACAAAATTTCCCACTGACAAATTAAAATAATCTTTTCCTAGCGTGAAGTCGAACTTCCTCTGTTTCGAGTCCATTTATGGTTCCTTGTAATCATAGTACAGGGACATCATTTTATTTTTACTTCAATTTTTATTGTACCTGAGTTTTTTAATGTACTTCACTCCCACCCCTTCTACTAATGAAGTTCAACCAACACAGATCCAAGACCGCATATGCAGTCATAGTAGCCTTACGGTCATAGTAAACAGTACGTTCCAAAAATATGTTCGCGTTTTCCAGTGACGAAAGAGTTTTCAATATTCAATCATTTTCGCACTGTCGTCCATTTGCCTACGTCGTATCCCGGTTTCCCCCACCAGCTTTTATTCGCCAGGTAGTGGCTGGGCTGTCTTAGCTCTTTTCTGAGAACATTAATTTCTGTTAGGAATTGGACGTCTACGTAATATTATACGACTGTTTAAAATAACTTAAGTAAAAGGGCCTCGTTAAGTAATTAATTGTCACGTGATTTCCTTCCTTTCTACGACCCTACGACATAACTACTTGGACAGACAGTAGATAGTATGTCTGAGTAATTTTATCTTTTCGGATCGGTCAGAAGTGAAGATGGAATTTACAGTACGTAAGGTACTCTTTTATATAGTAGGTACAGAATTATTTCAACATGAGTTACTAGTACGAAGGACGAAACTGGTAATTGGGATTAGGTACAATAGTCTATAATGCGATAATATGCACATTAGAACTGAAGCCTGTATCGAAATGAACGGCCACCATTTTAAAAAATGTGTTTAAATATCCATATTATGATTATTTTTCAATTTCACTTCATTCTCTATATTGTATGCTAATGTGCTGTAGACAGTATAATATACACTGCATAATGAATACGTCCACATGGACCAAGGCTCACATGGACAGTTCAGTTCGTGAGTTAAAACACTCATTGCTAATACTGTACTGTATTTTGATTAAACAAAAACCTAATGAAAATGATCAAACTCAAAAGCGCGATATTTCCTAGTTTACGTAAATGGATGAACTACTTTTCGTCCCTCCTATACCTAGTAAAGTGATTTGTTCGTATATTACGCCAGTATCATCGAATTCCAGTCTTGGAAGGGAGTAGCAAACGGCGTTGATCCAGAGTATAGCCAGGTTAATATTAAAAATATTAGTAAAAATAAAATGATGTCCCTGTATTTGAATAATAAATGTACAGGCTTAGACACGGAAGACTACGGTCGATTCCGTGAGAGCGTAGGTTTACACGTGAACGAATTTATTATGCATGTAACTCCGCTCTGTTTTTCCTTTGTTTTGTTTGTTTTTTGCTTTTTTTTTTTTTGTCTGTTTATAGGTCAAGTGTTACGAATAATCTATAACGAAGATATATTCAATGAGTAAATAAAGTGCAAAATAAACATCCTTTTCCTTAGTCGTGTGAACCAGGTTCTGCCCGAAGTGGACTTAGAAAAATTCACGCTACAGGAGAGCGGTAATTTTTTGGATCTAAAGCTGTACATTATATGCTGATGTCACGACCTTCTTAACTTCTCACAATACAGTAAGTTTGTTGTTCGAATTAATAAAATTCTAGGGGGAGGAAGTTTCTCGTTGACATACTATTTATTTGTTTTTAAGTTTTTATACCAATGATAATATATTTGAATTTAAAGTTTGTTATAAAATTATATATTATTATTATTATTATTATTATTATTATTATTATTATTATTATTGTTAACTTACAAATGGCTTTTAAGGAACCCGCAGGTTCATTGCCACCGGCACATAAGCCCGCCATCGGCCCCTATCCTGTGCAAGATAATAATAATAATAATAATAATAATAATAATAATAAATTCGTAGAAAGGAAATAAATTGAAATCTTGCTGACGCTAATATTTTTATTCCAACTCTCCGAAAAAATGATTTCCGTTACATTCCTAAGAAATTGTTGTTTACGTTAAACTGGAGAATTTGCTACGGTAGCTTTGAACCGTTACGGTTACGACCAAATTGAACTAAATACACAATGTCGCCAACATAAGGACATGACGTTGGTCTGTGGCGTCGTTAGAAGGAGAATTTTTTATTCTCTCTACCGCCTTCGTTCTGAACATTACTGAGAGATAGCACCACTGTTAGCGACGGCCCGGTGACTAGTGGCCAGCGAGCAACGTCAACTACCGAGTCCACACCTGTGGAGTAACGGTCAGCGCGTCTGGCCGCGAAACCAGGTGGCCCGGGTTGAGGTTTTTTCCGGGGTTTTCCCGCAACCCAATACGAGCAAATGCTGGGTAACTTTCGATGCTGGACCCCGAACTCATTTCACTGGCATTATCACCTTCATCTCATTCAGACGCTAAATAACCTAGATGTTGATACAGCGTCGTAATAAAATAAATCAACTACCGACGTGCGTAT
This sequence comes from Periplaneta americana, assembly GCF_040183065.1. Taxonomy (NCBI): domain Eukaryota; kingdom Metazoa; phylum Arthropoda; class Insecta; order Blattodea; family Blattidae; genus Periplaneta; species Periplaneta americana. The sequence continues at coordinate 181,233,275 of NC_091120.1, read as the reverse complement.
TATCTGCTAGAGTATTGGGTCAGAAGCTCTTGATTCACGTGTATACAGGTAAGTAACTGGAGTGGTCGCGGGCGGAAATGAAGCTTACCGTATCACCACGCAGTCTCATTCGTGTGCCATATCTGCGATCTCGACCTTGGCAATATTGGGGACTGGTTATGCAACAGCCGAGCAAAGAGCGCTGCCGATAAGCCAGACACTTGTGCAACATCAGGCTGATACGTGATACGAGTGTGCGGAAGACCTCCTGCAGAGGAGGTGGGGAGAGGTGGCATTCCAGATGTCATTTTTCAATACATTTTATTTATATAATTCTTGCAAATTTAAATTCTTGAACTTTTTCCTTAGGAAAGGACAGAAATTCTGGAAGTAGTTACTTCAAAATAGTGATGTTGTGGTTGTGAATAATCTGAGAGTCTTTGGGTTCAAATCCGGAGTGAAGCATTTTTTTTTATTTCGTCCAACTTTCAGTCAATTTTCGCACCGGATCTTCACCAAATATTCGATTTAAACATATCTGATTAGTAAGCATCGCATTATTAAAGAATGTTCATTCATAGTGTTCTGCCCAAGAGCAGGTATTTCACTGCAAACCCAGCATTCTCCAGTCTTTCCTATTTTCTGCCTTCCTTTTAAGCTCGGTTCAGACGGTGCGTGTTTCTGTGATGGATTCCAAGGTTGCTACGCGGATGGGTAGCCTGCGTGGTCATTCGCCGGAAGTAATGCGCTCTGGTGGCTCCGTGGATGGCTAGCTTGCTGGATTTCGAGGGTAGGTTCCTTGCTATTTTTCGTGATGGTTTGCAGGCTGGAAACCAAAGATGATCATATAATATCACCTCTGAAACCATGTCGCCATGTTCGTTGTTTTCCAACTAAACCTGTTTTTCTATATTCTTTAGTTTCTAAGAAACAATAATTAAATATCGGACTTTAGCTGCTTTGCACTTATGACTTAATTACTTTATTACGACATTTACTACTGTTAATGTAGGACTTTAGTTGTTTTCCACTCACGGTTTAGTTTCTTTTTGACCATGAGTGTTGGCAACAGATGAAGCAGCAGATGATTTTCCAATTTGAACTGTGAAAAGAACCAGCTCCGTGTGAACAACTACCATCACCGTAGCCAACACGGGAGCCAGCCAGTGAGCACGCGGGCTACCCATCCGCATAGCCACCTTGGAATCCATCACAGAAACACGCACCGTCTGAACCAGGCTTTTATCCTCCGCATATGATCCGCATAGGCTATATCTTAATGTCGTTTGTTATTTGATAGCTGATATCTTCTTCTGGCCTGAACTCTTTTCGCGTTTACCATTCCTTCCAGTGCATCCTTCAGTAGGCAGTTTCTTCTCAGCCAGTGACTCGGCCAATTCCTTTTTCTCTTCCTGATCAGTTTCAGCATTATTCTTTCTTCACCCACTCTTTCTAACACAGTTTCGTTTCTTATTTTATCAGTACATTTCACACTCTCCATTATTCTCCTTATCCACATTTCAAGTTATACTGTATTAAAACATTGTGTGTCATGTACATGATTTCATAATTTTCCATTATCATGTGTGTGTAGTTTATCTTCTTGAACTATTAGTGAGAAAACATATTCATATATAAAATTAAATAATTTGCTAACTACGAAAATAACAGAATAGTAGGCTATATTACGGTACAAGGTTGAGAAGTGCTTTTCCTAGATTTTGTAATGCACTTCACAAACATGTATTGTACAACATTTTATTTTTAAAATTGCAAATACAACATATTTTGCGTTAAGAATTTATAGCAATATTATTCCAAAGCCTTCGCAAAACTGCACTGTAATTCAAATTCAAATTTATTCACAATTTCCAATTGAAATGGTACATATGAATAGATACCCGAAATGAGCATATGCTCGTGCTCGGGTACAGTCCAATAGAGTCTACATAAATTTTACAGATATCAATAATAATTTTGATGATAGAAATAACAGTAACAACAATAATAATAATAATAATAATAATAATAATAATAATAATAATAATAATAATAATAATAAATCAAAATATCAACAATAATAAAATAAATACTAAACTGATAAAATAAAATGTAAAACCACTTAGTGAGAGTTAACACAACTTAAATAAGCATATAATAACCAGAAAAAAAATAACGAAACTCAAAAATCAACAAAAAAGTTCGTCGTATCGCAGACGACAGCAACCGCCGTATTGACATTGTGTTATGCGTTATTGGTAGGAGGGGGGAGCCGAAGGTCTACATCCTGACGTTCTCTTCGAATCTTTTCATACAATCATGAGAAGTTAATGCTGAAAAACAAAATGTCTACGAGTCAATCTGTTCATTATTACCAGGATAAATACAAATAATACTGAAATATATTAATCATGTTCAAGTTATAGATCTCCCCTTTTGTGCAAGAGGTATCATATCTAAATATTTTATGAATGGCGGGCAAAATATAAATTTCAAGAACTCTCTAGAGACAGAGATAGTGACAAGTACAAGTGTATCTGTGGCGATGCTAAGAAATCATTTATTGGAAATATACACTGTTATTAATTGTAAGCAAGTAGCATTAAGTGCACTGTAATTGGTCTATTTCATATAGTTTTTTGTTATGAAGAATGGTTTCCCTAGTAACAAGTTTCTGTGTGGGAAATTTAACTTTCAAGGCCTAACAACAATAGCTGTAAATGCAACAAAAAACACGATCGTGCAGAATAGTAATATGCGTTACAAGAGCGGTATGTTCAAGTTTTGATGTTCGAGGAGGAGTTTGAAAAAGCGAAACGTAGTTGAGCTTTTTTAATTTCCGAGAATTGAAAGAAAACATACCGCTCGTGTATCGTACATTATATTGTGCGAAGATCGTTTATTACATAGGCCTACCTGAAAGAGGAATTTCTAATTAGTTGCAATGAAATCTCCATCTTGGTTTCTGTTCAATGACGGCAAATTTGCAAAACAAAAATACCTATCTTCAACAGTGTTGCTTCAAAATGTTTTCTGTGTTTACTATACTCCAGCAGGCCGTGATATACGTCTGTCTTTCCCCCCCCCCCACCGTCTATGATGAGTCTGGAATCTTGTTGATTTTTTCACGGCTTCCTTAATGTTACGTGCATCACGAATGCAGTAACTTTAGTGGAGTTGTAGAGTTTACTTAATTTTTGCAAATATTTAAAAACAATAATCAACAGTGAAATTTAGGTGAAATTGCAGTGGTAAGTTTCCAATTTATAATTATTACTACATTGAACGTCTCTAAAAATAATATGTTAAAAGCCTAAAGCAGTAAAATCAATATGTCACTTAAGCGGTAAGAAGAGGGAAATTGTTATATGTGTTAGGTTGGGAATACTGAGTGTGGAATTTTAGACTTTCCGCGGATTGGTTTTGTGCGGAAACCAAGCAAATACGCACGATCTCGCACAAACCTTTATTTTAACATCGCAATACTTTCAATACAATACAATACAATACAATGGTGGAGAAGGACGAAATGTAAACTACGATGGAAATACAAAATCTTTCGATACATTAAGAATATACCGGTATCGATGTTATCTTCGATATCGCCTTCTTTTTCTTTGTAAAAAATATGCCGATTGCTCATAAATCGATGCTAACCATAAAATATCACCACGGCGTGGTGGAGAATTTTATGTTACGAAATATTACTGACGTTAAAGTCTTGTAGTTTTGCTCAGTTACGAAAGGTCTCTGTCTTCTATATAATGGACTTAAAAGCAGAAAATTGCGCCAAGTTTAGTTTTTTGTGCCCCTCCCTCTTAGGAGCAGCGAAGTAAAGCTCTCTCGCCCTCCACACTGGTTTTCTTACTTGCGAAGGAGAAAGCTGCTTTTCTTTTAATAAAAACCTGCACGAAGAACGAAGAATATGTAATTCGTGCGAAGCTTTTAAGGCTTCTTTCAGGAGAAAAATTCGCAGCATATTCAGAGCGTGTCTGCCTTCATCCATGCATGCATTCATTAATCTTGGATTATCATGTTGAATAGTTCATTTAACAATGTATGAGATGCTATTCTGTCTTGTCATGCTTGGGCTCCAGTTTCAGAGTTGACATGTCTTCACCGAAGGAATTACGTTCGATCATTCGAAGATTAGAGTGGTCAACAAAATTAAATATTTTTTTGTTAAAAGATAAAGAATGGGATCCAAACGTGTGGAGTAACGGCTAGCGCGTCTGGCCGCGAAACCAGGTGGCCCGGGTTCGATTCCTGGTCGGGGCAAGTTCCTGGATGAGGCTTTTTCCGGGGTTTTCCCTCAACCCAATATGAACAAATGCTGGGTAACTTTCGGTGCTGGACTCCGGCATTATCACCTTCATCTCATTCAGACGCTAAATAACCTGAGATGTTGATAAAGCGTCGTAAAATAACTTACTGAAATAAAATAAAAATAAAGAAATATAGCATATTTCATGCTGATTTCGGATCTGTTTTCAAACTTTTTCTATCATCCAGGGTTTTTGAGTAATTATATGAAATGTACTTAAGACTTTTCTAGTATAGATGCCTTGTAACATTTTACCTCAAATCATATTTATTCACCTAAAATGTGTGTGAAATAGATTTTAGGCTAGACTTCGCTTGAGAAACATTTCTTTTGAGTGTCCAGGAATAGTCTGACAATGTTTGGGCCTCATTCCATTTCAGAAAAATCCTGATGAAAACGCTCCCCATTTTCGTTGCGCACTACTTGAAGGTACTGAGAAAAGAAAATATAGATGAGAATCCAAGAAGTTATTTTGAGAGATACATGACACCCCATCACGTTACAGTTCTGAATCAGATCTCTGACAAGTTCTATGTAATCTTCTGATCTGTGGTTGCTAGAAAGTAAGTCTGTTGAATTATCCTTAGGTTTCCGGCATATCATTGGAACTGGAAAAGGCATATGACGGGATTCTTTTAGCCAACCAGTTAGGTTAATAGAAATACATGGAGCAGAACAGATTTCAGGGGCCCAGTTCCTGTCCTCATCTATTTTGCAATCAAAAGAACAGACGTAAGCTCTTTCAAATAGTGTAGCAAAATTCACCTGTGTGCTTTCAAAGTTAATTAACCGCAAACCTAACAAGTATTGTTTATGCGATTTATACAGTATTTCGAGGTATGTTTCACTTTATAAGATATTTTTACGACACTTAAAATTAGGACAAAGAAAACATGGGTTATGAAACTTGTTTCATGAATGTAAGTTCCAACTCAACTGAGAATTAATACTAACTCTCGCAGTCTTATGACGAATAAAATTCATTTTGATGAATTTTGACTTCACAGGCAAAAATTATACGTCAATATTTGTTAAAGCAATAAAATAAAATATTTGAAATATTTTCTTTCCGTTAGCATGTTAAGGACTGCATATAGCAAAGAAAAATTTTTCTATAATTACAAAAATGATGGTTGGTAGAAAAATTATGACATCATTTTTGGAATCAGCAGATGGCATTACATAAGAAACAGCAGAAATTGTACGTTTAACAAAATCATTGTTGACCAGTAATCTGTGATATTTGTTATGAACAAAGAATTGTGGGGCCTGAACCTGACGTCACTTAGTACTGGGAGAAAGAGAAAATTAACGATAGCATAGCTTCATAATTAAAACAAGAACTAGTTAAGTGAAATCGCAAATAAAATTAAATATATAAAAATAAGATTTGAACACTGGGAAGAACGAAAAAACAATTTTTGATAATTTGGTTCTGGGCACTACAAGAAGATAGATGCTTTCTTATAAACAGGCGAATCAGTGAGGTGTCTGAAGTATCCAGGTGTCATCACGATCAATATGCGCACAAGTGAAACAAAGAAGCAGCAGTTGCAAGGTTCTGACACTTCTGTATGAGTTACTACTTTCGAGTAGCGCTCCGTTGTGCGATTTTTCTGGTCAAAGCATTTGGCAGCAAAGGATATTACAATAGTAAGAAATGCTGCCCATGTATGGTAAGCATTGCCTGTCACGTCAACCAGTCAAAAAAGGATGCAGAAATTCTTTGAAGAAGGAACAAACACAGAGTCGGTTGGCCAGTGGGTAAGCTCTGGGGGAAAGCATGGATTGAAAACTGAACGTCTAAAATGCCACTCCTACCTATCACCTTCCGTCACACGCATCTTAGCCTTAGCGGCCATGAGCCGATACAGCCCGCAATACACTCTGTCCATTCGCTTGTCATAGGCTTCACCGAAATGCGTCGACTTACTCCACAGATTCCAGAAACGGAATATACACCACTCCTTGATAGTCTCGAATGTCGGCGAGTCCTTGTACTCACAACGGATGTTTCTTTGTATTTGAATAACTGATTTTGTCTCTACATAATAATCCGTGGCGCTACAGCCCGTGAAGGGCCTAGACCGACCAGCCGGCTGCTGGCCTCACGCCCACATACCGAAGCAGAGATAGACGATCATCCAACCAGAATGGAGGTATCGTGTGGTTAGCACGATGATCCCCCCAGCCGTTATAGCTGGTATTCGCAACCGGATTTCGCTACCTATCGTAGCTCCCCAAGTGCATTACGATGCTAAGTGGGCACCGGTCCCATACACTGGCCGAAATTTCATGAGAAAATTTCTTCCCCCATGAGGACTCGAACCAGCGTGCATTCCGTAACGCGAGTCCTAGGCAGGATGACTTAGACCGCGACGCCACGGCGCGGGACTTTGTCTCTACATACCACCAAAAAACATGGACACACTTGCATCAAGTCATCATTTTATAATAATTTCTTGTTCCAGCGTTACTATGACTCTGGCGTGTACTACGAAATTCATACATAAACTTTTTGAGTCTGCGACTATTTTCCAACAACGACAGCTATACGTCCTGACTTTAAATTAAAAATAAACTTTCAAATGTTTTAGGTTCACGGTGGACACGCTGTATTATATTTAAAACATTTACATATAGGGCTACAGTGGCATTTTTATTTTTCAGAAGTTGTGTCGGCTTTCTTACATGATCCGCCACTGTTCTCATTGGACGTACTTAATCCGGTACACGGCCTCACAACCCCTCCTCCTAATCTGTCATAATGTTATCCTTCCATATGCGACTTATCGACCCACCATCAGATCTGCATCTATGAATACGTGAATAGCTCGGCCATTGCGCTCTCCGCTCTTCCTATATTATTAGGCCTACCCGAACACGCATTTTTACCGTCTTTCTTGTGGTCTTCCGTGCGGTCTTCTTTTTATACTTCGTCGTCCTCGATGGTCTGACGGTTACAACGATGGCCATTGGGTTTGAGGTACTTGGGTTCATACCCGGCTGAAGGTGATGAATTATTCAGGCAATAAAATCCTTAGTATCACTTCTTCCGAGAAGGAAGTAAAGCTGGGTGGGGGGGTCACGTGTCGTGTAAAAGAACCATATCCTTGACAGGGGTCTTCAGGCAAAATGTGTGTGACATTTCTCACCCACGTTTAATTTTAACGCTTAATAACCGCCGCAGTTCAAAATAAGATTTAATTATTATTAATGCTACTATTACTACTGCTACTACTAATACTACAATTGCTACTGCTACTCTTACTATTACCACTAGTGCTACTGTTACTACTAGTGCTACTATTACTACTGATAATACTGCTAGTGCTACTATTACTACTGCTACTACTACCATTGATGCTACTATTACTATTCCTGCTACCATTATTACTAGTGCTACTATTACCACTGCTACTACTGCTATTGCTGCTACTATTACTATTAGTGCCACTATTATTGCTGATACTACTGCTACTATTACTACTAGTGCTACTCTTACTACTGATAATACTGCTAGTGCTACTATTAGTACTGCTACTACTACCATTGATGCTACTTTTACCACTGCTACTACTGCTATTGCTGCTACTATTACTATTAGTGCCACTATTATTGCTGATACTACTGCTACTATTACTACTAGTGCTATTATTACTACTGATAATACTGCTAGTGCTACTATTACTACTGCTACTACTACCATTGATGTTACTAGTACTATTCCTGCTACTATTATTACTAGTGCTACTATTACCACTGCTACTACTGCTATTGCTGCTACTATTACTATTAGTGCCACTATTATTGCTGATACTACTGCTACTATTACTACTGATAATACTGCTAGTGCTACTATTACTACTGCTACTACTACCATTGATGTTACTAGTACTATTCCTGCTACTATTATTACTAGTGCTACTATTACCACTGCTACTACTGCTATTGCTGCTACTATTACTATTAGTGCCACTATTATTGCTGATACTACTGCTACTATTACTACTAGTGCTACTCTTACTACTGATAATACTGCTAGTGCTACTATTAGTACTGCTACTACTACCATTGATGCTACTTTTACCACTGCTACTACTGCTATTGCTGCTACTATTACTATTAGTGCCACTATTATTGCTGATACTACTGCTACTATTACTACTAGTGCTACTCTTACTACTGATAATACTGCTAGTGCTACTATTAGTACTGCTACTACTACCATTGATGCTACTTTTACCACTGCTACTACTGCTCTTGCTGCTACTATTACTATTAGTGCCACTATTATTGCTGATACTACTGCTACTATTACTACTAGTGCTATTATTACTACTGATAATACTGCTAGTGCTACTATTACTACTGCTACTACTACCATTGATGTTACTAGTACTATTCCTGCTACTATTATTACTAGTGCTACTATTACCACTGCTACTACTGCTATTGCTGCTACTATTACTATTAGTGCCACTATTATTGCTGATACTACTGCTACTATTACTACTAGTGCTACTCTTACTACTGATAATACTGCTAGTGCTACTATTAGTACTGCTACTACTACCATTGATGCTACTTTTACCACTGCTACTACTGCTATTGCTGCTACTATTACTATTAGTGCCACTATTATTGCTGATACTACTGCTACTATTACTACTAGTGCTACTATTACTACTGATAATACTGCTAGTGCTACTATTACTACTGCTGCTACTACTACCATTGATGCTACTATTACTATTTCTGCTACCATTATTACTAGTGCTACTATTACTAGTACTACTACTACCACTGCTACTACTGCTATTGCTGCTACTATTACTATTAGTGCCACTATTATTGCTGATACTACTGCTACTATTACTACTAGTGCTACTCTTACTACTGATAATACTGCTAGTGCTACTATTAGTACTGCTACTACTACCATTGATGCTACTTTTACCACTGCTACTACTGCTATTGCTGCTACTATTACTATTAGTGCCACTATTATTGCTGATACTACTGCTACTATTACTGCTAGTGCTACTATTACTGCTAGTGCTACTATTACTAGTTCTACTATTACGACTGCTGCTACTACTACTACTACTATTGCTGCTATTATTACTACTAGTGCTGCTATTACTACTGATACTACTTCTACTATTACTGCTAGTGCTACGATTACTACTACCTACTAGTACTGATACTACTACTACTATTTCTGCTACTATTACTATTGCTGTTACTACTACTACTACTACTACCTACTACTACCTATTCCTACTACTACTACTACTACTACCTACTACTACCTATTCCTACTACTACTACTACTACTACTACTACCACTGATACTACTACTACTATTTCTGCTACTATTACTATTGCTACTACTACTACTACTGCTGCTACTACTACTACTATTTCTGCTACTATTGCTACTACTACTACTACCACTGATACTACTACTATTGCTACTACTACTGCTGTTACCACTGCTACTATTACTGCTAGTGCTACGATTACTACAAACTACTACTACTGCTGCTACTACTACTACTACTACTACTACTACTATTTCTGCTACTATTACTATTGCTACTACTACTACTGATACTACTACTATTTCTGCTACTATTACTATTGCTGCTATTATTATTATTATTATTATTATTATTATTATTATTATTATTATTACTACTACTATTACTGCTGTTACCACCGATACTAATACTACTATTTCTGCTACTACTGTATTAGCACTGATACTACTGCTACTAATTCTGCTAGTGCTACGATTACTTTATATTGCAGTTCTTGCAATTGATATGTCTGTCTATGACCATCGTCATTATAGTCTGTTGGTGATATATGATTTAATAGACTAGCAGTGTCTAATTAAACTTTTTACGTTGGAGGGAAAATATAGGGGAATTAATCTTATTCGTTCAAATTCACAAACTATTTTTTAAATATATAAAAAATAATAATTTGTGGCGTGATGATAGAAAAAATATGCACTGGAAAAAAAGTATGAATTATGTGGTTGTGATTAAATATTCAAATATTCATTTAAATATGAAAAATCGGCAGATGTGTTTTATGTTAAGTAAAATTCAACTTAAATACTCATGAATACGTGTCTAGAATTTTGAATTAGCTCAAGGGCACCTATCTTCGTAGAAAAAAAAATTATTTACATACGAATTCGCTCCCTAATGATAAATGTTGTGTACGTTAACCTCAAGTGGTGAAGATATGGGACTGCAATTTTTTACCGAGTGAATATTGCAAACTTCAGAATGCAACTTTAATGTCACAAAGGAATAAAGATGGTAATTGTCCTCGTCACCAATCACTGACACCAATAGCGTGCTCAAATAAAACTTGTGTCTTTTGTTCACGCAAGCTGATAGAGCACGCTGCAAGTTGTTACACAATATGTGCGTGTGTTTTGGCATCCTTCCCTGCATCAGGGGACGTGGGAGGGGGCAGAGAGAGGAGAAGTGTGTGTTTGTGCGGGGCCTTGGATTGAACAAAAACACCTTGGAATTTGCACTGTGAATATCTTGGTTCTAACCAGGTTAAGACAACATCGTCCTCTGACAACGATTGTCGTCACTAATGCTCCAGTGGCGTATCCGCTCGTGTCAGGGATGAAAAACAACGTTTGTCCTCTGCTGTTCGGTGAATTCAGGGGATTTATACTGTTCAGTGGGGAGGTGGAATCTACAGCAAAAGGGAACAATAATTCAGATCTTACTTAACAGTAACAGAGGCTGTCAGTTGTTTATATTTGTTTTAAATACTTACTTACAAATGGCTTTCAGAGAACACGGAGGTTCATTGCCGTCCTAACATAAGCCCGCCATCGGTCACTATCCTGAGCAAGATTAATTCAGTCCCTACCATCATATCCCATCTCCCTCAAATTCATTTTAATATTATCCTCCCGCCTACGTCTCGGCCTCCCCTAAGGTATTTTTCCCTCCGGACTCCCAACTAACACTCTATATGCATTTCTGGATTCGCCCATACGTGCTATATGCCCTGTCTATCTCAAGCGTCTGGATGATTTAATGTTCCTAATTATGTCAGGTGAAGAATGCAAGGCGTGCAGTTCTGCGTTGTGTAACTTTTATTTATTTATTTATTTATTTATTTATTTATTTATTTATTTATTTATTTATTTATTTATTTATTTATTCATTCTGGTGTAGTTAAGACCATCAGGCCTTTTCTTCCACAACACCAGGAATGCAAATACAATAATAGAAATAAACAGAAAAAAATACACTATATACAAAGTAAAGCTACACAAGAAATAAAGAGAGAGAGAGAGAAAACACTATAAACAAAGTAAAGCCACACAAAAATATACTCAGGTTGCAGTCACACAAACTTTAAATAAGTGATTAAATATCATAATTAATTGTATCCTAACTAATTAACTAATATGAACAAGAAACTTGCAATTTTAATCTAGATTAAAAAAGAAAAAGAAAACAAAACACAAATCAATACTTCTAGCAATACCTAAAAACATTAACTAAGACAAAATTTTCCAATTTAATTTTGAATTGTGATAAAGTCCGGCAGTCCCTGGCGTCATTAGGTAACGAATTCCAGAGGCGAGGTATTTCTACAGTATAGGAAGATGAGTATAAAGACGTACTATGATGAGAGATAGAAAGAAGTTCTTGATGTCGGTTTCGAAGAGTTGTAAGAAATTGAAAGCGCGATAACAGATAATTCGGAGTAGAAGTATGCATGATTCTAAACAAAAGAGACAGTGAATGTATTGTTCTTCGTTCCTTCAGACGCACCCATGACAGTAACTGGAGGGAAGGTGTTGTGTAGTCAAATTTACGAGTATTGCAGATGAATCGTATGCACACATTATGAACACGTTGTAGTCTCTCTGCTAAGAGTGAACTTACATTAGTTAGCAAGGAATCGCAATAATCAAAATGGGGCAGTACAGGCGTCTGAATAAGATTCTTTTTTAGACTAAGTGGTAGAAATTCTTTCATATGGAACAAGGAGTGGAGTTGAGAAAATATTCTTTTTCCATTCTACTGTAACTTCATCCTACTAAGTATTAATATAAATTTGCCTTTATAATAAACCTATAGAACAGGTGTCATGTTTTAAATATTTTAGTTATCATTTGAGCTATGAACAAGGAAAATATATTTGTACCGAATTAAATTACTTTAATTATGCAATGAATACCATTCATAACATTTTCAAGCCATTTATTTTATTTTATTTTATTTTATTGGTTTATTTTACGACGCTGTGTCAACATCTAGGTTATTTAGCGTCTGAATGATATGAAGGTGATAATGCCGGTGAAATGAGTCCGGGGTCCAACACCGAAAGTTACCCAGCATTTGCTCTTATTGGGTTGAGGGAAAACCCCGGAAAAAACCTCAACTAGATAACTTGTCCCGACCGGGATTCGAACCCGGGCCACCTGGTTTCGCGGCCAGACGCGCTGACCGTTACTCCACAGATGTGGACTTCTCTTGTCCAAAAAACATACAATAATTAAAGCCTATAAAACATTAGCGAGACCTGTTCTCATGTATGGAAGTGAAGCTTGGACCCTATGTAAATGTGATGAACACCGAATGTGAAGGTTTTGAGAAGAACTGCTGGCTATATTAGATTATATAAAAAAATGGATATTTTGAAAAAAGTAAATAGGTATTGACTTAATTTTAGAGAAAATTCAAAATTATAGACAGAAATGGAAATCTCATACACTCAGGATGCCTAGAACAAGGATATCACGCTAAGCACTAAATTACCGCCCTTTAGGAATAAGATCTTTGGGCCGCTCGCTGAAACAATGAAGTGAGAACGTAACAGGCCACCAGGCTTAATACGTGATAGGAAGAAGAAGAAGAAGAAGAAGAAGAAGAAGTAGAAGTACTTCAGTAGTAGTAATATAGGCATTAATTTAAAGTGAAGTATATGTTTCGAAGATTACTGGAAAGTTACGAAATTGGAGACTTGACAAGGGGAAAAACGACCAGGGATAAAATCAAAGGATTTATAAAGTAATTTGATTTATAGTCGACATCACTTGATAAAAAGGACTATGATGCATTCTACAGTATTCAAAGAACTCGTGGAAAATTTAGCTAGGTACGTGTGGTGCGACAAAAACTGAGTTTTTTTTTAGCGAACCTGCAATTAAACATGCACAATTCTAAATAACATCTTTTTTTTTTTTTTTGCATTTTCCGAGAGACACTCGAAACAATACTAAAGGCACAGATGTATAGACCTCGTAATTGCGGTCGAGTGGCCAAAATTTGTATGAACACTTCTTTTGAGATTATTAAACATTGTGAAAGAAAAAAAATTAACTTTTTTATCTGTCCCCACCAGATTGTTTGCTTCTTAGTGTGAAGATTGATTGCACTTGAAATATTCGCAACCGAAAGTATATCGGTAACATTCCTACTGACACCCCGGATGCTATGTTGTATGCTCCAAGAAGATTGTGAGGTTACTTACTTACTTACTTACAAATGGCTTTTAAGGAACCCGAAGGTTCATTGCCGCCCTCACATAAGCCCGCCATCGGTCCCTATCCTGTGCAAGATTAATCCAGTCTCTATCATCATACCCCACCTCCCTCAAATCCATTTTAATATTATCCTCCCATCTACGTCTCGGCCTCCCTAAAGGTCTTTTTCCCTCCGGTCTCCCAACTAACACTCTATATACGTTTCTGGATTCGCCCATACGTGCTACATGCCCTGCCCATCTCAAACGTCTGGATTTAATGTTCCTAATTATGTCAGGTGAAGAATACAATGCGTGCAGTTCTGTGTTATGTAACTTTCTCCTTTCTCCTGTAACTTCATTCCTCTTAGCCCCAAATATTTTCCTAAGCATCTTATTCTCAAACACCCTTAACCTATGTTCCTCTCTCAGAGTGAGAGTCCAAGCTTCACAACCATAAAGAACAACCGGTAATATAACTGTTTTATGAATTCTAACTTTCAGATTTTTGGACAGCAGACTGGATGATAAGAGCTTCTCAGCCGAATAATAACACGCATTTCCCATATTTATTCTGCGTTTAATTTCCTTCCGAGTGTCATTTATATTTGTTACTGTTGCTCCAAGATATCTGAATTTTTCCACCTCTTCGAAGGATAAATCTCCAATTTTTATATTTCCATTTCGTACAATATTCTGGTCACGAGACATAATCATATACTTTGTCTTTTCGGGATTTACTTCCAAACCGATCGCTCTACTTGCTTCAAGTAAAATTTCCGTGTTTTCCCTAATCGTTTGTGTATTTTCTCCTAACATATTCACGTCATCTGCATAGACAAGAATAGGAGTATTTAAAGCCCAGTGGGAAGCTTACCTTCAGCATTTAAATATTTGTCAAAGACTTTTACACGTTGACAACCCTCATGTAGCAGCCACTCGGAATCTTCCAAACGAAAGTGAACATTGCATCAAACAATTACCAATTACCTTGGATTGCTCTGAACGTATTTCTTCTAAAAAAACTAAGAAAAGCATTGCGCGAAGATTCTTTTCATCAATGGAGCAAATTGAAAAGTAAAGGTTTGGAAGTTGTTTTCTATTCTCACTGGAAGTAAGATAATTCGTGGATCTCAACCAAAAAGGGATTTTCGAGCAGTCAGTGGACGCAAGCCATTAAGATGAACTGTAATACAATACCTGTACGTACTCTCCCTGGTAGAACTCTTGACTCAACCCGTTGCAGAAGATGCGACGAGCAAGAAACGCTTCCTCACGTCTTGGGTTTCTGCCATCATGGAGAATTGCTCCGAATCAACAGACATAATACGGTTCGTTCTCTCATCGCATCTTCAATACGTCAGAATGCTTCCTATGAGGTTTATGAAGAGGTTGGTTGCGTCTCTTCTGATGGCTCTACTAGATGTGCTGATATCATCATAATTGATCGGCAGAAGGATAAGGGTGTCATTCTTGATCCCACAATCCGTTTCGAGATGCACGAGCAACAGCCACAAGAGGTGTGTCGTGAAAAATAAGTCATCTATGAGCCTTGTTGTCAGCATCTTGGAGCACAATACCACATCACACATTGGACAGTTTTTGGGCTCATGTTCGGTGCCCGTGGCACGATCCCACGAGAAACTTTAAATCAACTTAAACAATTTAAAATTTCTGATGCAGTGATTGAAGCCATAGGATCTCATGTGTTAAAATCATCCTTAGCTATGATTAGTAATCATTTGTACCCAACAGACTTTTATTGTAAATGATTTCCTATGTTTTCATATCATTTATCTTAATGTTTTCTTTTTCCTTTCAAATTGTCACACAATTGGTTTTCATGATTATTCTTTATGAATTGATTAGTAGGCCGATCTATACGAACCCTTATTTAGGGCGGCTTTTTTTATTAAAAAATATAAAATAAAATATATAAAATATAATAATTAATTTCCCCAAAATATAGAGACAAATTGTTTGTACCTTTTTTATTTATCTTTACACCTTATGCAAGAAATAAAATTATGAAGAAAATCTTTAGGATGCATTTCGATGTAAAAATGAGGCAACCATCTATTGTATTCGGTCTGTTTGTAACGGATGTTGGTGGAACAGATATGCAACTCCGAAACGTTGGATACATCTATATTTAAAACAAGATGCAAATAATGGCACCCATACAACCAAAACCCCTCACAAAGGATTCCTGGTCACTGAGCTCAGGTTTTTTCTGACGAAGAGACTGTTATTGTTATTATATCTCGACCTTCGTTGTCATTTACAAACATCTAACACAAAATTATTTAATACCTGGAGAGATTTATAGCATTTGTGAAAGGCAACAACCTTGTTTGGTTTTATTACTTCCATTATTCAAAAAGAGACCTCCGAGAAATAAAAGGTGCTCGTTACTAGGCTGGGAATTGAAGTCATGACCTTTCTAACAGAAGACACTGTAAGTCAACATCCAGCTTGATTATGTTACCAACTGCATGAGAGTAACATTACGGCTGTATTCGTTTTATGCATCAATATATTCGTCTTGCTGGCACTCAATAAATCCACTCTTAACCTCGAGACGTTGGAAATGCTAACCACACAGCCACTTGTTTATTAATTAACGTCTTAATAGACGAGTAGAGAATGACGTAGAACTAAGTCTTTCTACTGTCTAGATATGGTGTTTGATTTATCTAGAGAAGATGAAAACTCGAATCGGATTTAATTGACTATTACACAATTATAAGAAAGTATATAAAGATTAGAAGAAATAAAGTACTCTATTGTAATAAAATATTAATTGACTTATTGAAATTCTGTTTCACTAATGTTAGCTTCACCAAAACGTTTGAACGGAGCCGCTATTTTCAGTTGACTGTCTATGCTGTAAACAAATGACGATCGGAAAGCATATTTTATAGTACCGTAAAGGATTTGCAGTTTGTAATGTTGGCAAACAAAGAAACAAATGGTAGGAAGGTGATAAAAACAAAAGGAAGTATATAAAAACTAGAGGAAATAAAGTACTCTAATACAATAAAATAGGTATTAATTGACTTAATAAAATTCTATTTCACTAATTTTACCTTCACCAAAATGTTTGAACGGAGCCGCCATTTTCAGTTGACTATCTATGCTGTAAACAAATGACGATCGCAAAGCATGTTTTATAGTACCGTAAAGAATTTTCAGTTTGAAATGTTGGCAAACAAAGAAACAAGTGCTGGGGTAGTGATAAAAACAAACAAATGCTAAGGAAGCGATAAAATTGTGCGATAAGCAGCCATGATTGGTTGAAAGACGTCCTTTCGTACCGTTTTATTGGTCAAAAGTAGTATGACGTAGTAAAAGTGTAACAGTCATATAAAACAAGGTGGATACTAAATAGACTTGCCGTAAGAAAAGGGCACAGCGTGATAATTCTCATCAATAAATGTATAAACTGGATAGAAATCTACTCTCTAACTTGTAATTCTTCCTACAAGTCAAATGGGATATATAATTTCTTCCTGGGTGATGGTTCTGTAATAACAGTTTTAATATCGACGTTTACTGCTTACATATCGTTGTTGTTTTTATGAAATCTTTCATGTGACAGTAGACAAAATAATTAATCAGGAGGAAGAAAAAATTAATTAAAAATCAATGGGCGTATGAAATAACTCGGTAGAGAACGTTGGTGAATATGATCAACATAAATGATCATTGGGATCAGTGTAGGGCTATTGATAGTGAATTAATTTTGTCTTCCTCTGAAAAATTATTTTCTGTACTGTCACATAGGATGTTTCATAAATCAACGACGATATGTCCCCTTGTTCTGTATTTACAATAATAATATTCTTTTTCCTTCTTTGCAGGTAAATTCACATTTTCGCTTGCTATTCTGGGACACTTGAACACGAAGGTATGTAGAGTTAAATTTCCTGTTCTGTTTGTAAAGGGACTCGAATATGAAAAGGTTATGATATATCTTATCATTATCTCTTTCCTTGTGTTGCAACTTACATTTTTATACCTAACGTTTGATCAGCAGAATTGTGCTGGGTTGTAGGATGTTATTCTGTCATTAGCAGAGAGCGAAACTTGTTGCCCGATGGAAGAGATGCAAGTGGTTTCAGGTTAACTGTGTTCTAGAGTCTCTCTACTGTGTACAATACAAGGCGGCGTGGGTCGTGCCCCGTTGAAATACTGTGCCTCAGTTGTTCGCTATTTACTTGTTTTGTGTTGCAGTCGACGAGTAACTTTTTAATTGGTTGTTTTACGACGCTTTATGAACTGCGACGAGTAGAGACCACAGAATTCCGTATTAATTTCGAAAAAATCGTGATAAAAATATTATATTTCGCGTTTTATCGCTAATTATTTGTAAGATAATCGTTATAATTTCGTATAAATTTGAAACAGATTTTTACGTGAAAAAATAATCCCATATTACGCATTAGGCGTCAAAATAATGAAAAAAAAAGAACGTTTCACATATCAATATATTCAACAGATGGACATGGAACTTATATTTCAACACACTGGATGTAAGCTCTGGGTAATTCAACATGAGAGCTCGTAATGCCTCAATCATGTCAACTTTAAAATTGAAAGTGTTGGATGATTGTTTAAAAACTATTTCTTTCAAAGTAAGGAATGCTATACTGTAATTAGTACTTTTTATAACTTTGAAGTAACTCATTGTTTTAATCTTTGCTATGAGCGCATTAACATTATTAACATTTATCTGCACAATATTTGATGAGTTTAATACTTACTTACTTACAAATGGCTTTTAAGGAACCCGAAGGTTCATTGCCTCACATAAGCCCGCCATCGGTCCCTATCCTGTGCAAGATTAATCCAGTCTCTATCATCATACCCCACCTCCCTCAAATCCATTTTAATATTATCCTCCCATCTACGTCTCGGCCTCCCTAAAGGTCTTTTTCCCTCTGGTCTCCCAACTAACACTCTATATGCATTTCTGGATTCGCCCATACGTGCTACATACCCTGCCCATCTCAAACGTCTGGATTTTAAGTTCCTAATTATGTCAGGTGAAGAATATTGATGAGTTGAATAAGTCAATTAAACTTACAAACAATGAATATGAATCATATAAGTCGTATTTTTTCAATTTTCTGAATCACCAGTTTACTGACATGCTTAAATAATTCTTATATTTCAGTCTTTAAGTCTAAACTGAAATAGTTAATTAATTTGCTTACCGACTCCCCTACATTGTTTGAAATTACTACAATCATTATATAAATAGTTTCTTCATAAAATTAGAAATAAGAAAGTTACAAGCATTGTTCCACATTTTTTACTCACTCTCTATAACTAAAATCAAGCCTAACGAATAAAGTATGAGTAAACGACTTCCAAGTCTTAAGATGTACTTAAGTGGCTTACTACTGTACTACATTTCGATTGTTGTTTCCTTTTAAATTGTGGAATTACTCGACAGTTCAGAGGGAGCTGGGTAATGAATGCAGTCATAAATGAATGTATTTTGCATGTTTGCTCTCTCTCCAAATGATACAATGGGATTAAGGAAAACTATGGTGTTGCCACCTAAGTGTTGATGCCGTTCACTTCATTGTATCCTCAATGCACTTGTGTTGTTGCGCTACCTGAAAGCTGCAGATGCAAAACACACAACAGGAGGCAAGGACCTTGCGTAAACAGGTGCCGACCCGACAGAAAAGTTTGTGAGATGTTTACGAAACCAAGTTCAATAGCATCGTTAACAATTATTAAAATTTAACTATGTTTGCAGATAACGTTAATTAACTTGCGTGCTAACTTCCCTGCAATCTAGTGTGGGACCATGAAGTAACAAAATTCAACAGTTTGTAGCAGCTTTCTCCATTACCTCATTAACAAATGCGGCCCAAGGTGGCTCAGATGGGAGGCTCACTGAACCTACCAAATTCTCTGTTCAGTTGGCAATGCAAGTTAGGGAATGGCCACCGGCGCACGGCCTAGCTCGGAGGCAAGGAGCTGGTTCTCTTGATCAGAGAGCGCTCTCGGGTATGGGTTTGAAGTCGACTTGGTTGGTTTTTGGATCTAGATCTAGAACGACGTCTTTCTCTTCACTAGATGTAGAGCTGTAAATTGGGAATTATCCGTCACATAGAAAGCAACCCCCCCTTATGTCACCGAAGAATAACAAGGGGAAGACAAGGAGAACAAGGGGAATAGGAGAAAAAGAGGAAAGCAGTGAGACAAGTTCAATACAACGAGAACAATGGGAGTAGAAGAGAATAAGAATAAGGAGAATACAAGAAGAAGAAGAAGGAAAAGAAGGAAAATCAAAGGGAAAACAACAATAAGAAGGGGAATGCAAGCATAACAAGGGATATACGAGGATAAAAGGGAAAGACAAGGATAAAAAGGTGAATACAGGAATAACAAAAGGGAATAGGAGGAAAAGAAACGGAATACAAGGAGAACAAGGGCAAGACAGGAAGAAAAAATAAATCAAAAGAAAAAGAGAAAAAAGGAATACGAGGAGAAAGGGGTAATACAAGGAGAACACGTGGAATATAAGGAAAACAAGGAGAATACAAAAAAATGAAATTACATAGACAACAAGGGCAATACAAGAAGAACAAGTAAAATACAAAGAGAACAAGAGCAATGCAAGGAGAACAAGAGAAAGATAAGGAGAACGAGGGGAGTGTAAGGAGAACACGGAAAACAGACTTACAAGGGAAATAGAATGAGGAGAAGAAGAATACAAGAGGGACAATGGAGTTACAAGGATAAGGGATAATAAGGAGAAGAATTCGAATGCATGGAGAACAAGGGTATTACAACGAGGAGAAGGACAATACGTGGAGAAGGAGGACAGTACATGGAGAAGAAGGGCAATACATGAATAAGGACAGTACATGGAGAAGGGCAATACATGGAGAAGGACAATACATGAATAAGAAGGACAGTACATGGAGAAGAAGGGCAATACATGAATAAGAAGGGCAGTACATGGAGAAGGGCAATACTTGGAGAAGAAGGACAATACATGGAGAAGAAGGACAGTACATGGAGAAGAAGGGCAATATATGGAGAAGGACAATACCTGAAGAAGAAGAAGGGCAATACAAGGAGAAGAAGGACAATACATGGAGAAGAAGGACAATACATGGAGAAGAAGGGCAATACATGAATAAGAATGACAGTACATGGAGAAGAAGGGCAATACATGAATAAGAGGGACAGTACATGGAGAAGAAGAGCAATACATGAATAAGAAGGACAGTACATGGAGAAGGGCAATACATGAATAAGGAGGTCAGTACATGGAGAAGAAGGACAATACATGGAGAAGAAGGACAATATATGGAGAAGGACAATACCTGAAGAAGAAGAAGGGCAATACAAGGAGAAGAAGGACAATACATGGGGAAGAAGGGCAATACATGAATAAGAATGACAGTACATGGAGAAGAAGGGCAATACATGAATAAGAAGGACAGTACATGGAGAAGAAGGGCAATACATGAATAAGAAGGACAGTACATGGAGAAGAAGGGCAATACATGAATAAGAAGGACAGTACATGGAGAAGAAGGGCAATACATGAATAAGAAGGACAGTACATGGAGAAGAAGGGCAATACATGAATAAGAAGGACAGTACATGGAGAAGAAGGGCAATACATGAATAAGAAGGACAGTACATGGAGAAGAAGGGCAATACATGAATAAGAAGGACAGTACATGGAGAAGAAGGGCAATACATGAATAAGAAGGACAGTACATGGAGAAGAAGGGCAATACATGAATAAGAAGGACAGTACATGGAGAAGAAGGGCAATACATGAATAAGAAGGACAGTACATGGAGAAGAAGGGCAATACATGAATAAGAAGGACAGTACATGGAGAAGAAGGGCAATACATGAATAAGAAGGACAGTACATGGAGAAGAAGGGCAATACATGAATAAGAAGGACAGTACATGGAGAAGAAGGTCAATACATGAATAAGAAGGGCAATACATGCAGAAGAAGGGCAATACAAGGAGAAGAAGGGCAATACATGCAGAAGAATGGCAATACATGAATAAGAAGGACAGTACATGGAGAAGAAGGACAGTACATGGAGAAGAAGGGCAATACAAGGAGAAGAAGGACAGTACATGGAGAAGAAGGGCAATACAAGGAGAAGAAGGGCAATACATGCAGAAGAATGGCAATACATGAATAAGAAGGACAGTACATGGAGAAGAAGGACAGTACATGGAGAAGAAGGGCAATACAAGGAGAAGAAGGACAGTACATGGAAAAGAAGGGCAATACAAGGAGAAGAAGGACAATACATGGAGAAGAAGGGCAATACAAGGAGAAGAAGGACAATACATGGAGAAGAAGGACAATACATGAATAAGAATGACAGTACATGGAGAAGAAGGGCAATACATGAATAAGAAGGACAGTACATGGAGAAGAAGGGCAATACATGGATAAGAAGGACAGTACATGGAGAAGAAGGGCAATACATGAATAAGAAGGACAGTACATGGAGAAGAAGGGCAATACATGAATAAGAAGGACAGTACATGGAGAAGAAGGGCAATACATGAATAAGAAGGACAGTACATGGAGAAGAAGGGCAATACATGAATAAGAAGGACAGTACATGGAGAAGAAGGGCAATACATGAATAAGAAGGACAGTACATGGAGAAGAAGGGCAATACATGAATAAGAAGGACAGTACATGGAGAAGAAGGGCAATACATGAATAAGAAGGACAGTACATGGAGAAGAAGGGCAATACATGAATAAGAAGGACAGTACATGGAGAAGAAGGGCAATACATGAATAAGAAGGACAGTACATGGAGAAGAAGGGCAATACATGAATAAGAAGGACAGTACATGGAGAAGAAGGGCAATACATGAATAAGAAGGACAGTACATGGAGAAGAAGGGCAATACATGAATAAGAAGGACAGTACATGGAGAAGAAGGGCAATACATGAATAAGAAGGACAGTACATGGAGAAGAAGGGCAATACATGGATAAGAAGGACAGTACATGGAGAAGAAGGGCAATACATGAATAAGAAGGACAGTACATGGAGAAGAAGGGCAATACATGGATAAGAAGGACAGTACATGGAGAAGAAGGGCAATACATGAATAAGAAGGACAGTACATGGAGAAGAAGGGCAATACATGAATAAGAAGGACAGT
The DNA here is from genome assembly GCF_040183065.1 of Periplaneta americana. Taxonomy (NCBI): domain Eukaryota; kingdom Metazoa; phylum Arthropoda; class Insecta; order Blattodea; family Blattidae; genus Periplaneta; species Periplaneta americana. Next base: position 181,210,251 of record NC_091120.1, on the reverse strand, counting down.
ACATGGAGAAGAAGGGCAATACATGAATAAGAAGGACAGTACATGGAGAAGAAGGGCAATACATGAATAAGAAGGACAGTACATGGAGAAGAAGGGCAATACATGAATAAGAAGGGCAATACATGGAGAAGAAGGGCAATACATGAATAAGAAGGACAGTACATGGAGAAGAAGGGCAATACATGAATAAGAAGGACAGTACATGGAGAAGAAGGGCAATACATGAATAAGAAGGACAGTACATGGAGAAGAAGGGCAATACATGAATAAGAAGGACAGTACATGGAGAAGAAGGGCAATACATGAATAAGAAGGACAGTACATGGAGAAGAAGGGCAATACATGAATAAGAAGGACAGTACATGGAGAAGAAGGGCAATACATGAATAAGAAGGACAGTACATGGAGAAGAAGGTCAATACATGAATAAGAAGGACAGTACATGGAGAAGAAGGGCAATACATGAATAAGAAGGACAGTACATGGAGAAGAAGGGCAATACATGAATAAGAAGGACAGTACATGGAGAAGAAGGGCAATACATGAATAAGAAGGACAGTACATGGAGAAGAAGGGCAATACATGAATAAGAAGGACAGTACATGGAGAAGAAGGGCAATACATGAATAAGAAGGACAGTACATGGAGAAGAAGGGCAATACATGAATAAGAAGGACAGTACATGGAGAAGAAGGGCAATACATGAATAAGAAGGACAGTACATGGAGAAGAAGGGCAATACATGAATAAGAAGGACAGTACATGGAGAAGAAGGGCAATACATGGATAAGAAGGACAGTACATGGAGAAGAAGGGCAATACATGAATAAGAAGGACAGTACATGGAGAAGAAGGGCAATACATGAATAAGAAGGACAGTACATGGAGAAGAAGGGCAATACATGAATAAGAAGGACAGTACATGGAGAAGAAGGGCAATACATGAATAAGAAGGACAGTACATGGAGAAGAAGGGCAATACATGAATAAGAAGGACAGTACATGGAGAAGAAGGTCAATACATGAATAAGAAGGACAGTACATGGAGAAGAAGGGCAATACATGAATAAGGACAGTACATGGAGAAGAAGGTCAATACATGAATAAGAAGGGCAATACATGCAGAAGAAGGGCAATACAAGGAGAAGAAGGGCAATACATGCAGAAGAATGGCAATACATGAATAAGAAGGACAGTACATGGAGAAGAAGGACAGTACATGGAGAAGAAGGGCAATACAAGGAGAAGAAGGACAGTACATGGAGAAGAAGGGCAATACAAGGAGAAGAAGGGCAATACATGCAGAAGAATGGCAATACATGAATAAGAAGGACAGTACATGGAGAAGAAGGGCAATACATGAATAAGAAGGACAGTACATGGAGAAGAAGGGCAATACATGAATAAGAAGGACAGTACATGGAGAAGAAGGGCAATACATGAATAAGAAGGACAGTACATGGAGAAGAAGGGCAATACATGAATAAGAAGGACAGTACATGGAGAAGAAGGGCAATACATGAATAAGAAGGACAGTACATGGAGAAGAAGGGCAATACATGAATAAGAAGGACAGTACATGGAGAAGAAGGTCAATACATGAATAAGAAGGACAGTACATGGAGAAGAAGGGCAATACATGAATAAGAAGTACAGTACATGGAGAAGAAGGGCAATACATGAATAAGAAGGACAGTACATGGAGAAGAAGGGCAATACATGAATAAGAAGGACAGTACATGGAGAAGAAGGGCAATACATGAATAAGAAGGACAGTACATGGAGAAGAAGGGCAATACATGAATAAGAAGGACAGTACATGGAGAAGAAGGGCAATACATGAATAAGAAGGACAGTACATGGAGAAGAAGGGCAATACATGAATAAGAAGGACAGTACATGGAGAAGAAGGGCAATACATGAATAAGAAGGACAGTACATGGAGAAGAAGGGCAATACATGGATAAGAAGGACAGTACATGGAGAAGAAGGGCAATACATGAATAAGAAGGACAGTACATGGAGAAGAAGGGCAATACATGAATAAGAAGGACAGTACATGGAGAAGAAGGGCAATACATGAATAAGAAGGACAGTACATGGAGAAGAAGGTCAATACATGAATAAGAAGGACAGTACATGGAGAAGAAGGGCAATACATGAATAAGGACAGTACATGGAGAAGAAGGTCAATACATGAATAAGAAGGGCAATACATGCAGAAGAAGGGCAATACAAGGAGAAGAAGGGCAATACATGCAGAAGAATGGCAATACATGAATAAGAAGGACAGTACATGGAGAAGAAGGACAGTACATGGAGAAGAAGGGCAATACAAGGAGAAGAAGGACAGTACATGGAGAAGAAGGGCAATACAAGGAGAAGAAGGGCAATACATGCAGAAGAATGGCAATACATGAATAAGAAGGACAGTACATGGAGAAGAAGGACAGTACATGGAGAAGAAGGGCAATACAAGGAGAAGAAGGACAGTACATGGAGAAGAAGGGCAATACAAGGAGAAGAAGGACAATACATGGAGAAGAAGGGCAATACAAGGAGAAGAAGGACAATACATGGAGAAGAAGGACAATACATGAATAAGAATGACAGTACATGGAGAAGAAGGGCAATACATGAATAAGAAGGACAGTACATGGAGAAGAAGGGCAATACATGAATAAGAAGGACAGTACATGGAGAAGAAGGGCAATACATGAATAAGAAGGACAGTACATGGAGAAGAAGGGCAATACATGGATAAGAAGGACAGTACATGGAGAAGAAGGGCAATACATGAATAAGAAGGACAGTACATGGAGAAGAAGGGCAATACATGAATAAGAAGGACAGTACATGGAGAAGAAGGGCAATACATGAATAAGAAGGACAGTACATGGAGAAGAAGGGCAATACATGAATAAGAAGGACAGTACATGGAGAAGAAGGGCAATACATGAATAAGAAGGACAGTACATGGAGAAGAAGGGCAATACATGGATAAGAAGGACAGTACATGGAGAAGAAGGGCAATACATGAATAAGAAGGACAGTACATGGAGAAGAAGGGCAATACATGAATAAGAAGGACAGTACATGGAGAAGAAGGGCAATACATGAATAAGAAGGACAGTACATGGAGAAGAAGGGCAATACATGAATAAGAAGGACAGTACATGGAGAAGAAGGGCAATACATGAATAAGAAGGGCAATACATGCAGAAGAAGGGCAATACATGAATAAGAAGGACAGTACATGGAGAAGAAGGGCAATACATGAATAAGAAGGACAGTACATGGAGAAGAAGGGCAATACATGAATAAGAAGGACAGTACATGGAGAAGAAGGGCAATACATGAATAAGAAGGACAGTACATGGAGAAGAAGGGCAATACATGAATAAGAAGGACAGTACATGGAGAAGAAGGGCAATACATGAATAAGAAGGACAGTACATGGAGAAGAAGGTCAATACATGAATAAGAAGGACAGTACATGGAGAAGAAGGGCAATACATGTATAAGAAGGACAGTACATGGAGAAGAAGGGCAATACATGAATAAGAAGGACAGTACATGGAGAAGAAGGGCAATACATGAATAAGGAGGACAGTACATGGAGAAGAAGGGCAATACATGAATAAGAAGGACAGTACATGGAGAAGAAGGGCAATACATGAATAAGGAGGACAGTACATGGAGAAGGAGGACAATACATGGAGGAGAAGGACGATACATGGAGAAGAAGGGCAATACATGGAGAAGGGCAATACATGAATAAGAATGACAGTACTTGGAGAAGAAGGGCAATACGTGAATAAGAAGAACAGTACATGGAGAAGGACAATACCTGAAGGGCAATACAAGGAGAAGAAGGGGAATACATGAAGAAGAATGGCAATACAAAGATGAAGAGGAAGGGCAATAAAATCAGAAGAAGAGCATTACATGGAGAAGAAGGACAATACATGAAAAAGAAGGACATTACACGGAGAAGAAGGCCAATACATGGAGAAGAAGGCCAATACATGAAAAGGTTGGCAATACATGAAGAAGAAGGGCAATACAAGAAGAAGAATGGTAATACATGAAGAAGGAAGACAATATAAGAAGAAGAGCATTACATGTAGAACAAGCGGAATAGAAGGAAATAAGACGAATACAAGGACAATATATAGTCTACTTAAAGATATGCAACATAGTACAATTATGCATCTGTGGTTCTTATTTTGCTGAACTGCAAGACAAATATCGGATTGTTACTTATTATTATTATTATTATTATTATTATTATTATTATTATTATTGTTATTACCACCACCATCATCATTATCACAAAATAGCAGTGTCAACCCCCAGCTCTATGTCCGTCTTAGTGAACTATTACGCTAACGCATCAATTCTTCCAATGTTTGCTGGTTCTCTATGTTTCATGCAGGCGTCCGATCATATCCTTACACCAGACCCCTCCTCGTATCACTAACCAGTGATCAAAAAATCCTATGGATATGTGAATAGAATGAAGATCGGCAGTGGTTATGTTAATGCTTATGAAGAGAAACGGGAGAACCTCGTGAAGAACTCCTTGTCCGTCACAATTACCTCTATTAATTTTGAAATGAAATATCCGAGGCGTGACCGGAATTCGAACCCAGACCGCCTGCATAACAGATATTTCAAATGCTCCCAGGACGAAACCTTGAACTCATCTCCCTAAAATACAATACAAAGTAAAATTGGATGTATCAAAAAACTTATTTGACATAACTTCTTCAGATTGACTTGATCTGTTACCTCTGTGAATGAATATAAGTTCTCTTCAACCCTATATAAATCTGTTGTATTAGGGCACATCCATTGGCGTACCTTCAACTTCTTAAGGTTATGTTGGCATGCATATTTAACAGACTCTTATGGAATGAACATCTGGTCCTAACGAGTTGTGAGCTTTTTATTCTTCTGACAACTTCCCGTAGTTCTGCGACGGGTCTTCTTTCTTGAACTGACAACTATCTCTGCCATGTTAAGAACCTGCTTCTTATTATTGGCCATGAATGCACATGCAAAGCGTTTTTGTTCCTTCTGCAGTTTTCGTTTGTCTTGTATGTCCAGTTTTCAGGATGGATGTTTTTTGCTCTCTTCTGTTCTGGTTGAAAACCAGAGTGTTTCCATTCTTTTGACTGTTCTTTTATTTCTGGATCGTACTGATCAATCCATGTTTCGTCCATAGTTACAGTACGACCCAAAAAGTTAGAAAAATCCTCTTCAAAATGACTGTAAAGCGACTTGAAAGTTGTCACTTTGAGTCGTTTCTTATCAACGTTTAGGAATTTACAGTTCCATTTAGCATGTAGTTTTCTGATAAAACTAAATTTGTTTAATGTGTAATGTGAAAGACAAGTTCATAGGAAATTTCTAAAGTCTCTTTATGTCTTAGTCCAATTTATTGATCCTCCATAATCATGTTATGTACGACATCGATATTTCCTGGGGTGGTCAAAGAAACGGGTCGGGAAAACTTAAAAGACTAAACGGATAGGTCTGTCTGTGTTCGTCGAATGGGCATCATCACACTTACGAAGAGGAACTTTTCAGTGCCACCAACTTATTTTGTGTGCACAAGATTGGAATTTTGGAGGTAGAAGGGAAGGAAGGAAAACGTAAACTGTAGTTTATCCAAAAATTTAGTTGTTGAAATTAAAAAAGGAGAAACGGAGATCAAAGATGAACACGATGTTGGAAGACCTGTTGGATAAACTTAAATTTACGGTTTCCTTCCTTCCCTCTTACTCCCAAAATTCCAACCTTGTGCACACAAAATAAATTGTTTGGCGTATAAAGGAGAATAACCTTTTAATGTATCCACTTTATCTGTATAAATTTATTTTCCGGACAACTCTTTCATATTTCATAAATGAGTAGTTTATCACTGAAGTCCTGCGTTAGTTAGGTGTACGTCGATCATACTAGCTTGGTACAGAGAGCAAGTTGCGAGTCAAAGTTTACGCTGCGGCCTCTCCCCGTACGTCTCCGTATTGTGTGTTTACATCTATAGTAGGCCTGCTTATATACAAAATACCACTTAAATTAATAACAGTAATCGAAGAATTTATTTAAAGGCAGCTTATATGCAATAAAATATATTGTTTACACGGTTAGACAAAATTAAAATTTTTCAGGAGTCCGCTCCTTTATTTTCATGAGTCACCGCATTTTGCCTACACATACAATGAGAAAACCATTCGAGCTAAGATGTTACATTTACTGAAATATATCAAACAATATTAAATATTTATGCAATGCAGACAAACGCTCCCAGAGACACTCTGCTCTTCACTGAACTATGTAGTGGATAATATCTTGAAATGCGCAACAAAATTTGTAACAATATTAATCTAAAAACACATTCGAATTTCTTTCTACAGCCGCTTTTGTTAACATTTTATGTTAGTCGTAGTGGCAGCATAAAATAAATCGAAGCCTTAAAAAAAAATTAAACTCAATAAACAATTCAGGCATCACATAAACAGTTTTAGTCGCCATGGCCACATGCTGCTCGGAATTTGTCTACCCCTGATTTAACAAAAAGGAAAACTTTACATTTAATTAAAGGTTGGAATTATCAAATGAATATATATATAAGCACAAACTTGAAATAAAACAAATTATGAGTGTGTGCTTCACAATGAATGACTGTTAACATTTTAAGTGTGTCAAATGAAAAATGTTTCATTTTCGATAAAATACATGTTATGCTTCCCTAATGAAGTGCTGGCTATCAAATTCTATTAGAGCACTGATATCGAAGCGCCAACTTTGTTTTCGTATGTTCACTAAACGGCAGACCTGAACTGTGTAGTATAGTCCCGTCGCTCTAATTTCCGGCATCCAATCACGTTGCAGGTCGGCTACATTTAAACGTGTGCGTCTTGTGATTCGCTGATGAAGACGTTAAGCATTTCCTAAGGCTCGATAAATACTTAATATAATCGCCCGTCATTTTGGCTCTTTCGTTTGCGTTCGCAGAAAGGACACGAGGACGTTATTTGCCGCTCAATTATTTGCTGAATTACAGTGCGTTTGATTTATTATCATAGGAGCTACGACATGATAATATTTAACGGTGTGGCAAATAGATCTGGTAGCTCGGCAACGAAAGAACAAAAATGGCGAACGATACTACATACCTAGACTTTATAGAACCTTGACTTCCTAAGACGTAAGCAAAGAGGAGGAGTCACGCCGGGAATAACAGCGTCGCGACTATTGATGTCGAGTGTCGCCGATCTACAGTATACGCCATACATAACTACACTGTTGCTGATCACTTGATAGACGCATGATCTATTTATCATCTAGAAATAGGTTACTCAATTTTACCGAGATTGAATTTTTTACCTGATGTAATTTCTTTAAGTAAGTTTATTCACAATAGCTATATAACCTTAGTCACTAAAAAATGGAAAAACTATCAAAGAAATATTTCTTTCCATGACAACCACGTTCGCTTTTGTTGTGTTATTTTGATATTTCTAAACCTTAGATAGTCACTTCAGAACAGTACACTGAAACTCATCAGAACCAACTGCCAATTCTGTACTATTGGTCAATGAATCCATTGTCATCTGTGGAAGGCTAGAAGTATTCAACGTCCTCTCGCAAGTCATAACAGAAGGAATGCAGCATAACCCGAAGCCCTTCAGTCCTGCTTCTATGTGGAAGGATTCCTGTACTTAAGTGTTGTTACAACTCACATTGTGTGTATTTCTTCTCCTTCCTTGTATTGTTTTCAATTTTGGTTGCAAAACGATGACGTGTGCACGATTGCAGCGTTGTGCTCGGGGGCCCGCCTGGGATCACTGCCCTCTCGTTACCTGGAAGTGTATTGAACTGGGATAATAACATAATTACCTCAGTCTCCACGCCTCATTTGGCCCGGGCGTGTGGGCGTTGACCTGCGTTGCCACTTAACATTTGTGGGGTCCGGTAACCCACATTTTCGTAAGAATGGCCGGGTTCTGTGCTTTGCCCGATTCACTTAATCCGGTAATTATGTCTGGGGTCCACGCCTTCAAACGGGACCACTTCGCGCTGTCATCGTGAGCTTCAAGTCAATCTCGTGGATAACGAGAAAGAGACGAGATCCGTACCCTACATCTGTCCATTGTACCTAAAATGGTGTTGAAGGGGAAATTTAACACCAGAGTAAACTGTGCAGCTGGAATACTCTAAACACAGTAAAAGCTATAACTTTTATTTCTTAATAGATCTTGTCTCCGGCTGTAAAGTGGTGTCACTTTTGGCTACGTACCCATCGAATTCTACTTCTATTTCCGCAATTTTTTTTAATAACACTTATGCCACATTTACAATCTGTCTACAATAGACAATAAGTAAATATTATAAAAGAATATGACATGAGTGGAGATGTTATCCCATGACAACACTCCGAAAGAAAAATAACAATGCTTTACATAGTTGTAGTAAAAATGAATGGAAGGTCAAGAGCATTGGTCCTTTGTTTGACTTTTATCCAGCAAATTTAATGCATGATGATTCGGATGTTGATTTAATCGGTGCAGGTATTTTTTGCTGAACTTATAAATCTCTTCTTTTACAGTTGAAATGTTTACATAATGATGAATGACATCATTACGTACATACCATGGTGCAGTGACAATGGAACGTAAAGTTTTGGACTGATACCTCTGCAGTATTTCAATGTTTGAGTTGCTAGCAGTTCCCCACAGTTGGACGCCGTATGTCCAGATTGGTTTTAGTATGACTTTATAAACAAGAAGTTTATTTTCTAATGACAGTTTTGATTTAGGTCCCAATAACCAATAGATTTTTGATGTTTTAAAATGTAATTCTTTACGTTTAGTTTCAGTATGTTTTCGCCATGTTAAGCGGCGATCTAAGTGCATATCACTGCAAACCCTAGTAATGCCGCACTTCGATTATTGTGACGTTTTGTTAAGTGACCTAAGTTCTGAACTGTCAGTCAAGTTACAGCGAGCTCAGGATATGTGCGTCAGATACGTGTGCAACATCCGAAGATATGATCACATATCACCGTCCTTCGCAAGTCTCTCGTGGCTCCGACTTAAAGAACGTAGAACTTTACACACTTTATCTTTACTCTTTCGAATTCTGCACACTTCAACACCAAATTACCTTTCGTCTCGTTTCTCTTATCTATACTCTAACCACGACGTAAATACCAGATCATTTATCTGTGGCACGCTAGGTATACCTCTTCATAAAACATCTTGTTATTCATCATCTTTTACAATATCCACCTCGCGTCAGTGGAATTCCTTGTCACAAAGTATTAGGGGCTGCAAGACAACAAACACCTTTAAGAATAGCTTAAAAGATAACCTTATTAGCATTTCACTCCAATCATACTGATTTAAAATATCACTGACTACATTGTTACTTTTTTCTTTAGACATCATCCTGATTGTGCTGTATTTTAATTGTCTCATAATAATCTTTTTCTATTATCTAATATTATTTGAAATATATTAACATTCTATCTATTTTAGTTTAATTCTGCTACACAGTTTATTTCAGTGTTTAATTAATAGTTCATACTATTTTGTTGTTTAATTCGTAAATAACTCTTGTATACATGTAACTCTCATCTAAATCAAATTGTTGAATTCTTTGTAAGTTCATGCGTATGTATATACACTTTTTGCTGGTGAGTGGAAGAGAAGGCCTTACGGCCTTAGCTCTGCCAGCTAAAATAAATCATTATTATTATTATTATTATTATTATTATTATTATTATTATTATTATTATTATAATAAATATTTAACATCGTCTGCTTCAGGAAGTTCTTTGTTGTACAGTGTTACAGGAGGACAGTTTTCAGTTCTGGTTCCAAAAATAACATGAACTGATTTATTTTCACTCGCTTGTATTCTCCATTTAATTAGCCAGTCTTCTGTTTCTTTCAATTCATTCTGCAGGAATTCCCGCAAATGAATAGGGATTTTTCTCTTCTTTTTCACACGAAATGGCTGTGCGTCCATTATGTCCCTGATAATCAAAAATGTATTTAAAAATAGGCTTAAGGATTTCACTAAAATACCGTAGTATATTGTGCTCACTATTTAAAGGGTGTAATTATTATTATCATTATTATTTGTGAAGCTTTCATGAGCTTTCTGCTATCTTCTTTTCGTGCTTAGCTAAGCGTGAAGTTAAAGGGTGTAATTCTGTCGTCGCTTTGCAAAAGGGGACACGTCCAAAATGACAAAGTGTTAGAAAATCGCAAAAAGAAACCGTAATAGACTTAAAAAATGAAAATGTTCATTGATCGGGAATGTATGTACCCATAGTGATCTAATTAGAAAAAATATATGAACATTTTAATCTGTTAACTTAGTTACAGTATTGTTTTTGCGATTTTCCAACACTTTGTTATTTTGGACATGTCCTCTTTTGCAAATCGACGGCAGAATTGATGTTTTGTTATTTGAAGTGTTGTATCAGTGAAGAAGTGTGTTCTCTCAGTGAAGTTTTATAGTATATAGGGTAAAGGTGGGTAATATTGTGATACTAATAATATTATGATAATTCTTTTTGAGAATTTATTACAATTTTACTGAACGAGAGAAGGACTGCTTTTGCGCAGAAACTTGTCCACGAACATTCCCTTAATACGTTGACGCAAAAACCGATCTTCCTCTCGCTCAGTAAAATTTAAAAAAATTCTCAAAAAGAACTATCATAATATTAGTATCACAATATTACCATCCTTTACCCTAGTGGTAGAGCAAAGTATTTGAACAGTGAAATGTTTTTGAAGTGTTAGTGAAATCAGGATAATATCAGTGAAATGTGTCGTAGTTCTAGTGCAGTGAGTGAGTTGACAGCGAAATGTGTGTTATGTATGAACATATACTCGTTGGTTTTAGTTCGAACTTAGGGTTAAGATACAAATTAGATTTACTTTAAATGTTATTTTAAGTGATTGTGCTTCATTTAATTTAGAGTGTACCTTAATATTATTATAATTATTATTATTATTTATTATTATTATGATTTATTATTATTAATTATTATTATGATGTATTACTATTAATTATTAATTGTCATTATTGAGTGTAATTAGTTACCACTACCACCGGGTATTTACCCATTTGCAGTGTGAATAAATACATAGGCCTACTGAAAACATACAAAGGTCTTCGACATCAAATAATAAAAAACATACACAATCTGAATTTAATGTGCATTTATGTAATATGATTTCTGCAAATATGTCGTTCAAGAAACTTGATAATTCACATTTTAGAGGTGAAAAGGTGAAAGAAAAATTTCACAATACCGGTTATACCGGTTATACAATTATGTGTCACATTTTGAGGGGAGAGAAAAACAACATACTACGGCGCTTTTTCATATGCACCTCTAACATCTTGTGACTCGGAAAGAAGCGTTTAGATGTTGAAAAACTGTTTGAGTTAGAGACGTCGAACTTTCTCTTTCGATAATTTACGGATGTATATTGTGGTTCAGTGTAATACATCCTTTAATCATCCAGGCGGTGGCAGTTAACATTTCAGGTAAGTTTTTAAATCATAATAACTATATTACAACTTCATTCCACTATTTATAGATCGATTGAATAGAGTGATGAGGTTCTCATTACCAAACTGTACTCTCTTGCTGCTGTTTACTTGAGTGAATGATGACACTATAGTCCGTTGACACTGAACTTAAGGCATAACGCCCATTTTTCCGCCCTTTAATTATAACCAGGCTTCGAGACTTGGGACCCGATACAATAACTTCACTGTGCATGTACTATAGGTTGTTGACTCGCTGCAGGTAGTGAAAGGTAGAGATGTATTGAGGTAACAACGTTGTTATTTAGAGTAGAGTAAGGTAGTATGGGGGAACACACACATAATATGTACATTCTGAAAGTAAATATACATTACACAATGACAATGTCAAAAGAATGTGAAAAGTATTTATTCTCCTGTCTTTTATAAGCATTTGTGTTTAATTATACACAGTGTTAATGGTGGAAATAAACATGTAGCAATTTTAATTTCGTCATTTATCCTATTGGTCGTCTGTAGGAAGTGCAGTTACAGTACCGAATTGCAATGTACTACAAGATACATTCTCAATGTCTCAAAGGTAAATATTTTTCGCTTATCTGCCAACACAGTTTGTACTGTGAAAAGCTGCGCTCTACGTCGCATGACGTGATAGGAGCAAAACGAAGAAACCTAACATCATTGCAGTCTCTGAGAGACAGTCCTTTATTCTCGGGTGTCTCTATGCCCACTAATTTGTTGTTTATATTACACAATGTTCCATATCCGTTATTTTTACATAAAATTGATTTTCATTTCTGTTTTACACGTTCAGTAACAGGTGTACTTGGTGTCTCATTAAATCTCTGTGTCATTTTTTAAATTAATTTGAAGGCTTCCGGCATCTCTTGCTCTGACTTTTCTAACCGTCTAATAGTTTCAGACACAGTTTGAAAATGGGTTTGTATGAAAACCAAATTATTCGTCAGAACTTTCAAATCCAGAGCGTTTTCCTTTGCGTATTTGTTGGCATTCATTCTACAGTACCCCCACCCACTGTACGGTTTACCACTATACTCAGTACGCCGTTATGCGGATTTCCCACTGAACTGCTCCATTGGGTCCGAAGTCTCGAAGCCTACTTATAACCATCGCTAACCTTATCATCAAAACTATCACCATGAACATAAAACAGGCGTCGCCATGTCTGCCATTGTCACCATCATGAACACCATATCAACGGCATTATCATTATTAGCCTATACCATCGCTGAATATTCTGTGTAGTTTGAAAGGGACGATAAATGAAGAATTAGACGGCTAGGCCAATAATATGCAGTTTAAACACGACATGCTGGCTTGCTTATGTTTTTATTTTCCTTTAAAATATATGACAGCCAGTCTCACAGGATGAGCCGTGATTCGATACCCGCTATCTGACTGAGTAACCAAGGGCAGGGCCATAATAAGAGTGCCATGACTCGGTCTGTCAAAATGTGCAAGTTGTGATCCCTAGGCTTGAACACTCGTCCTCGCGCACAATTGATTGAAGGCACTAATTAGCCTACATGAGCCGTCCCGGCTTTCCTCAGACCCTCCGGGCGCTCCAGCGAAGCGTCACGTCTTCATCAAACAGCTCGTTAGCTCGAATTACTTTTTGCATCCTTCATTAACTCCTCAGGAGATGTGCGATTTGGAGCACTCAGTTGCGACTCCACTTCATTAAACACTGCCTTCCAGGCTGCCTCATTTGTTTATTACATTTTATTCTTCGTGCAGTATACTATTACGGTGTTACTAATAAACCGTGTATAGTTTTTTAACGAGACTTATCCAGAGTTGGGACAGAAAACGTTACTAATAAACCATGCATAAGCGATGAATGTATAAGCAGTGTGTAACTATACAATGAGAATTGTTTTGCAGTAGTTATAGTTGCATCGATGATTGCAAAAAGCACATGAGTCGCCAATTCTTAAATTTACAGGAGAAGCAATAAACTAATTTCTAAACATATTGCTACTTCGAGGATAATCTGCTCACTCTATGTAATTACAAATAACCATTCTTATTAGATAAGTTCATTGTAGTTAATGTATTTCATTAATGTAGAGAGGAATTTGAATTAATAAGTTTGTGACTTATGTGGTTTTTGCACTAATCAACTGAATTGAATATTTGTTTTTAACTAAACATTGCCTTTTTAATGCATAGCATACTAAATTATTTGACATAGCGTACATACTTAATGTAATTTGTTAATGCAATGATAATCTCAACATAATGAATACAAATCTCAAACATTAAGAAATCTGTGGTTTTTCTAGTCCTTATTGTCAGAAATCTGTGTTCAAACTTGATCAGTTCTTTCTCAGAATATTTTATCACCCTCTTCTTCTTCTTCTTCTTCTTCTTCTTCTTCGTCTTCTTCTTCTTCACTGTCTTCCGATGGCCATTGTTTTAGGTCGTCATACCATGGCTGGAACTCGTGAGGGATGCCTGAGACAAGTTTTTCAGTACCTTGAAGTTTGGACTTCTTGATGGGTGCTTTTCCTAACGGATTTCCCGATAGGCATAGCAAAAATGGTATTGGACTTACTCAATTTGAAAGTATGTGAAGATATACCATCGATATAGCTTTGTATAACAACAGTACCCTTGTTCTCTGCTTCATATTTGAAAGTCATAAGCTCAGATGGTGCAAATGAAATTTTCGAATGTCTTGGAACTTCTTTTCCATATGATTCATTGGAAAGACATCTCCGCTTATAATGAGCTTCAGACTCATGCGCCTTTTACACCTTATGTGTAACGACCTTCTACGAGTAGGATTATGACATTAACTCAATTTCGTAAAGATGTTGACTCATGTTCTTTTTGCAGTCATCGATTCAGTTGTTTAAGCGTTTATATAGAGAAAAATGGCCACTCCTCTAACAACTGTTCGTATCGATTGTTATTTGATAAGTCTAAATTGATTTCAAATTCATGAGTATCGTCTTTTAAATATGTTCCATGTAACTTAGGCCAATGGGCAAATTTATCAGGTGATGTTTCAGAAACTTAATTCCCACTCATCTTAAATTCCTGGCTACGCCAAGTCTCTCCTCCACACTGAAAACTCTCGTATTCACCTCGTCGCCTTGCACTCTTATGATGGTTGGGCATTTCCGTGTATTATGATTTCCCTCAGGTCCGCCAGATGTCTCCGCTCTGATCACATCTCGAAATACTTCTGCCAATGTCATACGAGAAACCCGACATTTTTTCATGTACAGATTTGATCAGGGGCGGCCCGTCCTTACGTGCTACAGTGCTACAGCATAATGATAATTTTTGCTCAAATAATGTATTTGCAATACCATAGTATTTGATCTGCCATTTGACAGTTTCCCATGGTTATGTTCATGACGCGTTATAGAGTGTTTAGTCTTCGCTCTTCGCTCTTTGGTGCCTCAGGCGGTACGTTGTGCTACTCAAAACTCTACATGAGAATGTAGACAATTAATGCGCATGTGCGAAGCTGAAATCACTGCTCTGATTGGCTATTTTTACGCGGGGAAGTGCTGTAGTCAGCTTCAGCACAACACAGCTTGGAGATTACAAAACTAAAGCGTAACGAAAGAATGCTTATTTGTGGAAGAACTCGGAACTATGTACAATATGTTTGGTAATTCAAGTATCCGACCGCTGCTGCCATATATCTGGTTTTTGAGGTTCCTCCTGAATCAGTCAGTCTAGAAAATTGAAGCCAAGGAATTATGTGACAGTATAATTCAGGAAACTACTTATCGTTTCAGTTTTTAACCTGCCTAGACGCAACAAAATTGTTAAACAGCAAATTTTTTGACAATTTTTCGCATAATTTTCCTGAACGCGAACTTGAAGTTGCTGTCAACAGCTATACTGTACTGAACAAAAGAGTGTTAAAGACACAACTTGGAGTTCTATATGGAAGACCTGACTTCCGAAATATAGATGGAGCTGTTCAATTGTTACAATACATAACATAGCCTCCAACAATTCACAAGGATCCATTCTGTGAAGTAACGAAGTTGTTAAATATTTTGGTTACAACGCCAATGACCACTGCTGAGCCAGAAATATGTTTTTCTTTCTTTAAACACATAATAACGTTTTTAAGGAACACTATGTCCCAGGATCGCCTCACTGCTCTTGCAATACTGTCAATAGAAAAGAGTATGATGTCCAAGATGGAGGGGTTTAACTCCAGGGTAATTGACAGGTTCTGCAGTAGGAAGGAACGTCGTATGGACTTCATATTTCGTCACTAGGCGAGTCTCAAATTAAGATAAATGCATATAAGTGTATACAGTAGGCCGATATAGAGATTGTAGCACACTCATAATTTTGATCATCAGCCGCTACTGGATTTGATTTGCAGAAAAAATAAACAGATTTAGTGGGACTTTTTTCCCATTCTGTAGTTAGTACGCGCAATCAATTTTTATTTTGAGTGTTGTAAAGATGTGTATATGTATTATTGAAAATATTTACGAGCAAAAGTTTGCTTTTTTGTATGATATGAAGTGTCAATGCTTCTAACGTTACGGCCTCAACAACGTGGCTGGTGGTTTCTACAAAATGGAGCAACCACTCATGCACGTGGGATCTCCATGCCGTCCGAGGCGTTGTTTCCAGGGACAATTATTTCACGTTTGGAAACATAAACTGGCCCGCTCGTTCACCTGATGTAACGGTACTGAACTATTTCTGTTGGGGTTACCTCAAAAGCAAAGTTTTCGAAACACGTCCAAATAACATTGTATGTATGTATGTATGTATGTATGTATGTATGTATGTATGTATGTATGTATGTATGTATGTATGTATGTATGTATTTATTCACACTGCAATGGGTATATACCCGGTGGCAGTGGTAACTAATTACACTCAATGACAATAATAAACTTATTAATTAAAAATACAGTTAATAATAATACCAATAATTAATACAAATAATTAATACTAACAATAATTTATAATAACAATAATAATAATAATAATAATAATAATAATAATAATAATAATAATAATAGGGAATATCCTAAATTAAATGAAGCACGATCACTTAAAATAACATTTAAAATAAATCTAATTTGTATCTTAAATCTAAGTTCGAACTAAAACCCACGAGTATGATATGTTCATATCTGCACAAGTACCGTTCCACATTACACTCATTTCGCTGTCAACTCACTCACTGCACTGGAACTACGACACATTTCACTGATTCTATCCTGATTTCACTAACACTTCAAAAACATTTCACTGCTCAAATACTTTGCACTGCTACTATAAACTATAAAGCTTCCCTGACAGGAACACGTTTCACTGACACAACACACTTCACTGACACAACACACTTTACTGACACAATATAATTCTTCACTGATACAACACTTCAATAACAAAATATCATTTACATCCTGTACATACTGTGTATAATTACCGTCTATTAGTAAAGTCCTTAAGCCTATTTTTAAATACGCTTTTGGTTGTTGGTAAAGCCTTTAGTAAGTCTGCAGGTAAAGCATTCCAGTCCCTGATAGTACGATTGAGAAAAGAATTCATTCATTCATAGTGTTCTGCCCACTGCAAACCCAGCATTCTCCAGTCTTTCCTATTTTCTGCCTTCCTCTTTGTCTCCGCATATGATCCGTAAATCTTAATGTCGTCTATCATCTGATATCTTCTTCTGCCCCGAACTCTTCTCCCGTTCACTATTCCTTCCAGTGCATCCTTCAGAAGGCAGTTTCTTCTCAACCAATGACCCAGCCAATACCTTTTCGTCTTTCTGATCAGTTTCAGCATAATTCTTTCTTCACTCACTCTTTCCAACACAGCTTCGTTTCTTATTCTATCTGTCCATTTCACACGTTCCATCCTTCTCCATATCCACATTTCAAATGCTTTTAGTCGTTTCTCTTCACTTCGTCGTAATGGCCATGTTTCTGCCCCATACAATGCTACACTCCACACAAAGCACTTATTCCCGAATTACAAGCAAAAATTGGTGAGTAAACCCTACATTCAATAAATCTCTAATGAGATGCTTTAACCCGTAACGTTATTCTTGCTATTTCGTCTGCAGAAGTGAATGGAACAGAATGAGGGTCGCTTGAGAAGTGTTATATTAAAAAAAAAAATGTCATCAGATCAACCTCCAACATTAAATGTATGTAATAAAATACATATTTTTACTTTATGTTTGAGTTATAGCCTATCTATTTTCGAAAACCGTCAGGTATTTTGACGCACCCAGTACAATATTTTTAGAGATACTGAACTGTACATGGCTAGTGTATTGAAACTTCATTTCTAATATATATATTTTTTTGTTTTACTTACATTATACAAAGAACTTCAATACAATCCTAATTACATCTTCTCTGGCTCTTTGTCAACATGCGCTCCCAAGTTTGGTAACATTAGATAAATATTAGACTAAGATACAATGGAGCCACTGTTTCAACAGCCGAGTCTCCGTCAGTGAATATTCTTGAGTAATGTTATCTGAGGATTTCTTTTATTCTTCTATCCAATTGTTTCTTTGTTCCTTTTAACCATAATTCATTGAAATTGAAAAAATAAAGTGTTGGGTCATAGTTATACAATATATTTTTCTTGCTTTGCTAGACACATGCTAAATGCCTCTTGACCTGTATCATAATGTATTATCACTTGTAACAGTATGGCACTTATCAAGGAAGCTTATGCATGCCTCGATTTGTTTTTTTCTTGTATACAGAATTAGATAATGAAGGGTAAAGATTAGATACTGTCGTCTCTCGTCTTGGACATAAGGAATTCAACTCGTTATGTAATAAGTTGTAATGAACGTGGGCAACGATGTCGATCACCTAACAGTTTCCCGGAAGATCTAGAAAATGTTGACTTAGCTTCAGAATGTATAGGAAAACACAGATATTCAGAAGAAAATTGGTACATTCACTTGTTCTGTGAATTATTAGATTGAATCGTGTTTGAAAAGAGGAAGTAATTGAAGTATTGAAAAGTCTAGAACAAGAGGGCTATAATGGAGAGAATGGCTTATAAGCCGGATTAAGTGTAATCTGTAGGGCTCGGATTTTTAGGTGCTGAAATCGGGAAAATATGTGATAAAAAAGGAAAAATATTTAATTATGTTTCAATTACTTTATGTGAATATAAACAATATGCATTACTCATCAGTATAAATTATGCTGTATTGCCAACTGCTGAAGAAGTACAGTACATAGTGAGATTCATCCTCAAGTTGTCCATTACAAATGATTGACGATTATCGCGGAACACTGCCTTGTACTGAGAAAAAGAGCGCCCTGGCCATTGAGAAGCAAAATACACTCCCTAGAGACATGTTTATTATTTGAAACGAAAACAGAGACAGCTGATGTTTATAAAATTAAAATTGTTTTCTGAATCAGCGTTATGATAACTTCCAAGGCACCCCTAAATGACACATCAATGTTTATGTGTGTGGTAGTTACAGTAGAATTTTTGAGTGGTGACTGCTTTTATCGCTTGTGTGATAGAGCAGACATCCAGACGTTTGAGATGGGCAGGACATGTAGCACGTATGGGCGAATACAGAAATACATATAGAGTGTTAGTTGGGAGGCCGGAGGGAAAAACACCTTTGGGGAGCCCGAGACGTAGATGGGAAGATAATATTAAAATGGATTTGAGGGAGGTGGGATATGATGATAGAGACTGGATTAATCTTGCTCAGGATAGGGACCAATGGCGGGCTTATGTGAGGGCGGCAATGAATCTCCGGGTTCCTTAAAAGCCAGTAAGTAAGTAAGTAAGTGAGAGAGCAGACTGTAGTTCCACAGATACGCAATTCCGAGAAACAGTTGGCAGCTGTCACGTCTGCACAGAACATTCGAGTGTGATGAAATGGGGCTTTTTGTCGGAAATTATTTTATGGAAACTTAATTTTTATATGTTTTATGTGAATATTTGAAAATATGTATTTACATAAAAGAATTCAAAATATGTGTTTTTATATGAAATGAAATTTAAAATCTATGCTCAGGTGACCTTGTCCGAAACTTAAAACACAATTACGAGTTTCTATTACAGTGTAAAAAAATATGTATTTACCTAAGAATTAGCCCTAGAATCTGTCTTGAGCTAATACCATCAGTTTTTTTTTTTTTTTTTTTTTTTTTTTTTTTTTTTTTTTTTTTTTTTCAGAACGTGATATCCCACAAAGTAGAGGTAGAAAATGAGCTGTGAAATTTGAAATTATTTAGACATGACCAACAAAATCTGTTGTGTAAAGGCTAGTCCACAATAAACCGAGAACGGAAACGACAACGAGAGCGGGAACGTAAATATTGTTAAAATAAATGTATTTAAATGTGAGCATTCACAATTAAATTTCACGTTCTCGTTCCCGGACTCCGGCAAGTTCTCATTAATTGTGAATGCTCACATTTAAATACATTTATTTTAACAATATTTCCATTCTCGTTCTCGTTTTCGTTGCCGGTTAATTGTGAACCAGTCTTTACAATGCATCAGATTTATTTAGTAACAATATTTTATTTTGTACATAAACATACAAAGATCTTTATTGCAATGAATTGCTGTTTCTGATTATTTATAATGATGCACGTGGCTAGGAAAATTTACATTAGGCCTATATCAAAATAGTTTTATGTGACAACACTGCTATATATTGTATTCTAAATGAAAACTCACTTTTCACTATCTCCCGGTGTTTTGAAGAAACTTTTGTGGGGTGACGACTACTCCTATTTCCGCAATCGGAATACTCACATTTAATACGTGCAGCCATTGCAGTGTAACAGACATAAACAAGAATTCTGTAACTAAAATTCAAAAATTCAAAATATCTTTCTTAAAATGTGTTTCCAGGACTGACAACTTAAACCAAGAGCACGTATGTTAATTATCCATTTCCAGGAGTCTAAATTCAGTGGTGGAATGTTGGCAAGAAACTATGTTAGCGCTCTCAGTGGAGGCTGCTTAGAGTTAAAGACGATCAACGGGAAAAAGATTGTATTGGACCCTTCTCTCCTAATCTTGGTCTGGAAGTGATAGTGGGTAGTCAGGGATTAACAAAAGCATTCTCACCGTGTGCTAAAGTAGCGTGATGTTATGCCATCCGTTCTCGATGTGTAACATAAGAAGTGTTAATAATTCTATTATTCTCAGCCCGGGTGTGAGTGGGGTGCCTCACCTAGTTGGCCGTTAATCAGGGTGTGTCCAGAAAGCAGCGCTGTGTTGGACAAGTGATTAATTACTCCTCCATGTCTCTCTAAATGGCACGTTTACAGAAGCAGTCAAATCGTTCAACTTCAGCCGGGAGAAAGAAATATCTAGAATAAATTAGTAGGTCGAAAAGAAATTAGTAGGGTCATATGTAGGCCGAAAGAGAAGCACGAGAGTTCATGGCAACTGGGAACTTATCGATGTAATCAAGGATGCACATACTTGACCGGTGTGTTATCAGCTGGTAAGACTAATTGTGTAAATGATAAATTAATGAAAAAACGACTTGTGATGATGATTTAGGCTACAGTCGTCATGGAAACTGAAAAGTAAACATAATACAGTAGTTCAACAAGACAGCAACATAAGAAAGAACATTTGAGCATTCAGAATAAGAAACGTATAGTACGTAAGAATTGTCAAATTCGATTGGTTAACAATAGAGGTGAGTTATGGCGTTTTGCCGTTATAGCTCCGAACTGTGGCAGCTCCGAAAAAAATCGCTGTGACAGATAATAGCGATTTTGTCAGAGGTGGTTTTTGTATTCGGATAGGCCTAATGGCGATTGCGAATGTTTCCCATCATTATTTCATTATGTTTATATATCAACTGACAGATAGGCTAACTGTTTGTAACGATCCCCACAGTAGGTTTTCACCTGACGATGAAAAGAGATCCACTCTTCGAAACGTTGCGCTACAATTTTTAAAAATTTAGCAATGGAGAAAGTCCAAACAGCTCAACCATTGAACAATTCACCGTTGCTCTCAGATCATCTTGTATCGTCTCTCTCTTTAGCAGATAGAAATTGTGCTGCTGCGACCTTACTAATATTGACCTCTGAAGCCAGTTCATACTCAGCTGATAGCATTGTTAGATTGTTGAGTTTTTCTTGACCTGAACATGTTTAACTTCAGTTTACTGAACCCACATTCACCAGATGCTACACTGACAGGAAGAGTGATGAAAAGTCTCAGACTTGTTGAAAAACATTATTACTGTCTCAATAATATGTGATTTAACAATCATTCTTTCATGTAAAAAATGTTTTGTGAAGTTTTCTGTCTCTCTCCTCAAAAAATAATTAAAAATCGGATTTCCCCCCTCTGGCGCCCAGATCCCCCCACTCGAGTGGTGCTCCCCCATGGATGGTCCAGTTACAACATAAAATATATTAACCTCTTCACACCTCAATTTATATTTAAAAATCAAGACTTCACAGAAAATCAAGATTTGGGGACAATTTTGACCCCTGGGACCACATAATTTTAAATTGTATTTTTAATTCAGGTATAGATATGTTTCAAAAATAATATTATCCATTTCTATCATACTGAATTTTTTTCAAAATATTTAGGAGGATCGAAGACATTCCAAAAAAGAAACAATGTACACTATAATGTACACCAGGCCTGAAGGGGTTAAATCAAAGAAATCATTGAATTCTCTTATTTTTAACCAAAAACGAAATATAAAGTTCCAATATCTTTACGATTTATTGAGAATATTCATCGTTGCAAAGTTTGTAAAAAGGCTGAGATTAAATAGGTGATAGCTTGTAAATATATTAAGGAGAATTAGTTCTCTTCTACAACTAATTTAACATATGAGTACTTATTATTAGAGAAAAATTCGTTCCGGCACCGGGAATCGAACTCAGGACCCTTAACTTGGTACCCTGAATGCTCTTACCATCTGAGCTATGCCGAGATTCGATCCAGAGTGCCGACCGAACTCTCCTCCTGAGGATCCTGGGTTCGATTCCTGGTGCCGAAACGAATTTTTTTCTATTAATAAGTATATACTTGAATGATAATAGAGAACGACGAGGTTCTCATATAAGAATACTGTATTATAATTTAACATACTTCACAATCACGAGACTTACATTATGTAGTGTTATTACTTTAAATTAAATTATTGAAAGGTAAAAAAATTCTTACAAAATAACACGAAGCTACGGAAATTATTTACACTTCTCTATATCTATCTATAGAACACTTTCTATTAAGGTAAGTTGGAGTAAGTGCATTTCCTAAATATGAAAGTTCAACTTTGTTGCATAATAGCACCTGACCCCTTCGTAATTTTAAAATAAGATTTTATTGGTATATTTAGTGGTTAATTCTGTGTATTTTCATTTTGTCAGTTGCTTAAATGGTCGAAGCATGTTTTATGAAACAAATTAATACCATTATAACCGTGAGGTTATGCAGTTGCCCCGTGATTTGGGGTAAGAGCATCTCCAGGCTGTAACTTTCCGTGGTAATGGGTAGAGCATAATCAAGGAACAAGTGCGTATTCTCTGTTCTTTGCGCTACAAATGCACGTTCAGATTTTATTTTATTAATTTTTTTCCCAAAAGTTATGTATTTCGACAATAAACGGTGTTCAGGGAGTAAGATTAACACTCCGCGAGATTGCAGGACGAATCTCAAATGATGGATTGAAGTTGCACTTGCCCCAGAAATGCATTTACCCCAACTCACCTTACCTCAACTAGGACACAGACAACACTGTCACTTACCTTTATCAAACAAGAAGCGTCATGATTTTTGGTTGGTTATTTAACGACACTGTATCAACTACTGGGTTATTTAGGGTTGATGAGATTGGTGATAGAGACATGGTATTTGGCGACATAAGGCCGAGGATTCGCCATAGATTAGAGCTACCTGGGATCCGCCTTACAGTTCGGGAAAACCTTTGAAAAAAATTAATCATTTTTGTACTTTTGATCGTATGAAACCAAAAAAATTTAATTGCTGACGTTAGTAAATTGTATTAAATTTATGACTAGAGTTTTTATCAACAGTAATCTCACTAGAGGTTTTGATTTATCTAGAGAAAATCAAAACTCGAGTGGGATTTAATTGACTATTACCCGATTAAAAGAAAGTATATAAAGATTAGAAGTAACAAAGTACTCCAATACAATAAAATATTAATTGGCTTATGAAAATACAACTGTCTTCAAATGTATCAACTATCGAACCTGACGATGTCATATCCAGGCCTTGTACACTGGTTTCTGACAAATAAGTATTATTATTATTATTATTATTATTATTATTATTATTATTATTATTATTATTATTATTATTATTATTATTGTACCATCTCAACATTACGCTAGATGGCAGTAGTGTTTTATGATTATGTTTTCTTGTTACCGGTATCAGTTGTGCCAACTATGGAATCATCATTGAACTCTGTGGACTGTTACTAGTCAAGAAGACATTGTTGATTCAGTTTCATTTTTTATTAAAATGCAACATTCCACTTCAGTTATCCGAATCCCAGTAATCAACGTCACTTGACAGATGATTTTCAATAAATCTTAATATTAAACAATCTCTGATACGTGACTATCCATAATATCATATAGCAGAAGCTATAACATAACCTAACTAATATACACAAGTGTTAGAAAAGTTTTAATTAACGACGACGACATAAAAAATAAACATGAATAATTTTAAAAGGAATAATTATTGAATGTACATTTTTCAAATTTGAATGTGGTTGGTGATTCAATTGATATTATATTGGACGTGTGCGTAATAGAAGTGGAACTCGTTGATTTAGGCCTACATGGTGTATTCAACTTATGCAGGATTTCAGAATGAATAATTTTAAATGGAATAATTATTAAATGTACAATTTTCAAATTTGAATGTGGTTGGTGGTTCAATTATGTTACATTGGACGTGTGCGTAATAGAGGTGGAACTCGTTGATTTAGGCCTACATGGTGTATTCAACCTATTCAGGATTTTTGAATGGTGCTCTTCATTTATTTGTAAATCGGATTTCAGAAGATGCATAGGTATAATCAGTGATTTTTATTAATTCTTGTTCTTGAATGCCAATGCGAGTCATATTTGAAACTGCTGTGCATCGACTGGAGTGGTTTGTAATTTTATATATATTTTTGACGTCCAGACCAGCGCAGTTTCAAATGTTGGCAAACAAAGAAGCAAATGCTAGTGACGCGATAAAATTAAACAAATGCTAGGGACGCGATAAAATTAAACAAATGCTAGGGACGCGATAAAATTGTGCAATAAGCAGCCATGATTGGTCGAAATACATCCTTTCGTACCGTTTTATTGGTCAAAAGTAGTATGACGTAGTAAGAGTGTAATAGTCATTGAAACTTTATTAGTTTTAATTTCTTAATCTGTATTTCATTTCATTTTGTCTCCCCTAAGAAATAAACGTATCCTAAATACTTTCATCTTTTAAACTTTCCCCTGCTGATATAAAATACATATGATTTAGGGGAAAATCCCTAAGTTAGCAACACTGACTACATACACTTGTCATACAGAATAGCTAAGAACCCACAAACATTGTTGACACCCGAACTCAAGGAGATGGAACAAATTTTTACATGTGTTAAATATTATTATTATTATTATTATTATTATTATTATTATTATTATTATTATTATTACTACTACTAATACTACTACTACTACTACTACTACTACTACTACTACTACTACTACTACTGGCCGCACAAAAATTTAAATCTTTCAAAATAGAAAATGAGTTGATGCAAAATATTACATTAATGGATTTCTGAGTAGGTCTATATAAAAATAATTACTAATATATTTTCAGAGTTAAAAAATAACACGTTAAATGAAATTAAATTAGATATTCTTCAGTGATTTCATACTGTACAACGGTGTTATTCTTTTGCCTCAAGTTTCCCGAACGTTCAAATAATTCCCTAACGATTTCCCTACAAGAAAATTTTCCAAAATCTCCCGCAGCGAGTAAAATTACCCCAATTTTGGAGGAAATTATCTGTCTGCACTCGATCTTCATGTGCTTGCATGTATACGAAGGCTCTCCACGACAATGTATTTGGTAAGGCGATAGAAATAGGCTGTGACGTCACCACGAAGGATTATTAGTAAGGACATGTTGACGCGAGATAAAGTTATGTCTGTCTTGCTGCAAGACGATCTGTCCTAAGTCAAGACAGAGACGGAGAGAGAGAGATAGTTAGCAAAAATCTGGCGTAATCCCAGCCGGCGATTGCATCAGCTGCTGCACGTTACAAGCAAACAGCTTGGAAATCGATGTTTTTGATTCGTGGCCTACAAAGCACGACGAGATGTCAGTAGAGGATTATGCTTTAAATTTTAAAGGAGTGAATTGCTCGGGTCACTGCATGCGGCCAGCCCTTTAACCCCAGAGGCACGAGACGCTCCGAGTCGGCCGGCCGTGGCCGGCGGGTTGAACAATGATCGCTTGTTTGTGTGTCAGTGGAGTGAGATGAGATACCAGGTTCGAATTCAGACGCAGGTCAACCGTTTCAAAACCCCGTGAATAGATATTTGTGGTTGTTTTCAATTTATCGGTGCACATATTGTATTAATGGGAATTAGGGCTGCAATTTAGACATTTTCGTCAAAATTAGGCTAGGTATCAATTTTTCATTTTCATGCTTGAAAATACTCCATTGTTTTTCTTTCGTAAAATATTATCAATTATTTTGTCCCGTGGTCATTTTTAAAGCCTAGGGTAACATAAGGCTAATTCACACGGGGATAGTTTACATGAGTCAAGTGCTTGGAGCAAGTCGACTTTCCTTCAACTTTCCCCGTGTGACATGGTCGAGACAGTCAAGTTGTGACTTGGCGGTCAAGCAGAATTTGAGTTGACGACCCGTCAACTTTTGTGTCCACTTTCCCGTCACGTGACCAACTTGACTCCACCACTTCCCGCGTGTGAATGTGATCTTGTAGCAACTTGGCAAGTAGAAAGTTTGTAGTTTTAGGCCTATTGTCGAAGTAAATTAATAATTATTAATAATGAGCGCCCCTAAGTGGAATTCCAACGATATCATAAAGTTTTTGGAAGTGTATGAGAAGTATGAACTTCTATGGAATATACGTGACAAAGTATACCTCAATAAAAACAAGCGGGAATTATTATTGCAGAAACTAGTCAGTGAACTCATGGAGTAAGGTTTCGAAAACATAGATGTAGAAGTGGTTCAAAAAAGTTAAAAACCCTTAAAACAGGACTCATTCTAGGATGTTTCCTGTATTCTGCAGGATCTTCTTCAGCTAATTCTTTCAACAAGGTATTAGATGCATCGTGCATAATTCTTCTACGAATCCATTTCTTAACCCATGTTCTCTTTTCCTTTTTTTCAATAATATTTTGTAATTCATACAATAACAAGGCGCCAATTAGCTGCACTCATGCTTGAATATGTGCTGGTGGCATCTTCAGTTTCACAAAACTAAAAATGCCAGTTCACTATTGATTTTTATTAACTATAACAGAATACAAGAATTCAAACACCACTACGAATACAACATTCAGCGCGCGCTTTTTTTCAAGCATGGTTTCAAGTTTAATGTCTCCGTGTGATCACAAATATAGTATCAAGTTTAGAGGCTTCAAGCACTTGACTCCTGTAAACTATCCCCGTGTGACTCGGGTTATACAGTGTAGGTCTATTTTAAGGTCAATATATGGTGTTATGTTCGCATACTATTTCTTCAGAATTACTCCAAACTTTAAGGGAACATTCATTATTGCTTAGTGCGTAACTTAACACAGGAATTTTTTAAAATTTAAATATTAACAAAGAAGCTAACCATAAAAATGTAGGAAAAATTAATATTCAAATTAATTTGAATTATATGAAAAAAAATCATAAGGTGGACATTGTAAACTAATTTCATAATAATGGTCCATGGGCGTGAATTTGAACTGCCACTGGGGGAGACCCTGGTGTACCAGCATCATGCGGAAGTACTGCGTGAAGTCTGCAGCCAGGTAGTGCCACTCGAAACTTCTGTCCAGCATACTATTTTGTCGCTTTCAATTTCTTTTACATTTTAATGTGTATAAAATGCTCCTTGCGTCACAAATTTCTTCGTATCTCTTTGAAACTTTCAGGATATGCTCATAAATGTATGGATAATTGAATTCACTCCGGGTTTCGGTGTGAATTATCTCGCACCCCTGTAAGAAGAGTGCCCCAAGTCAAAAAACACTGTTCTCGGGAAATTAATTTAGAAGTCAGTGTCTTGCATTTTAACATCATGGGCAGGACATTAAATTAAACTTGTGGCATTATTCTGACTTGTAGAATACAAAATATACTATTCGACTCAAAATCTACTCATTTTGACTTGTGGCAGCCTTCCTGCAGTGGTACGATATATTTGTGAAATTTCCACGTGTTATTTACTTGCGGTTTTTAGAGAACCCGGAGGTTCTTTGCCGCCCTCACATAAGCCCGCCATTGGTCCCCTATCCTGAGAAAGATTAATTAAGTCTCTACAATCATATCCTACCTCCTCAAATCCATTTTAATATTATCCTCCCATTTACGTCTTGATCTCCCCAAAGGTCTTTTCCTCTCCGTCTCCCAACTAACACTCTATATGCATTTCTTGATTCGCCTATACGTGCTACCTACATGCCATGCCCATCTCAAGCGTCTGGATTTAATGTTCCTAATTATGTCAGGTGAAGAATTGAAGAAATATGGTATAATAAATTGGGGTGAAGTAGCATCATCTGTACTTAATCCATTAATTTTATTACACAGAAGATTAATAAAAATTTATCTAACCAAAAATATGGATTACCCAACAAATTTAATTTATACAGATTTTAATGTATTAACTATTGAAGAAATTTATAAATATAGTTTACTAACTTACTAGGTACCACATAAATCAAATAAAACATAAATCTAATAGACATGAATATCGCACTCGAAGACAAAAGTCTATTTTCCCATTAATTGAGCCTAAATGTCATACAAGTGCAGCTCTTAAACATGGTGCTAGTTTCGGCACAAGACTTTATAATAAAATTACAAGCCATTTCCCGAATTTAAAATGTTTTAAATTAAAGTTCTTAAAAAAAATTTATAAAATTATTCATGATACATAATATTAACAAATACGTGTATTTTTTTACCTTTTATTTCTGTCGACTGCCTTCATGTTTTTATTGAATATCACTGGCTTCTGTCTGATTGTCAATTCATATTAAATGCGTTGTTTTCTCTTTCTTCTTTTCTTCTCTCTCTCTCTCTCTCTCTCTCTCTCTTTGCTCTTTTGTGTTATTTATTGATTTGAATTAAGTTACTTACTGTATTTAGTAAACTGTCCTTGTAAATTTTATGTTATATTATTGGCTAAGACCACACCGTACACGAGCCTGGCTCTTACGGTAGTGGCTAGAAACATTTTTGTTTTATAATTTTAATTTGTACTCGCTAGCTAGTTAAATAAATTAAATTAATTAAGAATACAATACGTGCAGTTCTGCGTTGTTTAACTTTCTCCATTCTCCTGTAACTTCATTCCTCTTAGCCCCAAATATTTTTCTAAGCAAACACCCTTAACCTCTGTCCCCCTCTCAAAGTGAGTGTCGAAGTTTCACAACCATTCAGAACAACGGATAATATAACTGTTTTATGAATTCTAACTTTCAGTCTGAATGACAAAAGCTTCTCAACCGAATAATAACAGGCATTTCTGGGATTTATTCTGCGTTTAATTTCCTCTCGAGTGTCTCTTATATTTGTTACTGTTGCTCCAAGATATTTGAATTTTTCCACCTCTTCAAGGGATAAATTTCCAATTTTTATATTTTCATTTCGTACTATGTTCTGGTCACGAGACATAATCATATACTTAGTCTTTTCGGGATTTACTTCCAAACCTATCGCTTTACTTGCTTCAAGTAGAATTTCCGCGTTTTCCGTAACCGTTTGTGGATTTTCTCCTAACATATTCACGTCATTCGCGTAGACAAGCAGCTGATGTAACCCGTTCAATTCTATACCCTGTGTGTTATCCTGAACTTCCCTAATGGCATATTCTAGAGCGAAGTTAAAAAGTGAAGGTGATAGTGCATCTCCTTGCTTTAACCCGCAGTGAATTGAATAAGCATCCGATACAGACTGGCCTATACGGACTCTGCTGTACGTTTCACTGAGGCACATTTTAATTAATTTTTCACAATATTAAAATTATAAAAAGAAACAAAAAACTGTGAAATGAAAAATTCAAAATTTATTTATTTATTTGGCTATATTAATCCTATATCATTCACACAACAATACATTGATTTTTAGTAATTTAAGATCAAAGTTAAATTAAAAAAAAACATTAAACGCAAGGAGCGTTATATATGTGACGATACAAAAACAATCAAATAGTCAGTAAATAAAATTTGAGCTAAATAATTAATAAATAAAAACCTGTTTGACCTATGAAGTTCAAATTTGATATGAAAGCACATATTGATTTTGTGAATATATGATACAATTTTGAAAATGATTACTTCAGAAATATGGAAGTGTTGGTGGAATAATAGAGGGAAACAGGAATATCTCGAGAAAAATTCTCTGCTATAGTATACTGCTGTGTCAACCACAAATTCTCTCATGATCTAGCTGGGAATCGAGCCTGGACTGCCTGGATGGAAGACCAGAGCGCTAGAACTTGTTTCACAGATGCAGTCTAGTTATGTTTAATAAAGGGCAAAATTAATATGAAGTTGTATAGACCTTGATGCCAGCGGTCACGGGGATAGAACTCTTGAGAGCTCTGGTTAGTTTTCCCTTTGTGGCGGTCTCATTGTTTTCATGCTTCGGAGTCGGGAGGTTAATTGTCCCATTAATGATATTTTTTGCTTTACTTTCTCCTGGTTTGCTCTCCAGGAAGACTTGTAGCCCGCTTGGAACACAGCTAGTAGGTCAGCAGCTTCATCACCAGCCACGGAGGCAGTTCTGGAGTCAGAAATAATGATCACACCACCAATTACTAACAAAGAATGGCTGTAAAAATGTCGATCAGGCAGAGGTTAGAGGTAGGCATAAATGCAAGCGCTGTTCTTTATTTCCTACAACTAACTTAAGTTTCAAGTAAAATATTAACAGGCATTGCACGATGAGGAGAATTAACTTTAATAGGCCTACTCAGTATGTATCAATGTTTTTACTTGATTATTTCACCCGAAAAGACAAAGTATATAATTATATAATATGTATGTATAATACTTACAACTCTGTCTTTAAACTGTGATTCTCAATTGGATTTCAGTTTAACAATTGAAAAATTTCATACAATATTAAAAAGAATTGTATTTCCTTAGATATTTAAATTATGAAGAAGTGTATTATAATGTTTTTACTCTAGTTTTTAAATAATTTTGTATCATTATATTGACATTTGGCACTATATTAACTGTAATATTATATTCTAGCATCTACGTATTACCTTTATGTATTTTCTTTCTTTCGTTTGTGTTGTTTGTTTTGTTGTTTTTTTCTCTTATTATGTATTTTGTGTAAGCCACCTGCAATTGGAAGCCTGCTTCTGTTGGTGGTGGATTTAAAATAAAAAAAAAACAAATAAAAAAGTCTCATGACCAGAACATAGTACGAAATGGAAACATAAAAATTGGAATTTTATCCTTTGAAGAGGTGGAAAAATTCAAATATCTTGGAGCAAGAGTAACAAACGTAAATGACACTCGAGAGGAAATTAGACGCAGAATAAATATGGGACATGGCTGTTATTATTCCCTTGAAAAAGTTTTGTAATCCAGTATGCTCTAAAAAAACTGAAAGTTAGAATTTATTTATGTATATATATATGTATATATATATATTTATTTATTTATTTATTTATTTATTTATTTATTTACCAGAGCTTCCTCAAACTAGAGGCTGCCATTAGACGAAACATACAAGATAAAAATGAACAAATAGATGATGAAAGATAACAGAGTAAAAAAAAATGACAAACAATTAAACAAACGGTCAAGTTTCGGTCCCCTACGGCCACTTCCAATGGACTCCTAACGAATATTCACACGTTTATCACTGGGATTATGGCGCTGGAAATCAATTTAGAACACATTTCAATTTTTATTGTACAATATAAATTCAATTATCACAACAATGACACAATAATTCTTGCAGATAACACAGAAACACCTTCGGAAAAGTGATTAACAGAGTCGTAGTTTCACTTCACTTCCACTAGATGACTCTGAGTTCCAGCAGACGGCAGGCTATAGGCGTAGCAGGGATCCCAATATCGGCAAACGAAATGAAACAGGTGTGCTAAACGTTAGGAATGTTACAATAGGTGTGTAGCACGTTAGGTTAGGTTGGGTTAGGTTTTGTTAGGTGTGTAAGATAATATGAATGGTTACCACATTTGGCGACACTGCAATCATTCCCCCACTCCACCTCAAATAACGTCACAACGACGGAATATGGCCGCCTTCTTTCTTCAAGTACGACGATTTTCCTATATAAGTAAGGAACCTATTTAGGGCGGGTTGGGTGGAACCATAGCTCTCCCAGTGATCACATCGAGTTTCTACTACTCCACACTACAAAACTATGGTATTTTCAGTGTTTGTTTTTAATTCCCTATACTGGCAATACAAGACTGAAGCTTCATCAAACAAACAAACAATGGCAATTCACAGAATAACAAAAGTTACAAACATGTAAAGAAGCAAAGAAAGCTAATAAGAAAAAGAAAAAAAAAAGATAATGGTGCGTCAGTTTTTTCAGTACACTGAATTAGAGTCCATATAGGTGGTTCCGTAAAAGTTTGACTGACTCTCTAATTATGAGGAGGGCCAGTTCATTTAGAAAAGATTTGTACAGTCCTAATGTCTTACAGAATTGAGAAGAGAAGTTAGGTATCGTTCCTCTTGCTCCAAACACCAATCCCATGACACTGATATCGTGAAGTTGGTATTTATCTTTATAATACAGGATGGTTGGCACGTAGATTGCTCGTTTCTCCTCGTGTACGTCTTCAGGCTGTCTTTTACAGTATATGTTTCAAGCCTACCCTGAGACAGGGATTCGCTAATGGCGATTATGTCAATGCGTCTGTTACTGCCATTGTCGGCAGTTATATATGTACGTATTTTATGTAGATTCGTGAAAACTATGTTAAATGTTATATTTTATTTAACGACGCTCGCAACTGCAGAGGTTATATCAGCGTCGCCGGATGTGCCGGAATTTTGTCCCGCAGGAGTTCTTTTACATGCCAGTAAATCTACTGACATGAGCCTGTCGCAATTAAGCACACTTAAATGCCATCGACCTGGCCCGGGATCGAACCCGCAACCTTGGGCGTAGAAGGCCAGCGCTATACCAACTTGCAAACCAAGTTCGTGAAAACTATATTAGGCTTACATATGTCTATAATTTTTCTGCGAAATATACAAGGAAGATGGTATTTAAAAATAATTGTTTTTCCATGTTAAATCCCCATCGCAAAAATTTCTAATTACATAGGCTTGCTGCAGCGTCAAATGCTTTCTCTAACGATAAAATAAAAAATATATATATAATATATATATATTACTGTAATAATATAACTACTCATACCTCAACTTTATCAACACAGTTGTATTACTTTTTTCCCCTATAACTCGGTTAATCGGTTTTTTTTTTTTCATTTCCTACGTAAATGCTTTTATAAGGTGTTAAAGAGCATTTAACATTTTATTCTGAAGTTTATTTCCGCGTACTATATTTTCGATTGTATTGTAAACTTTTGATAAAAGGGTTTCTTTAGTGTCAAGTTGGGATCATTTTAATAAAAAGCGTTTGAGTTGATGCAATCACAATTTAACGTCACGCACACAATTACAATTACAAAAATAATCGAAACGTGATCTGAGAATTTCAAAACAATTATAAATTAAATGCATCATGCATGTATAGCCTTGCAGCTAACATTTGTATGCGCAGTTATTATAATCAGATAATTGTAACAGGCTATAAATCTTGTTCAAGGTCATCCGTCACTGTATTGCATCTCGTATCTTGTTTCTACTCCGCGACGTTAAAAAAACTGAGGTTTGTGCCGTAGTAACTTCCCTGTTATTGCTTCTAGATATATCACCATACACGAATACAGCGTCGTTAAATCGTTTCACAGATCTGCGACGATTTTTGAAACGATAATAATCGAATCGTTTAAATCCATGTTATAGCAACAGCGAAAATAAAATGCAGTTACACATAAAAATATTATTTTAAACTAGCCGTACCCGTGCGCTCCGCTGCACCCGTTAGAAATAAATATAAAGTAATTACATAATTAAAATAGGACATTTGATCCAGGGAACATTCGTGTTTGAAAGAAGGATAAATCGTTTAATATGTTACTTAATTTAAATTGCATCCAAATAATTAAAATGCGATCATTTTGGTCCAGAGACACTTATTTGGTGCAATGACAATTCCCTTAACATGTTTCTTAATTTTTATTACACGCAACTATAGTTTAATGAAGATTGACATCATTTAGATTTAATGTGTATATTTTATTTTACTTGTTATAGGTTTCCATTGAATTATGGTAATAACTTAATTTTAAACCTTGTTTTCTACGTATTCAGTAAATGGCGCTTGGCCCACTATGGTTCTGAAACCTTCAAATAACTTAAATTATATTATATAATATTACATATTATATTATATTATATTATATTATATTATATTATATTATATTATATTATATTATATTATATCAGAAGTTACTGTAATAACATTATAGCATTATGTCCATCTAGAGAAACTACATTTTCCAATGGTGAAGTAATAATTAATTTTACAAATCGGTTAATTTAGCTTCCGATATTACTTCATACAAACACAGAAACATTCTCTGTAGACTATCTTTCATAGCTTTCGATTGTTGCTGTCCAAGGCCCCTTATAGACGAAGTCATTTGTTTTTTCATTCATTACACGGCCTTAGATGGCAGTTATTTTAATTTTAAAACTCATTTATCTAATTAAATATCAGTCTTATCAACATTTTTCAGGGAATAAAACTTATCCAAATTATTTTTAAAGAAACTTTTGTTATGTAACATTTTTCACAAAAATCGATAATAAGCGAGATATTTCGATTTATTTAATTCAGGCCCCCTTATAACCCCCCTTTTAAATAATGTATTTTGAATGCCATATAGCCTAAAATCTAAGTTACAACGAACTTAATTTATATTCCAATTTTCATCGAAATCCGTTCAGCCATTATCGCGTGAAAAGGTAACAAACATACAGACAGACAGACATACAAACAAAAATGTCAAAAAAGCGATTTTCGGTTTCAGAGTGGTTAATTATATATGTTAGGACCAATTATTTTTGGAAAATCGAAAATTACCAAACAAATTTCGGCTACAGATTTATTATTAGTATAGAAGATTATATTTTGTTTTAAATTATATTTTGTACGAAACAGTGCATTAAAAGCAATACAACTATCATCTCTTAAAACCATGACATAATTTTATTTTTTTTTAATAATAAACCCACCACATCTTGTGTTTCGATGGCAAAGACTACATTTTCAAAATAATGTCAACATGTTCTTTCATTATTTTAATCGTTATGGGCCTAGTTCTTATATGAGGAAGATTAAAAAAGTAAGGTAACAAGACTTCTCACGGTTGACATATACCCCCTCTTGTTCGAATTTTCCACCAGGGCCGCAGCAGCTGACTACATATCTTTATCACGCAGTCGTTAGATGGCGCATATGTTGCTGCAGACTCTCGCAATATAAGTTGCAAGATGGTTGCGCGCACGGAAACATGGTCAAACGTGGAAGTGCAATGTGTGATCCGGTTTTTTGGTTTGAAGGGCAGCAGAAATTCATCGTCAGCTTGTTGAGGTGTACGGTGCGAAACGGCGCTTGCGGTGAGAGGTATTGGACCATCCTCCTTACAGCCCCAACCTGAAACCAGTGATTTCTATATCTTCGGACGTTGAATAGACAACTGGGTGGTAGGCGATTCAACATCGATAGGGCCATTCAGAAACCGTCAAGACGTGACTTCAGAGACTTGACGCAAATTCTGCTATGCCGGTATCGATGCTTTGGTCTACCGTTGGAACAGTTGTTTAGACAAGCATGGTGACCATGAGTGTGTTGAAAGTAATACGTACCAGTGCTACTACTGTGTATCAGAATATCAACCTGTGAAATAAAGTTTGTCCATGACAGTTCTTGTTACCGTGCCTTACTTTCTGAAGCACCCTTGTATTTATTTTTGACGAGGTACAATAGATGAGAAAATGTCACATTTGTAGCATAACACAAGTCTGAACTAGACACAACAAATCCCGAAGTTTACGGTTGGTGTCATCTATTTATTCTTCATCCCATAAACTATAGTAACTATAAAAAAACATAGTGCTTCTATACAGAGTGAACAATAAGTATGGAATATTGCTAATAACTTGTTAAATTTTAATTTTACAAGACAAGTTTAATAAATAGTTAAAATTTTCTACACAGTCATACGTAAAATATACTACAGATTTGGAATATGTAAACTTGAATATAGCGTGCCACTTAAAAACTAAAGTTTATTCTCACATCCTGTTAGCCTGAATAACTTTTTTTCGAACACTGATGTCATATTGGATGATTTATCTCCAACAGCTTTTGTATAAAACTTTTTTTTTTCTAAAATTCAAATTTAAGAAATTATTATTAGCAATGTTTCATACTTATTGTTCACTTTATATCAAACAAATGAAGTATTGCAAAGCGATACGAAGAATATGCTCTTTCAGATGATATTAAAACAACTACAGGATGTCGTTTTAAAATTATTTCTGCGGTGTTTCCAATATATATATATATATATATATATATATATATATATATATATATATATATATATACATATATATATTAACTTCTAAATGCAAGGTTTTTAACGCATCTGGGCTTTCTGTGAAAATTATTCTCTCATTCAATTTTAATTGTATATATGTGTTACTTTTGGAAAACTGTGTATATTTCTGATTCTTCAGGAAAATAAACTATGAACAGTTATAATTTGCAGCATGATAAAAGATTTCTAAATGCAAGGTTTTTTTAAACGCGTTTGGGCTTTCTGTTGAAATCCCCTCATTCCATTTTAATTGTAAATATGTATGTTAATTTTGGAAAACTGTGTATATTTCTGATTCTTCAGGAAAATAAACTATGAGCAGTTTTAATTTGCAGCATGATCAACGATTTCTAAATGCAAGGTTTTTAACACGTTTGGGATTTCTGTTAAAATCCACTCATTCAATTTTAATTTAAAAAATGTGTTACTTTCGGAAAACTCTGTATATTTGTGATTCTTCAGGAAAATAAACTATGAGCAGTTATAATTTGCAGCATGATAAAAGATTTCTAAATGCAAGGTTTTTTTAACGCGTTTAGGCTTTCTGTCAAAATCCCCTCATTCCATTTTAATTGTAAATATGTATGTTAATTTTGGAAAACTGTGTATATTTCTGATTCTTCAGGAAAATAAACTATGAGCAGTTTTAATATGCAGCTTGATAAAAGATTTCTAAATGCAAGGTTTTTAACGCGTTTGGGCTTTCTGTCAAAATCCCATCATTCAAGTTTAATTGTAAATGTGTGTTACTTTTGGAAAACTCTGTAGATTGCTGATTCTTCAGCAAAATAAACTATGAAAAGTTATAATTTTCAGCATGACAAAAAATTTATAAATGCAAGGTTTTCAACGCGTTTGAGCATTCTGTCAAAATCCCCTCATTCAATTTTAATTGTAAATATGTGTTACTTTTGGAAAAATCTGTATATTCCTGATTCGTCAGCAAAATAAACTATGAACAGTTATAATTTGCAGCATGACAAAAGATTTCTAAATGCAAGGTTTTTAGCACGTCTGGCCTTTCTGTCAAAATCCCCTCATTCAATTTTAATTGTAAATATGTATGTTACTTTTGGAAAACTGTGTATGTTTCTGATTCTTCAGGAAAATAAACTATGAACAGTTACAATTTGCATCATGATGGAAGATTTCTAAATGTAAGGTTTTTAACGCGTTTGGGCTTTCTGTTAAAATCCCCTCATTCAATTTTAATTGTAAATATGTGTTACTTTCGGAAAACTCTTTATATTTCTGATTCTTCAGGATAATAAACTATGAGCAGTTATAATTTTGAGCACGATAAAATATTTCTAAATGCAAGGTTTTTTTTAACACGTTTGGGCTTTCTGTCAAAATTTCCTCATTCAATTTTAATTGTAAATATGTATGTTACTTTTGGAATACTGTGTATATTTCTGATTCTTCAGGAAAATAAACTATGAACAGTTATAATTTGCAGCATAATAAAAGATCTGTAATGTTGCAAGACACGTTATGGGAAAAGTAGCTTACGTGTCGGGCGATGCCGATTTAGGAGTACTTTAGTTTTCCTGAGATAGTTTACTAGTATTCGGGCTCCATTTTTAAATAGACTGTTCGTAGTTTCTCTTAACAGACCTACCCACTGCAGCGCATAATGAAGACGCCGGCCGCCGTGTCGAGTCCAAATGCTTGTGAGGTTAGTAATCCTGTTCATGTCCCGAGAGCGTGTACTCACGGCGTCTATTTTTACCTGCACAGATCTGTCGGTCACCGAACCGCGTGTGGCCTTTGTTCTAGCCATGGTGCATCACTGTGGCGTGTGGGCGTCTGGAAATCATCATTACGCACTCTCCGTTTGTCTTTTCGGTACATCTTCCCTTTCTATTCCAGTGCCAATCTGCCACTATGCATTAGCTGCAGTTTTCATATATACACAATGTTCGCATGGCTATGTTCCAACTTCTACAGAAGGTAGAAGGGCCAGAAAGGAACTTGTGCCTGGAAATGTATTACTTGACTGTTATAAGAAATTAAAGTGTTTAATAAATGTGTCAGGTTTCTGTCAGATGAGTTTCCATTTCACTGCGGGATAAAGCAGGGAGATGCACTATCACCTTTACTTTTTAACTTCGCTCTAGAGTCTGCCATTAGGAAAGTCCAGGATAACAGAGGGTTTGGAATTGAACTGGTTACATCAGCAGCTTGTCTGTGCGGATGACGTGAATATGTTAGGAGAAAATCCACAAACGATTAGGGAAAACACGGAAATTTTACTGGAAGCAAGTAAAGAGATAGGTTTGGAAGTAAATCCCGAAAAGAGGAAAAGACAAAGTATATGATTACGTCTCGTGACGGGAATATTGTACGAAATGGAAATATAAAAATTGGAAATTTATCTTTTGAAGAGGTGGAGAAGTTCAAATATCTTGGAGCAACAGTAACAAATATAAATGATACTCGGGAGGAAAGTAAACACAGAATAAATATGGGAAATGCCTGTTATTATTCGGTTGAGAAGCTTTTATCATCCAGTCTGCTGTCAAAAAATCTGAAAGTTAGAATTTATAAAACAGTTATATTACCGATTGTTCTTTATGGTTGTGAAACTTGGACTCTCACTTTGAGAGAGGAACATAGGTTAAAGGTGTTTGAGAATAAGGTGCTTAGGAAAATATTTGGGGCTAAGAGGGATGAAGTTACAGGAGAAAGGAGAAAGTTACACAACACAGAACTGCACGCATTGTATTCTTCACCTGACATAATTAGGAACATTAAATCCAGACGTTTGAGATGGGCAGGGCATGTAGCACGTATGGGCGAATCCAGAAATGCATATAGAGTGTTAGTTGGGATGCCGGAGGGAAAAATACCTTTAGGGAAGCCGAGACGTAGATGGGAAGATAATATTAAAATGGATTTGAGGGAGGTGGGATATGATGATAGAGAATGGATTAATCTTGCTCAGGATAGGGACCAATGGCGGGCTTATGTGAGGGCGGCAATGAACCTCCGGGTTCCTTAAAAGCCAATAAGTAATAAATGTGTCAGTGTTACCTTGCACTAGGATAAACTTTCGTCATATCTGTGGATTTTAATTGATACCGCTTCAATTGAGAACTGGTTCTGAGAGCTTGAAATAACGCAGTCCGTTTTCAGTCCTGCACAGTGCATTCACGCAGTGCAGGAATCTGCCTGTAACTAGTCGAACTATATTGTCGGACCATCGGATCTTTGCCCCTTCAGCGCTGTCATCGTTCTTGGAAAAGTTAACGCCTGTACTCACTCCATTCCACCCGCTTTCCTTCCACCACGTTAAACAGCAGGCCACGAACCTTGCCGAATAGGGATGTTGCCAAACTTCCGTCAAACGGTGTCATAAATAACTGGTCCTCCATGCTACAATATCATTTCTTCAATCAAAATGCATCTTGTAAACCTAAATCCCATGACTCGAATCACTTTCCGTACTTTTTCTCTCCAACCTTGGAAATTATTACTTCTCTCGCAAGCTTCAGTAATTTCTTCAATGTTGAAACTTCTTTCTAAACGGTATAAAATTCTTGTATCTTTCTTCTTAAAATACATCAGTTCATATCATCTACAATAATTAAAAGTTCCCTTGGTCTGTTCTTCTCTGGTGATTCTAGCTTTTCATCTCCTGCACAGACTCCCTCTCTCCTGATTTTCTTTGTTAGGAGTTCTGACCTGTCTATATAAATTACATAAAATGTTGTATTATTAGTATTAGTTAAGTAAGTAATTTTAATACATAATCAATTGAAATAAAATAAGCCTCACCTGTGATATCAGTTGCTCTTTTCGTTGCCTGATTTATAGGAAACAGATATTGACCTGTCTATATAAATTACATAAAATGTTGTATTATTAGTATTAGTTAAGTAAGTAATTTTTAATACATAATCAATTGAAATAAAATAAGCCTCACCTGTGATATCAGTTGCTCTTTTCGTTGCCTGATTTATAGGAAACATACGAGTATATTGACCTGTTTGTTTCCCTTCATCGCAAAATGCTATTACGTACTTGCCTAATAATATTTCTTTCGCCACTCCGTGCTACAGTATTCATGTTGTGTTGACAACACTGGACTGCAAGTGCAAATATTGTAAACTGTCCTGCAAGAAGGCCAAAAATGTGAGTAGTGGGGGACAAAGGGAGAGAGATAGAAAAGAGAGAGATAGGAATGCAGGGAGAGAAATGAATTACCGAGGCTGAGAAGGAATTAGGGTTCAGTTCGCATATCTTACGGGGGCACAGATCCGATGGTCCGACTATACGATTGTAGACGAGAGTTTCTGACTGCAAATTGTTCTTTCTGACCACCTCTACCATCGCTAGAAGTAACACAGTCATGGGGACATTCTGTATAATATAATATCTGCCAGCTTAAATACAGTATCTTCGTGTTGTCTGTTCCCGAGGAAGATCCTGCAGCATATTATCAAGATGTGTAAATTTCAATGTGAGCGGAATAAATTTCATATATTTTTGTTGATACTGTTTTAATCAGTTATCCAAAGACGCTGTATCAACTGCGCAGAAGGCAAGGAGAACAAGGGGACGACAGCTTGAACCTTGGGAGGTGGGGAGAACAAGGGGAATTTACAAGGAGAAAAAGTGACACGAGGAAGAACAAGGATAACAAGAGGAATTTACAAGAATAATAATGGTACAACAAGAAGAACAAGGGGACGGAAAAGAGAACAATGGAAATATACAAGGAGAAAAGGGGGCGAACAAGGAGACGGCAAGGAAAACAAGGATATATATAAGGGGAATTTACAAGGGGAAAAGGGGACAAAAAAAGAACAAGGCGACGACAAGAAAAATCAGGGGAATATAAGGGGAATTTGCAAGGAGAAAAAGGGAAATACAAGGAGAACAAGAGGACGATAAGGAGAACGCAGGGGTCCATAAGGAGCACAAGGGAAATTTACAAGGAGAACAAACAATAATTTACAAGATGAAAGGAGGACAACAAGGAGAACAAGGGTAATACAAGGAAAGTAAGAGGAATACAAGGAGAACAAGGGTAATTTACAAGGAGAAAAAGACACAAGGAGAAA
The DNA here is from genome assembly GCF_040183065.1 of Periplaneta americana. Taxonomy (NCBI): domain Eukaryota; kingdom Metazoa; phylum Arthropoda; class Insecta; order Blattodea; family Blattidae; genus Periplaneta; species Periplaneta americana. Next base: position 181,168,607 of record NC_091120.1, on the reverse strand, counting down.
AAGAGACAGCAAGAATAACCAGAGGAATATAAGGAGAACAAAGGGAATTTACAAGGAGAAAAGGAGTACGAGGGAAATTTACAAGGAGAAAAGGAGTACATGGGAAATTTACAAGGAGAAAAGGAGTACAAGGGAAATTTACAAGGAAAAAAGGAGTACAAGGGAAATTTACAAGGAGAAAAGGAGTACAAGGGAAATTTAGAAGGAGAAAAGGAGTACATGGGAAATTTACAAGGAGAAAAGGAGTACAAGGGAAATTTACAAGGAGAAAAGGAGTACAAGAGAAATTTACAAGGATAAAAGGAGTACATGGGAAATTTACAAGGATAAAAGGATACAAGGGAAATTTACAAGGAGAAAAGGGGGATAACAAGGAGAACAAGAGGAATACAAGCAGTAGCAACTGGAGTTTAAATTTTATGTGACGGTCAATTTCCAAGTTATTCTTCTTCCATACCTAGTGAGAGGAAAGAGGTGTAATTATATGTCAAAAAAAAAAAAAAAAAAAAAAAAAAAACATCTTTTGAAAATTGTGACGGACCCCTGGATTGGTAACTTGGACTCCCGTGGGCATGGGGACCATAAGTTGGGAACCATTGCCTTGGACCACGCCGATGGTTGTCTAGTAGTAATCTGTGGCTGAGTCAGGATCCTCGCACAAAGGAGGACTGTCAGATAGAAGGTGTGGAGAGGCAATTCGTGGACTCCCGCACGTTGCATTATCAGACACAAAAGCTGACGAGGCTTTGACCCACATTCTGCAGCGATATCTTTAACAAGGGAGACGAAGTGCTGGTGATTTTCGTCTGTGCTCGCGTGACCAGCTGACCACTGAATCCGCGACTTCTTCCCCACCCACCTGTTTACTTACGTGGCAGCGCAAGACGGGCACAAGGCGCACGGACCTCTTGACACGGTGGATGCTGCAGTTATCGGACCGGATCTGTTGGGTCGCAGGCAGCCGTCCGTCTTTTGGGTCAAGTGCAGAGCCGTGTCAACTCACTGGGTCATGTGACTTGCCGAAATATCCTAGTCGTCTTCAGAGTATGCCTGCTGTCATCATTTTGAAGTTCGCCGGTTCTTATCCGGCTTACACTATGTATTTTTAAAGGAACTAAAATTCATTAGTCCGGCGCCGTAGCGTCGTGGTCTCAAGCATCATGCCTGACTCTCGTTACAGAATGAGCTATCCATATTGAATCTTTCGTACACTACTTTTAACACTTGAATATAGATAATTGATTAAATGGCGATCTTACTCGTGTTAATTATGTAAGCATGTGCGGCTTACAGCTGTTTCGGTGCTACTTGACACCATCCTCAAAGTCTTCTGTGTCTCGGCGCCATCTCACCTTCGCTGCCTGTTGTGTGGGTGCGTTCGTGTGATGAAGAGTTGTGTCAAATAGTGTGTGTGTTTTGAAATTGATCTGTGTGTTGAGAATTTGATTAGGGTGTGTTTTAGTGTGTCTGTATATTTCATATCGTTCTAGTATGTTGAGTTTTTGGTTTTTGGGTTGTATGTGTAGGATTTCCATGTCTGTATTTATATTATTGTATGTGTGGTTAGCATTAGTTATAACTAGCAATAACCAGAGGACACAATAGACTACATCTACATATGCCGAACACATAACTAATGCTAACCACACATACAATAACATAAATACAGACATGGAAATCCTACACATACAACCCAAAAACCAAAAATTCAACATACTAGAACAATATTAAATATACGGACACACTAAAACACACCATAATCAAATTCTCAAAGGCTAGAAGTGTCAATATCGTTGAAAATTAGTTTAAAAAAAAAAGTATATGTCTTTGGATGTCTCTGGCTCAATCCACTAAGAAAAATGATGTTACATTGTAATTTTATTTAGGTCGTAGCTTCTCGCATAATTGTGAAAAACGCATATTACATTTCCAGTCGCACAAGAAAACTCCGTTTTCTACGGTTTGCCTCTTTGCCACTTACAGCCTTTTTTATTTCCAGTCTTCAGTTGAAGAGCACGATCACAAAATGCGTTAAGTCCATTTTTATAAAAGGACTGTGCTATTTTTTTTTGTCCACATGTGCAGGAACTGAGCGAGTTTTCAAGTAACAACCACAACACAAACTTTTAGACAAACATTGGCGTTGTTTTAGAAGAAAACAGCCATAAAATATAATAGAGGTCTATAAAAATCATATACAGTATATAGGCCTACCTTATGTTAAATTGTAAAAATGGCCAAATGGACTGAGCAGCTAGTATAAGTAGCGAAGTCCAGCTATAGAGGTTGGGGGGGGGATCACAGTGCTGACCGCATGATGGCTGGATGATCGTTCACCTCTTCTTACGAATTTGCACGTGCGGCCAGCAGCAGGCTATTTTTGTTCATAAATAAAATACTAAGGAGTCAAAATATATTAATAACAACTCATACCTCAATTTTTACAACCATACTACAACTATAAAGACACCGACCGGCTCTGCCGTAGCTCAAGCGGTAGAGCGTTTGCCTGCTGTTCCGGAGCTGCACTTGAATATGGTTTGATTCCAGCTTAGGCTGATTACCTGTCTGGCTTTTTTTGCCCGAGGTTTTCCCAACTGTAAGCAGAATACCAGGTTATGACGAATTCTCGGTCACATCTCGCCAAATACCATCTCGCTATCATCGTTTGAGGGTAATATAGTAACTACGATACTATGATATAATAAGGGTGTAAATTGATGTTTTGTTATTTGAAGTGTTGTATCAGTGAAAAAATGTGCTGTGTCAGTGAAAGTGTGTTGTGTCAGTGAAGTTTTATAGTTTATAGTGTAGTGCAAAGTATTTGAACAGTGGAATGTTTTTGAAATGTTAGTGAAATCAGGATAGTGTCAGTGAAATGTGTCGTAGTTCCAGTGCAGTGAGTGAGTTGAGAGCGAAATGAATGTAGTGCTGAAAGGTACTTGTGCATGTATGGACGTATCATAATATACTTGAGGGTTTAAGTTCGAACTTAGTGTTAAGATACAAATTATATTTACTTGAAATGTTATTTTAAGTGATCGTACTTCATTTAATTTAGAGTACTCCTTGTTAGTGTTATTATTATTATTATTATTATTATTATTATTATTATTATTATTATTATTATTATTATTATTATTGTACGAAATGGAAATAAAAAAAAAATGGAAATTTATCTTTTGAAGAGGTGGAGAAGTTCAAATAACTTGGAGCAACAGTAACAAATATAAATGATACTCGGGAGGAAATTAAACACAGAATAAATATGGGAAATGCCTGTTATTATTCGGTTGAGAAGCTCTTATCATCTAGTCTGCTGTCAAAAAATCTGAAAGTTAGAATTTATAAAACAGTTATATTACCGATTGTTCTTTATGGTTGTTAAACGTGGACTCTCACTTTGAGAGAGGAACATAGGTTAAGGGTGTTTGAAAATAAGGTGCTTAGGAAAATATTTGGGGCTAAGAGGGATGAAGTTACAGGAGAATGGAGAAAGTTACACAACACAGAACTGCACGCATTGTATTCTTCATCTGACATAATTAGGAACATAAAATCCAGACGTTTGAGAAGGGCATGGCATGTAGCACGTATGGGCGAATCCAGAAATGCATATAGAGTGTTAGTTGGGATGCCGGAGGGAAAAAGACCTTTAGGGAGGCCGAGACGTAGATGGGAAGATAATATTAAAATGGATTTGAGGGAGATGGGATATGATGATAGAGAATGGATTAATCTTGCTCAGGATAGGGACCAATGGCGGGCTTATGTGAGTGCGGCAATGAACCTCCGGGTTCCTTAAAAGCCAGTAAGTATTATTATTATTATTATTATTATTATTATTATTATTAGTAGTAGTAGTAGTAGTAGTGGTGGTAATTTATTATTAATTGTCATTATTGAGTGAAATTAGTTACCACTGCCACCGGGTATTTACCATTTGCAGTGTGAATAAATACATACATACAATCCATCGACGCTGAATAACCTAGTAGTTGATACAGCGTCATTAAATAACCGACTAAAATACGTGTACAACCATTAGGCCTACTTCTACAGCTGCAACAATCACTACATGAGCCACTACTTCGATTGAGATTAAGTGGAAGGTATTTCAACTTCGTGACGGCTCTTGCGTGCGCACAGCTTGACAAAAGATGGTGATTAATCAGCACCCGTTATCGACCCTTTACGACTTACCTGTTGGGCGGGTCAGCCTAATTAACCCTGTGAACTGTTTCTCTTTTGGCAAATCTTGTAACATACAGAGCTGGATAATTCCACTGTGTTCTTGAATGCCACGAGCATGCTAATGCTTGCTTTGTTTCGCAGTTACTTTGCAGAGAGTTGATGACAGCCAGTTGTTTCTGAATCTACTCTCGCATTTTGTGTTAGGTGTCTCGCCGTAGACTGCCTATACAGTGAAATTGCAACATGACGGTTAGAAGTTGATGTTTTACTATGTCATAGTAGCCATTGTATATCATCATCATCATCATCATCATCATCACCATCATCATCATCTCTATTATTAGAAACGTGGTCTATACAGGGTCGAATTTAGGTATATTGCCGCCCCTAGGCAGTGCTAAAATTTGCCGCACCCAACTCCCACAAACAGTTTATGAGCAGCTTTTATACAGGTCATGTTTAGTTTAAATTAGTTTTAAATGAAATGTTACAATTCAGAAAATAATAAATTATTGGAATCAAAATACATTCATCTTACTTGTGAATTATAAAGATTTCCATCGCATTTTCTTCACAGAGAAAGCATTTATGATGTCATTAAAGTTGATTTGACGAAGCACACCAGACTCGATGCAAAGAAACATATTCAAACTTATTCATTGTTGAAACAAAATTGATTTGTGAAAGCCAAGCTGTAGTTTATTTTTAAGCATTGGTTTTGTTGGTGGTATAATTATTACTAGACCTCGGACTTTTAGGTCGTAAAAATCTTTAATTAGGTACCTAAAATAGGTTCTATCACAAATCAAAATAGGTTCTAAAATTACAAAAATAGGTGAACAAAAATGGCATTATTTCATTGTATAGCCAGAGTAAACAACTAACAACTTTTCTAAGTTTTCCATTGAGAAACTGCATCGCTTCTCAGATAACACCATCTTATATGCCGAAAATGAGCGTTCCACATCAACTGATGACACCAGAGCATATTCAAATGTTGGTATTAGATGCAAGGGAACAGCACATTCATGTTCAGGTGTTTTGCCAGTCAATATGTCAGCAACTGTGCGGAAAACTGTCAGTCCTGGTTTTTTTTTTTTTTTTTTTTTTGAAGCACTGATTTGAGTTTTTCAGAAACTTTTTCACAAACATAACCAGGAACCAAATTGATTTTTTCTGTCACCTCTTCTATCAATCCCAGTTGTTTGTAGACCGGTTTGCCTGAAGACTCTAGAGCATTAATAATGGGGACCAGAAATACATAATGTGATTTGATGAATGCAATATCCCGGGAAATTGTTGGGTCCTGCAGAAGTTTTTTAGCTGAAGTAATGCTCACTGCATCCTCCCTCAGTTTCAAGACAAAGTTCTTAATGTCCTCCAAGTGCTTTCTGTAATATTCCACGGCCTGTAACCATGTTCCCCATCGGGTAAGAATAGGTTCTGGTGGAAGTGGCACATTGGGAAGTTGCTCTCGAAATAATTGAATCCTCGTAGGTGCTTTAATAAAAACCTTTTTAATTGTGGAAACCAGCTTATTCACTTGTGGATATTCAACCCGTATCGTCTCAGCTACACGATTCATGTCATGGGCAAGACAAGTAATATGGAGCAAGGCAGGGTAAAATACTTTTAAGTAATTTAACGGCAGCAATCTTGTACGGGGCTGCATCAGTGTAGATTATTAGCACTTTATTTTCATCTAGATTGTTGAGGTAAATCTCACACTGTAATGAATAGAGGAGACGAACTATGCTGCGATTGTTGTCAAGGCACGACTGGCATACAGAATTACACAGCGTTTCCATATTACCAACTGTAGAAATTGGAAAGTGTAAAATTAGGTAAAAATAGTTTCTAACGTGAAATTAGGTATTTTTAGATTGTATAGGACCACCATTTTCGAACATATATTTCCATAATTCGCATATATACAACTTTTCTTTTGTATATATCACGAGGATCGAAATAGGTTTTTACCTAAAATCCGAGGTCTAATCATTACGAATATTTCTTACTTCGTTAGAAAGTATAAAGTAAATTGAAAAATAAACTCCAACTCTTTGCGGAATAAACCTTTCTTATCGAACTGTATTTATATAGTGCACATACAGGAAAGTGACTAAATAGTATTGTTGAGGATACACATTGGAAATGTAACTGAGAGTTGTGATTAATAGCTATTCATGCGATAAATAATAATTAGAGATCCAATTTGATTTTCAACAATACATTCTTGTTTATACAAGCAGTTGAATTTCAGCAGTTTCATGTATAATGACGTGGTACCGGCATTACAATATAAATATGCAGCTGCACACTTTCCTTTTACTCTCACCACGACCATGACAATGCAATAACAACATAATATCCAACTTCCACAAGGTGTTCAGGAACAAACTTCAAAAAATATTTACCAACAGATGTTTTAAAAACAAATTTCACCCAAAAAAGGAAAGAAGAAAAAGGAAGAGAAAGAGAGAGAAAATGCCGCTACCTGGAAATTGCCGCCCTAGGCAACTGCCTAGGTTATATATTATTTTAATGTACCGAAGTACATATGATATTTCCATGCAGATATCCTGCGTCATCATTCGATGAAAGAGTAATGGAACGGAGAAAAATTCTCTCCGGCGCCGGGATTTGAACCCGGGTTTTCAGCTCTACGTGCTGATGCTTTATCCACTAAGCCACACCGGATACCCACCCCGGCGCCGGGCAGAATCGTCTCAGTTTAAGTTCCAACTCTTGGGTTCCCTCTAGTGGCCGCCCTCCGCACTACGTCATAGATGTCTATGAACCTAGGACCGAAGTCCACACATGTGCTGAGGTGCACTTGTTATGAGTGACTAGTTGGCCGGGATCCGACGGAATAAGCGCCGCCTTAAATCACGAAGTGATTTACGCATATCATATATATTATTTTAATGTACCGAAGTACATATGATATTTCCATGCAGATATTCTGCGTCATCATACGATGAAAGAGTAATGGAACGGCTTAGTGGATAAAGCATCAGCACGTAGAGCTGAAAACCCGGGTTCAAATCCCGGCGCCGGAGAGAATTTTTCTCCGTTCCATTACTCTTTCATCGTAAACTGCCTAGGTTGCCTAGGCCTCAATCCGGCATTGGGTCCATAACAGAAAGTTCTGACCTTACGAAAGATTCATAATCTGAATGTTCACGCAGAATATATTATTCTGGTTCTCCTGAACAGATCGGGCAATATTTGATGTAATCCTTTTGGCCTCACCGTGTCTTGAAATTTAATCAGCCTCTAGCAGCTATGAGTACCAGGGTTATTGACCTGTGGAATAAGGGCGGAAAACATGTAGCCTACTGTATATCGGATATTTTGCTATCTTCTTTGTATTGGTAGCCATTGTAATGTGAGTCTATTGTTTTGTTCTAAGTTAACCTACTTCTTGTACTCGTACACTGCAAATAATCCGAATTTTCGTTATTTTGTGTTGCCACTCTTGGTAGAACAATGCAAATAAGCGGAAAGTGTCTCATTATTTTTTTGTTTTCTTTTCTGGTGGAGATCTGGAAATATGCAAATGATTTGATTATATTTTGTTGGCACTCCACCTCGTGCAGTTCAAATAACAAAGGATTTGCTTATTTTTTGCTGGCACTTTTGTCGGGATAGCACCTTAATCCCCTTTCCTTCAGATGCTGTTACCTGACAACTGTCATGGCCCCCAGAGCATGTGCCAACAGTATTAAAGTTCATTGCCCTCCTTATTCACTCGCACCTCCCCTCCTTGACAAATAAATCCCTCTTTGTTGGAGTCGCACCTTTTTATTTGAACACAGGCTTTGCTTATCTTTTGATCTGAGTTGTAGATTGCATTCTGTTCCCAATTGTCTGTCATTAGAAAGACAATGCTGGTTTCAACTGGGTGTGCTTTAAAAGGTATTCCCTTCAGAACAGGAACGACGCGACGCTACATCTCTCTCTACATTCTTATGCTTGTTTCATTGAGAGCGGAAAAACGTGAAATCAGAATGTTAACGCTTTCATTCAAATGGAATCGTTTACAGGAATGATACATGTACGGTACATATGGGCTATTCAATATGAAATCGATCAGTAAAAAATCTCGCATTTTTTATACTCTAATTTTTTCCCCTATTTATACAAGGTGCTGAGGAGAGTGCATTTTAAAAAATATACTATCGAAAGTCAAACGGTTTTCGTATTATTGAGCGACAAATTTAGCGTATTTTATAAAAACAAGCCTCTTTCAGCGCTCAGAACTCTGGAACCATTTACTGCAGAACATTGAACGAGAGCTCATTTTGAAGCTGACATTTGGTAGGGTATGTTAAGAAGTAATCCTTATTTTTATTGTATACAGAGAGAGAGGTAATCTAATTTTACTTACTTGTAGGCTTTTTGCCAATGTGTAAAAATGTAAAGAAATATTGAGAAAAAAGCTTGCATTATTAAGAGGGATTCGACATTGTTTGGTTAGTGGTACGGCAATAAGTTTCGAGGATATTAAATAGATTATTTTCACACGCCTAGACTTGAACGGGGCAGTACCGCACGCACTGGCCGAGAGCTGAAGATAAGTGAGCGCTGGGCGTCATTTTACTCCCGTGTTTATGAAAACCTGTGATAAAGCTAGCACAGCCATGACTGCTAGACGACACATCACGTGTTTATGTCACTTGGCTAGCTCCCGCCTCACAGTCAGCTGGTTAGTTCACGCGCGTACTATTTATTTTCTTTATTTGATATTTTCAATACTTGTTTATCAACGTGCCATCAGTAAAAAATATGTGTTTATTTGTATTTTCAATGCGAAATCCAAATATATATTTTTAAAGTATTTTTTCGGTGGCAAAGGCGTCTTAATGAGGAAAAATCTAAATTTCTCCATTTCCATAAAAAGTAAGAAAATCTATTTATATGTCAATATAAACTTTAATTTCTCAGCATCAAAATAAACCATGATTTTGATCATTGGGTGAAAGGGTTTCGGAGCTATTTAAAGTTGCAAATTTTATGAAAATACGATAAATTTAAATATTTTTAATTTAAATACTATGAAGTTCTGATGTCTCAAACTTTGCACAAAGCATTGTATCACAGTTCTTTACGTACAAAAAAGTTTTATTATATTTAGAAACTGTAAGGTCAATTTTCTCTATATTTCGGTCGATTTGAGATGGAATAGCTCATATACATGCAGAGTGAATCGTAGGTAATGTCAAATTTTAGGGGGTTATTCTTTGAGATATTTCAAACCTAAAAGTTGCATACAATTTTGTTCGTTTTTCCTTCCTTTTAGAGATAAAAACTGTTTATATGGAACATTTCATAGCGAGTTCTGGGAAACCCATTGATTTAATTCCCGATATTCTCAGTCAATTAAAAAGATCAGTGTATTATGATAATAAATGATTGAAAGAATTTTAGTTTCGTCATTTAAATATGTAGAAATTTGATTCGAACAAATGTAACATTTTAAAATTCCTTTGCAGAACGATAAAATTTGTTCGGATAAAATTTCTGCATATTTAAAAAACAAAACTAAAATTCTTTCAATGATTTATTGTCGTAATACACTGCTCTCCTAAATTGACTGAGTATATTGGGAATTAAATCAATGGGTTTCTCAGAACTCGCTATGAAATGTTTCATATAAAACAGTTTTTATCTGTAAGAGGAAGGAAAACGAACAAAATTGTATTAAAGTTTTTTGTTTGAAATATCTCAAAGAATATTCTCCTGAAATTAATAACATTATTTACGGTTCACCGTAATATAATTTATGTAGGCTATTAATACGGAATGTTGTCCACACCTGTGGAATAACGGTTAGCCTGTCTGGCCGCGAAACCAGGTGGCCCGGGTTCGATTCCCGGTCGGCGCAAGTTACCTGGTTGAGGTTTTTCCGGGGTTTTCCCTCAACCCAATATGAGCAAATGCTGGGTAACTTTCGGTGTTGGACCCTGGACTCATTTCACCGGCATTATCACCTTCATCTCAATCAGACGCTAAATAACTTAAGATGTTGATAAAGCGTCGTAAAATAACCTACTAAATATATATATATATATATATATATATATATATATATATATATATATATATATATATACGGAGTGTTAGGGAAATAATTGAAAATATTTTTAGTAATAGAACGAAGAAAGAAGCAAGTATTCCAGTGTATATTTCGGTATGTCTCGTAGTTTTTTAGTTGGTTACTTAACAACGATTTATAATCTGCTAAGATATTTATTTCACTTTGCTGGAATTAATGATAGCGAGATAGTATTTGGCGATTTGAGGCCGAGGATTACCCGACATTCGCCTAATAGCTGGGGAAAACCTCGGAAAAAACCAATCAGGTAATCGGCTCAAATGGAAATCGAACCATTGTATGAGCACAACTCCGGATCAGCAGTCAAAAGCGTTAACGCCTGAGCAATGCCAGTGGCTACATAGTGTTTTACACACTGCAAAAAGTATATTTCTGGCTTAAAAATGATCGTATTCTTTTACCTGAAGGTATAAATGACATGATTTCTCATTGACGAAAGACATAACCAAGCAGTTACAAAAAATACTCGTGCTATGTATGAGTGGCTAACTTTGAAGACAGTCGTAGCGGAGGAACAGGCAGGGCAGATGTATTGTCTCTTAACATAACGATGTCTGGTTCAAATACCTCTCCACCTTGAATTCATAATTTGTGTTGGACATGCCGTAGTCCAGGCAACACAGGGGCTTTTTCCGGGTACTTCATAATCATTCATTCATTACTAGTGTTAATATAGACCCACCGCCTATGATGCACTCTAGATACTCTGTGATAAACTAAGTGGTCTATGGTTTTCGACACTAGCGACATCTGTGAACCACGCTCGTAGAGTGTGGCGAATAACGGTAAATTATGGAACTTTTTAATGAATGTAAGAATTCACAAATACCCATCATTCTGTGGGTCTGTAACGTTTGTAGACTATTCCACTCATGTGAAAATTCACCAATGGATTGTAAGAATCCTTTTAATATCAACCAATCGGAGCTATCTATCACTGCAGTATTGCTCTTTTTCTAACCACTAATGATTCGCAGTTGATTGCTGCTTGGTATGCTACGTAAGTATTTAGAAGGCAATGCAAATTTTAATTTATCCATACAAGTCAACGAGGAACACCATAACCAAATTATCAATAAACTCAGAAATAATCAATGAACATCAGTTTCCTCAGCACAAAGTATACCCAATAAATTTACTTTTACGGAATGTGATTTTTATAGACTAATAATTAATGTAATTTAATTAAATTTTGATCTTTTTAAATTCGATTATGATCATAAAAAAATTTGAATGTTTGTATTATTCATGTGTAGTTATACTAATTAAAATTAGATGACTGTAGTCTTAATTTAATTAGGCTTATTTATTTATTGATTTATTTATGATCGACCATACTATAATACTGTATCTTAATGACATACATTAAAGTACTGCTAATCATTATGTTACTGCAAGTATCGATTTCCAACTAAGCATATGCGATATTGATAAATATCGTACGCGCAAGCCTTGAGAGCACCAATCCAAAATGACAGGCGTGAGTTTTGAAAGTGGCATTGATCGAATCACTCAAATGATCATTAACTCAACTTCAAACATTTCACTGGGAGTCATTCCCCAGATAAATTTCACAAACTGCACACTCAACAACATGTATTTAAAACAAAATAAATTCTATTCATGCTAATTTTAATATTCTAATAAATTGAGTTCATTTCCTGTGTTTTAATGTGTATTGCTTTGAGATTAAAATCTCCATACCAAGCCGTGCAAAACATCAATAAATACAGATTACACGACTGCCATCTGTTGCACTACTCGGAAACACGCTGGAAAGACACTCAAACTCGTGCCATCTGTTGCAATAGTCGAGAACCCGCTGAAAATACACGCATGTTCACCATTTCATTGTCACTAAATTAACAAGCTAAGGTATTTTTAAAAACTCAAAATTTGGACATTTAATTATTGTCAAACAAAAACAGTCGTATGCATCTTGGATATAACGGTAATTATGATGCTCGTGTGAAAATTACTACCGTTATAGGCTCGTTAAATAATATACTATTATTTATTTATTTGCTTATTTATTTATTTATTTACTTTCACATCACTTTGTTCATTTATTGTTTAGTGGTTTGCATTAACTGATTCTTTTCTTATCTCGTAGATTTATTTGCTTATGAATTCAGTAAGTTTTATGTATGGTTATTAATTTACTTTACTTCTTATTTGGCACCCAGTAGGACGATTCCCAGATCCGCGGCCATTACCTGTAGTAACAGAGCGTTTCCAGAGATAATGACAGAGGCGGAGGAGTCGTCTTTTGTCATCAGCTGCCAAATGAACTGTTTTATTACCTCACTCACACTGCTACACTTATTGTAATGGAAGCAGGTCATGCATGCCCGGACAGCTCTTGCTCAGCACCGCGACCGCTCGTCATCTGATTGTACTTCATTTGTCTCTCTACAAATTTATGCTCCACATTTTCTTACGGAAACAGCGATGAAAGAGAGGGAGGGTATTGAATTGGAGGTCGGCACGGCCTGTTTGAAGCCACAGAGCGTGCGAGAGCCCGCACTGCCCTTGCCTGAGCACGGCGGTTTATCCACGTAGCATGAGACTTCAGAAGTCCAACGTTTCGCCACTCGAGACCCGCTGTCTTATTGGGGTTTCTGCGAATATTTATGTGATCGGAACATCGGTCCAGACCAGCTATTTTCAACCGGTGTGCCATGAATGATGGGCTGGTGTGCCGCGAGAAAATGAAAATATGAAGGTTGTAGTTAGAGAGTTGCAGAATAAGGCTTACAACCGCTTTTCATTTGACCGGTCAGAGAGCATCCGTCAATTAGAGCAGGCATGTCAAAACCCTGCACATTGTGCAGTCGCGCACATTGTGCACTTGCCTCCGTGCAATGTGCAGTTCCTATTCCCCTACCTGGAGGGAGTGAATCGGCTTGGAGGGGAACGCGACAGGGCTGTACATTACCTGCAGTAGCAGAACAGCTTTGGTTTCAGTAACAAAGATCGGTACGGGTGTGCTCATTGGGCTGTGATTGTGAATGCGTTATGAAAAATAAAGTGAGGAGTCCACAGATATAACGAAGAAGAGAAATCACGAATCACATAACGTAACTGTTATGATGTTTTCCTCAGCCAACAGTAATTATTTTAAAGTGAAAGGCTTTCATCATATCATGTGGACCTAATAGTGATATGAGAATTTAAATCAGATTAGTAAAGTTCTCAAAATATGATATTCGCCAGCTCTTATTTCTTAATCAGTACTCTCACGACAAAACAAACATAACAATGATGTTGTTTTGGAGTCTGTACTAACACAGCCATCAATGGTTAGACGACTTACAACTTTTATTTGATAAGCTGATAAGTGATGAGAATATTGAGTGAGGAATACATGTGAGGGTCTTGAGGTTGTAAGGGTAGGTAGAAAGCAACTATTTGTAAGGCGAAAAAATTTTCTGGAAAAATAATACATAATGGCGAATTTTCCATCTCACGTTACTATATTATCTTAATATACTTACGTTAATAAATCTTTAAACCTGACATAAAGAAGATGTCCTCGCTTCACAACTTGTGAAGTACTCTTTTAACTCAATTTAGTAACGCTCCCAACTTGCTAATACTTGCTCTCAACGTTTTCCAAATAAAGTATATATAAATTTAAATTCAAGCTTAATTTATCCAATTTATTAATAATAATGTGAATTTATATTAATATACAGCAAGGAAATGAATCCAGTGTAAAAGCCTCACAATGTCCTATTGCATGTAATTGGAAGTAAAACATTTCTTTAACATTTGTGCACCAATGGTCCCAATAATGCTTGAGGAACAATGAAAGAGTATTACTTTGAAATAATCAGTACTACGTAAAATGAAATACTGTGTTCGTTTTTTGTTGTTTCGAAATTACTGAAATATTTATATTTTCTTCAAATACTGTATACAAATCATGTAAATAAATTATTGGTTACAAACGACTGCTTTGTGAATTGTAACTGAGTAAGTCCATTGTTTCTTGTGTTACAATTATTGTCAAATATAGACACTGACAATAATTGTGTTTTTTCCTTCTGCTAAGTATGTTTATAATGTCCAAATATCAATTTAATTGAACACTGGAATTGCAGAACAGATTCTTGTACATCCCTCCCGCTAAGAACTGGTAAGAGCAACACGTGAATGTTGCAATCTGCACAGACCGGCATTCCGCGCACATACACTGCACTTTCAGTGTCTGATTTCTGACATGCCTGATGTAGAGCATCCAACCGAATGTTCGAATTTCAATCGGTTGTTCCTGATATTTTGCAGGCTAGACAGAACACTGACATTGTCTGGGTACACAAACGGAGTAGCAATTGAAGGAAATTTACCGTGTGTAATTAAAAAAAAATGTATTTGCTTAATATAGGCCTACAATGCATACTTTATTACACTTATCTTCATAACCTACAGTGTGTTAATTAAGTATGGCTATTGCTAATAACTCTTTATATATTAATTTTATGAAAAAATACCAAAAACAAAAGTTGTTGGAGATATCTAACTAAAACTTATGGCTGTGGTCTCATAAAAATATTGATCCGTATACAGAGGGTGGCAAAAAATATATATATTTTTTTTAAATGGTACTGTATAGGCCTATTAAATTTTACAGATTTGAAATCTCATTCAGTTTTACATACAGATAGAAGTTTGACTCTGAATAAATTATGAATACTCTCTTATAAATGTTATGATTCTTTCAAATGCTTTGATAAATGTAACACAAAATAAATGTGTATATTCATATGGATTAGGCCATGAAACAAACAAAACAATAACATAAGCCAATGTCTGGGCAGGTTTAGTGGGAAGTAGTAAAATTGGTGCATTTTTCATAGACGGAAATTTGAACTCTGATAAATATCAACAGTTTCTGCATGATGATGTTTCTGGGAAGATTTGTGATGGGCGAAGCCGATGTGCAAAACAATTCTGACACAATCACAGGTAGTGTCTTCATATTCTGCACGTTGATTGCTGTGTTCCCAGATGTGGACCGGCATCATGCACACTCACAACAGGCCTGCCTTGTGGTAGTGATTAATTCATCCCTGTAGTTTTAACCGTCATCACCAGCAGGTTGTGTCTTCGAGTCAGCTGGCAGCCACTGAAATTCAAACGCCCTTTTTCTGCACTTTCCATTTCTGCACGCTTTCACTAACACAGTGCCTTCTACTTCCAAGAAATGGTTGTGGGTTCGTGATTCCTCCTTGCTGCTATAATTTAATGTCGACACACACGAGCACGCATTCTACGAGCCTGACGTGATGGCAGAACCCCTTCATCCCGTATCCAGTGTTGTCTGCATTGTATGTTGATACACCATGACATTGACTGTGAAGAAGATGGTGTTGACAACGATATTTAGTCAGTTTTGCCAACACATCAATTGTATCCCCGTCAGTCTGACACCTCGAAATCCGTCAGAATCCGTCAAAATTAAAAAAAATAATAAGACCCGCTCAATATATATATATATATATATATATACACACACACACACACACACACACACACACACACACACACACACACACACACAAATAAAAAGCAAATTTTAACACAACTTACCAATCTTGATTAAAATAATAGTTCATCCACATCATCTATACTTATTTTTTTTTTAAGATGGAACATGACAGGAGTGTTGCGATCGGAAAAACAACTGAATGTCACATAGCGTGGTAGGCCTGTTGCTATGGTAACAACGGTTGAGTTGCCAAACTTACCGTTTTCACATGGCGAGTGCTTAGTAGCTCTCTTGGCGACATTTATTGTGCACACAATGTTATAGTAAAGGCAGAAGAAATAGGCGGGTTTTTGGTCTTGTGCGGAAACTACTCACTCCACACTTTCTCTAGCGGTTTAAGACCTGAACAAAGAGACCTTCCTGTCGCTGTGTTCGAATGCTGGTTGTTGGCAAGTGCTCGTCTATGATATTACTGTGTTACAGCTTGTTCGAAAAAATATAATAACATAATAACCAGTATTTTTAAATACTAATCATCCAAGTAATCGCTATAATGTCTCAGTTGAGCCCTGACATCAGAAGTCATACTAAAGGCGTTATTTATCAAGTTTGTTGTTTCTTGAAAGAACTTAAAGTTTGTGACGACATTAAAAGTGTCCTATCATGAACGCAGGCAACCATTGCCAAGGCGTGTAGTGTTTTTCTACATCAGTTAAGAGAACCTGTGCAGAACGATTTTTTTAGTCGTACTTATTGTGTTCTTTCTTTTGTTAAGCTAAGCCATTCTTAAATGTCCTTCTAATACATAAGTATTTCTTTTATTACGAAAACTCGTATATATTACAATAACGTGTACACTTTCTACACACAATAGAAATGTATTAAGTTTTTACTCTTTAATTTTTAATTTCCTCATGATTCATAAAGTTGATAACTGTATAAACATTATTTAGTAGTTACTATTTCAATACAATATTCTGAAAACACATAACAACAAAATACTAATTGTGTGTAATGCTAAATATTTGATTTCTCGTATTAAGTTTACATTACATATTTTGTGAAATGGCTAACTTGCGAAATTTTATAAATGATAACATCATCTAAATTCTGATTAGTGCAATATGTTACTATTCAGCGATGAATAGCATTGGTACGTTTCGTGTTTGATTCTCTGTCGATTTTTGTATCGCGTCAATTGTCAATGAATGTTTTAACGTCAGCTATCTTAATGTAAATTGCTAGCTTCCATCAGCTGGCAGCATGGTAGTCCGTATTGGCAATATGGCACTGTTGTTTCAAGCTCGGCCGCTGAACTGACATGTCCCATCTTTCAAAAAAACAAGTATACCTCTAGTTCTGCAGTTGATGTGCTGGGGTGGTCTACGCTTCCCCAAAAATTAAACAATTAAAAATCACAGCAGCTGAAAAAGTCAAAAGACGATGTAAATCGTAATTCCCGTCGGATAATCCGTCACCCGTCAAAGTCATTCTTTTCCCGTCCGCTACGTTGAAATTCCGTCAGGTTTGACGGAATTTCCGTCCGGTTGGCAACACTGTATTTAGTATGGTGTTGGCTTTGATGAAGACGGACGATGATAATATGAGAAGGGCTACAAACCTAACAAACGGAGATAACCGTATAGTTTTTTGAAGGGAATCGATCCCGAACCTACTGGATTTGTACCACATGATGGTCCGTGGAATTCATTTATTTCGGTGCCTGATAATGGGTTTAGTCACATGTTGGTTCGTGTGACTGAGCGACGTAAACATAGATAGCCTGATAACACCATTAGGAACTGGTGGTGTGGCTATTGTATCGGTATCGGGCAAACAACTCGGAATGAGGTCACAAACCTTCAATCATCCGCTGTATCAAGTCCAAGTTCCATTTCCAGCCTCTCTTCCCTCTTATGCGTCATCCTTCGAAATAGATTTCCGCCTGCTCACACATTACCGAAAGTTTTTTTTTATATTCAAAACAGGAAACCTGCCTATTTGCTGGTCATTTGCATAGTCTGTTAGTCCAACCTAAACTGAACATTCTACAATTTTCAGGGGATTGTCATTGACATTAAACACGTGCCAAATATAGAGATTATAGGCAGATGATATGAGGCTAGACTGTACATACGAGAAATCGAGCTAAAAATGAACCTAATTAAAGACACTATCAATTAATATCGAAACAACTGGTATAACCCTAGATCATATATGTAACAGATAACTCCTCGCTACGTTAAAATCGGCAGCATTTTGAAGAGAACAACCGCCAGGATCGCCACCCGTCCGCCGTAAACGAACACTAGATGGCAGCACAGTCGCTGATGCAATTCAAATGAGAATTATGACGTGACTCCTTATGTAACAACTAGATGGCAGCGTAGTAAATCTGACAAAAGTTGTTAACCTCAAAGCCTATAAGCCCGACATATCTGTTACATATATGATCTAGGGTATAACTATGCATTTAAAAGGCATCAGAACAGTCTATAGTGGAATACCAATCAAGTGAAAAGAAGGATGCACCAGGTTGATAATGAAGGAAATAGAGAGAACAAATGCTGGCTCCATTATCTCGAAGTTGAAACAGGTCAAACAGTCTAAACCGTGACGTTATTCCTGGTGATGATGATCATCATTAATCATTATAATAAAACTTAAAAAACTCTTAATACTGAGGATTATTGAATTCCCAATCAAGTCTATAGTAACATCACAGTCTAGTATATACAGTCATGAAGCTTGAGTTGTTGAGGTACTAGTAACAATATATTGTGCCGGTACTATTTCGCATTGTCTGTAATGAGGCGATAGTAGCGATCCTAGTGGTTAGCAACTATCTATGGATGCATATTTCCTACGTATTGAGCTTCGTGACATATATACTAGACTGTGGTAACATACTGCGTTCAACTCATCTATTTTGACAGGGCCTAATCGGATAGCTTTAACAGACACCTACAAAAAACTGGAAATTCGAAAAGATTATGATGAATGTAATACAGTATAATATTAAAATACACTAGTGGCTTGTGCAGCACATGCTGCTGCAAACTAAGTTCGTTATACGTTCAAATAAAAAATTTTCAGATTTATTTTCAATGAAGAATACTTGTCTTTTTAATAGTTATTTGCTTCCATAATAATGAAACATACTCCCTCTGAATGGATTTTTTTAGGACAAATACTTTATCTTGAACCTATCCAACTTCAGTTTTGAGTTTCAACGCGAAAACGCAAGTATCAATGTCAGGACGATAGCAGTAGCTATTTCAGGTCATTGTGGATTGTAAGCGAAAGTTAAAAAAATGTCAGGTTTGCTAAGCTTTCGAACAATAGCATTTTCGTATAGCTGCTGCATGTAGAACTTGAAATGTAGAGCGTAAAATCATTTTATCCTATTAAGAGATCTTGCTGAAATGACCTGGAGACTACAAAATTTTCTAGGCCTCTTATTTTATCAGTAAGTAATACCTTCTGATCTTTCCTTAGGAACTGTAATTTTTGCGCTCTGTCGAGCCAATACTGAAGACAATGACGCATATCAATATCTACACTACATCGCCATTAAGTATATGAAAAAGACCCAACCCCACTGGGCTAATAAGTACAAAAATATTTGATTTTTAATAACAATATTATTATCTTACTTAAGTTTTGTAGTTATATATAGAAGACACTCAGTAAATTATAGAAATGAAGATCTAAATGAAGATATTCTCTGCATTTACTTACATAACCTCAAAACGTTTCACTGTCATGTCAATGTACAATTAATGAAAAATAGACGCATCATGATATTAACTATAATAATATTTAATTTCTAATGGTAATAATGTCATCAAACCACCTCAAGTTTCGTAGATTTGAATATTCAATACACAGCTGTACTCATAAAATTGTTATACACTGCAGATTCAGCTTTTAATAACAAATTGAATTGAGCTCTAAATATGTCGGCAATCCTGCAGGTCATGGCCTTCGTGTAATAGCCTATTGTTTATTGTAGTTTGTGTTTTGTTCTGAAATTCAATCAAGTCGGCCGTGATTCGATAAAATTAGTTCTCAAAACTGACAACAGATGGATTTTGGAAAATAGGAAAATTATGTAGGAAAATTGACATTTCACTGAAAACTACTACTTTTCCGAAAAACTTTTGGTTCCAAGCTTCAAAATGAGGGGCCATTTATTAAAATCCGTTCAGCCGTTTTCCCGTAATTTCCATTACCAGTTCAAATTATATATATATATATATATATATATATATATATATATATATAGATTATAAAAGAAACGAGGCAGATGGTTTGAACTATGAACGTCTAGTTTTAAAGTAGGGTACAGATAGAGTTACGATCACAGGAGTAGGCTCCTAACATTTATTTGCAAAATGAAGTGTTACGATATTGTGAAATTAAAAATTCTTCGGGCTTAAATCTGTCATTAAGATTGTCATCTCCATTGTAATCTAGGATTCACACTATGTAATCCGTGTGTGCGAATTTCGAGGCATTCTGTGTGTCTTAGGGTTACCATGAGAAGAAATTCTATAGGAGGACATGGAACCTAAAATAAGAGGACATTGCTGAAAAAAGAAGGGCTTTTGAAAACTTGGTATGAACAAAATGAAAGATAAAAAACAATGATTCACCATAGTTAGTTTTCTCACGAGTTGCTGGATCAGTATTACACCTGTAAGTTACCCTACTTATCAGTGGAGACCACTTTGTGCACAAGAACCTGAAGGGACCAACTTATATCTTGTAACAAATAACTATGGAACTGTTCACAGGACATGTCTTTGAAATTATATTTCACCATGATGATACTGTACCTCTGACTGTCTCCGTTAGCATGCGATTTCGTTCTTTTGTCCATTGAGCAGATACTGTATTAGGAAAATATTCTCTGAGCACTTCCATTGTGCCTTGGGATAAATAAGTAGAATTGACATATTTTTAAGAGTTTTGGGGAAGTTCCAGTGCTCGCAGAACTATTGAATCGCCCCATGCAGAAAGGGCTTCAGTCCATTAGACCTGGTTTTGAGAAAACTAAGGAAAACAGTCTGTACCTTGTATTCCTTTCTGCATATAACTCTGAGCCTGACGCTTCAGTTTCTGTCTTTCCAAGCATTGGACTGAATTCCTTTCTGCACAGGCTGATGGAACCATCCATAAAGATATGATTTCCATCGATATCTCGTTTTTTCAAAATTTGTGACTGAAGCCCTTTCTGCATGGAGCGATTCTATTGGAATTGAAGAATTTGTACCATTGTTTATCTAAACTCGTAAATATTTGTCAAAATTAACTTGATTGGCATATCTTTGTACATTGAAGAATAAAATTGATAAAATAGCTTAGAATCATGAATAGTGAGTGACATTTTTCAAGTGTAAGAATTAAATGCATGTCAATAGGTAATCATATTTTATGTCTTTTAATGTGCTCCAGCTTCAACCATTGAAAGCAGTTAAATTATTTCATAGTTTTTCACAATTTATTTAGATATTCTATGCATAATATCTCACATTATTCAATATTCATATAAATTCTAGTTGAAATGCGAAATGCCGGACATTTCAATTTTTTTAATGCCTGCCGGACAGGATAAAATGATTAAAAAAGAGGATATGTCCTCCTTTTGCCGGACGGATGGCAACCCTAAGTGTCTGTGTGTGCCTACACAGCTGTTAATGAATTTATTCTTTCATCCATTCATTCAGTTTGCGGACAATTCAGACTCATTGAAAGAATTTATATGTCTTGTACTTGGGAAATTTCACTGATGTAATAGTTGCTGAATAACTTGGGCCGTATTTTAGTATAATGTACTATCCCAACACATGCATAGTGACACCTTTATCCCTTCCAAAGATCAAAACGTTGACCTCTCTAAGAAACAAACAAACAAATAATGTACACGTAAAGGCGAGACACGAAGCGTGGCGATAGAGAGAACTGCCACATGTTGCACAATGCAAGAGTTACGGTGTGGATCTGGGGTCTCGAGCATGTTCTCTGGCGTCTAGCGCGTCGCGACGAACCTTGTTTACTGGCGTCTGTTCTGTTTCTATGCCAACGGTAGTCTTGTTGTTGTAGCTGCCATTGGATCGAGGTCGGTGGGCGACCCCTGACCGCCACTGCAACATGTGCTGCCTGAGGACGCAAGTTATTGCCCCGACATAATGATGCACGAGTCCCGTGTTCACACCCAGGTTGCTTACTGTCACTGTGGGATACTTTCCCCAAGCATGAGGTTTAATGACTCCCTGGAACGTCACTTCTTGTAAGGTGTAGCTCAGGCCCGGTAAACTCTGCTTCAGTTGGGAATGAGGTCATTTACTTGACGTTGTTTTGTCATAACATCCTACCATACTACGAATGCCAGTACACTCTACAAATTACGTCAGTAAGGTTCCAATGACGGCATGTTCGTCATTGCTTTGTACTGTATAATAGCTATGCTGTAAGTGCTAGAGATTTGAATTATAATTTAAACAATCATAAGCAGTTATTAATTTCTAGTGACACATTAATTCAATCATACTAATCTTAAACTAAATACATAATCCTATTATTTACAAATCCTATTATTTACAATTATTTTTTCAAGTTTGCTGAAGTAGGCGCCAATTGTGGCTTACGTCATAAGGCAAAATAAGTCACTCATCCCCTCCTTCCACCCCCGCGTCATTGACTTGGTAGGGAAGGGGATTTGTATTCAGTATCTGTGTTATGTGATTGCGTACTGGTCACAGAGACGTCATTCAACGCCGGTGGACTGTGGACGGGGAATCAACGCTTTCCCTATGCTTTCACCCCTCTCTCGCCCGTTCTTCATCCCTGGCCTAAGATATTGCGTCTAAAGCAACCGTGGCGAAAATGTGATCGTGCGCCGAGCCACTGTGTAACCTGCAACGTGGAGAGAGGCGGACACCCGAAGGGGAAGTGAAGCAACTGTCTGACTTATTAACGGATTTTAATTTTCCTTACGTCAAGCACTCAAATATAATTTTATACAGTATAAGGTTACAAACTAATGTTTAGTACGTGTAACGAAGAAAGAAATGAATAAGAAAACTTAGGACACATTATCACAACCTAAAATTAACTATCTTCAGAATGTCTCTGCGACAGAGTTTCAAAATCATGAATTATGTCACTTAATGCCAGTCGTAGTTGATCACGAAGGTATTTGTCTGTCAGCCGTGATATAAATTTGGTTTTTACATTGTTCGTTGCTTAAAATAATTTTTCACAAACGTAAGTTGTACCGAACAACAGAGCAAGGGAAAGAACGAAGCTTCGGATATTTATTTTTTGGCAAAGATTTGAAAAGTTGAACATTTGTCAAGTCCTTACATCTAGCTTTTATTTAACATCACATTGTAAATTGAAGATCTAACCGCATTATACGTACATCTGCTGAAAAAGGATCTACGTACAGAGATAATAATAATAATAATAATAATAATAATAATAATAATAATACTTAAGCCTTTAATGGTTCATGAGTGACATGTAGCATATTGCCGTTTTATGTTATACAACCGTTTTCGTCGTAATACTTGTGAACAAATTATACATGCGTCCTCCCATTCTACTTGAAACTTTCGTTTTTGTAGAGGTACATGGTTTCGAGAGAGATATTGCGACGACGCCACTCACAGGTCAGAGACAAATACAAATGGAACGGAGTTTCACTCCAGTGAGTGAGAGGGCGGGGGTTGTGGGAGGTAGGAAGCAAGAGAAGTGCACAGCTATAATTGCGAGCCACAATGTGCTCGTGAGTCACATTTTCGCCACGGCTGATCTAAAGAGATATCCTGTTCCGTAAGGCCCGTTTACACGATGGCAGTTGCCGGTCCAAGGGTAAAGGGTAAGGGTAAAGTTTATGCCAATGGTGGGCATTCCTGCGGCATTGCCGCAGTGACGTCAGACCTCAGCGAAGCATCAAACTTACCCCTACCTTCCCCTTCGCCCACTCCATGAAAATACTGCGCGTGTACGTGGCGGATTATACTGGACTGCTGTACTTCGGAGCTTCATCAGTGATACAATGTCTTTCGCAGAATCATATGAATCGAGAGGATATCACACTTACAAGAAAGGCGGTTTTTAATTTCTCATGTTTAGGATAAGTTAGAAATATTCAGGACGCGAACATAAATATGTACATTCTTAAAATAGATCACCCGTTATACGAGTTCAAAGAACAGAGATTCAGTGATTTTCAAAGGATGGAGAAAGATTTCAATATTTTTGTCACTCCTTTTCATGTTTAAATTGAAAATGTTATCCCAGAATTGCAGTTAAAGCTACTGGATTTGCAGAATGATGGCTTCTTGAAAGCAGAATGTGAAGGTCTACTGGGGGCTAACATTTTTTAAAGAGTCCATATCCACTGCTTAGACAGTTTGCTTAAAAAATAATGAGTACCGTCATTTCCCATAACTGTGGTCCTGGAACATAACTATTGTCCACGATACAACGATTCAAATTTTGTGCTGTACTGTAGTTTGAAGTCAAGCTATCTACGAACGGTCTATGTTACTTCTACAATGATCTTTCAATGGTTGTATCGTGGACCATAGTTGTGTTCCAGGACCATAGTTATGGGAAATGACGGTATGTATTCATCAATCGACCAGTGCGAACAGCTGTTTTCTAAAATGAAATTTATAAAGTCCAGCCACAAATCCCGCTTAGCGATGCTCATCTCCTTGCGCAACTGAAAATAGCATGCGCAGATATAAATCCCAATTTCCAAGAAATTGCTTTGAAAAATGATTAATTGAATATCACGTGAATGGACTATTCTAATTACATATGGTAGGTAGGAGTGTAGTGGCGCAACTGTCTGTAAATCCGTCACTGCACTGTAGACTGCAACCCCTCCCACAGTATGTAGTTGCCATTTAAATCCTGTCTTATGGGTTGCGTTCATTTTGCCCACCACCGGTTTATGCTTTCGAGCGCCACAGAGCATTGAAACTTCTCAACATTGTTGATTTATTTTTACAAAAAAAACGAAAATTCGATTCTTGACTGAAAATGATCAACATTTCACCCGTCACAGCCCTTAAGCGGTTTATTCATCGTGTTCCTACTTGTTCAGTTTTGAAGAGAAAATATGTTCACAAATGTAGGTAGTCCGGAATATAGCTGCCATTCTGGCAGCAAATGACCTGAGCAGTGGATGTTTAGAGGGGTCAGTATTATTAAAAACATTTGAACCATCACAGTCCATACACAATGGAGGAGTAGAACAGGTGTTGTCAGCACAGAGCACGCTGGGGCTAGCCTCCCTTACCCCTTACCCGCGGAAAACGCAGTGCTCCATGGTGCTCTCGTAGCTGCTAGCGGGTATGCTCTCTATCTCTCCCTTCTGCACGACGGTGCACACGGGACGGCACCGCGTACCCATTGCACATTTCAGTGAGTGCTGACGACCACTGGAGTAGAAGAAGAAAACAGGAAAAATAACAGATGAAATAAAATGATGAGTTGGCGAATGAAAACAAGGACGACACGAAAAAAGAGGATGAGTCTAAATATGCGTTAGAAGTTTCGGGATTAGATGACGTAAGACAAATATTAAAATTCGTCTAAAATCTTCTTCTAGGAGCAGAGTTATAGGGCTATCTTGCATGTTTTTGCATGCGATGTCCGGCGAACACAAGGAAAAATGGAACTAGTTCCTATAAACGGTCACACACTTCACCGAGAAAGGCGAGCAAGTCCAATTTCGTGTGGCCTATCAACTGTTCTTTGATCACTGTAGCGGTGAACGTGACCGTGATCCGGGGATCACTGCACAGATGATTGGCTGTCATACCTTGTAACGCCTAGTACGATGACCTCGCGGGGAGGAACAAGTCGACAGACGTCTCACAACGGACGTAATTCACACAGACAAGTAGTAAACCCATGTGATGGTAGGGCGTCGCAGCAGCTATGGCTATCTGTACCCTTTCAACGTATCTTGTAATTAGACCATGTCTCTAGCATAGGCGCCGACTTCTCTGAGAAATTGGGAAAAGGGCAGGAATCTGCACGGAAGTCCGAGAAAACTCTGAAAAATAATTCCTTATACATATATTTTACACAAAATAACGCCTGATTTTTCATTAATTAATTAATTCATTCCGCTCAGAGTAGGTATTTCACTACAAATTCAGCATTATCCAATCTTGCCTATTTTCCGCTAGTCTGCGCATATGTTCAATATATCTAATGTCTTATACGGGTATAAACTAGTATCATTTTCTACCCCGAACTTTTTTCCCGTTCACCATTCTCTCCAGTGTAGCCTTCAGTGGGCAGTTTCTTCTCAGCCAGTGACCCAGCCATTTCCTTTTGTCTTCCTGATCGGTTTCAGCATCATTCTTTCTTCACTCACTTTTTCCAACACAGCTTCATTTCTTATTCTGTTCATTTCACACGCTCCATTCTTCTACCTATCCGCCTCTCTTCATTTCGTCGTAATGTCAATGTTTCTGCCCCCATACAATGCTACACCCCACACAAAGCAGTTCACTAGTCTTTTCCTTACTTCTTTTTCCAGAGGTCCGCAGAAGATGTTCCTTTTTTTTATTAGTATGTTATGTTATTTATTTAAAAAAATATAGGCCTATTATCAACCTGGATTCGCTGATAAGTGTTAGCGAATCAGCGAAGAAACAAAGAGAAAAAAATGCTAGACTCTAGCTAGATAGTTACATAAAATATGCTAGATTTAGCCATGAAATGAAGTTGGCAAAACTGCCGCTATCGCTTCCTTCTCTTTTCATCCATCTTCATTCTGTTTCCTGTAAACTTCGGTTTTTATCCTTCCTCAGGGAGTAGTTTTAGTATTTATTATACTAAGGCCCGATTGTATAAACCATTTAATCTTAGATCAGAGGTTAAATTGATCCTTGTTTCAGCTGAACTTGGAATTTTGTGTTGTACAAAGTCTAATCTGAGATTAATTTGTCTGAAACTAAAGTCAACTTTGACTGAAGAAATTTCTCCGATTAAGTTAGATGATCCAAGCTCAGTTATTTCTTTTCTGTTTGAAATATACGAGTGACAGATTGTGCAAATAAAATATCCATTATTATTAATATTAATAGATATGATAGGTACATTTATATATATTTCTTTAAATTTCTTGCCTTAATACACAAACAGTCTCATATTTTATAAGGCTCTATCGTATTCAGCAGTATCAAATAACATAACCTATAATTATATTATGTTTATAGCAACCATTAATTATTAATGGATAACTTATGATAGGTACATTCATAAATGTTCAATTAACTGTATTACTAAACGAAAATTGTCGTTTTATAAAGCTTTATTATGTTTAGCAGTATCAAACACCATAACATGATAACAACTCGGAGAACAGTCAATCTTCTTCTTATTGTCCGCCATTATTTACATTGCACAAAAAACCAGTGTCTCCAACAGAGTGTACGGAAAGTCGCCAAAAAGTAGTTGTAAAGTCGCTAGATTTCTCATTATCAACAAAGAAAGATTAAGTTTTGTCACTATGGGGTGCTAAAAAGGTCACTGAATCCCTATTTAAGCAATATAAAAGTTAAAAGAAATTGTTGTTAAAAAAGAGTTAAAGTCGCTAGATTGGCAACACTGAACAAACCTGTCCGCGCATCACGTATTTCACCCGTTTATGCGATGTTGCCAAATCCTTTTCACGTGAACTTAGATTGCATTTGAACCAAGGTAATTTGATCGCAGAAAAGTTTTATACAATAGAAGAAATGTCTGAACTCGGTTCACTTTTCGATCTTCGATCAAAGTTGATCTTTAGTCAGGGAGTTTTATACAATTGGGCCTAAGTCTTCATGAGAAACTTCTCATGAAATTCGAGTTGTACGTTTTCCCTTTGCTGCGGAACTCGAAGCCCTTTTCTCTCACCTCCGCGCACTGTTTACCTAAAAAAAATCAATTTTATTTTTGTATCCACGTGTTGAGAACCGGTCCATGCCGAGTAGCGTTTTCCAAACTTTTAATGACTTGTCCCCACTCTTTTATGTAATAGTTTGTCTTCAACTTCCCCTCCACTCCATCCGTCTTACAGCCTTCAGCTTTTCGTTCAACGCTAAATTTGTAAACATACCTGTGGCGAGTGTTTGTTTCACCTTTACTGCACAGATAAGAGTCCGGCCTCCAGCATATTAATGTATTTATGATTGCATGTTAATGTAATAAACTAATAACAATCATGTACGCAGTTCAGAATTGTGCTCTTGGATCTTTACGGTCAGAAGAATGTGGATACCGTAGTCTTTTGCTTTCAGTCCCCGAGGACATGTTAATTATCGCGTATACTACGCATAAAACCTTACTCGAGGACACATAAACAGCTTGAAATTATATATATATTGTATGAAAAATTTCCAGGTCATTTAAATTTCAATTAGTTAATAGATACCAAGCACAAAACGCAACACCACAACTTCCAGAATCCTCAGGTCTCATGGTGTGTGCTAGAAACTTGGGACAGCGACCCTCCGGGGTTCTGCAAAGGAGTTAATGGAAGGTCCCGAACAAAATAATAACAATAATTTTTAAAATCGTTTGAAAATTTGAACATAGACCTACGACTACTCTGCGTTGAATAAGAACTTAATTGAACTGCTCTCTTTTTAAATATATATCAAATTTCACATTACTATGTTCTACATTTTACTCTACACGTTAGCCCAGAGGAACGAACTAATATAATGTGAGGAAAAGTGCGGTTTCATCATCAAAAAGATTGCGAAACGCTGTGCCAGACGACACTGAAACTTCCTGTCATAAGAAATACTCAGGCTGAAGTCAGAAAATAGCGAAGACTGAAGAATACTGGGTTTGCAGTGAAAGACCTGCCCTTTGGTAGAACACTATGAATAAATGAATGCCACCTCTACCATCGTCATCATTATTTCACCACGACTAATATCATTTTTAATATCACCACAGTTAAAATCATTATCATATCATGATAATTGAAGAGTCCACTGCAAGAAAATGAACCAAGACTGTCAATGCATAGCTGAAGACTTATAGAATGTACATAGAGAGTTATATGACATTAACACTGATAGTCATTGTCCAGTAATGATCGGAAAATCACAGTTAAGCTTTGAGCGCTAAGCATTTCAAACTTTCAATTGCTTCTCCTGCAAAATGTATTCCAAATGACATTCATCATTCTTGCAGTGGACTCTTCATTTATTAGCGACATTTATGGGGTTAATTATTAGACTCGGTGGGGGGGAATCTAGGGCACTTTTTAAAATAAAATGTATTATTTATTTACTTTATTACCACATCTAACAGCAATAATTTTGTTATTTAGACATATCTGTTTTGCGAGTTGTCGAAAAAACTATTTTTCATACCTGTCCACGTCCACGTGATTGGTGAATCCCCAAATTCTTCATTCAGTTCGGTTTTTGTTTGTGTGTATGTGTTACTGAGCAGTTATAGGCCTATCTCTGAAATTTTTATTTTTTATTTATTTATTTGTAGTCATTTATTTATTTATTTATTTATAGTCATTTAAATATTTACTTACCTATTTACTTATTTATTTAGCTAGTAAGCAAAATTAGTACAAATTCAAAAGTATACAACAAAAATGTTTCTAGCCATTAGCCGCTCATGTACGGTATGGTCTCGGCCAATAATATAACATAAAATTTACAAAGACAGTTTACTAAATACACTAATTAACTTAATTCACACTAACTAATACAAGAGGAAAAAGAAAGAGGCAAAGAGAAAAAAAAACACATTTAGACCCTAATAAAAATTGACAATCTGGCAGAAACCAATGACATTCAATAAAAACATGATATAGTCGATAGAAATAAAAATTAAAAAAATACACCGTTTGTTAATACTACAATCATGAATAATTTTATACATTTCTTTTTTAAAAGGTTCAATTTTAAAATATTTGAAATTTATAAAATGTTATATAATGCGATGGAGATTTGAACCGTGGACTCGAGACGGCGCCGCTTATTCTCTTAGTGTTTATAATGGTGGTAAATGTGGTTGTAGTGTTCATTCGCAGTTGATACCGCGTCGTAAAATAAACAGCGGAGCCCACTCACACAAGATTTAAAGCCGACTTGTGCTAATTCCTGCAATGAAAACAAACTTCACCTACTATATCGGGGCCAGTCCTTCAGCACTCGCTTCATCTGTTTTCACACATTTTACATGTCAGTCAGTGAACGGATTTCTTTCCTAGTTGTTTATTTGTGATTCCTTAGACCTCAGAAAATATTCTCCCTGTGCTCTAAATTAAAATATAGACGAATGTGACAGAATAGTAATAAAAATTATGCACCAATTATTACTTTTTCTGCTTTATATCTGTTCTCGAAATCATGGCATATAAATAAACAAAAATAAAAGTAGTGATGTCGTCAGCTTCTTGCTAGTATTTTTGAGCCATAACAATGATAGTCATCATGATCGTAATAATGAGAATCACAGAAGTATAATCACCATGATCTCCTGTCACTGTTTTTTCTGTGATATTGACAATATGGTTTTAGGCAACATGACTTCTTTTTGGCTCTAGTTGCTCATTACATTCTGCTGCTGGCTTGGGATATGCGAGTTCGTCATTTGGTTTTCCCACCAGGAGCTTCAATGTCGGAATGTCCGCGGTTGGAATCTCGAGGACGGCTATTCTCTGTACCTCAAGTGAAATTTAGACCTGGGGATTTTACCATGATGCATGTGTTCCAAACTGTGTCGTACCCAAGTTTAGTTAAATGTTTATGCATCACTGTGTACGTACAACTCGTCGGTGCAAGTTAATTTTGTACGTTAGGAGCGGAGTAACAGTAAGAGTAAACAAGACCCGTACCTAAAAAAAAAAATAACTTTCCAACAGCAATAGAAAATAATGTCCCAATAGTAGTCTAATAGAAAACAAAATTCCAACAGTACAACAGTAAGAGTAAACAACACCCCAATAGTACCTAAGAAAAAGTAACTCTCCAACAGCAAGAGAAAATAATGTCCCAACAGTAGAACAAAACTCTAAAAATAAGAACGACACTTCAACAGTAAGACAAAAGAACATCCCAACAGTACTTAAGAAAAATACCTCTCAACAGCAAGAGAAAATAATGTCACAAAAGTAGTCTAATACAAACAAAACTTCAACAATAAGAACGACACCCCAATAGTAAGGGAGAGCGACACCCCAACAGTAAGACAAAACAACATCCCTACAGTATCTAAGAAGAGATAACCCTCCAACAGCAAGAGAAAATAATGTCCCAAAGTAGTCGATTACAAAACAAATCTCCAACAATAAGAACGACACCCAAACAGTAAGAGAGTACGATACCCCAACAGTAAGACAAAACAACATCCCAACAGTATCTAAGAAGAAATAACTCTCCAACAGCAAGAGAAAATAATGTCCTAAAGTAGTCGAATACAAAACAAAACTCCAACAATAAGAACGACACCCCAACAGTAGGACAAAACAACATCCCAACAGTACCTAAGAAAAAAAATAACTCTCCAACAGCAAGAGAAAATAATGTCCCAACAGTAAAACAAAACTCCAAGAGTAAGGGAGGACGACACCCCAACAGTGCGAAGAAACAACATCCCAAAAGTACCTAAGAAAAAAATAACTCTCCAACAGCAAGAGAAAATATTGTCCCAAAAGTAGTCTAATACAAAACAAAACTCTAACAATAAGAACGACACCCCAACAGTAAGACAAAAACAACATCCCAACAGTACCTAAGAAAAAAATAACTCTCCAACAGCAATAGAAAATAATGTCCCAAAGTAAGGAAGAACGACACCCCAACAGTAAGACAAAACAACATCCCAACAATACCTAAGAAAAAAATAACTCTCCAACAGCAAGAGAAAAAATTGTCCAAAAGTAAGGAAGAACGACTCCCCAACAGTAAGACAAAACAACATCCCAACGGTACCTAAGAAAAAAATAACTCTCCAACAGCAATAGAAAAAAATGTCCAAAAGTAAGGAAGAACGACTCCCCAACAGTAAGACAAAACAACATCCCAACAGTACCTAAGAAAAAAATAACTCTCCAACAGCAAGAGAAAAAAATGTCCCAAAGTAAGGAAGAACGACACCCCAACAGTAAGACAAAACAACATCCCAACAGTACCTAAGAAAAAAATAACTCTCCGACAGCAAGAGAAAAAAATGTCCAAAAGTAAGGAAGAACGACACCCCAACAGTAAGACAAAACAACATCCCAACAGTACCTAAGAAAAAAAATAACTCTCCAACAGCAATAGAAAATAATGTCCCAACAGTAGAACAAAACTCCAACAGTAAGGGAGAACGACACCTCAACTGTACGACGAAACATCCCAACAGTAAAAAAAAAAAGAACACACGCAACAGTAAGAGAGAACAACCCAGCAGTAAGAGGGAATAACACCCAACAGTAAGGGGGAATAACACCCCAAGCAGCAAAAGAAAACAACAACGCGACAGAAAGAGAAAACAACACCATATAGGAAGAGTAAACAACACTCCAACAGTATCGTCATTTCCCATAACTATGGTCCTGGAACGCAACTATGGTTCACGATACAATCATTCAAAGAACATTGTAGAAGTAACATAGACCGTTCGTAGACAGCTGCAGTGACTTGACTTCAAACTACAGTACAGCAAAAATATACAGATAAACGAGGTACTGCGTTATGGAGTACAACATTTGAATGGTTGTATCGTGGACCATAGTTGTGTTCCAGGACCATAGTTATGGGAAATGGTGGTACCTAAAAAAACAACCCTCCAATAGTAAGAGAACAATAACTTGATATAAAAAACACCCCAACAGTAAGGAAAATCAACACTTCAGCAGAAAGAGTAAACACCCCAACAGTAAGAAAAAACAACCCAACAGTAAGAGAAAACAACAACCGAAAAGAAAGAGAAAACAACACGGCAACAGTAAGGGAAAACAACAGTGCAGTGAGAGAACAACACCCCAACAGTAAGAGAAAAACTCCCAACAGTAAAAGAAAACAACATCCCAACAGAGAAAAAAACATCCCAATAATAAGAGGGGAAAAAAAATTCCAACAGTAAGAGAAAATAATATCCCAACAGAAAGAGAAACAACACACAAGAGTAAGAGAAAACAACATCCCAACAGTAAAGGAAAAGAGGAAGGGAAAGCAACAACTGTACAGTAATATAAAACAACCATTAAGAGAAAACAACACTACAACAGTAAGAGGAAAGAAACCTCAACAATAATAGAAAACAATACACCGACAGCAAGTAATACAAGAAGAGAAAACAATATCCCGACAGTAAAAGAAAACAACATCCCAGAAGTATTAGAAAAAACACTCCAACGGTAAGAAAAACGTCTAACATCGTGTATGAATATTGTCTAACATAATTTACAAAATATTTACTTTATTATGCTAGATTGGGAGTATCCCGCGTCGTAGCTGCGCGGTCTAAGGCGTCATGCCTGGACCTGCGATATGCAATGAGCGCTGATTCGAATTCTCATGGGGAAGGAATTTTTCTCATTAAATTTCGGTCATTGTATGGGATCCCTGACTACCCACCATCGTGATGAATTTTGGTACCTACGATAGGTAGCGAAATCCAGTTTCGTAAGCCACCTGTAACCACTGGGAGAGATCATGCTAACAACATGTTACCCCTGTACTTGTTGGATAATCGTTTACGTGTGCTGAGGCATGTGGACGTAAGACCAGCAGTTACCTAGTTTGGCTTGGTCCTACACATGCTATCACGCAGGGTATTATTATTATTATTATTATTATTATTATTATTATTATTATTATTATTATTATTATTTATAAAATAGTTACACTACCAGTTGTTCTGTATGGTTGTCAAACTTGTACTTTCACATTGAGAGAGGACCAGAGGTTAAGGATGTTCGAGATTAAGGTGCTTAGGAAAATATTTGGGGCTATGAGAGATGAAGTCACAAGAAAATGGAAAAGTTACACAACGCAGAACTGCACGCATTGTATTCTTCACCGAACGTTAATTAGAAACATTAAAATCCAGACGTTTGTGTAGGGCAAGGCATGTAGCACGTATGGGTGAATCTAGAAATGCTTGTAGAGTGTTAGTTGGAAAACCTGAGGAAAAAAGATCTTTAGAGAGGCCGAGACGTAGATGGAAGGATAATATTAAAATGGATTTGAGGGAGTTGGAATATGATGGTAGGGACTGGATTAGCCTAATCTTCTTCAAGATAGGAACCGATGGCGAGCTTATGTGAGAGCGGCAATGAACCTCCGAGTTTTTTTAAAAGCCATTTGTAAGGAAGTAACTAGAATCATTTTCCTATGTTAGTCTGTGAATGAGATATGCTTTTTTTTAATTTGGAAAATTAAATGTAATTTTTCAAATTACGAAAAAAAAATCATATCTTAGGGGAGAGTCGGGTAGTATCGGACAATGCATTTCTTTCATCATATACCTGAATGACATGGTTACGTTTCTCTATGCGACATCACAGAAACGTAACCATGTCAATCAGGTACTATCATCGTGTGGTAGATGAAAGAAACTCACTGTCCGATATTCCCCGATGTCCGATACTACCCGACTCTCCCCTATACCCAGACCTATATGGGCTGTAGGCTGTGTAAAAAGAGTTTCATTCAAATCCTCTCAATAGTCTATAAGAAAAACTGGAACTCATATCTCAGTGTTTCTTTTTTCACTGGATGTTTTCAAAAATATTTTATTACAATCTTTTTATGTTCACTACAATATTAAAATTTACAGATTATGTTTATCAGACTTTCCTTAATATGTCTTAAAAATTTAAAATGGGGAGTTTTTAAAATTGATAAGGTATAGAGCAAAATGACGGCAGGTGTATTTTTATTTTATTTAATTTTATAGTACGGTAGATATACACTTCCTGGTTACCTCAAGTGGCTATAGCAAGCGACGTTTGCTAGCTCCAGATACAAAGGTGAATAGCTAATGGAAAGATAAGTAAGAATCCATTAAATGTTACTTAAATAACGGTCTATAATTTAGTAGCTCACAAAGTTTAAAGATTCGTTATCTAAAAATAATAACAACGTATTTATTAGTTTGTTTTCTTGCAACCCAGTCTGGTCGTACTAAATTTATATATGCAGGTAGTGCTAAAATCGTAACGATGTTTCGCCGAAATTTCCTTTGAAAATTTATACAGGTTAAGTATTATTGTACTCTAAACGAAAACTTACCTACAAAACGTTAGCTGCTGATGCAGAGTGTTGTTGTTTAGAAGACTATCCGAAAACAGGTCTGAACCTCATAAGTGACACCAATAAGGCATCAGTCATGAGGAAACTAAGGCAGGAGATAATAGGGTAGGGTGGCCAGTTTATTTTCCATTCCATTGCATACATCGCTGACTAATTACACTAATTATACTTTAGATGTACACAAACAATTATGTCATGTTGTAGTTTTACTTGTAGTTGTCCGGATCTTCGCCGTTGTTTTAATTGTAATTGTCGGAGTCATCGTCGTAGTTTTAGTTGTAGCAGTTGTCGGCGTCATCGTCGTATTTTAGCTGTATTATTTGTTCGTATCTTCGTCGTAGTTTTAATTGTAGCAATTGTAGGAGTCGTCATAGTTTTAGTTGTAGCAGTTATCGGAGTCATCGTCGTAGTTTTAGCTGTAGCAATTGTCGGGGTCATCGTCGTAGTTTTAGCTGTAGCAATTGTCGGAGTCATCGTCGTAGTTTTAGCTGTAGCAATTGTCGGGGTCATCGCCGTAGTTTTAGCTGTAGCAATTGTCGGGGTCATCGCCGTAGTTTTAGCTGTAGCAATTGTCGGGGTCATCGTCGTAGTTTTAGCTGTAGCAATTGTCGGGGTCATCGTCGTAGTTTTAGCTGTAGCAATTGTCGGGGTCATCGCCGTAGTTTTAGCTGTAGCAATTGTCGGGGTCATCGTCGTAGTTTTAGCTGTAGCAATTGTCGGGGTCATCGCCGTAGTTTTAGCTGTAGCAATTGTCGGGGTCATCGTCGTAGTTTTAGCTGTAGCAATTGTCGGGGTCATCGTCGTAGTTTTAGCTGTAGCAATTGTCGGAGTCATCGTCGTAGTTTTAGCTGTAGCAATTGTCGGGGTCATCGCCGTAGTTTTAGCTGTAGCAATTGTCGGGGTCATCGCCGTAGTTTTAGCTGTAGCAATTGTCGGGGTCATCGTCGTAGTTTTAGCTGTAGCAATTGTCGGGGTCATCGTCGTAGTTTTAGCTGTAGCAATTGTCGGGGTCATCGCCGTAGTTTTAGCTGTAGCAATTGTCGGGGTCATCGTCGTAGTTTTAGCTGTAGCAATTGTCGGGGTCATCGCCGTAGTTTTAGCTGTAGCAATTGTCGGGGTCATCGTCGTAGTTTTAGCTGTAGCAATTGTCGGGGTCATCGCCGTAGTTTTAGCTGTAGCAATTGTCGGGGTCATCGCCGTAGTTTTAGCTGTAGCAATTGTCGGGGTCATCGTCGTAGTTTTAGCTGTAGCAATTGTCGGGGTCATCGTCGTAGTTTTAGCTGTAGCAATTGTCGGAGTCATCGTCGTAGTTTTAGCTGTAGCAATTGTCGGGGTCATCGCCGTAGTTTTAGCTGTAGCAATTGTCGGGGTCATCGCCGTAGTTTTAGCTGTAGCAATTGTCGGGGTCATCGTCGTAGTTTTAGCTGTAGCAATTGTCGGGGTCATCGTCGTAGTTTTAGCTGTAGCAATTGTCGGGGTCATCGCCGTAGTTTTAGCTGTAGCAATTGTCGGGGTCATCGTCGTAGTTTTAGCTGTAGCAATTGTCGGGGTCATCGCCGTAGTTTTAGCTGTAGCAATTGTCGGGGTCATCGTCGTAGTTTTAGCTGTAGCAATTGTCGGGGTCATCGTCGTAGTTTTAGCTGTAGCAATTGTCGGAGTCATCGTCGTAGTTTTAGCTGTAGCAATTGTCGGGGTCATCGCCGTAGTTTTAGCTGTAGCAATTGTCGGGGTCATCGTCGTAGTTTTAGCTGTAGCAATTGTCGGGGTCATCGCCGTAGTTTTAGCTGTAGCAATTGTCGGAGTCATCGTCGTAGTTTTAGCTGTAGCAATTGTCGGGGTCATCGTCGTAGTTTTAGCTGTAGCAATTGTCGGGGTCATCGTCGTAGTTTTAGCTGTAGCAATTGTCGGGGTCATCGTCGTAGTTTTAGCTGTAGCAATTGTCGGAGTCATCGCCGTAGTTTTAGCTGTAGCAATTGTCGGGGTCATCGCCGTAGTTTTAGCTGTAGCAATTGTCGGAGTCATCGTCGTAGTTTTAGCTGTAGCAATTGTCGGGGTCATCGTCGTAGTTTTAGCTGTAGCAATTGTCGGAGTCATCGTCGTAGTTTTAGCTGTAGCAATTGTCGGGGTCATCGCCGTAGTTTTAGCTGTAGCAATTGTCGGGGTCATCGTCGTAGTTTTAGCTGTAGCAATTGTCGGGGTCATCGTCGTAGTTTTAGTTGCAGCAATTGTCGGGGTCATCGCCGTAGTTTTAGCTGTAGCAATTGTCGGGGTCATCGTCGTAGTTTTAGCTGTAGCAATTGTCGGGGTCATCGTCGTAGTTTTAGTTGCAGCAATTGTCGGGGTCATCGCCGTAGTTTTAGCTGTAGCAATTGTCGGGGTCATCGCCGTAGTTTTAGCTGTAGCAATTGTCGGGGTCATCGCCGTAGTTTTAGCTGTAGCAATTGTCGGGGTCATCGCCGTAGTTTTAGCTGTAGCAATTGTCGGGGTCATCGTCGTAGTTTTAGCTGTAGCAATTGTCGGGGTCATCGTCGTAGTTTTAGTTGCAGCAATTGTCGGGGTCATCGCCGTAGTTTTAGCTGTAGCAATTGTCGGGGTCATCGCCGTAGTTTTAGCTGTAGCAATTGTCGGGGTCATCGCCGTAGTTTTAGCTGTAGCAATTGTCGGAGTCATCGTCGTAGTTTTAGCTGTAGCAATTGTCGGAGTCATCGTCGTAGTTTTAGCTGTAGCAATTGTCGGGGTCATCGTCGTAGTTTTAGCTGTAGCAATTGTCGGGGTCATCGCCGTAGTTTTAGTTGCAGCAATTGTCGGGGTCATCGCCGTAGTTTTAGCTGTAGCAATTGTCGGGGTCATCGCCGTAGTTTTAGCTGTAGCAATTGTCGGAGTCATCGTCGTAGTTTTAGCTGTAGCAATTGTCGGAGTCATCGTCGTAGTTTTAGCTGTAGCAATTGTCGGGGTCATCGTCGTAGTTTTAGCTGTAGCAATTGTCGGGGTCATCGCCGTAGTTTTAGTTGCAGCAATTGTCGGGGTCATCGCCGTAGTTTTAATTGTAGTAGTTTTCGGAGTTATCTTCGTAGTTTTAGTTGTAATTGTCGGATTTATTGTCGTAGTTTTTGTTGTAGTTGTCGGAGACAGTGTAGTTAAGTTGTAGTTCTAAGTCAGTTGTAGTTGTCGGAGTCAGTCGTAGTTCAGTTGTAGTTGTCGGAGCTAGCCGTAGTTTTAGTTGTTATAGTTGTCGGAATCAGACGTAGTTTCAGTTGTAGTAAACCTAATTGTCGAGTCAGGCGTAGTTTGAGCTGTAGTAGTTTGCCGGAGTTCTCGACTTCGCGTGTTTTGCTAGCTATCAAAAAGAAAATAGCAACATGTTTTATTTTTCTTCAAAAAATCGACCAAGGCAGACTTGTATCAGGATATCTATTTTGCTCATGTTTGAGAATGTCGTACAGAACATGGGTCTTGTAAAACTATGTAATACTTAGTAATTCCAAGCATCTGTTATGTATTCTGTGCAGTTTCTGATTGTAATTATGCAGTGAAAAGGATGTAATCGCAAAACCGACTTTCTAGACCAAACCAAAACTTGATGTAGATATTTTGAAACGCTCGCGGAAATTAGGTTTCTTATTTCTCGGTGAACGCCGCATTCAGCAGGGGGTCCCTGGTTGTACTCTCGATAAGGATTTTTAAGTCTTGCCGCTCTCTTGCGACATTTTCGTAGTACACTGTCCTGTTTTATAAATATCAGAGCATTCACTTAACCTGAACGGAATCAGAGCGTGCTATCTGCATTGGCAATAAGGTTCATTGCACCATTTAACTTGTACAACCACTTGACCCTTACTGCAAGTGTTGTTTACGTTGCTTCAAGTATAAGGTGGGTTTATGACTTAAGAACGTATAACTATTATGCTTTTATTTAGCTCGAAATGTTTATGGTAGTCATAATTTTTCCCCTCTCTTCTTTCCAAAAACACTGGTGTGTAGTGAGTATTGGGCTGTGATTACCGAGTGATAAAGCTGCTTACAAGGCTGTAAACATGTCATATATTTAGGTTGTGTCGTCGGAATTTTGAGGGGTTCAACGTTACTAGAAAGCAAAACGTGTAGATTGCCTTATATGGAAAACGTGGTCATTACAGGTAATAGACAATTGGAAAGAGCACGTTTCTATCAGTTAATGTAACGGATAAGGTGGGCCAATATGGCCACTCTATTGCATGGAAACGGTTTTAATTGCGGATGATGAAAGAAGACTGTATGTTTATTTCATAGGCCTATAATATCATAAAAATTCAAGCAATCAGGTAAACGTATCACCAAACATGGAGTAAAATGCTTATCAAAGAACATTTTCTTTTTCAAGGTAACCTGTCTCGCTTTTGTTTGTAACAAAAGCTCAAGGCTAACTATACAAAATGTTCGTTACTCATAACTTCTTAAATTTTTATTTCACAAAAAAAAAAAAAAAAAAAAAAAAAAAAAAAAAAAAAAAAAAAAAAAAACATGTTAGTTATTTAGATATACAAGGCGTGGCGATAAACTTTATTTTTTTATGAAACCCTATTTTAAGATGTATATATTTCGAATCTCCATTAAATTTTACGTATAAATTCTTGGAAATTTTACCCAATCACCCTTTTGGTATCTTTTTAACTATTTATTGAACTTGTTTCATGGACTTCGAACTTGAGACAAATAAGTATGTAAAATCATGTTGAGTAGGCAATAAAGCTGAACAAAACACTATCACTAACCTACCTTTACAACAGACGCTCAAAAAGAGAACAATTCACAACCAAACAATGTCCCATTCTATCAAGAAAACAGTCCGTTGTCTTTTTTACAGTTAATTACGTGTGAGATCTGTTTCATCTCTTGTCTAATTCTTCTTTTCAGGTCTTCAGTATTTCTTGGATTATCTTGATAAACTCTGTACTTCAGTAGATCACTGATAAAAAGATTACAATTCTATGATGATTATGATTATTAATCAGTTTGCAATGCCTTTTGACATTTTCTGACAGCCAAATATTAATTTACAGTCACTGATAAATGTATCGCACTGCAAGATACCACTCCCCTCCATCTCTCCATAGATCTCCTAATTGTCTTCTTTCCATAGCTTCCAGAATGCCCTTTTTCCATGTTGTCATAGGTCTTCCTCTTTTTCTTCTTCTTGAGGGGTCCAATCATATGCAAACCTTGATAATCTTTCCGTATTCATTCGCATCATATGCCCATACCATGTTAGTTGTTCTGTGAAAATATCCTCTATAATATCATTCTTAACTTGCATTTTCTCTCTGATTATATCCTTTCTAATTCTATCTCTTCTTGAAATGCCTGCTCATCATCTCCAATAATCCATTTCTAAGGCCAAAAATGTATTTTTGAATGCGTTTTGCAATTGCCAAGTTTCTGCCCCATATAAAGTTGTACTTCTCACAATTGATTTATAAATTTTATGTTTAGTTTGAATTCTGATCTTATTATCCCATAATACTTGATTAAGAGTATATATTTCCCTTTCTTCAAAGGTTCTTTCATTTCTACATGATTCCTTCCACATCTGTGATTGTAACACCTAAATATTTGTATTTATTACTATATTTAATAATAGCTTTATTTTCAACTATCAAATTTTGTTTCTTTCCCCCAATAACCATATAATGAGGTTTTTCAAAATTAAATTTTAATCCGGATTTTTCATATTCTTCAGTGAGTTTTCTGCTCATGTATTCAATATCATCATAGTCTTCTGCTAGATGATATTAATCCTGACCGAATTCTAATGCAACAATTATACAATGAAGTTGGTGATGGTGACAATGATGACAAAACTTAGCAATAATAACGATGATGGCAAAGATAAAAGTGACGATGACGATGGAGAAGAATAAATTAGAATGCAATCTGAATAATCCTAAATCTTTGCCATTCCTCCTTGTCTGTGGCAGCTGGATTGTTTACTCCTCGCGACGTGCTGTCCAGGTCTTGGCAGCCGCGCCCGTCCGCCGCTGTAAACACTGTAATTAGTGCGAGTTCCAAATATCTCGAAATGAGATTTTGTGGGTTATTCCTCGTCACGGCAGCAAACGCAACATTTGATGTTTGTTTCAGCACAGGTGTTACGGCGCATTACCGATTTCACAACGATCAAGCTGTCAAAATATTAAGAGAGCGGCAGAGACCCGATTCGAATGACTTGGAATAATGACCAAGAGGCTATCTGAAATGGGGGAAATGATAACAAGAATGGAGTCCTAGTATGACGCAACGGATATTACGTCGCTTTAACTACAACTCCTTATACTCAGGATTATACGCGTTAGAACCGCAATTCGATCTTTCAATAATAATAATAATAATAATAATAATAATAATAATAATATAATAGTAATAATATAATAGTAATAATAATAATAATAATAATAATAATAATAATTTATTGCTAGAACAAATACATATTGATTTTTATTCCACAAACTTTTAGGATAAGTATTTTATTAATTAACAGAAAAAAAAAAGTAAAAATAGAAAGGAGAACACAGATATTAGAATAATTGGAACGTTATATTTTCTCTCTAAACAATAAATAATTTTAAATTGATTTTTGAAATAAGGAGCATTCATTTCATTTTGTGTTCTGCCCAAGGACAGGTCTTTCACAGCAAACCCAGCTTTCTCCAATCTTTCCTATTTTCTGCCTTCCTCTTTGTCTCCTCATATGATCCATATATCTTAATGTCGTCTGATTTCTTCTACCCCGAACTCTTCTCTTGTTCACCATTCCTTGCAGTGCATCCTTCAGTAGGCAGTTTCTTCTCAGCCAATGATCTAACCAATTCCTTTTTCTTCCTGATCAGTTTCAGCATCATTCTTTCTTCACTCACTCTTTCCAACACAGCTTCTATCCATTTCACACGTTAGTGTTTTAGAGATGGAGCCGCTTCTATGACAGGCCGAACGAAAGAATTCATGGCTAAAGTACGTGAAGTAGGCCTATATCCTAACCATTGTCTCATTCACCGAGAAGCCATTGTTTTGGATCTCCTCTGAAAATTGTGATGGACGAAGTAGTAAAAGTCGTGAACTTCATCAAATCGCGGTCCCTAAATATGCTACTTTTTTCCGTTTTGTGTCAGGAAATGGGATCAGAGCACAATACACCCCTCCTACATAAGAACATTGAAATTAGAACTTCTCGAAGTGCCTTTGGAAATATTTTGGTTGTCAATAAGGACTGAATACCCGGCTGTCTCTGAGATGACAGTTAATATCTTATTGCCATTTTCAACAACATAATATATGTGTGAACTGGGCTTCTCGACGTTAACTGAAATTAAAACATTAAAGAGAGAGAGACTCAAATCCATCGATGAAGAAATTAAGCTTGCACTGTCAACGATTCTACCGCGGATCAGCCACCTGTGTGCAGCTAAGCAGGCCCAAGTATCACGTTGAAAGTATGAGTAGAGTTATTTACTTTAATATTAGTAATAGAAATCTGTATTTTCTACAGTGAATTAAAGTTCATAAATTGTAAATAAATGCAAGAGTCGATTTTTGTTTTATAATGATATTCTTATTGAATTTGGTATTCCTAAGAAACTAGTTCGATTAATTAAAATGTGTCTCAGTGAAACGTACAGCAGAGTTCGTATAGGTCAGTTTCTGTCAGATGCGTTTCCAATTGACTGTGGACTAAAGCAAGGAGATGCACTATCACCTTTACTTTTTAACTTTGCTCAAGAGTATGCCATTAGGAAAGTCCAGGATAACAGAGAAGGTTTGGAATTGAACGGGTTACATCAGGTACTTGTCTATGCGGATGACGTGAATATGTTAAAAGAAAATCCACAAACGATTAGGGAAAACACGGGAATTTTACTGGAAGCAAGTAAAGAGATAGGTTTGGGAGTAAATCCCGAAAAGACAAAGTAACTTATATGATTATGTCTCGTGACGAGAATATTGTACGAAATGGAAATATAAAAATTGGAAATTTATCTTTTGAAGAGGTGGAGAAGTTCAAATATCTGGGAGCAACAAAAAAATATATAAATGATACTCGGGAGGAAATTAAACACAGAATAAATATGGGAAATGCCTGTTATTATTCAGTTGAGAAACTTTTATCATCCAGTCTGCTGTCGAAAAATCCGAAAGTTAGAATTTATAAAACAGTTATATTACCGGTTGTTCCGTATGG
Source organism: Periplaneta americana (assembly GCF_040183065.1). NCBI lineage: Eukaryota > Metazoa > Arthropoda > Insecta > Blattodea > Blattidae > Periplaneta > Periplaneta americana. Next base: position 181,125,285 of record NC_091120.1, on the reverse strand, counting down.
TTGTGAAACTTGGACTCTCACTTTGAGAGAGGAACAGAGATTAAGGGTGTTTGAGAATAAGGTGCTTAGGAAAATATTTGGGGCTAAGAGGGATGAAGTTACAGGAAATTGGAGAAAGTTACACAACACAGAACTGCATGCATTGTATTCTTCACCTGACATAATTAGTAACATTAAATCCAGACGTTTGAGATGGGCAGGGTATGTAGCACATATCCGGGCGAAACCAGAAATCCATATAGAGTGTTAGTTGGGAGGCCGCAGGGAAAAAAACCTTGAGGGAGGCCGAGACGTAGATGGGAAGATAATATTAAAATGGATTTGAGGGAGGTGGGATATGATGATAGAGAATGGATTAATCTTGCTCAGGATCGGGATCAATGGCTGGCTTATGTGAGGGCGGCAATGAACCTCCGGGTTCCTTAAAAGCCAGTCAGTAAGTATGTAATAATAATAATAATAATAATAATATTAAAAGTAAATTTGATTATATTACGTAATTATATTAGGAGAGTAACATATATTTGAGGGGATTAACATTTTGGTGTGCAGTGTTGAGTCTAGGCCTGTCTAGGGTGTGCCGTGAGTAGAAAAAGGTTGCGGAACACTGCCCTACACGGCCCATTAATGTCGCTCATTGCGTGGCGTAGTGAAGTAAGCTCTTCCTTATCGACGTAGTTAGGAAATAATACGTAAACTAACTTTCTCCCTAAGGAATATCTAAAAATTTAAGAGCTTTTGAGGAATTCCTTTCGTCCGATGTAGGTTAACATGTTTACACTACACAAAATGGTGGAAATATCACCTGTCGCTAACAGCTGCTTTCTCCAGTTTTACTAATAGAGTAAAATGAATTCATTAATTAGTTACACCACGTTGCGGTGCGTACAGCGCCACTCGTGTTCGATTAAGCAATTGCTTATTCAGCCACTGCCAATTTACTCATAATGACGTTGGCAGCGTAAAGTACACCTCGCTGAATGAGACGGAATTGTGAAATTCATAAATTAATATTAATGGGGTTACTCAGGTTTATTTTATTCTGTTCAGAGTTTGAATATGTCAGTCTCGTAATTATTCAACAAGCAAGAACCTTTCTTCTGCAATGTAGATGAAATTTGCAACTAAATTTGTTAGAGTATCTGGAATTTGTAATGAATCTGAATTTTCAATTTGTTAATAGTTGTAGAATGACTTCAAAGAACTGCCTAAAATGACCACAAAACCAATAACCTGTAAATAGGTAACTTACATCTGGCGAACGTGCTGGCCATGGATATACATTATTTTCTCATAAGATTTTTTTCTGTTCAAGTATTTCCTATGATACGAGTGCATTAGCTTTCTTCACCCCGAAACAAATTATTTTTTCACAATGTTCTGTCATCTGCAGCCACTTTTGTCAGTCACAATCGATCCATACTGCGTTGAATTAATTACTTAATGACTATGGATAAACATTTATTAACTACGAATGGGTTTACACCCGGTGGCAGTTACAGATAATATAAGAGGTAAATAAACTGCAAAAAAGACAGCATCAATTCATTTTCCTTTCAGGCCCATTTTCTTTTCTTACTTTCACCCACTACTCTCAAAGATTTTCTAGGTAACCTCTGTTTTGACGTTTTGTTAACATTTTCAAACCATATTCATCATTAATATTATCTTACTTCTGAAATATTATTTCCATCTCTATATTTTTTTCTCATAGTTCTATTTCTGACATTCTCTTCTTTAGCTCTTCGACGATCTTCTCCAAAAATCAATTTACTGTCAATATTTTGGCGTAAACTCGTCTTTGTGTCACTAGGTATGGGAGGGGGATGACTTTGGAATTTCCGTCAGATAAAAGTGCATCCCCTCTAATTGTTCTCCGCGTATTCCCCATATTCTCCTTGTATTTTGCTTGTGTCCCTTTTTATTCCCTCTTTTAATTGTATTCCCCTGATCTTCTTGTCTTCCCATTATTCTCCTTATTCTTCCATTGTTTTTAGTGGGTTATTTTACGATGCTGTATCAACATCTCAGGTTATTTAGCGTCTGAATGAAATGAAGGTGATAATGCCGGTGAACTGAGTCCGGTCCAGCACCGATAGTTACCCAACATTTGCTCATATTGAGTTAAGGAAAACCTCGGAAAAAAACTCAACCAGGTAATATGCCCCGACCGGGATTCGAACCCGGGCCACCTGGTTTCGCGGTCAGACGTTCTAACCGTTACTCTACAGGTGTGAAGAGACAAGGGAGTTAACCCTTTATTGGTGCGTGGTGTTTGTAAGGGGATCGGCTTAATTTTATTAAGAAGTAGATTAGTCGTTGAACCGATGGGATTGATGTTATTTTTTCAGAGTAAAATGTGGAAAGAAGTGACATTTAAATCACCATAAAATACAGCTGGTCATGTTAAAAATTCAGCACAGCCAAAAAATGAAAATATTTATAATTTGTATCCAGTATGTAGGCTCTACATTTTTAGTATTAGTTAGCATTTTAGTGTCTATTTTAGTTGTCTAGTTTTGATTTTTAGTGCCTTTTGCCTGTCTGTTTTTAACGTTTTAAATGTCTAAAAGTCTCAACAACTCTTGGATTAGTAATAGAAGAGGGATATCATCCTCAGAGTGGACCAATGCCATAAAGATGTCCACAAACATTGCAGCAGTACGATCGGTGCCGGTCGTTCCTTTCAAGATCAAAACTGTCGTCATCCAGGATGCTGCGAAGTAGAAACTCTTGGGCATGTTTTGGGTTATTGCCCTAAAGGAGAACTACTGAGGAACAATCGCCACCATAAAGTGAGAAGCTCCATCGCAACCACTCTTCGGAAGGCAAAGTGGGAGGTTTACGAAGAAGTGCACTGCTTGGCTGAGAATGGGTCAACGAGAAGAGCAGACATTATAGCCATCGATCGCCGGAATCAAAGAAGCCTCATTCTTGACCCCACTGTCCGTTTTGAGAAGGATGATCAACAAGCCAGTAACGTTAACGATGAAAAGAAGTCTATTTACAACCCATGTATTTCTCACTTCAGTGAGAGATACAAAATGAATATTAATACATGGGAAGTGAAAGGACCTTTTTGGTGCTAGGGGAACTTCATTTAAGTTAACCAAAACCATTCTCCTTTCTCTTAAATTTTCTAATGAGGACATTAACAAAATATGTCTAATGGTATTGAGAGATTCATTATCCATTTTATGCAATCACTTGTATAATACTATGTATTTTTTTTTTACTTCATTTCATTACTCTTCAATGTATATTCGTCTCATGTTTCTTCGAAATCAAATTGTACTTCATTTTTAAATTTATCATTTTCCGTATTCTCTCCGCAATCATGTTGTATTTTTAATTTAACCTCTGCTTTGTATTCTGGATCTTAGTGGTCAGCCGTAGATTTCGGCCAGATGTCCCAAATTTTGGAATTTGTTGTTAATTATGAGATTATTATATCGTAGGCCTATTTTTTTTTCCAAGTAAAAGAAGCTACTTTCGGCGGAAAATAAAATCCATGTATGTTCCCCATTGTCCCCTATTGAAGCCAAAGTACAACGCCCCACTTTCCAGTGGGAATCGTGACCCATTAGACATTCATTAATTCATGGGAGACATACAGACACATTATCTCTCTCACTCTCATATTGATGATCGTCTTAAACAAGAATAGATAGTCTGTGTTGAGAACAATGCTCGTGTTGTCTAGTAGGAGTGACTGATGATTCTCCGAAACTAAGCGTCAGGTCGATCGCTATTCTTCATAAATTACACAGTTGATACAGCGTCGTTAATTACTCAACTAGTCATGTTGAGTGACTTGCAAAAGAAGAAGTCGGAGCTTAAACAAATACCATCCATAATTCCTGAGTGCCACAGTAGTCCGCGATATTTATAAAGCTATTAAATATTAAGAGCAAGTTTTGATGGTCAATTAAAGTACTGCAAGCTATAAATTAGCAGCAGACACTGCTGCAAGCGGAATAGCTGGAATCAGTGGCGGCTCTCTCTTCAACGAGTTCAGTGCTCTTTGTGTGTATGCTTGGAGAAATGCTAGAGAATATACAGGGCATATCAAAAGTCCGGTAACACTTTCAATATTGTATTACACAAAAACTACTAATGATAGCACTTTCAAACACACATCAGTTAAAGTCAAACTCTCAAAGTTCGTTTTACACCTTACAGAGATTCAATGTGTGAACCACGAGTGACTCGGCAGATGTCCAAACGATAATCAAACTCTTCCCATACCCTTTTCAACATATCCTCTGTGACCGTGGCGGCAGCTTCTCGAATTCTGGTTTTTAATTCCTCTAAATCACGTGGCAAAGGCGGTACAAACACACGGTCCTTTAGGTACCCCCATAGAAAAAAAAGTCACATGCACTCATATCGGGTGACCTTGGTGGCCATGTCATGAAACATCTGTCCCTGACTCCAACACGTCCTATCCAACGATCAGACATCTCCGTATTCAGGTAAGCACGAACTGCATTGTGGAAATGTGGCGGAGCCCCATTCTTGCTGAAAGATGAAATCGTCATCGAGTTCTTGTCTAAGTTGAGGCACCAACCATTGCTCCAACATGTCCAGATATGAATGTCCAGTCACAGTAGCCTCAATTAAGAAGAATGTTCCTTACAGTTTTCGTTGTGACGACGCGCAGAAAACATTCACCTTTGGTGAATCACGCTCATGTTCAATGATTCTGTGAGGTTTCTGTGTACCCCAAACACGACAGTTGTGCTTGTTAATTTTCCCACTCGTATGGAATGTCGCTTCGTCGCTGAAAATTAAGCGGCTGAATAAGTCATCGTCGTCTGCTACGAGTTTTCTTGCCAGCTACAACAACAGGCAGCAAAGGTGAATGTTGAATAGGACGTGCTGGAGTAAGGGACAGATGTTTCATGACATGGCCACCCAGGTCAACCGATATGACTGCATATGAATTTTTTTCTATGGGTGTACCTAAAGGACCGTGTGTTTGTACCGCCTTTGCCACTTGATTTAGAGGAGCTAAAAACCAGAATTCGAGAAGTTGCCACCACGGTCACAGAGGATATATTGAAAAGGGTATGGGAAGAGTTTGATTATCGTTTGGACATCTGCCGAGTCACTCGTGGTTCACACATTGAATCTCTGTAAGGTGTAAAACGAACTTTGAGAGTTTGACTTTAAACTGATGTGTGTTTGAAAGTGCTATCATTAGTAGTTTTTGTGTAATAAAATATTGAAAGTGTTACCGGACTTTTGGTATGCCCTGTATATATCTTTAGTTGTGAAAATATCTATATGGAATTCTTATGCATTCTACGGTCTCAGTAATAGTGGTGGTGGTGGTGGTAGCCTACATGTTTTAACAAGGCATCTGAAGCTATGACAGGAGTATTATTCAGATGTCAAGATGGTCGATGTGAGCACACGCTGCACAAGCGAAACGAAGAAGCAATATACAGGCACCCCTGCAGCGTGTATCATTGTCGACTAGTGTTGCGTTTTGCGATTTTTATGGAACAAATCTGACAGGCAAAGAATATTGATAAAAATGTGCTCGCTTATGGTGAAAATTCTGCACTACACAGGGTATTCGTAAAATTCCTGTACTCAAAATTTAAAATTTATTACCTAGAATATAATTACGGAAGTATGTTACAGTTTTGTATGCATGTTTTTACATAATATATCTTGAGAGGTTAGTGCAACTTCACAATATTATTTATTTTTTAATTTTTTGAGGGTGAAGATTTGTATAAGCCCTATGCCCATAATATTGCAGATATATTAGTAATTTTCATTGAGTGTGTTTTGGTATCTTTCTCAGTAAGTAGCTAACATTTCAATTCAGTGTGTACTATAGTAAGTTAATAAAGTGTACCTAATCACAGACATGTAGTGAATTTATAAAAAAATATGTTCAATTTCAAAAATTGTTTTAAGATAAAAGATTTACTCTAGAGTAACTATTCTTTTTGTATTTTAAAGCTCAATGTGTATACACACATTACTAAAAAATGAAGATGCTCTGATAAATAACTTAGTGCTATATTATTTTATGACTACTTATTTTTGCCATTATTTTGCATGCGATAACAAGGAACTCACCTCAATATGGACAACGCAACTAAAGGAAAGACATTTTCAGGAAGACTTGAGCGAATATGGACAGAAAGCTATGGATTTTCGTCGTCGGATTCAACACAGTCTAAATGAAAAAAAATGTCTAATATTATCGATTCACTCGCATTCAAAAGTTTAAGGCCCATTCACAATGAAAATTAAACATAACCGTAACATAAACACAGAAGTTTGCGGCCAGGCTACCAAATGGGATCGTTCACAATGATTCACATAAACACTGACATAAACATTACCGTAAGACGTTAACATGAAAGTTCGCAAACTCCAAACTTTCATGCTTATGCTTACGTGATTTGCAAACAGAACACAATCGTGGAGCGCTGAAGTATACGACAGAATATGAGGAAATGGCGTCGTTGTTAGGTTTCCATGGTTACCAAGTATGTTTGCTGTTATGTTTATGTTCCCATCGTGAATGATGGTATGACTTCTTGATTTTACCGTAACGTTTACATTCTTAAGTTAACGCTTACGTTATGTTTAATTTTCATTGTGAATGAGCCTTTATTGTTGCGTGACAAGACTTAACGTGTCGATGAACACTGTGTTATTACCCGGCAAGGCGAATTTCCGACTTGGCCTTTAGTTCAGGGCACTGCAATCGACCAGGTGTCTGATTATATTACGATACGATCACATCACAGCGTTTTTGTCACACACATTTTCCAATGCGGAAGTTCGCTTTGCCGGGTAGTGTATAGTTGACACATTGTTCAGTACAAAACACAAAATATAAACAGCGACAGTAAATTTGCATTGTTTTTCAGACTGTGTGACTACTCTTTTGTAGAGCGAAATGGAAGAGTACAGACACTGATGTCGTCTTTGTGTGCCATAAATTACGTTCTGCCTGAAAAGGATTTCAGATAGCGCTGATGTAGTTTTCAGTTTAAACAATTCTGTCATCTTGTCATTCTGCCTCCCCACCTCCTCCTCCTCCTGCCCCTCACTTTCAACCACCGTCCCTCTATAACGTTAGGACACCGGCTGGGAATATTGAACTATGATAGATGTTTCGAAAGATATGTTAATGTAGAATACGTAGTGTACACGGAAGTGGAGACGCAGATGTGCTCTTACTAATGATCTCATTTTTTGTTTTAGGCATTATCTAAAGTGCTACGTTTAGGCTACAATTTGTGGGAATTCCAGAAATATAAATAAGATGGGAATTATTGTGTTCAAATATAAATCCATCGTATGAACAATTTATGTAGCAGACAACAGACATCAAATAGTACATTATGCAACGAGCCTATAATGGTAGTAATTAAGACGCAAGTATGTTTGTTTATGAAACGAGCGCAAGCGAGTTTCATAATTTTCATACGAGCGTCTTAATTACCATTATAGGCAAGTTTAATACGACTTTTTATGCTCGACCATATTTCTAACTTTAAATTATTCAGAAGTATACATTTTATTTGGATCTGACAGAAGATCGGAAGTGACCTTGTTCATAGCTCTTGAATTGTGAGATGTGCGCAGACGCGAAAGTATTGATTTTTTCCCGAGGAACAATAATGTCATTGACCTTGATGTAATGCGGAGAATGTATAACCTGGAAATTGATTTAGAATTGAAAAATGAGATGACAAATTGAATTTATTTGAATATTATTTACAATTAACGCTAATTATTATAGTAATAGAACATAACCTTCTGCGACAGTATTGGATTTCCGGCCTCCGTGACATTTCCCTAGTTGTCTTTCGATTGCATATCCGAGAATAATCGAAAACCTGAACTTTAATGAATAGGTGTACTTTAATGACATGCATTAAAGGACTGCTACCAGGTGTATAATTACTACATTTCGGTATGGTCGGGCATAAATATTTTTGTACATATTGATTACACAACTTTTAACATTATATCACTTAGCAATATATATACACACACACAGAGTGAGTAAAAAGTATGGAATAATGCTTGTAACTTTCTTATTTCTAATTTTATGAAGAAACTATTTATACAAAAGTTACAGGGTATCAAAGAAATAATATTTTTGAACACAGTTTCAAATACTATGCTTTTCATTTATAAAGGCTATGCCAATGAGACTTTTTTTGTAGTTACTTTCTGGTTTTTCGGTTGGATATATAGAATTTCCATGTCTTTGTCTATGTTGCTGTAGAAGAACATATCACAGCTATAACCATATCACACAACACTTCCATATACGCAGAACACATCATAAACACCAACCACACCTACAGCAACATAGACACAGGCATGAAAATTCTACATATTCAACCAAAAAAACAGAAACAAAACACATTAGAACAATATCAAGTATACAGATACACAAAAACACACCCACAACAAATTCTCAGCGCACAACTGAATTTCAGAACACACACCTATTTGACTCCACACTACACAACACAAACGTATCCCCACTGGGGCGAAGATACCGGAAGACGCAAGAACCACTCAGTTCTGAAGATATCTCCCAAGCCGAAGCTAGTCAACTAAGTAATATTTGAGGAGAAAAATTCGCTCCGGCACCGGGGATCGAACCCGGGTCCTTGGTTCTACGCACAAAGCGCTCTGACCACTGAGCTACGCCGAATTCAATTCACAGCACCGGATCGAACCCTCCTCCTTCAGTGTTTCCCTTTGTGGCCTGACTCCAAATTAGGCATATATGTTGACGTATTTGTCCAACGTCAACTATCCATTATATTAGGAGCGCACTCAGCTGAGTGACTTATTTGGCCGGGATTCCGCAGTTAAGTGCACAGTAATCTGTACAGACATATGCACTGCAGCTATGAGAATATTATAGATTTATTAATTTGTCCTACAGAATAATGTCTGTAATATTGACAATTAATATTTGAGGAGAAAAGTTCCCTCTGACCACTGAGCTACGCCGAATTCAATCCACAGCACTTTTAAAACATGTAGCCTCCCATGCCCCACCCTGTATATGTCATCTAGGTCGTGGTAAAACATTATGTCATAGGAGTTTTGTTGCTGGTCAGGCTCAATCGTGACAAGAGTTCACTTCATTCTAATCAGGCAAGGCTGCAACAGTGCTAATGCATGTTGGTTTCCAGAAAGAGTCCAACTGTAATTCATGTGCCCTTTTATTTTGCGTTTATATTAATATCTTTTTCTTTCCTTTGCAGGTAAATCCGCATTTTCAAGTGTTGCTCTGGGACATTTTTGCCTAAAGGTATGTTCACAGTGATTTGCATTAGCCTATCTGTACTGTAGTTTCATCGTAGTTGTATATCAATCGGCTATTAGACATTATTAGTTTTCTCTAGTCTCGTACACACTATGTCATTTATATCCAGAGTTTTATATAGACTTGTATTTTTCTCATAATTCCCTTTTTAAGCAATTTTTTGTCGCATTGATTTTGTTAGTTTCATCATTGTATTGATATAATCATTTTTTTTCTCAAAATTTCTCCCTTATTAAGCAATTTTTTATTTTATTGATTTTGCTTAGTTTTATCACTTGTATTCATATAATCGTAAATTTTTCTAAAAATTTCCTTTCTAAGCAATTTTTTGTCGCATTGATTTTGTTAGTTTCATCATTGTATTGATATACAGTAAAACCTATATTAAACGATCACTGCTGATTCCATGAAAAATTTGTCTTTCAGAGGGATGGTCTCTCAATAGGGGGAGTTATTTTACACAAATAATGGGTTAAAACATTTCTATGTTATTCAAATAAAAACGTAGAAAATATCGTAATTAATAATAAAAGCTTGAAATCAGAACTTTATTTATTATTTTACGTAATTTTTCCAATTTTCTCCTTTGATTCTCCTTCACAAAATCATACATTGAACTCTAACTTTTTTACATTTCCTTTTTACAATCTCATTTTAAAAAACTATTCTTTAACATGTTAAGAAGTTCATTTCATTTTACCTTTCAAGAAACTGTTAAACAGCGGTGCTTGTCGTACCTCGGAAGCCATTTGCAAGTGGTCATTGTACCTTTTTCGTTGCAACATCCCTTAAAGGATTAAGGACAGAGATGGGCATTCAACGTGAATACGGTATCACGTAACAACGTTGCCAAACATCACTTTAACTTCTAGTACTGTAGGCTACGAATTTCTTGGAATTTATTTAGGCTACAGTAATTTAATAAATACTAAATCGTAAATTTTTAACATACAGTATGACCTTTTAAAAGGGGTAAAATTAAGGAAATGGTTATTCAATCACTGATCGGTGGTCGGGGAGAAAGGTTGTCTCTTAAAAGGGGTGTGATTTACATCGGTTTTATGGATTTTCTTTATAAAATCGGTCTTTGAGAGGAGTGATATCTCAATAAGAGTGGTCTTTCAGACAGATTTTACTGTAATTATAAATTTTTCTCATAATTTCTCCCTTATTAAGTAATTTTTTATCTTATTGATTTTGCTAAGTTTTATCGTTTTATTGATATAACCATAAATTTTTCTCAAAATTTTCTTTTTGAGCAATTTTCTGTTTTATTGATTTTGCTAAATTTTAAATATTGTACTCGTATAATTATAAATTTTACTTTTTTAAACAAATTGTTTAGCTTATTGAATTTTCTGACATATATTTAGTGTATTGATATACTGTAATCATACATTTTCCTCTTGTTAAGATATTTATTTTTAGCTTATTGATTTTGCTAATTTTCATAATTGTACTTCAATGTTAAAATCTAGAAATCATGAACAAACACTCCCAGAGGATTCATTCCAACAGTTTTGTATTAAAACTTGCGTTTAATAGATTGTAAACGTTTCAGGGGTCTATCTTTAATAGAAACTAAAATATTAGCCTACATTTAAAAAAAAAATATGCATTTTTAGCCACAGAGTGCAATGTAATTACTACCTGGTGCCCTCAAGTAACAAAAAAAAACTGAATGCTGGCAAAATTGAATTGAATCGCATCTACCAGTAGAATGAACCTAACAAGATACGCAAAGCAGCACTCAACTGTAGGTCGAATGGAAGGAGGGTTAGAAGACGAGCCAGAAAACCCTAGAAGGATCTGTGAATTCGGAACACGCTAGAGCTATAACCACAGTATAGTATATACAGTTACGAAGCTCAACCACCAGGATCGCTACTATCGTCTCATCACAGACTCTTTCCCCAGGAGACGATAAAATGTATTGTACTTTTGATATCGTATTCTTTTGAAAAAATTAACACCTTCCTTCCACTATTGAAATATGAAATACATAAGGTTTATATATTATTTTCATAAAGTATATATTATATTTTATAAACTCACCTTCCTGGATCTTTCGGAAGAAGGATAACTCTTGACCTCTTTTTCTTACAATATTTATAGTACCACAAACGTCTCCTTGTCCCATATTATTTTTCAAATTATTGTATGTTAGCCATTTACAGTTATTACAACCGATAACGAACATTTCACAGTTTACACAACAAAGCGAAATACGGCACAGTCAATGCCTTTTCCATTAAACCAGGCCGTAATGTATGTTCGGGTTTTTTATTTCAGTGTATGGAGCTCAGTGAAATATTATATTATAACTTTATTGCGTATCATTGCTAAGCTTTATTTAGTGTGATGTGTCCATAAGTTCCGTTCACTTCTTGTTGCATAATATTTTGCAGAAATAATTAAAAAACTGTGTTATTTTAATGTGAAGAGAATTTTGAGGTTCAATAAAAACGAATTTATATTGTGATTTTAATTTAGCACATCTACCTTCCTTAATTGTATATAGAAAATTTACCATACCACTCCTATGAAATTAGTGTACGTACGATTGTGTTACTTCGTCTCTTAGGTAGTAGATAAATACAATAATTCAGTACTCAATTGTAGCACTAAAATACAGACAAGTAGAATGTGACGGGTGTCATACATAACATTATGTTTAATTATAATGTATAATTGCAAATATAGGAATATAAGTTAAATATACTCGTAGTAAACATAACCTATAACTTCCATATGACATAACATACATACAGTATATAGTGGCAGGGCATTGGAGACCACTGAAATTAGACAGAAAGGGACAACTGGTACAGTAAACATAACCTATAATTTCAACATATCTAAATATTCGTGCGGTGCAACTGAAAATTATCGAATCGTGCATAAATGAATGTACAAAAATTTAACAATATTTAATCGAAATAAAGGCAGGTATTACACATACGAACAACGTAATTTTCACACCAAAAATAATATTACACCTTAACTCGCAAGGAAATATGTCTGAAGTGTCTCCTAATCATTGTTTTAAATTTTATTAATGCAGTTACACTACATTTTAGAGAAATATATGTTACTCTTTATGCATTCCAATTAATTTATATGGTTGAAACGCCGCCCTTTCCTGATCGGGTTAAGCGAGTCCCATGGTCTGCCTTATGGCCTGTATTAGATCACGATGACAGTGACACAGTCTATTGTTCCCAGTACACAGCACTCCAAGCGGCTAGCAACTATCGCGAGAAATGCAAAAAATCATCCCAAGCTTCGTGACTGTATATAGAACTTTTAATTGGAGGGAAGAAGGAGAAGATTACAATAGTTATTTTCTCTTTGTGCTTGTGAAAGAAATCCTCTTAAAAGTGCTGGACTCCTGGCAGGTTGATGATACCGATATCTTGACCGGAACTGGTGGCGATGCTGTACAATCACGACTTGCAAGACGCGTCTTGTCTCAGTTTCCTTCCAGTCGTAACCAGTTTCTCGCCGTGTCACGAGAGCTCGAGATTGATACAGCAATGCAGATCGAGTGTGCAACTGGTTTTATCCGGTGCTGCTCCCAGGAGTAAGCAACTCGGCAGGTGTCAGCTTATCGGGACTGCTGGCGATGTCCTTCCCTTTGCTTAACGACGTTCATATACTACACAGATTAAGAGGACACTGGTGAAAAATGTGAAACTTTTATGGATTTTTTCCTCAACTTAAAAATACCATTAGTATAGCCTAATTATGTACTTTCATCCTGCCAAAGGAATTTATTCAATTCCGTTTCTTAGTTGGTTTAAAAAATATTTTTATAATGTCTGTATGGGGGATGGAATGAAAATAGTACTTTAAAAAATTGTCATTGAAGAATTTGAAAATTTAGGGATTTCATTTCCAGTTACAAACACCATTGCTACGTGTACTTTCATATTGCCGAAGGAATTTGTTCAATTCTGCTTCTAAATGTGTTTAAAATATGGTTTTATAATGTCTGTGTAGGCAGTATAACGTAAATAGTACTTTTCTTTACAAGGACATTTTATTTATTTACATTAAAAAACTATTATATACGTAAAACATAACTACAAATTAAGGAATTTATCCCCGTATGAGCAAACAGCAGTGGTCGGAAGTAAACTGACCTGTAGATAAGCAGAAAGAAGAAGACAAAATAAACAAATTAATATAAGCAATAAAATAGCACAGATTACAAAATCAAGAGCGTATATGACAAAGAACAATCACAATTGAAAATATTTATAACCAGTATTCACAAGTATAATAATATAATACTAATATTTAGGAATTAATCATTTAACCCTATGTTCAGTTCCCTTAATAATTTCTTTAATCCGGTTTAAATTTAATCATACTGGGTACTGAGAAATTAATTTGTTTTATTTCTATTTCTCTTGTTTGTTTGTAATTATATTCTTTCTATTTCTCTTGTTTGTTTGTAATTATATTCGTTATTCTGTATATTTAAATTTATTCTGTATATTTATAAAAAAGTTTTAAGCCATAGTTGAAGCCATGTTTCATACCAGCAGCCGTTGAACTTTTGAATTCTGTAAATTAAAATAATATAATTCTTCTCATAGGCTATTATAATTATGCCAATATGTGTTGAAATTTTTCTTGTTCTTATGAAAGTAGTTAATGTATATGTATATATCTGCTCCAATTTGAAAACGTTAAAATCCAAATAAAGATATTTAGTAAGGTATTCAATAGACTTTTTCAGATAAATTTTGATTATTCTCGTTTGTACTAAATGTAACTTTTTTATAATATTTCTGACCTTGTATTTTATAACAAATATTGTCATCCTTATAAAATTTTGCAGGTACATAGACACCATGGCCTAGAAGACTTCAAAGTATCGATTTTGTATAAGTTTGTTTTTGGCATACCTACATGAAAACTGCTGTTTTTCATAACAGATTATCTGTTAGAAAGTTCTTCTTTGCTGTATGCTACGGCAAAAACATTGTTAGATTCATTTTTCCATACGACTACCGCAAAGTTGTCATAGCAACGTATAATTAGACGTACTACGAGGCTCATCCAGAAAGTAAGTTTCCCCATTAAAAAAAAAAAGAACACGCTTTCTGGAAAACATTTATTGGCAACAGGTACAGCAATGTTTCAGCTATTTTTCAACATAGCCACCATCAGAATTGAGACACTTGTCGTATCGTGGGATCAACTTTTGTATCCCTCTGTCGTAGAACTCTGCCGCCTGTGAATGGAACCAGCGTGTGATAGACGTTTTCAGCTCTTCGTCGTTGCCAAAACGCTCACCGGAGGACAGGAATTTCTTGAGGTGCAAGAAAACGTGAAAATCGCTGGGAGCAAGATCAGGACTGTAGGGTGGATGATGAAACAACTGCCAGCCAAATTCCGTCAAAACAGCTGCTGTGCGCCGAACCGTATGTGGACGAGCATTGTCATGGAGGAGCACAACACCTGCAGTAAGCATTCCACGCCTCTTGTTTTGAATGGTACGTCGCAATTTTCGCAGCGTTTCACAGTAATAGTCAGCGTTCACTGTTTCACCTCTTGGAAGGAAGTCAATGAGCAGAATGCCCTTCCTGTCCCAGAACACCGTGCACATCACTTTCCGTACCGACAGCGTCTGTTTGAATTTCGTCCTGACCGGAGATCCACTATGCCCCCAATGCATTGATTGCTGCTAGGTTTCCGGGGTGAAGTGCGAAATCCAAGTCTCATCGCCCGTGACGATCCTGTCGAGGAACTCGTCACCGTCATCGTGATACCGTTGCAGAAATGTCAGTGCTGCTCCTAAACGTTGCATTTTGTGTTCGGGTGTCAGGTTTTTCGGCACCCACCTGGCACACACTTTTTTGAACCGCAGGTGCTTAGTGACAATCTCATGCAACAAGGATCGCGATATCTTGCGGAAAATGGCTGCTCAGCTCCGTAATCGTGAAGCGACGGTTCTCCATGATGCACTGCCGCACCAGCTCAACACGATCATCATTGATGAGGGACGGTCGCCCACTGCGCTCTTCATCATGGACACTTTGACGACCTTCGGAAAACTGCCTACACCAGCGACGCACCATCTGCTTACTCATGATGTTCGGCCCATAGACCTGACAGAGCTGCCGATGAATTTCAATTGGCTTTTTGCATTAAAGAACTTTATCACCGACCGAACCTCGCAGGTGGCGGGAGAAGGAATAAGAGCTTCCATTTTGGACCACTGCTGCCACGCTCCTGGTACCAGGCGGGACCTGTCCGGCTGGCATATGATTGATACATCATAGATCTGTTACGCATGCGCAATTGACACGGCTAATTACGTTTACTTTCAAGGGGAAAAAATTGGGAAACTTACTTTCTGGATGTGCCTCGTATAAAGACAATGTAGTATTAGAAGGCCGTGACTCCTAGCGTACAAAAATCTCAACAGTCCGCGATTAATTAATAAGTTAATTAATTCACATATTATAATTTTTATGTATTTGTGCCAGAAAAATATTGTACGTACTAGTACGAAAGTGTCTTTCGCGCACTCGTTTCGAAATTCCGGACTAGGCTAACGCCTCAATTATTAAGGAAGCAGGAACTAAAGTAAAAAGGCAACAGAGGTGGTTAGTGACAAGGATAGGGATAAATGGAGTAATGTATTAAGAAAAAATCCTGAATTTTCAATTCGCAGTGTATGCGATGTTGTGAATGGGAAGGATGTAGATCTACCTGAACAAATAAGCATTGCAAATATAAATAGTTTAAATACGCACCTATCACGTCAGTGTCGGTTGAAAGGTTTTTTTTCGCTTACATAACGATTTTTTCAGATAAAGAAATGCAGTTTGACACCTGAAAATCTATGTTTTCATGTTCGAGGAAAAGATTGAAAAAGCGAAACGTAGTTGAGCTTTTTTAATTTCCAAGAACATGAAAACAAACATACCGCTCGTGTATCGTACATTATTTTGTGCGAAGATCGTTTATTAGCTGCAATGAAATCTCCATCTTGGTTTCTGTTCAATGACGACAACTTTGGAAAACAAATATATCTATCTTCAACATTGTTCCTATAAAATGTTTTCTGTGTTTACTATACTGCAGCAGGCCGTGATATACGTCTGTCTTTTTTTTCCCCCAGTCTATGATGAGTCTGGAATCTTGTTGATTTTTTCACTGCAACTTTTGTGGTGTTGTAGGGTTTACTTAATTTTTGCAAATATTTAAAAACAATAATTAACAGTGAAATTTAGGTGAAATTGCAGTGGTAAGTTTCCAATTTATAATTATTACTATATTGAACGTCTTTAAAAATAATATGTTAAAAGCCTAAAGCAGTAAAATGAATATGACGCTTAAGCGGTAAGAAGAGGGAAATTGTTATGTGTGTTACGTTGGGAATACTGAATGTGGTATTTCACACTTACCGCGTATTGGTTTTGTGCGGAAAGCAAGCAAATACGCACGATCTCGCACAAAAATTATTGTGATGTATTCCAATGCCAACTATGAACAGGATAGCAGCAGGAGAATGAGAGGATCGAAATAATGTAAAAACATGACAATAATTATACTTTGTGGTCAATAAATAGATTTATTATTGTTAATTAACTTTATTCATTTTATTAATTTAATTTCTCTTACATTCATTTTACTGTTAATGATGGTGATATCGTATTACACAATTTTAGAAGCCTAAAATAGTATTTGATCAAGAAATTAGCCCTTACATATGAGCTACGTTAGTGACTTATCGTGTTTCCCAGACATGATGGTTATAATTATGATGATGAATGGTAGTAATAATAATAATAATAATAATAATAATAATAATAATAATAATAATAATAATAGATAAATTGATAAATCAATAAATAAAGGGAAATAAAGCGACTAATATAGTTCTTAATTGCAGAGCAGACATTTGAATGTATGTAAGTTGTATTTCCGGTGTGCATACTTATTATGAGAGGGGATTGAACCGGGGCCCGCCTCGGCAGATTCCTTCAGTCGCTGGTTGCTATGCAGCGTCGGTGTCTCCCAGCATGGGGCCGCTCTCACAGAGGAGAAAAAGTCTTCCTGGAAAACGACAAGCAGAGAATATTGATCGATAGCGAATCGAATACACTGAACCTCGATGAGAAGAAATCTAGAATGGCGTGAAGGGAAAGTGATGTCAATGTTATAAAACGACGCGGTGGGGGAGGGGGGAGGCCTGGAATGCAGTAAGCCGTAATTTAAACCTTGGGTTCTTCAAGAGATGCAGTTGATAGGAACACTTTCGGGTTGTCATCTCACAAATTTGTAGACTTAGTTTTGTCTTCATTCGTTGGTAATTTTTTTAAAATGAAAAAGTCATGTTCAATGTAAGTGCATCACCAGCTAGGCTACTTGTAAGGACTGAAATTAGAACGAGGAAAATGGACGCCAGTTCATTTAAGAACATTAATGGAATTAATTCATGAATAACCTATAAATATCGAATGCATGTTAGGATCATTAAAACAATCAACCATTTAACGAACCGGCGAACCAACAAACTTATCAATCAACCATCAGTTAATGAACCATATAACTAAGAAACCAACCAATAGTCCAACTGACCATTCGACCAACCAACCAACCAGCCGACGAACCATTCAACCATTGAATCAACCATCCACTCAGCCAACTCAGTCATGCAACCAACGAAGCATTCAGCCAACTAATAAACCATTTATCAACCAATGAACCAACCAGTCCACCAACGAAGATAAGAAACCCATCACCGAACGAACCGTTCAACAAGTGAACGAATCAACGACCCGAACAATGGACGAATCATACTTTCAACCAACGAACTACTCAACCATCTAGAGAACTGTCCAACCATCCAGCCAATGAACTATCGAAACCATCCAGCCAATAGACCAACACATCCAACCAACAAACCAACCTCCAATCAACGAGACAACAATCCAGATAACGAACTGCCCAACCATCCAACCAATGGACCAACATATCCAACCAACAAACCAACCTCAAATCAACGAGACAACAATCCAGATAACGAACTACCCAACCATCCAACCAATAGACGAACACATCCAACCAACAAACCAACCTCCAATCAATGAGACAACAATCCAGATAACGAACTACCCAACCATCCAACCAATGGACCAATATATCCAACCAACAAACCAACCTCCAATCAACGAGACAACAATCCAGATAACGAACTACCCAACCATCCAACCAATGGACCAACATATGCAACCAACAAACCAACCTCCAATCAACGAGACAACAATCCAGATAACGAACTACCAACCATCCAACCAATGGACCAACATATCCAACCAACAAACCAACCTCCAATCAACGAGACAACAATCCAGATAACGAACTACCCAACCATCCAACCAATGGACCAACATATCCAACCAACAAACCAACCTGCAATCAACGAGACAACAATCCAGATAACGAACTATCCAACTATCCAGCCAATGGACCAACATATCCAACCAACAAACCAACCTCCAATCAACGAGACAACAATTCAGATAACGAACTACCCAACCATCCAACCAATGGACCAACATATCCAACCAACAAACTAACCTCCAATCAACGAGACAACAATCCAGATAACGAACTACCCAACCATCCAGCCAATAGACCAACATATCCAACCAACAAACCAACCTCCAATCAACGAGACAACAATCCAGATAACGAACTACCCAACCATCCAACCAATGGACCAACATATCCAACCAACAAACCAACCTCCAATCAACGAGACAATCCAAATAACAACTACCCAACCATCCAACCAATGGACCAACATATCCAACCAACAAACCAACCTCCAATCAACGAGACAACAATCCAGACAACGAACTACCCAACCATCCAACCAATGGACCAACATATCCAACCAACGAACTAACCTCCAATCAACGAGACAACAATCCAGATAACAACTAACCCAACCATCCAACCAATGGACCAACATATCCAACCAACAAACCAACCTGCAATCAACGAAACAACAATCCAGACAACGAACTACCCAACCATCCAACCAATGGACCAACATATCCAACCAACAAACCAACCTGCAATCAACGAAACAACAATCCAGACAACGAACTATCCAGCCAACGGACCATCGATCCTTTCATCCAGCCAAGGGACCAACTTTACAGCCAATGAAACAACCATCCACACAATGAACTATCCAACAAACGAGTCATTCATTCATTCATTCATTCATTCATTCATTCATTCATTCATTCATTCATTCATTCATTCATTCGTCGGACCAACTAACACACCATTTAGCCAACGAACCATCCAACCATCAGAAAAATTATTAAACCAGTAGTTGGCATTTCGCGACTCGCGGGTGAACCCATAACACACAAGCAGGGCGAAAGAGTAAGACATGAACTTCCCACCCCTTAGCCATCACTTGTTCATTCATCGTTAAGCAGTCTTAGCTTCTCCTTTGCTGTGTATTGCAGACTGCGTTTTATTACGACGTAATTTTTGCCGACCACTGCATTAAACCATCCACCCATGTTTTAAGACTTTCCTTGTTAATTGTAAATAACCATCTGTACAGTTCTATATATGAAAAATAAATTGTTCATGTCGAGGATAGCTGCCCCCCAAAAATAAAATAAAATAAAATAAAATAAAATAAAATAAAATAAAAATAAAATTTAAATTTAAAATATAATATTGTTGCTCTACAATGAATTAGGTGCTGTTACCGCTCGGTACCCCTTTTTCAGGGCAGCTATCCTTTTTGGATTCTTCTCTCTCCAAAATGTTTATGTCAATTTAATTATTACTTACATATTGAATATAACAATTTCCTCGGATACAAAATTTGGGGCTTAAATGTTTATTCGAATTGCTTTGTAAAATTCATGTAACCCTATCCATTACAGAAATAGAACAAAAAATATTATACATCTTGATTACACAACTTTTAACACTGTATCACTTAGGAAAATATATATATACACACAAAGGGTGAGTAAAAAGTATGGAACAATGCTTGTAACTTTCTTATTTCTAATTTTATGAAGAAACTATGTTATAGGATATCAAAGAAAGAACATTTCCAACACAGCTGTATACAACCACACAGGCGTATACAAACTCAAATGTAACACCTGCAACAACTTCTACATAGGACAGACAGGCAGTTCATTTCAAACACGTTACAAAGAACACATCACAGCCATAACAAAATTACAAAACACCTCCACATATGCAGAACATATCACAAATGCTAACCACATCTACAAAGACATCAACACAGACATGGAAATACTACACATCCAACCAAAAAGCCAGAAACTAAACACACTAGAACAATATGAAATATACAGACATACAAAAACACACCCCAATGAAATTCTCAAGACACAACTCAATTTCAGAACACACACACTCTTTGACTCCACATTACACCACACGAACACACCCTCACAAGAAACAAAACAAGAGGCGCCAAGACCAACAATGATCAGTTGTGATGACCCATAGGTCGAAACATGTAAACCAGGTACGATAGAATTTAACACAAGAAATTCATATAATACATATTCCGAAAAAATATTAGTTTCTTCAAAAAAATTAATGTCTATATTATAAAAAAGGTCAATTTAAAACTTCTTCGGATAAACATTTTAAGACTTTAAGATATATACTAATTAATTTTCAAAGTTCGCCGCTACAGAAATAAAATAATCCGCACTTTAGTGGTCATTATACGTACATACTATTCCCGTGTTTTGTGACAGGTCGTGCATTGACTCAGTGAGCTGCGGTTGACACTTTTTGTAACACCCTATGTAAACCGTACTATGGAAAATAACTGGACAGGGTTTTTAGTTACTGCAATTGTGCAGTCAGCAGTTGCCCCGCGCTGATCTGCGTGGGTTCTGAGGCTTCTGTCATTTCAGTTAGGAACCTGTGTAACAAGTTACACGTTTCACTGCCTGCCTGCCTGCCTCCCTGCCAATAACTGCTTCTCCCTTCATGCCACGTAATAAATAATCTGCATTTTTGACTCAGTATAGGAAATGGCTGTATATTGTACAGAGACATCATTTTATTTTTACTAACATTTCTAATATTAACCTGGCTATACCTTTGAATTAACGGCTGAGAACCGAAAACACCGTTTGCTGCCCTCTTCCACGACTGGAGTTCGATGATACTGACGTAAAATACAAACAAATCACTTTACTAGGTATAGGTGGGAAGAAAAGTAGTTCATCCATTTACGTAAACTAAGAAAATTCGCGATTTTGAGTTTGATAATTTTCATTTTACTGTATTAACAGTAAGTGCTTTTACTCACGAATTGAATTATTCATTCGAACGTATTCATTATGCAGTGTATATTATACTGTTTACAGCACATTAGCGTACAATATAGAGAATGAAGTTAAATTGAAAAATAATCATAATATGGATATTTAAACACATTTTTGAAAATGGTGGCCGTTCATTCAGATACAGGCTTCAGTTCTTTTGTGCATATTATCGCACTATAGACTATTGTACCTAATCCCAATTACCAGTTTCGTCTTTCATACTTGTAACTCATGTTGAAATAATTCTGTACCTACTCTATAAAAGAGTACCTTACGTACTGTAAATTCAATCTTCACTTCTGCCCGACCCGCACAGATAAAATTACTCAGACATGCTATCTACTGTCCGTTCAAGTAGTTATGTCGCAGGATCATAGAAAGGGGGGGGAATCACATGATAGTTAATTACTTAACGAGGCCCTTTCATTTAAGTTATTTTGAACAGTTGCATAATATTACGTAGACGTCCAATTAATTCCTAACAGAAATTAATGTTTTCAGAAAAGAGCTAAGACAGCCCAGCCACTAGCTGGCGAATAAAAGCTGGTGGGGGAAACCGGGATACGACGTAGGCAAATGGACGACAGTACCTATGCGAAAATGATTCAATATTGAAAGCTCTTTCGTCACTGGAAAACGCGAACATATTTTTGGAACGTACTGTTTACTATGACCGTAATGCTACTATGACTGTATATGCGGTCTTGGATCTGTGTGGAGGACGGTTGAACTTCATAAGTAGAAGGGGTGGGAGTGAAGTACATTAAAAAACTCAGGTACAATAAAAATTGAAGTAAAAATAAAACGATGTCCCTGTATATATCTTAATGTTGTCTGTAATCTGATACCTTCTTCTGCCACGAACTTTCTTTTGTTCACCATTTCTTCCAGTTCATCCTTCAGTAGGTGGTTTCGTCTTAGCCAGTGATCCAGACAATTTTTTTTTTATCTACCTGATCAGTTTCAGTATCATCCTTTCTTTCATTAAGCTATGTTGGAAAGCGTGTGTGAAGAAAGAATGATGCTGAAACTGATCAGGAAGAGGAAAAAGAATTGGATGGGTCACTGGCTGAGAAGAAATTGCCCACTGAAGGATGCACTGAAAGGAATGGTGAACGGGAGAAGAATTTGGGGTAGAAGAAATCAGATGATAGACGACATTAAGATATATCAGTGGTGGGCAAAATGAACGCAATCCACAAGACAGGATTTAAATGGCAACTACATACTGTGGGAGGGGTTGCACTCTGCAGTGCAGTGGCGGATTTACAGACAGTTGCGTCACTACACTCCTACCTACCATATGTAATTAGAAGAGTTCATTCACGTGATATTTAATTAATCACTTTTAAAGGAATTTTCTTCGAAATTGGGATTTATATCTGTGCATGCTATTGTCAGTTGCGCAAGGAGATGAGCATCGCTTAAGCGGGATCTGTGGCTGGACTTTATAAATTTCATTTTAGAAAACAGCTGTTTGCACTCTTTGGTTGATGAATACATAACCGGCATTTCCCGTAACTATGGTCCTGAAACACAACTATGGTTCACGATACAACCATTCAAAGATCATTGTTGAAGTAACATAGACCATTCGTAGATAGCTGCAGTGACTTGAATTCAAACTACAGTACAGCAAAAATATAGATAAACGAGGTACTACGTTATGGAGTACAAAATTTGAATAGTTGTATCGTGGACAATAGTTATTTTCCAGGACCATAATTGTGGGAAATGACGGTACTCGTTATTTTTGAAGCAAACTGTCTAAGCACTGGATATGTAGTACTGGACATCTTTTAAAAAATGTTAACCCCCAGCAGACCTTCACATTCTGCTTTCAAGAGGCTATCATTCAGCAAATTTAGTACCCCTAACTGCAATTCAATTTAAACATGAAAAGGAGTGGCAAAAATATTGAAATCTTTCTCCATCCTTTGAAAATCACTGAATTTCTGTTCTTTGAACTCGTATAACAGATGATCTATTTTAAGAATGTACATATTTAAGTTCGCGTCCTGAACATTTGTAACTGATCCTAAACATGAGAAATGAAAGAACCGCCTTTCTTGTAAGTGCCATATCCTCTCGATTCATATCGAAATACATTGTATCACTAATGAAGCTCCGAAGTACAGCAATCCAGTATAATCCGCCACGTACACGCGCAGTATTTTCATGGAGTGGGAGAAGGGGAAGGTAGGGGGTAAGTTTGATGCTTCGCTGAGGTTTGACGTCACTGCGGCAATGCCGAAGGAATGCCCGCCATTGAGATATATGGATCGTATGATGAAACAAAGAGTAAGGCAGAAAATATAAAATACTGGAGAAAGCTGGGTTTGCAGTGGGCAGAACACTAAATGAAATTAAAAATAATAATAAATTATTATAATAACTATTATTATTATTGTTATTATTATTGTTATTACTATTATTATTATTATTATTATTATTATTATTATTATTATTATTATTATTCTTTAAATCTCCGTCCACACACCCCGTTGAAATTTTGGCGAACTTCTGTTCTGCTTCCCTCTGCTAACGTGTATACCCGCATGGGAAGGAAACTCGAGTCATCTGTCCGGTATTTCAAGGCTGCTATAGTCCCGTAATGCTCCTTTTCGGAAGAGAACGGCTCGTAAACCCGTACTTGCATTGCCCATTCATAACTACTGACGTTCTTCAGACGCTTTCAAGTCGTTTCGCTTTTAGTGATACTTCCCAGTAAGTAAAATTCGCCTAACAAGTCCTGCACAACCGTTGCGAGAGAGAAAAAGAAAACAGATCTATTGTGCGTTCAGCTCTCCTTTGAGGAGAGAATGAGATGGAACGTAGGCGGATTTTCAGGTCTGAAATAACAGAGATAGCGTCAGCATTATTCTAACGGTCACCAGATCTTGCGGGCGATCTCCACATATCCCCAAGATGTTGCGACATGTATTTTCCGGTGACTCTTGAATCGGTACACAGAACTCAGAAGTTTACACAGTTAAAGATGTCATCTGCATTTCGCAGGATAATTTCTTACATACTTTCTTCTTATGCAAAATTGATGCCATCAGAATGGTTTTTTTTTATTACGGGATTACACGTTTGTACAGGGACATCATTTTATTTTTACTTCAATTTTTATTGTACCTGAGTTTTTGAATGTACTTCACTCTCCCACCCCTTCTACTAAGGAAGTTCCAACTCCACACAGAACCAAGACCGCAGATAGTAAGCAGTACTGAGTTACTGAGTATAGTACGTTCCAGAAATATGTTCGCGTTTTCCAGTGACCAAGGAGCTTTCAATATTGAATCATATTTTCGCACAGGTACTGTCCGTTTGCCTACGTCGCATCCCGATTTCACCCACCTGCTTCTGCTCGCCCCTCTGTAAAAGCTGGGCTGTCTTAGCTCTTTTCTGAAAACATTAATTTCTCTTAGGAATTGGACGTTTACGTAATATTATACAGCTGTTTAATTTAACTTAAATAAGAGGGCCTCGTTAAGTAATTAACTGTCACGTGATTTCCTCCCTTTCTACAATCGTGCGGCATAACCACTTGGACGGACAGTAGATAGCATGTCTGAGTAATTTTATATTTTCGGGTCGGGCAGAAGTGAAGATTGAATTTACAGTACGTAGAGTAGCTACAGAATTATTTCAACATGAGTTACTAGTACGAAGGACGAAACTGGCAATTGGAATTAGATGCAATAGTCTATAGTGCGATAATATGCAGAAAAGAACTGAAGCCTGTATCGAAATGAACGGCCACCATTTTCAAAATTGTGTTTAAATATTCATATTATGATTATTTTTCAAGTTAACTTCTTTCTCTATATTGTACGCTAATGTGCTGTAGACAGTATAATATACACTGCATAATGAATACGTTCGCATGGATAACTCACTTCGTGAGTACAAACACTTATTCTTAATACAGTACTGTACTTTGATTAAAGAAAAACCTAATGAAAATTATCAAACTCAAAATCGCGATATTTCCTAGTTTACGTAAATGGATGAACTACTTTTCTTCCTTCCTATACCTAGTAGAGTGATTTGTGTTTTACGCCAGTATCATCGAACTCCAGTCTTGGAGGGGGGAGCAAGCGGTGTTTCCGGTTCTCTAAAGGTATAGACAGGTTAATATTAAAAATGTTATAAAAAATAAAATGATGTCCCTGTAGTAAGGTAGGTTCAGTTATGTGCAGTATAGCTTTACACCTCATCGCTGTGGTATAATGGTTAGTATGTCTGACCGTGTAACGAGCGAGCCCGAGTTCAAATCAGGGTTGGGATAAGTTACCGGCTCAGGTTTTTTTTTTTTTCGGGTTTTTCCTCAACCCTTCAAGAGCAAATGCTGGGTAACTTTCGGCGCTGGATCCTGGCCCCGCCGGCTGGCATTACTTTCATTTCACTCAGACACTACACAACCATCCCAGTTGATAAAGCGTCGTAAAATAAACCAGTTAAAATTGCACCTCACGATATAAATCATACAAATATAATTTCTTGCCTTCTTTAAAGTGGAATGATTTTAATATTGCCTGTTTTTTTTTTTTTTTAATTATTCTCTTGTCCATTCAAAATCATAATTCTTCTTAGCATTTCATTTATTTTTCTTTCTAATTAGGTTATGTTTGTCTCCTTAATTCATAACTTGGTATTTTAAGGTATGTTATACAGCAAATATTCGTAGTACTGTAATATTTATATGAATTTCATGATTGTGTTCCACAAAAGTACTAGTATCTGTAACTTACAAGTGAATTTTCAAATATTCTCTACCAATGAAGGAAGAAAAATACACGCATGTACTAATGCAATTTAATTATATTTATTCTGTAATATTATGATATATTTTAATAAATATGTGGTCTGTAATATCTTTTCTTGCTTCAGTTTCATTTAAAACAAACCATTTCATTTTCACGTCATTTCAGTAATTTTGCTTGTTTGCAATTTCGTAACAATTAGGTTATGTTTGTCCCCTTAATCGTAACGTCGTGAAAATCGTTATTAGCGGCATATGTTGACTAATTATAGGAAACTATCGGGATTGCGGATTAACATGATAATAATAATAATGAAGTAAATTTTTCATTATCAAAGAAATAAACTAAAATAAATAGGATTGCAGGGTTACGAATTTCCACTGCTCCAGAATTTTGGGCTAACTGGGCCTCACTCTTTCTTTCTAATTATTCGACTTACATTAATAGAAAAAGACAGATCCAAAACCTACATCAGCACATAAACAAAATACACCCAAAGCTACACTACACATTAGAAATTGAAAGCAACAAATCCATACATTTTCTAGACATCACAATAACAAAAGTAGACAACAAACACACATTCAAAGTATATAGAAAACCAACAACAACACACATACACAACACATCCAACCACCCCACACAACACAAACAAGCTGCATTCCGAACAATGGTACACAGACTACTCAACATACCAATGAACCAACAGGATTACAACGAAGAACTAAACACAATCAAATACATAGCACAAGAAAACGGATACAACCCTAACATAATACGTAAGACAAAACAAAACCACAAAAAAACAGAAGAATACAACACAAACACAAGAACACAAAAATACATCACACTAAAATACGAAAACAAAAACACACATAAAATTGCAACCTCATTCAAGAAATTAAACTACAACATCGCATACAGAACAAATAACACTCTACAAAAACATCTCAAAACACAAACAACACAAACAAACATATACAACTACACAGGCGTATACAAACTCAAATATAACACCTGCAACAACTTCTACATAGGACAGAC
Organism: Periplaneta americana; assembly: GCF_040183065.1. Classification (NCBI taxonomy): domain Eukaryota; kingdom Metazoa; phylum Arthropoda; class Insecta; order Blattodea; family Blattidae; genus Periplaneta; species Periplaneta americana. Next base: position 181,097,749 of record NC_091120.1, on the reverse strand, counting down.
AGGCAGATCATTTCAAACAGGTTACAAAGAACACATCACAGCCATAACAAAATTACAAAACACATCCACATATGCAGAACACATCACAAATGCCAACCACACCTACAGAGACATCAACACAGACATGGAAATACTGCACATCCAGCCAAAAAGCCAGAAACTCAACACACTAGAACAATAAGAAATATACAGACACACGAAAACACACCCCAACGATATTCTCAACACACAACTCAATTTCAAAACACATACACTCTTTGACTCTACACTACGAACGCACCCACACAGGAAACAAGAGGCGCCAAGACCAACAACGACCAGTTCCGAAGATGACCGAAAATATTTCGAGACATGTTAATAAGGTACGTTAAAATTTAACACAAGAAAGTTCTTATCATACATATTCCGAAGTGATACAGTTTTAAAAGTTGTGTAATCAAGATATATATAGATAAAAAACTAAAAATTTTCACGATTCTTACTGTATAAGCCCCCTTAAAGTCAGTGTAGTCAACTACTGCAGGTAATGAAGGAACTCTCCGTCAGGGGATTTTGAAAAGCCGTCAGACAATATAAACTATGTCAGGAATTTGGAAGCATATTTTTAAGCCTGTCACTTCCCTTAGACTGGCGGATGACCTCGCTCTCTCTGACGTCTTATCTCTCGCGATCAGTATTCACCCTAAATATGGAAATCAGGAACGAGTTAGCACCTGTATCGAGTATCCTGAAGCAGAAAGCAATTACGCTTTACGCCTACAACTGGAAGCGAGACCTGAGGGTATTCTGAAAAGCTGATACCAAATAAAACAGCTGTTACACTTGTTTGTGAAAAATTATTCGACAGCGGGGATTCTTGTTCTAGCCCCGGGTTGTCGTTGACCCTTGCCTGACGTTGATTAGGAATGTAATCAGCGTTACGTACGAGTTGTGTAATGCGTTTAGAGCGTACATAATAGGCCTAATTGGGAACTAACCATTCGTAAAATACCACGATAGCAAGTGCAGGCTTTGTTGCGTAAGATATCGCATACCTTGGATTATTAATGTTCCATTTTTTATGTGACACGTTACATTATTAACTGTTACTTTCAATAATATCCCCGAAATCTAAATTCTTTGTTCTGAAAGTCTGATTTTTACGTACCACACGATCGACCGGTGTCACCACGATCTTCAGATTTCTTCGTCTTCATCCACAATAATACATCTCACGTCTGATTAGTATAATATGTAGCTAGTCGGCGACGTATGCAATAGAGGAGGAAAGGAACTGGTCACCTATCCCATTATCTCCTGGCTTAGTATCCTCCTTAGAGGTAAGGGGTTGTTGGACAATAACTTCATTTAGGTCAAAATTGCATAAATTCTTACTTAACAAATTAATTGCTGATTAATATTTATTACATATAATGAGACTAACATCTGTCCATTCTTATTATCATTAATTTCTCTAAATAGATTTACAAAACCTTTAATGGCAATTACACTAATATTCTCATTATAGAAATATATTTTAGATTTATATATATATATATATATATTTTTTTTTTCTCCCTGTAACATAGTTCTAGTAAGATTATATTATATTAATTTTCATAATTTTACTAACTATCTCAAATCTCAAATTAATTATAATTGATTGAATTAAATTAGCTCATAAATTACAGTAAGTTACTACTTTATCTTATAGATTTATCTAAACTTAAATAAATATGTAATCAACTAGTCGTTAAAACTTAACTGAAGAATATTGCTGGAGAACCTTTTAAGTGTAGTGTAAATATTCGTAATTTAAATATGTATTGTATTGATTAAGGCTGGTTGAGTGGAAGAGAAGGTCTTATGGCCTTAACTCTGCCAGCGAAAATAAAACATTATTATTATTATTATTATTATTATTATTATTATTATTATTATTATTATTATTACCTTGGTATTACTTGTGAAGTTCAGACCTGTTTTCCGACAGTTGACTAAATAGCAACAGCAACAACAACAACAACAATATCCACAATATTTAGGCCACCTATTCTGTTCCAACGTGAAGCGGTAATATTAACTATCCATCAGGTTCTATAAAGCTCGTCATGGCCGCTGGTACATTATATGATGTACTTTATATATCTACAGCGCTTGGGAAAAGTGGCATAAGTCAGTTTCCACAAACATTTTTTGATAATTTATTGACAATTTACGGAACATCTGCTCGCTTGGGAAAAGAGACCTGTATTTCTTCCATTACAATAATTCATACAAATAAAATCAAATCGTCACAAACCAGCGTGAAGACTGTTTGTTTCCTTCTCCTGTAAAATTAACATTTTTGACTTGTGCCACTTTTCCCGAGCACTACAGATATATTTGTTGGGTTACTGCCTACTGAATGATGCACTAGAAGGAATGTTAGCGAGAAAAATGTTCGGGGCAGAAGAAGATATCAGATGATAGAAGACATTAAGATACTGTATAGGGATCATATACGAAGACAAAGAGGAAGGCAGAAAATAAAAAAAAGATTGGAGAATGCTGAGTTTGCAGTGAAAGATCTGCCCTTGAGCAGAAAGATATGAATCAGCGGTCATCAGCACAGTGCACCCTCGGGCTAGCGTCTCTTACCCGCGAATAAGATATTGCACCATCGCGCATCTATGGCTGCTGGCGGGTATGCTTTCTCCCTCTCTCTCTCTCTCTCCCTTCTGCACGATAGTGCATATTCCGAGACACTCCTTACCCTTTACCCATTTCAACGTATGCTCACGACCACTGGTATGAGTGAATCAATGAATACATGGTTTATATATTGTTATTCAATCGGTTAAACCCAAAGTCAAAACTTGGATATATAGATATTGCGTGTGAAATGCGTAAGTAAACACAGTTTTTCAAATCTGTATTCAGATTTTAACTAGCTTTCATGGTTTAAGTTTTGGTGCAGTTTGTTAATAAAGCTTTGTTATACTGTATTGAAGATGATAGGCTTAGTTGTCTTTTTTGGCGTCAACTATAGATATCATATAGGCGGGAAAGAAGCGTGCCGAGCACGTGGGCTAATATAGGCCTACGTACTGTAATATTTAATGAAATTCAAAATATACATATACAAATATATTACTTAGTACTTATGGCTTTTAAGGAACCCGGAGGTTCACTGCCTCCCTCACATAAGTCCGCCATCGGTCCCTATCCTGAGAAGATTAATACAGTCCCTACAATCATATCTTACCTCCCTCAAATCGATTTTAATATTTTCCTCCCATCTACGTCTCGGCCTCCCCAAAGGTCTTTTTCCCTTCTGCCTCCCAGTTAACACACTATATGCATTTCTGGATTCGCCCATACGTGCTACATTCTCTACCTATCTCAAACGTCTGGATTTAATGTTTCTAATTATGTTAGGTGAAGAATACAATGCGTGCAGTTCTGCATTGTGTAACTTTCTCCATTCACCTGTAACTTCATCCTTTTTAGCCCCAAATATTTTTCTAATCACCTTATTCTCTAACACTCTTAGCCGCTGTTCCTCTCTCAAAGTGACACAAATATATTACACCCTGTAACGTTATTCAACAGTCACTTTGAAACCGAGGTTCCCATATTTAATTGTTCATGTTTGTCTGCTAAAGAAATTTGTGTGCGCCTTTTGAGGGGACCTTCCGACACGAGCTCATTAACAGTTACCTCGTCAGTAATTTCTAATTCTCTTCCCCTCTGCAGTCTTTCAGATTTTGTCAAAATATTTCTGATACACCCTGTATAATAAGCTGTGATAGACATTGTGTACTGTCGCCTTTCTAAACACAGATGTTCTCCTGATCGAGAAATCTTGTTGATGGCGTGTTAGTTGTTGATTTAGAAATTGTCGAAGTTTGCTGAGGCAGATCCAATGTGCGCGCTTTCCTTGCTCACGGACATCGTAAACAGGCGGTTGGAATGGGGAACTCCGACGTTTCGGTACCATACTGCGAAGTTACACGTCATATATTGCGCAGGTAGCTACCTGCTATCCGGTGTCCCACCGTAGTAAACATATGCAGAAATAGTACACAAAACAAAAATAAAATGACTCTGGCTGAATTTGTAATAACAGCCACGTAGGGGGCCGAGCGTAGCTATGCCAGCAACTGCGTGGCTTATCCAGCCCGGACATCGTCATGACGACGCTGTTTATTTTTTCATTTATTGTCGCTTTAACTTATAACAATAGTAATATGCGTTACAAGAGCGGTATGTTGAAGTTTTCATGTTCGAGGAAAAGTTTGAAAAAGCGAAACGTAGTTGAGCTTTTTTAATTTCCGTGAATTGAAAGAAAACATACCGCTCGTGTATCGTACATTATTTTGTGCGAAGATCGTTTATTGCATACCTGAAAGAGGAATTTCTAATTAATTGCAATGGAATCTCCATCTTGGTTTCTGTTCAATGACGGCAAATTTGCAAAACAAAAATATCTATCTTCAACATTGTTTCTTTAAAATGTTTTCTGTGTTTACTGTACTCCAGCAGGCCGTGATATACGTCTGTCTTTTTTTTCCCCCCAGTCTATGATGAGTCTGGAATCTTGTTGATTTTGTCACGGCTTTCTTGATGTTACATGCATCACGAATGCAGTAACTTTAGTGGAGTTGTAGAGTTCACTTAATTTTTACAAGTATTTAAAAACAATAATTAACAGTGTAATTTAGGTGAAATTGCAGTGGTAAGTTTCCAATTTATAATTATTACTATGTTAAACGTCTCTAAAAATAATATGTTAAAAGCCTAAAGCAGTAAAATCAATATGTCACTTAAGTGGTACGAAGAGGGAAATTGTTATGTGTATTAGGTTGGGAATACTGAATGTGGAATTTTAGATTTTCCGCGGATTGGTTTTGTGCGGAAACCAAGCAAATAAGCACGATCTCACACAAAAGTCAGATCACATTTTTTTTAGTTGGTTATTTAACGACACTGTATCAAGTACTAGATTATTTAGCGGCGATGAGATTGGTGATAGCGAAATGGTATTTTGACGAGATGACGCCGAGGATTCCCCCATACGTGCTACATGTTCTGCTCATCTCAAACGTCTGGATTTAATATTCCTAATTATGTCAGATGAAGAATACAATGCGTGCTGTTCTGCGGTGGGTGACTTTCTCCATTCTCCTGTAACTTCATCCCTCTTAGCCCCAAATATTTTCCTAAGCACTTTATTCTCAAATACCCTTAACCTCTGTTCCTCTCTGAAAGTGAGAGTCCAACCATACAGAACAACTGGTAATACAACTGTTTTATAAATTCTAACTTTCATTATTTTTGAGAGCAAACTGGATGACAAAAACTTCTCAACCGAATAATAACAGGCATTTCCCATATTTATTCTGCTACAACCACTAATAGGATTACCATCACTACTAATAGGCCTATTACGACAAGTATTACCGATAATGCCACAAGTACCACTAATATCACTTCTACATGACACAGAAATTATTATAATGTACAATTACAACTTTAAAACTTAAGTATAACCAAATACCTTACTATAATAATACCGGACAGCTAGCAGTTTTACGTGCGAACGACGATGGTGCTGCTACCTACCTGCTGGGATGGAGATACTCGCGAAACAAGCTGTAATCAACTGCAATGTATATTGTTGTTGGGCTAGTTAATTTGTTAATAGTTTTATGAATTAGTACTAGTGTTAAAATGTCAGGGTGTATATGTGCAGCATTACAAATTGCTCCATATCGTACTTTTGATTTCTGTCAGTTCATAAAACGTACGTCAACAACATTCTTTAGCAGGCCTAATTCCTTCGTCTTTGTGTTGATAGAAAAATACAAATTAGTTTTTTTTATTTAGACCTAGTAAATAAATAGAAGTTAAAATGTATTGTATTTTAAGGTTTTATCAAATTAAGTTTTATTGTTCTCCACATGCCTTTACTAATTATTACAAGCATCAGATTACTATCAATTTTATCTTTGCAGTTGTCAGCAATGCGTATATAAAACATTACTGTAAATTCATTCCTAATATCAGATTGATTTTGTCTCGGTAAACTAAAGAAAAAATATGTAACAGTTAATTACTGAAAGTAATATGAAGTATGTAATATTTCTCATAATATGCAGCTTTGATATAAGATAATAATTTTACATTAAATATTATTCAACATTTCTTAAGTGTTTTATATATAATTCCACATTAGTAAGTCACGTTTTAAACAATAGTCCGAATCTCGCTATGTTAATATTTATATGTGGACGTAATTCCATCCCTCTGCGCTAGATGTCAGGTACGCGATTTTTTGCACTCACGCCAATGCTGCTAGTATACAGCTGTCCGGTATTATTATAGTAAGGTATTTGGTATAACTTCGCTTTCTGTCGCAGCTGAAATTCTAAGTGAATTTTGGCCAACGTCAATTTCTTAAAAGCTGAGGAAAAGGGGGTTTCGTTGTGTAAAATCATCAATAGTATTTTAGTTCACGACTGGGATCCGTATTTTTTGGTAAATTAAAGTGAGTGATTTCGGTGTTAAACCTGCCACCATTTCGATGGTCATTTCGTAAAATAGCTAAGTTGTCAATTCGGTGGGTATTTCGTAAAATAAGTTGTAAATTGAATGTTTTATGTTATGTTTATTACAAACCATTTTAGACAGTCAGTTTCTATTTTCGTGTACGCAGAAAAGTCCCTCTTATTACTCACTTCCGGCAAACAATTCACACCAAATTCATTGTGATACTCTGCTAGTTCTTCCAAAACATCTTCGCATCAAATTGTGTCCAACTCACCTAACCTAACCTAACCTAACCTGATATCACAAAATATAAGGAAAATTTTCTCATGATCTATTAAAGATATTGTTCTGAAATTTTGTACATTTTTGCTCTTCATTATATGTAACAAATTCCTGCAGACAGAATTTTAAAATTTCAATTGTTTTTTTTTTTTCAAAATAAATTTAAAAAAAATGTAGTATTTAAAACAAATATAATTTCTTTGCCACAGTGAAGTTCTTTAAATATTCACCTAAAAACAAATTTTCTGCACGGAAATATTCATTATGCACTAACAAAGGAGTGTACAAAATTTCATTACTTTATCTCAAATACGTTCTCAGAAAATATTCCTTCTTTATTGAAAATTGGGTAGCCTATACTGCTGATAACAAGTCGTAAAGTTTGAATCTGCATGCCATGTGATTAATTATTATTATTTTTTTTTTACTTCTTGTGACCCAGAACAGCAACAATAACAGGTACTATTTATAACACACGAAAGAATCGATAAATCATTTATTCTAAATCCTGAAGAAGAATCATTTTTACAATTATTTTCTAGTCCAAGTCTCTCTCCAATTTTTTTTCTAGAACTTGCTCCGTGGCTCTTCTTGATTGAAACCCATTTAGACTAACAATTGGGCCGTAAAATTTTGTGAAGAGATTCCCAACATTATGTAATAATTTTAGACTAGTTTTTAGAAAATGTGATTTATGATCAGTTTTGGCCTACTTCTCCCCTTAAATACGGTATTTTAGGTGTCTAGAAGGTGAGTGTAACAAAGAAAGCAATCGCGAAAAATTTCGCTTGTATTATATTTATTTATTTATTTATTTATTTATTTTGGTGTAGTTAAGGCCATCAGGCCTTCTCTTCCACAACACCAGGAATACAAATACAATAATAGAAATAAACAGAAAAAATGCACTATATACAAAATAAGGCTACACAAAAAATAAAGAGAGAGAAAAAAATACTATAAACAAAGTAAAGCCACACAAAAATATACACAAGTTGCAGTCACACAAACTTTAAATGAATGATTAAGTATCATAATTAATTGTATCCTAATTAACTAACATAAACAAGAAACTTGCACAAGAAAAAAAGAAAAAAAAAAACACAAATCAATACTTCTAGCAATATCTGAAGCATTAATTAAGACAAAATTTTCCAATTTAATTTTTAATTGTGATAAAGTCCGGCAGTCCCTGACGTCATTAGGTAACGAATTCCAGAGGCGAGGTATTTCTACAGTATAGGAAGATGAGTATAAAGACGTTCTATGATGAGGGATAGAAAGAAGTGCTTGATGTCGGTTTCGAAGAGTTGTAAGAAATTGAAAGCGCGATAACAGATAATTCGGAGTAGAAGTATGCATGATTCTAAACAGAAGAGACAGTGAATGTATTGTTCTTCGTTCCTTCAGACGCACCCATGAAAGTAACTGGAGGGAAGGTGTTATATGGTCAAATTTACGAGTATTGTAGATGAATCATATGCACACATTATGAACACGTTGTAGACTCTCAGCTAAGAGTGAACTTACATAAGTTAGCAAGGAATCGCAATAATCAAAATGGGGCATTACAGGCGTCTGGATAAGATGCTTTTTAGACTAAGTGGTAGAAATTCTTTCATGTGGAACAAGGAATGAAGTTGAGAAAATATTTTTTTTGCAAATGTGTGTTACTTGAGTGTTCCAATTTAGATCGCTATCCATAAAAATGCCAAGATTTTTAACTGTTTCACTGTATTTAACAATAATCCTATTCAATATTATATGTGGTATAGTACTACTATCAAGAGTGCTTCGTAGACGATTATGTCCCATTACGATTGCTTGCGATTTCTCTGGATTTAACCTTAATCCAAATTTGTGTGCCCACAGTGAAATCGAATTCAAGTCTTCGTTTATTTTGTTTACTGCGTCACTAGTCTCGTCAGGGTGGAAATGCAAATAAATTTGCAAGTCGTCAGCATACATATGGTATCTGCAGTGTTTTATCATATTAGTCACGTCATTAATATAAATCATGAAGAGTAAAGGTCCGAGAACTGATCCTTATTGAATTCCAGATTTCACGACACATCATTTTGAAGTATAATCGCATGCAATGACACATTGTTGACGTTCGCGAAAGTAGGATTCAAACCAAGTAACAGAACTTTCAGAAAGATTCAGAAGTCTTAATTTACATAATAGAAGGTCCGTGTCAACTGTATCAAATGCCTTACTGAAGTCAAGTAAAGCCAGTATTGTTAATTTACGTTCATCCTTAGCTATTACCAAAAAAATACGGTCCCGATTCGTAACCATTGATTGATTCTTGTTCTGTGTATAGTGAAAATTTGTTTTCACTTCACACCATATTCGTCTTCCAGGCACAATTTATTTTTATGTTGGTATAGACAACTTGTTTACATTTTTAGAAGCTTACAAACATCTCACACAAGTACTACATCTTCCGGAGGAAGTCCATCCAAATATATCTTCGTAAGAGCCATGTAAATATAAGAAATTGCTTGGAATCGAGCCCATGCCTCAGAGAGAGGCTGCCACTGTTTCTAGAAATTTCTTCCTTTATAATTTCCAGTAGACGGGAAAGCCTGAGAATCTGACACGAGTGAAAGCTTACCTGCGGGGATCTCTTATTGCCTTGTTTACCTGTAAAATATTGTTTACACCTAGAAAAGCAGTTATAAGCACGTGTGAACAGTAAATCCAAGACTGAAGGGTAAACATCGTATGATGGGCGTCATAAATAAACAGCTGTGTCTTAGAAACGCTTTGTTAACTTTCCTCAGGCGGTAGTTGGGACTTGGCATTTATAATCGATTCCTAGCTCCGGGGTTCGAAAACCGTGCACAGTAAATTATCTACGTATCTATCAAAAAATCTCCATGTTATAACGTTGCAATAGTCAACAGTAAGTTGTTGTTAGAACGTTTCAATTAACTAAACAGTTTGATGTGCTGGCGGTGCAGCAGTCAAGAAGCAATGGCTGGGACTGATAATGGCAAGGAAATCTAATATATTCACAGTTATTTCATGCACCATAAGCCTCACAAGGTGACCTTTCCTGTAAGGATTGCTATAGTATGGCTTTATTCCTTTTATTGCTCCATCCCTTCATTGGGCTTGGTGAGGGAATTAACTTGTTGATTGACCGTCTCGAAAATATGTTCTTGTAGTCCCCGTATTCTCCGTGTATTCCCCTTCTTCTACATGTACTCCACTTGATCATAATGTATTCTCATTGTTGTTCTTGTATGCTCCTTGTTCTCCTTGTATTCTTATTTTCCTCCTTGTATTCCGCTTCTTTTTATGTCCCTCTTGTTCTCATCGTATTCTTCTTGTTGTTCTTGTATTCCACTTGTTCTCCTTGTATTCTCCTTTTCCTCCTTATATTCCTCTTCTTATGTCTCTCTTGTTCTTGTATTCTCCTTGTTCACCTTATATTCGCCTCGTTTTCCTTATGTTTCGATTATTCTTATTATCTTTCCTTTCGTGTCCTTGTATTCACTTTGTTCTCTTTGTATTCTCGTGTTCTCCTTGCATTTACATTATTCTTTTGCATTCCCCTTGTTATAGGCCTACTTGTATTTCTCTTACTCTACTTGTATTCCCCTTATTCTGCTTGTATTTCCCTTGTTATACTTGTATTCCCCTTATTCTGCTTGTATTTCCCTTGTTATACTTATATTTTCCTTATTCTACTTGTATTTCCCTTGTTATACTTTTATTCCAATTATTCTGCTTGGATTTCCCTTGTTATACTTGTATTCCCCTTATTCTGCTTGTATTTCCCTTGTTATACTTGTATTCCCCTTATTCTGCTTGGATTTCCCTTGTTATACTTCTATTACCCTTATTCTGCTTGGATTTCCCTTGTTATACTTCTATTACCATTATTGTGCTTGGATTTCCCTTGTTATACTTGTATTCCCCTTATTCTGCTTGGATTTCCCTTGTTATACTTCTATTACCCTTATTCTGCTTGGATTTCCCTTGTTATACTTGTATTCCCCTTATTCTGCTTGGATTTCCCTTGTTATACTTGTATTCCCCTTATTCTGCTTGGATTTCCCTTGTTCTACTTGCATTTCCCTTATTCTACTTGTATTTCCCTTGTTATACTTATATTTCCCTTGTTATACTTGCATTTCCCTTATTCTACTTGTATTTCCCTTGTTATACTTGCATTTCCCTTATTTTACTTGTATTTCCCTTGTTATACTTGTATTCCCCTTATTCTACTTGTATTTCCCTTGTTATACTTCCATTTCCCTTATTCTACTTGTATTTCCCTTGTTATAATTGTATTCCCCTTATTCTACTTGTATTTCCCTTGTTATACTTGTATTCCCCTTATTCTACTTATATTTCCCTTGTTATACTTCCATTTCCCTTATTCTACTTGTATTTCCCTTGTTATAATTGTATTCCCCTTATTCTACTTGTATTTCCCTTGTTATACTTGTATTCCCCTTATTCTTCTTGTATTTCCTTTGTTATACTTGTATTCCCCTTATTCTGCTTGTATTTCCCTTGTTATACTTGTATTCCCCTTATTCTACTTGTATTTCCCTTGTTATACTTATATTTCCCTTGTTATACTTATATTTCCCTTGTTATACTTATTTTTCCCTTGTTATACTTCCATTTCCCTTATTCTACTTCTATTTCCCTTGTTATAATTGTATTCCCCTTATTCTACTTGTATTTCCCTTGTTATACTTGTATTCCCCTTATTCTACTTGTATTTCCCTTGTTATACTTGCATTTCCCTTATTCTACTTGTATTTCCCTTGTTATACTTGTATTCCCCTTATTCTACTTGTATTTCCCTTGTTATACTTATATTTCCCTTGTTATACTTCCATTTCCCTTATTCTACTTGTATTTCCCTTGTTATAATTGTATTCCCCTTATTCTACTTTTATTTCCCTTGTTATACTTGTATTCCCCTTATTCTACTTGTATTTCCCTTGTTATACTTGTATTCCCCTTATACTGCTTGGATTTCCCTTGTTCTACTTGCATTTCCCTTATTCTACTTGTATTTCCCTTGTTATACTTGTATTCCCCTTATTCTACTTGTATTTCCCTTGTTATACTTGTATTCCCCTTATTCTGCTTGTATTTCCCTTGTTATACTTGTATTCCCCTTATTCTACTTGTATTTCCCTTGTTATACTTATATTTCCCTTGTTATAATTATATTTCCCTTGTTATACTTCCATTTCCCTTATTCTACTTGTATTTCCCTTGTTATAATTGTATTCCCCTTATTCTACTTGTATTTCCCTTGTTATACTTGTATTCCCCTTATTCTACTTGTATTTCCCTTGTTATACTTCTATTCCCCTTATTCTACTTGTATTTCCCTTGTTATACTTGCATTTCCCTTATTCTACTTGTATTTCCCTTGTTATACTTGTATTCCCCTTATTCTACTTGTATTTCCCTTGTTATACTTATATTTCCCTTGTTATACTTATATTTCCCTTGTTATACTTCCATTTCCCTTATTCTACTTGTATTTCCCTTGTTATAATTGTATTCCCCTTATTCTACTTGTATTTCCCTTGTTGTACTTGTATTCCCCTTATTCTACTTGTATTTCCCTTGTTATACTTGTATTCCCCTTATTCTACTTGTATTTCCCTTGTTATACTTGTATTCCCCTTATTCTACTTGTATTTACCTTGTTATACTTATATTTCCCTTGTTATACTTGCATTTCCCTTATTCTACTTGTATTTCCCTTGTTATACTTGCATTTCCCTAATTCTACTTGTATTTCGCTTGTTATACTTATATTTCCCTTGTTATACTTGCATTTCCCTTATTCTACTTGTATTTCCCTTGTATACTTGTATTCCCCTTATTCTACTTGTATTTCCTTTGTTATACTTGTATTCCCCTTATTCTACTTGTATTTCCCTTGTTATACTTATGTTTCCCTTGTTATAGTTGCATTTCCCTTATTCTACTTGTATTTCCCTTGTTATACTTGTATTCCTCTTATTCCGCTTGTATTTCCCTTGTTATACTTGTATTCCCCTTATTCTTCTTGGATTTCCCTTGTTATACTTGTATTCTCCTTATTCTGCTTGAATTCCCTTTGTTATACTTGTATTGCCCTTATTCTCCTTGGATTTCCCTTGTTATACTTCTATTACCCTTATTCAGCTTGGATTTCCCTTGTTATACTTGCATTTCCCTTATTCTACTTGCATTTCCCTTATTCTACTTGCATTTCCCTTATTCTACTTGCATTTCCCTTATTCTACTTGCATTTCCCTTATTCTACTTGTATTTCCCTTATTCTACTTGCATTTCAGTTATTCTACTTGCAATTGCCTTATTCTACTTGCATTTCCCTTATTCTACTTGCATTTCCCTTGTTATACTTGCATTTCCCTTATTCTACTTATATTTCCCTTATTCTACTTGCATTTCCCTTATTCTACTTGCATTTCCCTTATTCTACTTGCATTTCCCTTATTCTACTTGCATTTCCCTTATTCTACTTTCATTTCCCTTATTCTACTTGCATTTCCCTTATTCTACTTGCATTTCCCTTATTCTACTTGCATTTCCCTTATTCTACTTGCAATTCCCTTATTCTACTTGCATTTCCCTTATTCTACTTGCATTTTTCCTTATTCTACTTGCATTTCCCTTATTCTACTTGCATTTCCCTTATTCTACTTGCATTTCCCTTATTCTACTTGCATTTCCCTTATTCTACTTGTATTTCCCTTGTTATACTTTCATTTCCCTTGTTATACTTTCATTTCCCTTGTTATACTTTCATTTCCCTTATTCTACTTATATTTCCCTTGTTATACTTGCATTTCCCTTATTCTACTTGTATTTCCCTTGTATACTTATATTTCCCTTGTTATACTTCTATTCCCCTTATTCTACTTGTATTTCCTTTGTTATACTTGTATTCCCCTTATTCTACTTGTATTTCCCTTGTTATACTTATGTTTCCCTTGTTATAGTTGCATTTCCCTTATTCTACTTGTATTTCCCTTGTTATACTTGTATTCCTCTTATTCCGCTTGTATTTCCCTTGTTATACTTGTATTCCCCTTATTCTTCTTGGATTTCCCTTGTTATACTTGTATTCTCCTTATTCTGCTTGGATTTCCCTTGTTATACTTGTATTGCCCTTATTCTCCTTGGATTTCCCTTGTTATACTTCTATTACCCTTATTCAGCTTGGATTTCCCTTGTTATACTTGCATTTCCCTTATTCTACTTGCATTTCCCTTATTCTACTTGCATTTCCCTTATTCTACTTGTATTTCCCTTATTCTACTTGCATTTCAGTTATTCTACTTGCAATTGCCTTATTCTACTTGCATTTCCCTTATTCTACTTGCATTTCCCTTGTTATACTTGCATTTCCCTTATTCTACTTATATTTCCCTTATTCTACTTGCATTTCCCTTATTCTACTTGCATTTCCCTTATTCTACTTGCATTTCCCTTATTCTACTTGCATTTCCCTTATTCTACTTTCATTTCCCTTATTCTACTTGCATTTCCCTTATTCTACTTGCATTTCCCTTATTCTACTTGCATTTCCCTTATTCTACTTGCAATTCCCTTATTCTACTTGCATTTCCCTTATTCTACTTGCATTTTTCCTTATTCTACTTGCATTTCCCTTATTCTACTTGCATTTCCCTTATTCTACTTGCATTTCCCTTATTCTACTTGCATTTCCCTTATTCTACTTGTATTTCCCTTGTTATACTTTCATTTCCCTTGTTATACTTTCATTTCTCTTGTTATACTTTCATTTCCCTTGTTATACTTGTATCCCTTTATTCTACCTGTATTTCCCTTATTCTACCTGCATTTCGCTTATTCTACTTGCATTTTCCTTATTCTACTTGCAATTCCCTTATTCTACTTGCATTTTTCCTTATTCTACTTGCATTTCCCTTATTCTACTTGCATTTCCCTTATTCTACTTGCATTTCCCTTGTTCTACTTGTATTTCCCTTGTTATACTTTCATTTCCCTTGTTATACTTGTATCCCTTTATTCTACCTGTATTTCCCTTATTCTACTTGCATTTCCCTTATTCTACTTGCATTTCCCTTATTCTACTTGCATTTCCCTTATTCTACTTGTATTTCCCTTGTTATACTTTCATTTCCCTTGTTATACTTTCATTTCCCTTGTTATACTTGTATCCCCTTATTCTACCTGTATTTCCCTTATTCTACTTGTATTTTCCCTATTATACTTGTATTCCTCTCGTTCTTCTTGTATTACCCTCGTTCTCTGTGTATTACCCTCATTCTCCTTGTATTCTCCCTGTTCTCTTTGTATTCCCCTTATTCTCCTTGTTCTCTTTGTATTCCCCTTATTCTCCTTGTTCTCTTTGTATTCCCCTTATTCTCCTTGTACGTACCTTATTCTCCTTGTTTTCCCCTTAATGTACCTGCGTTCTCCTTGTTGATCTTGTGTTCCCCTTGTTCATCATGTATTCCCTTTGTTCTCCCATTATTTCCATTGTTTTCCATATATTCGCAATATTTTCCTTGTATTTGCAATGTTCTCTTTGCATTCCACATATTTATCCTTTTATTCGTCATGTTATCCTTATATTACCCTTGTTCTCGTATTCCCCTTGTTCTCCTTGTATTCTCCTCTTTATCCTTGTATTCCCTCGTTCTCCTTGTATTACCCTCGTTCTCCTTGTTTTCCACTTGCTCTCTTTGTATTCCCCTTATTCTCCTTGTACGTACCTTATTCGCCTTGTATTCCCCTTATTCTACCTCCATTCTCCTTGTTGATCTTCTGTTCCCCTTGTTCATAATGAATTCTCTTTTTTCTCCCATTATTTCCATTGTTCATGTATTCGCAATGTTAGTCTTGTATTCTCCAAGTTCTTCTTGCATTCCCCATATTATCCTTGTATTCCCCATGATATTCTTGTATTATCCTTGTTCTCCCGGTGTTCCCGTAGTTCTTCTTGTATTCCCCTTCTTCTCTTCAACAAGCCAACTTCCACCAACCAGGATTCGTTCCTGGGCGCTTAGTTTCGCAGTCAGACACGCTGACCACTACAGACAATGCACTTCTTCGGATGGCATAAGGGCATATGTCTGTTCTCCTGCATAGTCATGTAGAGCTTCAGACTTACAGCCCATCACAATGATATTGGTTCTCAGTTTATGACTTATGCCCTTTCTACTGCGCACATACTTCCGCAATTGTTTGGGCGCCCTGTATAGCGACGCACAGATGTGTCTTCACATAATTTATTCTTTCGTGCTCCGAAGTCTGCATACTTGTTTCCATACGAGCGATTTTTTTTATTTCCTGACACGTGCAATTGTTACGGAGAAGTATGTGCATGTGGTTTGCACCTCGGTACAGCGGGAAGCTCAGGCGTGACTCGAAGCGGTACAAACTGCACGCGCAGAACTGAATGTAAATACAGTAAATGTGCTACAGCTGCACGGCGCAGTGCAAACCGCTTGCGCGTGGGGACTGGGGAGAATCTTTGGTCCTCCACAATATTTTGATCCATTTTCCCCTGCACTTTAATTCCTTTTCTTGCTTTCCCATCTTTTTCTTGTTTCTAATTCGTTTCTTACTTATATTTTTTACTATTCTGCTTAGAAACTTCTCCTTATATCTAGTCGCCTTTTCTTTTATGATTTTCTTTCCTATTTAGCCTTTAACTCAGTTTCTTGGTTCATGTCGTCTCTTATTTCTTTCTTCTTCTTCCTTTTGTTAAACATGAGTTATAGATACTTTGCATTAAATACAAACATGACACTGGTCAACAGTGATTTTGTTAATTGTGCAATTTCTGCCGTTTCTTATGTAATTTCATCTGCTGATTCCAAAAATGAAGTCGGAATTTTTTACCACCCACCATTTTTTTTTTTTTTGTAATTTTAGAAAAATTGATTTGTTTTTATTGCTATATACAGTCCTTAACATGCTAATGAAAAGAAAATATTTCACTTCACTGCTTTAACAATTGACCTACAACTTCAGAATTTTAGATCATTATTGCCTGTCAAGTCAGAATTCTTAAAAATTAATTTTATTCCTCACTAGCCGTACCCGTGCGCTCCGCTGCACTCGTAAGAAATGAATATAAAGTAATTACATAATTAAAATAGGACATTTGATCCAGGGAACATTCGTGTTTGATAGAAGGATAAATCGTTTAATACGTTACTTAATTTAAATTGCATCCAAATAATTAAAATGCGATCATTTTGGTCCAGAGACACTCATTTGGTGCAATGACAATTCCTTTAACATGTTTCTTAATTTTTATTACATGCAACCATAGCTTAATGAAGATTGATATCATTTAGATTTAATGTGTATATTTTATTTTACTTTGAATTATGGTAATAACTTAATTTTAACCCTTGTTTTCTACGTATTCAGTAAATGGCGCTTGGCCCACTATGGTTCTGAACCCTTCAAATAAATTAAATTATATTATATAATATTACATATTATATTATATTATATCAGGAGTTACTGTAATAACATTATGGCATTATGTCCATCTAGAGAAACTACACTTTCCAATGGTGAAATAATAATTAATTATATAAATCGGTTAATTTAGCTTCCGATATTACTTCATACAAACACAGAAACATTCTCTGTAGGCTATCTTTCATAGCTTTCGATTGTTGCTGTCCAAGGCCCCTTATAGACGAAGTCATTTGTTTTTTAATTCATTACACGGCCTTAGATGGCAGTTATTTTAATTTTAAAACTCATTTATCTCATTAAATATCAGTCCTATCAAACCTTTTGAAGGAATAAAACTTATCGCAAATTATTTTCAAAGAAGCTTTTGTTATGTAACATTTTTCACAAAAATCAATAATAAGCGAGATATTTCGATTTATTTAATTCAGGCCCCCTTCTATTCCCCCTTTTAAATAATGTATTTTCAATGTCATATAGCCTAAAATCTAAGTTACAACGAACTTAATTTATATTCCAATTTTCATCGAACTCCGTTCAGCCATTATCGCGTGAAAAGGTAACAAACATACAGACAGACAGACATACAAACAAAAATTTCAAAAAAATTTCGGCTACAGATTTATTATTAGTATAGATTAGACTTTGAGAGTTAATATTAATTCTCAGATGAGTTTGTACTTACATTCATGAAACAAGTTTCATAACCTGTGTTTTCTTTTTCCTAATTTTAAGTGTGCTAAAAGTATCTTATAAAGTGAAACATACTTTGAAATACTGTACAAATCACATAAACAATTTTTGTTACGTTTGTGATTAGTTAAATTTGAATTTTACTACACTAGTTAAAAGAGCTTACGGGTGTTCTTTTGATTGAAAAATACATATAGTTGAGGACAGGAACTGGGCCCTGAAATCTGTTGTGTTCCATGTGAGACTCTATTAACTTGGTTGGCCAAAAGGATCCCGTCATATGCCTTTCCCAGTTCCAATGATATGCCAGGAACCTAAGGATCATTCAACAGAACGTTATTTTCTACGAACCACATCAGAAGATTACAGAGAATTTGTCAGCTAACTGTTTCAGAACTATAACGTGATGGTGTGACATATCTCTGAAAGTAACTTTTTGGATTCTCATCTATTTTTTTCTTTCCTCAAAATCTTCGTGTAGTGAGCGACAAACATGGGGAGCGTTTTTGTAAGGATTTTTCTGAAATGGAAAGGTGCTACCAGGAAAAATGGGGCCCAAATATTCTGTCAGACTACTGCTGGACACTCAAAAGATGTTTCTCAAGCGAAGTGTAGCCTAAAATCTATTTCACACACATTTTAGGGAAATAAATATTATTTTAGGTAAAATGTTACAAAGTATCAATACTAGAAAAGTCTGAAGTACATTTGATACAATTACTCAAAAACCTTGGGTGAAATTTTGAAAACAGATCTGAAATCAGCACGGAAAACGCTATAAGAATCAACCAATCGTTAACTTTTAAGAAAAAATACGTTTATGCTCGACCATGCCGAAATATAGTAATTATACACCTGGTAGCAGCCCTTTAATGGACCTCATTAAAGTACACCTATTCATTAAAGTTCAGGTGTTCCACCAATCAGGAAACACCATTGTAGCAATATGAAAGCGCAAGTATCGATTATTCTCGGATATGCAATCGAAAGACAACTAGCGAAACGTTACGGAGACTGGCAATCCAATATTGTCGCAGAAGGTTATGTTCTGTTACTATAATAATTAGCGTTAATTGTAAATAATATTCAAATAAATTCAATTTGTCATCTCATTTTTCAATGTCTAAATCAATTTCAAGGTTATATCAAGATTAATCTTTATTTTACTCTCTAGATTATATCAAGGTCAATGACATTTGTTTCTCGAAAAAAAAAATCAATACTTTCGCGTCTGCACACATCGCACAATTTAAGAGATATTGCACAAGGTCAGTTCCGTTCCCCAGTCAGATAAGAATAACATGAATACTTATGAATAATTTCAAGTTAGAAATATGGTCGAGCATAAAAAGTCGCTTGCGCTCGTGTCATAAACTTACTCGCGTCTTAATTACTACCATTATAGCCTCGTTGCATAATGTACTATTAATTTTGTTGAGCAGTGAATTTGTTTTCTTTTAAAATTGACACCAAATTTCACATTATTCTGTTCTACATTCTGCACTACCCACAGGGCCGCACTAAAGAAATGTGAGGCGAAGGGGGGCCTCATCATCAAAAAGGTTGAGGAACACTGCCCTAATGAGTAGGTCTAACCTATATTGACAACATCATGGGCAAGAAACAGTTGTGCTCCTTTAGCTCCATATGTGTACCACTAGTTGAGAAACACTCTCGTCTTCACTTTAATCCTTCTGGCCTTCCTATGTTTCATCATCTCTTGCACTTCCTGTAGTAGCTTTCTACCAAAGTAGCGGATTGCAATTTGGATATTGCTGTCTTCATAGATTTCGAGCTGCGACTTCTATTTGAAAACCTCTCAATGATCCTCGACGCCCCACATGTTTTGTTATGACTGTTCAAGACGCACATGTGTCCGCTCCACACTGTAAGTTACATGTAGGAGAGGTTGTGTTACACTTCATTTTCCAAAACCTTCATTGTGTCCTTGAGCATTGTTAAACGTAAAGACACGAAAACAATTAGTAAACAGATTTAAAATCTAATTTCAGCTTTAATTAATTCTAAATCACGTATCCTGTCACAGTATTATTATATCGCTTTATTTATTGGCGAAGGAATTAATGGAAGATCGCCTTGAAAGCAGAGAGGGACGCAGTCCGCATAAACAAAGTCTGGATTCATTATTATTCCTGTATTGAAGCACGTCATTAACCACTCGTACCGAGCGATGCAATAAATCACAGTGACTTACCACAAACAGATTGTTCCTTGTTGGCAATCCGTAGTAATCGAAACAAAATCGATGGATATTGCACTACAAGATGTTCTATTAGCATTTCTCTCTGTATGTCTGTCTGTCTGTCTTTTAATCAATTTTTACCGATACTTCTGTATCTTTTCAATCTCTATCTTTCTATATATTCATCTCTATCCACGCCTGTCTCTGACTCTTTGTTCTTCCCTGTCTCCTCTTGTCTCTTCGTCTATATCTACAACTTTCTCTGTCTGTATCTTTCTATCTTCATCTCTGTCTCTTCTATGTGTCTCTACCTCTCCTTACGTCTGTTTTTATCTCTACCTCAGCCTTTCTATCTCTCTGTCTCTATTTCTATAACTCTATCTCTGTCTTTCTATATGTATATTGTATCTTTCGTCCCTATCTTTGCCTATATTTGCCTGTATCTAATTCTCTTTCTCTTTATTTCTAGTTCTGTCTTTCTCTCGCTATGTCTCTATCTCTCTGTATCTATCTCTTTTTATGTACTGTCTCATCCTCTCTATATCCATATCTTTGTTTCTGCTCTCTCTTCTATCTCTGTCTCTTTCCCCCTACTCTCTCTGTCTCTATCTCTTTCTCACTACTGTCTCTGTTTCTCTATCGCTTTGTCTTTTCTATCGCCATCCAGCTATATATAATCATGACAACGTTTTTTAGTTCTTTTAAGTATTCTGATTATTGTATTATGTCTCTGTTCTGTAAAGAATTTTAGATAAGGGCGCAAATAGCCATAGATGCTGACGCACCCTTTTTAAACCCCACTAACTAACTCCATGCATATATATATATAGGCCTATATACATTTATTAGGACTATTTCGTGAATAAAATAAAAATGTAAATAATATATCCCTAAAATTCGTTCACAAAATGTTAATAATATATTTATGAATACTTAACCTATTTAGACATTATGAAGTCAAAATAGATGAATAATTATTACTGCAATAAACAAATTGAATGCTACGATGGAAGAGTAATGGAACGGAGAAAAATTCTCTCCGGCGCCGAGATTTGAACCCGGGTTTTCAGCTCTACGTGCTGATGCTTTATCCACTAAGCCACACCGGATACAACTCCGACGCCGGTTAGAATCGTCTCAGATTAAGCTCCAACTCTTGGGTTCCCTCTAGTGGCCGCCCTCTGCACTACGCATAGATGTCTATGAACGCAGGACCGAAGTCCACACATGTGCTGAGGTGCACTCGATATGAGTGACTAGTTGGCCGGGATCCGACGGAATAAGCGCCGTCTTAAATCACGAAGTGATTTACGCATATCATATATATTATTTTACTGTACCGAAGTACATATGATATTTCCATGCAGATATTCTGCGTCATCATACGATGAAAGAGTAATTAGAAAAATTCTCTCCGGCGCCGAGATTTGAACCCGGGTTTTCAGCTCTACGTGCTGATGCTTTATCCACTAAGCCACACCGGATACAACTCCGACGCCGGTTAGAATCGTCTCATCGTATGATGACGCAGAATATCTGCATGGAAATATCATATGTACTTCGGTACAGTAAAACAATATATATGATATGCGTAAATCACTTCGTGATTTAAGACGGCGCTTATTCCGTCGGATCCCGGCCAACTAGTCACCCATATCGAGTGCACCTCAGCACATGTGTGGACTTCGGTCCTGCGTTCATAGACATCTATGCGTAGTGCAGAGGGCGGCCACTAGAGGGAACCCAAGAGTTGGAACTTAATCTGAGACGATTCTAACCGGCGTCGGAGTTGTATCCGGTGTGGCTTAGTGGGTAAAGCATCAGCACGTAGAGCTGAAAACCCGGGTTCAAATCTCGGCGCCGGAGAGATTTTTTCTCCGTTCCATTACTCTTTCATCGTATGATGACGCAGAATATCTGCATGGAAATATCATATGTACTTCGGTACAGTAAAATAATATAAATTGAATGCTATTCAGTAATACCAATTAACAAAAGCGAAACACAGCTTTAAAAATGTTAATTACATGTACTGCGCTTTTCTCTTGTTATTATAACAGAAATACGTTTTCATTATCTGCTGAAACCATAATTTAATTTAAACATTTATAATAGGCTATAAATACAAATAACCTGATTAATAAATTAATTAAATTAACAACTGTTACGATGGAGCGTCATTTTCTTTAAATACAATGAACATGGAATTGGAAGATGAAGATGTAGATGTGGAAGTAGGATTTCTCACTTTATTTAGTACAATGCTTATCGATTTACATGGAAACAGTTGGCGACACTGACGAAACAAAAGATCGACCTTGCGACAAATTGATAGTGATAAATCGAGCTGCAGAAATTATCGCGATGTATGGCCGTGATTGGTTGGAATTCAAAATTCATTACGCTTCATTGGCCGAAAATGGAATGACGTCATATAAACGAAATAGTCACCTCTATTTCTCTGTACACACCTCTTTGTCTCTCTATATCTGTAGATCTATGTATACAAAGAGGACGTGTTATCAGCATCAGTTGTAGAGGGCTGCGTATAACCTTGAACAGCTGAAAGACAATCGACAGCTGAGGGAAGGGCCCGCATGTCTGTCTGGAAACGTAACACTGCAAGTGATAGCGGCTGCAATAATGTAACTACCTGCATACGAAACTCCCGTCTGTCTGCCATTCGTGTGTATTGTTCTCAGGAGCACATGATGTCATATCGCTATGGTAACAAACTTGATATAGAAATTGTAATACAAGTATTTATGCTTGTCGGTCGTATTACAGCTGCTTGTGTAACGTCCGTCTCATTACGAAACTCATTTTCTAACCTCCATTCTTGCGGTTAAAAAGGATAATGCAGGAAACTGTGTCCTAATCTTATTATTTATATCTTTTATATCTAAAAAACTATCAGGTAGATCCAACCTTCGGGAATGTTGAGATTCTGGAGCAAGGCATTAAAATATGAAGGAGACATCTCTTCTGTCTGAGACGAAAGAGATATTCGGAAATCGAGGACCAGGTGAATATTACCGACGATCAGAAGTTGCGCAGTCTGTTAAAGTGAAGCCAAGTATCACTCTATGGCAGCGTTTCTCAAACGTTCTTGAAATGGGGACCACTTTTTTAAGTCAGAACAGTTCCGCGGACCACTTACTCTTGTTCCCTTCGAAAGCAAATTTATTATTTTTGTGGCATATTTTAATATCAATATACTTATATTTTTAAATATAATTAATTAATTAAAATTAATTTAATTAAATTAATTTTATATTAGTATTAACTAATTAAGTTAATGTTAATAGAAGGAAATTCATTTTTGTTTCTTTAATAATTCAAGGCTATTAAAGTTTGGATAATCTTTAACTTATTAACTAAAAAAAATAAATGTTGGTAGTCACATTAATGAGAAGGATGAGCCTGCCAATTCTTGCACAATTGTTCTATATTTGGACGTATGCTGGTAAGCTTAAGTCAGAGATCGTCACATATATCGAGTCGATTTCGGTAGCCTACTTTGTTTTTGTTAGAGTTAGTGATAAAAACCCTTTCTCACACAGATACGTAGAAGCAAACTGAATTATAATCTCTTAAGAACTATTGTACAGTTCACTATAATCTCTTTTCACTTGTGATGAGGTCCAGAAATTAACCATACCTTCTCTTGGAATTTCATTTAAAGTCCGGTCTCAATTAACTG
Source organism: Periplaneta americana (assembly GCF_040183065.1). NCBI lineage: Eukaryota > Metazoa > Arthropoda > Insecta > Blattodea > Blattidae > Periplaneta > Periplaneta americana. The sequence goes on along the minus strand of NC_091120.1, from coordinate 181,073,867 downwards.
TTCTCTTTCACTCAATGAAAGTTTGTTAGTTTCAATATTGCAATGAAAGTGATCACGAACCCATGAAAATTCGTCATATTTATTTGGAAAATAAGTTTCAAATTGTGACCTCTGAGTTGTATTATTGGTGTACGACGTACAGTATGTGACCATTTCAATGTGCAGACTGGGTGTCGGCAAAACTATTGAGAAAGTCGTAAATAAATGAAAAGGTTCGGTCCTCTGTTATGAATTTGGGTGGGCCCTGGCTAGGTTACAGGGGCGGCGCCAGATGTGCAGGGAAAAGATGGCGAGAAACACCACGTCATAAAATGTCAGTACTGAGACAAAAAGTGAAAGACAATTGCCATGAGATTTTCAGCTGTAGAGTGATACGCAATTCGTTTGAATTTTATTTTTTCTTCTGCCTTTTTTGAAGGACCACAAAGGCAGACCTTGAGGGCCACAGGTGGTCCGCAGACCATAGTTTGAGAAACGCTGCTCTATGGAATCGTGTGATTATTTGTTTTTGTGAAATATTGGATGAAAATAAGGAATAGAATCAAGAATCCATCCAGCTTTGAAATTCTTGCTATAATTCGTAAGAAATCCAAAACCAGAGGCGTTGTTTGTGTAAGTTCTGGTTCCGTTCTCTTGCACAATAAGTAATAACGCACACAATCACACTGCATAACGCAACATTGAGTTTCTCCCACGTTTCAAGTGCGACTTTCTGGACAATACACCACATAGTTCTGACTTGGCTCTTTGAGATGCACTTCAATCAGTTCCCACGACGAGAATGTGAAAGTAGTGGTGAAATATGGACTATATTCAATGATGACATATTCCTGTGACGAAAAATATTAAAATATCTTGTACTACGATGATGCGGAAAACAACTCAGTTGTTACGATTTTTATTTTTTGTCTTATTTAAAACTCTGTATGAACTACGTGATGGTCTGTTGTCATAGAATTGTTGATGGCGTGTCGAGTTCCAGAATTGACCATGGACTTACTTTGATTCCCGCTTGGGCTGATTATCTGATTGTTTTTTTCCGAGATTTTTCTCAACCGTAAGGCGAATGTCCGGTTAATCTATGGCGAATCCTCGGCCTCATCTTCCCGAATACCATCTCGCTATCACCAATTCCATCGACAGTAAATAACCCAATAGTTGATAAAAATTGGAAATTTTTTGCTTTGAAGAGGTAGAAAAATTCAAATATCTTGGAGCAACAGTAACAAGTATAAATGACACTCGGGAGGAAATTAAACGCAGAATAAATATGGGAAATGCCTGTTATTATTCGGTTGAGAAGTTCTTTGTCATCCAGGCTCTCACTTTGAGAGAGGAACAGAGGTTAAGGGTTTTTGAGAATAAAGTGCTTAGGAAAATATTTGGAGCTAAGTAAGATGAAGTTACATGAGAATGGAGAAAGTTACACAACGCAGAACTGCACGCATTGTATTCGTTTCCTGACATAATTAAGAACATTAATTCCAGACGTTTGAGATGGGCGGGGCATGTAGACATATGGGCAAATCCAGAAATGCATATAGAATATTACTTGGGAGGCCGGAAGGAAAAGATCTTTGGAGAAGCTGAGACGTAGATGGGAGGATAATATTAAAATGGATTTTAGGGAGGTGGGATACGATGCTTGGGACTGGATTAATCTTGCTGAGGATAGGGAACAATGGCGGATTTACGTGAGGGCTGCAATGAATCTCCTTGTTCCTTAAAAGCCAAAATTACTGTAAGTTGATACAGCATCGTTAAATAACCAAGGAAAAAATATATTACCCGATCGTCGGCTAGTGACGTATGGAGGAGGCTGACCTTAAGATCATTGTGGTTCCCTGCTCGATACTTAAAGAACCTTAGTGTAGTCAGCTGGTATGAGTTGGGAAGGTGTGTATCTGGGAGCCAGTGTAAGCTCTATAAGATAAACGTAGCATAATAATAATAATAATAATAATAATAATAATAATAATAATAATAATGTTTACACAGAGGAATACATTTTTGAGCATGTTTTAGTTAATACCACAGTTTAGTATATACAGTTGCGAAGCTCAATATTTAATAAATATGCAAACATAGATAGTTGCTGACCACCAGGATCGCTACTATCGCTTCAGCACGGACACTGTCCTGAGCAGACGATAATGTATGTTCTGGTTTTCTATTTCAATGTATGGAGCTCAGTGAAATATTATATTATAACTTTATTGCGTATCATTACTAAATTTTATTTAGTGTAATGTGTCCGTAAGTTCCGTTTACTTCGTACTGCATAATTTGTTTCAGAAATAATTACAAAACTGTGTTATTTTATTGTGAAGAGAATTTTACATGTCAACATAATCTATTCGCATCAACAATTTAGGTTTAGAATGGAAGCTATTTTGAGGTTTAATAAAAAAGAATTTATGTTGTGATTTTAATTTAGCACATCTACCTTCCTTAATTGTAGGTAGAAAATTTTCTATACCACTCCTATGAAATTAGTGTATGTTCAATTGTGTTACTTCGTCTCTTAGGAAGTAGATAAATACAATAATTCAGTACGTACTCAATCGTAGTATTAAAATACAGACAAATTGAATGTGCGGCGTATCATACATGATATTAGGCCTATGCTTAATTATAATGTTGTTGTTGTTTTCTAATGCCAGGCGTTTGACAAAAAATTCATTTGACCTCTTGCACTCCAATATTTTTCAAGAATATTGAAGTAACGGTACAGTAAACATAATCTATAATTTCAACATATCTAAATATCCGTGCGGTGCAACTGAAAATTATTGAATCGTGCATAAATGGATGTACAAGAATTTCGCAATATTTAATTCAAATAAAGGCAGATATTACACATACGAACAACGTAATTTTTACACCAAAAATAATATTTCACCTTAACTCGCAAGTGAATTATGTCTGAAGTGTCTCATAATCATTGTTTTAAATTGTATTATTGCAATTACACTACATTTTAGATAAATATATGTTATTCTTTATGCATTCCAACTAATTTATATGATTTAAAAGTCACCCTTCATGATCGGGTTAAGCGAGTCACATGGCTTGCCTTACGGCCTGTATTAGATCACGATGACAGTGACACAGTCTGTTCTAGTACTCACAGCGTTCCAAGCGGCTAGCAACTATCCCGAGAAATGCAAAAAAATCATCCCAAGCTTCGCAACTGTATATATTAAACTGTGGTTAATACAATACAGTTGTCATAGTTTTCTTGTCTAATATTTGCCCGGTCCTTACTTTTGGGATGCCCGTCTTACTAACCGCTGTGAAATATCGTTCACGTGATTTTGAAATAAAAAATTATAACTACAGTTTATGGTAAAGTAGTGTAATCGTTATTATAGTCAGGAGTATAGTGGGAATATAGAGAGGTAGCTATACGTGCTTCTCGGCTGCCACTCAGCGCCGATCAGTTGCTATGCGGGGTGATAATTTTGATTGCAATGTGACCTTAATTTGCACAAACGATGCTAATAATTTCGGTGTTTTTCTCGACGACAGTGATTACTCTTGTAGGAACCGAGATACGGTTTACGTCATACACCCACCCACTGGCCATAATCTCGCAGCTGCCCGCTTCTCAGTGATTTCGTTCACCGTCCATAGCTCACATGTAGCGATGGTGTAAAGACCCTGAAGAATAGCTCATGGAGAAATACTCACTACGCACTTCGTTTTTTTTTTGTTTTAGTAGGTTATTTTACGACGCTTTATCAACATCGTAGATTATTTAGCGTCTGAATGAGATGAAGGTGATAATGCCGGTGAAATGAGTCCGGGGTCCAATACCGAAAGTTACCCAGCATTTGCTCATATTGGGTTGAGGGAAAACCCCGGAAAAAACTTCACCCAGGTAACTTGCCCCGACCGGGAATCGAACCCGGGCCACCTGGTTTCGCGGCTAGACGCGCTAACCGTTACTCCACAGGTGTGGACACGTACTTCGTATGGATACAACAAAATCAAATGTACCAAGTTAGCGTCTCCGTACTTTAACGCGTTCTCGGAGAATTTCACAATAGCCATTTCACAAAATTCATTTTAAAAATTGTTGGAGAAAGCTGTGATTTGCTGCCAGCTTTTAAATGTAAAGCTACATCTAAGGTTACATAGTAAATGAAAGAAATAAGTAGGGTGGTTTGGGGTAATTTCGGTATAAAATAGCCGTTTTTAAGTTTAGAGACCCATAGCCTGTTACTATAATAAAATTTTCCAGTCAGTTTTTTGTATGTTAACACTGTGACCTTCTAGAATGATTCTATTGCATGTTCAAGTATGTTGGCCTCTTGTCGAAATGGTGGAGAAGTTCATATATCTTGGAGCAACATTAACAAATATAAATGACACTGGAAAGGAAATTAAACGCAGAATAAATATGGGAAATGCCTGTTATTATTCAGTTGAGAAGCTTTTGTCATCTAGTCTGCTGTCAAATAATCCGAAAGTTAGAATTTATAAAACAGTTGTATTATCGGTTGTGAAACTTGGACTCTCACTATGAGAGAGGAACCGAGATTAGGGGTGTTTGAGAATAATGTGCTTAGGAAAATATTTGGGGCTAAGAGGGATGAAGTTACAGGAGAATGGAGAAAGTTACACAACGCAGAACTGCACGCATTGTATTCTTCACCTGACATAATTAGGAACATTAAATCCAGACGTTTGAGATGGGCAGGGCATGTAGCGCGTATGAGGGAATCCAGAAATGTGTATAAAGTGTTAGTTGGGAGACCGGAGGGAAAAAGTCCTTTGGGGAGGCCGAGACGTAGTTGTGTGGATAATATAAATATGGATTTGAAGGAGGTGGGATATGATGGTAGGGACTGGATTAATCTTGCTCAGAATAGGGACCGATGGCGGGCTTGTGTGAGGGCGGCAATGAACCTACGGATTCCTTAAAAGCCATAAGTAAGTGAGTAAGTAAGTATCATTATTTTTAAATGTCATTATTTTAATAATTATTCCAATGTACTTTTGTTAATGTTTTTGTAATGAATTGTCTTGTGCTGGAATTATTATTATTATTATTATTATTATTATTATTATTATTATTATTATTATTATTATTATTATTATTATTATTGTTTTGTTGTTAAATAGATTTAGTTCTTGAAACAAATTATCTTAATTAATTTACTTGGTGTCACTAATGATCTCAGTGTTACCAATGTAAGAAAATAATTCTGGTAGTAGAAAGGTTAAAGATTACGATATCTTGGTTCTGGATCCTACACTTAAATCTAACGTAACACTATTTACATACAGTAGAAGAATGAAAGAAACACATCATAGAAAAAATGGAATATATACGATTGACGAAACAAATATCCCGACGTAACCCAAAAGAAAAGAGAGTCTGGGTCGACCATTAGAAGGTGTACGTATCCGGTTGTTAGGTATAAATCTGTGTACTGGTTCGGTAACTGGATATTCGACCATATGACTGGCAGAGACGGGCAAAACTGACAGCTCCTCGTGCGAACTGGAATTTCAGATTGTTTCCAATACTTCTAAGGCAGATTGAAGCCCTGCATCCGAAGGGTTGAGTAGAGCGTGAAGTAGGAAATGTGTCGCGTTGTATTCATCTGGCGAGTTAGTCACAGTGTAAACACCGCCATATGTTGAGCAGAGCGCATTGTGAATTTTAGAAATGCTAATTCGACCCTCTTTAAAACATTATCGCTCGTTTGCGTAGCCTTGAGAGCTCGAACCAGCTGACTCATAATGAAGACGTCAAAGTCGGGCGGGCATCGGAAGGTCGCTCTCGCTCAAACATATCCGGGCTGCTTCAGCGAGTAATTCGCATGCAAAGTGATGTAGGTAGGGAAATGCACGTGCAAATGTAATAGTGATAATGATACGTTTTGTTAAAAGTATGTATAGGCGGGTGGATGGATGGCGGATACATTATGCATGAATGAATGTATGGATGGATTGATACTATATTTATATGTGTGAATACAAGGATGGAAAGAAAAATAGGTAGATAGGTAGGTAGGTAGGTAGATAGGTAGACAGACAGATAGATAGATAGATAGATAGATAGGTAGGTAGGTAGGTAGGTAGGTAGGTAGGTAGGTAGGTAGATAGATAGATAGATAGATAGATAGATAGATAGATAGATAGATAGATAGATAGATAGATAGATAGATAGATAGATAGATAGATAGATAGATAGATAGATAGATAGATAGATAGATAGATAGATAGATAGATAGATAGATAGATAGATAGATAGATAGATAGATAGATAGATAGATAGATAGATAGATAGATAGATAGATAGATAGATAGATAGATAGATAGATAGATAGATAGATAGATAGATAGATAGATAGATAGATAGATAGATAGATAGATAGATAGATAGATAGATAGATAGATAGATAGATAGATAGATAGATAGATAGATAGATAGATAGATAGATAGATAGATAGATAGATAGATAGATAGATAGATAGATAGATAGATGGGTGAGTGGGTGGTTGGATGGATAGATAGATTGTTATTTTTTTATTTAATTGGGTTATTTTACGACGCTGTATCAACATCTAGGTCATTTAGCGTCTGAATGAAATGAAAGTGATAATACCGGTGAAATGAGTTCGGGGTCCAGCACCGAAAGTTACCCAGCATTTGCTCGTATTGGGTTGAGGGAAAACCCCGGAAAAAACCTCAACCAGGTAACTTGCCCCGACCGGGATTCGAACCCGGGCCACTTGGTTTCGAGGCCAGACGCGCTGACCGTTACTCCACATGTGTGGAATAGATGGATGGATGGATAGATAGATAGATAGATAGATAGATAGATAGATAGATAGATAGATAGATAGATAGATAGATAGATAGATAGATAGATAGATAGATAGATAGATAGATAGATGGGTTAGATGGATGGATGGATTAAATGGATAGATGGATGGATAGATGGATGGATTAGATGGATGGATTGGATGGATGGATAGATAGATAGATAGATAGATAGATAGATAGATAGATAGATAGATAGATAGATAGATAGATAGATAGATAGATAGATAGATAGATAGATAGATGGATGGATGGATGGATGGATGGATGGATGGATGGATGGATGGATGGATGGATGGATGGATGGATGGATGGATGGATGGATAGATAGATAGATGGATAGATAAATGGGTGGGTGGATGGATAGATTAGATAGATGGATGGATGGAAACGAAAGGTACAGAATAAAGAATACATTCATTCACAGTTTTCTGCCTAAGGGAGGTCTTTCACTGCAAATACGCATTCTCCAGTCTCTCCTATTTCCCGCCTTCCTCTTAAAAACAAACATTCTCATGGGGACAGATAAAAAAAGTTATTTTTTTTCTTCCAACATGTTAATAATATCAAAACAAGTGCTTATACAAATTTTGGCTACTCGACCGTGATTACAAATGCCGTCCCAAAAGTAAGTTTCCCTGGGGCAGTTTACAGAAATAAAACAATTTCATGGAAAAATTTATTGGAACACGTATAGCAATTGTTGATCTATTTTTCAACATATTTCCCACCAAGGGGATCAACAAAGAGGGAAGCCCTTGGTAGTTAGTATAGTGCTGGTCTTCTATGCTCGAGGTTGCGGGTTCGAGCACTGCCGAAGTCGATGGCATTTAAGTGTGTTTAAATGCGACAGGCCCATGTCAATAGATTTACTGGCATGTAAAAGAACTCCTGCGGGACAAAATTCCGGCACACCGGCGACGCTGATATAACCTCAGCAGTTGCGAGCGTCGTTAAATAAACCATAATTTTTAATTTTCAGCAAAGAGGTGCAGACGGCTATCACACACTGATTCCAGGCAGCAGGCTCCTACGACACAGGGATACAAAAGTTGATGCCATGGTATGAAAATTGTCTCAATTTCGGTGGGAAATATGTTTGAAAATAGCTCAACAGTTACTATATCTCTTCCAATAAATCTTTCCATGAGATTCTATTTTTTTTTTCTGTAATCGGCCCCAGGGAAACTCATTTTTACGGCCCTCATAATTGCGTCCGAGTGGCCAAAATTTGAGTAAGCACTTGTTTTGGCATTATTAATATGGTGGAAGAAAAAAATAACTTTATCTGCCCCTATGAGAATGTTTTCTTGTTAGTAGTACACTGCTCCGTCGATGTAACAGAAAGCCAATATTTACCTAACTCCTAAGATATAACACGCGGAACAAGTCCCCTGCAATCGGCAAGCATCATGTTTAGGTTGAGTATGAAGTCAAGGAATATTATGGACAGTAAAATTCGATTATATGACAATGGATATTTAAGAGTTGTTAATTCATTATAAAAAGTGAATCTGATACAACTTTAATACAAATTTATTTTATTTTTTAGAATATCTATAAAATACAATAATAAATAAATAAATGGAGAAATAAGTAAATATATGTATATATATATATATTACCTTGAACTTACTTAAATAACTTACCGTACTTAAATATTACAGTTAGTAGGCCTACGGCAGCTGATTTTAATGTTTTTCTATCTCCTATTGTGATCTAACAAACTTACTGTAGTTTGAGGGGAGGTACCGATATGACCTCATGACCAATATCCTTGAATGTAAAAGAGTAAAGATAGAGCATGAATGACACAAGAAAGGTAGAAGGAAAATGAGTAGAAATTTTTTTGTGCAACGGCAAGGTCTTTAACTTGCCGTTATTCGCCCCGAGACTACGAGCGTGGCTCATAGATGTCGCTACTGCAGAGAAGCGTGACTCAAATAGTTCGTAAGAGACTATCCAGAGTACACCATTGGTAGTGGGCCTACATCATAATCAGATTATGATGATGACTATGATGATGATGATGATGATGATGATGATGGAGAATTGTTTGGATGTCATATGTAACCGAAGTACCCGAAGAAAACCCCTATTTCCTGGACGACGGGCTTGCCGTTAAAATTGCCGTAAAAAATTCAGGGTGGATCGGTTGGAATTTGGACCTGGACCCACCTGGCTTTTAAATCTAGTACGCTAGTTCTGAGTCACCGTGGCGGTTTAAACGTAGAATGTAACAAGTAGAAAAAGAATAAAAGACAAAAAGTTAAAATAGAGGAGAAAAGACTACAAAGGGCAATCAATAAGTTTCCAGACTGCCCTGAATGTAGGCAACACACAGGACATAGGAAACGGAGCAATTGTTTACTAGAACCAATGAAACGCCTGGAATCTATACTAAATGCATCACTTGAAAGTCAGAGAAGAAGGGTAGCCATAAGGCGTATATGGATACATTCTAGGAAAAATCCCAATAGGTTCTTGACATGTTTGCACAAACTCACGTATAGTAGCTCAGTTCTTAAAGACAATCTGTCACTGTTTGATAGACTGACTCAACAGGCATGGAAGCAATGACCTTCAGTGATATGTATGTTTGGCGGTACAATAAATACAAGTGCAGTTTGGAAATATATAGATTGAACCTTGTAAAAAGGTGTTGCATGAGGACCATGGACTCGCGCATCATAGTTTGAGGAACACAGATGTAATGAGTTTGGCGTTGCCATGGAAACTGTGTGCTAGAAAGTGAGAGTGAAGTTTCGTAATAAGAGGAGTGGAGCCGAATTGGAACCGCACGGCCATCCATCATCTTCCGATATCATCGCGTACCCATGGCAACACAATCAACGTGCAAATGAAGTATTCTCCATGCCATAGTTTGTTAATGGTCCTTGAAGCTGAGTTTATTATAGGAAAGACCTGGCTAGAAACCTGAGGATTTAATATGAAATCTTTATTCCACCTCTTCTGGGCATTTTCATATCTTCCTCTTTAACCCCTACCTTTGCATATTTGTATATTGACGGTGACTGGTTTTAATTCATCCATTCATTTGCCACTTAGCTGCTTCATCAATTCGTACTTTGTCAGATTTTTTTTCTTTTCTTGATCTTTCCGCGATTGATATATTTGATTGATTGATTCACTGATTGGTTAATGTGATGAGATTGATTTATTAATCGATAGCTTGATTGACAGGTTGATTGATTGATTGATTGATTGATGAGGTATTGTGATTGATTTATTTTTTAATTTATAGTTTGATTGGTTGGTAGAGCTATGTATGATTTGATTGATTGATTGTTTGATAAGTTGATGTGATGCGATAGTTTTTATATTATAATAAAAAATATTTCACTTTCTTACTCCTAAAAGAGCAGAATAAACTATGAAAACAATTTTCCCTCTCTTATCTCATTAAAGGAATGTCATTTCAATTTTTGAAAATCTAAAAGATAAATATAAAACTTTAATATCTTGGAGTTTTAATTTAACTTTCTTAAGCAGTAGGACACTGTTTTAATTTGGCACTTAGCTACGTTAACTAGCTTCATTTTGGTGCAAGAACGATGAAAATATCTCAATTCTAAGTGCATTTTGTGTTAACGTTAGTGTTGTAAAATGCTGTAAAACTGAACATGCAGAAAAATCACCTACATCCTGAGGGTATGAAAAAATGTAGAACCAAATACATAGCTTCCTGACTGTATGAAAAATAACATAGTTGAACCACAGTCTAGTACTGTATTTACAGTCACGAAGCTCAATACGTAGGCAATATGCATCCACAGATACTTGCTAACCACTAGGATCGCTACTATCACCTCATCGCAGACAATGCAAAATAGTACCGGCACAGTCTATTGTTCCTAGTACTCTCATCAGCTCAGGCTTCGTGACTGTATATACTAGACTGTGGTTGAACTCTACAGCCAAATTCGAACTGTTATCACACGAAAAATACGAGTATATAAAATAGACAGAATGTGACGGATTGACACTTGCAGAACTGCACTTCCGGTTTAAATACAGTGTTTTCGGTCAGTAAAATAAAATCTTAGGTAATTAATTAGCCAAACATCATAGAGGCAACACTGATATATTTTTGAAAACTAAAAAGTTCAAGCCGATTGGGTTGGAAGTAAATCCCGAAAAGACTAAGTATATGAGTATGTCTCGTGACCAGAATATAGTACGAAATGGAACTATAAAAATTGGAGATTTATCCTTCGAAGAGGTGGAAAAATTCAAATATCTTGGAGCAACAGTAACAAACATAAATGACACTCGGGAGGAAATTAAACGCAGAATAAATATGGGAAATGCCTGTTATTATTCGGTTGAGAAGCTTTTGTCATCTAGTCTTCTGTCAAAAAATCTGAAAGTTAGAATTTATAAAACAGTTATATTACCGGTTGTTCTGTATGGTTGTGAAACTTGGACTCTCACTTTGAGAGAGGAACAGAGATTAAGAGTGTTTGAGAATAAGGTTCTTAGGAAGATATTTGGGGCTAAGAGGGATGAAGTTACAGGAGAATGGAGAAAGTTACACAACGCAGAGCTGCACGCATTGTATACTTCACCTGACATAATTAGGACCATAAAATCCAGACGTTTGAGATGGGCAGGACATGTAGCACGTATGGGCGAATCCAGAAATGCATATAGAGTGTTAGTTGGGAGGCCGGAGGGCAAAAGACCTTTGGAGAGGGCGAGACGTAGATGGGAAGATAATATTAAAATGGATTTGAGGGAGGTAGAATATGATGATAAAGACTGGATTAATCTTGCACAGGATAGGGAACAATGACGGGCTTACGTGAGGGCGGCAATGAACCTCCGGGTTCCTTAAAAGCCAGTAAGTAAGTAAGAAAGTTCAAGCTTTCAGATGACTTTAAAATAAAATAAAAAAGAAATGAGATTTTTGAAGAAAAATTAAAAATTAATGGTAGATTAACTTAAAACACAATATTGGAATATTTAAAAACCCTGTTCATGAATTCGAATCTAATTTATGATACTTTCGTTCCTCAATAATTATTTTTCTCAAGCTTCCCAGGAATCATGTGTTTCTATGTAACATTGGAATAGCTGTAGTTGTCGCCGACGACGCCTCAGTAGAGGCTTGCCTGCTCATTGGAGACCCCTTCTTTGTAATGTCTCACACTTGTTCACCTCAAGCCGTGACATGCTGAACCTTCGGAATATTAAAAACACACATTTTTATTACCGCAGCGTCTGGCTGGACTGGAAAGCTTAATTTCCCTGCAAGGTTACTATTGTACAAAACAATATGTCTCTCTCGCTGCTGCAGTAATGATCGCATTTCTCACTTCATTTCATGGCTGACGTCATTCTCCCGTTATTTATTACATCATTGATCTGGCAACGATATTTCTGTACAGCCTAACATAATAAGTGTGGGTTTGCAAAGAGTTATAATTAGCAGAGGCCTTGAGGTAGGGACTTGGGCACACAGGCGTGGAGAAACCAAACCATGTGCCAGAGGGCAAGAAGCAACCCTTTAAGCGTAGGTTCTATTTCCTCCTCTCTTGCCGTGTTCTGTTCCTGCCACCTCGACTTACTTCTTGTGTAGTTGGTTAAATTCACAAAGTATCCTATAGGATACAACAGGTTAATAGGCTATATTTGCTATAATTTTAATAGAACAACAGAAAAAGATTTGGTAGAAAAATTAAATTTAACCAAAATTTCACAATACTATAGATACTAGGAAATTTTGTTTCTTCTGGAATTAATGATGTTTTGTTTAGTCTTTTCCAATTATTTCTAATTGTGCTATTTCTTATTCTTTTTCTTCTCCATTGTTTTCTTTTTTCCCCATTATAACAACAATTTTATGGTAAGCTTTGTCTTCTAGGCAGCCTTCACTTGGAGGAAGCTGAATAAAACTTATCTATACTAATAATAAATCTGTAGCCAAAATTTTTCTGGTAATTTTCGATTTTCTAAAAATAATTGGTGTTAACATGTATAATTCACCATCCTGAAACCGAAAATCGCTTTTTTTTTTTTAATTTTTGTTTGTTTGTATGTCTGTCTGTCTGTCTGTCTGTATGTTTGTTACCTTTTCACGCGATAATGGCTGAACGGATTTCGATGAAAATTGGAATATAAATTAAGTTCGTTGTGACTTAGATTTTAGGCTATATGGCATTGAAAATACTTTATTTAAAAGGGGGGTTATAAGGGGGCCTGAATTAAATAAATCGAAATATCTCGCTTATTATTGATTTTTGTGAAAAATGTTACATAACAAAAGTTTCTTTAAAAATGATATCTAGTAAGTTTTATTCTTTGAAAAAATTTGATAGGACTGATATTTAATGATATAAATGAGTTTTAAAATTAAAATAACTGCCATCTAAGGCGGTGTATTGAAATAAAAAACAAATGACTTCGTCTATAAGGGGCCTTGGACAGCAACAATCGAAAACTACGAAAGATAGCCTATAGAGAATGTTTCTATGTTTGTATGAAGTAATATCGGAAGCTAAATTAACCGTTTTGTATAATTAATTATTAATTCACCATTGGAAAGTATAGTTTCTCTAGATGGACATAATGCTATAATGTTATTACAGTAACTTCTGAGTGAATCGAGTACAGGTAAGATTAAAATAGCTTCTTATGCACAGAAAACTTGATAGGCTATTCTGTACATTCGTTTCCTGTATTTCCTAAAATAATTTTTATGACCAAATGAGTGGTCTCTGGATCAAAATGATCGCATTTTAATTATGCAAATACAATTTAAATTAAGTAACATAATAAACGATTTATCCTTATATCAAATACGAATGGTCCCTGGATCAAATGTCCTATTTTAATTATGTAATTACTTTATATTTATTTCTAACGGGTGCAGCGGAGCGCACGGGTACGGCTAGTTCGAAATAAAAAATGTACAACATATTATAAAATATGAACATTGCGATAGTTGTTTTCTTTACATTCCGAGACGGTTTAATAAACTAGTGTGAGAAATGAAGTCTTGCCAATTTAAGGGTTAACTTTCCGCATCGAGAACTGAGAGCAAATACCTTACTATAATAATACCGGACAGCTAGCAGTTTTGCGTGCGAACGACGCTGGTGCTGCTGCCTACCTACAGGTGTGGAGATACTCGCGAAACAAGCTGTAATCAACTGCAATGTATATTGTTGCTGGGCTAGTTAATAGTTTTATTAATTAGTGCTGTGTTAAAATGTCAAGGTGTATGTGTGCTGTTTATAATAATTATTGTGACAATTGCAGCATTACAAATTGCTCCAAATCGTACTTTCGATTTCCGACAGTCATAAAACGTGAGTCAACAAAATTCGTTATTAGGCCTAATGCCTTTGTCTCTGTGTTGATAGAACAATAAAAATTAGCTTTCTTATTTAGACCTAATAAATGAATAGAAGTTAAAATGTATTGGAAATTTTAAGGTTTTAGCAAATTAAGTTTTATTGTTGTCTACATGCCTTTACTAATTATTACAAGCATCAGAATACTACCATTTTTATTTTTGCAGTTGTCAGCAATGGGTATATAAAGCATTATTGTAAATTCATTCCTAATGTCAGAACTGATTTTGTCTCACTAAAGCAAAGAAAAAATATGTAACAATTAATAATTAAGGAAAGTAATATGAAGTATGCAATATTCTCATAATATGCAGCTCTGATATAAGGTAATAATTTTACATTAAGTACTATTCAACATTTCTTGTTTCATATATAATTCCACATTAGTAATTCACGTTTTAAACAATAGTCCGAATCCCGCTATGTTATTATTTGTATATGTGGACGTAATTCCATCCCCCTCCGCTAGATGTCAAGTCCGCGATATTTCGCACTCACGCCAACGCTACTAGTATACAGCTGTCCGGTATTATTATAGTAAGGTATTTGCTGAGAGTACCCAAGAATAATTAAAGTTTCAACGGTAGGCCAGCTAGGCTTGTAGAAGTCTGGAATGGGTTCCACCCAGTCTCATGATAGGAAAATTGGAGGGTCACTGTAGTTGGCGAACCCCGGTTAAAGAAAAGTAATCAATAACAGCTGTAAGAACCCGCAACAATGACCGTGCAGCACCCCTATACCGTCTGGTAGTTGCGTAATTGACTACTTGATGGCCCTGGTCCCTCGTGTTGGGCAGAGTGGTGTACGTAGCAAAGTAGCGCGATCACCGAGTCGGCCGCCATTGTTATTCTTTTTCAACACGCTTGGGATAGGAATATTTAAAGTAAAACCACAGTCTAGTATATACAGTCACGAAGCTTTAGTTGATGAGGTTATAGGAACAATAGACTGTGCCGGTACTATTTCGCATTGTCTGTGATGAGGCGATAGTAGCGATCCTAGTGGTTAGCAACTATCTATGGAAGCATATTTCCTACGTATTGAGCTTCGCGACTGTATATACTAGACTGTGGTAAAACTCAGATATTTTTAATTTGAAGGGCAAACACTTCAAAAGGATATTCATATATTTCAGAACATTATGTCAGTGAATATGCTAATGTACAAAAACTTCATTTAATAATTATTATTAAAGCATAAATGTACATTTAAGTGCTCCTTCCTACACATCACAATATTATAGGTTTTACAGCAATATAAATTTAATAAATTGCAAGTAATAAATAAAAATAAGAATATTGTAAATTAAGAAAATAATAATAAATCCAAACATTTCCAACTGCATTCCTCGTGCCCTCTCTTCGCCTTCCACATTTAATACGGATTTCTACGGTCTTTCTTTGTATTTTCCAAAGGAGCCAAACAATACAATCTTGTTCTGAAGAATGAATGCAAAACTTTAACAACTATATTATGGCATTCTGGCAATAGCAATTAGGACTGGATTCAGAAATGTTTGGTTTTAAAGGGAGAGGATGGTGAAATTTGACATTTTTCCTAGTTTTCATTTTTTATGTAGAAATACATTATTATTGTTGCAACAACTTAAATTCTAAATTAGTTTTAGAAAAATATTTTGGAGCCAAAATAAAAACAAGATACGAACGCACTGTACTAAACAAATCACTGCAGTTGAAATGTAGGCCTACTGAGCTTTATTTAAACAATTCAAACTTCATTTAACAAAAAGAAATAAAAATTATTCCAATTGAACACGAAATATTACAAGTGCCTGAATCATTTTTACTCCTCCACATTGAAGTAAATGTGAAGTTTGTACGTTGGCCAGACTGCTAACATCAGCCAGCTGTTCATAGTGTAACGTACGTACTGTAGATTAGAATTAAAAAAAAATATTATTTTCAAAATATACTCGTGCAAAAAATACTGTATATTACACGTTTGTGAAGTGCATTTCAAAATCTCGGAAATTAAAAAACTCCCTCTGTTCGTTCTTCAAAATTTTCCTCGCTTTTGTAAAAAGCACTTCCCAACCTTGTTTCGTAATACAGGGCTATTCAAAAAGAAAGAGCAGGTTTCAAATATTTATTTTAAACGAAGTATAAACACTAGAAGCATTTACCGCACATCAATGGATAGAAGAAGGTTCAATTTCTTTTTTTTTTTTTTTTTTGATTACACGCGATACTCAATCCGGGGTCATAAGCAAAGCGGAAACAGCAACGGCCTGTCCGCCGCAGTTACTCGCCAGTCCGAATTTGAGGGACTGAAAATGCTTGCATACTCGCCGAACATGCAAGAACTCACCGAAGGTGAATGTTTTATGCGCCGTTTCTGTAAAGAAAGTGCATGAACTTTTTTTTTTAGTGGAGCATTATCCGAACGACACCATTCCGAGACGTTGGATTGGAACAATTGGAGAAGATCGTGTTCATCTGTGTTGCCCCCCAGGTCCCCTGACCTTACCCCATGTGATTTTTATCTGTGGGTACATAAAAGACGGGATGTTTGTACCACACCTCCCTGCTAATTTTCAAGATCTACGATATCGAATTGTTGAAGCTGTGAATTCCATAACTAGGGATCAGTTGATTCTTGTGTGGCAAGAAATGGACCACCGTTTTCATGCGCATGTTGAGTGCTTGCAACATCATGGACTATAAAACTTTAAACCTTCCTCTATCCAATGGTGTGCGGTAAGTGATTCTACTGTTTATAGTTTGTTTAAAATAAATATTTGAAATCTGCTATTTCTTTTTTAGTAATCCTGTATAATACAGGGACATCGTTTTATTTTTACTAACATTTTTAATATTAACTTGCCTATACCTCTGGATCAACGCCGTTTGCTATCCCCTTCCACGACTGGAGTTCGATGATACTGACGTAATATACAAACAAATCACTTTACTAGGTATAGGAGGGAAGAAAAGTAGTTCATCCATTTATGTAAACTAGGAAATATTGCGCTTTTGAGTTTAATAATTTTCATTAGGTTTTTGTTTAATCAAAATACAGTACAGTATTAACAATGAGTGTTTTTACTCACGAACTGAGCTGTCCATGTGGACGTATTCATTATGCAGTGTATATTATACTATCTACAGCACATTAGCGTACAATATAGAGAGTGAAGTTAAATTGAAAAATAATCATAATATGGATATTAAACACATTTCGATACAGGCTTCAGTTCTAATGTGCATATTAACGCACTATAGCATATTGTACTTAATTCCAATTACCAGTTCTTCGTACTAGTAACTCATGTTGAAATAATATTCTGTACCTACTCTATAAAAGAGTACTTTACGTACTGTAAATTCAATCTTCACTTCTGCCCGAGAAGATAAAATTACTCAGACATACTATCTACTGTCCGTCCAAGTGGTTATGTCGTAGGGTCGTAGAAAGGAGGGAACTCACGTGACAGTTAATTACTTAATGAGGCCCTTTTATTTATGTTATTTTAAACAGTTGTATAATATTACGTAGACGTCCAATTCCTAACAGAAATTAATGTTCTCAGAAAAGTGCTAAGACAGCCCAGCCACTAGCTGGCGAATAAAAGCTGGTTGGGGAAACCGGGATACGACGTAGGCAAATGGACGACAGTACCTGTGCGAATGGACGAATGGACGACAGTACCTGTGCGAAAATGATTCAATATTGAAAGCTCTTTCGTCACTGGAAAATGCGATCTTATTTTTGGAACGTACTGTGGCTACTATGACTGTATATGCGGTCTTGGATCTGTGTGGAAGGCGGTTGAAAGGGTGGGAGTGAAGTACATTAAAAAACCCAGGTACAATAAAAATTGAAGTAAAAATAAAATGATGTTCCTGTATTATTACGTCCCTTTGATAGAAGGTGAAACAATAATTCTGAAGCTGCTTCAGTTAAAATCTTAAAAAAAAAATGACTTAGGACACTTTGGAATCCATCTCTTCAATTGGCAAGACAAGCGCCACGCTGGATTCCGTTTTATAACAAGCATAATTATCATGTATTGTCATTTAGATTCGGTTTGATCCAGAATTCTGCAAGGCCAGTGATAAAATCGCAATGGGTTGAGTTGTTGTGCCGATTCTCCTGCTGCGATACGCCACTGCTAGGCCCGCTCGCCTTTGGTAACAACACTACGTACTATTTTCCAGTTGGTTGGCGCCAGCTAGAGCTGGTGGTGTTATTGGTAAACAACAAAAACACTTCCGTTTTCTTCTGACAAACATTCTGAGAATTTTTAATGCAGTCGCTGCCTCACATTAGTGGTGGGTCCCCCCTGCCCCCTTCACACTCTTACTCGCATGTTGTCAAGCGGTGCCAGGGAGAACAGCCAACTCCGTCCACAAAATTTACTTGAGATAGACTTTGTATAGGCCTAGGAATATAGGTGCGCCGCGTTAGGACGGCCAGTACGTTGACTCTGGACACCAGCACCCGAGTCTGAATCTTGCATTAATCTACCAAGTCTGTAAATCTTTTGTAATTGAAGGGTTTGCTGCAAAAAGGAGGTAGCAAAATGTGGAGTTACCTCCTTTTTGCAGCAAACCCTTCAATTTTTCTTTGTAGAATACGATAGTATTGTGGAACATTTTCTTCAGACTCTACTGTATCTTCTACGTAAAGATTATTTTTTGGTCTTTCATGGACGAATAAGTTCGGACTTAGATTAAATGCTAGTAAGTCACAAGCTATAATAATTGGACATAAGAGACTACTGAACACAATGAACAACAGACATATCCCAATCATTACAGTAAATAATGCCACTATTCCGTACCACTCTGTCGTCAGAAACCTTGGCGTTTACTTAGACGAAAATTTAAATTGGGAATGGCAAATAAAGGAAATATCCAAGAGAGTATGCTATATCATGCATTCTCTTAACCCGTTCAGAAACTTCCTCCCGCCAAAATTAAAACAGACTTTAGTGCAAACTCTCGTATTACCACTGTTTTACTATTGCGACATAATACTTACAGATTTGACAACTGAACTTTCCAACAAGCTACAGCGTGTGCACAATATGTGTGTCAGATTCATCAGCAAAGCTCGCAAATTTGACCATATTACACTTTCGTTCAGATATTTATCCTGGCTGCGACTCAATAACCGTAGATCACTTCATTCGCTTTCTCTTCTGTTTCGAGTTCTCCACACTTCTACTCCAAATTATCTTCGTTCCCGGTTTAACTACTTATCCTGCAATCACAATCTAAACACCAGGTCACAAGAGAGCCAAATCCTAGCAATTCCTCCCCATAGAACATCCCACTATTCATCCTCTTTCACTGTCTCCGTCCCTCGTGAATGGAATTCTCTACCTCAGAAGATTAGGGGCTGCCAGACAATAACTACCTTCAAGACAAAGCTGAACAATTTCTTACTGACGCAGACAAATTGAAGTTGTAATTATAATCATAATCGAGTTTAGTGATTTAATTATATTTAGGTATGATTATTATTATTAATGTTATTATTAGTACATAATTATTTCATTGGAATGTTGGGAAGGTAAAAGAATTGTTATGTATTGTAGTGTATTGTATTAATTATGTTTTGCTCCTTAGCAATATAGTAATTTTGTATTTTTGTATCGCACTGGTTGAGTGGAAGAGAAGGCCGAATGGCCTTAACTCTGCCAGTTAAAATAAACCATTATTATTATTATTATTATTATTATTATTATTATTATTATTATTATTATTATTATATCTGTTATGGTAACAATTAATATTAGAGGAGGAAAATTCGCTCCGGCTCCAGGGATCGAACCCGGGTCCTTGGTTCTACGTACCAAGCGCTCTCACCATTGAGCTACGCCGAAGTCCAATCCACAGCACCTGATCGAACCCCTCTCCTCCAGTGTTTTTCAATGGTGAGAGTGCTTGGTATGTAGAACCAAGGACCCGGGTTCGATCCCCGGCGCCGGAGCGAATTTTTCTCCTCTAATATTAATTGTTTCCATAACAGATATATTCTGTAGGACCAAAAAATAATAATCTTTACGTAGATTCTTCTAGGAACAGTGCATATTTCTGTACAGATTACTGTGCATATTACTGTGGATTCCCGGCCACCAAATCACTTAACTGAGTGCGCTCCTTGTATAATGGCAGTTGACTTAATATAAAATGTCAACATACATTCCCAACTTGGAGTCAGGCCACAAAGGGAAAAACACTGGAGGAGAGGTGGTCGATCCGGTGCTGTGGGTTGAACTTCGGCGTAGCTCAAAGGTGAGAGCGCTTGGTACGTAGAACCAAGCATCCGGGTTCGATGTCGGGAGCCGGAGCGAATTTTTCTCCTCTAATATTAATTTTACTGTATCTTATATTTTTCAGCAGGTTCATTTCCGTCCTTTTCTACTTCACCTGTTCTTACTCCATATCCCCATCTTTTTCGCTTCTTCCCTTTCTCTTTTTTCACTTTGAAATTTCCTTTTTTCTTATCTATTGGCATATTTTATACTCCATCAGTATCTTTCAGTTTACGTCCTCTTTTTATTCCCGTTTCCATTTTTCTATTTCTCTGTTTTTTTTTTCTTTTTCTGTTTCTCTATATCTCTTCATTCCTTTGTATTTTTCACTTTATAATTTATTTTTTTTCTTCTATATTATCATTTTTAATCCATCTCTTTCAGTTTAGTTAATCTTTTATTGCAGTTTTTTCTACTTTTATTTGTGTTTCTTTGTTTCCGTTTTTCTTTATCTCTTGTTATATTTCTTTCCTTGTCTTAGTTTCTCGTTATCTTCGTTTCTCTTTGGCCCTTTTTCTATTTGTCTCCGTTCCTCTTTTCTCCTTCTCTTTACATCTGTGTCTCTTTGTCTCCCTTTAACTTTTTCCCTTTATTTCTTTACCTAGGTTTCTCTTTATCTTTGTTTCCCTTTATCTCCGTTTTTCTTTGCCTTCGTTTTTTTACCTCAGTTTCCCTTTATCTTCGTTAAAAGTTCTACGAAAAGTTACATTTTGTTCGGATCAAATTTCTGCACATAAAGGACAACACTAAAATTCTTTCAATCATCTACTATCATAATACACTGCTCTCTTAAATTGACTGAGCATAATCCATTTTGAATCTTGCGTACACTACTTTTAACACTTGAATATCCTCAGAGCCTACTCTGATGGTGTGATGAAGCACCGAAACAGCTGTAAGCCGCACAGACTTACATAATTAACACGAGTAAGTCCGCTAGTTAATCAATTATTGACTGAGCATATTGAAAATTTAATCAATGGCTTTCCCAAAACTCACTATGAAATGTTTTATATAAAACAATTTTTATTTCGAAAAGGAAGCAAAAAGGAAGAAAGTTGTATTAAACTTTTTTGTTTTAAATATCTAAAAGATTAACCCCCCTAAAATTAATTATATTACTTACGGTTTACCTTGTATATGTGGAACATCTAAAATCCGTTCTCTATTTATAGTCGTAAAAATACTGTAGATAACTATTTTTCAATGCTTTACATATTCATTCATTCATTCATTCATTCATTCATTCATTCATTCATTCATTCATTCATTCATTCATTCATTCATAGTGTTCTGCCCAAGGGCAGGTCTTTCACTGCAAACCTAGCATTCTCCAGTCTTTCCTATGTTCTGTCTTCCTCTTAGTCTCCGCATATGATCCATATGCACCTAAAAATGTATGTTTCATAGTAATACCACAGTCTAGTCTAGTATATACTGTACAGTCACGAAGCTTGAGTTGTGAGGGTGCTGGGAACAATAGACTGTGCCGGTACTATTTCGCATTGTCTGTAATGAGGCGATAGTAGCGATCCTATTGGTTAGCAACTAACTATGGATGCATATTTACTATGTATTGAGCTTCGTAACTGTATATACTAGACTGTGGTAATAGGGGACTAGTGGGTACAGTGAGATACAAAATATTAAGACATATGTATGCAAGTGATAATTCAAGCATTTTTAAAATCAAGTGCAATAGAAATAGACATTAAAACATGGAGTATAGTAATACATAAACAAAAATGTTAATAAATAAAGGATATAATATACAATACGTGTTTGTCAAAAAAATGCAAATGTCTCACTGTTCCCATTTCAGGAGGGTACAGTGAGACACCACAGTGTCTATTAACGGACATTGAATTTATTTACATTTATTTCAAAAGAAAGGAAAGCTTGCTGTCTCTTTATCTTGCCATGTCCGTAGATTTATTTAGAATCATTTTGATGTCTGACTTCGAAACTATTGAAACATCTGGAACATTTGGAAAAGTGAATTTTCCATGACATTTCAAACTTTTGCGAAAAAATGAAATGAATTTTTGGTGACAACAAAGCTTATAAATATAAGAATTTAATGTAATTCTTTATTATTTTTTAACATTTTCTTCAGTTTTGTGAATATTTTTTTATTTATGAAACCATTAAAACGTAACGTATCCATTATTTTAAGCTACAGTTCCTAAATTGGTTACTAGTATGTTCATTTTTAATGTTAGTTACTGGTAAATGTAATATAATTACAGTTTGTTTTTGCAAATCATTGGTACATGGGAACAGTGAGACGTTTCAGTGTACCCTTCAGTGGCATGTCTCACTGTTCCCTTTACGCATGGTTCATTTAAAAATGACGGCATTACTAGAAAATTAAAACAAGAAAGACGAAACTTTGCCAATCATAATCTCAAATACCGTACTATTAGGTAACGAAACATTCATATTTATATCTCATTTTTATATGCAATATAACCTTCATTAAACACAAGCCAAAATTTTACTTCTAGAGTGAAAAATTACGAATTATTTTTTCATCACTCACTTTTATAACTAGAATCAAATCGAGTATGAAAATACTGTTACTTTGCTCATGCAACATACAACTCCACTGTTACCAACATCTCAACATAAAAATTTACCATCTAATAAAATATGTCTCACTGTTCTCCCTGTCTTAGGCCCGATTGTATAAAACTCCCTGACTAAAGATCAACTTTGATCGAAGATCGGAAAGTGAACCGAGTTCAGACACTTCTTCTATTGTATAAAACTTTTCTGCGATCATATTACCTTGGTTGAAATGCAATCTAAGTTGACGTGAAAAGGATTTGGCAACATCGCATAAACAGGTGAAGTATGTAATGCGCGGGCCATGTTGTACAGGTTTGTTCAGTATAGCCAATTTAGCGACTTTAACTCTTTTTCGACGACAATTTCTTTTGACTTTTATATTGCTTAAATAGGGATTTAGCGACCTTTTCAGCACATCATAGTGACAAAATTTAATCTTTCTTTGTTGATAATAAGAAATCTAGAGACTTTCCAACTACTTTTTGGCGACTTTCCGCACACTCTGTTGGAGACACTGGTTTGTGTTGTGCGTTGTAAATAATGGCGGACAATAAGAAGAAGGTTGACTGTTCTCCAAATTGTTATCATGTTACTGTTTGATACTGCTAAAGATAATAAAGCTTTATAAAATGACAATTTTCGTTTAGTAATACACTTAATTGAAAATTTATGAATGCACCTATCATATCCATGATTAATTAATGGTTGTTATAAACATAATAAAATTATAGGTTATGTTATTTGATACTGGTGAACACGATAAAGCCTTATAAAATATAAGAATGTTTGTATATTAAGGCAAGAAATTGAAAAAATTATATATAAATGTATCTACCATATATACCTATTAATAATAATGGTTATTCTTTTTGCACAATCTGCCACTCATATATTTCAAACAGAAAAGAAATAACTGAACTTGGATCATCTAACTTAATCGGAGAAATTTCTTCAGTCAAAGTTGACCTTAGTTTAAGACAAATTAATCTCAGATTAGACTTTATACAACACAAAATTCCAAGTTCAACTAGAACGAGGATCAATTTAATCTCTGATGTAAGATTAAATGGTTTATACAATCGGCCGTTACTGTACCCACTTCTCCCCTACTGTAATATACCTGTTACCCTGGTTTTCGAAAGTAAATCCATGAGTTTGAGCCATACAATGGGTGCCGTGCGTTTATACATTAGAATGGAGTGCCCTCTTCGGCGTGGCTGTTGCGTCGCGTGTCAATTCGCAGGCCTTGGCTTCCACGTTCTTCCTGCAGCGTGTTGCCAACGAGCAGATTCCATTTCGGGACGTATCGCCTGGACGCGGCGTGCATGGTAAGGACAAGCCGCGCGTTACATAACCGAGGCATCGTCGGTCACCTCTACCGGAGAATCCATGCTGTAGAAAAACTTGTACAGCAGCCTGCTTCACTTCGGTCATTTGACTACATGTTTCTACCTCCCACTTGTTCTATTGTTGGCCACTATAGCAGGTTTCGCTCAATTATGTCATTTACATCCACGCCCACTGTGTTAACTACCATCCTGTCCCCTCGACTTCCTCTTTTCTTCTCATTCATCTTTTCGTTATTCTCTTAGTCCCTCTTGCTGTGACTTTTCCTTCGTGATCCTCTTAATATCTCTTATCCTTCTGTTTCTCTCGTCATTCTCCTAGTCTCTCTTGTCTTCTCTTTCTTATTATTCTCTTTAAGTCTTGACTTTCCTCTCGTCATTCTCTTAATCTCTCTCGTCCTCCTGTTTCTCTTGTCACTATCTTACTCTGTCTTCCCCTCGCTTTCCTCTTATCCTCTTAGTGTCTCTTGTCCCCCATTTCCTCTCGTCATCTTATTAATCTCTCTTATCCTCACTTTCCTTTCGTCACCCACTTTGTATTTGTCATCCTCTTGGTCTCTCTTGTCCTCCCTTTCCTTTCGTCGTCCACTTAGTATTTGTCATCTTCTTGGTCTCTCTTGTCCTCCCTTGCCTGTAGTCATCCTCTTGATCTCTATTGTCCTCCCCTTCCTGTAGTCATCCTGTTGATCTTTCTTGTCCTCCCTTTCCTGTAGTCATCCTCTTGGTTCTCTTGTCCTCCCCTTCCTGTAGTCATCCTCTTGATCTCTCTTGTCCTCCCTTTCCCGTAGTCATCCTCTTGGTTCTCTTGTCCTCCATTTCCTGTAGTCATCCTGTTGGTCTCTCTTGTCCTCCCTTTCCTGTAGTCATCCTGTTGGTCTCTCTTGTCCTCCCTTTCCCTTAGTCATCCTGTTGGTCTCCCTTGTCCTTCCTTTCCCGTAGTCATCCTGTTGGTCTCTCTTGTCCTCCCTTTCCTGTAGTCATCCTGTTGGTCTCTCTTGTCCTCCCTTTCCTGTAGTCATCCTGTTGGTCTCTCTTGTCCTCCCTTTCCTGTAGTCATCCTTTTGATCTCTCTTGTCCACCCTTTCTTGTAGTCATTCTCTTGGTCTTTCTTGTACTCCCTTTCCTGTAGTTATCCTCCTTTCTTGTACTCCCTTTCCTGTAGTTATCCTCTTGGTCTCTCTTATCCTTTTACGTTCGTCATCTCTTGTCCTCCCTTTCCTGTATTCATCCTCTTAGTCTGTCTTGTCCTTCCCCTATAGTCATTCTCTTAGACTCTCTTCTCCACCAATTCTTCTCGTCATCATCTTAGTCTCTCTTTTCCCCTATTTTCTCATGCTCTTGAAATCTCTTGCCCTGACTTTCGTTATTCTCTTAGCTTCTCTTGTCTTCCCCTTTCTCTCGTTATCTCTTAGTCTCTCCTTTCCTCATTTCCTCCCGTCAGCATTTTAGCCTCTCTTGTCCTCAATTTCCTCTCGTCATCCTTTTAGTATTTCATTTCCTCTATTCAGTTCATTATCCTCTTAGTTTCTTTTGCCCTGAATTTCCTCTCGTCATCCTCTTAACCTCTCTTGTCCTTACTTTCCTCTCGTTATCCTCTTAGTCTCTATTTTTCCCATTTATTCTCGTCAGTTTTTTAGCCTCACTTGTCCTCCAGTTCCTCTCGTCATCCTTTTAGTTTGTCATTTCCTCTATTGATTTCGTCATCTTCTTAGGTTCTTTTGCCCTGAATTTCCTCTCGTCATTCTCTTAGCCTCTCTTGTCGTGAATTTCCTTTCGTCATCCTGTTAGCCTCTCTTGTCCTCCCTTTCCTCTTGTCATCCTCGTAGTGTCTGTTGTCCTTCCTGTCTTCTTGTCATACTCTTGTGCTCCCTTTCTTCTTGCCATCCTTTCAGTCTCTCTTTTCTTCCCTTATTTTCTCCTCCTCGTAATCTCCCCTGTCCTTCACTTCTCTCGTCATCCCTTAAAGTATCTTATCTCCCTTTTTTCTCCTCTTCCTCACTTTCATGTTCCCTTCTCAGTCCCTTCCTTTTTCATTTCTCTCCTTCTGATCACCTTTTCCTCACCGTATTTCTGATTATTCCCATCCCGCCGATTATCGTCTTCCTTCCTCTCATCATTCCCGTCTTATCATATTCCTTATTATCCCCCCCCCCTTTGCGCTTTATGTTATTTCTTTATCTTCCCTTTCTCTGTCTCTCCCCTCTTTGTTCTCATTCTACTGTTTCTATCTCGTACAGTTGGCGCCAGCGTTTTTGGCGTGTGTCCTAGATATATAGTGCCCAGTTTGTAAGCATGTTGCTAGCGCAGCTGAGAATGGCACCACTTCCTATACACGTCACATCAGCCATTTGCCAAACACAGTTGTCAGACTAACTGCGGAAAGTGTAAAATATTCGCATTTTACGTTCCCATTACTTATTTCACACGCCAAAAACGATGACGCGACTGTATCATCAATTTAATCTCGTCTTTCTTTTACTCCCGCTTATCTTTTTCTTCTTCCTCACTTCGTCCTCCATCTGCTACTTAATGTTTTCCATCTTCGCCGTCGTTACAGTTTCCTTCTGATTGTATATTGCTTAAATTAACTCGTAATAGCCTATAGTAGATATTTATAAGTCACGGTACCTACTTTACGTTCGCAGACGCATGCATGTTCTTCCAGCCTTGTGCTATGCTTAGTTTAAAGACTGGTAGTCGTTCACATTTATTATAATTTGTAACAATCCAGAGCAAGGAAGTGGCTTGTTAAATAGACATGGCGTTAGCTACAATTAGTGCAGCAAGTGTACGTGTGTGAGTGGAAGCAGACCCCATATCAGATTCCATAACATCAGCTGGATGTCCTTGAATCGATGTTTACCAGCGGAGGAAAGACCTCCAAAGTCTGCATTCACCGCGCCGAGGAAGTCGTTTACTTACAGACTCAAAACGAGCTTCTTCTGTTTACGGAAGTGAACGCGAAAGGAGTTTCTAATAAGAAGTCCTGAGACCGTGCTTTAGAAAACAACGTGCTGTGTGTTCTGTTACAACGCGGGATACTGGCTTGATTAAAAACTGGATAAAATTACGAACCGCAGCGTCCTTGTTAACCGCAGCCTACGCTCATGTCAGTTGTAAACTGTTTTTCTTTAATCAGCCACATTGCTTTTAATTGCGCGTCCAGTCCGACCTAGTCGTATTAGATCCATAAAAACTCCATCAGACAGAGTTGCCTTTGCATTCACTGAGTTCTGCCCCAACCACCTGTATCTATAGAGAAGTACGTAGCACAGCGGTGGCGAAAATGTAATCGTGCGCCGAGCCACTGTGTAACCTGCAACGTGCATAGCACCTATGGAGGGAGGCGGACACCCAAGGGGAAGTGAAGCAACTGTCTGACTTATTAACGGATTTTCATTTTCCTTACGTCAATCACTCAAATATAAATTTATACAGTACAAGGCTACAAACTAATGTTTAGTACGTGTAACGAAGAAAGAAATGAATAATAAATGAACAATATCACAACCTAAAATTAACTGTCTTCAGAATGCCTCTGCGACAAGGTTTAAAAATCAGGAATTATGTCACTTACTGCCAGTCGTAGTTGATCACGAAGATATTTGTCTGTCTGTCGTGATCTAAATTTGGTTTTTACTATTTTAATTGTTGAAAATAATTTTTCACAAACGTAAGTTGTAGCGAACATGGCTTCAACAGAGCAAGCGAGAGAACGAAGCTTCGGATATTTATTTTTTGGCAAAGATTTGAAAGTTCAACAATTGTCAAGTCCTTACATCTAGCTTTCATTTGACATCACATAGTAAATCAGTGAGTTCAAATTGAAGAGCTAACCGCATTATTCGTACATCTACTGAAAAAGGATCGACGTACAGAGATGATGATGATGATGATGATGATGATGATGATGATGATGATGATGATAACACTTAACCTTTTAATGTTTCATCAGTAACATGTAGTATAATGCCGTTTTATGTTATACAACCGTTTTCCTCGTAATATTCGTGAACAAATCATACATTTAATATTCTCATCATATTGACAGCAAAAAAATGCGTCCTCCCATCCTACTTGGAACTTTCGTACATGGTTTCGAGAGAGACATATGCCACTCGCAGGTCAGAGACAAATACAAATGGAACGGAGTTTGACTCTAGTGAGTGAGAGGGTGGGGGTTGGCGGAGGTTAGAAGCAAGCGAAATGCACAGCTATCACTGCGAGCCACAATGTCTCGCGAGTCACGTTCTCGCCACGGCTGAGTCGTAGCATGTACAAAATTCATCTGTTAGGCAGAAAACAAATTGCTCAAAAGAATTGTTGTAAAACGGGAGAACAAGCCCTATACTCCTTTCCATGTAGGCTAATTTGGTTCATAGAGCCCGCCCAAAAAAACGTGATGCATTAGCGCTTAAGCAACGTTGCCTAATTGTAATGTAAAGACTCAGTCGCTGTTATTTATGATACGTTAAATATTGCACGAACCCCGTATGATGATCGTGGTTAAAGAATAATCCCAATGTAGTCCATGCACCCTGATGGAGAGAATGAATTTCTTCCACTTCTTCCTGTTCACACAGTGCTCTAACTGAAGAAAATATGTTCACTTATAGTTTATTTGTCCTCTCGCTGAATACTTGGCTATGTCAAATCAGATTTGTTATATTTTACTAAAGGTCGATTGTATAAACCATTAAATCTTAGATCAGAGGTTAAATTGATCCTCGTTCTAGCTGAACTTGGAATTTTGTGTTGTATAAAATCTAATCTGAGATTAATTTGTCAATAAAGTCAACTTTGACTGAAGAAATTTCTCCGATTAAGTAAGATAATCCAAGTTCAGTTATTTCTTTTCTGTTTGAAATATACGAGTGACAGATTGTGCAAAAAGAATAACCATTATTATTATTATTATTATTATTATTATTATTATTATTATTATTATTATTATTATTAATAGATATGGAAGGTATATTTATATATACAGTATATATATATATTTTTTTTTTTCAATTTCTTGCCTTAATACACAAACATTCTTATATTTTATAAGGTTCTATCGTGTTCAGCAGTATCAAATAACATAAGCTATAATTATATTATGTTTATAATAACCATTAAGTATTAATGGATATGATAGGTATATTCATAAATTTTCAATTAACGTATTACTAAACGAAAATTATAGTTTTATAAAGCTTTATTATGTTTAGCAGTATCAAACACCATAACATGATAACAATTCTTCTTATTGTCCGCCATTATTTACAATGCACAAAACAAACCAGTGTCTCCAACAGAGTGTACGGAAAGTCGCCAAAAAGTAGTTAGAAAGTCGCTAGATTTCTCATTATCAACAAAGAAATATTAAATTTTGCCACTATGGGGTACTAAAAAGGTCGCTAAATCCCTATTTAAGCAATATAAAAGTTAAAAGAAATTGTCGTTGAGAAAGAGTTAAAGTCGCTAGACTGGCAACACTGAACAAACCTGTACAACATGATCCGCGCATCACATACTTCACCTGTTTATGCGATGTTGCCAAATCCTTTTCACGTGAACTTAGATTGCATTTGAACCAAGGTAATTTGATCGCAGAAAAGTTTTATACAATAGAAGAAGTGTCTGAACTCGGTTCACTTTCCGATCTTCGATCAAAGTTATCTTCAGTCAGGGAGTTTTATACAATTGGGCCTAAGTGTATCATTGTTCTGGTGACTCCAGGTGCCTCCTCCGCCCTGTATCACGTACTGCAACTCGCTGTCCTCCAGCGCACGTGGCTTCCATTGCGCAACTGCTTCCTCGTACACCAACTCTGTCTATATTTAGACGAGATACATGAAAAATACCAATTGCGCACATTCCTCTTGTAATACAATGTTCAGGATTCTTCGTCGATCTGATGCTCTGGAGATGCATTCCCAGAATCACGTAAATTGTCAATCTTGCGTTTAGCTGTGCTACACAGATATTAGAAACTATGTACAGTACGTGAAATCTCTTCGGAACTCTTATGGCCACGTGCATCAGCCCCGTCTTAAAATTTCCATGTAACTCTTGATTTAGCATTATTGCAATTAATAGTGCAATAATTAATGTCAAACGTAATAGGGGAGAGTTGCCGAAATTGGACCGTTGCCTAAATTGGACCGCAGTTGTATTTCCACATACGGAAGTACTTCAAACATTTCATTTGGCACCACTGCTTGCTAACGCTGCCTAAGGTACTCATCTTGAAGTTCAGTGAGCTGCAGCCATCTTAGCGAATAGGATTGCCGTTAATGTGTTTTGGTATTTTCTCTTACAATTTTTACGCTACGGATCTTAAGCTTCTGTATACAGTAGGAGTAAGTAATAACAATTTCTATACTATACATTCCAAGTATTTTTCATTAGCTACTATCTGTGTGTATTAAAACTAGTTTATAATTTCTTATGTTTGTTTAGTGTCGTCTGTCTGCATACGTGAACAAGTTGCCTAGGTTGGACCTCTGCGCGTTGCCTGGATTGGACTGGTCCAATTTAGGAAATTGTTAGTATTTTTTTCAACATGAATATAAGGCATTATATTATGGTCAACGTTAAGAAAAGGTAATGTGTTGGAGGATTCTGCGTCTTTATGTTTCCAAGATGTCAAAAAGGGGAACCCACTGGAAATGAAATAATACTTTGAAGAAGCATAAAGAAATGGTAACTGTGGACTCAACGAGTGTGCTCGCGTATATAGAGTGCCATAGGCTACAGCAAAGAGACATGCTGATAGTAAAAACGCTTTCCAATGAAGTCCTTCGGAAGGCAAGCAACCTTCAATTGAGATATGGAAAAACTTATTGCCGACCACATTCTCTTGTTTGAAGAAAGTTTTTATGGGTTGACAACCAAAGATGTGTAATTAATTTATCTTGTTTTCCTTTAATTTTTGATCAAAGTTCAGAGAATTGTGTAACTTCTTTCACCAAATGTTAATGTCTGATAAATTTTAACGTAAAGTTTGGTGAATTGAATATATTCATAATAAATACCCTTCTTCTACTTTTTTGTTTACTATTACTAATGTATTTTTGCAAGGTCCAAATTGGGACACTATGAGTCCAAATTAGGCAACCGGTTTCCCAATTTGGACCATTTCCATGATTTTGGTTTTACCTTTTTATCTTTATTAGGAATTGTGTAATTTAAAATATAGCATTATAGGATGAAAGTACATAGAATGTAGAATGTATTAGAACATACTTTGATTTAATGTAATCATTATTAAAGACATGGGATTAAAAAACAAAAAAACTGGTCCAATATAGGCAACCTTCCCCTACAATAGGCTATTCAATATTATTTCAGTAATAAAATATTCACTTAAATCATAAAAAAGCCTTTAAATATAAAAACACACAATAACATATTCACAACGTATGCTCAGTACATTTATCTATACACCAAACAGGATCAAATAATCCAATTGGATTAAATATAATTTTTAGTAGGCTATTTTACGACGCTTTATCAACATCTTAGGTTATTTAGCGTCTGAATGAGATGAAGGTGACAATGCCGGTGAAATGAGTCCGGGGTCCAACACCGAAAGTTACCCAGCATTTGCTCAGATTGGGTTGAGGGAAAACCCCGGAAAAAACCTCAACCAGACAACTTGCCCCGACCGGGAATCGAACCCGGGCCACCTGGTTTCGCGGCTAGACGCGCTAACCGTTACTCCACAGGTGTGGACTTTAAATATAAATAGACAGGGTGATCCGTTTGGGTATGTATAAAATAAAAACACTGTAAAGCATTTACTACTGAACTGTATTTGTTGAAACTTTATGCATACAACACTGAAAGATGGCAGATTCTTCATGACCCCATTGCGCACCCTACACAACTCATAACGGTGATACAATTCAGCCCATGTCCGTTATAACATAAGAGGTGTGATTTGTTGAAAACCTTGAGTAATTTTTACTCTCAGATCATCAATTTTCCTGGGTTTCTGTGAATAGACAATGTCTTTAACAGAACCCTATACGAAGAAGTCAGGAGGAGTTAGATCTGGAGAGTTTGGGGACCAAGCCAAGCGATAGCTGCGTTTCGTACTGGTTTCGCCTGCGACCTCCTGCATGTTTTTTTAACACAGATCCTGTTTCGACAAATGTTCGATACCACAACATTATGGAATCGTATTTAGGTACATTACGCACACCGACAATCGAGATTCATCTGTTTCAACATTACAATGTCTGAATATATATATATATATATATATATATATATATATATATATACATACAATTATTAACACTGTGTGAGCGAATTATTTTAGGAATATATAGTATTAACATTTTTATTTTATTCACGAAATAGCCCTAATAAATGTCACTCGAGATTACTACAGATAAAATATTCATATGGGACTAATATGGTTAATACCATGATAATTTTTATGTAACTTATTCTATCCAAGGAATAATATCTTAAAATCTGCACAATTATATTACGAGTACTTCCATCCTGTATTTTAACACTTTGAATGTTTGAAGTTTTTAAAGTTTTATACAGTATTTTATACTGGAAGGCCCGGGGTTCGATCCCAGGTGGTGACAGGATTTTTTCTCGTTGCCAAACTTTCAGAACGGCCCCGAGGTTCACTCAGCCTCCTATAAAATTGAGTACCGGGTCTTTCCCGGGGGTAAAAGACGGTCAGAGCGTGGTGCCGACCACACCACCTCATTCTAGTGCTGAGGTCATGGAAAGCATGGGGCTCTACCTCCATGCCCCCCAAGTGCCTTCATGGCATGTTACGGGGATACCTTTACCTTTATACAGTATTCTTAATTAATGTATGTCTGATTCGTCTTACTACTGCCTATTTTCGAATTCGCTAGTTTACATTCTTTACTTTTCTTCCGATAACCATTGTCTTCGTCTTGATGGCATTTATCTTCATCCCATACGACTTATAGCTGCAATTTAGCTCCAGCGGCATATCCTTTAATATTACCATCTCTTCATTCTTGATTATTTTGACTCAGTATTGAAATATTTCGAAATAATATAGGCCTAGCAGAATATAAATTTCTTATGCCCTCAGCCCCCTTTACCAACCGATATTGGTTTTCT
Organism: Periplaneta americana; assembly: GCF_040183065.1. Taxonomy (NCBI): domain Eukaryota; kingdom Metazoa; phylum Arthropoda; class Insecta; order Blattodea; family Blattidae; genus Periplaneta; species Periplaneta americana. Next base: position 181,040,333 of record NC_091120.1, on the reverse strand, counting down.
TAAGTCGTTAAAGAAGCAAAAATTGTATTACTTCTGCGAGAGGTCGAAGTCGGGTCTTCTGGATTTGTAGCAGGAAACTTCACCTTTCGAATCACAGCTGATGAAGTCTGATGAGTTCTGCTCTCACAGGAGCTGCGAAACCACTTCTTTCGCGAGCAGTGGAACCTCCAAAAAGGAAAAGTGGATCTATAACTCCTGTTTATAGAGTCGTACTACTTCTCAAGGTGCCAAAGCGGAATTTTGCACTCTCTTGTGATTGTAAATATGCGTAGCATTTGACCTTTTATAAGTTTTATGACCCGGAGATTCATAGCCAAGCTCTTCCACTTCCTACAACAACTTCATTAGATTTTAAACTGTTAAATGCTGTATGCGTCTACGCGGATATACAGTGTATTTGCTGTAATAGTAATATACGTTACAAGAGCGGTATGTTGACGTTTTCATGTTCGAGGAAAAGATTGAAAAAGCGAAACGTAGTTGAGCATTTTTAATTTCCGAGAACATGAAAACAAACATACCGCTCGTGTATCGTACATTATTTTGTGCGAAGATCGTTTATTACATACCTGAAAGACGAATTTCTAATTAGTTGCAATGAAATCTCCATCTTGGTTTCTGTTTAATGACGGCAACTTCGGAAAACCAAAATATGTTTCTTCAACATTGTTGCTATAAAATGTTTTCTGTGTTTACTATACTCCAGCAGGCCGTGATATACGTCTGTCTTTTTTTTCCCAGTCTATAAATGCGAACTTAAAACAAACGGTAAGGTTATGTAATGATTTATTTTTCATTTTAATATTTTAACAATATTATTTATATAACATATTGCAGTAATAACATCGGGATCTGGAATCTTGTTGATTTTTTCACGGCTTCCTTAATGTTACTTGTACAGGGACATCACTTTATTTTTACTTGCATTTTAATTGTATCTTCCTTTCTGAATGTACTTGACTCCCACCCCTTTCACTAATGTTCCTACTCCCGTCAGCCACACAAACTTACGGCCGCTGTTGCATTCGAAGTCTGCTAGCAGTGAAGTAAACAGTGCAGAGTATAGTGTGTTTCAGAAATATGGTTGCGTTTTCTAGGTATTTAGGGGTAGGTATTTATGGAGATTAACTTTATCATTTGTGTTTTTAATACTGGTATCGGCGGCGATTGTTGGAGATTGATTTGTACTTTTGTTGGATATTAATGGAAATTTTGAAAAATACTATTATTTTGAAATTGGAGTATTAACTCAGTATGAATATTACATTCCAAATAATTAATATTAAAGGTTCGTTGGATTCTGGTAAAGGTGCGGTATGGCCAATAGACAATATTTGTTGTATTGAGACTGTATTTAACACACATGCATTAAACACGAAAAAAAACTTGCAGCCCTCAAATTAACATTTTCAAATTATTAGTGAAATGTTGAATTCTCCGTCTTTTTTTTTGTTCACTAATGTAATCAGAACACCTGGAATACCATGTAATGTAGCCTACTTCGATATTATAACAAATTAAAAAGAAAAAATAGTCCGAAAAAAGAACTCAGAACATGAAATTCGCTATAAAACGACACAATAATAATAATTCGCGAATGTGTTCATATTTCGCAATTAGAACTCTATTTCGCGATTTGTCGTGATTATTTTATCCGCATATTATTAATCAGAATCACTTAATTCGTAAAGATTAGTAAAAACCTATTGTATGTCTATTTCAATGTCGTGATTTTCGCGATCTCCATAAACACCTGACCCTGCTTATTTCGCACAGGTACGGTGTGTAGCATGACTGAATAACTTTATCTCTGTGGACTGAGCAGAAGTGGAATTAGTGTTACCGAAAGTACGGTAATATGCTGAATAAAGTAGGCATTATATAATGAATACAACCGCCTGAAGAGTTGAGTTTGAGGAAAAAAAAACTGTTACTACTCTACTGTATTTTGATAAAATACCGTAAAAGTAATAAACAAACTGAAAATCGTAATATCGTATTTCCCTGTAACATAAATGGCTACACTATTTTTCTCTCCTCCTATAGCTAGTAAAATTATTTGTTTACATATTGCACTAGTAACACCAAATTCCTGTAATGGAAGGGGGTAATAGTCTTTCCGAGTATAGCCAGGTTAATGTCAAAAATGTGATGTCCCTGTATCAGGAATGCAATAAGTTTCGTGGAGTAGTAGACTTTACTTAATTTTTGCAAATATTTAAAAACAATAATTAACATTGCAATTTAGGTGAAATTGCAGTGGTAAGTTTCCAATTTATAATTATTACTATGTTAAACGTCTCAAAAAATAATATGTTAAAAGCCTAAAGCAGTTAAATGAATGTCGCGCTTAAGCGGTAAGAAGAGGGAAATTGTTATGTGTGTTACGTTGGGAATACTGAATGTGGTATTTCACACTTACCGCGTATTGGTTCTGTGCGGAAAACAAGCAAATACGCACGATCTCGCACAAATAAACTTTGTAGGTCAGTGTGGATATTATCAGTGATTGCCTGTACAGTTAATGACCAACCATTATGTGAACAACGTGTGTCCTGCACTGTGATCTTCTCTGTCGTTATAGTTGATTTTCGAAATCGAATTTTACTATCTATCGAAGCTCCCCAAATTCATCACGATGCCTGGTGAGCATTGGTCCCATACACAGTCCGAAATATCATGAGTAGGGCCGTGACATCAGTATATTTATGTTAGTTTGAGGTCTATTGAAGGTGAACACATGACGCCGGACAGAATGTAGTCGACGTGTTTCAAGAACAGGCAGCGGAAACGGATTTGACACACGCCTAAGCAAGCGCGTTCCGTGTTTTGTGAACTATTATTGCGTATTATAAAATCAAGACAATACAATCATTGTATATAGGATTGATATCGGAAAGTTCTAAAATACTGGTGAGGTTGAGAATAATTGTTGGAAATCATACTTAAATTGTCACAAATGTGGTAAAACGTAAGTCTGAAGTGATATATATATATATATATATATATATATATATATATATATATATATATATATATATATATATATATATTAGAATTTTGCATTACGGTTTTAGAATGCCGAAAACGTATATGGCGTACAATCTTGCTTTCCCTATATTTAACTGTTACATTAATTTATTTATCACATGTATTCTGTACCTTACTTTTTTTGGATGTTGTTTGTCTGGTTTCGGTTGCTGCTGCAATGAACAACAACATTCATATTCAAAGTTTCAAATGAAAATGACAACCGAATGTCGGATAGTATAACCACAGTCACGAAGCTTGATTTTTGAGGGTGCTAGAAACGATAGACTGTGACGGTACTATTTTGCATTGCCTGTAATGAGGCGATATTAGCGATCTTAGTAGTGAGCAACTGTCTAATGTTTGCATATTTACTACGTATTGAGCTTCGCGACTGTAGCCTATATACTAGACTGTGGTACAACCTTGTATGCGGAAAAACTGCATTCAACATCGACTGAAACCAAGGGCGCATATATAAAATATTTCACATCATCCATTTCTACATCAAGTTAACAATCGCACTTGTCAACTGACAAAACTCTTGCAATTTTGCATAATGAATTGAAATCACCGTTTTTATTGTATTACTGTGTTCATTTTCTCACATACCTTTTTGCTTACATCATCTTGCGGATCATTCACTTTTGAGATGAGATTATTATTTTACTAACGAAATTTGCTTCACCAATTTCACACCAATCTTTTCGAGACATTCGATTGTAGAGGGGATAAATTGAAAATTAGATGAAATATATTCACACTGCTTTTTAATATTTGGGTCGCCAAGAAGAGTTTGGGCATTGCTTATGGAAGCTGCATCGTTTCCGTCAAACATATGTATGACTCCTTTTACACTTACTGTATATACAATGATTGTATTGTCTTGATTTTATAATACGCAGTAATCGTATACAAAACACGGAAAGTAAGGCGTGTGTCAAATTCGCTTCCGCTGCCTATACTTGAAACATGCCCGAAGTCGTGTGTTATCTTCAATCGACCTCAAACTAATACAAATATACCGATGTTACGGCCCTAATCATGAGACAATCCCTGCCCCATTAGGACTCGAACCAGCGCGCATTCCATAACTGAAGTCCGGTCACTACGCCTTAAAACTTAGACAACGGCGCCACAGTAATTCATGTTGACATTCTTCTAAGAGAATGAAACAATATCACAATAGAGAAGGGAAATTTAATAAGAAAAATTAAATACTATAAACAATTTCGTCTGCGGATGATGTAATCTCACTGGCAAATTGAGAAGACGGCCTCCAGAAGCTAGTAGGCTAATAAATTTAAAATAACAGCGAACGAGAAAATATAATTACAACATTATCGTATAACAAAAACAAAGCTGAAGGCTTTCAAGGTGAAACACGTGAATACGTGTAAGTAGACTAAATATTGGTTTAAGAAAAACAGAAAAGCCATAGAACAGGTGTAGGGTCTATAGATGTGTGCGTACGAAGAGTTAATACAAATGCCGTGGTGAACCCTGAAGGAAATGGGCCACGGACGTACTTAGTTCTTCCGTTATAATATTTCGCCATTTTCCAAATTTTATCTGTTCATAGATCGGAGCTTTGGGTTTCGTATGCGTTCGAGGATTCTGGGCAAGATAATTTCGACCTTCACTCACGCAGTCTAAAGCAGTGATCGGCAAAGATTACATCATATAAAATACAACTCGTAATCACAGCAAAGAGGAAGGTAGGAGGGGGAGGATACTCAAACTGCTTAGCGTTAAATGAACCAGTAATGGCTAAGAGAGAGAGAGAGAGAGAGAGAAATCATGCCTTAAGCACATTCTACTATATACAGTCACGAAGCTTGAGTTTTGAGGGTGCTAGAAACAATAGACTGTGACGGTTCTATTTTGCATTGGCTGTAATGTGGCGATATTATCGATCCTAGTGGTGAGCAACTATCTAATGTGTGCATATTTACTACGTATTGAGCTTCGCGACTGTATATAGTAGACTGTGCCTTAAGGCTGGTCCACAATAAACCGGGAACGAGAACCAAAACGAGAACGGGAAGCGGAGAACGTGACTATGAAGATTTTTTATTCATAATAAACCGAGAACGGAAGCGACTGTGCTTGTCGATATGTATGACAATAACTAAATTCAGCATGTTTTGCTATTAGATCTATGCAAAAATAGTAAATATAAATACCTTAAAAACAATATAGCCTACTTTGCATACTTTCAATCGGTAATGAGTTTTGTAATAATATTCCGGGGAAATTCCACAGATAGTAACAGTATATTCCTATTACAAAAAAGAGTAATTAGAATAATAGTAGATGCCATATCTAGGGAATCTTGTAGGACTATTTTAAAAAAACTACAAGTAATGCCCATAACTTGTCAGTATATCTTTTTATTAATAATCTTCCTCTTATGTAATCGTGAAAACTTTGTAACTAATTCAACAGTTCATAGCATAAATACACGTCAAAAAAATGTCTTTCATACTCCATCGGCAAGTCTATCGTGCTATCAAAAAGGTGTGCGTTATATGGTAGTAAAAATTTTTAATAGCCTCACTATCGATATAAAAAATGAAACTCAAAACATAAGATTATTTAGGGCCAAATTAAAGAAGTACTACCTAATTTCTCATACCTTCTATTCTTTAGGTGAATTCATGACATTCAATAACGCTTCATGAAGTTGATACTAAAACTTTGTGTTGTACTAGTAGACTATATTGTAAATCTCGTCTGTATATATTTCATCTAGAATGTGACTATAAATTAAGACTTTATAATAGTATTAAGTTTTCTGACTTGTTCCATATTCTAGCTGTGAAGCAATGTATGAATACCATGGACTGTTAATAAATACAATACAATACAGTACAATACAAAACGATATCTAAAGTCGATATTGTGTATAATTCTGTGGTGTTCGGGTAAAGGGGTATAAGTCATTTTTTTGTCCAGGTTGTATTTTGTTTCCCAGATGAACACACAAGTTAAATTATACAAATGGGTGTGCAAAAATCAAAGAATACAAGCAGCTGATGTGTTTTATTTGTGTATAAAATTATTTGTAATAAGGATTCCAAGTTTAATTTTCATTAATCTCCGAACTCATTTTTATGACTTATCTCCCTTTACCCAAACACCACAGAATTGACCAATGCTGTTCTCTTATGAGTACAAGCAAGCCAAAATGAACACAGATTAACCAACTTCAAAATTTATGACACGGAATATTTAAGAATTCAATTCATGTGGTAGTCTGGTCGCATATACAGACAGCATAATATATTGAAAGTGATTCTACTGAATTTGTGGGTTAGGTACAAGAAATGAATGAACAAGAAATTATGTCACGGCCTCCTTGTTACAAAATATACGACGATCACATAGCGTTTTGATGGCAACAGTATGGATCTAGTAGACTGTGATCGGAAACGAGAACGGCAAAGTTATAACTTGGCCAACTTAAGGCTGGTTCACAATAAACCGGAAACGAGAATCCGAACGAAAACGAAAACGGTAAAATTGTTAAAATGTGTACACTTAAATGTGAGCATTCACAATTAACGAAAAGTTTGCCGGAACCCGGGATCGGGAACGGAGAGTTGGCAAAGTTTCAAATTTGGCGTTCACGTTTCCGATCACAGCCTACTAGGTTCAGTCTATTGCCATCTAAAAGCTATTTTGTCGTATATTTTGTAGCAAAAAGACCGTGACATAACCTATGCATTATTTTGTTCTGTGCTGTGCATCATGGAACAAGTTTTATTTGATGAGATTCTAATATTGAGTGTTGAGGAAAATCCTCAAGTTTACAATAAGCGGCGCGCCTCGTATAAAGATGAGAAAATGAAGGAGAATACGTGGCTTTCAATAGCTGCATCTTTGAACACCGATCGTAAGTGAATCATATTTTATTACTGTATTGGTTGTATTACACACTACATATTCATGCTTCAATTCAATAACTACTGTTGTGTTCATTTTTGTTTTATTACAAATGTTTCTTCTCTAATTATTTTACGTTATGGTAGACTTAAAATAGGTTGTGATAATAAAGATGCATGGGCATATTTATAGTACCGTTGAAATTTTGAAGTTGGTTAACCTGTGTTTATGTTGGCTGCCTTGTACTCATGAGAGAACGGCATTGGTCAATTATACACAAATAACATCAGAATGCATAATATAGACTTTACATATCGTTATTGACATGCATATCGATATGCATAGTCGTCTACGTTCTCGGTTTATTGTGAATCAAAAATTTTCATATTCACGTCTCTGCTCTCATTTTCACTCTGGTTCTCTTTTCCGGTTTATTGTGAACCAGCCTTTACACGTTCCCGTTCCCGGGCTCCAGCAAGCTTTTCGTTAATTGTAAATGCTCACATTTAAATACATTTATTTTAACAATATTTCCGTTTTTGTTCTCTTTCTCGTTTCCGTTCCCGGTTTATTGTGGACCAGCCTCTACTCCTCCACCCTGCTTGTGAATTAATGGGTTGACTCACGAGTCAAAATTGCCGACCACTGGTCTAAAGGGTTCGCTTCCTTTGACTAGTTTGGACTGCGTTGCTTACCACTCACGCTGTGATGGTTAACATCTCATAACGACTGCTGCTGCAGTCTTCCTTTGAATGGTAGGCTACTCTGCAACATTTTCTCCCGCTTTCAAGTGTTAACCTAGGTTAGGTCCAACTGTTCTAGTATATCGCCCCCAAAAATAGGTAAGTGCTTGAGACATGAGTAGGGACCGGATTTTTATGTAATTACATATTATATTCCTTTCAACCTAACCGTAGGCCTATATAAATAACAAATCTTTGCGAATCTTGTAATTACCATTAATATATTAAAATTTGATACTACATATTTTTATATATTTACCCCACATTACATATTATGGCTTGGTATTACATAAATCTACATATTTAGGGGTTTTATTCATTTTTACTTCTCTAAAAGAAAAAAAAAAAACTCTGCTGGAGAAGTTTACAATTTGAAATACACAGATTTAAACAGCCTTTTTAAATCTGTGTATTTCAAATTGTAAACTTCCCCAAGAGAAGTTTTTTTTTTCTTTTTCCTTTCAGAGAAGTAAATATGAATAAAAGCCTTTTTAGGTGTGACAAGTACCACGTCCTGCAGTGTACCGAGTGCCTGAAAACAGTGACCGAACTTAGCACCGAAAACTAACAAACAACCTATGCACGCTTGTGCGCATTTCTTCTTTATTATAAAAAGCCTTTTTGCCTACCCAAGAAAGGATATATTTCGGGACGAAACATAACGTCCTTAGTTCCAGAAAGTAATAAAGGCAGTCACCCCGTACCGCCCACTGTAAATATGAGGGAACAAAAGGCAACCTTTCTCATACAATTACTTTGTATAGTAAAAATCACTCAGAAAGTAGCGTTGGCTTCATGCGGTGGATGGGACGAGGACGATATGATTTTTCTCGAACTATAATTGTTCTGCACACGTCTTAACAAGTCGTCCCCATGCAATTTGCAACCTTACCCACCCTATTCCTAATTCTTCGAGAGAAAACCCGTGTCAAATCTGACATGAGACTTTCAGGTTATTGCTTGACCTCTTTATTTTAAATTTAGTAGACGTATACGGAAATGGAATTTTCCGAGCAATTATGGAATATGGTTCTCGGCTGGAATAATCCTATCCTTCTGAATGAGACAGGAATGTCACTTTTCAAACAACAGTTTGTAAATGCCTATAGTCTGAGGTTTTAGTAGGTATTTTGTTCCTTACAGGGAGCAGCTAAAATGCATGTGTCCCACATCTCCTCTTATTTTCACCTAATCCAGTAAAGCGAAACAGTGCTTGCAGTACTGTTGTGTCATTCATTTCACTCAGTTCTCTAGTTTTAGTACTTAAAGTATAAAGTGCAAGTGAGTTTATCTACTGCTTTAACTAACTAAAATGGCCCCTGTATCTTCAATCCTAACTACAGATGGAAAAATTCCAATATTTCAAGTATGCGGTAAAAAGTCGGATGCTCTATGAAATCACAACTGGAGAGTCTTACCTATCCTATACCTGCCATATATTGATATAAAATATGTTCATGATTTTACTTATTTTGGTACATATTCTGCTTATTTTTCTTACATAAACATGTACATATTTCATTCCTTGATATTACATAAAACTCCGGTCCCTAGTTATTATAGTTTACAGTTCTGAAAAATATACTCTTTAAAGCTCAACAAAAGAATCCAAGAAACAAAGCAGAAATGAAATTGTTGAGACTTTTTGCAGGATACAATCTGTTAGATTATAAAACAAATGAGGAAATAAGACGAGGAAGATCTCGTTTCATTACGCAACTTAATGCGAGGAGGAAAATGGGTATTTCAGTCTAATATATTAGCTATTCTTAACGAAGGTCGTATGCTTTGTTTTCTTGCAGCAAAAGTACAAATTGCATGGAATGTTCTAAAAATATATTCTGTAACCTGTTTGAGCATCCTAGAGAAACAAGATGGAAGTTCTCTTTTTATAATGTGAGAATCTAAGGTATCTCTGTAACCGGTCTAAAACCCTCTGACCTCGAATATTGTGCCATCTTGCCTTAGAACGCGTGACGACGATATACTCGTCCAAATTTGGAATCGGACGAATCAAGGTCTTCTCAAGCACCTCCTCGACACTCTCCTTGGAAGGTTCCAGAGGTCGGTAGCTACCTGCTCTTGACAAAAGCGCCTCGCTGAGACAAGGTGGTAATATGTGACATACAGTGCAGTGCACACCAATACGCGTTTGTAATTATGTTCTACAGTACACGATCTATATTTTAAAGGCTTTCTAGAGAAAAATGTCAGGCACATAAAGTACTAATATGTATTTTCATATATGCCTGAAACAAACATACATAAATACATACGTACATACGTACTGTTTCCTAAAGAAAGGATGGATCAACTCTTTGTGGTAGAAAGTCTGCGGATTATAGCGCGATTCACACGCTAACATTCTTTTCTGTATTTTGGAACGACACCTGCCTGCGATGAGACCAAATTATTATTATTATTATTATTATTATTATTATTATTATTATTATTATTATTATTATTAAAAATCGTCAGTTTCTGTCAGATGCGTTTCCAATTCACTGTGGGCTAAAGCAAGGAGATGCACTATCACCTTTACTTTTTAACTTTGCTCTAGAGTATGCCATTAGGAAAGTCCAGGATAACAGAGAGGGTTTGGAATTGAACGGGTTACATCAGCTGCTTGTCTATGCGGATGACGTGAATATGTTAGGAGAAAATCCACAAACGATTAAGGAAAACACGGGAATTTTACTGGAAGCAAGTAAAGAGATAGGTTTGGAAGTAAATCCCGAAAAGACAAAGTATATGATTATGTCTCGTGACGAGAATATTGTACGAAATGGAAATATAAAAATTGGAAATTTATTTTTTGAAGAGGTGGAGAAGTTCAAATATCTTGGAGCAACAGTAACAAATACAGTATAAATGATACTCGGGAGGAAATTAAACACAGAATAAATATGGGAAATGCCTGTTATTATTCGGTTGAGAAGCTTTTATCATCCAGTCTGCTGTCAAAAAATCTGAAAGTTAGAATTTATAAAACAGTTATATTACCGGTTGTTCTTTATGGTTGTGAAACTTGGACTCTCACTTTGAGAGAGGAACATAGGTTAAAGGTGTTTGAGAATAAGGTGCTTAGGAAAATATTTGGGGCTAAGAGGGATGGAGTTACAGGAGAATGGAGAAAGTTACACAACATAGAACTGCACGCATTGTATTCTTCACCTGACATAATTAGGAACATTAAATCCAGACGTTTGAGGTGGGCAGGGCATGTAGCACGTATAGGCGAATCCAGAAATGCATATAGAGTGTTAGTTGGGCGACCGGAGGGAAAAAGATCTTTGGGGAGGCCGATACGTAGATGGGAGGATAATATTAAAATGGATTTGAGGGAGGTGGGATATGATGGTAGAGACTGGATTAATCTTGCTCAGGATAGGGACCAATGGAGGGTTTATGTGAGGGCGGCAATGAACCTCCGGGTTCCTTAAAATCCACTAAGTAAGTATTATTAAAAATCATTACCTTAAAGCCTATTGTTGCAGACATTTTAAACTTATTTGTTATTAAAAATCACTCCATTTGCAGTGACAAAGATGTAAATCTCAATTTGAAGATTGTGACCACTGTCCACATGTAATTCCAAATAAGCGAGCACCTTGAAATCGAATAGGTTTATTATTTTTTTAGTCGGTTATTTTACGACGCTTTACCAACTGCTCTGGTTATCTAGCGTCTGAGTGAGATGAAGGTGATAATGCTAGCGAGATGAGTCCAGGGTCCATCTCCAAAAGTTACCCTGCATTTGGTCTTAATGGGTTGAAGGAAAACCCCGGAAAAACCTCAACTTGGATTTGAACCCAAGTCACTCGTTTCCCGGTCAGGCATGCAAACAGTTACTCCACAGCGCTGGACTGGAATAGGTTTAATAGGATCATATTAATACATAAATAAAATAAGTAAATCAACATATTACATTTTAAAACGCTCACCAAAGTACTAATATCCTTGAATTTGAATGTCGTCAGAATTTTAATAATGTCCAAGAGGAAACAGTCCTGCAGATGTGAATCAGTTACTGTAGTTTATTCTTGAGATATTTCATAAGCGAGAAAGTTCTTTCGCATAGGTTCGTTGTCCTTAACATAGACATTTGAGTCCACATCTGTGGAGTAACGGTCAGCGCGTCTGGCCGCGAAACCAGGTGGCCCGGGTTCGAATCCCGGTCGGGGCAAGTTACCTAGTTGAGGTTTTTTCCGGGGTTTTCCCTCAACTCTATACGAGCAAATGCTGGGTAACTTTCGGTGCTGGACCCCGGACTCATTTCACCGGCATTATCACCTACATTTCATTCAGACGCTAAATAACCTAGATGTTGATACAGCGTCGTAAAATAACCCAATAAAATAAAAAAATAAAATAGGCATTTGAAAGAAACTCTCCGCATTATTTGAAGTTCTTTTGTATCTTCTGCTCCCCAAAAGCTATGAGTTTCTCCTTTTAAAACAAATATTTCAATTCTAAGAAGGACTGGAGATCTATCAAATGAAGTTGAGATTAAATTTGAATTGAAAAAAAAAAGACTTCGGGAGCATTCGTGCTCACGATCAAATTTTTACTCTCATGACGAGAGCACGAAATGTCATTAAAAGAGCACCATAGTGCTCGCGAGCACCGGTTGAGCACGCCTGATGTGAATTATAATTATTATTTGTTAAAACATGTTGTGATAAAATAAAACTATAAATTGACAATTTTCTACATTTAATTTACGTTTGGAAGAGAATTCTAGCCCTAGTGATGAGAGACAGAGATGTCGAGATAAGGCACAGAAGAGGTACAGAGGAAGGCAGGGAGAGAGAAAATGAAGACGGATGAGGAACATGCGCAAGGAGGGGAGGAGACGAAATCTCGCGCGGTGTCCGCGATGTCCGCTCGTGACCTGATCACCTTGGACGCCGCTTCCTTCCGCGAGTGACAAACAGTCCCACCAATTAATAGGTGACGAAGAGGCCGTGGAATCACGTCACGAACACGTGGGGCTGCAACCTGGCACTCGCATGATGCGGCCGTGCGGCCCGTGTCTTGCTCAGTCACGCCTGCCTGCGCTTCCTTCCAACCCCGAAACTGTTCACGTGCCTTTGGGCTCTCCGCTTACTTGTCACACGTGTGCTTTTCGATGCAGGCCAGGAGCAGAGAACAGGCAATTCAGGAGCGACAGACAAGCTCAGGCCGAATGAGTACAACGTTGATTTTCCACGCTGATAACCTGAATTCCAATTCCATTGTGCCTAAGTGAAATTTGTGAGGGACGAAGAAAGTGGTATGTTTTTCGCTGAGCACTCCTGTTTCCCCTACCGACTTTCCACCATTGCTCCAGTAATCATGAGTAGGGCTCCCAGATTTCAAAACCAAAACACGGGGATACTCTAGAAAATTTTGGAGATGTATAAAGAATAGTAATATACGTTACAAGAGCGGTATGTTGACGTTTTCATGGTCGAGGAAAAGATTGAAAAAGCGAAACGTAGTTGAGCTTTTTTAATTTCCAAGAACATGAAAACAAACATACCGCTCGTGTATCGTACATTATTTTGTGCGAAGATCGTTTATTACATACCTGAAAGACGAATTTCTAATTAGTTGCAATGAAATCTCCATCTTGGTTTCTGTTTAATGACGGCAACTTCGGAAAACCAAAATATCTTTCTTCAACATTGTTGCTATAAAATGTTTTCTGTGTTTACTATACTCCAGCAGGCCGTGATATACGTCTGTCTTTTTTTTCCCCCAGTCTATAAATGCGAACTTAAAACAAACGGTAAGGTTATGTAATGGTTTTTTTTTCATTTTAATATTTTAACAATATTATTTATATAACATATTGCAGTAATAACATCGGCATCTGGAATCTTGTTGATTTTTTTCACGGCTTCCTTAATGTTACTTGTATCAGGAATGCAATAAGTTTCGTGGAGTAGTAGAGTTTACTTAATTTTTGAAAATATTTAAAAACAATAATTAACATTGCAATTTAGGTGAAATTGCAGTGGTAAGTTTCCAATTTATAATTATTACTATGTTAAACGTCTCTAAAAATAATATGTTAAAAGGCTAAAGCAGTAAAATGAATGTCGCGCTTAAGCGGTAAGAAGAGGGAAATTGTTATGTGTGTTAGGTTGGAATACTGAATGTGGTATTTCACACTTACCGCGTATTGGTTCTGTGCGGAAAACAAGCAAATACGCACGATCTCGCACAAAATTTTGTGAAGCTGTATGGACGTGGTAAAATAAAGATAGGGAGTAACTTACATTTACTGTAGTATGGAATGGAATCGAATTTAAGTGAGGGGGGACACGTATGGCCCAGCACTGCGACCTGTTGAGATCTATTGCGCTAAACCTCGGTATGGAATGAGTTGCGTGCCCTAGATCTCCTGCGCGCACCAACCCAACCACATGACTCCCTAACGACCGGTCCCTACAGCCAACAGAAATCCATATGCCATTCCTGCTTCGGCAACTTCCCCCAAGGCTCCCCCTCTCGGTCCGAGGCGAAACTCCTCCCCCGAGTAGGTCCGCCTCGGGTGTTCGTTGCAGAAGCCATCCAACGTCTTGTTGCTACATTCCACGGAGGCCGGTCGAGAGAGCCAGTAGTTCCGGGAGGCCGCCTGTAGAGTGATCTGAAAAACCAGAAACGGGATGATGAGGAAAGGATGATGGGTAACTCGTCCTGGCTGGGAATCGAACCCGGGATCGCTGGGTCGGAGTTAGACTCGCTAACCCCTCAGCCACAACTGTGGACTTTACTGTAATATACTATATATGTCAGTAATAAATGAAATAATAGTGAATCGTTTCTACAATTTGATGTCTTTGGAAATTAATTCAAGTGTTACAAATATCAAATAGAGGTACAAATTTGAAATAGTGTTATATACAACCTGAAACGTGTTGTATTCTAGCGGAAGCCTTCCAAATTACTACGCACTGGTAATCTCTTTCGCAGGAATGTGTTAGTTTGCAGTTAGAAGCTGGACTGTTGAAACGTTTATCATTATTACGATTTGGAGGAAAGTGAAATTTTGGCCGTAAGTTCTTTTCTTGAACATACATTGATATTCCTCAATGTTAGAAATATTAATGATATATATTCTTAAAAAGAAATAGTCTACGTTTATAACAATATATCTTTAATTGATTTCGTTTTCAAATTATGATATGTTTTGAGGTTATGACAACATCAATGTGTGACACATAGGAAATTCTAATATTATTAGTACCGGTATAGCATATTTATACTTTGGTCTTCTATTTCGTTACTAGCGATGACACCTGTAGGAGAAGGGAAAACCTCACTTTCCAATAAACGTAGAAAATATTGGAATGAAAAGACAATTCAAGAAGCATAAAACAAGATCGAGAAAAGACGTGAGAAACGATTCATCTGGATTCATTATTGGGAATGGGGAATTTACACACGACTTATAAACGAGCTATTCACTGTGGAAGTACAAGACAGTTAAATGTCTGTATAACAGTTTTTATTATTAAGACTGTAAATATCTAAAGCTTTATTTTGTAAATAATGTTGTAAAGCTACTCTAAATGGTTTAGAAACGAAGATATTTTAGCTTTAAAATATTTATTTAATATATTTTCATATTTTGCGAAAATGAATGTAATATTTTGGTAAAACTTGCTTCATATTGTGTCGATCTGTACTGATAACATAGAACATCTTATGGGAGTTTACTTGTATCAAAATACAAAATGTATAGTGAGAAAATACGCTATCTACCAAAAAGTAATTGGGCACTGTTTTTGCCCCTTCAGAACCTCGTGGTACCACCTCTTGTTGCTATAACAGCAGCCACCCTGTCAGGCATGCTCTCCACTAGTTTGTGTAGGATATCCACTGGAATGCGTCGCCATTCCTCTTGCAACATGGCACTCAGTTGGACAATGGAAGTTGGCCCCATGTTTCGGCGGCTACTATGCAGTGGTATGCAGACAATAATGTTCGCCGGTTGGACTGGCCCGCACAGAGTCCAGATCTCAATCCCATTGAGCACCTTTGGGACAAATTGGATCGGCGATTGAGGTCTCAGGAGATGTGGCCAACTTCCATTGTCCAACTGAGTGCCGTGTTGCAAGAGGAATGGCGACGCATTCCAGTGGATATCCTACACAAACTAGTGGAGAGCATGCCTGACAGGGTGGCTGCTGTTATAGGAACAAGAGGTGGTACCACGAGGTTGTAAAGTGGCAAAAACAGTGCCCAATTACTTTTTGGCATATAGTGTATATAATTTTGATTATCCTGATTACTTTAATTTGATAGAAAAAGTCTGATGTCGATTAGGACAGTCTATCTTGCTATTACGAAAACAGTATGACTTGTGTTCAGAAATAGACTTCACTTAATTAAGAAGGAGGAGGAGAAGAAGAAGAAGCAACCTTTATAATATACCCTATACAAAATTTTCATTAGTTAAGCCAAGTTTATACTCCCGAAACAGAACTTATTTGAAAACTCGAAAACAGCCGGTGGTGTTATCTAATCTTCCGTCCGTCTGAATTCATCTCAGACGTACACGTTCAGCGCTATAGTTTGCCCTTTACTTTTGTTACAACTGTTTATTTATGCTGATCAGTGTAAGGGAATGTCAGTAGAATTAATGTCAGAAATGTAGTATTACGAGAAAGAATAATCTCGACAAGCCGGCTCTTCCACTACGAAAGAACAAAGCGGTCTAGCAAGAACAAAGCGGACGGAGGGGAAATGCTAGAATTCATCCAGCAAAATTTCATTTAGCGTTCTCATTCCCGTGGGCTCCAACTCCAGAGAAAGTTCAGTTTTATGCAAAAAGAAAGACAATATAATGGCTCGTGCTGTATGGAGTAGATAATTAGATTTATGTTTAATTAACGAAGTTTAAAAAGTTAGCAACAATACCGAGTAAAGCATGATCGGTAAGAAGAAAAATATATGATCAAAATGACGTAATAAAAATGCGTGTTCTCATTGAACTCGCTGTGTTTTCAGTCTGTCTGTTCGTGAGCTGAAATTTAAACTTGTATAATATACTGAAACTTTTTCACTTTGGAAATGAAGTAGAGATATTTTGAAAAGACTGTAATTCCAGTCGACTCTGGATTTCTGCTTCATCCTCATTTCTTTATAAACTGTAACCATGCACTCTTAAATTTTCAACTACAGTAGAGCTTCAATAATCGTCTTGAATTATCATCGTTTCTACTAACCTTCATTCGCTATTTAATGCGACATATTCCCCTCAAATGTCTCATATTTTAACTTAAGAAGTAGTAAAGGTGAGGAAATTAAACTGCGCGAAATGAAAGAGCAACTCAAAAAATGTAATTATTATTTATTAGTAAATCTACACATGACCCATTAGTGTGACTGACAACACCCAACCTGAGGTCAAATTCTCGCGACGTTCTTTTCAACATGTCCATTGTTACCTTGGCAATCATATTACATATGAGGGCTCTTAAAAGTTGGGAGGTTAGGAACTTCACAAAAGGAAATCTACTGGATCGGGTGATCATGGTAGCTACAGTCCACTGCGCCCGATCCAGCGACCTGGAGATGTGTTATTGGAAGTCTTTCAAACCTGCAGATTTCAATGTGGGGGACATCTTATTATGTTTAAGTACAGTATTACATTATGGTCCAAATGAGCTCTTTGAGGATACACAAACTGTATCATCGTGTCAAGGTAACTAAACAGTTACTAACTTATAGCCTTAAAGATGAAGAATGGACTTACAGTGCTGTGCTTGATCAGACAACACTGTCATTCGGCTTCTGGCTATATATTGACGTTGGATGTTCGGATCTGGGGTTCGTCTAGTATTATAGTACCGGTAATGAAAATTCTGTTACTGTCGAAACACACGATTCTTTTTTTTTTAACGTATTTAATCGTTTCGTCCACCGCTGCTGTGGAGTAACGATTAGCACGTCTGACCGACCGTAAGCGGGTCTGGGTTCAAATCCTAGTTGAGGCTTTTCCGATGTTTTCTCCCAACAAATTGAAGCAGAATTGCTAGGTAACTTTCAGCGTTGGACCTCGGACTCCTTTCGCCATATCATAGCTATGTTAAATACACGGTGCAGCGTGCATTATTCTTACAAGAGCGCGACCATTCGGCGACATATATTCACAGAACAGAATGGTAAACAATAAACCTTAGGCTATGGTGTAAGCATTGAGGCCCATTCTCGTAAGAAGTTAATATTTTCAATTGAGTTATTATAAGAAATAAAATAAACTCACCCTGTATTACATTAAATTAACTCAACATTATATTGTTGTAGTATATGATAATATTTCTTGCAATAAATATTTTTGTAAGGTATAATATAACTTAAAGGGAATGTGTTTATGTCTGGCAAGGTTTCATTTTTGGAACGAGTTGTCGCTATGACATGGGTTGCTATTGTAATGTTGGTAAGATTGCTATTTAAACCAAATATGTTTGAGTATATTCTTCAAACCCTACAATATAGAAAGACGTTCAATAAAGAAATGTGATTTTTCCAGTTCTTGGTCTTTCCTTGTTAGTCATTGAGTATATCACTGTTAGTGTACAATGAGTAAAGACAGTCAAAATTCTTGATTAAAAGGGGCTAAAATTCTTGGTTAAAAAGGATAAAAATTCTTGAGTGAAAACGAAAATTTCTTGGGTGAACCTGAAATTTTCACCCTGTTTTATTAAATTATTATATTGCTTAAGATAATTCACAATTATAATTATATATTCAAAGCTTTACGTTGACAACAATTCTAAGATACTAAGATACCTAAGTTGTATACTCTATTTTATTTCAAGGAGTGTAGTTCGGTGGCTCCTTTGAACACCCACTTACAGATTTATGACTTCCTACATAAACACCTCTGACAATTCCATCCTGTCCCCTCGTCTCAACATTGCATAGTTGCCATAATCCTGGTGACCTTCGAAATGAGACAGTGAGACTGACGGGATTCTTGGAATTTGGAAAAGATGCGGCAACTCTGCCTCCACGTGGATTTGAGGGGAGCCTGTCAATTCTTCTGAACAAGGGTTGTGATTGGTTACTAACAAGAGAAGACAAGATTTCCGTCACAGTAAGGAAGACATTTATTTATGACAACCAATTAGTAGGGGGCAGTAGAAGGTCTGTCGGCAAAGGTTTTTCTATGAAACTGCACTCCATGAAAAAAAAAAAAAAAAAAAAAAAGCTAGTATACGCAGATAGCAGTTCTAAGTTTGTCATTGTAAGGTTTCTTCTTCTATTTGTTAGCACACACGAGAACTGTGAAAAGAAAATGTTCACAGTCAACATTAGTAACTGGAACCCATATAGCTTGGAGTGTTCCGTCCACAAAATCACTGTGATCTTCAAGTAACGACAGCAAACCTTCTCGTACTGAAAGTCCAGGACTATTTTTAACTATGTCCTTCAGTTCGCTGTATGCATGTACTGCTATATCAGGTGATAGATTCTTTAAGGTTGGCACCTGATCGAAGAGAGGTTTCAAACTGCTTTCAGTTACATCAAACCGTTTAAGAACCATTTTAACTCACACCATCTAGCGCCAGCATTCTAAACCTTGTGCATTTTTCAAACAGAACTTCTAAAATTTCCAAATTTAGATAATGTATTTATTAATTGCTGAAAAATTGCATCTTTTCGCGAATAACGACAGAAAATATGCTAAATTCGCGAGTCATAAGATTTTTTGCGATTTTTCGCGAGTGTTTCGCGAGTTGAAACGTGTAATTATATGATATTTTCATGTGAACCATGTTTTAAACTATGTTTATGCTCGACCATGCCGAAATGTAGTAATTATACACCTGGTAGTAGCCCTTTAATGCACCTCATTAAAGTACACCTATTCATTATAATTCAGTTGTTCAGCCAATGAAAATAACCATTGTACCATTATAAAACCGCAAGTATCGATTATTCTCGGATATGCAATCGAAAGACAATTAGCGAAAAGTCACGGAGGCTGGAAATCCAATATTGTCGCAGAAGGTTATGTTCTGTTACTATAATAATTAACATTAATTGTAAATAAAATTCAAATAAATTCAATTTGTCATCTCGTTTTTCAATTCTAAATCAATTTCCAGGTTATATCAAGCCTAATCTTCATGTTATTCTCTAGAATATATCAAGGTCAATGACATTCGTGTTTCGGAAAAAATCAATACTTTCGCGTCTGCGCACATCTCACAATTCAGATCAGTTCCACTCCTCACTTACATAACCATAACATGAATACTTCTGAATAATTTCAAGTTAGAAATATGGTCGATCATAAAAAGTCGTATGAAACTTGCCTATAATGGTAGTTAAGACGCTCGTATGAAAATTATGAAACTCGCTTTCGCTCGTTTCATAAACAAACATACTCGCGTCTTAATTACTACCAATTAACCTACATATGGAATGTACCGATTCAGCTATTTCAGGCTTATGACTTACAGTATGTCGACATCTGCTCACCTATTTGAAATAATAAGTTATTATGGAAAATAAGACCTAAAAATTACAATTAAGTTTTGAAAATGAGCAGATAAATTAGATTTAAAGTCTTTATGGTTATTACGATTGGTTTAAACATGCACTAAAAGCAGACGTAAGTGCAAGTTTGAACCAATAATTTATTGAGATTTGCGATATATTAATTAGTTTAGGAAATTGTATATTTGTTATGTATAGGCCTAACTACTTTTGTATATAGATGTTTTTGTTATCTGTTGTTTTTGTTGTACTTTTGTGAACTAATATCTATCTATCTATCTATCTATCTATCTATCTATCTATCTATCTATCTATCTATCTATCTATCTATCTATCTATCTATCTATCTATCTATCTATCTATCTATCTATCTATCTATCTATCTATCTATCTAATTACTACTATTATAGGCTACTAATGTACTATTATTTGTTTTTTAGGTTTATCGCGAGTCACGAATTTTGACTGTCTCTAACAATGAAGTTAATTTCTAAAATTTCGCCCCAGAGGCTGCATCCCTACCCGTGGATTTGTACAACCCTGATAATGGGCCAAATGCAGGAATGCAGAAAATTACACAGGCAGGCAGTATTGTACGTGAGATGGGTTGACTGTACTCCGAACTCTCACATGAATGACATCCATTGTGCAGTCACGTGCCAAGTCTTAAAGCTCGGGTGTTAACCAGCGCAGCGGTTTGAATGGGGTCGCCGCAGTGTTGCTCAAATCCATATTGTCTTGCTGATGCGTAATGACAGGCTGTCTCTTTTCCGTCCAGCGTTTGCACCACTCATTTGCGGTGAATATTTTAGCGTGTGACACCAGGACTATTGATGCATTGCTGATAATTTGGGCTGTTTGCTCGGTCTTTGTGCTCCTCGGGAGAAAGTGGGAGTTAGTGTTTGTAATTGCGACCGTTCGTTGCTGAAAACTGCGACTCTAATTAAGCCGAGAGTGCTAACAGACAGCACCGGGCTCCTGCAGGTTTTTCTTGGCTTGTCAAAGATGGTTGACTTCCGCTCTTCCTTCCACAACTTGTGATCGAAACCTATTTGAAAATTTAGCACATCATATATGGCTGGCGAGTTGGTATAGCGCTGGCCTTCTATGCCCAAGGTTGTGGGTTCGATCTCGGGCCAGGTCGATGGCATTTAAGTGTGGTTAATGCGACAGGCTCATGTCAGTAGATTTACTGGCATGTAAAAGAACTCCTCCGGGACAAAATTTCGGCTCATCCGGCGACGCTGATATAACCTCTGCAGTTGCGAGCGTCGTTAAATAAAACATAACATTTAACATTAATAACTACTGTAAAGCAGCGGTTCCCAAAGTGTATACCGCGATCCCTTGGGGGCGGATCGAGAAGTGTAAAGAGCTGAGAGGGGCCACGAAATTATTTAGAAAATAAGACAAAAACGCCCTATTACCTCTGATCTATTATCAGGTAGTACATCTCACTTGACAGTTCTGAGCAAAAACAATTGTTTGTATGCATCTGAAGTCTGATTAGTGTAATATGTAGCTAATCGGCGATGTATGCAATGGAGGGGGAAAGGAAATAGATTTGGAAATAGTTCCGCTACTTCTCACATCAAAGGAAGCAAACCACTGAAGTAGATATTTATCTTCTTCTTTTATATAGGTCGTAACCTGTTTTTCTACACGCTTTATCCTGGAGATTCACTAGATGTTGATTGCAGACCATTTTTCCATCTTTGTTGCGGCCTTCCTATACCTCTTCTTCCTAGGGGTTTCATGTCCCTGGCTATTTTTGCTATTCTATCATCCCTCATTCTTGTAACATGATTATTCCATTCCTTTTTTTCTTCCTTACACAAATTTATTAATGTCTATTATTTCACACTGGTCCCTTACTTCCTTGTTTCTCACCCTATCTCTTCTCGTCTTCCCTATTATCGATCTTAATGTATTCATTTCTACTGTTGTATATAGCTGATTTATTTTTATTTTTTTTTTTTGTGGTGGCTCGTGTTTCGGCTCCATCGGTCAATATCGGTCTTACCATTTTTTTTATATATTTTAACTTTTCCTTCTATACTTAGATACTTATTTTTCCATGTTACAGTCCACACCTGTGGAGTAACGGTCAGCGCGTCTGGCCGCGAAACCAGGTGGCCCGGGTTCAAATCCCGGTCGAGGCAAGTTACCTGGTTGAGGTTTTTTCCAGGGTTTTTCCTCAACCCAATACGAGCAAATGCTGGGTAACTTTCGGTGCTAAACCCCGGACTCATTTCATCGGCATTATCATCTTCATATCATTCAGACGTTAAATAACCTAGATGTTGATACAGCGTCGTAAAATAACCCAATAACTCTAACTCTAACTCTATGTTACATCCCTTAAGTAACCTGATACTCGAGCTCCTTTCATGACTTGTTCTCTAGCCTGTAGTATTTATCTGTAAAACAAAAGAAACAATTAGAACTCATTTTAAAAGTAATATATTTCTCAGTCTCTAAAATATTTAAATACATGAAATAATAGTGCAAACAATAATATAAAATTGCATTATTTACTTATTTAAATATGTCTGTTTGTCTGTCTAGCTGCCTATCTGCCTGCCTGCTTACCTGCCTATTTGCCTAGCTGCCTGCCTGCCTTCCTGGCTGCCTACCCTCCTATCTGCCAGTCTGGCTGCCTGCCTGGCTGCCTACCCTCCTACCTGCCAGTCTGCCTGCCTGGCTGGCTGCCTAACCTCCTATCTGCCAGTCTGGCTGCCTGCCTGGCTGCCTACCCTCCTACCTGCCAGTCTGCCTGCCTGGCTGGCTGCCTACCCTCCTATCTGCCAGTCTGGTTGCCTGCCTGGCTGCCTACCCTCCTATCTGCCAGTCTGCCTGCCTGGCTGGCTGCCTACCCTCCTATCTGCCAGTCTGGCTGCCTGACTGGCTGCCTATCCTCCTACCTGCCAGTCTGCCTGCCTGGCTGGCTGCCTACCCTCCTATCTGCCAGTCTGGCTGCCTGCCTGGCTGCCTACCCTCCTACCTGCCAGTCTGCCTGCCTGCCTGGCTGCCTACCCTCCTATCTGCCAGTCTGGCTGCCTGCCTGGCTGCCTACCCTCCTATCTGCCAGTCTGGCTGCCTGGCTGGCTGCCTACCCTCCTATCTGTCAGTCTGGCTGCCTGCCTGGCTGCCTACCCTCCTACCTGCCAGTCTGCCTGCCTGGCTGGCTGCCTACCCTCCTACTTGCCAGTCTGGCTGCCTACCCTCCTACTTGCCAGTCTGCCTGCCTGCCTGGCTGCCTACCCTCCTACGTGCCAGCCTGCCTGCCTGGCTGCCTACCCTCCTACCTGCCAGTCTGCCTGCCTGGCTGGCTGCCTACCCTCCTATCTGCCAGTCTGGCTGCCTGCCTGGCTGCCTACCCTCCTAACTGCCAGTCTGCCTGCCTGGCTGGCTGCCTACCCTCCTATCTGCCAGTCTGGCTGCCTGCCTGGCTGCCTACCCTCCTACCTGCCAGTCTGGCTGCCTGCCTGGCTGCCTACCCTCCTATCTGCCAGTCTGGCTGCCTGGCTGGCTGCCTAACCTCCTATCTGCCAGTCTGGCTGCCTACCCTCCTATCTGCCAGTCTGGCTGCCTGCCTGGCTGCCTACCCTCATACCTGCCAGTCTGCCTGCCTGGCTGGCTGCCTACCCTCCTATCTGCCAGTCTGGCTGCCTACCCTCCTACCTGCCAGTCTGCCTGCCTGGC
The DNA here is from genome assembly GCF_040183065.1 of Periplaneta americana. Taxonomy (NCBI): domain Eukaryota; kingdom Metazoa; phylum Arthropoda; class Insecta; order Blattodea; family Blattidae; genus Periplaneta; species Periplaneta americana. The sequence continues at coordinate 181,016,463 of NC_091120.1, read as the reverse complement.
TGCCTACCCTCCTATCTGCCAGTCTGGCTGCCTGCCTGGCTGCCTACCCTCCTACCTGCCAGTCTGCCTGCCTGGCTGGCTGCCTACTCTCCTATCTGCCAGTCTGGCTGCCTACCCTCCTATCTGCCTGTCTGGCTGCCTACCCTCCTACCTGCCAGTCTGCCTGCCTGGCTGGCTGCCTACCCTACTATCTGTCAGTCTGGCTGCCTGCCTGGCTGCCTACCCTCCTACCTGCCAGTCTGCCTGCCTGCCTGGCTGCCTACCCTCCTATCTGCCAGTCTGGCTGCCTGCCAGGCTGCCTACCCTCCTACCTGCCTGGCTGGCTGCCTACCCTCCTATCTGCCAGTCTGGCTGTCTGCCAGGCTGCCTATTCTCCTACCTGCCAGTCTGCCTGCCTGGCTGGCTGCCTACCCTCCTATCTGCCAGTCTGGCTGCCTACCCTCCTACCTGCCAGTCTGGCTGCCTACCCTCCTATCTGCCAGTCTGCCTGCCTGGCTGGCTGCCTACCCTCCTATCTGCCAGTCTGGCTACCTGCCTGGCTGCCTACCCTCCTATCTGCCAGTCTGCCTGCCTGGCTGGCTGCCTACCTCCTACCTGCCAGTCTGCCTGCCTGGCTGGCTGCCTACCCTCCTATCTGCCAGCCTGCCTGCCTGCCTGGCTGCCTACCCTCCTATCTGCCAGTCTGCCTACCTGGCTGCCTACCCTCCTATCTGCCAGTCTGCCTGCCTGCCTGGCTGCCTACCCTCCTATCTGCCAGCCTGCCTGGCTGGCTGCCTACCCTCCTATCTGCCAGCCTGCCTGGCTGGCTGCCTACCCTCCTATCGTGCCAGTCTGCCTGCCTGGCTGCCTACCCTCCTATCTGCGAGCCTGCCTGGCTGCCTACCCATCTATCTGCCAGCCTGCCAGGCTGCCTACCCTCCTACCTGCCAGTCTGCCTGCCTGGCTGGCTGCCTACCCTCCTATCTGCCAGTCTGCCTGCCTGGCTGGCTGCCTACCCTCCTATCTGCCAGTCTGCCTGCCTGCCTGGCTGCCTACCCTCCTATCTGCCAGCCTGCCTGGCTGCCTACCCTCCTACCTGCCAGTCTGCCTGCCTGGCTGGCTGCCTACCCTCCTATCTGCCAGTCTGGCTGCCTGGCTGGCTGCCTACCCTCCTATCTGCCAGTCTGTCTGCCTGGCTGGCTGCCTACCCTCCTATCTGCCAGTCTGCCTGGCTGCCTACCCTCCTATCTGCCAGCCTGCCTGGCTGCCTACCCTCCTACCTGCCAGTCTGCCTGCCTGGCTGGCTGCCTACCCTTCTATCTGCCAGTCTGGCTGCCTACCCTCCTATCTGCCAGTCTGGCTGCCTGCCTGGCTGCCTACCCTCCTATCTGCCAGCCTGCCTGGCTGCCTGCCCTCCTATCTGCCAGTCTGCCTACCTGGCTGCCTGGCTGCCAACTTGGCTGCCTACCTTCCTACCGGCCTACCTGGGTGCCTTGCAACCTGCCTGCCTGCTGCCTGCCTTTCTGACCACCTACCACCATACCTGCTGCCTTAATGTAGAAGGCTCTTGATTGTTTTCTCCAAAGAAATTGAAACAGAACTTGAAATAAACATCGTCATACCCTTTCATTGGATTTGATTTGTCGCGGAACATTTGCGGCCTAGGTAGAATTTTCAGAATGTCAGTCATAAACTCTTCGTCATAGAAGTACAGAAGTTTGTAGTAAAGGGAAAATGTAATAATTTATCTTAGAAGAATAAATAAGTAATTAATTTGCTGTCTACAATTGTATGATATTATTATTATAGCTATAGGCCTACAAAGTATCACATACCTGAATCTCATAAAGATGGCAGTGTGATAAATCAGAATAGATCAGCTGTTTCACCATACAAAGTGTACTGAAGACAGCTGTCCAACAGAGGAATAAATCGTCTTTGTTCCTGCAATAACTCCCATGTGCAAAATATGGAATTTTTCAGTAGGAAGAAAAACACTAGTGCATAGGAGATTGTGAATTCTTACATTTTCGAAAGAAAGAAATATAATTATATATAGGAGATTTTATTATTTCCTGCGTCACTATTTAAGTTATTTAATAGACCAAAAATCTGAAAATCGATAAATATGTCACATAGGAGTTATTGCAGGAACAACGACGAAATATTGTTATACAGGGAAGTCAGATCTCTAAGTTAGTGAGTCCCTCAATGGACCATTAACACTAAAGATATTCCTTCAGCGAGTCTTTCGATTTTATTGGCGGCTAATGAAGGAATAAATGCTTTCTTGCAACCCCCCCCCCCCAATAAGACTATTATCGTTCATCTTCTTCTACCTCCAAGGGACTTTGTGACGTAATCCAGAGGTATCGCAGATCTTTTTGGCCCCTGAAATTTTAAATGCTAAGTTAAGAAGCGAGTCACTATCCAACTCGTATATTGTGTTCCAACCAGCTGCAACCCACAACCTACATTCGCCTCCCAATCCCCTTGACACTAGAAGTACACTCAGAACTCGTGTAAATAGACCTGCAATGTCAATGAGCAGACAGCGGATTTTCGGTCTCGATACTGAACGTTACGTCAGTTTATGGAGGTCATTGCTATGCTCCTTCCGTACGCCAAGGGACGTGACGTCATGTCGCTGTGTAGAGACCGAAAGTTCGCTGTCTGCCAGTAAGTCACGAACACCGAAGCTTATAGGCCTAAAACGTTACAGACTGTGCGTTTATTATTGTTAGAAATTTTTGTCACTACATTATCACTACTGCTTTCATTCTAATTCGTTTTTATTATGATTTGACCCTATATATTATATAGTCCTATCAGGTTGCCTGCCGCTACCCTACATAGCTGCTATGTTTGGCTCTACATTCAGTATATTTTCGAATAATTGCTTTCTAAATGAAAACTTGTATCTAAACAAAGATCGTGACTAGCAGACGAAAATTTACGAATTGTATTAAGAGTGGCAAATTGTGACGTAATTTCCTAGGTTTTTGTAGCACAGCAGTCAAAATAAAGGCGAAATAAAATATAATCTGTCCATCTATAAATCAATATTGTGTAGTCTACGTCAGATGATTGGGTCGAGAGTCCGCCACTGGGATGCGAAGAGTGCAGTGTTGCCAACTTAGCGACAAGCCGCTAGATCTAGCGGTTTTGAGGGGGAGTCTAACGGAATAGCGACTACTACTTTCCTGGAGTATTTTTAGTAATCATTTGGCGACAAAGTTGGCGATTTTTACTTTTTGTCTTTTTAACTGTTTTTAGTGAGCTGTATTTGAAAACATTAATGTTGTGTTTTGACATTTTAAATATTATTATTGAGAAAATATTTTCCTTGGTACAATTTCAAAACGTTATAAGAACAACCTTGCACAACGTAACATGACAACTTGGATAATTCCCTGCATTATGTTTCCCTTGGCGAATTCTTGGCGTTGTTAAATGGTGCAATATTTCAACAGTAAATTGTTGGAGTGAAATGTACCAGTACAAATATTCTGTCGGGATTATCTTTAACAGTTCTGTATGTTTGCTATGATTGTACTTCCTCTTTCCTATTCGAATGATGAAGCAGAACGCCTGTTCAGCCAGATAACTTGACAACTTGAGCATTTCGGGAAAAACTAGTTATAGGCCTAAATACCAAACTTCGTGAAAGTGTTTTGCTGAAAACTGGAAATACTGATGGGTATATATGTTCCACTTCCGGCCTATACGAATCCTTGTCTTCCACGTTAGCAGTTGGACTAGAAGAGTCCACACCTGCGGAGGAGTAACAGCGCGTCTGACCGCGAAACCAGATGGCCCGGGTTCGAAGCTCGATCGGAGTAAGTTATCTTGTTGAGGTTTTTTCCGGTGTTTTCCCTCAAACTAATACGAGCAAATGCTGGGTAACTTTCGGTGCTGGACTACGGACTCATTTCACCGGGATTTTCACCTTCATTTCATTGAGACGCTAAATAACTTGAGATGTTGATACAGCGTCGTAAAATAACCCAACTCAGACCTGACTAGAAGTGGAGGATACGGATGATTTATATCTCTCAACGGGGTGCTCTACTTCTTGGTTGATATTACGTCTTATGTATTGCGGCTTGCGTCCAGTGAAGTCATCGTCAGTACAAATTTGCCGACTGCTGCCTTCCTCTCTAAACTTTATGACTGACAGAGATGATATTCTTTGCCTCTCGATCAGTACACTTTTATTTTTCCCTGTCCTCTTACACATGAACCCTAACTCTCTTAAAATACCCCTTAAACTAGTCCCCTCCTCCTCCTCCATTAAGTAATGGGCGATTTCGCGTAGAATGGGTAATAATTTAGAAATTATAGGAAAAATTTTGTGCAAACGATAGAATTCGTAATCCGTTCGTCGTATCACGCATTTGTCAAGTCATCTGTGTTAGTAGCGGTCTTTTGTTCCTTCAGCTCCATGTTATTTTTGTTCAGATAAAATCCTCTCCACCCTTGTTAGAGACACCTTGTTTATCTCCCCGATCATTTCAGCAAGATCTCTTAGTGGGATAAAATGATTTTACCCTCTACAATTCAAGTTCTACATGCAGCAGTTATACCAAAATGCTATGTCTATTGTTCGAAAGCATAACAAACCTGACCTTTTTTTAACTTTCATCTACAATCCACAATGACCTGAAATAGCTATTGCTTTACTCCCACATAAAAAGCCTACTGATCGTCCTGACATTGTTACTTGAGTTTTCGCGCTGAAACTCAAAACCTGAAGGTGGATAGGTTCAAGAAAAAGTATTTGGCATAAAAAACCATTCAGAGGGAGCATGTTTCATTATTATGGAAGCAAATAACTTTCAAAATGTCTGGTATTCTTCACTGAAAATAAATCTGAAAAATCTTTATTTGAACGTGTAATGAACTTAGTTTGCAGCATTTGCTGCACAAGCCACTAGTTTCATACTTATTGTTCACTCGGTATAAGTGAATATTTCGACATTTTAAGCGCATACATATAGTACCTGTTTGCATGCATATTTTAGAATGTTTAGTGCATGTAATTGTCAATACTGTCAATACGGAATCTGCTGGGAAAAAAACATTGCTCTTTTGAGACATCGACAGCTGGCGGAAAAAGTCCGAATGTAGGTGATGAAATCAGCTGGACCATTGTCCGCTATGAGAAAGGCTTCGGTCAGATTATTGCCAGGGCTGTGCATTTCAATGCTTGTGATGGGTGACCGTTGTTGCTGTGTAGGAAGCGCATTGTGTGACCAATCTGGGACGTCCACTCATCCATCTAATTACGTCTTGATATTGCTCCCTTCAAATCGTGATATCCAGTTCAAACTCCTGGCCTGCAATACAGTTACGCAATTGATTGTAACAGTAACATGGGGGCCGTGAGCCACGCCAGGCTTCACGGCATTTTCAGAATACTGAATTGTTATTTAATTTAGTAGTCTGACCCAATATTTTGCGTTTGCCCTGCGACACAGAATAGCTCACAATAAAATTTAAAATGAAAAATTATATAAACAGGTTTCAGACAAAAGTGAATAAGACATAAGAAAAAGAAATAGAACCAAATGTAATTTAAATTGAATGTACACCATAAAGATGCTGACGAAATATCGCTACAGAAAATTTTATTATGGTTCCGACGATGGCATCTTGAAGATCTCTCGTCAGTTTGTATTTTTCCCTCCACTTTACAAAGGCTTTCGGGATGGTGCCTCTCGCTCCGCAGAAGAGACCGGGAACTGTGATTTTTTCTATGTTGTATTTCGCCGATAGGTACTGAATCGTGGGCTCGTAGATTTTCTTTTTCTCTTTATTCACTTCAGATGGTTGAGTGGCTGAGATTTCAAATCTGATGGTAGGATCAATTATTTCGGCTGACTGTTTATTCCTCTTTATAGCTATGATATAGATCCTACGATTGCTTCCACCATCAGCAATACAATGAACTTCCTCGTGAACGTCTAGATTTTTGGATCGAAGTGCATCTGCGATCATAGAACGTATGGTGTTGTGACGTTTTATTCTGAGTACTTCTCCCTGTGGGCAACTCCCAAGCACATGTGGTAAAGTTTCATACTGCAGTGCTTACAGTGGGTTGTGCCTGTAGAGCGACCAGGGAGAGAACGTACTGGTGTCACCATCGCAGTCATTTTTAGCATTTCTCTCCATTCAGAACTTGATAATCTGTCATGCTTGATGATCCACGAGTTGGCTGCAGGTACTTCTTCAAACAATACGACTCCTTTTCCTTTCTGGGGGTATGCACACCAGGTTTTAAATTCACGGTATCGAAGATATTGCCTTAATTGCTTCACGGATCCTGTAGCCTCATCTCTGCTCACTTGCAGTTCCGACAGGCAAGATCAGAGGCCCCACATTGCTAATGATTAGAGATGGTAGACTTTAGCAACTTAAAATTAAAAATCTAGAAGTATAGAAATCATATTTAGCATTTTATAGCACTTTTTATGCTACAATTTAGCATTTTGCAGAGTTTTTGAATAAAACATTTTTATGAAAAGTATGGTGGTAAAAATTCAATGTCACCAATATATTAATAGGCCCATTTTCTAGATAGATTTTCCAGTAAAGATTCATCATTATCATCATCATCGTACTTGCAGGTATTAGGCCTAATGGCCTGTTATGGTCTCCGTTCATCTTTTCAGGGGGTGTCCCAAAGATCGTCTTCCATGTGGTATATAGCGGAGAATTTGTCTTGAGAGTCTGGAACGGTCCATTCTATTGACATGGTTAAGCCATTTTTGTCTATAGTGGTTGAGATGTTCATAGAAAGGTGTAATTTTCAATTCTTTTGTAATTAGTTCATTCCTTTTGTGGTCAAGCAAGCTGTAGCCGGCAGTCCTCCTTAGAAATCTCATTTCTGCAGTTGTTAGACGTTGAACATCTGAGTTTCGGAGAGTCCAGGCCTCACTACCATACATGAGGACAAGTCTTGCTAGAACTTTATATGCTTTTAACCTGGTATGTTTTTGGGTTTTCGTGGTTGTGAAACCTAGTTGATGGTTCGTAAGGCTCCATTAAAATGTTGAATATTTTCATATATATCAGTAACAAATTATAACCTAAATATTTAAATGAGTTTACCTGTTCTAACGTATGAGTTCCAATGCAAATTTTACTCCTAACTGGCTGTTTTACCTTGGAACGCCATAATTTTTGTTTTGTTTGGGGAAATTTTCATATTGAAATTTTGTGCTATTATATTCAGGTGATGTATTGAGTACTGCAGCTCGTCTTCATTTGTAGCAAAAAGAACCTGATCGTCTGCATATAATAATGTATCTAGAGTACAATTTCGGAAGAGCGGGATGTTTCCATGAATTGTTAGTCGCCAATGTCTGATGATGGAGTTGATGTATATATTGAATAAAAGTGGTGAGAGGGGGCATCCTTGACGAACTTCACAGGTTATTGGTCTCCATTCGGTATGTTCTGATCTAATAGTAATTTTTATAGTATTGTGGTTATATAATTCATAAATTGTTCTTATAATTGCGTTTGGAATTGAATCATCTGCCAAAATTTTAGAGAGCTTATTTCTGTCAACATGGTCGAAAGCTTTTTCGTAATCAATAAAAGCCAAGTGAGTTTCTTTATTAAATTCCCTATGTTTTTCGATCAAAATCTTCAAAGTAAAATATCCATCTGCGCAAGATCTGCCTTTTCGAAAACCGTTTTGCTCTTCACCAATGAGAGTTTTGTAGTGAGCTTCCAACTTATGAGCTATTATTCTTGAGAAAATTTTGTATCCACTATTTAGGAGACTGAGTCCTCTGTAATTTGTGCAATCTTTGATGTTGTCTTTCTTGAAGATTGGGATGATGATAGTTTTTTGCCATGATGTTGCTGTCACTGCATGTCTTGGTATCCCCTCTATCACGTCTTCTGCATCTCTAACGGAATTTTGTGAACACTCTGTATATTCGCTACAATAATATTTATTATTATTCCGTTACAGTTTCCTGCAAGTCCCCCAAAATATTCATTAATCCAGTCGGAGTTGAAAACATAAACATCGTTTCAGAGAAGATGAGTAACAGTGTAGCACATTCACAACCAAGTAATTAATTCCTTCTTGCAGACACAGAACGCTCTGTTTGTACAACAAGAAATGTATTAATTAAAGACAAGATGGAATACATTCAATTAAAAATAGCTGCACGGAAATGCTATTAATCTTATCGCGGTTTGAAGACACAATGATGCAAAACTGGACGCGGTTACAGCACGCCTCAGAGGCCAGGGTTCGAGGACGGGAGACTTAATTGTTCGAGTCCATGTGTTTACAAACGATCGGGGTCAACGCTTGTCTCTTGAAAGCAGCCGGTGCACTGCCTTTATCGAAGTGCAAGGACAAGCGCCACATGATCTCAGAGTTCATGTATTTAGTCCAGATTCCATTTAAAATCGTCTTGTTTCTATAGGATTCGCGGACGACGGCGACGTGAAAGTCACAACGGATACAGACTCTGACAAACGCCTGCTACATTCTGTGATACAACCCGCATGACTTAGAGAAGTTGGCAGAAGGAAAATGTAGATGTTCAATGACTAAGGATCGGATTTTTATGTAATTACATATTATATTCCTTTCAACCTAACCGTATATAAATAACAAATGTTTGCAAATCTTGTAATTACCATTAATATATTAAAATTTGATAATACAGATTTTTATACATTTACCCCACATTACTTATTATGGTTTGGTATTACATAAATCTACATATTTAGGGGTTTTATTCACTTTTACTTCTTTAAAATGAAAAAGAAAACTGCTACTGGGGAAGTTTACAATTTGAAATAAGCCTTTTTACCTACCCGAGAAAGGATATATTTCGGGACGAAACATATACAGTATAACATCTTAGTTCCAGGAAGTAATAGAGGCACTCACCCCATACCGCCCACTGTAAATATGAGTGAACAAAAGGCAACCTTTCTCATACAACTACTTTGTATTGTAAAAATCAAGGAGGGAATAATCTCATACGTTTAAGCGGACGACATAGTAGTAGGGTCTAACGACTTTACAAAGTTAAAAAAAAAACAATAAACACCATGGTAAAATGATGCAATGAAAACAAATTTGATATAAATGTGGACAAGACAGAAATGATTATACTCAGAAACGGCGGAAGAGCACCAGAAACAGTAGAAATCGTCATGAAGAAAACAAAATTAAAAATTGCACGAGACTACAAATATCTAGGCTTAACAATACAAATCAGCGCAGATATTGATATTAAATATTTTCATGATTTTACATATTTTGGTACATACTCAACTCATTTTTCTTACATAACTATGTACATATTTCACACCTTGATATTACACAAAAATCCGGTCCTTATCAATGACAGTCCTTTTAAGGGAGAAGACGGATGAAATTGTGGTAATTTTCAATAAAAAGGTTAAATTCTCTTTTTTCTTTTTTTTTGGTGAAAAATTAATCCGCAATCTCTTATTTATGTTCACCAAGTTTCAGTACACTTTTGTGCTCGGTAGCATAAATTACGTCTTATCTAAATGGCTGCGTTTTTAAATTTTTTACTTGGTTATTTAGCGACGCTGTATCAACTACTGGAATATTTAGCGTCGATAGAATTGTTGATAGCGAGATGGTACTTGGCGAGACGATTCGCCATATATTATCTGACATTCGTCTTACGGTTGGAGAAAACCTCGGATAAAACCCAACCAGGTAATCAGACCAAGTGGAAATCGAACACACGCCTGAGCGTAACTCCGGATCGGCAGCAAACTCTAGAATTTTAATGGCACGCAAACTTCGAAAGCTGTTTTCTCACACTTTTTTCAGCACATTTCTTCATGTTCAACGTGCAAAGGCTCTCACAATTCTGAGTTAAGAACTTGAAATTTTTACTGTATGTTTTTACTGTATTTCAACGTATTCACTAAATTGTTTATATTCTAGTCATTTTATCTCTTTTTGTTTCATCATATTTCCCGATAATGGTATGTCTATCTTGTGATAACTTGAGCTACTTATAATCATAATTTTCCTTGTTGTGTGTACCTAAAAATTGTGTTCATTGTATGCCTTGTATTTTACTATTTCGTCAATAATAATAATAATAATAATAATAATAATAATAATAATAATAATATTCATTCATAGCGTTCTGCCCAAGGGCAGGTCTTTCACTGCAAACCCAGCATTCTTCAGTCTTTCCTATTTTCTCTCTTCCTCTTTGTCTCGTCATATGATCCATATAACTTATTGTGTCTATCATCTAATATCTTCTTCTGCCCCTTACTCTTCTCCCGTTCACCATTCCTTCCAGTGCCTCTTTCAGAAGACATTATTATTATTATTATTATTATTATTATTATTATTATTATTATTATTTCACATTTTTATACTTTGTATGTATGTATGTATAATTTATTTTGACTTGCTATCTCTCTCTCTCTCTCTCTCTCTCTCTCTCTCGCTGTTATTTATACTAGCGTTAACATCTTTGGTCATATCGCTAGTTAATGTTTTGGTTGAAATCCGAAGGCCTGTGTACTATTGTTGAGACTGGTTCTATTGTTGTGAACTACATGGCGACTGTGTAGGTATTACTGATTTGTTATGAATACGATTTCGGTGATGAATGAGGCCGGTGATATTCAGGGATGTTGGGGCCCGAATTTCCTGGAATTTGCCTAATAAACCTCAAACAGGAACTTCAACCCGAGCGGGAATCGAACCCAGGCCCTCTGTTTAAGAGACCAGCATGCTGACTCCTACACTACAGAGGTGGTCTGTTCACATTTTATTATGCCTTTTCGTTTCTTTCTATATGTTATATATTATGTCTCATTTCTACTGATTTGTTTACTTTGTATTATGATTATCTTCTTCAGTTTTGTGTGTTTGTGCTGTATTTTGTAAATTTGAAATGTTTTTTGTATCGCAGTTTTACCACAGTCTAGTAAATTATATACAATCACGAAGCTCAATACGTAGTAAATATGCATCCATAGATAGATTCTATTTCATATTGCAAGAAATTCTTTCAATAGCACATTACATTACTGGTGCATGATGTACAAGATATTTCTATTGTCTGATATTTTTTTGTTTTTCATTAGTATATTGTATGTGTCGCTCATCACTGATAATCCACTAATTTCCTACGTACTTTTCTAGAAATTCCCTACAATGTAGATTATTTAATTTATTAATTGGGTTGTTGGCACAGAACATCATTGTAGGCTACAGAAATCCATGCTAAACGTCGAGTTAATATCTTCATAATTTTCAGATTTTGACTTTTGAATTACCTACGTTCAACACATTTTCTGCGCCTTTTGGTATTGTAGTGTCTTTCAATGCACAGTTTTTGTCGCTTTTACGGTCATCTTACACAATGTCTATATAATGTTGTCTATATTGACAGTGAAAATATCGCTTCCAATATCCTCAAGTATGCCCTGCAGTACTGTATTACACGCTTGAGCGTCTTACCCAAGGCATTTTAACTCTGCAATGAACCTTCAATCAGCCACAAAGATGTAGTTATTTAAATAATACGACTAGTAAGAGCAGTGATCGATAAGACTACTCACTATGACTGCGTCCCAATTTTGACTTTCTAGAGAAAGAGGGCAGAGGAGGTGTAACTATTTTGTATACGAACGTACCTGTACCTGCGCCGTGACGTCACATTATACTTAAAATCAGACAACCTCATTCCAGTTTATAGGTAGCTGAAATACGAAGCCTAGTTATAAAAATCAAATAACTTTTTTTCGAACAAAAGTGAACATTTCCCTCATATTTCCAAACAAAACCGGACATTTTCAAAAGTTCGTCTTAAAATGCATAGAAAATAACTAAAATCATGATTATTGACACCATTAAAACGGACGTAACATGCACGACACATAAAATCATCGTTCACTTTGGGGTAAAGTGAAGGCTCGATACAGTTTTTCTACTTCCTGAAAAAAAAAAAATACTAAAAAAAATACTATCTTGGAACCTGTACAACTCAAGTCGCTAAAATACCATTTCGTTTCATAAATTGAGCCGGATAGCACGACAGTTCATAAAGCGTCGTTAAATAAAGCTACATTATATAGATCTAACAACATAACATAGAACAGATTCTCACATATTTTTCTCTTCCCTGAACAATAATGAAAGATTTAACACATCACACTCTGAACTACTGTTCAACTAAAATAACCTCAAATGTACAAGCGTCAATACCGATCGGCATATTTATGTAACACGCTGTACCATGTCCAAATTCCCAATGGAATTTCGAAAGCAGCGTTTCACACAAATGTTAGCAAAGGCGTGCGAAGGTTAAATCGAAGCTGAGAGACAAATGATTGCATGACGAGAGATGAATGTAACACTCTCGCGAATGCCAGCACTGAAACAACAAGTGCAGATTCCACACAAGACACATCCATTCTCGACGCATTTTTGTCTGACATTTTGTTTCTTGTGCTGAAACAGACGAACACCACATGCTGCAGAGCTAAGGAACGCGATTTCAGTTATGAATAGTTTCTCGTTCTACGTTCGAACTGCAGAAGTAACCAGGCCTTCAATGATTGTGAGGAAAATTATTATTAACAGTGAGGTAATCAAATTATCTAGATACATAGGCCTACAGTCAGTGTGCGGGCATCCACATATGCATACAATAATTCAGACGTTCTCTGAAACAAGAATTTAACTACAAATTGTTGAATTTATGGTACAGCGCATTAAACATTTTAGATCTGGTATAACAGTATTGCGAACAACAACGTCACAATGTTTCTAGAGGGCGCTGCGTTTGTTGGACGGAAATGATATTTAGCCAGGAGAGAGATGTATTATTGTGGATTCAATATTATACTGGAAACGGAAAAACGACTCAAATTATGGACATGAAGTTGTGGATGAATAAGTACAGGGACATCATTTTATTTTTACTTCAATTTTTACTGTACCTGAGTTTTTGAATGTACTTCGCTACCACCCCTTCTACTAATGAAGTTCAACCGTCCTCCACACATATCCAAGACCGCATATACAGACGTGGACAAATTATTAACAAAATTGACGATTTTTATGATAATTCTGTTTACAAAATTTGACTTTTCAATTTAGACTACAATTGACAATTTTGCATATTTCCATCATTACAGTAGACAGAAATATGCAAAAATGTCAACTGTAGTTTAAATTGAAGAGTCAAGTTTTGTAAAAATATATAATAAAAATCTTCAAGTTAGCTAATAATTTATAAATTAGCAAAAATGTCAACTGGATTGACGAGCCAAATTTTGTAAAAATATAAAACAAAAATCTTCAGTTTCGCTAATAATTTGGATATATCCAAAATGTCAACTGTAGTCCAAATTGAAGAATCGAATTTTGTAAAAATATACAATAAAAACCTTCAGTTTTGCTAATAATTTGTAAATATGCAAAAATATCAAATGTAGTCCAAATTAGAGAGTTAAATTTTGAAAAATATACAATACAAATCTTCAATTTGGCTAATTATTTGAAAATACACAAAAATGTCAACTGTAGTCTAAATTGAAGAATCATATTTTGTAAAAATATATAATAAAAATCTTCAATTTTGCTAATAATTTGTCCACGTCTGTACAGTCATAGTACCCTTACGGTCATACTAAACAGTATGTTCCAAAAATATGTTCGCGTTTTCCAGTGACGAAAGAGCTTTCAATATTGTATCATTTTCGCACAGGTACTGTCGTCCATTTGCCTACGTCGTATCCCGGTTTCCCCCACCAGCTTTTATTCGCCAGCTAGTGGCTGGGCTGTCTTAGCTCTTTTCTGAGAACATTAATTTCTGTTAGGAATTGGACGTCTACGTAATAGTATAGAACCGTTTAAAATAACTTATATAAAAGGGCCTCGTTAAGTAATTAACTGTCATGTGATTTCATCCCTTTCTACGACCCTACGACATAACTAGTTGGACGGAGAGTAGATAGTATGCCTGAGTAATTTTATCTTTTCGGATCGGGCAGAAGTGAAGATTGAATTTACAGTACGTAAGGTACCGTCTCTTTTATGAAAATTAACGAACTCAAAATCGCGATATTTCCTAGTTTACGTAAATGGATGAACTACCTTTCTTCCCTCCTGTACCTAGTAAAGCGATTTGTTTGTATTTTACGCCAGTATCATCGAACTACAGTCGTGGAAAGGGGTAGCAAACTGTGTTTCCGGTTCTATAAAGGTATAGCCAGGTTAATATTAAAAATGTTAGTAAAAATAGAGTGATGTCCCTGTACAAGTGAAACAAGTCAATAGAACAGAGAAATACTTTTCCAGTGTACTTTGTTAAGTTACTTATGGTCTTGTGGATGTTTACTTTATGAATTTTTGGCGATTCAATAATAATTTCAATGCCTTTTATTGCACTATTTTAGTTGTTTTTAGAGCCTTTTTAGGCGCCTAAAATACCATTTTTAGTGCCTTAACGTCTGATGTCTAGTTATCATCCACGAGGAGAAATATCTTTTGGTCGTCTGCTAAAACGGTGGAATGAGACGTTACGTAACAGGCCATTAGTCTAATGCAGGCCTGCACAAACAGCGCTCAACGAGCGCGGGCGCTTCTTCGGAGCGGGAGAGCCGTGTTTACCGCTCGCCGAAACGGAGAGAATGATACGTCAGAATGACATAGACTTGCTATAAGTAGAGGAGAAGGAAACGACCACTCAGACATCTAGTGGAGTGCAGTGTGTAGGCCTATTCTTAGTAACTGTTTCACGTTGTTTACCTACTGCTACAGTACAGTATGGAGGAATCTAAAAGACGGAACGTAATATTTAACATTTAACGATTTACAGCTCGAACTTATTGATCTTCAATGTGACCTAAGGGCTAAAGACCGTTAGAATAATAGTAGTAGCCTGGTTGAGTTTTACAAGACTAAACATTAGCAATAATATCCACGACTACACAGGCTGGCTGTGAAAATGATTGCTATGTTTGGCTCAACATTTACATTTGTGAGCAACTGTTTTCTATAATCAACTGTAATAAAGGCAGACAACGAACATCTGTAACTGATGTTTCATTACGATCAGTAGGCTACTGTTCCTTTCAGCTGCCAATAGCATAAAACATCGTTTTAATGTATTGATAAATAAAAATATAACAAAATGATATTGTACATTTAAGTAGCTATAGAATTTCTATTATTTTTAAAAATAAATATTTCTTTATTAATTAATAATAGTCCAAGATAGGTTTGCAAACACTGAACGGGAATTCATTTCAAGAACACTCTTACTGGTACTTCTTTTTGTGTACATTTTGTACGAGATCACCCCTTCTTCCAGTCCACCCTTATACAGAGCGCAGCTAATATCTGCATTCCGCTCGGAGCCGGCTCGGAGAGCGCAAACCTTGTGCAGGCCTGGTCCAATATAAGAAAAAGAGGAAAAGACATGCATGCATACATACATGCATACATACATACATACATACATACATACATACAGTGAATAACAGAATTATTCGGACACTTAATATTCCAAATGTTTATGTATATGTTACTAAACATGTTTGCAAAAACACAGAAATTACGCTTGCGGTTACGTCAAATAAACCAATTTGCATAACATGGGCATAAAAAGAGCTTGCTAATGAAATGGTATGTTAATATATTTATATAAAAATAAACAAATATACAATTTACTGCGTAACAAAAATATTCGGACAGGCCTGTTGGTCATATTCTGTACACCCCTGTTGATCACTTACATTACACGTAGATGGAGGTACCGTGTTTCAATAACATGCGAGGCCTCTTTAGTCTTACTTGTGCTGTCGTTTGCGCAAGACGGAACACAAAATGGGGCGTAAAGGCAAGCAAACAACATTTAATCAGAAGCAGTTAGTGATATTCCATCACGAAAAAGGGCAAACCATTCGAAACATTGCAGATGAAGAGAAGTGCAGTGTTTGACATAATTCTCAGATATAAAAACGAGGACAGAATAGAGCTGAGAAAGCAAACAGGTCGCCGAAAAATCCTCACAGACAGAGAAGAATCTCTTATTGTAAGACAGATTAAAAAGAACCCAGTGTCCCGAAGTTAGCTTCTGAAATTGAATCGGCTACGGGTAAAAAAAGTGCATGCCCAAACAATTAGAAGGGCAATATATAAACTGGGCTACAACGGAAGAATAGCACGAATAAAGCCTTATGTTTGTGAAAGGAACAGACGTAAACGACTTCAGTTTGTTCAGGAATATGAAAATAAAGGCGAAGATTGGTGGGAAAAGGCTTTTTTTCTGATGTGAGAAAATTCAATGTTTTTGGCAGCGATGGTAGACAAATGGTCTGGAGAAAGCCTATGGAGGAAGTGAAAACCAAGAATTTTCGAGCTACTGTTAAACACGGTAGAGGAAATGTGATGATACGGGGCTGCATGGCAGCTTCTGGGCTGGTGAATTGGTGTTCATCGAGTATATCATGAAGAAGGAAGACTACCTACACCTCGTGCAACATAATTTAGTGAAAAGTGCAGAAAAGCTTGGAATTGAAAAGGAGTTTATGTTTTACCAGAACAACGATCCCAAGCATAACTCCTATATTGTACAAGAATTTCTGCTCTACAAATGCTCTAAAGTGCTACATCCTTCTCCACAATCGCCGGATTTGAACCCTATTTAACATTTATTGGAAGAACCTGACAGGAGGTTTCGATCAAGGCCTATTTCTTCTAAAGAAGAGCTGAAAGCAAGACTTCAAGAAGAATGGGTGAAAATTCCTATAGACATAACAAAAAAAAATTAGTATATAGCATGCTACGTCGACTGAAAGAGGTTATTAAACAGAAGGGAGGTCCTGCAAGGTGCTAATAACGACGAGCTGGAATAGTATTCTTTGTTTTGAAAAAGTGTCCGAATATTTTTGTTAGTAATAGAAATCAAATGTTTTCCTTTATGTTTTAATAATTAGAAGAAAATTAAGTTAATTGGAATTGTTCTGTTGAAAATGTTTATATGAAATGGGATACTTTTAGGGAAAAAATAAGAAAAGCTTATTTTTATATATTCATATGTAAATATGTCATTGAATTGTTAGTTGACGGATGTCCGAATATTTTTGTTAGTCACTGTACATACATAGCATATTTGCGATTTTATACCGAAGACGCGGAAACATTTTTTTTCGTGAATATCTCGTAGCTGATTCCCACAGCAAGTCAATTCGTCTGTACTACGAAGAAACTTCAAGTTTGTCTGTCGCAGGTCAACTTTCGTAAGCGTGGACTTCTCGATAGGAAGTGAGCGCTGCCACTTGTATAATTACCGCAACGAAAGGCCTGAACGAGAGGCATTCATTACGTCCGCTTAACCTCCCGAGCCGGGCAAGGCCTTATCCATGAGCACCACACAACCCGGTTATTACGACATTGTCGACGGTCTTCCTATTCGTGTGATTTAGTGGCCAGCCAGACTTCCGTGGTCCACAAACAGCGTTACATCGACGATTCCAGGTCCGCGACCACTTGCCGCAATTAAACACGGCCAGTCGGTCCTCAACAGCTGCTTACTGTGCTGTACATTGTATACATTAACTTATTTTAGCAAGCCGTGTAATGACATAGAGGTAACTTAGTGTATTTCATCTATATGAAGTCCTGCAAATCTATTTGGCACTTTTGAGGAAAGAGAACGTTAGCACGCAAGCCTTGATCCTGTGCTGGGTTGGGTCAAGGAAAGGGACTGGGGTAGAAAATGAAGGAGCAAATACACTAAAGAAAAGTATGTTCAGTTGAATAGAAGAATTCGACCTGTAAGCTTATTAATAGAGAGCGGAATTTAAGCAAAAACCTATTTTTTTTCCTTGATACATACAGGCTTGAGATTTAACATTTACATTTTCCATGGAAATATAGTCATAAGTAAAGGGGGTTTTATAGCGCCTAAAAATGCCTATTTCGACGTTAGTGCCTATTTTTAAGTTTTTATTTTTGCATCATTTTTTGTAACTATTTACTCTTCTTCTTACCATTCTGTACCGCTTACATTCCAAAACGGATAACAGCAACTCCTTCCTAGCAGTCTACGACACAAGATAGAGAAGTACCTCCCAGCCACCCCTTTTCATTCTTACAATCTTTCAATCCTAAAATTCCAACTTTCAGTCGGCCTGGGTAGAGTAGTCGGTATAGCGCTGGCCTCTGTGCTCGAGGTTGCGCGTTCGATCCCGGCCCAGGTCAATGGCTTTAAGCTTACGAAAATGCGACAGGCTCATGTCAATAGATTTACTGGCAAGTAAAACTCCTGTGGGACAAATTATTATTATTATTATTATTATTATTATTATTATTATTATTATTATTATTATTATATCTTCCTCTGTCTGTCAGCAATTTAACACAAACTCGCTGGGTTGTACCGAATAAGCATTCTCTTTCATTCCAAGACAGATAACAACCCCTTCCTTTTTTCTCACCATTTGTAAGTACAGCAGTGAGCGACACAGTAGGTGCTGATCTTCTACTGTGAAGCAAACTATGGAAGTGTGATTGGTGAATGAAAAAAACTAACTTAAAGACAGAATGTCTTCATTTTGTGTATGCATGTGCATCTTGTAAAATGTCAATTATGTGGAAGTTTCTTTTAATCCTAGAGTTTTGCGTTAAATAAATGTTTAGTCTTATATTAGCGACATTCTTTAACAAGAAAGCCTTTTTTGTGTTTTATAGAGACTAAATAAAGGAGATTAAGAGCCTATTTTAGGCGCCTAAAATGCCACTTTTTAGGGCCTAAAATTCCGCTCCCTACTTATTAAATTCCAAGTGTGTATTATAGGCTAAACGAGATGACGATATTTTATAAACTGAAATTATAGTAGGCCTACTAAACGGGGATGAACAAGAGAGATCGTTCTAAATGTACATAATTTTAGGAAGAAATAAGCAAAGTAATCAAAAAGTAAAGGTACAGAGAGTCTACAACATTTTGTAGGCCTCTTATTTTATCAGTAAATATACATTTTGGTCTTTCCTTACGAACTGTAATTTTGGCGCTCTCTCGAGCCAATACTGAAGAGAATGACTCATATAAATATCTACACCACACCGCCATTAAGTATATGAAAAATACCCAAGCCCATTTGATTAATAACTATAAAAATATTTGATTTTTAATAACAATATTATTATCTTAGTTATAGTTTTGTAGTTATATACACTATATAGCCACCGCTCAGTATATTATAGAAATTAAGTTCTAATTTAAGATATTCTCTACATCTACTTACATAACCCCACTCTCATATCATGAACATAGCATTGATAATGTATAATTAATTAAAAATAGTCACAACATGGCATTAACTATAATAATATTTCATTTCTAATAGTAATAATGCCATCAAACCACCTTAATTTTTGTAGATTTTAATATCCAATACACAGTTGTACTCAGAAAATTACACACCGCAGAATCAGACCTGTAAATTATTTTTAGTAAGAGTTGAAATTTTTAATAACCAATTGAATTTGAGCTCTAAATATGTCAGAAATCCTGCAAGTCATGGCCTTCGTGTAATAGCCTATTGTTTGTATGTGTTTTGTTTTATCCTGTACTGCAATTAATTCTCAAAACTGACGAAAGATAGATTTTGGAAATTAGGAAAATTATGTAGGAAAACTAACGCTTCACTGAAAACTACTATTTTTCTGAAAAACTCGGTTTCAAGCTTCAAAATGAGGGTTCATTTATTAAAATCCGTTCAGCCGTTTCCCCGTAATTTCCATTACCAGTTCAAATTATATATATATATTGATAATAACTTCTTAAATTTCAATTTTACAAAAACAAGTTTTATACAAGGCTGTTGGAGATGAACCATACAATATGATACCAGTGTTAGAAAAAGAAAGTTATTCAGCATATAGGGTGTGATACTTACTTACTTACTGGCTTTTAAGGAACTCCCAGGTTCATTGCCGCTCTCACATAACCCCGCCATCGGTCTCTGTCCTGTGCAAGATTAATCCAGTCTCTATCGTCATAACCTACCTCCCTCAAATCCATTTTAATATTATCCTCCCATCTACGTCTCGGCCTCCCCAAAGGTCTTTTTCCCTCCGGTCTCCCAACTAACACTCTACATGCATTTCTGGATTCGCCCATACGTGCTACATGTCCTGCCCATCTCAAACGTCTGGATTTAATGTTTCCAATTATGTCAGGTGAAGAAAACAGTGCATGAAGTTCTGCGGTGTGTAACTTTCTCCATTCCCCTGTAACTCCATCCCTCTTAGCCCCAAATATTTTCCTAAGAACCTTATTCTCAAACACTCTTAATCTCTGTTCCTCTCTCAAAGTGAGAGTCCAAGTTTCACAACCATACAGAACAACCGGTAACATAACTGTTTTATAAATTCTAACTTTCAGATTTTTTGACAGCAGACTAGATGACAAAAGCTTCTCAACCGAATAATAACAGGCATTTCCCATATTTATTCTGCGTTTAATTTCCTCCCGAGTGTCATTTATATTTGTTATTGTTGCTCCAAGATATTTGAATTTTTCCACCTCTTCGAAGAACAAATGTCCAATTTTTATGTTTCCATTTCGTACAATACTCTGGTCCCGAGACATAATCATATACTTTGTCTTTTCGGGATTTACTTCCATACCTATCGGTTTACTTGCTTCAAGTAAAATTTCCATGTTTTCCCTAATCGTTTGTGGATTTTCTGCTAACATATTCACGTCATCCTCATAGACAAGAAACTGATATAAGTCGTTCAATTCCAAACCCTGTCTGTCCAAACAAGGGTGTGATAGTAAACTATATTTTTTTTAAATGACACCCTATATTAAAATTTACATATTCCGAATCTCCATTAAATTTTACGTATGAATGTGTAGAAATTTTGCCTATTCTCACCAGTTTCAAATCTTTTAACTATTTATTAAACTTATTTCTCGCACTTCAAAAGTGAGACAAGTAAGTAGTTATGAAAATCACGTTGAGCCCTCGGTAGTATATTTGAGTCCTGCGTAAAGCTTTGATATTTTTTCTACGTTAATTTAATGCGTTATCTTACAATAACGATGAGATGAGACTCTTAAGGCCACTAGCAGGATTTAGACTACAGGACCATAACAGAAATGAAAATATCTACGTCAAGAACTGAATATCGAGAGTATAACAAGTATAATTGAAAAATGTAGAAATAATTGGTAGGACCATATAACAAGAATGCCCAACGACAGGATACCTTTCAGAACATGGTGTTACAGACCTACACGAAGAAGACGAGTGGGAAGACCAAAGAGACGTTGGAGAGTTGAAGTTATTGATGATGATGATGATGATGATGATGATGATGATGATGATGATGATGATGATGATACAATATCTGGTGGAGACTAGGACGATGCTTGGTTTCTCCACAACATGTGTGTATCGCCACGTGTCTATGTTGTATGGACAAAAAAATAAATAAATAAAATACGAAAGGCAGGGACAAAGAATTAAAGGCAGAAAGAAAGAGCGACAAATAAAAAGAGGAGATAAAATAGGTGACATTGAATGAAACGAGAAAGGAAAAAAACTAAATGTACGTGAAAACAAAATGAAGGAAGAAAGAAACCAAATAAAAGAGGAGGAGCAAAGAAAAGCAGGCCAAAGGAAGAAGAAGAAAGTGAGAAAGAGAGATTCGAAGAAAACGAAATAATAGAAGATGAATGATAGAAAGAGAAAAGTAAATACAAATTAAAAAGTAAGAATATTAAAAAAAAAGGAAAAGTAGAATAGATGAAAGCAAGAAGAAACATATAAAAACAACGGATAAAAGATAGGAAGAAGGGAAAATTTGAAGGGAGTAAAATATAAGGAAAAGGGAAAATTAACGACGGAAAGGAAGAAAGAAGGAGATAAGTATAAGAAAAACAAGAAAATAAAGAAACAATGATTGAAGGAAATAAGATGCGAAGAAAGAGAATAATAGAACGATGCAAGAAAGGAAGAAAGAAATAAACATTACAAAATACGCGAAAGGCAAAGAAACAAAGATTGACCGGAGTTAGATGAAAAAGAGAGAGGACGAAATGAAAAAAGGAAAATAATATATATATATTAAAAACGAGCAAAGTACAAGAAAAATGAATAGAACGAAATGAAAAATAGAAAGGAAGAGTGAAAGTAACAAAGAAAGAAAGAAGGTGAGGCAAACTAAAAGAGAAAATAAACCATCAAAAGAAAAGAAAAGGAATAATATGGTAAAGTGAAGAACAAAATAATTATTGAAATGAGCTGGTACAGAAAAGAAGATAAAAAATTTAACGAAAGAAAGAAAAAATAAGACAAACGGAGGAAATAAAAGAAAGAGAAAGTTTGAGACGACTACGCTGAACAGGAAGAGAGGAGTAGAACAAATTAAAGAGATTAAGAAAGAAAGCAAATAAGGCAAATGGAGAATTAAAGCAAAGTATGGAGAACTAGAAAGAAAGAGATCAATAAAGATTAATAAAAATTAAGTAACAAAACGGAAATGAGATAAAAAATATTACAATAGAAAAAAAGAAGGGAGAAAAATTAAACGCAAGAGCAAAGAAAGAATTAAATATGAGAGGAATGGAGAATGGAAAAGTATAGACTTGAAAAACTAAGAAAACTTTTAGGGGTAGAAAATTTAGAAAAGTGGACAGAAGAAATAGAAAAACAGGAAGAAAGAATAAAATAAAAGAAGATGGAGTATACTTACAATAAGAAAGTAAAAATTCATAGAAAACTAGGTAGGGCTATAGGGAGAAATAAAGGAATCACAAAGAAGGAAGAGAGAATGATGTAAATTGAGAGAGTGAAATCTCTCTGCAACGGCACTTCACCTGTTGTAGGGTGCATGGATTGACGCGGACACCTCACCTCTTAATACCAGGAGTACCCATCAACAGAACATGCTGTCGACACAAAAACAGAGATAATACGTTCACTTCAGATTGATAAATAAGTCCAGCATCGCCAGATAACGCTGATCAAGGCCAAGTTGGTGTGGTCAGTTCCTGACAATAATTAAGATGTGTGGCTAGACGAATGATAACGACCAGCAGCGGAGACGTTATGGCTGTGATTTTCACGTGCAAGTGTGCCGTCTAACTACTGATAATTATTAGTTTAGACCTGATGTTCCGACAGAATCACACAGAATACCTGATATGTTTAGTTGAAACCAGTTACGTGTGAACTTCTTGAAGTGGATCAGCCATTGTTCAATTAGTACATTGTCCATTGTTCATCTGATTTTTTTTGGGGCATTTTTAATTATGCCGGAATGATAGTATCTATCTTATCGAGATACGTGACACGCTCGTGGTCCTCATCTGTTTCGTAATCACCGCCGTTGTGTTTTTTCGTCGTCTTCAAAATTTTTTTCTCCAGAATATTTTTTTTCTCTTCTATGAGTAGGGAGCGGATTTTTATGTAATATCAAGGTGTGAAATATGTACATATTTATGTAAGAAAAATAGGCTGACTGTGTACCAAAATATGTAAAATCATGAAAATATTTAATATCAATATCTGGCAGGTATAGGATAGGTAAGACTCTCCAGTTGTGATTTCGTAGAGCACCCGACTCTTTTACCGCACACTTGACACATTGCTATTTTTCCATCTGTAGTGAAAGCTTCGTCCATCGCAATCCATGATTTTATTTTTGTAGTTAGTTAAACGCAGTAGATAAACTCACTTGCACTTTATACTGTAAGTACTAAAACTAGAGAACTGAGTGAAATGAATGACACAACAGAACTGCAAGCACTGTTTCGCTTTACTGGGTTAGGAGAAAATAAGTGGAGATATGGGACACATGCATTTTAGCTGCTCCCTGTAAGAAACAAAGTACCTACTAAAACTTTAAACTATAGGCATTTACAAACTGTTGTTTGAAAAGTGGCATTTCTGTCTCATTCAGGAGTAGGATTATTATAGCTGAGAACCATACTTTCTAATTGCTCGGAAAAATTCCATTTCCGTATAGGTCTACTTAATTTAAAGTAAAGAATTAACGTAAAGATTATTATTTTTTTGGTCCTACAGAATAATTAATAAGAATAAATTAAAGTAAAGAGGTCAAGCAATAAACTGAAAAGCTTTATAATATATTTTAATCTTTCAACATCTTTCCAGTTTGTTCCTTTACTCCAGCTTCTTTTCAAAAGTCGGCTACTTTATTGCGGCTCAAGTCAGACTTGACACGGGTTTTCCCTGGAAGGATTAGGAAGAGGGTGGGTAAGGTTGCAAATTGCATGATAACGGCTTGTTAAGACATGTGCAGAACAATTATAGTTCGAGACAAATCATGCCGTCCTCATCCCACTCCACCGCATGAATGCAACGCTTCCTTCTGAGTGATTTTTACAATATAATGTAGTTGTGAGAGAAAGGTTGCCTTTTGTTCACTCATATTTACAGTGGGCGGTATGGGGTGAGTGTCTCCATTACTTCTGGAACTAAGGACGTTATGTTTCGTCCCGAAATATATCCTTTCTTGGGTAGGTAAAAAGGCTTTTTAAATCTGTGTATCTCAAATTGTAAACTTACCTAGCAGAAGTTTTTTTCCCCCTTTTAGAGAAGTAAAATTGAATAAAACCCCTAAATATATAGTTTTATGTAATACCAAGCCATAATATGTAATGTGGGGTAAATATGTAAAAATTGATTGATTGATTGATTTATTTATTTATTTATTTATTCATTTATTTATTCTGGTGTAGTTAAGGCCATCAGGCCTTCTCTTCCGAAATACAAATACAATAACAGAAATAAAAAGGAAAAAAAAACACTATAAACAAAGTAAAGTCACTCAAAAATATACACTTTAATTGAGTGATTAAGTATAATTAATTGTATCCTAATTAACTAACATAAACAAGAAACTTGCAATTTTAATCTAGAGTAAAAAACACAAATCAACACTTCTATCAATGCCTAAAAAGCATTAAACAAGACAAAATTTTCCAATTTAATTTTGAATTGTGATAAAGTCCGGCAGTCCCTGACGTCATTAGGTAACGGATTCCAGAGACGAGGTATTTCTACAGTGTAGAGGATGAGTATAAAGACGTTCTATGATGAGGGATAGAAAGAAGTGCTTGATGCCGGTTTCGAAGAGTTGTAAGAAATTGAAAGCGCGATAAGGAGTAGAAGTATGCATGATTCTAAACAGAAGAGACAGTGAATGTATTGTTCTTCGTTCCTTCAGACGCACCCATTAAAGTAACTGGAGGGAAGGTGTTATATGGTCAAATTTACGAGTATTGCAGATGAATCGTATGCACACATTATGAACACGTTGTAGTCTCTCAGCCAAGAGTGAACTTACAATAGTTAGTAAGGAATCGCAATAATCAAATTGGGGCATTACAAGCGTCTGGATAAGATTCTTTTTTAGACTAAGTGGTAGAAATTCTTTCATATGAAACAAAGAGTGAAGTTGAGAAAATATTTGTTTGCAAGTGTGTGTTACTTGAGTGTTCCAATTTAGATCGCTATCCATAAAAATGCCAAGATTTTTAACTGTTTCACTGTATTTAACAATAATCCCATCCAATATTATATGTGGTATAGTACCACCATCAAGAGTACTTCGTAGACGATTATGTCCCATTACGATTGCTTGCGATTTCTCTGGATTTAACCTTAATCCAAATTTGTGTGCCCACAGTGAAATCGAATTTAAGTCTTCGTTTATTTTATTTACTGCGTCACTAGTCTCGTCAGTATGTAGTATCAAATTTTAATACTGTGTGTTTCAAAAATAGAGGGCATAATTTTAGGTATGTATTCCCCATATGTAGACAATACAAAAAGTTCATTGGCACATGTGTCCGGAAATGCTTGGTTTTCGAGTTACGGCCTTCAAAACAGTGATATTCACTGGAACGTTTTCCTTCCCGCAGGTAGTTGCCTTTACAGCAAAAGTTAAAAATGACCATTTTCTGCTTGAATACAGTCCCCACACGATCCCAAATTCCAGGAGTATTGCATATTTCCTCACAACCTGCCACAATTCGATTCCGAAGGAATTCCGTGTCAGGTTCCGGAGACGAATACACTAATGATTTTTAAATGGCCCCACAAGTAAAAATCGATAGGGTTGAAATCAGGTGAGCGTGGAGGCCAAGCATTTGGGCCACACCTCTACCTATCCATCGATCAGGGTTATTTTACGACGCTGTATCAACATCTAGGTTATTTAGCGACTGAATGAAATGAAGGTGATAATGCCGGTGAAATGAATCCGGGGTCCAGCACCGAAAGTTACCCAGCATTTGCTCGTATTGGGTTGAGGGAAAACCCCGGAAAAATCCTCAACCATAACTTGTCCCGACCGGGATTCGAACCCGGGCAACCTGATTTCGCAGCCAGACGCGCTGACCGTTACTCCACAGGTGTAGACCCATCGATCAGGGTACCTCTCCTGGTACAAACGACGAGAGCCAGTGCAGCATTGCCTTACCGTACATGAAGTGCACTTCTGCCAGCTCCTGATTTGAGTACATGTCGCATAGTACAGGGACATCACTTTATTTTTACTTCAATTTTTATTGTACCTGAGTTTTTGAATGTACTTCACTCCCACCCCTTCTACTAGTAAACTTCCAACCGTTCACGACACAGAGCTGAGGGCGCGTAAGCAGTACTGAGTGAGTACAGTACGTTCCAGAAATATGTTCGCGTTTTCCAGTGACGAAAGCGCTTTCAATATTGAATCATATTTTCGCACAGGTACTGTCGTCCGTTTGCCTACGTCGCATCCCGGTTTCCCCCACCTGCTTCTGTTCGCTCCTCTGTAAAGTCTCGTAGCTGGGCTATCTTAGCTCTTTTCTGAAAACATTAATTTCTGTTAGGAATTGGACGTCTGCGTAATATTACACAAGTGTTTAAAATAACTTAAATAAAAGGGCCTCGTTAAGTAATTAACTGTCACGTGATCCCCCCCTTCCTACGACCCTGCGACAAAACCACTTGAACGGACAGTAGATAGCATTTCTGAGTAATTTTATCTTTTCGGATCGGGCAGAAGTGAAGATTGAATTTACAATACGTAAGGTACTCTTTTATAGAGTAGGTACAGAATTATTTCAACATGAGTTACTCATACGAAGGACGAAACTGGTAATTGGAATTAGGTACAATAGTCTATAGTGTGATAATATGCACAAAAGAACTGAAGCCTGTATCGAAATGAATGGCCACCATTTTCAAAAATGTGTTTAAATATCCATATTATGATAATTTTCAATTTAACTTCATTCTCTATATTGTACGCTAATGCGCTGCAACAGTACAATATACAATACATAATTAATACGTTCGAATGGATAGCTCAATTCGTGAGTAAAAACACTGTTAATACAATACTGTATTTTGATTAAACAAAAACCTAATAAAAATTATCAAACTCAAAATCGTGATATTTCCTAGTTTACATAAATCGATGAACTACTTTTCTTCCCTCCTATATCTACGCCAGTCGTGGAAGGGGTAGCAAACGGTGTTTCCTGTTTCAATCGTTAATAGAAAAGTATAGCCAGATTAATATTAAAAATGTTAGTAAAAATAAAATGATGTCCCTGTACAACGCCAAACACAACACTCAATGTACCCTTCGCCTCGGAATTAACTGTCAGAGTGTCCTTTGTTAATATCTCCTGTCACGGCACCTACCTGCGTGAAGAAAAACGTTCCGGTGAATATCACTGTTTTGAAGGCCATAACTCGGAAACCAAGCATTTCCGGACACATGTTGTAATGAACTTTTTGTATTGTCTACATATGGGGAATACATATCTGAAATTATGCCCTCTATTTTTGAAACACTCTGTATATTAATGGTAATTACAAGATTCGCAAAGATTTGTTATTTATATACGGTTAGGTTGAAAGGAATATAATATGTAATTACATAAAAATCCGGTCCCTATTTATGAGCATTTATTCGAGAGGAGTTCGAACCAGCAAGCCCTCTCTTTCAGCGTTGCTTGCCATGTGGAGGTGGGCCTCACTTCATTCTGTTGACATCCGCAGAGCGCGTGAAGAAGATTTGCGAGAGAGAGAGGAGCACAAGCATCTATCTCTCCATTCAAGTGGAACCGTGGCATCTGTTCCCGGAAATTAAACTCCAGAGCCAGTGTTACCAACTGTTGGGGCGGATCCCAATACTCCATATCCCCGTATCAATGAAGAGTTGCTTTATTAAAAAAAAATGTGGATTTGTGGAACTACTTGGATTTTTCTTTGCTCACAACCGTGCGTTCCACCCCAAAAGTTTCGTGACAGATCTGACCAACCAAGAAGTTTTCACAAGTTTGAGCCTAATTCTCTGTTGTACATGAGTAACACGAGGGCAGCTGTGTTGTCAGAGTCTAGTCGGAAGTTTCGCTGTGTTGAAACTGTCTTAAAAATATATAATAATTTAATACGAAGTAAATTAGAGTACGCATCTATAGTTTGGAACCCTCACTATCACTCGCACTCGGTCATTCTAGAGAGAGTACAGAATAAAATCCTAAAACTGCTTCAGCTTTTATGCCAGAGGAGTTGTCTGTTATTCAAGGCGTTCAACCTGAACTTGAGAACGTGTACGGTATAACTTGAACGTTGTAGCAACAGATGGCGGTCTGTACGGTCTGTGTGCTACCATAACCTCTTTCGAACTGTGTTTTGCGCGGGCAGGTCGTACGCAGGGTATTTGTTATCATCGGTTGCGTACCACAACATTCCACAACACAAATCAAATGCTCCGTGTCCATGTTGACCGTCCAAGTTAATGCCAACAAATACGTAAGTAATCGTCTTAACCCTCTCCCCATATCCCGACAGTAAGAAAAAAACTCACCTTAGTACGTGTTTCCAAACAGTTCACATTCCTACCACTACCGGCGTTACCGTACGTATCGGTACGTACTCTTCAGAATGAACGCCGTACTTGCCAGGCAACTTCTCTGGCACATAGGTAATACGCCTCTGCGGAAATGTAGGAAGATTGAATTCTCTAGGCTCATCGGCTAGCCACATGACGGCATACAGTGAGCCATGACACACTTTGAACTGAACACGCAATAGTTGCATGTTGGTTGTAGTTGTAGTCAGGTATCATGCTGGTTGGAACACGTGTTCTGTAGTGGTGAATTTCTTAAATAAGTAAATTAAGCCTATTAGTCCTACTATATAATACTGCATACTGAATTTATTAACATAGTGTTATATTTACTCTGTAATTCGCCAATTATAGCTACATTTTACATTTTTGGCTATGATATCTATACTTAACTCATTGTAATTAATTTTTATTTGGTATTTTTCATTTATATCTATATCTGTGTCTTTTATTTAGGTAGTATCTATTTGTTTTTTTTTTTTTCGTTTTTAATTTGTAATGACACTTCCATTGAATTATGGTAATAACTTAATTTTAACCCTTGTTTTCTACGTATTCAGTAAATGGCGTTTGGCCCACTATGATTCTGAACCCTTCAAATAACTTAAATTATATTATGTAATATTACATTACATATATTATATTATATTATATTATATTATATTATATTATATTATATTATATTATATTACATTATATTATATCAGAAGTTACTGTAATAACATTATAGCATTATGTCCATCTAGAGAAACTACACTTTCCAATGCTGAAATAATAATTAATTATACAAATCGGTTAATTTAGCTTTCGATATTACTTCATACAAACACAGAAACGTTCTCTGTAGGCTATCTTTCATAGCTTTCGATTGTTGCTGTCCAAGGCCCCTTATAGACGAAGTCGTTTGTTTTTTATTTCATTATACGGCCTTAGATGGCAGTTATTTTAATTTTAAAACTCATTTATCTCATTAAATATCAGTCCTATCAAAATTTTTCAAAGAATAAATTTATCGGAAATGATTTTTAAAGAAACTTCTGTTATGTAACATTAAAAAAAAATCAATAATAAGCGAGATATTTCGATTTAATTCAGGCCCCCTTATAACCCCCCTTAGAAATAATGTATTTTGAATGCCATATAGCCTAAAATATAAGTTACAACGAACATAATTTATATTCCAATTTTCATCGAAATCCGTTCATCCATTATCGCGTGAACAGGTAACAAACATACAGACAGACAGACATAGAAACAAAAATTTCAAAAAAGCGATTTTCGGTTTCAGGGTAGTTAATTATATATGTTAGGACCAATTATTTTTGAAAAAATCGAAAATTACCAAAAAAATTTCGGCTACAGATTTATTATTAGTATAGATTTTGTATATAAATTGTATCAATGTAAGCCACCTATAATTGGTGAGCTTGCGTCTGTTGGTGGTGAAGTTTAAATAAATAACAATAATTATAAATATCGCGTTAAATATAGTGATGGCTTCCTGTAACTTCTGATGACAGTAATGATAGAGAAAACAGAAGATTATAGTTGTTTGGAAGTTGTATGTAATCTGCTGCTCTAATGTAATTTGTTAGTTTAACGAAGCAAAGTAAAGTATCGAAGCTTTTTCTTTTCTTTCCAGGTAATGCAGCTGTTTTCATCTACACTTACCAGCCCTGATGCTCTGAGCTCATACTGCGTCAAACAGTGGCACAAGATAAGGAGGTTTGTCGATTACAACGTAAGTAATCTTGTTCTTTTTTATAAAAAAGAAGCCGACTATTACGTTTAGTCAATTGTGGTCTGTCGTACAAAAACGCGATTATAATGGAGGCTAAAGAAAGCGTTCTTTTTGCTTAGAAAACTAACTCACGGACTTCAACATGTCCTCTAACCACAGTCGCACTTTCCGATAAGCCTTTATGCTTCACGCTCGCGTTTCTCAACACAAAAGACATTACCCAGCGGTCAAGTATATTTCTCCACCACTAACCGTTATAATTGCATTGGTCAATATTACCGGTGTGGTATGGATGAGGCAGCATTTGGAGTCATGTTCTTTTTTGTTAGAACAGGTAAAACTTATAGACATGCACAGCTCTAGAAGCACGTTTCGATTTTATTACTAAACAAAATGGATGTACTTCATCTTGACTCTTCTTCTGAACCTCACTGGCATTCGGTTCCGTTAAGAATTTTTTCGGTAGCAACAAACCCAAACCTTGCAAATAAAGTTGCAGAAAATAATTGTTATGGAACTGGCCGAGGAATGCAATAATGTAGGTAAATGATGATGATTAATAATAACCCGTGGCGCTACAGCCCGTGAAGGGCCTAGAAGGGCCTAGACCGACCAGCCGGCTGCTGGCCTCACGCCCACATGCCGAAGCAGAGGTGGACGATCATCCAACCAGAATGGAGGTATCGTGTGGTTAGCACGATGATCCCCCCAGCCGTTATAGCTGGTATTCGCAACCGGATTTCGCTACCTATCGTAGCTCCCCAAGTGCATCACGATGCTGGGTGGGCACCGGTCCCATACACTGGCCGAAATTTCATGAGAAAATTTCTTCCCCCATGAGGACTCGAACTCGACTCCGTAACGCGAGTCCTAGGCAGGATGCCTTAGACAGCGACGCCACGGCGCGGGACATGATGATGATTACTTAAATTAAATTATTAAATTAGTTCATGGTTAAAAACTTACTTACTTACTGGCTTTTAAGGAACCAGGAGGTTCATTGCCGCCCTCACATAAGCCCGCCATTGGTCCCTATCCTGAGCAAGATTAATCCAGTCTCTACCATTATATCCTACTTCCCTCAAATCCATTTTAATATTATCTTCCCATCTACGTCTCGGCCTCCCCAAAGGTCTTTTGCCCTCCGGCCTCCCAACTAACACTCTGTATGCATTTCTGGCTTCGCCCATACGTGCTACATGTCCTGCCCATCTCAAACGTCTGGATTTTATGGTCCTAATTATGTCAGGTGAAGTATACAATGCGTGCAGCTCTGTGTTGTGTAACTCTCTCCATTCTCCTGTAACTTCATCCCTCTTAGCCCCAAATATTTTCCTAAGAACCTTATTCTCAAACACCCTTAACCTATGTTCCTCTCTCAAAGTGAGAGTCCAAGTTTCACAACCATACAGAACAACCGGTAATATAACTGTTTTATAAATTCTAACTTTCAGTTTTTTTGACAGAAGACTAGATGACAAAAGCTTCTCAACCGAATAATAACAACCATTTCCCATATTTATTCTGCTTTTAATTTCCTCCCGAGTGTCATTAATGTTTGTTACTGTTGCTTCAAGATATTTGAATTTTTCCACCTCTTCGAAAGATAAATCTCCAATTTTTATAGTTACATTTCGTACTATATTCTGGTCACGAGACATAATCATATAAGTATTTAGTCTTTTCGGGATTTACTTCCAACCCAGTCGCTTTACTTGCTTCAACTACAATTTCCGCGTTTCCCCTAATCGTTTCGCATTCCGAGGCTTACTGTTAGGTTTCGTAACAAGCTGTTTTTTACGGTGATGGGTTGTTAGCCCTTTAAAAACTAAATAAGGAAATTCCATTGATTGAGTGTAACTTCTATGCAGGAACTACTGTACTACAACAACGAGAAAGTCTCAGGGGAATGAGAGGCAGTGGGGTAATACTGTGAATGAATGTTGATGTCATAAGGTCACACACGTGGGTACACATATCTCTATTGGCTCTCACAGCACAAACGATAACACTGATACTTATTCTACCCTAGTTACAAAATTAGATCACGGTTAATCTCCTGGTCTTTTAATCCCTCCATACTGGAAATAACATATGCAGGAGCGCATGTTTTTTAAACTGACGTTATAACGGTAATATTATCTATCTACTTCGCCCCAATAGATGACGCAATAGTAAGCACACTCCTTTCTCGGTTAATCTCCTGGTTGAAGAACAGTAGGGTAATGGAATATAGTTATATTCACATAAATACAGTATAAGATCAGACAACATATGCTTGACAGTAGGCCTACCTAAATGTACCACAACTGTAGCTTGTAATCACAGTAGCAACTTCGGTCCAAGGCTTTATAACATGATAATAGATAAATTTCCAAACATACAATTTGCTAATGCTCTTATTTCAAAAAAGAAATTCAAAAAATTGCTGATTAGAGAGAAAACTTAAAGTTCAATTATTCATTCATTCAGGCATAGGGTTTTGCACAAGGGCAGGTCTTTCACTGCAAACTCAGTATCCTCTAGTCATTCCTATTTTCTGCCTTCCTCTTTGTCTCCTCATATTATCCATATATCATAATGTCGTCTATCATCTGATATCTTCTTTTGGCCCGAACTCTTCTCCCGTTCACCATTCCTTCCAGTGCATCCTTCAGAAGACAGTTTCTTCTCAACAGTGACCCAGCCAATACCTTTTCTTCTTTCTGATCAGTTTCAGCATCATTCTTTCTTCACCCACTCTTTCCAACACAGCTTCGTTTCTTATTCTGTCTGTCCATTTCACACGTTCCATCCTTCTCCATATCCACATTTCAAATGCTTCTAGTCGTTTCTCTTCACTTCGTCGTAATGTCCATGTTTCTCCCCATACAGTGCTACACTCCTCACGAAGCATTTCACTAGTCTCTTCCTTAATTATTTTTCTAGAGGTCCTCGAAAATGCTCCTTTTTATATTAACAGCTTCTTTTACCATTGCTGTTCTCCTTTTCATCCTTGGCAGCAGCTCATGTTACTGCTTAAAGTACACACCCAGTATTTGAAGCTGTCCACTTGCTCTACTGCCTCATTTAGAATTCTCAAGTTTACCTTCTTTACTTTTCTTCCTATGACCATGGTCTTCGTCTTGTTGGCATTTATCTTCATTCCATACTGCTCACAGCTGTCATTTAACTCTAGTAGCATATCCCTTAATATCATCTCTTCTGTTAACAACGCCATATCGTCAGCAAATCTTATACACTTTATTCTACTTCGTCCTACTATCACTCCTCCCATGTTCTGGAAACAGTTCTGCACTAAATCCTGCAAGTAGATGTTAAACGGGGTAGGTGATAAAGGACATCCTTGTCGTACTCCTCTCCCTATTTCACTTCCTTCTGACATTTCTTCTCCTATCCTGACTTTGACTCGTTGTTTCATATAAAGGTTGCCGGTACTGAACAGCCTCCTCTCTTTCCAATCCACGCCAATTTTCTTCAGGATCCCCATCAGTTTATTCCAATCCACTTTCAAACGCCTTTTATAGATCTACAAATACCACATACACTTCTTTATTCTTCTCTAGCATCTTTCTCCGATTGTGCGTAGTAGTACAATTGAATCTGCCGCACCTTTTCCAATCCTGAAGCCAAACTGCTCTTCTTCCAACTGTTCTTCCATCTTAGAATATAAACGTCGATTCAGTATTCGCAGAAGAATCTTCGCCGAGTGTGATATCAGACTGATAGTCCTGAACTCGTTACATTTCTTGGCATTATTTTTTTCAGTATTGGAAGCAACACTGTCTCCATGAAATCTTCGGACCAGTCGCCTTGCTCATATATTTCGTTATATAAAGATAGAATTTTCGTATAATGATAGAATTACTGAAATTAAATGTATTTGAACCAGAATATTTTTCAGTCCTTTCAATAATAATAATAATAATAATAATAATAATAATAATAATAATAATAATAATAATAATAATAAATGTCCGGCTTCACAGCGAGAAGGTTCGCCTTCCGGATCCTAGTTGCCATCTTCTTCTGTCCTCCTAATCACCGTCTTGTAACTCTCTCTGTACATAGCATTATTAACTCCTTTAATCCATGTATCTTGCGGTCGCCCTCTTCTCCTTCTCCCATTTGGAACCCATTTCAAGATAGTTTTCGGCAGTCTTTCGTTTTCCATCCGCTGAACATGTCCGTACCAAATGAATTGTCTTCTTTGTATAATTTCAAGGGAAAAATTGTTCCGGGGCCGGGTATCGATCCCGGGACCTCTGGTTGAACGTACCAGCGCTCTACTACTGAGCTACCCGGGAACTCCACCCGACACCGTCTCAACTTTTCCCTTTATAACCACACAACTCGCGTGGGCTGACGAAACGCCAGAGACCCACAACGAGTGCACACAATCTCTGTGTGACTTGGAATTGTGGTTTTCTGTTAACGTACACAGTAACGTATATATTATGCAAATCTAGTCTTTCAGGTGAAGCTCCCTGTAAAGCAGATTTGAATAATTTCAAGTGTACGTTAACAGAAAACCACAATTCCAAGTCACACAGAGATTGTGTGCACTCGATGTGGGTCTCTGGCGTTTCGTCAGCCCACGCGAGATGTGTGGATATAAAGGGAAAAGTTGAGACGGTGTCGGGTGGAGTTCCCGGGTAGCTCAGTGGTGGAGCGCTGGTACGTTCAACCAGAGGTCGCGGGATCGATACCCGGCCCCGGAACAATTTTTCCCTTGAAATTATTCAAATCTGCTTTACAGGGAGCTTCACCTGACTAGATTTGCATTGTCTTTGTATTTCTTCGATGACTGTTTTCTCTTTATGCACAAGTCTTCTAATATCTTCGTTCTTGACCCTATCTAGTCTTGACTTCATGGCTGATCTTCTCAGGAAATCCATTTCAGTAGATAGAAGCTTATTTTTCATATGCTCAGGTATCTGCCAAACTTCACATCCATAGAGTAATGTGCTTTTAACTATGGATTCATATATCATCATTTTTGTTTTTGTCCTAATGTTCTTCTGCCATAGAATAGAATTTAGTGTTCCTGTAACTTTCCTGGCGTTAATTATTCTTGCATTTATCATATTTTCATATCTTCCTGTATTATCAAATTTTGCTCCTAAATATGTGAATTCATTACATGATTTTATTGTTATATTATTACTCAAATTCAGATTTTTACTTATACCCCCTATACACAAATATTCGGTTTTATCCCAGTTTATTGTCAAACCCCATTTTGTGTATTCCTCGTATAATAATAATAATAATAATAATAATAATAATAATAATAATAATAATAATAATGTCGCTATGTAGGCCTAAGCAAAATGAAGAAACAAATGAGCGTGTAAGTAGCGCAGTAGCCATGTCTGCATGCTGTGGCCATAGCGTAATGAAACCCAACGCATCGAGGTCACAGTCCATTAACACATGATGCTTTATGAAAATATATTACCCTGCGCGCGCCATGTCCGAATCGCATGGTTATTATTCTATATACATTTTAAAGGGCACATTGAGTCTGGAAATGAAGACATTCATCCTTGGAGCGCCAAGTATGTACACTATGATGCAAGGCCTTCAAAATTGGATGTAGTGTTTTGGATAACGTCCAAATTACTTTTTGTTATGTCAGACAAAAGATTATTTTGTACATGGCGCTTATTTGAAATGCGCAAGCGATCTCGTTGTTTGCACTTATTCATATACCCACTCATGTATCAAGCTGGCTGTTTCGCAGGGAAGAGTCCTAGGATCGACTGCCCAAAGATGGGAATCTTCAAAATCATGAGATGAGATCTAATTCTCACTTGATAAATCACGCACTTATATGTACTGAAACGGTGTTCATGAGGGTACCTGTGCGAAATGTAAGTTACTTAAAGCAGCGTGTTCTACTAAGCGTTATAGTAGGCAACCCATTTGTGTCTCATTAACAGTCTGCGAATTTCTTATAATTGTTTGTTTAGTCAACTGTCTGAAGACATTTGAAGAGTCCACTGCAAGAATGATGGATGACACTTTCTTGTCGAAAATGAACCAAGACTGTCAGTGCATAGCTTAAAACATATAGAATGTACATACAGAGTTATATGGCATTAACACTGATAGTCATTGTCCAGTAATGATCGGAAAATCACAGTTAAGCTTTGAGCGCTAAGCATTTCAAACTTTCAATTGCTTCTCCTGCAAAATGTATTCCAAATGACATCCATCATTCTTGCAGTGGACTCTTCAATTCTGAACCTCACAAATGATACCAACTGGACACCACTTATGAGGCAACTAGGCCAGGAGATAATGGAGTAAGGTGGCCAGATCCTTTCCCCCTCCATTGCATACATACATCGCCGATTAGATACATATTACACTAATCAGACTTCAGATGCATACAAACACTTTTCTTCATCTGACACATATCGTCAAGTGAGATGTACTGCCCGATAAATAATAGAGAGTCCACCAAAAAAAATGTATAGACCTACACTTTTTGTCAGACTTTATCGAGATATTGATATTGTCAATTGATTTGAGTTACGAGTATGTTATAGTATGGCCTTTCGCTTAACAGATGTCGGTACTTTCATCACGATAGTGAGAAAATAAAATGGCTGGAGCACGCTTGACGTTCGAGCAGCGAAAATGTATTCTGAAGTGGTTATGAGGTTTGATAATGCCGTTGAAGTGCAGCGTCAGTGGAGGCGGGATTACGAAAAATTCGTGGAAAATTCATGTTCTGGGAATTATAAGTTAATTAAGTAGTAAAATATCGCTGCAATCGAAAAGTATTGAGAATAAATTTGAATAAGGAACAAAAAAAAGTTTCCTTCCCAGGCAGGATTCGAACCACGGAAGTCTTAGTCACCAGTCTATCGTGCTCTGGAGTAAACAAGGCTCTGAAATCAGCAACAAGGGCCGGTCCGGTTTTTTTTTTTTGCCACTACTGTACGTCTTTGATATCCGTTCTTCCTCCTTTGAATGAATGAATAAGAGGGAAGTGGGACTAGAAACATTAAAAGGTACGCAAAAACGCGTCCTTGCAAGGAAGATCGGTCTGAGAAAAACTGTTTATGTGAGCTCCAAGCCTGTTCGTCACTTGTCTCGCTCCGAGTTGAAGGAAAAAGCCGAAAATGGACGTAACCTAACAGCTACCACATAAATATCTTAAATTCCATAACCCATTTTATAGTGGCGTACCATGGACAATGATCCTCGGCGTATGTACCATATAAATTTCTTTGCCGACAACCCTGAATTCCTTGTCACAAAGTATTAGGGGCTGCAAGACAACAAACACCTTTAAGAACAGCTTAAAAGATAACCCTATTAGCATTTCACTCCAATCATACTGATTTAAACTATCACTGACTACATTGGTACTTCTTTCTTTAGACATCATCCTGATAGTGTTGTATTTTCAAAATTGTCTCATAATAATCTCTTTCTATTATCTAATACTATTTGAAATATATTAACATTCTATGTATTTTAGCTTAATTCTGCTACACAGTTTATTTCAGTGTTTAATTAATAGTTCATAGTATTTTGTTGTTTAATTCGTAAATAACTCTTGTATACATGTAACTCTTATCTAAATCAAATTGTTGAATTCTTTGTAAGTTGATACATATGTATGTATACTTTTTGCTGGTTGAGTGGAAGAGAAGGCCTTACGGCCTTAACTCTGCCAGCTAAAATAAATTATTATTATTATTATTATTATTATTATTATTATTATTATTATTATTATTATTATTTCAAAAATAGGTACTTCTTCACCGACCGATACTCATTTTATCTAAAAACTCAACGAAATAACTTGTCCTAACCAGGATTTGAACACGGACCCGCTCGTCAGACGTGCTGTTGCTCCATAGCGGTGGGCAAGAGCAATATCAGTCGTAGCGTTGTTGCAGTGACAAATTGTTTTCTTCTTGAGCCTTTTTTTCTTTACAAATAGCGCGCACACAGAAAGTTCTTTACACTTTCATTTGCGGCTATTTGGACAAGGAAAGCGCCTGCAAGCGACAACACAGCTCGTCTTCACCCCTGCTGCTTGACGTTTCTTGGGGAGCACACTGGAAGCACCTTTTGTTTGGTGGGGGCGGAGGTGAAATTGTGAGCCGTTGCAAGTCGACAGCTTAATGCGATTATTACAAAGATATAACACGGCTGACACCGCCATCTACCCTGTGGCGGATTAACAGGATGGGACAACCCCTAACTACAAACTCTATTAGAAGGGAGAACGTTCAACTGCATTAGTAACAGGATTTCTTACGCGTTGACTTACCCTACGAAATAATAATATCCACATTTTTACTGAAGAAATTGAAGCTAGTGATGTAGAGATAATTTTGAGAAAAACACTAAAATTTCACAAATTGCATTGCACTTTCCTTAACCCCTTGTGTTTGGTATCGTTACCTTGCACTTGACCAAATCTATTTGTCCCACAACGAGTTAATTATTTAGAAAACTGAACATATAGAAATAAAATAAGTTTGAAAACTGCTGACACTTTTACACCTACCTACCTTGCTTCCCGTTTCAGTTACCTGTCACCATATAATAATCTCTTCACACGCACGCAAAATAGCCGCATACTAGCCATACCAACACATAAGACATCATCGTATTCATCATCATACACAATCTCGCTCTCGCGCTTGTGGATTACCCTACCCAGTGGCATCAGAGACTGTCGGAATTTAGTAGCGTTCAAAAGCAAACTTATTAAGCATTTTCTTACTGCGTAGAGTACGTTTAATTTTTACTTAATTAATAAAAGAAATGCTTCTCTCTTCTTAACTTTTACAATAAACTGTCTAGATTTTATTAATCACTTAATCTTTTAGTACTTTGATTTTTATTGCATTTGTAAATTTAATATTATTTGTAATTATAATTGTAATTGTATTCTTAATATTGTAGTTGTAATCCCCTGGTAGAGGGGAAGAGAAGGCCTGATGGCCTTAT
Organism: Periplaneta americana; assembly: GCF_040183065.1. Classification (NCBI taxonomy): domain Eukaryota; kingdom Metazoa; phylum Arthropoda; class Insecta; order Blattodea; family Blattidae; genus Periplaneta; species Periplaneta americana. Next base: position 180,976,804 of record NC_091120.1, on the reverse strand, counting down.
CTCTACCAGGTTAAATAAATGAATAAAAATAATAAAATAAAAAAATAGCAGGCCTAAATAGATCAAAAGTTTGTGTGTGTGTGTGTGTGTGTGTGTGTGTGTGTGTCCATTGCCCACCCGCTTCACTTGCGTGATTCGGGTGTGGTTAGATGGCAGAACTGTGACCCATTTTCTAGTTGTACACCACTTCGGCGAGTCACGCTGTACATGATGTGTATCTGTAGAGAGTTATGTCGTGTACTAAGGTGAGTGTATGTATAAGTGTTCGTGTAAGTGTAGTGTCTGAAATGAGTGATGATGATGATGAAGATGAGGAAGGGAGAAGGGGAAACCCGGTGCCGGCACGTAGCCTACTCCTGTCGAATAGCACCAAGAGGGCCGCCAGGCTTAACGTCCCCTCCGAGGGACGAATCACTATCAACGGTAACATATGCCTCCTCTTCATATGCACTGCGGAGAGATTTGGAATTAGCCCAGGCATATTGGTGCACAATGTAGTGATTACAAGTTGTGCATCGCCATCTCTCCTAGTTCCGAGGTAGAATTTTTTTATATTAAAATTTCTGACCTCGCCGGGAATCGAACCCGGGCCAGCTAGTTTGGTGGAAGACACGCTATCACAGAGCTAACTTGGCGGACAAATAGATCAAAAGTGTCAATCATTTTTTTGTAATAGCAGACGACATTAAGAGAAATGGGTCGTATGTTGAGCCTGATTTGCATAATTTAAGTTATCATAGTACTTGACGATGTTGACGCGCAACTCTCTCGACATTTGTTAGGAATATTATTCCTCATTAGGTAATAGTTTGATCATGTAATACTTATCTTGTTTCAGGAAGCGTATGAATGTTTTCCCAGAATAGAAGCAGAGCCTCAGGGATGGTTCACACCCAAGTAGATAATGCATTATCTGCACAATTAAGCATTTTCAAAGTCGTGTGACTATGATTCAGTTCCATATATTCCACCTGCCTTCAAGGTTTCTACAACATTCGTCAGCGGCGTGCATAATATAGGTCTAGTACTTCTGGCGTGACGCTAGCATCTCTGCGCCCTCCATACTTCATTGCGTGCCATTTATCCACGTGTAGCAAAATAAACTTAAGAATTTATAGTGCTATCAAGCGTTCAGTCTCATCGGCGAAATACTGAAAACGTTTGAAAACAATCCCAGAGTGCATGTAACATCAGACTTGCCAACGTTAGAGACAATGAACTGCGGAAGGTGAGAATTTTATGAGTATATTCTTTTTAATAATAATAATAATAATAATAATAATAATAATAATAGTAATCATAATAATAACTAAAATAAAATCGGAAGCATATATGCTACTTGTGGACAGTTGTACAAAACTGTTGGATACTTACAGGTGCACTCCCATCGAGACTCGCTCCAAATTTTAATTCCGTATCAGAAACCTTTATATGGAACGAGTCAAAGTCAGGATAGGCGAAGAAATGTCAGAAGGAAGTGAGTAGATAATTTTTATATTAATAATTTATTTTATTTTTGTATAATTATGACATTTTTGGTTAAGATACCGTAAGAGGAGTACAACAAGGATCCCTTTATCACCTACTCTGTTCAACATTTATTTGGAGGATTTAGTGAAGAACTGTTTTCAGAACATGGGAGGAGCGATAGTAGGAGGAAGAAGAATAAAGTATAGGCCTATACGATTTGCTGATGATATGGCGTTAGCAGAAGAGGAGATGATACTAAGGGATATGCTGCTGGAGCTAATTGACAGCTGTGAGCAGTATGGAATGAAGATAAATGCAAGCAAGACGAAGACCATGGTCATAGGAAGAAACAATAAAGAAGCTAAACTTGCGAATTTTAGGAAGTGGACAGCTTCAGATACTTGGGATGCATTAGGCCTGTAAGCAGTAACATGAGCTGCTGTCAGAAAGTCAAAAGGAGGATAACAATGGCAAAGGAAGCTATTGATAGGAAAAGGGCATCTTCTGCGGATGTCTGAAAAAATAACTAAGTAAGAGACTAATTAAATGCTTTGTGTGGAGTGTGGCATTGTATGGGGCAGAAACATGGACATTACGACGAAGTAAAGAGAAGCGACTAGAAGGATTTGTAATGTGGATATGAAAGAGAATGGAACGTGTAAAATGGACAGACAGAATAAGAAATGAAGCTGTGTTGGAAAGAGTGGGTGAAGAAAGAATGATGCTGGAATTGAACACGAAGAGAAAAAGGAATTGGTTGAGAAGAAACTGTCTACTGAAGGATGCACTGGAAGGAATGGTGGATAGGAGAAAAGTTCGGAACAGAAGAAGGTATCAGATGATAAACAACATTAAGATATATGGATCATGTTCGGAGACTAAGAGGAAGGCAGAAAATAGGAAAGATTGGAGAATGCTGTGTTGCAGTAAAAGACCTACCCTAGGGGAAAACTACAAATGAATAATAATAATAATAATAATAATAATAATCATCATCATCATCATCATCCTTGCATGTATTGGGCCTAGTGGCCCGTTACGGTCTCTTGCCAACGCTTGAACGGTCTGCCCAAAGATCTCTTGCCCACAGGATGGTAATTTAAAATTTGGCGTGGAATTCTAGAACGAGGCATTCTGATGACATGTGATCTCCAGTTTTGTCTGTATTTTTGTAGGTATTCCGTAATCGGTTCAATGTGCAGTTCTTTCATAATGTCAAAATTTCTAATGTGATCCATTCTCGTGTATCCCGCTGTACGACGCATACATCTCATTTCTGCCGCCGTTAATCTTTGTGAATCAATATTACGAATCGTCCAAGCTTCACTACCAAAACAGAGTATACTGGGAGTTCATTTCAAAGTGTGTCATGACGTCACTGTTTTGAGTCAGCGATTTGAAGCGAGTTTCAGCTTTTATGTCAGAGAAGTTGCCTATTAATCAAGGCGTTCAATCTGAACTTGAGAACGTGTACGGTATAACTTGAACGTCGTAGCAACAGATGGCGGTCTGTACGGTCTGTGTACTACCATAACCTCTTTCGAACTGTGTTTTGCGCGGGATAGTCGTACGCAGGGTATTTGTTATCATCGGTTGCGTACGGCAACATTCCACAATACAAATCAAATGCTCCGTGTCCATGTTGACCGTCGAAGTTAATGTCAACAAATACGTAAGTGATCGTCTTAACCCTCTCCACATATCCCGACAGTAAGAAAAAACTCACCTCTGTACGTGTTTCCAAACAGTTCACATTCCTGTCACTACCGGCGTTACCGTACGTATCGGTAAGTAATCTTCAGAATGAACGCCGTACTTGCTAGGCAACTTCTCTGGCACACAGGTAATACGCCTCTGCGGAAGTGTAGGAAAATTGAATTTTCTAGGCTCATCGGCTAGCCACATGACGGCATACAGCGAGCCATGACACACTTTGAACTGAACACCCAGTAGGTCTGGCCAATGTTTTATAAATTCTGGTGCGCGTGTGTTTTTGTACTAAGGTTGGTTTGAATATCTGATTAATTATCCCCATTGCTCTGTTGAATTTAATAATTTTCTCATTCAAATCTTTTTCTTTTTCATATGAAATCTGGTAACCGAGATAACTAAAATTTTTAACTTGTTCAATGATCTTATTATTAATGCAAATTTTGCTACGGACTGGTTCCTTTCTTAAAAACGCCATCACTTTAGATTTGTCAGTTGAAATTTCCATATTGAAACTTTCTGCCATTTGACTAAAGTTATAAACCAAACATTGTAAATTATCTTCTGAAGATGCCATAAACACAATATCATCAGCAAATAATAAAGTATCTATTTGGGACAAACGACTTATCGGTATACTTCCATGTGGTTTCAATCTCCATTCCTTAATAATGTGATTCGTGTATATTATAAATAATAGAGGAGATAAACTACAACCCTGTCTCACTCCTTGATTTATTCATTTCCTTTCTGAATATTTGTTTTCAATGCTAACCTGTATATGATTATATTATATTGTAAATAGCTGAATAATAATAATAATAATAATAATAATAATAATAATAATAATAATAATAATAATAATAATAATGTGCTCTGCAACAAATAATTTGCGAATTAGTATTCTAAACTTCGAAACTACGTAAAAAAATGACCTGTCGTTTTAACGCACACGTTATTCATTTCTCTGTAATGCCTAGTAACACAATCAACGAGTTCATTTGTAAGCTGTGTCCATGAGAATTAAATACCCGTGCAGGCATTGTTTGAGAGAGCAGGCATGCTTTCCGCATGTGCTATAGTACGTGTCTAATAGCCTGGAACAGATGTGGGCCTTGAGTGTGCACTGTGCAACCTATGATTCCCTATCCTTAAAAGGAAAGTCGATAATATCAATTTTCTAGCACGATTGTTATCGCATAACTATCGATCCCGAAGTGTGATTTAAAAAGCTAGGAATTTGAAGCTACAGACAAAGGGAGTTGCCAGTGTTACAGATAAGCTATTCTTCAACCAAAGTTTGTTTAGTACGCAGTGAAACCGAAGAAATATAAATTATCACTATCACGGGAACAATATGAAAACAAAATTTGGCAAAATATTAAAATTTTTTAGGCAGAACACGAAAATATGAAATAAATATTTAATTGTTAAAACTCCAGTTTTCAAGTTTTTGGACGCTAAAATCTAACTTTGCTAAAATGTTTGCTAAGTAAGTTATTAAAACTATGTGTTTCTCTGAATAAATATTTTTTTTATTATCCAATTTAATAAACCCTATTTCACCCTGAGGTATATTAGGGTTATAGTTGGCATCAAAATACATATTTTATAAGAAATAAACAATAATAACATTATAATACAAAATTGTGGTCAAGGTTACAGTTCACATGAATTATGTACAAAAATGCGCCTTAATGAAAGAATGGATCCTGTTAAAGATTAATGAGATGTTTGAGGAATAATCAATTCAAAGATATACAAGAATGTCTAACCCTTTCAGAGTAAATACACGACCTAAAAAGATAATCAATAGTACATTAATATAACAAAGTTTGACTTTCACTTTCAAATTTATACTTAATTCATGAACAATGGAACAGTTAAGAGTAATAAAAGGATATTACAAGCAATGATTTACGGTTACAAGTTACATACGTGATTCAGGAACAAGTACAGTAATTGAAATAATAGCACAAGTAATAACTTATAACTAACGAAATTCTTGAAGGGCAATATATAATAGTAGGGGTAATACAAAAGATTTAAAAACAAATGTAAACAGTAAAGGAATAGTAGAAAAATTGACTTAAAATTACACATTCTTTTTAAAGCAATAGGTAACAACAAAGAGATACTAATAACAATACACTGACTGTAGTTAGAGATTAAACACATTATTTTAAAAACGAACACGCAAAGGATCAATAGCTATTTTCAGGCATTATGTACATGGACCATGTCTTTAATTCACATCTTTTGACGTTACTTCGTATGTATATTATTTTGTGTTTCAATTTGTTATTTTTCACTGTAACAACAAAATATGTTTCATAAGGCCTCAAGGCATTTCTCTATATTTATTGTATCATGATACTCTTTGTCAATGGCAACCTGTAATGGTTATATATATATATATATATATATATATATATATATATATATATATATATATGTATGTATATATATATATACATACATAAAATAGCTATTAAACATATTATTTTAGAAGCAATAAATAGCTATACTAAGAGATGGCTTAAAATTTACGAATTAAATACATTATTTAGTAACAATAATTGGCAATAAGGAGGTATTACAAGTCTGAATAAATATTAGATACTAGGATAAATATTTCCAGTACTACTGTATAATTAACCCAAAATAGTTTTCCTTTTCAAGCATTTGAATATTAAATGCTCATTTATGTCCTCTTGCCCGAGTCAAACCGCAAAAAAACTCTGACTCTTTACGAAAAATAATTGGGAACCACTGCTAGAGTATAATGATGACTTCAAATTTAATGTGTTTATTTTTCCCCTATCAGTGTATCGTGTTCCATATTCCATATTTTAGTGACAAAATTAAAAGGTATATGTCATACGTACACTTTCAAACGTAAACATCACATTTCCAGTGTTGGTGCACCTACGACAGAAAAAAACATTAGTTTCCATGACTTAGCCTAGTCTTACAGAGCTGTCACAAAAATTGTTTTTCAATATCTGTATCAGAGGCGCTTCTACACGAGTTACAACCATGAATTTCTTGGTTGGAACAACGGTCTACGTCACTAGTCACTTCTAGCGTATCCAGTTGTTTACATCGTATCGGGAGTTATTGCACGGGAGTTTGTTCTCTTTACGAATACTGGGTACTGAACTCTGTGTATCAGGTTTCGGTTGATCTATTACGTAGAATGGGCGACTGCAAGACTGTGACGATGTCTACGGTAGCTACTGACTGGCTAAATAAATCTAAAGAAAAAAAAAAGATCCAGACAAATTACTATTAATAAGTGGAAATATGTGTCACGAAAGTCGCTAGGAATAGTGGTCTTAAGTGTATAACAAGGAAGGCGATATATTATTATTATTAATATAATAATAATTATTATCATTATTAATATTATTATTATAATTATAATTATTATTAATATAATAATAATAATTATTATTAATATAATTATTATTATTAATATAATAATAATAATTATTATTATTAATATAATTATTATTATTAATGTAATTATTATTATTATTAATATAATTATTATTATTAATATTATTATTATTATTATATTACAACTACTGATTCGGCTAAATTAGAAAGAATTAAAAGAAAATTTATATCATTATGTTCGTACAGATTTCAGCCTTATAACTCCGGACATAGCTATGAGCGAACATGTGAGTACTTTAAATGTCGAAGCTTGTATGCTAGACGTCAAGAACTCGATTACATATTGTTATGTAAGATTCTTAAACATGACATTAATTGTAAATCTTTCTTAAGCAATGCCAACTTTCGTATTCCGATGAAGGACATGAGACATCACAAACTTTTCGATAGGCTATTAAAAGTTCTAAATCTCTCTCCCCGGTCTGTAGATGCATTAAAAATGCTAACTTGCATATCGTCCCTCCTCTGGCAAACTAGCGAAAATGCAAATTGTTAATTTTTCAGGAGAGCTAAAACAAACTTTGATTGCTCACGTAAAATCAAGTATTATTCTTGCATGGTTTGTTTCATGTGTTAAAAAACTAGTTTACCAACTTGTGTGAGATTAGTTTCGGTTTGTGTGCTTTTTCTTTGTTTTAAGGGCAGAAATGGCAGTTACGTTACTTTGCCTGAGTGATATTATTACACATCCCATCTCTCATCATGGTGCAAAGTGTTGAGTCTGCACTACAACCGTTATTGTTTTACTAATGATTATGATTTAAGTAGATACACTTGTACTTAGAAATTAGAGGGATTGAAAGGAAATAAGAAGTGTATGTAATATTTTATTAGAACATTTAATTTACGAGTTGATTTTGTTATTTTATTAGGTTATTTCAAGATGCTTTATCAACAGCTTAGGTTATTTAGCGTCTGAATGAGATGAAGGTGATAATGCCGGTGAAAAGAGTCTGGGGTGCAACACCGAAAGTTACCCAGCATTTGCTCATATTGGGTTCAGGGAAAACCCTGGAAAAAAACCTCAACCAGGTAACTTGCCCCGACCGGGAATCGAACCCGGGCCATCTGGTTTCGCGGCTAGACGCGCCAACTGTTACTCCACAGGTGTGGACTTTACGAGTTGAGGACACATTCAAGAAATAATGAAACAACTTTTTTTTGGTCAGTAATAATTAAAAAAAAAACTTTTGTGTTATTTAATAATACTTTTCCAATCTATTCTTGGTCTTACTCCTCTGAAATATTTGGCTCTGCTAAAGCATCTCTCACAGTTGCTGATGATGGAAGGCTTTCATAAAATCCATGATATGCCTTCGGGATTTGCAGGTCATCACAAAGTTTTTGCAGATCCTTTCGTTTGGCATCAGATATACATAATCTTGCACAGTAAGGTTTCACTGGTTCAGACTTTAATGGGCGGCCCCTTCGTTGCTTGAAAGTGAACCTTTTGAAGTAGCTGTCTTCATACCCAGTCTTTATCTGAACCGTACATGGTGCATCCTTCGTGTAACGAACCACACCGTTTGTCGGGAGAGCAAAGAAGTATTCTCTTCCTCAGCTGTAAAATTATTCTTGTTTTGGTTGAAGTCAAGGAAGTCATCATGTACCAATGAAGATACATTGTAGGGTGATGGATTCTTTCGTGCAGTCCCTATCTGTTGAACCCACCCTTCTGGAGTGTACACTGGGAATTGTTTTGCAGACATAAATATGTTTTGATGTATAGAGTCGCACTCCATTAAACTATGTCCTGATTCAAAATAAATATGATCAATCTGCTGGATTTTTGGATGGTTTTTTACTGCTTCTAGACACATACATACAAAATTTGTGTTTTTTTTTTTTTTTTTTGCTGTCCTCCGCAGCTGTCCGACATCATCATTACAGTCTCAGCATTAGGGTATTTCATGCGGTAAGAGTAAACGCAAGCTGAAATTTCCACGCTTCCTCTCTTTCCTTTAGTCTCATCTCGTATAAAACATTCTACTGAAGCATCACCTAAATTGTAAACTGTTCAATTATACACAGCCAGCTTCCTTACATAGAAAAGTGGACCCTGAGCTCCTTTTGGGGTACTTAAAACAGCCTGCAAATCGAATTCAAATGCCAACATTGTTTTGTTATTCTTTGTTTTCTCTTCACCAACGTCTTTCAAATTACGGGCAGCTTCTTTCCTCTCCACATGTTCTTTGTACGATTCTTTTTCATTTTCAGTTAATTCCCCTGTTTTCTTTTTTTCTACAGCCGTGAAACCAGGTGGCCTGGGTTCGATTCCTGGTTGACGTTTTTTCCGGGGTTTTCCTTCAACCCTATACGAGTAAATGGGTAACTTTCGGTACTAGACCCCGGACTCACTTCACCGGCATCTCATTCAGACGCTAAATAACCTAAGACGTTGATAAAGCGTCGTAAAATAACGTACTAAAAATATATATTGAACAAGTTTTGCAGTGATCCTTCTTAGGAACATGGAAGGTAATTTTGTATTCGCGGAAAATTCTCCTGTACTTTTCAATACTTGCACAATATCTTGTTTCTGAGTCACGACATTTCTTTTCGTGCAGTTCATACATTTTTGTAATGTTTAGATTGGGTTCCAGATATCTGTATTCACTTTTCCTCCGGCAGAAGTGTGATTCTACGCTCGGGAAAGACAGTATGTGTTCCCTAATGAATGCTTCGTCTTCTGTATTAAGCTTGTTCTTTGGTTCTTGTGTCCCTCTCATCTCAGGAAGTAAAATTCCTTGTTCAGTGACTTTACGTAGTGCTCCCCTGACTAAACCTTCGGAGATATTTAATGTGTCCAGAAAAAACTCGCGACAAACAAAAACCGCGGGAAAATTCTAACAATCACACAGCTGATCCGACACTTTCGTTAATTTGCCGTAGTGAATGTTGACGACTTCCACAATAATGACTATGGTAAACTAACAACAGTGCAGATTCGCTACTTCTGCATAGTCTAATATACTAGCTTCGTAGTTCGGTGAAAAAAGCACAGCAGCTGCAGGTACGATACTTTGCCAGAATGTAGTTCTTATAGATTGTACAATGTAGACCTTAAGTGAAGATTCGCTAATTTGTCACTTTCGCTAGTTTGCCTTATGATTTCGATCCATTCAGTGTATAGAAGTATTACATCATGGCAATGCCACTTCCTTTTATATTATTTGTAAACTTTTTTACACAAAATTATAATATTTTCAGTAATAGGCCTATTTAATTCCTTACTATAAATTTAACTGTATTATTTATTTAAATTAACCATTCCGAACATCTTAAATTTGTTTTTATTGTCACTGTTATATACTGTAGTTACATCACATATTCATTATGTATGAGGTCTCGCCCACCTCATTGAATATTACACGACTACTATGAAGTAGCCAATGTGTATTATTACTATTTAATACGAGAAAAATTCGTACCGGCACCGGTAATCGAACCCAGAGGGGTCCTGGGTTCGATTCCCGGTGCCGGTACGAATTTTTCTCGTATTAAATAGTAATAATACTGTAGTTAATTTGTATCATTGTTGTTCACTTTATTATTGTATTAATTTTAACACTGTGCTGGACTTTAATTGGCTGTTGTCCAGCATTATCACGATTTTATCATCACGTCTCTAAAGATTCCCTTCGGTTTAAAAGGGACCTTAAATAAAGAACTGTCAATGAAAAGTAAACCTTGCTTGTGTCCTGAATGATTTCACTAGTTTACTTCTCTTCTAAAGAACTTGTAACGCTTAACTTGGTACACCCGGTACATAATTATCGTAGTTTGAGAAAAAATAAAATCACTTTCATGTTCTGAACACTTATCTACCTCCGTTATTCCGCAGCTTTTTCCACCTTGCTTGTAATTCATTTACGTTTCTTTGCGTCACTTGTGGTAGCTTACGTAACATTGCAATGTTGCCAATGTGTTTTTTTGTAAGATTGTGGAACCTAAACAGCGACTCTAACTTTTTTTTTGTAATAATTAGGTGATGAAAGTATTAGCAGTAGATATAAGATCAGGTAATCGTATTATTTTATTACTACTATTCTTATTGTTTTACTATTAGTCTATGCATTCGCAAAATCTTCCTCGGCCCAGAATCTACACTCTTTTCTTTCTCCAACCTCCTCTACCTTCACATTCTGCCTTTTAAGCATTTTTCACACATTGTTTTCTTAACTTCCCTCATCCATGCACTACTCGCTTTGGCAATCTTTTATCTCCCATCCGTTTCACTTTAATAACTACTACTACTACTACTACTACTACTACTACTAATAATAATAATAATAATAATAATAATAATAATAATAATAATAATAATAATAATAATAATAATAATAATAACAATAATAAGTTAATAATAATGATAATGATAATAATAATAATAATAATAATAATAATAATAATAATAATAATAATAATAATAATGATACATTTAGGGCATGTAGCACGTATGGGCGAATGCATATATGATAGAGTGCTAGTTTATTTAACTTATTTATTTAACTTATTTATTTATTCTGGTGTAGTTAAGGCCATCAGGCCTTCTCTTCCACAACACCAGGAATACAAATACAATAATAGAAATAAACAGAGGAAAAAAATACACTATTTACAAAATAAAGCTACACAAAAATAAAGAGAGAGAGAGAGAGAGAGAGAAACACTATAAACAAAGTAAAGCCACACAAAAATATACACAGGTTGCAGTCACACAAACTTTAAATGAGTGATTAAGTATCATAATTAATTGTATCCTAACTAATTAACATAAACAAAAAACTTACAATTTTAATCTAGATTAAAAAAGAAAAAGAAAGAAAAAAAACACAAATCAATACTTCTAGCAATACCTAAAAACATTAACTAAGACAAAATTTTCCAATTTAATTTTGAATTGTGATAAAGTCCGGCAGTCCCTGACGTCATTAGGTAACGAATTCCAGAGGCGAGGTATTTCTACAGTATAGTAAGATGAGTATAAAGACGTTCTATGATGAAGAATAGAAAGAAGTGCTTGATGTCGGTTTCGAAGAGTTGTAAGAAATTGAAAGCGCGATAAGAGATAATTCGGAGTAGAAGTATGCATGATTCTAAACAGAACAGACAGTGCATGTATTGTTCTTCGTTCCTTCAGACGCACCCATGAAAGTAACTGGAGGGAAGGTGTTATTTGGTCAAATTTACGAGTATTGCAGATGAATCGTATGAGGAGGATAATATTAAAATGGATTTGAGGGCGGTGGGATATGATGACAGAGACTGGATTAATCTTGCACAGGATAGAGACCGATGGCGGGCTTATGTGAGGGCGGCAATGAACCTCCGGTTCCTTAAAAGCCATTTGTAAGTAAGTAAGTAAGTAAATAATAATATACTTATTTATTCATTGGAGTGATAATGGGTGAAGAACATTGCAGAACTTCAGAGGGAAAATACAGTGTAACATGGTCTGCCAAATAGACGCTTTTTGAGCTGAAAATGGAAGAAATTCTTTGTAAAGGAAACAAGTACTGCATAATTTTATACCGGGTGTACAAAATTAAGCCTTGCACGTTTCTCATAACAGAATGAAACTAATGAAAGCATTCTGAACACGTAGGAAAACTTACTTTTAATTAACAGTTATTTATTATTTTATGGCCACTTTTAAACTGCAAGGACTACTTAGATGTAGGATGACGAAATTGTGGTAATAAAAGGACAGTAGGTGAAAAGAAAAATCCACGAAGCTCCGTCGCACAGAAGGTCTGTCCATTAAAGATTTTACATGTACTCCCCTACGGTTCGGTTAGTTTGAGAGAAAATTACCGAATATTTTTGTACCGGGTGTACAATGTTAAGAGTTACAAGAGTGAAACTAGCGAAAAACATTCAGAACACAAACGAACTTTAATCGGAAATTCTTTATTATTTTAAGGTATAGTTTAAACTGAACAGGCTACTCAGAAATACTGGTGACGAAACCACGATAATGATAGGACGTTAGAGGAAAAGAAAAATTCGTGGAGTTCTGTTGCAGTAATGAAGATCTAACATGTTCAGAAGACTTACTTTTCATTTGTAATTATGCATTTAATGTTAATTTTAAACTAAAGGGGTTATTCAGAGAGATATAGGCTAATAATAATGAAGCAATAATGGATGAACACCAGAGGGAAAAGAAATGGCCCAAGGAGCTTTGTCACCAAACGTATCTGTATAGTAAAATCTAATATGTTTTGTGTTGGGGTTTGGTTCGGGACATTGAAGGAAGGGAAGGGGGGGGGGGATGATACTGACTAATTATGTACCGGGTGTACAAAGTTAAGTGTCAGAAATTACTTAAAAGAAAAGGAATTTAGTAAAAACATTCAGAACACAAGCGGATACTTACTTTTCATTGGTAATTATTTATTTAATGTTCCTTTTAAATTGAAGACTGTCTTCAAAGAGAGAAGATAATGGAAGAAGAACGCCAGAAGCAAAAGAAATAGTTCAAGAAGCTCTGTTGTACAGCAGCTATGTATACACTACAAATGTAACATGTTCTCCGCTGGGGTTTGGAACGGGATGTGCAATGAAGGGGCGAAAATACCGACTAATTCTGTACCGGGTGTACGAAGTACAAGTTTCTTGCAAGAGAAAGAAACTATTGGAAGCATTCCAAACATAAGCGAAGATTTACTTCTCATTGGTGGCCTGTTTAACATTTCTTTTAAACTGAAGAGGCTATTCAATGAGAAATTATGATAATGGAAGAAGAACGTCACAAGGGAAAGAAATAGTCCAAGAAACTCTGTCTCAAAACAGCTCTGTACATTAAAAATCTAACATATCTCCCGCTGGAGCTTGGTAGAGGTTTTAACAAAGAAGGGGAAAATATCGGAGATAAAGTTCCGTTTAATTTTCCCGTTGGACTGCGTCAGCCTTCTCGCCAAAGTTGTGGTTTCTACGAGTATAAGACTTTTTCCGCTAACATTTATCTTCCTCCTCCTACACAGAGAATTGCACATCTCGCCACGTCCGTATCTCGATATGATTTAACGTCATTCCATAGGGCCACGTGTGTAACTGATCTAACTGTAGGGAATTCCACGTAACATACAGTATATGAGAAGACATTTTACTGGTTGTGGTGCTTCAATGAGGTGCAGCAAAAAGAAATCTCCTTTTCCTCTTCCATTCCTTACACAAGCAGGCAACAAAAGCACTTCTACTGCTTTCCTAGAATGTTATTTGGGGGCACGCGGTAGCGTAGTGATTAACGTGATACACCACAATGCTGAAAGTTGCAGGTCAGATTTTTGCAATTGACCTAGGCCTAACATTTTCTTCGCTCTATGGTTCTGGAGTTTACTCAGCCTCTAACAGAAATGAGTAAAAGAGAGTTGGGGTAAAGGGATAAGCACATAGAACTGGCATCGCCGGTGCTGGTAATACCGATTATCAAATTGAAATTGAAAGAGAAGGGAAATGGGAGGAAAGCTGGACGGGGGTAGAACGCTTCAAACCGCCCAACTTCATCCCAAACATGAAATGAGACCTCGCCATTGGTTGAACAATAATTATACTGCAAATCAAGCTTTCAGGTATAACTCCTTGTAAAGTTGATTTGAATAATTTCGAGGGAAAAACTGTTCCGGGGCCGAATATCGAACCCGGGACCTTTGGTTAAACCCTAGATCATATATGTAACAGACAGATCATCGCTATGTTAAAATCGTTTGCACTTTGAAGAGAACAACCGCCAGGATCGCCACCCGTCCGCCGTAAACGAACACGAGATGGCAATACAGTCGCTAATGCAATACAAATGGGAATTATGACGTGACTCCTTATGTATAACAACTAGATGGCAGCGTAGTAAACCTGACAAAAGCTGTTAACGTCAAAGCCTATAAGGCTGACCTATCTGGGGTATATACAGTGGATAACAGTTATATTTGTACAGCTGTATTTAATATTTAAAACAACGTTTTTTCTGCAGAAATAAATATTGTATTCTTCTGTTTTATGTTGAATTATAGATTATCTATATACTTAACAATAATAACATATAAAAATAATTTTTCAAATACTTTAACATAACAACTTCCTCTATTTAAACAAAAACACGGCCTTTTCCCTGCAACATTCTTATTTGTACAGTTACAAAAATAAATTATAAATGTTTCTTTGTTTTTACATTTATGGCACAGACGGGAATTTTTAATACTTTGTTGAATAGCCCCTAGCATTCAGTACAGCTCTGCACCTTTTTTGCATGACTGTACAAGCCTAAGACAAGTGGCAGGTTTAATTTCTTCCCACGTCTTCAAAATAACTTCCTTTAGATCTTCTTTAGATTTTACTTTACATTTACGAACTTTTCTCTTGAGAATTGGCCATAGATGCTCAATAGGATTAAGGTCCACAGATTGGGCAGGTGTTCTGAGCTGTTTAGGAACATTTCAGATGAGCCACAGTTTGTTAATTTCTGCTGTATGCTTGGGGTCGTTATCTTGCTGAAACACGTAAGATGCTGATAGTCCCATTTTTTCCACACTTTGTTTGACATTATTTTTTAAAATGTTCAAATAACCCCATTTGTTCAAGTTGTCATCAATGAAATGAATCGTACCCACTCCATCTGATGACATACACCCCCACAATTTAATTGATCCACCTCTGTGCTTGACTGTTGGTAAAGTATTCTCCACATTATCGGCCGTATTGGCTTTTCTCCACACCGTCTGTATTCCATCAGATCCAAATAGATTTATTTTAGTCTCATCAGACCAAATCACAGTATTCCAGAAGGTTTGAGGTTTGTCCTGGTGCTCTTTAGCAAATGCCAGTCTTGCTGCACGATTCTTTTTACTTACATATGGCCTTTTTCTTGGGATCCTGCCGCGATACCCATGCTGCCATAGTACTGGTCGAACGGTCTGACTGGATACCTTCTTACCCGATGCCTGTTGCAACATCTGCACAATTTCTGGTGCAGTTACACGTGGGTTCACTTTAACTTTGTTAATAATGAAACGTTTTTCTCTCTCATTCAGGAACGATTCTCTACTTGTTCTCGGAATATTCTTAATGGAACCATTATATTTGAACTTATTTACTATATAACTTACTGTTGAGTGAGGTTTGTTCACAATATTACCTATTTTCCTGAGTGAATAGCCCCTCAAAGCAAGACTGATTACCGTAAGTTTAAGTTCTGTGCTTAGCTCCTTCCCTTTCTTCATGTTGGACACGACTGATATAATACATAACAGACAACACCGCAACTCCCCCACCCCAATAGGTACGGAAACGCAGTTAACAATCTATGCACACAGTAAATGTAACGTATCTTTGTAAAGTGTATAAATAAGAGTGTTGCATGATATGTTGCCTTATTGTGATGCATTTACTTCCCACTGTTTATAAATAACACTGTCATCATTTTGTTACATTGTACCTGTTTAGTATAAGGATTTTAATAATATATTGAAATATTTTAAAGTTTAAATCAATTTATAAGAAAAACCAAGTTATTTCTTTACAAAATTTCAGCCTGTACAAATATAACTGTTATCCACTGTATGATCTAGAGTTAAACGTACCAACGCTCTACCAACTGAGCTACCCGGGAATTCTACAGACACCGATCCAATACTTCTCCTCCTCTGCCGGCCTTCTGTCAGACATTATACAGGGACATCACTTTATTTTTACTAACATTTTTAACATTAACCTGGCTATACTCGGAAACACTGTTACGCCCTTCCATTACAGGAGTTTGGTGTTACTAGTTCAATATGTAAACAAATCATTTTACTAGCTATAGGAGGAGAGAAAAGTAGTGTATCCATTTATGTTACAGGGGAATATAGTATTACGATTTTCAGTTTGGTCATTACTTTACAGTATTTTATCAAAAACAGTAGAATAGTAACAATTTTTTTTTCACAAACTCAAGTCTTCAGGCGGTTATATGCATTATGTAATGTCTACTTTATTCAGCATATTACTAACCTAATTTATTCCTGAGAATTTTGTGAGCACTTCCGTAAGAAACCCCAATTTCTACAGCTAATTTCTTGACCGACTTATTACGACGTCGCTGCATCCTTTCTCTAGCATCCTCTACAGCATCTTTTGTCACCTTTGTTGGCCATCTTACACTTTTCTTCCTTTCTGTACACTCTGTTGCTCTAAATTTATCTACCAGATTAATGACATTTCTACGAAAATAGTCCGTAATGAAAAAAAAAAAAACCTCTTGTTCACATTCGGTTACATTGTAATTCCAGTTTCCATCATCGTCCTTCATACCTACAAATAGTAAAACAAAACTCTTGTTTAAATAATGCTGTTAAGTACCGTACCATATTATAGGGTACCGTACTTTCGGTAACTCTAATCTTCACTTGTGCTCAGTCCACACAGATAAATTCAGTTATGCTACACACCATACTTGTGTAAAAATAAACTTCAATAATATAAGCGTTTTCTTCTATAGAAAATGCAACGTATTTCTGAAACACACTGTACTCTGTACTGTTTATTTCACTGCTAGCAACAGCGGCCGTAAGTTTGTGTGACTGACGTTAGCAAGGACATTAGTGAAAGGGGTGGGAGTCAAGTACATTTAGAAACGCAGGTACAACAGAAATTGAAGTAAAAATAAAATGATGTCCCTGTAGAACGAAGTACAGCCTTGTGATACAAGGTCGAGCTCAAGGCAAAGAGAGCCGGAAAACCACCCGCTTCCTGTGTGTCACTTCCCACTTGGCTGCAGTATTTATTTTCCGCCTTTTTCTAAGATTTCCGATCATACGATTATTGTTCATCCCAGCTATATAGTGTTCACTGATTATGAAACAGGAATTCGATAATATTCACCGGACATTACTATGGGAAATATTAACCTGTAGAGGCATTCAGCAACATCAGTGCTGCTCATCGGAGTGACTGCTATCGCGGAGGAATCGGAGTTTACGAATAAAGCTCTCCACCGGTGATCTCCGATACTACCGTAGGTGGAACAGGGGACATACGGAGGGATGCGGAGGTTCGGAGCGAAGCGACAGTTAGCTCAAGGACGACCGGCGCGTACGGACTGACGGTACTTGTGAGTGGAATAAAATGGCACCAAATCGGATATCCGTCGCATGGGAATTATTTAATTTAGTTGCAGGTAATAATAAAGTCGCACACTGTAAACTTTGTGGGCGAATTTACTCTAAGGGCGGCGGAACTTCGAATTTGTTAGACCATTTGAAGCGATCGCACAATCGCGAACTTGATGAAAACAATTACGCAAAACATTTGATACAATTTTTTTTTTTTATTGTTTAAGTGCTATTGTTCCCAAACGCTCACAGTCTATGAAAAAGTCTTGAAATTTCTCTAAAACGTAGCTTTCGAGGCAATAAAAAACAAATGAAATATTTACAAGACGACTAGAGCTATATTTTACTGTTTAGACAACTTGAGTTATATTTTACTGTTTGGATTAAAATATTTCTGAATGAAACTAAAGAAACATCTGGTAATAATATAATTACAATTATCCTTAAGTTGATATCCACTTATATTTTTATTACAGAGCAGGAGTGGCGCGTTTTAGAAGAGGCAGTTCAAATACTGACACCCTTTAACACAATAATCACAATCTTGTCCGGTGAAAAATCTGAATAAATTATGTTGGACAGTAAACTTTATCCCATTGATAGCCCACGTTTCTTTTGTTTCATTCTGAAGCTCCCTTAATATATTTTACGCTAACTAAACCGATTAGAATAATAGACAAACCTTGTTTGCGATTAGACGAGAGTTTCTAGGAGAATTAAAGTATAAATGTTTACATTAGCTACTGAAAAGTTTTACTTCTGCATTAGTTTTGCAGTTAGATTGAATGTTATTAATTTGATCAATGACATAAAACTAATACGGCTTTCCACATATACTATGAATTTCAAAACTAGAAAAAAAAATCTGTCAGCTAACGTAGCACTTTAAGCAACACAAAAAAGAGCCGAAGAAAGAGAGAGAGATTAACATAAAAGAGAGATTAAACAACAACAAATTAGAACTAATTTTAAAAGAAACGCGGACGTCAGCGGACTCGAATCACTACCTGATCCGATTAAAGGAATGCTCAGCGGAAAGTGTATGTCTGCGCCAGAGCACATATACAACCTGCGCTGCACCAATCGGAGATAACCGGAGGTCTCAAACAACCGCTCCGGAGAAAACCTAATCATAAGCAGCCCTAAGCAACATCCTCTACGATTAGTACAAAGTCTATATACTAATACCACCATCAGAATTAAAACACATGACATAAACATAGCTAGGAAGTTCGTACCAAAGCAGTAGATTTCAGTTGATTATAGCGAGGTGTATAGATATCACCCGCGCCTCACCCTGCTCCCGCTCGCTACAGACGATACACAGTTCACATAAACAACGCATACTGGCATTCTGTGGAGCTCTGTAGAGTAGTGTGAAGAATATTGTTAATTTATATTAATAGTTTAGCTTCTGAAAAAAATAAGCTATTCTGTTAGTATTGTGTATTTACGTAATGTTAATATTATGCATCCAAAGAAGTAAATTCATCTGTTATTAAATAATTATGCAAACAGGAGTGAGTAACACGTTTATTTTTCTTATATTATTCTTCGTTAAATGTTGACGTCTCGTGCTGCTATGCATTCGGTTGCGTTACAGTCCAAGTTCAACATCGGAATTGCGATACGAACTTCCTAGCTGTCAGTACAATAGAAATTAAAATTTTTCTTGAAAACAATTATGGGTTTGATATTATGTGCCACATACGAGATACACTATTATATTCATAAAGTTGTTGTTCACCTGATGATAGTAAGAAATACTGTACCCGTATCATAGGCCTATTTCAGATTTGCTCCAGTAACGTCTTTTTATGAAATTAAAATGTTTATTGTTGTATGTATGTATTTATTTACACTGCAAGTGGGCAAGCACCCGGTGGCAGTGGTATACACAATCTAAACAATACAAAATAAAATGATAAACAATACACAATAAAATCATAAACAATACACAATAAAATTTACGATACACAATACAATTATACAATACACAATACAATTATATACACACTACACTAAGAATACACAATACAATTTAACACAAAAATTACAATTAATAATGAAACATAAATGAAATACCCAATTTTACAATAGAACCTACATATGTATAGGCCCTGCATAAGTTTCAATAGTCTTTCACTTTACTCTCATCTCACTCACTGTAGTGGCACTATGACGCATTTCACTGACACTTTAGGACACATTTCACTGACACTATAGAACACATTTCACTGACACTATAGCACACATTTCACTGACACTATAGAGCACATTTCATTGACGCTATAAATTATCACTGATCGGAACTGTTCACTGCACTGTAAAACCATAACTTCACTGACTCACCTCGCTTCACTGATACAACAGTTCAAATAAGTCAAATATTTAATGAGGATAGAATCATAATTTTATACTTTGTACGTTATTTTTATGTGTACCGTATGGGTTAATTATTTTAGTTTGAGAGTTACGAAATTTATAATTACAAATTATTGTTTTTCAATTACAATAATTCATTTCATTATTTTCTTGTTCTAAGGCCGTGGACGATTGGAGCACATGATTGGTTACCACCCGGCTGTACATGTTTGTCGTTCTGGTTCACTGACATTGAGAGATGCGCTATTACTTTTCATTCTCTAGAGATTTAGTCCAAGCTCACACAACTTAACAATTTTGGTACGAACTTTCTAGCTCTGGAAGCAAGTAATACGATGAGAAACATAACAAGATGTGTTCAAGATGTTGTCTCCCATAATGTTTCATATACGGAGGTTGATTAGTAGGATACAGAGCATTATTCCATTAAAAACTCGATTTTGAAAAATTGTAACATAGACCGTTATTCGGCCGAACGCTTAAACTATTCCCTCAAAAAACACAGCGCCCTCTACTATTTATTTGAGTGGTTATGTCGCACTTGGTTTCCCTCACCCTTCTGTAAAAGGTTGTGGTTGGACTGTCTTAGCTATTTCCTGAAAATATTTTCTGTTAGGAATTGAGATTTCTACGTAATATTATACAGCTGTTTAAAATAACTTAAAGAAAGGGGCCTCGTTAAGTAACTGTCTGGTGATTTCCCCCGTTTCCATGACGCTACGACATAACCGCTCGGACGGATAGTAGGAACATTTGAATGTCGTTTTGCTGTTATACGTAAAATGTTTTATGCTCTCTATCTCAAATTATAATTTTGTAGTTAGAAATTAACATTTTATATTGTCAAAATGAGTCCTTACTGAAATAATAATGTATTTGCAGTTAAATTAACATTTCATATTGTAAATAGGAGTCCTTAGTGAAATAATAAAGCATCTGCAGTTAAAATTAACATTTTATATTGTCAAAATGAGTCCTTACTGAAATAATAATGTATTTGCAGTTAAAATTAACATTTCATATTGTAAATAGGAGTCCTTAGTGAAATAATAAAGCATCTGCAGTTAAAATTAACATTTTATATTGTCAAAATGAGTCCTTACTGAAATAATAATGCATCTGTAGTTAAAATTAACATTTTTTACTGTCAAAATGAGTCCTTACTGAAATAACAATGCATCTGTAGTTAAAATTAACATTTTATATTGTCAAAATGAGTCCTTACTGAAATAATAATGCATCTGTAGTTAAAATTAACATTTTATATCGTCAAAATGAGTCCTTAGTCAAATAATAATGCAGCTACAGTCAAAATTGACATTTTATATTGTCAAAAATGAGTCCTTAGTGAAATAATAATGCATCTGCAGTTAAAATTAACATTTTATATTGTCAAAATGAGTCCTTAGTGAAATAATAATGCATCTGTAGTTAAAATTAACATTTTATATCGTCAAAATGAGTCCTTAGTCAAATAATAATGCAGCTACAGTCAAAATTGACATTTTATATTGTCAAAAATGAGTCCTTAGTGAAATAATAATGCATCTGCAGTTAAAATTAACATTTTATATTGTCAAAATGAGTCCTTACTGAAATAATAATGCATCTGTAGTTAAAATTAACATTTTATATTGTCAAAATGAGTCCTTAGTCAAATAATAATGCAGCTACAGTCAAAATTGACATTTTATATTGTCAAAAATGAGTCCTTAGTGAAATAATAATGCATCTGCAGTTAAAATTAACATTTTATATTGTCAAAATGAGTCCTTAGTGAAATCATAATGCATCTTCAGTTAAAATTAACATTTTATATTGTCAAAATGAGTCCTTGGTGAAATAATAATGCATCTGCAGTCAAAATTAACATTTTATATTGTCAAAATGAGTTCTTAGTAAAATAATAATGCATCTGCAGTTAAAATTAACATTTTATATTGTCAAAATGAGTCCTTACTGAAATAATAATGCATCTGCAGTTAAAATTAACATTTTATATTGTCAAAATGAGTCCTTAGTGAAATAATAATGCATCTGCAGTTAAAATTAACATTTTATATTGTCAAAATGAGTCCTTAGTGAAATAATAATGCATCTGCAGTTAAAATTAACATTTTATATTGTCAAAATGAGTTCTTAGTAAAATAATAATGCATCTGCAGTTAAAATTAACATTTTATATTGTCAAAATGAGTCCTTAGTGAAATAATAATGCATCTGCAGTTAAAATTAACATTTTATATTGTCAAAATGAATCCTTAGTGAAATAATAATGCATCTGCAGTTAAAAATTAACATTTTATATTGTCAAAATGGGTCCTTAGTGAAATAATAATGCATCTGCAGTTAAAATTAACATTTTATATTGTCAAAATGAGTCCTTAGTGAAATAATAATGCATCTGCAGTTAAAATTAACATTTTATATTGTCAAAATGAGTCCTTAGTGAAATGATAATGCATCTGCAGTTAAAATTAACATTTTATATTGTCAAAATGAGTCCTTAGTGAAATAATAATGCATCTGCAGTTAAAATTAACATTTTATATTGTCAAAATGAGTCCTTAGTGAAATAATAATGCATCTGCAGTTAAAATTAACAATTTATATTGTCAAAACGAGTCCTTAGTGAAACATTTTATATTGTCAAAAATGAGTCCTTAATGAAATACAGGTTCGACCAGAAATTTAAGGACTTTTTTTTTAAAGATGTTGTACTCTTGTCCTTGTATTTATGTGAAATCCCCTGATATTTATAAAGGGTCCAAATGCCTGCAAACTCTATCTTTCAGACTGAGGATTATATAATATTTTTCCTGTTATAAAGACTTACTGAAAAATTAAATATTTTCTAGGAAAAAATTAATTACTCCATAATGGATGTATTTAGATCGATGAGTTTTGGGATAGAGTTAGAAATATCTGAAAGTCTTCTTGTGCAAATATTACTTTGTGCTTAAAAAATTGTGACAACTCGTTCACGGATTAAAATCCAGATTTATTTCTTTACCTTCTTTAGGAAAAAATTTTCATTTTCTAAAATTCTCTTGTGTTTGATGTTCGCAGCAAACGCCTCAGTTATGAAATGTGCATTCATATAAGCTGAAATAGACGATCATAGTCATTCTGATAGTAAGTACACGTACTGTAGATGAGCCGCTATGTGCCTATAACACACCCATGAATGCCAGGTCTCTGTGACTATAGGCCTTCAGTTGAAGAGGGACGCTCGCTCCAGAAGTGGAATGTCGGTGAATAACCGATGTAGACGGATGTGCGATCACCCCACTCCGCTAGTCGTGTGTCACTCTCTGCCCGTGTTAATTTATCTCCTGTTCAGCCGGATGCGGCTATTCCGCTAGATGCATTTCTCGTCTTTTGAGCGGATATTCTGCAGATTGCAAAATGACGCTCGGACGTTCCACTACTCGTGAGTGTTTGCACTGCAAATCACAAACGGTCTTGTCCATTAGCATTCCTCTTACTTTCCACTCCTTTTCATCATTCACGTTGTCGTTCGTTCCATCTCCAGTGGAGAGTGTTGGTGGAATTACGGAGAAGAACAGAAATACACCGAGAAAAGTCTGCTTTTTCCACCACAGATTCCATCACGACCTCGCAGGCGATCGAGCCCAGGCCGCCTGGATTAGACAGCTGCACAATAGGGATTGGAATTGGTTTACATTCTGCCGGTCAAAGAGCATTATCCGTTAAGGTCAGGCATCCGACCGAATATTAGAACTTCAAGCGGTTACCCCTAGTGTTTTGTAGGTTAGATAGAACACCAGGCTCGCTTCATACGAAATACACTAGGGCTGCGGACGGAGCGATTCGGTTCGGAGCAGCTACTGTGACGTCATTACTCGGTTGAACCGAGTACAAATTTGTGGCGGCAGATTTAAAATTTAGATAGATTGAGTCGATTTTAGAACGTACTTTGAAAGTGAAACCAAGCTTGTTTTAAAAGCGTTGTAGTAAAGCGCTTTCGTTTTGCCAATTGACGAAAAAAAAGCGTTTCTCTTCATTGCAAAATGGCGGTTGCAAATTTCATTTGTGTGATTCCAACTATTTGCGGAGTTATTTTGTATGAAAGGCCTATTTAACTTTCAGTGTTGTTATATATGACAGACGAAATAAAATTGATAAAATAATTTATAATACTAACAGCTAATAAATTAACGTGTGAGGTAAACGTTAAACGCTGCAGCTAAGTAATATATATATATATATATATATATATATATATATATATATATAAAGAAACGGGCTCCATGAAGCGCTGCCTAAAGCACTTAAAATAACACACAGAATTATTTACTATTACGGGAAGTGGATAAAATAATCAATAAAACGTGGAATCTTAATCTGAAGAACATAATGTTTATTTATTTTATAACATTACTAGCCTTCAATACAACCATGTTCTCTTTGGTGAAGAGTAATATTATTGATAAATTAAAGTAATTAGATAACATAATTCGTAGAAATAAATACAAATAAAATGATGACTGATGAGGTAACACAAATCCAATAATCACAAATAGAAGAAAAATATAATGCACTTCCTTTTTTCACGTATTTTAATATTAATCAAACACTCTAATATGATGATGATGATAATAATAATAATAATAATAATAATAATAATACTTATGGCTTTTAAGGAACCCGGAGGTTCATTGCCGCCCTCACATAAGCCCGCCATCGGTCCCTATCCTGAGCAAGATTAATCCAGTCTCTACCATCATATCTCACCTCTCTCAAATCCATTTTAATATTATCTTCCCATCTACGTCTCGGCCTCCCCAAAGGTCTTTTTCCCTCCGGCCTCCCAACTAACACTCTATATGCATTTCTGGATTCGCCCATACGTGCTACATGCCCTGCCCATCTCAAACGTCTGGATTTAATGTTCTTAATTATGTCAGGTGAAGAATACAATGCGTGCAGCTCTGTGTTGTGTAACTTTCTCCATTCTCCTGTAACTTCATCCTTCTTAGCCCCAAATATTTTCCTAAGCACCTTATTCTCAAACACCCTAAACCTATGTTCCTCTCTCAAAGTGAAAGTCCAAGTTTCACAACCATACAGAGCAACCGGTAATATAATTGTTTTATAAATTCTAACTTTCAGATTTTTTGAGAGCAGACTAGATGATAAAAGCTTCTCAACGGAATAATAACAGGCATTTCCCATATTTATTCTGTGTTTAATTTCCTCCCGAGTATCATTTTGTTACTGTTGCTCCCAGGTATTTGAATTTTTCCACCTCTTCAAAAGATAAATTTCCAATTTTTATATTTCCATTTCGTACAATATTCTGGTCACGAGACATAATCATATTCTTTGTCTTTTCGGGATTTACTTCCAAACCTATATCTTTACTTGCTTCAAGTAAAATTCCCGTGTTTTTCCTAATTGTTTGTGGATTTTCTCCTAACATATTCACGTCATCCGCATAGACAAGCAGCTGATGTAACCCGTTCAATTCCAAACCCTCTCTGTTATCCTGGATTTTCATAATAATAATAATAATAATAATAATAATAATAATAATAATTATTATTATTATTATTATTATTAATTTATTAATTTATTTATTAATTAATTTATTTATTTATTTATTTATTTATTTATTTATTTACTTATATTTAATGTGCTGTACAACAGCCAGAGGCCAATTACAGTTCAGCACAAACAATATAACAAAAACATTAGCAATAATTTACAATAAAAGTACAAAGAAATAATTAAATTAATGGCAATTAATTAAAATGGGAATTACAAATGAAATAATGGAATCATAAATGAAGAATGGAATCATATAAAATGGTATTACAAAGATATACAAGATTATAATACAACGACAATAATGACAACGAATGGACGGGATAAAATGGATGACTAAACTACATAGCATAATGAGATTAAAAGTAATTGTATTTGAAAATGAAAGGATGGAATCAAGTAAATTAATAAATAACAAAATGATATAAAAGTTAGCGAGAATACTATTAAAATACATATTTAAACAAAAGATATAAATGAAAACTGATATAAAACTTCAAAGTATATACTACACATTAAATGGATCCAAGTTTGATCCATGCAAATTAGCATATTTTATACATCTGCAGACCGGAGAGAGAGATTTAGAATTCCTATTGTAAAACATTTTATGATATCTTAAATCCTTAGCAGGAATACGAAGACTGATATTGCTTAGGAAAGATTCACAATCAATATCACCCTTAAGAACTTTACAAAAAAATAAGTAATCAAGATCTTGACGTCTGGCAAATAAACTACAGCAATTAAAATATTTGCAGTTAATCTCATATTTATAATCATCAGAATTAGGTAAAAATCTATAAGAACACGGGGAAATAAATTTTCTTTGAATATTCTCAAGCTTAGCCGAGTCAGCGGAATAATAATAATAATAATAATAATAATAATAATAATAATAATAATAATAATAATAATAATAATAATAATAATAATAATCTACACTAATAATAAATCTATAGCCGAAATTTTTCTGGTAATTTTCGATTTTCCAAAAATAATTGGTCCTAACATATATAATTAACCACCCTGAAACCGAAGATCGTTTTTTTTGAAATTTTTGTTTGTATGTCTGTCTGTATGTTTGTTACCTTTTCACGCGATAATGGCTGAACGGATTTCGATGAAAATTGGAATATAAATTAAGTTCGTTGTAACTTAGATTTTAGGTTATATGGCATTCAAAATACATTATTTAAAAGGGGGTTATAAGGGGGCCTGAATTAAATAAATCGAAATATCGCGCTTATTATTGATTTTTGTGAAAAATGTTACATAACAAAAGTTTCTTTAAAAATAATTTGCGATAAGTTTTATTCCTTGAAAAATTTTGATAGGACTGATATTTAATGTGATAAAGTAGTTTTAAAATTAAAATAACTGCCGTCTAAGACGGTGCAATGAATTAAGAACAAATGACTTCGTCTATAAGGGGCCTTGGACAACAACAATCGAAACAGGGGCCTTGGACATCAACAATCGAAAGCTATTAAACATAGCGTACAGAGAATGTTTCTGTGTTTGTATGAAGTAATATCAGAAGCTAAGTTAACCGATTTGTATAATTAATTATTATTTCACCATTGGAAAGTGTAGTTTCTCTAGATGGACATAATGCTATAACGTTATTACAGTAACGTCTGAGTAAATCGAGGACAGGTAAGATTAAAATAGCTTCTTATGCACAGAAAATTTGGTAGGCTATTTTGTACATTCGTTTTCTGTATTTCTTAAAATAACATTTATGTGCACTCATTTTAATCTCAGAGAATTAACGAACAACGAGAGTGTTTTGATTTAGTATGCAGTAATAGTACGTTAGCTTAGCAATCCATTATTTTATAATTCAAATTTTAACTATGCTCAATTGAATCATGTTAAAATACATAAAATATATATGCAATACATGCAATGCAAAAAAAAAAAATTGGGTAATGAGCGAAGCAGATTATCTTGCGCTGTTGTAAAAGTTGTTTCCTGGATCAAACGTCCTATTTTAATTATGTAATTACTTTAGCTATATTTATTCTAACAGGTGCACCGGAGCGCACGGGTACGGCTAGTAATAATAATAATAATAATAATAATAATAATAATAATAATAATAATAATAATAGTCAAAGAGCCGCAATATGTTTTTGAGAGCCTTAGCAGGGTTTATAGGTATTACCTTCCACATTATGATTCCCAGTTGTAATTGAAACATATTTCACATTGCAGTATGGAAACGAGTGCGATCCAGGAAACGCAGAGCTAAATTAATGAAGTTGTACTGGGGACATTAACATTCATGCAGAGAATTTAATTTGTAGAATGTAGCATGGCTAACCTGTGCGTATCATAATCCGGGCTTATGGAACACGAATCTACTGCAACAGCGCGGCTGCTGACAAATGGCTGACAAGTGTGGCGCTATGAAGCGAACAAGGAGGGCCTGGGTATGACACAACACGGAGCACACAATTCCTGTGAGAATTAGGGCGAGTAATCGCGTTTGCGTTAAGGAACCTCTTGTTTTTAAGGGACGTTAAAAGTGTTCTAAGTTCAAAGTTCATCCAACCGGTAAACACACTAAAATAGAAGCCCTACTCCCCCCCCCCCCCCCAATATCAGAGGCATTAATTCTTAAGCAGGCAGCTTTCCAAGACAACACAGCTGTTCGCCATTGTTCATTGTTACCTAGATTTATTTTTAGAGAAGTTTACACGTGTACACAACACGTAAGAATGAGTTCGTCATCACAATCTCTGGTTCGTCACGGCCTCTCCTTAATCGTCTTTGTTCCTACGGTGTCATTTCCTGAACAAGCAGAAATAATCCGTGGCCAATTGCATTAATGTCTGCTGTAGTAATCCAACTCAGTGCCGTACGGCGGAAAGTCTCTGCTTGAAATGCGATATTTTAATGAAACCCATACAAAATTGTAGGGTTTGAAGAGTACACTCCAATCAGGGTTACCATATGTCCCGATTTGGAGGGACATGTCCCGATTTTCATATAAAAATTCCGAGTCCCGCTTCGATTCTAGACGGGACGCAAAAACTCCCTCCTTTAGAAAATTAACATCACTTGTATAATTTTATCGTCACACAGTAACTATTTTCTTCTAGGCTTAAATAATTACAAAAAACTTAAATTAATTTTCTTAACAATGTAGGTTTACACATTGGGGAAAAAAGATATATATTTTGGGAAGTGTAAAAACTTTGTGACAGCGAATGTACACTGTATTCAATTCAATTCAATTCAATTTATTAAGTCATTAAACATACAGTGATAGGCTTCGTCACAAAAAAATATAGCCTGTACATTTGAAAATACACATATAATTGAAAACAGTAAAGTTTAATTAGATTGAAAACACAAAACATTTTGAAACTCTAAAATTAATTAAAACACTTCACTCTTAATGTAATATTTGTAACTAAATGTAAATAACTTTATTTATTAAAAAAACAATTTCGTATGAATTGAAGTTAAGAAACTCATCTACAGAGTAGAAAATATTAATTAAAAGCCAATTATAAAATCTAGCTTTGAAACTATTGGTTGGTAACTTATAATATTGACTGGGAAGCTTATTATATAATTTCATCCCCATAACAGAAAAATGTGTACTATTTTTATGTAATCTACAGTATGGAATATTAATTTGTTCACTATTTCTAATTTCATGATCATGTATAATGGCTACTAATGGGTAATTGCCTATATTTTTTGTCGAGTGTAAAGGACTAGATCGTATATATATAAATTTATGACAGTTAATATCTGTGATTGTCCCGCGCCGTGGCGTCGCGGTCTAAGGCATCTCGCCTAGGACTCGCGTTACGGAATATGCGCTGGTTCGAGTCCTCCTGGGGGAAGAAATTTTCTCATGAAATTTCGGCCAGTGTATGAGACCGGTGCCCACCCAGCATCGTGATGCACTTGGGGAGCTGCGATAGGTAGCGAAATCCGGTTGCGAATACCAGCTATAACGGCTGGGGGGGATCATCGTGCTAACCACACGATACCTCCATTCTGGTTGGATGATCGTCCACCTCTGCTTCGGCATGTGGGCGTGAGGCCAGCAGCCGGCTGGTCGGTCTAGGCCATTCACGGGCTGTAGCGCCACGGATTATTATTATTACTTTAATATCTGTGATTGTTTGAAAAGAGGTCGACAATGTTCAAGATAGTTTGATTGACATAGAATTCTAATGGCTTTCTTTTGCAAAATCAAGACACTCTCAATTTTGCTACCATTTCCCAAAAAAGTTAAGGCATACCTAATTATCGACTGAAAAAACTAAAAGTAGGCACATCTTAAATAATTTTGAGAAACGCAAGATTTCTTTAATAAATATGTAGGCCTAACTCTTGATAATCTTGTGCATATATATTCGATAAGTTTTTCCCATGTTAAACTGGAGTCTATAAAAAGTCCTAGAAATTTGGCATAGTTTTGTATGTTGTCCTTTTTTATTACATGATTTAGGGTAAACGTTATGTTGATAGTCTTTTCTTGTATGTTAAATGATGGGGTTGGGGCAGTAGGTCTAATATGCCAAGTCACAAAATAAATATAAATTTAGGTATCAATAAATGTTATGTCATTATAATCAATTAATAAACATTGAAATTGAAATAGTTTGTCACATGTGATGCCATCTTTCAGAATTTGGGCTTTACAATAATTAATAATAAACAACTGGGTAATCTATGAGACAGAACTACTACAATTAAATCATTAAGTTAATAATCTGGCATAACATGTAACACGCGTTTTTGGCGTGTGAAATAAGTAATGGGAACGTTAATTACTAGTGTCTTACCTTTACAACTGACAGTATGACAACTGTGTTTGGCAAATGGCTGATGTGACGTGTATAGGAAGTCGTACCATTCTCAGCTGCACTAGAAACATACTCACAAACTGGGTACAATACTCTAGGACATACGCCAACAACGCTGGCGCCAACTATAACACAAGCTCTTCAGAAAGACGCCAGAGAAACGTGATATAACTTACAGCCAGATAATTATTGTGTTGCATTTGGAAACTTGTACCTACAACATGTTTTTTTATTAAAATAGAATTTTCATATTGATATTAGTTTCTTCAACTGCATAATTATAAAGGGATTTTTTCTGTACAGTCTTGTAGCACGTATGGACGAATCCAGAAATGCATATAGAGTGTTATTCGGGAGGCCGGAGGGATAAAGATCTTTGGGAAGGCTGAGACGTAGATGGGAGGATAATATTAAAATGGATTTGATGGAGATGGGTTATGATGGTAGGGACTGGATTAATCTTACTCAGGATAGGGACCGATGGCGGGCTTATGTGAGGGCAGCAATGAACTTCCGGGTTCCCTAAAAGTAAGTAAGTCATGAAAATGTCAACTCTGCCCATATTCATGCCACTTTTTCTTTAAAACAAAACGTAAGTACTGTATATGATGGAAAAGGGATGTCCCTCCTTGGTAGATCTAAAATCTGGCAACCCTGACTCCAATACATGTAGTATATACAGGCTGATCTCTAAGTAATGTCATTAATTTCAGAATGTTATTCTTTGAGATATTTCAAACAAAAAAAGTTTAATAAAATTTTGCTCCTTTTTGCATTATGTGGGAACATTGAATCCAAACGTTTCAGATGGACTGGGCTGTAGCATGTGTGGGTGAATCTATAAATGCATATGGAGTATTAATTGGAAGACCTGAGGGGAAAAGATCTTTGGTGAGGCCACGACGTAGATGGCAGAATAATATTAAAATAGATTTGAGGAGGTGAGATATGATGGCAGGAACTGTATTAATCTTGCTCAGAATAGGAACTGATGGCGGACTTATATGTGGGCGGCAATGAACCTCCGGGTTCCTTAAAAGTCATTAAGTTACAGTGCACCGTTGTGGCTGAGGGGTTAGCGAATTTAACTCCGAACCCAGAGGTCCCGGGTTCGATTCCCGGTCAGGACGAGTTACCTGGGTGAGGTTTTTTCGAGGCTTTCCCCTCACTCCTATGGATGGATATCAGGTTACTTTATCAGGCGATTGTAACCCCACTCATCTTCGCCACTTCCTTTCCTCCCTCATCATCCCGTTTCTGCTTTCTCAGATCACTATACTGGCGGCCTCCCGAAGCTGCTGACTCTCTAGACCAGCCTCCGTGGAATGTAGTTCAGCAAAGTTGGATGGCTTCTGCAATGGCACCCGAGGCGGACCTACTCGGGGGGGGAGTTTCGCCTCGGACCGACAGAGGGGCCTTGAGGGAATTTGCCGAACCAGGAATGGTATATGGATTTTTTCGGCTGTAGGGACCGGTCGTTAAGGGAGTCATGTGGTTAGGGTGGTGCGCGTAGGGGATCTGTGGCATGCAACTCATTCAATATCGAGGCTTAGCGCAATGGATCTCAATAGGTCGCAGTGCTGGGCCATCCGTGTCCCCCTCAGTTAAATTCCATTCCATTCCAAGTAAGTTATATTCGGAACTAGTGACAAAATCACAGGTCTTCAAATCACACCCTGTCACTAGTAGAGTTACGACAAGAATGGGAACTGGGTAAAAATACGCATGAGCGGCCAGAGTCTACCTTCATGACTAGAGTCGACGGCAGTTCGGAAGGCGGTAGTCTGCTAGCGTTTGCGTCGAGAGAGACAGATAGAGAGGGCAAGGCAGTGTACAACATTGCCACATCGTACTTCACCTTCACATGCAATACAAATAGCGCAGGAGAGAATTTAAATTATCAAAAGACAATAATGACCTTAGCCGTTGATTACTGTAAGCATGACACCAAACAAACCCTCTTTCCTTCACTAACAATATTCTTTGCACGGTTCTCAATCCCACACCACATGCTTCTACAGTCGTTTCTTGCGCGTTGGGAACGTTGCAGTCAGCATCAAGATAGCCGGCAGCGTTCTGCTTGTCAACATTTTTAAAATAATTATACACCTTAAACACTATTTTCCGCGCCTGCCTGTGTAATACTTGTCTTTTTACAGTCTCTTCTTACATTTATTTACCTTACATACTTCCAGTAAATGTTAGTTTTACTTATTCAATGTATTGAAACACTCACACGTGAACAAACGAACTCGGGAAGTACTTGTTATAGACTGATTCTGATTGTTATATTATAGTTATATTAATTTGTCCTAAAGAATTTATCTGTAATATTGACATTTAATATTTTAGGAGAAAAATTCGCTCCGGCGCCGGGGATCGAACCCCGGTCCTTGGTTCTACGTACCAAGCGCTCTGACCACTGAGCTACGCCGAATTCAATCCACAGCGAATTTTTCTCCTAAAATATTAAGTGTCAATATTACAGATAAATTCTGTGGGACAAATTAATATATCTATAATACATCTTGATTACACAACTTTTGACACTGTATCACTTCGGAATATGTATGATAAGAACTCTCCGAAGATGACCGAAAATAGGTCGAAACATGTTAACAAGGAACGTTAAAATTTAACACAATAACGTTCTTATCATACGTATTCCGAAATATCTATAATATTCTCTCAGCTAGCAGTGCATAATAACTGCGGATTCCCGGCGAACAAGTCACTCAGATGAGTGCGCTTCTAGTACAATGGCAGTTGACATTGGATACACGTCAACATACATGCCTAACTTGGAGTCAGGCCACAAAGGGAAACATCGAAGGAGGAAGGTTCGGTCCGGTGCTGTGGATTGAATTCGGCGTAGCTCAGTGGTCAGAGCGCTTGGTACGTAGAACCAAGGACCCGGGTTCAATCCCCGGCGCCGGAGCGAATTTTTCTCCTAAAATATTAAGTGATTTCGATTGGTTCTACTGTACAAGTTTGTGACGTCATATACCAGAAATGCTAAGGCGCATGTAGCAGCTGACCGCCTTCCGAAATGCCGTCTAGTCTAGGACTGTGTGGACTTCAAACAATCATCCTATGAAATAAGCGTCAGGCAAACCTTCGGGCCCTTATGCGTATAAAAAAAATGTTATATTCGCGACACACAAAATTTTAATGTCTTACTTTTTCTTGTTCTTTATCATATTAAGTCTTATTTCCTACGTTTTCATTTCTCTCTGTCCCCTGTTTCACGTTTTGTACACATACATACTCATGGTGGCATAAATGGCGTCACAGCCTTCAACTTCATGTTGCAAAATTGTGTTTGACATTGGCTGATCTGATTTCCACTCATCGAGACACACACGTGCAAGAAACTTGGGGCAACCATGTCATCTGTCACATTATCGGACTGACCGACAGAAATGCATGACTGTGCGCCACAGAAACAAAGAATCGCGACACATCAGTTGACTCATTTTCGTGAGGGACATGGAAATTCCTGATGGAGGAATCAAGGCGTTCCGTCACCTCATTTTCGCAACTCCTATGAGCCGTACAATCTGCACCTCGCAATCCTCAGTTGCACACAGTGAACTTGTCAATCAGGCGGCCGTCCTCTGGGACTGCAGATTTCTTCGTCTAACAAGGGGCACTTTATAATAGGTAAGAGAGCGTTTAGTATGTGTCTGTGATCTGAGAAATAAGAAATACAGGGACATCATTTTATTTTTACTTCAATTTTTATTGTACCTGAGTTTTTGAATGTACTTTACTCCCACCCCTTCAACCGTCTTCCACACAGATCCAAGACCGCATATACAGTCATAGTAGCCACAGTACGTTCCAAAAATATGTTCGCATTTTCCAGTGACGAAAGAGCTTTCAATATTGAATCATTTTCGCACAGGTACTGTCGTCCATTTGCCTACGTCGTATCCCGGTTTCCCCAACCAGCTTTTATTCGCCAGCTAGTGGCTGGGGTGTCTTAGCTCTTTTCTGAGAACATTAATTTCTGTTAGGAATTGGACGTCTACGTAATATTATACAACTGTTTAAAATAACTTATATAAAAGGGCCTCGTGTTAAGTAATTAACTGTCACGTGATTTCCCTCCTTTCTACGACCCTACGACATAACCACTTGGACGGACAGTAGATAGTATGTCTGAGTAATTTTATCTTTTCGGGCAGAAGTGAAGATTGAATTTACAGTACGTAAGGTACTCTTTTATAGAGTAGATACAGAATTATTTCAACATGAATTACTAGTACGAAGAACTGGTAATTGGAATTAAGTACAACATGCTATAGTACGATAATATGCACATTAGAACTGAAGCCTGTATCGAAATGTGTTTAAATATCCTTATTATGATTATTTTTCAATTTAACTTCATTCTCTATATTGTACGCTAATGTGCTGTAGGCAGTACAATATACACTGCATAATGAATACGTCCACATGGACAGCTCAGTTCGTAAGTAAAAACTCTCATTGTTAATACTGTACTGTATTGTGATAAAACAAAAACCTAATGAAAATGATTAAACTCAAAAGCGCAATATTTCCTAGTTTATATAAATGGATGAACTACTTTTCTTCCCTCCTATACCTAGTAAAGTGATTTGTTTGTATATTAAGCCAGTATCATCGAACTCCAGTCGTGGAAGGGGATAGCAAACGGCGTTGATCCAGAGGTATAGGCAAGTTAATATTAAAAATGTTAGTAAAAATAAAATGATGTCCCTCTATAATCTATGCAAAAAAGTAAGTGTAGTCCTCTACCAAACACCATATTTATGCAAGAGTCTGATCCGTTGCTAAGCAAGTGACGTTTAGAGTAGTTAATTAACTCATTGCCGTTGCTAAGCAAGTGACATCAGATGTTGAAAGGTCCGTAAGATATTATCCATTTTTTGACACTGAAAGATAAACGTTTTACATTAAAATAATGAATCTTTGCTAGGAAAAGAATATAAAATTTAAATTTATTCAAAATCGATTCCAACTAGTATTCATTGCTTGAAAACGTTATTTCATGCATAATAAGATAGAGTTATAAAATACACACTGAGACAGTACCTAACACCTTTTGTGTTCGATACATCAAATTATCTACTATTTGCTTTGACTTGCCTTTGTCTTTTATTCAAAGTATGTACGTGAGTGGTGACTAGAGTTGAACAACGACCAAAAAAGCAAGACTAACAGCGCCCGCAAAGCCGAAAACCCGCACGACAATGTTGTATACGTCGCGTCGTTGACGTAAAGACTGCTTGTGAGTGTTTCGAGACTTCGGGAATTATCGAGTCTCGAACGTGAAGCAGCCTTGAACTGTCACAGTTGCTTATACTCACAGACCAGACTGAACTTTTAGCTGTTTTGGCAACTGTTATATCTGTATAAACAATCAATTAGCCTATTTGAAACATCTTCTCTATCTTTCAGCGTATAATAATCCGTTTCCCAATCTTTATTTAATTACTAGGCCCCTATTAAAAGGCTAGGATTTTTGTTTTCTTATGTTTGAGATTAAATGTGCAATCTCAAGTAAAATATATATATATATATATATATATATATATATATATATAAACGTTTCTAATGTTATTTATTTCAATTATGTATAGCTCGCGCAAGGAACGATTACCGAAAAGCAATGGTGGCGTTGCTGTCTGTTTTGACCTGTGTATGTAGGCACGCCGAGGGGGCGAGAGCTACGGGCCGATGGAAGTATTGTCTCTTCCAAGAAGATGAACAAATTAGGACATCGCTGTAGAAATAAAGAACGTAGCAAGAGAAAAATTCGAAGCTAATTAAATGCGCAAAATATATCTACGAATGAAATAATAATACCGTGCGATACGAGAGACGCATTCACATGGAATGGAACAAACTAAAGTCGTAATGTAACTATCACAACGCAAGACTGATTCTATCGATGTCATTTCTCTTCCGACTGTACTCTTGAATATCATTCGAGCTGTCTCGTGACCTTTCCTGTCGCCCGCTCTTCCTTATCGCATTGTTTC
This sequence comes from Periplaneta americana, assembly GCF_040183065.1. NCBI lineage: Eukaryota > Metazoa > Arthropoda > Insecta > Blattodea > Blattidae > Periplaneta > Periplaneta americana. The sequence continues at coordinate 180,940,243 of NC_091120.1, read as the reverse complement.
ATTCGCATTCCTTCCGTCGGTATTCCCTCCTTGCGAGACGTATATGTTATTCACAGTTACGAAATCTTTCCACGCCGACCAAATACTATTTCGAGAATGATGAGCAAGACTCGAAGAGCACTAGAGTCACGAGACGAGACTCGAAAGACAAATGAAGACTACAGGGGAAAAGCCTTATAAATCAGATTTTAATGTTTTTACAGGAGAGCAAGTTCAAAGTTTCAAGACCCACTATAATCTATTGTCTTTGGGTTATCATACTTCAAATTTCTTAGGAATAATGAGGTTGTTATTTTGTACAGTTAAACTACACTATCTGAGCTATTACATGACATCTAAAACAGAAAATCAATACTTTTGGACTTATCACGTTTTTCCCCAGTGCTCTTCAAATGCAACAAATACAGCGAGCGAGAGCGGCATTAAGGTTTTGTTCATCTCTAGTGGTGACTGTATATCGCGCTCACCACTTGACTAGCGAATCCTGCTTTTCGTGATTTGTCCGCTCTTGGCGTAATGTTGCCACAACACAGAATTCACAATCAGAAAATACTGGAAAGCAAATCCATCACGATTTTACATAATCTTGCATGCTTCCCGTACACGATACCTTTCTGTTTCCGTGGGATTTGAGTATTGAAATGCAGGTATCGCTGCCTTTCATTTGTGCTAGTGTTGGGGACGATATGATGGTTGGAAAACGTATACCCTGGTACAGTCGACAGAAGGGGATACAAGTTCGATGTAATTCTGTGTATGGATGCGAACGTGATGTAAATTCAACATAAATACATGCAGGCCACCAGGCCTCGATATGACAGCTCCCTTGAAATAAAATAAATATATTGCTGGGTAGTATGAGTTCAAATAAGAGTCAGCTTTAACGTATAGTGTCCGATAAAAAATACTCCAGGTTTGACAGTTCATGTGGGCGGGAGAAGCGGCCTATCCGAGCTGCTGCGCCAGTACTAGATCTGCCTATCACAGCGGAGCTGCAGCACGTGGTAAGATCCAGGGTTGCCGTCTCGGCGAAGTACTTCCGCAGCACACATGTACGAACAGACTATAATTTTCTTTACGACAGACTTCTTTAAAGGATATTGTTAAAAGATTAGGCTCAAATGAGAATTGATTTCTAACAAGTAGTGGAAATAGGAGCCATGTCATACTTAAAATCAGTGGTGGGCAAAATGAACGCAACCCACAAGACAGGATTTAAATACTGTGGGAGGGGTTGCACTCTACAGTGCAGTGACGGATTTACAGACAGTTGCGCCACTACACTCCTACCTACCATATGTAATTAGAAGAGTCCATTCACGTGATATTTAATTAATCATTTTTCAAAGCAATTTCTTCGAAATTAGGATTTATATCTGTGCATGCTATTTTCAGTTGCGCAAGGAGATGAGCATCGCTTAAGCGGGAACTGTGGCTGGACTTTATAAATTTCATTTTAGAAAACAGCTGTTCGCAGTGGTAGGTTGATGAATACATACCGTCATTTCACATAATTATGGTCCTGGAACACAACTATGGTCCACGATACAACCATTCAAAGATCACTGTAGAAGTAACATAGACAGTTCGTAGATAGCTGCAGTGACTTGAATTCAAACTACAATACAGCAAAAATATAGATAAACGACGTACTACGTTATGGATTACAAAATTTGAGTAGTTGTGTCGGACAATATTTATGTTCCAGGACCATAGTTATGGGAAATGACGGTACCGGTACTCATTATTTTTGAAGCAAACTGTCTAAGCAGTGGATATGTAGTACTGGATATCTTTTAAAAAATTTTAGCCCCCAGTATACCTTCACATTCTGCTTTCAAGAAGCCATCATTCTGCAAATCCAGTACCTCTAACTGCAATTCTGGGATAACATCTTCAATTTAAACATGAAAAGAAGTGGTAAAATATTGAAATCTTTCTCCATCCTTTGAAAATCACTGAATCTGTGTTCTTTGAACTCGTATAACAGGTGATCTATTTTAAGAATGTACATATTTAAGTTCGCGTCCTGAATATTTGTAACTAATCCTAAACACGAGAAATGAAAGAACCGCCTGTCTTGTAAGTGTGATATCCTCTCGATTCATATGATTCTGCGAAAGACATTGTATCACTAATGAAGCTCCGAAGTACGGCAGTCCAGTATAATCCGCCCCGTATACGCTCAATATTTTCATGGAGTGGGGGAAGGGGAAGGTAGGGGTAAGTTTGATGCTTCGCTGAGGTCTGACATCACTGCGGCAATGCCGCAGGACTGCCCGCCATTGCTTAAAATGAATTTAACACTTCTCAGGACGATGCAGGTTAAGTGGTTAATTAATAGGCTACATTTAAATTATTTGAAACGCTCCTTTCCAGAAGGGCCATAGTACAAAAATGATAAATCTGAGAAAAGCTGAAAAAAAATTGTGTGTTGCTCATATTCAATAAATGACTTTATTAGAATTGTGATGCAATAGATGTGATAATAATGTATCCATATAACATGGAAACAACAATAAAAATTATTTTCTGCTTATGTTATAAGTTCCCAAAATTCTGGACTTAAGCCCATTTGGGAAAAAAAAGCTGGAAGAATTAAGTAGGGTCTAAAGATAGTCGAAAAAGAAAATTCAATGCTTTTATCTACAATTCCACAACACCCCATTACCCCATTACAGCCATATGATGAGTTCATTTTCAAAACGTCTCTTGTCCACCTGATAACTATAATGAGCATCCTGTGTCCTTGCATTATTCTACTTACAACTGTTATGATTTTGCTTCAGAACACTCTCTAACTCTAATTCACTAAATTCTTGCGTTAAAAGTGACTATTGAAATCAAACTGGCTGTTGTCCACAACAAATTTGCAAACAAAAAAAAAAAAAAAAAAAAAAAATACAGTGTTAGTTCCAGCTTTGGAATCAAAGAGTCTCATGCTCCCATTTGATTCTAAATGCACCCATCCTCTTTGGTTTCATAATGTCTCTTGCCTAGCTAGTATGAAATTTTAGATCTAAAAACGTTTTTCGTGATTTCCCACAAAGTTATGGAAATGGACAAGGGTTGTTTTGAAAATAAGCTTCTAATATAATTTGATCGTTTTTCAATAAATGTTTCATTCAAAAGCACTGTTAGAATAAAGGTCCAGTCAATTACATGACCTCACTAGATTGTACCAGACCGAACATCGAACCGAGCGCTTCCTGGATACAAGTCAGACATATTGAACGCTCTGAGCTGGAATCATTGAGAAAGAGAATCTAGTCCCGAACTACGGCAGTCAAGTATTTTCTTTTCGCTAGGGGATACACTTTCGCAACAATCTAAAAAGGGGCGGAACCAACCCCTGCATTACTTCTCGGCTGTTATTGATCAAAACACAAAGCATGGAAATCAATGGCGCCAAATATTGGATCTAGAAATAAACTCAATTCCCCACTTCTTGATACTGCAATATCTCGGGGCCGGAAGTGCAGGAGAGCTTCCAAATAAAAACGTTAGAAGGAATTGAAACGGGGTTTTAAAAAAAGTAAAAATAATAAATTGCTTCAATTTTCTTATCGAAAATAAATCTGTACGCGTTTGTAGTACGAGTTTGCAAAGTAAATTCCATTTGTTGCTGTGAGTTTTCTATTCGTTTCGTGCTTTGCTTTGACATGGAAAAGGGGAATATTATTACGAAGTTCTAATGTAGCAATGTGGCTTAAAATAGCCAACATTAACGGTTCTTGGAAGCGACATTGTGTTCGAAATTATCCTATAGCATGTATACTTGTCACTTGTTAGCATCAAGGCCTACGTATGTAGGGTTAAAACCTCATAATGTGATGATTCCACGAGAAAATGGATGTTCAGGGACATCATTTTATTTTTACTTGCATTTTTATTGTACCTGCATTTCTGAATGTACTTCACTCTCACCCCTTCACTAATGTCCTTGCTCCCGTCAGACACACAAACTTACGGCCGCTGTTGCATTCGAAGTCTTCAAGCAGTGAAGTAAACATTGCAGTGTATAGTGTGTTTCATAAATATGATTGCGTTTTCTATAGAAGAAAGAACCTATATTAATAATATCGTACTAAAAATTATATTCAAGAAACAATAAATTCAATTTCAGAGAATACTCGTATGCTTCAAAATGTTTTTAATCATATGCGTACTGAATTGAAGCCTGCATTGTAATGAACGGCAACCATTTTCAGCAACTTGTTTAAAAATTCGGATTAGCTTTTTTTGAATTGAAGTGGCTAGAAGCAAAGGAATGCTAGTGACATTTGTAATAACATGAGTTAAGTGCATCCAGTGTAAGCAAAAGTATCTAAACTTTTTAGTGGCAAAGGGATATTTTAATCGCATCACACTTTAAAATTTAAATAAAAATTTCACCGATTTTACGAAAGCTTAAATATTTAAACCCCATTTTCTCAAAAGTAACTTAAGTGCACTTACAGCCCTTTACTTAAGACCCCCTCAATTTAAATGGACTCTATATATTGTATGCTAATATCAATAATTAATATGCTAAATAAAGTAGACACTACATAACGAACATAGCCGCCTGAAAAGTTGAGTTTTTGAAAAAAAAAATGTTACTACTCTACTGTATTTTGATAAATTCCGTAAAAGTGATGATCAAACTGAAAATCGTAATATCGTATTTCCCTACAACATAAATGGATACACTACTTTTCTCTCCTCCTATACCTAGTAAAATGATTTGTTTACATATTGCACTAGTAACATCAAACTCCTGTAATGGAAGGGGGCAACAGTGTTTCCGAGTATAGCCAGGTTAATGTTAAAAATGTTGGTAAAAATAAAGTGATGTTCCTGTATAAATGAAACTATACAGGGTCTTCCACATGCGGCGCTTCTCTCACACCGCAAGCTCAGCGGCATTTTCTGTTACACGCCTCGCGTAGTTACCGCGAAATCTTCCGTCGTTTCTACGGTACTAATTATAGTTTTTAAAATCTGTTTACCAGGAAAAATGTTTATAAACAACTTAAAAATGAATATAAGTGCATCTTACCTGTGTCATAAGAGATGTTCAAAGTGTGCTTCTCCTGCTTCAGTACACTTTCTACATCTCCGAGCATTCTTCTAAAATACTCGACTAACCTCTTCTTGCGAAATGTTCGAAATTACTTGTCGGATATTTTCTTCCACATTTTGCATAACTTAGTTAAAACTACAAAGACTCGCTGCGATATGCTATACACGATACTCATACAATTAGAAAAAAAACAATAGCTTGCACTGCACTACGCACGAATGAGTAACCCCTTCAGTAGCTCATATTAGAGTGAGGTGAACTGCACGCATGCAACGTTCGCCAAACGTCCTTGAATTTCGGCGCCAACGATAGGCGCATTGTGGAAGGAAATGTTTCTGTACGTCCCGTGGTGTCGCACGGAGTACTCTATGCGTGAAAGGTACTACTTTTGATCGATTGATTAGATTGGCTTAATTAATTTATTGATATGGAGGGAATCATGCAAACTGTGGCAAGCCTGAAGTACTCATTTAGTTCTTCATAGCAAAGGAGTGATATAATGTGAAATAACTTTGTATTTATGTAATTTACTGCAGATTATATTCGAAAGATAAAATTGAAATCTAATGTTACTGTCAATTTGTTAAGGATGTTTAATTCACTGCAGTATATAAATGTTTAATGAGTAGAACTTATTAGCCTACCAGCCTAAATTATACGAAACACAGTCCGATCCGTTTGGTTATTGATAATATTAATTTATTATTATAAAGCTATTATGGTAGTAGGAAAAATTTCTTGCTGGTTATATTATGATTAAAAGATGAGAGTTTCCATATATGACAATCAACAATGCATAATCTGAAGGGAGAAATGAAAACCATAGATGATTAAAATGGCTACTACAAATCAACAGCGGGCACAATGTGTTCTTTGGTATGCTAAATATGAGAGTGTTAAAAGAATTCAAAGGGAATTTCGACGTGAGTATGATGTGCGTAATGTACCTAAATACGATTCCATAACGCGTGGCGATTCCTCCATGATATGAGGATGATTCTAGTTTAATTTCGTGTCTCTGAGGATAGAAAACATTTTAATTACAGATTTTGATTTTGAATGCGTCTCGACGTAATAATTTTCTTTAAGCTTCCACTTTCTGTCGTGAGTTGTCGCCACTGCACAGCTCAGAAATAATTTCCGAGGAACTATCCAAATATCTTACAGCAAACGGTTTTTTGTAGCAGTGAAGTTAGCGGACAGGGGAGGGTGCGGAGGGAGGGGTATGGCATATGTTTAAATGCGTTTGAGGATATGACCGCGTATCCTAATACTACGACCCTTCTTTCTGGGTGATGGAGACCCTCTCAGAGACTACAATAAATATTTTCAAGTACCTTTGTAGCCTTCTTAAATACAGTTCATTGGTAATTTAAAAGAATAGAATAAACGAAATAATAAATAATTTAAAATGGTATAATATAAAAAAATACAAGAATTAACAGGATTTTCAGATAACAGGACAGCCGAAAGAATATCTGATCTGTATTTGATCATTTAGAAGATTTTAACTGTAGCAAGAAATTAATTGCGCAAACGTACGACGGAGCATCGGTAAATATCGGGCAGTACAATGGCTTAGGAGCCATCTTCGCAACTAAAAAGGGGAGGAGAATCGAACTTCACTACAAATAAATTGCCAGTTCCAGAATGGTGAATCAAAGACTAACATAGGCCTACTTGTATTAATTTTGCATGCTCTTTTATTATTATTATTATTATTATTATATTATTGTTATTAATATTATTTTCTGTCTTGGTCATCAGTCGTCAATCTCTTATCCTACATACAAAAAATATCACGAGTCGCCACTGCCATAATGTTGTGGTATCGAACATTTGTAGAAACAGATTCTGTGTTAAAAAACATGGAGAAGTCGCAGGTTAAACCCAGTATGAGAAAAACCTATATCTAGGCTTGGTCCCCAAACTCTCCAGATCTAACCCCTCCTGACTTCTTCGTGTAGGGTTTGTTAAAGGCATTGTCTATTCACAGAAACCCAGGAACACTGATGATCTGAGAGTAAAAATTACTCAACAAATCGCCCCTCTTATGTTACAACGGACATGGGCTGAATTACATCACCGTTATGAGTTGTGCAGGGTGCGCAATGGGGGTCATGTTGAGCTCCGAGGAATATCCCATCTTTCAGTGTTGTATGTATGTATGTATGTATGTATGTATGTATGTATGTATGTATGTATTTATTCACACTGCAAATGGGTATATACCCGGTGGCAGTGGTAACTAATTACACTCAATAATGACAATTAATAATAAACACAACTAATAAAAACAATAATTAATAATAATAGTAATAATTATAATAATAATAATAATAATAATAATAATAATAATAATAAGGAGCATCTTAAATTAAATGAAGCATGGTCACTTAAAATAACATTTAAAGTAAATATAATTTGTATCTTAACCCTAAGTTCGAACTAAGACCCACAAGTGTGACAGGTTCATACCTGCACAAGTACCTTTCGGCACTACACTTATTTCGCTGTCAACTCACTCACTGCACTGATTCTACCTGATTTCACTAACACTTCTAAACATTTCACTGTTCAAATACATTGCACAGCCACTTCACTGACACCAATACACTTCACTTACACAATAGACTTCACTGACACTACACACTTCACTGGCACAACACACTTCCTCACTGACAGAACACTTCAAATAACAAGATATCAATTACACCCTTTAAGTAATGTGTATAATATACTGCCGTCTATTAGTAAAGTCCTAAACCTATTTTTAAATACATTTTTGGTTATAGGTAAAGCCTTTAGTAAGTCTGCAGGTAAAGCATTCCAGGCCCTGATAGTACGATTGAGAAAAGAAAACTTTCCAGTGTCCGTCCTCTGTCTTCTTTCCCTCAATTTATATGAGTGGTCGTTCCTTGAAGAGTAATTTGGCGGCTGCAACCTATTTTTTATTTCTCTCCAGGCAGGCTCACCTCTGTATGTTTTGAACATTCCGCAATAATCGAATTCGCATTCTCCGGTCCGTGAGTGTGTCCCATTTTAATGGTGAATTATTACGACAACACTTGAGAGCCCGTTTTTGAATCTTTTCCAGTGTCTTTATATGTGTAAGGATCCCAACATGCAACACCATATTCCATTACTGGACAAACTAGTGATTTATATGCAATCTCTTCGGATTTATCAGAGCACAAAGTTTCAACAAATAAAGTTCAGTAGTAGATGTTTTGGGGTGTTTTTATTTTATCCATACCCAAACGAATCACCCTGTATTTTGGGGGTCTACCAAAATGAATTAATATGACCTTCCAGCGGTCCGCGGCACTCGAAAGGTGATGGAGGTGTTTCTGGGGCATGATGACTGAACATATAGTAGTACTTCTCTAGTTTCTGCTTCTTGTTACCTGTTTTTCCCTTTAACATGCTGTACTTTGATCTTAATCCTTTCTCCACCTTGTATGACATTGACATGGGATTTATCGCCTCGTAATAGTGGCAGATCAGTGATCTTCGTTCATTTGCATTCCTGGTTTTGCGTCACCCGCTGTTCCTAAGCGACCAGACCTCCTAATCTCTGGTGTCGTTACGTCATATGTTAAAAGCAACGATATATTATTTTGTTTGTGGTATTGGTTGCTGATACTAACATGTGCGTCAAGGTCGTCTCGTTGGTATTTAATGACGTCTTTTGGCGATTGAGTTTGTTTTGCCTCACGCACCAGTGCATGACCATTAAGATGTTACGTCAGAGACGTCTGATAGTGGAACTGGGAGGATTAGGGGGTGTGGATCGTGTGATGTCTGCATTTTTATCCTGACGATTTCATCACGTCTTCAGAGTCTCCAAGTGTGGAGAAATTATGATGGGTTCTCATAGAATGAACTCTTTTTCCCTCCGGCCCACAGTGGTCTAAAATCCATATTTAGGAGGACAAATGCAGAAAAATGACATGTAAAAAAATGAAATTAAACCCTTAAATTATATTTCCTATATAACTGAGTAACAGTCAATTGATTGTCTTAATCAGCGGAGGTGGCTGCATAGCGAGATAAGAAGCCGGTAACATGACATATTTCGCCACCCAGCATTCTTACTCAGCAAGCGCCGCGAGACTGCCGTTTTCTTTGTGCTGTAACTCTGTTGTAAGTGGTCGATTCCATTCATATTTGGTACCAAAATGTCAAGTAGTTCTTTGGGTATGTGACACTGTTTGTTTTTGTTACATTTAATGTTATTATAGTATGTTAAATTAGCATGAATGGACACGGGACAAAATAAAAATATAACCATTGACTGCAGACTTTGCTAAGGTAGAGAAAAAAAAACCCTTTGGTTCGTCCAAAAATGATTTTTTTTTTTCACTTCCTCCACTATTTACCTCTATTTTAAATCTAGTCTTGAGGTGCGCAGATTTGCGGAAGTAATAATTTATGAGCACTATTCTTTCGAGGTGCAGTAGTGGCATTTTTCTCGGTTGCAGTTATTTCAATATCTGTGAACCGAATCTGCTTCCGCAGAATAATTCAGGGAATTCAAGATGACAGCTTGTTAATTATGTACCAAATAAGCTTCCCGAGTGCCCAAAAGGTGCAATAGTACCTAAAATGTTACATTTTCCCCCCATAAGATTTTGTCTAAATGCATCCCCCTGTAAGGGGCACTTCTGCTTATACCAACGTAAACAGAGTTTGTACACAAAACAAATGTACTAGGTGTAACTACTGTATAAAATTTCATAAAAATCTGTTAGATAGGACAAAAGTTACTAATTTTGTCTAATTGCGCCCACCTATAAGGGGTAGCTACACTTAGACCAACGTAATGAGAGCTTGTATACAAAACATACATGCTACCTGTAACTACTTTGTAAAATTTCATAAAAATCTGTTAAATAGGAGAAAAGTTACTAATTTTGTCTAATTGTGCCCCCTATAAGGGGTACTTCTCCTTATACCAACGTAATCAGAACTTGTATACAAAACATACATGTTCCTTGTAACTGTTTTGTAAAATTTCATGCAAATCTATCAAATAGGAGAAAACTTACTAATTTTGTTTAATTACGCCCCCCCTATAAGGGCTAGTTCCCCTTATACCAACGTAACGAGAGCTTGTATACAAAACATATATGCTACCTGTAACTACTTTGTAGAATTTGATAAAAATCTGTTAAATAGGAGAAAAGTTAATAATTTTGTCTAATTGCGCCCCCTATAAGGGGTAGTTCCCCTTATACGAACGTATTCAGAGCTTATATACAAAACATATATGCTTCTTGTAACTGCTTTGTAAAATTTCATAAAAATCTGTTAAATAGGAGAAAAGTTACTCATTTTGTCTAATTTCGCCCCTCTATAAGGGGTAGTTCCCCCTATACCAACGCAACGAGAGCTTGTATACAAAACATATGCTACCTGTAACTGCTGTGTAAAATTTCATAAAAATCTGTTATATAGGAGAAACGTTACTAATTTTGTCTGATTGCGCCCCCTATAAGGGGTAGTTCCCCTTATGCCAACGTAATCAGAGCTTGTATACAAAACATATATGCTACTTGTAACTGTTTTGTAAAATTTCATAAAAATTTGTCAGATAGGAGAAATGTTTCTAATTTTGTCTAATTGCGCCCCCCTATAAGGGGTAGTTCCCCTTATACCAACGTAACGAGAGCTTGCATACAAAACATATATGCTGCCTGTAACTACTGTGTAAAATTTCATAAAAATCTGTTAGGTAGCTGAAAAGTTATTAATATGTCCCGCTAAATTTGCATTCTAGACCACTGTGCGGCCTCCCAACTAACAGTCTATACCAGCGTTTGTCAAACTATGGTCCGCAGACCACCTGTGGTCCTCGAGCTCTGCCCTTGTGGTCCTTCAAAAACGGCAGAGAAAAAAATAAAATTTAAACGAATTTCGTATCACTCTATAGCTGAAAATATCAGAGTTTGGAAATGACACACAACAATCGCCTTTAACTTTTTCTTCCAGTACTGATACTTTATGAAATTTATTACCCTATCCGTCTACTGCCTTTCCACTCTACTCCCGACAACAAAAGAGGGATATAAAGCACGATGAACGTGGCGTTTCCCTGCACATCTGGCGCTGCGCCTGTAACCCAGCCAGGGACCACCCAAATTCATAACACAGGACCGAACCTTTTCATGTTTTTATGACTTTAATAGTTTTGCTTACACCCAGTCTGCACATTGAAATGGCCATGTACTGTACGTCGTACACCATTAATATTTGAACTCTCGAATGAGACTAGATTTAAAATGAAATTCCAAGCGGAAGGTATGGTTAATTTCTGGACCCCATCACAAGTGAAAAGAGAATATAGTGAACTGTACAATGGTGCTTTGATTCTACGTATACATGTGAGAAAGGGTTTTCATCACTAACTCTAATAAAAACAACGTAGGCCACCAAAATCGACTCCATGTATGTGACGATCTCCGACTTAAACTTACCAACATACATCCAAATATAGAACAACTGTGCAAGAATCGGCAGACTTATCCATCTCATTGATATGAGTACCAACATCTATTTATTTTTTTTATTTAATAAGTTAAAGATTATCCAAACTCTAATGACCTTGAATTATTAAAGAAACAAAAGAGAATTTTCTTCTATTAATAATAGCTCAATTAGCTAAACTTATGTAAAATTAATTTAATTTAATTAATTTGAATCAATTAATTCTATTTTAAAATATAAATATACTGGTATTAAAAAAGATTATCCAAACTCTTATAATCTTGAATTATTAAAGAAACAAAAGTGGATTTTCTTCTATTAATATTAGTTTAATTAGCTAATACTAATATATAATTAATTTAATTTAATTTAATTAATTTCAATCAATTAAGTCTATTTTAAAATATAAGTATATTGGTATTAAAATATAGTACAAAAATCATTAAATTTGCTTTCGAAGGGAACAAGAGTAAGGTGGTCCGCGTAACTGTTCTGACTTAAAAAAGTGGTCCCCACTTCAAAAAAGTTTGAGAAACGCTGATCTATACTGTATGTATTCTGGATTCGCTCATATGTTCTTCATGCCCTGCCCATGTCAAACGTCTGGATCTAATATTCCTAATTAGCCCATGTCAGGTGAAGAATACAATGCGTGCAGTTATGCGTTGTGTAATTTTCTGCATTCTCCAGGAACTTCAGCCCTCTTAGCTCCAAATATTTTCGTAAGCACCTGATTCTCGAACACCCTTAGCCTCTCTTCCTTTCTCAAAGTGGGAGTCCAAGTTTCACAATCTTGTAGAACAACCGGTATTGTAACTGTTTTATAAATTCAAACTCCCAGGTTTTTTGAGAGCATACTGGATGACAAAAGCTAAACGTCGTTGTTCCTGCAATAACTCCTATGTGCGAAATATGACATTTTTCAGTAGGAAGAGAAAACACATTTATTCTTCTATGGCAGTAGTGCATAGGAGATTGTGACTTCTTACATTTTCGAAAGAAAGAAATAGAATTACATATAGGAGATTTTATTATTTGCTGTATCACTATTTAAGTTATTTAATAGAGCAAAAATCAGAAAATCGAAAAATATGTCACATAGGAGTTATTGCCGGAACAACGACGTAAAGCTTCTCAACCGAATAACAACAGTCATTTTCCATATTTATTCTGCGTTTAATTTCCTCCCGATTATCTGAAGAAAGTCCTACAAGACTTAAAAAAAAAAAAAAAAATGAATTCCAATTATCTGTTTACAAATACAGTAATAAAGTTCATTATTGTACAAGGTGTTTTATATTTTATTTCATTTCAAAAACTACCTGGTGTTTCTGCTCATTACTGTAAATGAAATAGGTTAACTTATTTTGCATCTAGATAAGAATATAAACTTTTAAATCCATAACGTGTTTCTGCTCACCTCTGTACGTATATCTATTAAATAGTGTATTACAATACAAGATTGAGAAGTTCTTTTTACGAAATAAAGTTTGAAAAACGAGCAGAGGGAGATTTCAATTTCAGAGATTTTATAATGCACTTCACAAACGTGTATTGTACAGTATTTTTTGCACGGTAGTATATTTAGAAAATAATATATCTTAATCTTAATATATACACTATGAACAGCTGACTGATGGTAGCAGTTTGGCCAACGTACAAACTTCACCATCAACTTCAATATGGAGGAGTGAAAATGATGCAAGTACAGGGACATCATTTTATTTTTACTTCAATTTTTATTGTACCTGAGTTTTTGAATGTACGTCACTCCCACCCCTTCTACTAATGAAGTTCAACCGTCCTCCACACAGATCCAAGACCGCATATACAGTCATAGTAGCCTTACGGTCATAGTAAACAGTACGTTCCAAAAATATGTTCGCGTTTTCCAGTGACGAAAGAGCTTTCAATATTGCATCATTTTCGCACAGGTACTGTCGTCCATTTGCTTACGACGCATCCCGGTTCCCCCCACCAGCTTCTATCCGTCTCTCTGTAAAGGCTAGTGGCTGGGCTGTCTTAGCTCTTTTCTGAGAACATTAATTTCTGTTAGGAATTGGACGTCTAGGTAATATTATACCCATACAACTGTTTAAAATAAATTAAATAAAAGGGCCTCGCTAAGTAATTAACTGTCACGTGATTTCCCCCCTTTCTACGATCCTGCGATATAACCACTTGGACAGTAGATAGCATGTCTGAGTAATTTCATCTTTTCGGATCGGGCAGAAGTGAAGATTGAATTTACCGTACGTAATGAACTCTTTTACAGAGTAGGTACAGAATTATTTCCACATGAGTTACTAGTACGAAGAACGAAACTGGTAAAATTGGAATTACACACATTAGAACTGAAGCCTATATCGAAATGAACGGCCACCACTTACAAAAATATATTTAAATATCCATATTATGATTTTTTCAATTTAAGTTCATTCTCTATAGTGTACGCTAATGTGCTGTAGACAGTATAATATACATTGCATAATGAATACGTCCGCAAGGACAGCTCAGTTCGTGAGTAAAAACACTCATTGTTAATACTGTACTGTATTTTTATTAAACAAAAACCTAATGAAAATTATCGAACTCAAAAGCGTGATATTTCCTAGTTTACGTAAATGGATGAACAGCTTTTCTTCCCTCCTGTACCTAGTAAAGTGATTTGTTTGTATATTATGCCAGTATTATCGAACTCCAGTCGTGGAAGGGGATAGCAAACTGTTATCAACCGTTGATCTTAGAAATATTAGTAAAAATAAAATGATGTCCCTGTACTTGTAATATTTCGTGTTCAATTGGAATAATTTTTATTTCTTTTTGTTAAGTGAAGTTTGAATAGTTTAAATAAAGTTCAGTACATTTCAAATGCAGTAATTTGTTTCGTATAATGTATATTAATCAACACTCCCTTTGGATATTAATTGTACATGCATTGTAAGATTGTAGCATGCATAGAAGGCAGTGGTTTTCATTACAACTCTAGAGCAGTTAGTTGCAATATTTCAAGATACTTATCTAGATTGGCAGCTCTGAATTCAGTAAAATCAACTTTCAATCGTGGCGGCACACGAAAACACACTATCGTGCAAAAAGATATTTTATTGACAACTATGAGCAAGATTTGTTCGCAATAGAATAGGAAAGGGAAAGACCTGAATTTTTGCGAAACCTATAAAACGTGTGACAACGTGTATCAACTTCATGACACAGATATTTCTTTGTTTCCGTCGTTTCACTTGCACATCTAGGTTCTTTACCCGTTCTGTGACTACAGTCCATCAGCGATTTCGTGTTCATAAATTTCTTCAGTTTCCTTTTATTTCTCTGTTTTTATTTTTCTTTTTTCTCCTTACCCTTTTCTTTCCTACTTTAGTTTTGGAAACCGCGGTGAAATAAAAGGCTGTGTGAATATTTATTAAGCGTGTCAAATTCAGTGAAAACTCAAAACTTCGCCGTGGTTAACCGTAAACATTCTGTATCTTGCTTTTCTAAGTAAAGTGTTAAGTTGATTTATACTAGCTTTGCTATTGAAGGTTCAAGTACATTCCGTGCCTTCTCGGATGACTGGTACAAAATCATGATTAGAATGGGCAGTTGAATTAAGTGTTCGACCAGTGTGAATTGGTTGCATTAATAAACGGAATTAAACGCATTCCAATTATTGTTTGCAGCGACGCAATTAAACTACAAGCTAGCCATATTTATTGGTCGCATACCTCACGCTGTATGATACAAAGCAGGATTTCGGTAATCAAGTTTTGGTGTACCACCCTCGTCGACAACTTATTGTATTGTATTGTATTTATTAACATTCCATGGTATTCATACATTGCTTTACAGCTAGAATATGGAACAAGTCAAAAAACTTAATACTATTATAAAGTCTTAGTTTTAGTATCAATTTCATGAAGTGTTATTGAATGTCATGAATTCACTTACAGAATAGAAGGCATGAGAAATTAGGTACTTCTTTAATTTGGCCCTAAATAATCTTATGTTTTGAGTTTCATTTTTTATATCGATAGGGAGGCTATTCAAAAATTTTACTGCCATATAACGCACTCCTTTTTGATAGCACGATAGACTTGCCGATGGAGTATGAAAGTCATTTTTTGACGTGTATTTATGCTATGAACTGTTGAATTAGTTACAAAGTTTTCACGATTACATACGAGGAAGATTATTAATGAAAAGATATACTGACAAGCCATGGGCATTATTTGTAGTTTTTTGAAAATAGTCCTACAGGATTCCCTAGATTTGGCACCTAATATTATTCTAATTACTCTTTTTGTAATAGAAATATGCTGTTACTATCTGTGGAATTTTCCCAGAATATTATTCCAAAACTCATTACTGAGTGGAAGTATGCAAAGTATATTGTTTTTAAGGTAATAATATTTACTATCTTTTGCATAGTTCTAATAGCAAAACAAGCTGAATTTAGTTTGGGGGTAATTTCTTTAATATGATTTTTTCCAATTTAACACATTATCGATTTTAAGCCAAGAAATTTGGTTGTCGTTGTTTCTAATAGGGATCTGTTGTTAATTATTGCGCTAGAAGTTTGCGAGGTTGAATTTGCACAGGATTTAAATTGAATTACGTTAGTTTTGTTACAATTTAATACCAATTTATTGACTGAGAACCAGTCACATATGAAGATTGGAATGTGTTGGAGTTATTGGATGTAATTACTATACTTGTGTCATCTGCAAATAATATGGGATGACCTACATCTTTTATTAGGGGGCAAGATCATTTATAAACACTAGAAAAAGTAGGGGACCTAATATTGATCCTTGAGGAATTCCATTATTAATAGTTCCCCATGTCGATGCAGATTTCATAGTTGTATTGATTTCAACTTTCTGTTTCCTATCTATGAGATATGAGTGAAACCATTGGTGTGCAACACCTTTAATTCCATAATAATCTAATTTATCTAGCAGCATTTTATGATTTATACAGTCAAATGCTTGATATTTTGAAATGATTAATGTTTTAACTGTTTTTATGCTCGACCATGCCGAAATGTAGTAATTATACACCTGGTAGCAGTCCTTTAATGCAGTCAGGTGTTTTCAGCCAATGACAGCTCAGCTTACAGGTGTTCAGCCAATAACGAGTCAGCTTTGTGCCGTTATAAAACCGCAAGTATCGATTATTCTCGGATATGCAATCGAAAGAGAATTAGCGAAAAGTCACGGAGGCTGGAAATCCAATACTGTCGCAGAAGGTTATGTTCTGTTACTATAATAATTAGCGTTAATTGTAAATAATATTCAATTTATCATCTCGTTTTTCAAAGTCGAATTCAATAATCAAAGTTATACCAAGTTTAACGGGATTACACAAGGTCAGTGACATTATTGTTCCTCGGAAAAAATCAATACTTTCGCGTCTACGCACATGTCACAATTCACGACCTAGAACAAGGTCATTTCCGATCTTATCAGATACACATAAAATGTATACATCTGAATAATTTCAAGTTAGAAATATGGTCGAGCATAAAAAGTCGTATGAAACTCGCCTATAATGGTAATTAAGAAGCTCGTATGAAAATTATGAAACTCGCTTGCGCTCGTTTCATAAACATCGATACTCGCTTCTTAATTACTATCATTATAGGCTCGTTGCATAATGTACTATTTTAGTTTGTTATTTTAACGAGGCTATATCAACTAAGTACTCGCTTATTTAGCGTCGATGGGATGGGTGATAACGAGATGAGGCCGAGGATTCGCCATAGATTACCTGACATCCACCTTAAAGTTGGAGAAGGAGAAAAACCTCGGGAAAAATCAGGTAATCAGACCAAATGGGGATCGAACTCTCGCCCAAACGCTACTTTGGATAGGCACGCAAGCGCCTCAGCTGATTCAGTTATGCTAGTGGCCCTTTTAACTGTTGAAAATAATAAAGTTGATGGGTTTTGTAAGATTTTACTTCCCTTCTCAGCAAGACAGTTAGGAGCTTCATGAGATGGTGTAAAATTTTCCAATAATAAGCCTCTTTTTGTCTCTTTCTTAAGTGACAGACTGGTTATTATAGCAGTAATAGCTGCTTTAAGGAGAGAGATTGGTATTTTTTAAAAAAGTTTTTCCTATTTGGTGTAAATTATTAATTTTTTGTGCGAGATCGTGCGTATTTGTATTGTTTTCCGCACAGAACCAGTACGCGGTAAGTGTGAAATACCATATTCAGTATTCCCAACGTAACACACATAACAATTTCCCTCTTCTTACCACTTAAGCGCGACATTCATTTTACTGCTTTAGGCTTTTAACATATTATTTTTAGAGACGTTTAACTTAGTAATAATTATAAATTGGAAACTTACCACTGCAATTTCACCTAAATTGCAATGTTAATTTATTATTGTTTTAAATATTTGCAAAAATTAAGTAAAGTCTACTACTCCACGAAACTTATTGCATTCCTGATACAAGTAACATTAAGGAAGCCGTGAAAAAATCAACAAGATTCCAGATGCCGATGTTATTACTGCAATATGTTATATAATTAATAATATTGTTAAAATATTAAAATGAAAAATAAATTATTACTTAAACTTACCGTTTGTTTTAAGTTCGCATTTATAGACTGTGGGGAAAAAAAAAGACAGACGTATATCATGGCCTGCTGGAGTATAGTAAACACAGAAAACATTTTATAGGAACAATGTTGAAGATAGATTATATTTGTTTTCCGAAGTTGCCGTCATTAAACAGAAACCAAGATGGAGATTTCATTGCAACGAATTAGAAATTCATCTTTTAGGCATGTAATAAACGATCTTCGCACAAAATAATGTACGATACACGAGCGGTATGTTTGTTTTCATGTTCTCGGACATTAAAAAACCTCAACTACGTTTCGCTTTTTCATTCTTTTCCTCGAACATGAAAACGACAACATACCGCTCTTGTAACGTATATTACTATTGGATGTTGAGAGCTCATAGCTGTGGCAACTCAACCAAATAATAATATTTTGAAAAAAATATTTGGGGGCCCAAATTTGAAAAAAAAAATATACGCAATGCAGAATTGTACTAAAACCGATATATCTAAACCGTTTTTAAAGATAGATTCAAACAGTTTTGCAATGTATTTGCAAAAGTATGTTCTACAAACTGGCTGTAAGAGAATTTTGATATTAGTCCCTACGTTTGTAAAATGAACAATTAAAATTTAGTAACAATTTTCTGATTTCCTTTCTTGCAAACAAACGGACGAATTTTTAAAATGAAGTCAATTAACAAAATTCTGTTACAGAGAAAAGTTTCGTAATAGTCTAAAGAATGTGTGTTCTAAATTTCATGCATGTATCTTTAATAGTTCAGAAATTATATTAATTTTGTCTGGCAATATAGCAAAAAAAAAAAATGAAGTTACTGGAAACCGATAAAAGCGGGCGTGTGATTTAAAAATCATAGCGGAGGAAGTTTAAAAATGACGTCTCAACATTCGATAAGGGCACAAATACCCACAAAATGTTACACAATGCATTCCACACATATCAAAGGGTATTTTAAAGATTTTTTTTTTAATTTAGTCATTTTTCATCAAAAATACCATCCTATCACCTTAAAATCATTAAATGTAACAGCTTATTCAAAACAAGAGGTCCAGTACAACAGAGCTTTCAGTTTAAGAGACATTTTTGGTCCGACAAGTTAAATGTAATATAATTAAATATAGGTCCTTCAATAATTGCCACGCCTAATGGTTATGCAAATAAAACATTAGGTCATGATTTTTTATAAGATAAATATGATTAGTGCTTCCGCCATACATATATGGCATCTGTTGCATAATTAGGAATAATATTATGAGCTAACTATTATTCCTTAAACTTAATTTTTGCTACCATATTGTGTAGCTTAGTCTTCACGTTCATGTATGTCTTGAACATTTTTGCCTGACTGGCACTGCAAAATTTAAAGAGACATTTTTGGTCCGACAAGTTAAATGTAGAATAATTAAATGTAAATCCTTCAATAACTGTCACAATTTATTAGGACTAATGGTTATACAAATAAAACATTAGATCATGATTTTTTATAAGTTAAATATGACTATATGTGATGGAGGCAATGAACCTGCGGGTTCCTTAAAAGCCATTTGTAAGTATAATAATAATAATAATAATAATAATAATAATAATAATAATAATAATAATAATAATCTGTTAATGCATATAGAGTGTTAGTTCGGAGACGGGAGGGAAAAAGGCCTTTGGGGAGGCAGAGACGTATAGGGAGGATAATATTAAAATTGATTTGAGGTGGGACATGATGTTAGTGACTGGATTAATCTTGCACAGGATAGGGATCGATGGTGGGCTTATGTGATGGCGGCAATGAACCTTAAAAGCCATTTGTAAGTATAATAATAATAATAATAATAATAATAATAATAATAATAATAATAGTAATCTGTTAATGCATATAGAGTGTTAGTTGGGAGACCGGAGGGAAAAAGGCCTTTGGGGAGGCAGAGACGTATAGGGAGGATAATATTAAAATTAATTTTAGGTGGGACATGATGATAGTGACTGGATTAATCTTGCACAGGATGGGGATCGATGTCGGGCTTATGTGATGGCGGCAATGAACCTTAAAAGCCATTTGTAAGTATAATAATAATAATAATCTGTTAATGCATATAGAGTGTTAGTTGGGAGACCGGAGGGAAAAAGGCCTTTGGGGACGCAGAGACATATAGGGAGGATAATATTAAAATTGATTTGAGGTGGGACATGATGATAGTGACTGGATTAATCTTGCACAGGATGGGGATCGATGGCGGGCTTATGTGATGGCGGCAATGAACGTTAAAAGCCATTTGTAAATATAATAATAATAATAATAATAATAATAATAATAATAATAATAATAGTAATAATAATAATAATCTGTTAATGCATGTAGAGTGTTAGTTGGGAGACCGGAGGGAAAAAGGCCTTTGGGGACGCAGAGACGTATAGGGAGGATAATATTAAAATTGATTTGAGGTGGGACATGATGATAGTGACTGGATTAATCTTGCACAGGATAGGGATCGATGGCGGGCTTATGTGATGGCGGCAATGAACGTTAAAAGCCATTTGTAAGTATAATAATAATAATAATAATAATAATAATAATAATAATAATAATAATCTGTTAATGCATATAGAGTGTTAGTTGGGAGACCGGAGGGAAAAAGGCCTTTGGGGAGGCAGAGACGTATAGGGAGGATAATATTAAAATTGATTTGAGGTGGGACATGATGATAGTGGCTGGATTAATCTTGCACAGGAGGGGGATCGATGGCGGGCTTATGTGATGGCGGCAATGAACGTTAAAAGCCATTTGTAAGTATAATAATAATAATAATAATAATAATAGTAATAATAATAATAATAATAATAATAATAATAATAATAATAATCTGTTAATGCATATAGAGTGTTAGTTGGGAGACTGGAGGGAAAAAGGCCTTTGGGGACGCAGAGACGTATAGGGAGGATAATATTAAAATTGATTTGAGGTGGGACATGATGATAGTGACTGGATTAATCTTGCACAGGATGGGGATCGATGGCGGGCTTATGTGATGGCGGCAATGAACGTTAAAAGCTATTTGTAAGTATAATAATAATAATAATAATAATAATAATAATAATAATAATAATAATAATAATAATAATAATCTGTTAATGCATATAGAGTGTTAGTTGGGAGACCGGAGGGAAAAAGGCCTTTGGGGACGCAGAGACGTATAGGGAGGATAATATTAAAATTGATTTAAGGTGGGACATGATGATAGTGACTGGATTAATCTTGCACAGGATAGGGATCGATGGCGGGCTTATGTAATGGCGGCAATGAACGTTAAAAGCCATTTGTAAGTATAATAATAATAATAATAATAATAATAATAATAATAATAATAATAATCTGTTAATGCATATAGAGTGTTAGTTGGGAGACCGGAGGGAAAGAGGCCTTTGGGGACGCAGAGACATATAGGGAGGATAATATTAAAATTGATTTGAGGTGGGACATGATGATAGTGACTGGATTAATCTTGCACAGGAGGGGGATCGATGGCGGGCTTATGTGATGGCGGCAATGAACGTTAAAAGCCATTTGTAAGTATAATAATAATAATAATAATAATAATAGTAATAATAATAATAATAATAATAATAATAATCTGTTAATGCATATAGAGTGTTAGTTGGGAGACTGGAGGGAAAAAGGCCTTTGGGGACGCAGAGACGTATAGGGAGGATAATATTAAAATTGATTTGAGGTGGGACATGATGATAGTGACTGGATTAATCTTGCACAGGATGGGGATCGATGGCGGGCTTATGTGATGGCGGCAATGAACGTTAAAAGCTATTTGTAAGTATAATAATAATAATAATAATAATAATAATAATAATAATAATCTGTTAATGCATATAGAGTGTTAGTTGGGAGACCGGAGGGAAAAAGGCCTTTGGGGAGGCAGAGACGTATAGGGAGGATAATATTAAAATTGATTTGAGGTGGAACATGATGATAGTGACTGGATTAATCTTGCACAGGATGGGGATCGATGGCGGGCTTATGTGATGGCGGCAATGAACCTTAAAAACCATTTGTAACTATAATAATAATAATAATAATAATAATAATAATAATAATAATAATAATAATCTGTTAATGCATATACAATGTTAGTTGGGAGACCGGAGGGAAAAAGGCCTTTGGGGAGGCAGAGACGTATAGGGAGGATAATATTAAAATTGATTTGAGATGGGACATAATGATAGTGATTGGATTAATCCTGCACAGGATAGGGATCGATGGCGGGCTTATGTGATGGCGGCAATGAACCTGCGGGTTCCTTAAAAGCCATTTGTAAGTATAACAATAATAATAATAATAATAATAATAATAATAATAATAATAATAATAATAATAATAATAATCTGTTAATGCATATAGAGTGTTAGTTGGGAGACCGGAGGAAAAAGGCCTTTGGGGAGGCAGAGACGTATAGGGAGGATAATATTAAAATTGATTTGAGATGGGACATGATGATAGTGACTGGATTGATCTTGCACAGGATAGGGATCGATGGCGGGCTTATGTGATGGCGGCAATGAACCTGGGGGTTCCTTAAAAGCCATTTGTAAGTATAATAATAATAATAATAATAATAATAATAATAATAATAATAATAATAATAATAATCTGTATTATGAATCAGCAACATTGTAAATACCTAGGAGTGTATTTAAACTCCAAACTTTCTTGGGGAGAGCATGTTGATAATGTTACAGGCAAAGCATGGAGGGCACTTCACTTTATTATGAGAATCTTGAGAAAGGCTAGCCCCAAATCGAGGGAAATAGCATATCTAACATTAGTGCGACCGTTAATGGAATACGGAACTACGTGTTGGGATCCCTATAGAATATATCAGATAAATTCCTTAGAAAGAATCCAGTATAGGGCAGCTAAATTTGTTAAAGGTAAAAGAGAAGATGGGAACGATACGATAAAAGAACTTAAATGGGAAACTTTGGAAAACAGACGTAGGAAAACTAGAATAACATCATTGTATAGAGCACATCTAGGTCAGAAAGCATGGGTAGACATAACGGCTCGGTTAGAAAAGCCAACGTACTATGGTAGGAACGATCATGATTTTAAAATCAAATGTAGGAAACAGAAAACGGATGTAGGTAAATTCTCATTTTTAAATAGAACTATAAATGATTGGAATGACCTACCTGCAGCGGTCTTTGAGGGCTGTCCTTCCTTAAGGAGATTCAAGAATAATTTAAAGAGTTGTGTATAAAGTGAAAATTAAAATTAAGGTGACATTCAACATTTAATTTTTTTAAGGTGGCATGTATTTATCTAGCCAGACGAGTTTACTTCCTTGGTTTGAATTGTAAATTATTTAAAAATAGCGTGTAAGAGGGCCTTAGACTAGAAATGTTTAGTTTAAATGTAGTTCTGTTTATAAGTATGCATAAGAATGCAATTATTAGACTTATTTGAACTGTTGTATCAGTGAAGCGAGGTGAGTCAGTGAAGTTATGGTTTTACAGTGCAGTGAACAGTTCCGATCAGTGATAATTTATAGCGTCAATGAAATGTATTCTATAGTGTCAGTGAAATGTGTGCTAAAGTGTCAGTGAAATGTGTGCTAAAGTGTCAGTGAAATGCGTCATAGTGCCACTACAGGGAATGAGATGAGAGTAAAGTGAAAGACTATTATGTAGGTTGTGTTGTAAAATTAGGTGTTTTATTTTATGTTTTATTATTATTGTGTTAAATTGTATTGTGTATTCTTATTGTATTGTGTATAAAATTGTATATGTGTTGTAAATTTTATTATGTATTGTAAATTTTATTGTGTATTGCTTATCATTTTAACTGTGTATTGTTAATATTGTATATACCACTGCCACCGGGTGCTTGCCCACTTGCAGTGTAAATAAATACATACAACATTACCAATTCTTTTCTTTTTACTTCATTTACAACTTAATCAAAAAAGAATGTGTTAATGTAAAACAAATTAATGATATAGTATTATTATTATTATTATTATTATTATTATTATTATTTGGCCTAAATATATAATACAGTTAGCTAAAAATAAATAAACCTCAATTAAACCTACAATTTACCGCTTGAGGAGCACCCAGTTAACCATTTCGGAGAATTATAGTAACTACTTTGAAAATGTATTGGGATGCACATGTCTTCTATAAGATTTTGTTTTAGTCTTAAGTTCTGTAAGGAGAGGAGTAGGTTTGCCATTAAAAATAACCGCGCTTTTCTCAGCAAAATTGATCGAACTAAACGCTCTCGACTTCAGCTGATCGATAACGCAACACTCGCTGTCTTGGTTCGCATCATGACGCTCGCACTCGGCCTCGTTGAAGTTGGAACAGGCAGCAGTCACCTGTTCCATTGCCATTATTTCGTCAGATTTAACTCAGGCCGGCGAATGCGTAAATCGTACGGATTTTTTAAGAACTATTGTATAATTTCACACACAATATTATGTCACACGAAAAACTCTTCGAACTTAAATTGTTTTCCGAATGACCACTATATAAGTAAACTAGCTTGATGAAAGAGTACATTCCACACTTCTCAATACTCTGCGAGGGAAGAGGTAACTCTACAGCTTCCAGCGATACTCGGGTAAGTTCGTGTCCGCTCGAGCCTGCTTCGGAGAAAACATTGCTTGAGACTCCCACTCACATCATCACGCACAGCACACGAGAAGGGCTCGACTCGTTTTCACTTCACTGCAATAAGCCTGCTAACGATAGCTGTTTTAGCTTTTCGAAAACTGCAAGTAGCCTATCCTTTAGATAGATAGAATGAAGTATATCTCACATCTCAGTTAAGGGGGCAGGGAGGAAGGGAACAGCCTGTTCCCCCTGTTCCATGGAGGAACCGCCACTGACAGAACCTTGTGGTGCCAGTTAACTTCACTAGGTTCTGAAAGAGCTGGGGTTCAAACTGTAGGCCTTGGTCTGTTGTGATACATGTTGGGCATCCAACTCAGCATGTAGGAGTGGTCCAAAGATTCAGGTGCACATGCTGGAAACGTGCTGATGGTCTGGGGATATTTTCTAGTGGGGCTGTGACATGTCAAGCTCGGGGTCAGATATGGCTGTCTCACCCACACTGGGCCACACGAAGCGCTCTGACAGTTGCGCGTGTGCCAGGATGACTGCGGTCATGCTGACTCTCCAAGACTTACTTTTAGTAAAGCAGGGGCAGCCCGTCGTTATATGCTACAATGCTACAGCACAATGATAATTTTTGCTCAAATAATGTATTTGCAATACCACCATAGTATCTGATCTGCCATTTGACAATTTCCCGTGGTTATGTTCATGACGCGTTATAAAGTGTTTAGTCTTCGCTCTTAGCTCTTTGGTGCCTCAGGGGGTACAATGTGCTACTCAAAACTCTACATGAGAATGTAGACAATTAATGCGCATGTGCGAAGCTGAAATCACTGCTCTGATTGGCTATTTTTACGCGGGAAAGTGCTGTATTCAGCTTCAGCACAACAGAGCTTGGAGATTGCAAAAGTAATGCGTAACGAAAGAATGTTTGTTTGTGGAAGAACTCGGAACTATTTACAATGTAGGCCTATTTGGTAATTCAAGTGTCCGACTGCTGC
Organism: Periplaneta americana; assembly: GCF_040183065.1. Taxonomy (NCBI): domain Eukaryota; kingdom Metazoa; phylum Arthropoda; class Insecta; order Blattodea; family Blattidae; genus Periplaneta; species Periplaneta americana. Next base: position 180,914,470 of record NC_091120.1, on the reverse strand, counting down.
TGCCGTCTACCTGGTTTTTGAGGTTCCTCCTGAATCAGTTAGCAAGCGACGGAGAATGGAATCCCAGAAAACTGAAGCCAAGGAAGTATGTGACCGTATAATTCATAAAACTACTCACCGTTTCCAGTCTTTAAGCTATCTAGACGCAACAAAATTGTTAAACAGCAAATTTTCTGGCAATTTTTGCATAGCCTAATTTTCCTGAACGCGAACTTGAAGTTGCTGTCAACAGCTATACTGTACTGAACAAAAGCGTATTAAAGACACAATTTTGAGTTCTGTAACGAACACCTGCCTTCCGGAATATAGATGGAGCTGTTCAATTGTTACGATACATAGACTCCAACAATTCACAGGATCCATTCTGTGAAGTAACGAAGTTGTTAAATATTTTGGTTACAACACCAATGACCACTGCTGAGCCAGAAAGATGTTTTTCTTGCTTGAAACGCATAAAAACGTTTTTAAGGAACACTATGTCCCAGGGTCGCCTCACTGCTCTTGCAATACTGTCAATAGAAAAGAGTATGATATCCAAGATGAAGTGTTTAACACCAGGGTAATTGACAGGTTCTGCAGTAGGAAGGAACGTCGTATGGACTTCATATTTCGTCACTAGGGGAGTCTCAAATTAAGATAAATACATATAAGTGTATACATTAGGCCGATATAGAGATTGTAGCACACTCATTATTTTGACCACCCGCCACTACTGTAGTAAAGGGTCTCGGACAAGATGTGGATGTGTTACCGAAGAGGGAGATTGATTCCAGGAATTTAGATCTGGTGCAGGTTTAAACACAAGTTACCGTTTATCAGTTGTTGCAGTTAAGGATCACTCTGATGGAAAACTGCTACAACGCAAAAACAGGTAATGGAGTTTCAATTGGCATCGTTCTTGCTTTTGCCCTAACACGGTTCAAGATGTGCTTTACTTCTATACCTGCTTCATCAGCACTAAGTAAATGCTTATCTGGGCCATCCCGCAAAGCCCGAATGTTATCCAGGTTGCTGGTAGTCAGAGGTCTCCAAAAAGCGTATCGTCATTCGTGCTCTCGATACTGCCCGCGGAACACAGTGTGCTGTAATGCTAGAGAAGGGGAAGAGACTCGTACCTCAACAGATAGGAGCGATCAGTGTGGGATCGCGGCAACGGTCTGCTTATGTTTACAAATAATAACATGAAAATAATAAATATCATACGTTTGTATATTATTTTGATATACTATGAAGCTGGAGCCCCGTCGTTGCTATTGACACAAGCCATTGCAAATTCAACCTCTTCTGTTCTATGGTGCCTTTCAGTGCCTGGAAAAGATCTTCTCCAGTTGCATTTTGTAATTACATCTGGAAGACATCCAGACACAGTAAAATGTTCATAAACTCTTCGGATGAAAATGGCTAGGTGAGCTTTGTCATTCCTATCTGTGCTTTCGTCCAATGCAAGTGAGTAAGCTACAAACTGGTTAATTGTGGTTTCGACTTCAGATTCAATTACATTTACAATCTTGAAATTCCTTCTCCGAACTGTAATTGGAAACAATTTAATTTCCTTAAACTTTGAGTTTGTTCTGGACACAGTATTTTAGTAACGTTCTGTATGCACGATTTTACGAATGATGCTTCTGTAAAGGGCTTCATTGATTTTCCAATATTCCAAGCTAGAGCATAGCTAGCAAGAAGCTTTTTTTTTTTTTTTTTTTTTTTTTTAAGACGTGTGTATTCTCTTGTTTTATATTTGTCAAAATATTTGTAGGCCTACGCATTTCACCTAAAATTAAACGAATAATTATATGTTTGTCATGCGGAACTGAGTGTAAACGTATTGTAATATACTGATTATTATGTATAACCAACAGTTATATAGATAGTCCCAAAATAAATTATTTTCACATGTCCAACATGCCTGTAATTGTATGGTATTCTTTGTGAAGAGTCGAGTATTGTCGTCGCATGTTGAATTTTAACACACCCTTAAGAATTTTTTAACAAATTAAGCATTTCACATTCTCACCACTAACACAAAAAAAAAAATCTTTTCCTATTCATCCTTGAATGTACTACGTCCATGATTAGAAGACATTGTGAAACGGTGGAACACTCCGACCAACACAGTGATAATGGCAGTCCGCCACTGCTCTTCGTTTGCGCATAGACATTGAGTACAGTACAGGTGGGGATGGGTGAGGCGGAGCGCGCTCATTACGTACTGGCTTCGGTTCCGTTCAGGGGCTTACTCGCGAGTTGGCTTTTGGAGACGTCTGCTGTTAGTTGTGACTGCAAATTTTCCTTTTCTTGCATCGTCAATATATTTTTGTCCTATCTCCATTAAAGTCATGATGTTGGTACAGGTACCCACGAAAAGAAAGAAATAGCTTACCCTTCTTTGATGGCACTAACTGAGGATTTTGTTCCGTCTTTAAAAATTTCCATTCTGATTAGTTCTGCACTTGAAAATTTTTACATAGGATACTCCATGAACAATGGATATACGGTCTTACTAATAAAAACTCTATATACAGACGTTTAACTGTCTTATACTTATACAATGAGTAGCTCGTTTATAAGTCGTGTGTAAATTCCTTACTAATAATCACTACATACGTCGTGTATAACAGTATGACTGTTACACAGCTACGTCATAGTTTCGTCATTACTTCGTTACGAAAGGTAATAGAATATCTGAGGTTCTCTATTGCATCCGGTAGAGCGCTCTAGTGTGGCGTGTTAAATATCGATAGTACAACTGGCTCTAATCGATTACTACACTACATTTTGGTCAAAGAGTACAAGCTACAGCAATATTATTCTAATAATTCTATGATCTTTGGTTTGTTCTTCTGTGGTTACAAGGCAAAGAGTTTGTAATATATAACTAGAGACACCAACGGCGCTAGTTTCGCGTACAAAATTGAACCGCTGTTCGGCCGCTATTAAAGGGAGTTGATGCTTCGCCGGGAGTGCAAGCAGTTAATGTTTATTGAGGAATACGAATAAATATAAGTACACTTGAAGGAAAATAATAAGAAAATGGTGAAATACTGCGTTGCAAATAATTGTTCGAACATAGCTACTATTGTAGGATGCTCAGGAAAGCATGCATATATTAATATTTGAAAGAATGTTCCAAATGCAGTTCCTCCTTTGGATGTGTTTACAGATTGTCGGAATATTTCTTGGATAAAGGTTTTCCAGAAACACATTAATCATGTTTATAAGGTTGATTTCAACAATGTATGTAAGGGTTAGGTGCCATCACATTACAGTGGATTATAATAGCAGAGTGCATAAGAAAATCCTCAGACTATATCTGTCTAAAACTGTTTTGTTTCACAATAAATTAATTAATCATGTAATTCCCGTTTTGTAAAGTATGTACTTCTAGTTTTTGGTTGTATTATATGCAAAGAAATTAGTGAAAATATAGCTGATGGCCTACTTAGGCCCATTATTACCACTACTACTAGGTCTATTATTACCACTACTACTAGGTCTATTATTACCACTACTACTAACTAGGTCTCACTACTACTAGGCCTACTAATTCCACCAAAACTAGGCCTACTGTTACTACTACTACTACTAGGCCTACTATTACTACAAAAACTAGGACTAGTACTACTACTACTACTACTACTACTACCACTAATACTAGGCCTACTATTACCATTACTACTAGGCCTACTATTGCCACAAAAACTAGACCTACTACTACCACTACTACTACACCTACTATTACCACTACTACTACTCCTACTATTACCACTACTACTACGCCTACTATTACCACTACTAAGTTACTAGGCCTATTATTACCACTACTACTAGGTCTATTATTACCACTATTACTTGGCCTATTATTACCAATACTACTAGGCCTACTATTACCACCACTACTACTACGCCTAGTAATATTACCAAAACTAGGCCTCCTGTTACCATTACTACTAGGCCTATTACCATTACTACTAGGCCTATTATTACCACTACTACTAGGCCTATTATTACCACTAATACTAGGCCCACTATTACCACTACTACTAGACCTACTATTACCGCTACTAATTGTATTAAAAAGTCTGTACTGACCTCAAACCTGGTGGTCATTAACTACACAATGAATAGATTGTTTTATGATAAAATTTATTCTCATTATATTTTAAATCAGTTTCCAGAATTTTTATGATCTCATATTTCACCACTAAATATTTTCAAAGCACCATATACCTTCCTCTTTCTTTGCATGAAATGACTGAAATATAGATCACTTTAAATATTACAGTAAATATCCATTATTGTGTCCTTAAAACCATACTAGTAATACTGAAAATTAATATTGACATTGTCATTATTCAATATTTTACATACTTATCCCGAGTGTATATGAGTGATTTAATTTATTTTTTAGAATATCGCCAAAGATGAATCATTATAATACTTTAATAAATATAGCGCTCCTCTGCATTCATGTTTATTTCATCACGACTCATCCTTTGTAAAAGATGTTTAAAACAGTGTCTACATCAATGTATTATGGTACTGTTTTCGAATTTCGCGCCGCAAACACTCCCTTTAATGGCGGATTCTAGCCGAATCACTCATGGGTATGTGTCTCTAGTAAGTATTACAAACTCTTTGTTACAAGGTAACCATCATCATAAAATGACAGTCGATACGAACAGCTGTTGAAGGGGCGGCCATTTTTTCGCTATATACAACGCTTAAACAAGGGGTTTCGTGTATATAACTACTACAAAGCAATTCCCATTGTATAGTTACAGCCTGTTTATACGTCCATAGCTTATTCATGGTTTATTAGTAACGTTTTCTGTCTCAACTCTGCATAAGTCTCGTATAAAAACTATACATGGTTTATTAGTAAGACTGATAGTGTACATGATAGAGCTAGACATCAGAGTGAAGTGGGCATTATAGAACTGTGGACATTTTGAAGTATGGACATTATAATCCTGGACTATATGTCTAGTAGCCATCCTATCTGACATGTCAATTCCATGGTGCATGATAAATCTCTGGAACCATTCGCAATAATGGATTCTTTTCTCGTCATCTGTACAACCGACATTTTATATGGATATAACTCGAGATCTTTTTTCACTGCTGTGTATCCGGAACCATAAGAAAGATTGGTTTGTTGGGCCAATTTCTTTACTAATTTCGTTGGCTTTTTAAGTCTCCTATCTGAAATATCAGCCAGTTTCTCTTCAGTTAAGATATCTGGTCTACCACTCCTCCCAACATCATGCACTGAAGTTGTCTTGCGAAATTTATTTATTAAACCACGGACAGTATCCCGATGTGGTAGTCTTGAATTTGGAAAACTTTCAACGAATTTATATTTCACTTTCGCAGTGTAATTTCTCCCTCTTCATAACGTATTCTCCACTACAAACACTCGTTCATTGATAGAAAACATTTTACACTCGTCTATCCTCAGAATCAAATAGAGACTGAAGTGGACTAACAAATGTTCTTCAACCCTTGTGGCAGTCAGGATTTGCTGTAGGTACATCATGTTTCGATTTTCAATGTTAGTAACAATCGTTCATTATAATATCTATTTATTTATTTAACACATTTATTTCTACGGGCAGAGTTAAGACCATAGGTCTTAGGTAAATATTATAGGTTAATTAAAATGTTTATGTAATTAAATTACAAAATTTATGATATATTATAATCCACATGATGTACTCATGTGTTTGTGCAGTAAATTCTATTATATTATCTTTTTTTTTTTAATTAAGGTAGAAGTCTCTTGAAAGAAATAAATAGACGATTAAAATAGTAGTACTTAAACATTTATAGCCAAAGGGAATTTTTGAAAATGTTCTGGGCATGGCAATAAAAGATCAACGATAATTCAATGCTAATAATAATAATAATAATAATAATAATAATAATAATGGTTTATTTTAACTGGCAGAGTTAAGGCCGAATTCTCTTCCACTCAACCAGTATGATAGAAAATGACTATGTAAAAGAACTCCTGTGGGACAAAATTCCGGCGACGCTGATATAACCTCTCCAGTTGGGAGCGTCATTAAATTTATTTTATTTTATTTATTTATTTCATAATAACATATACATAAAAACGTTACATTAAAATACCCCGAAAGAGCAAAGCTCGTGTTCGGGGACAGTTCCGTTACATAGATACACATACTTTGTAGACAAAATACTTAAGAAAAAAACTCACATAAAGATTGTAATAAAATTAGTAAATAATAATACTAATAATAACTGAGTGAAAAAAGAGACGATGTTTAGATTGATGGATTAATATTAAATTATTATTAGTAGTATAATTAGTGCAGGTCATGTTGACATAGTAACCAAGATAAAATAGAAAAATACACTTAGGATAGAAATAAACTTGTTTTACAATACATGGTACATAATATATATACAGGGAAGTCTGTCATATAAATTTTTTAATTCTGGATCTGAAAATTTCATTGCTTAAAGTAGTCAATTCTGGATGAAATTTTATTATCGAATTATATAGCCGTGGACCATAATTTGTACTGTGTAGTAAAGCAGCAGATGTGAAATATTTAGGTTCAACTAATTTAAGAATTTCATTTCGTCTCGTATTATGAGCATGTGGCTGAGCTACAAATTTCGTTCTATTTTTATGATAGAATTTCATTAAAGAGTATTCATAAATTTGGTCAATTCTAAAAACATTCAATTCAGAATGGATCAAATTTGTTGGATAATCCAGTCGCCTTTTCAAACAAATTTTGATTATACGTTTTTGCAACATAATTAGAGGAAAAAGAGCAGTTTTTGTAATGCCTCCCCATCCAATTATACCATATTGGATAACAGATTCAACTAGAGCCAAATAAACCAAACGTAATACGTGAGTAGGCAAGTAATGGCGAAGGTTTACAAATTTGTAAATTGTTTTACGTATTCTGTTACATAAAAAGGTGATTTGTCTATCCCATTTCAAGTGCTGATCAACAATAATTCCCAGGTATTTCACATCTACAGATTCTTTCAGGCAAGGGCATTTACAGGTTGTAGAGAGTTTACAAAATGAGTTGTGGATTATTAATTTTAAATGAGAAAGTGATTTCAATTTGTTCAATCCAGAGACTGTTAAAGAAAATGGCACCAAAGTAGTTTTAGTTATATTTAGAGATAGCAAATTTGCATCAAGCCAGTTTTTGATAAAATTTATACCTACATTGGCATGTTTATAAGTGTCCTCCCAAGTTAAACCACTGAAAATCACCACCGTATCATCAGCGTAAGAATAACAGGAGCCATTAAAACATAACATTTTATTTCTCATTTAATTGACCTAAAAAATTGGTTAAACAGGAAATAGACTATTATAACATTAAATTTTGAATAAATATATCACATTATTTATACAAAGTCTTTCCTTTCTGACATTCTTTCACTTGTTTGTTTCTTCAGGAATTCTCCAATTGACTTCCTGTGCCTTCTCAAATCTTCTTCCGAAATTTTTTCCTGGTCAGTTTTGTTGAAATGTTTTTTCAGTATCTTAATCTGCAGGCGAAAATGAAACAAAATACAAATTATGCTACAACAGCAGGAAATTTCTTTAAAAAGCTATACTAATGCCAAAGACATTTAAAAAAGGAAACAGGAGGAACTAACATTGAAAGTGGAGGAACAGGAAATAGAACTGGAGGACGCTAAGTAAGTGCCACAAAAATTGAACTTGAGTAAGCAATGATCAAAGCAAAGCAGTTAGAAAAGAATTTGAAGGAAAGAGGTGCATATCCGTTTTTTCTAAAGATGGGACATGACATTAAAGCTGCGATCGGAGAAACGACTGAATGTCACATAGCAAGTGAAGCCTGTTGCTATGGTAACAACGGTTGAGTTGTGGTGAGTGCTCAATAGCTCTTTTGGCGCCATTTGTTGTGAACATAATGTGAGCCAATAATACGTTTAGTATTTCATTTTTTGTCGATTTTTGTATTCTTTTAAAACTTCGCATCAACTATCAATGAATGTTTATGTTAGTCATCTAACGTCAGCTGGTAGCTTGCACCAGCTGATCATAAGGTCGCTCAAATTGGCAAAGTAATGCTGTAGTTTCAAGTATGGCCGCTCATTTTCATTTCATTTATTGTATTCCATAGATCTTACATTAGCATTGAAACTTTAATATGTGGAACAAATAACCAAGTTACAATTTTTTGGCGAGATGCGTATCATGTCCCATCTTTCGAAAAATACAGTTATAGGTGTAGTGACACTAAAGAATAAATTAACACAAAAACGATTAGTGAGAAAAAAAACTTATTCGAATTGTGTTCGAAATTTTAATACACACATGGTGAAAGAGTCATATGAAAAATTATATACTTTTATATGATAATTGAAAATTCTTCCTTTTATCTAAGTTATTATACAAGAAAACACACTGTCTTATTCACCAATTGTGATACTCTGTACATTCTTAAGTTAGATGCCATGAAACTACTCTGCAGCACATATGAGGATCATCTTCAAATTTGTACAGATGGATATCTAAATCCTAATAATGGAACATCAGGAGCAGGATATTATATTCCAAAACATCAAGAAAGTTATTTCATACCATGTTCCTCCTCTTCCAGTCTTGGCACTGAATTACTAGCTATTGATGCTGCTCTTCAGTGTGTCACTCAAATTTCTAAAAATCTATTTGCATACTCACAGATTGCAAGGGAGCTATATTTAATATAATTCAATATGTACCAAACCTGTATGCACATAGAATTATTCCAATTCAGGAACAATTAAGTAAACTAAAAAACTCCCAAACGAAATAACATTTTAATGGATACCTAGTCATTGTGATATACCTGGAAACGAGAAAGTCGATAATATTGCAAAACAGGCAAAATATCTGCAACCAAGACTTCAAGTGATACCTCTATCCGGTGCTTTTGATTCAGTAAAATCTCATTTTATAAACCTATGGATCAACAATGGGGTCTTTTCTGACAAAGGACAAATGTTACAATCTGTACAAAAGAAATCAAATGACCTGGAAATGTACAAAAAATTGTCCAGACATGTTGAAACATTTTTAACAAGAGGCAGAACAGGTCATGTGTCACACAATATTGTACCTACAGCGATTTCATATTTCTGATAATCCTTCTTGTTTGTGGTGTAATAATCATGATGAAGATCTGAAACACATTCTTCTATACTGTCCAGCCATAAGCCACAAAAGAAGTAAATTTAAATCATCAGTACCAGTTGCAAAAGATACAGCCCTGCAGTATATATTGACTACACCCCACCTCTGGCTACTAGCAACAGGCATCTATAATGAACACTGATCAAAATACCACTCTTTTCTCGTGAAAAACAACTGAATACACCACAGTGGACTATAGTGTACTTTATGTTATCAGTAAGCAGCTGGATACATTAAGAAGATTGATTGATTGGTTATTCACCAATTGTATACATAACTAGAGCCCAGATTTATATGTGCTAGAAGTTAATATTATCTATACTAATAATAAATCTGTAGCCGAAATTTTTCTGGTAATTATCGATTTTCCAAAAATAATTGGTCCTAACATATATAATTAACCACCCTGAAACCGAAAATCGCTTTTTTGAAATTTTTGTTGGTATGTCTGTCTGTCTGTCTGTCTGTCTGTATGTTTGTTACCTTTTCACGCGATAATGATAAACGGATTTCGATGAAAATTGGAATATAAATTAAGTTCGTTGTAACTTAGATTTTAGGCTATATGGCATTCAAAATACATTATTTAAAAGGGGGTTATGAGGGGTCCTGAATTAAATAAATCGAAATATCTCGCTTATTATTGATTTTTGTGAAAAATGTTACATAACAAAAGTTTCTTTAAAAATAATTTGCGATAAGTTTTATTCCTCGAAACATTTTGATAGGACTAATATTTAATGGGATAAATGAGTTTTAAAATTAAAATAACTGCCATCTAAGGCCGTGTAATGAATTAAAAAACAAATGACTTCGTCTATAAGGGGCCTTGGACAGCAACAATCGAAAGCTATGAAAGATAGCCTACAGAGAATGTTTCTGTGTTTTTATGAAGTAATATCGGAAGCTAAATTAACCGATTTGTATAATTAATTATTATTTCACCATTGGAAAGTGTAGTTTCTCTAGATGGACATAATGCTATAATGTTATTACAGTAACTTTCTGATGTAATATAATATAATATAGTGTAATATATAATATAAATTAAAGAACATAATATAATATGTAATGTTATATTATATAATTTAAGTTAATTGAAGAGTTCAGAACCATAGTGGGCCAAGCGCCATTTACTGTATACGTAGAAAACAAGGGTTAAAATTAAGTTATTACCATAATTCAATGGAAGCCTATAACAAGTAAAATAAAATATACACATTAAATCTAAATGATGTCAATCTCCATTAAACTATGGTTGCATGTAATAAAAATTAAGAAACATGTTAAAGGAATTGTCATTGCACCAAATGAGTGTCTCTGGACCAAAATGATCGCATTTTAATTATTTGGATGCAATTTAAATTAAGTAACGTATTAAACGATTTATCCTTCTATCAAACACGAATAGAGAAGTCATTCGGATGAGGAAGGTTTGTTATAACCTCTCCCCAAGTATAATGTAGACAATGGCACGTTGAACTCGAGATCTGAAGTTGCACTCGGACTTAGCTTCGAATTTCACTTGGTCTGGTTATCTGAAAGAGCTTCTCATCTGACATTTTCTCCAAATGTAAGACATTCTATGCTATTTCATGGTCAATTTCATCACTAGGAGGCGGATGTTGATGAAAAGTCATCTTCTTATTTTTCACATTAAGACAATGCCTATTAATATAGAAATCCTTTCTATGTTAATATCAACGAAAAAAGTAATTTCTTATATAGCATTTTTTTTTTTTTTTACTTTTTTACGTTTTTGAACTAATAGGTCTTTTTTTCGGCATTTTTGGTCTTTTTTAATACAATGAAGAACTTTTAGATCATTTAGAATGCATTTTACTTTCTTCTTTACCGGTATATCTATTAAATCATTTTCTAACCAAATAGGTCAGTAGTAATTACCTACTGAATAAGTGAATAACAGTGAAGTTCGAGTTTTATAATTTGGAACAGACTGTAAAGTCCATTCCTCATTCCACTGAAGGCTTCTCTTCACACAATGGAAGTAATATAAAATGCTTGACAGCAGCTTAGTTTAAGTGAGGACTTTGACCGCTACTGTTCTTTTGTCGGTACGAGGGTGTCTTTAGAATTTATGTTTGGAAGGGGGGAAACTTTCACCATGTCCTGGACAGGATTTTTTATGTCCTCAACATGGTTCATTTTTTCTGTCCTCAACATGGTTCGGAAGGGATGTCTATAGTAGTAGGCAGTATTTTTAACACGAGGATTGCAAGAATGCACGCTGCGCCCACAATTTGTTTTGTCATTCACACTTCCTCATCTGGAAGATCTGGTAGCAAAAGTGAACGCGGAAGGAGGAGAGAGAATGAAGGCACTGACATGAACCATCTCTGATTGAAACACATTGTAAACCCTATTAAAATCCTATAGTCTTCCCTTAAAACCTCAAATTTGTTTCATATTCTTTTCCTTTATCTTAGCCAAATTCCAGGAAGTTGTCTCTTCTCTCCGAGATTTGCAGGACAGTCATTGAAACAAGGTGACTAATTTTTAAGATGTTGTGGTGCGAGTACGGTGAATAATATTTAAATGTCAATTTCTTTCAATTTCATGTCCTTTTTCATTAGTTTAAGGGCATTTTAATGATCATTTTAAGTAGATTTTTAGCTCATCAACATCCGCCCTTCCATCACTAATGTCCACACCTGTGGAGTAACGGTCAGCGCGTCTGGCCGCGAAACCAGGTGGCCCGGGTCGATTCCCTGTCGGGGAAAGTTACTTGGTTGAGGTTTTTTCCGGGGTTTTCCCTCAACCCAAGATGAGCAAATGCTGGGTAACTTTCGGTGCTGGACTCCGGACTCATTTTCACCTGCATTATCACCTTCATCTCATTCAGACGCTAAATAACCTAAGCTGTTGTTAAAGCGTCGTAAAATAACCTACGAAAATAAAATCCATCACTAATTCCACCAACACATCTGAAAACTGTGGGGCACACAGAAAACAGAAAAACATGGAAGACAAGAAATTCTCATCAACAAAACTAGAAAGACACATTCAACTATTTAAATCCTTATGTAGAGTTGGGGGCACCAGAGTTGGAGAGAAGAAGACATGTGGTAAGGGAATCATTAAGTGTAGTCCCTGCTCTAACAGATAATGACAACATACCAGTACATGCTATTAACTCTTCAAGATATTATATTCATCACATCCGGACAGTTATTGATGTTTGGTGACATGATAGAACCGTCGATGCAAGTTTAACCCTAGATCATATATGTAACAGATAACTTCTCGCTACGTTAAAATCGGCAGCACTTTGAAGAAAACAACCGCCAGGATCGCCACCCGTCCGCCGTAAACGAACACGAGATGGCAGCACAGTCGCTAATGCAATTCAAATGGGAATTATGACGTGACTCCTTATGTAACAACTAGATGGCAGCGTAGTAAACCCGACAAAAGTTGTTAACCTCAAAGCCTATAAGCCCGACATATCTGTTACATATATGATCTAGGGTTTAACTGGAGAGTAGCGTTTAATGACCATGAAACCTTGAACCAACTCATTTCTTCCTCCAGCTGTGACTGATAAGTAATTTCCTTACTCCACTCCCGATCACAAAATCTCCAGCTCCCAACAGGAAACATAACTTGCACAGTCCTACTCACTCACACATTATTCAACAAACAGAGCGTCCATAGTATCACCTACAATACACACAATATGTGTCTGAGTAGATTATGCTAGGCCTATACCATCACAAGGCGAATGTGATTCACAACAACAAATATCCGTCTGGAAATTACATTTAAATGATATCAAAACAGAAGACTTGCCTTATTCAATGATTTCAACAAAACGCAATCTTGTTTCTTATACACATTATGAAGAATAACTTAATATTACATCTCAGTTTTGATTAATGATTCCAGCATTAATGTCAGCAATAAATATATCATTTCACTAACACATTATTATATTCAGAACTAGCCATACCCGTGCGCTCCGCTGCACCTGTTAGAAATAAATATAAAGTAATTACATAATTAAAATAGGACGTTTGATCCAGGGAACATTCGTATTTTATAGAAGGATAAATCATTTAATATATTACTTAATTTAAATTGTATTTAAATAATTAAAATGCGGTCATTTTGGTCCAGAGAGCAATCATTTTGTGCAATGACAATTCCTTTAACATGTTTCTTAATAGTTATTACATGCAACCATAGTTTAATGAAGATTGACATATCATTTAGTTTTAATGTGTATACTTTATGTTACTTGCTATAAGTTTCAGAAGTTACTGTAATAACATTGTAGAATTATGTCCATCTAGAGAAAATACACTTTGCAATGGTGAAATAATAATTAAACAATTAATTAGCTTCCGATATTACTTCATACAAACACAGAAACATTCTCTGTAGGCTATGTTTAATAGCTTTCGATTGTTGTTCTCCAAGGCCCCTTATAGACGAAGTCATTTGTTTTTATTTCAGTACAGCGCCTTAGATGGCGTTCTTATTGTAATTTTAAAACTCATTTATCTCATTAAATATCAGTCCTATCAAAATTTTGCATAGAATAAAACTTATCGGAAATTATTTTTAAAGAAACTTTTGTTATGTAACATTTTTCATGAAAATTAATAATAAGGAAGATATTTCGATTTATTTAATTCAAGTCCCCTTATAACTCTCATTTTAAATAAAGTATTTTGAATGCCATATAGAATAAAATCTAAGTTACAACGAACTTAATTTATATTCCAATTTTCATATAAATCGGTTCAGCCATTATCGCGTGAAAAGGTAACAAACATCCAGAGACACAAAGAGACAGACAGACGAACAAACATTTCAAAAAAGCGATTTTCGGTTTCAGGATGGTTAATTATACATGTTAACACCAATCATTTTTGGAAAATCGAAAATTACCAGAAAAATTTTGGCTACAGATTTATTATTAGTGTAGATTCGCTACTATCAGCGATGTTGCACACGCGTGCGCTCACACATACACACACATAGCGTAACATACTTCAAACACTAACATGGCCTATCACTATGTAAATATTAACATGGTCGCTCTCTATGTATGTGTTTGCAGTAAATTACAAAATTAAACTGCCAGAACTGTATGAAAAAATAAATTTGCACATCTCATACCTAAACAAAAAGGAATCTATCACTGAGAGTACTCTGCCCGTGTCTCACGTCCTGAATCGAGAGTTCCCTAGTTCTTATAACCACGCTTTTAGGTCTGCTCGGACCGTCACGTCAGCTGCAGCGTGGCGGCACGGCAGCATATTACATGTTCTGAAAACATTATCCTATGCTATTGCAGGGGTCTTTACTGTTTATAATACTGGAGACACTAATCGTGGTTACCACTATCGCTATTATCTCTGATGGCGATTTCCTAAAATGTATGTGCACACTAGGCCATTCTTCGTTGAGTCTGGACAACTGCTGAATTACCATAGAGCAGCATTTCTCAAAGTATGTTCCGGGGTTCCGTGAGCCCTATGTGATTTTAAATTTTATTTTATACTTTTTTACTTGATTATTTAACGACATTGTATCAACTACTAGGTTATTTTTCATCGATGGGATTGATGATAGCGAAATAGTATTTGGCGAAATAAGGTCGGGGATTCGCTAAAGATTACCTGACATTCGCCTTACGGTTGGGGAAAACCTCGGGGAAAAATCCAACCAGATAATCAGCCCAAGCGGGAATCGAACCCGCGCTCGAGCGCAACTCAGCCTCGATAGGCAAGCACCTTAGCCGACTGGGCTGCTCCGGTGGTATTTTATACTTAGTGGATACTATAAAAATATATAAATGTTACGACAATATGAATGAATAATAACATGAAACCACCGATGATAATAATAATAATAATAATAATAATAATAATAATAATAATAATAATAATAATAATCCAGGAATATGCGCAATAATAATAATATGTTTAATGAACATCTAAAACGGAAAATACCCATAATACTTGTCACTTTCATGACTGGATTCTCTGCGTATGTGTTCACTAAAACAAAATATCGAAAAGACAAAATGCAGAAGTACAGTAAAAATGAGGCTACAACTTTCCGCCATAAAACCAGATTTCAGGCTTAAAAAGCAAATACATTCGTCCCACTGAACAGAATTATTGAGATACTAGCTTTCACTTGTCGGTTAATTATTAAATACTAATAAAATATTACAATGATTCTGCAATTACACTTTAGATTAAAAGGGGTTTCGCGGTGGAAAAAGTTTGAGAAATACTGCCATTGAACAAAGAGTTTACGGATGTGTACACATGACAACCATAATCGCGATTAGGTCGATAATCTCGAGTAGAGACTGTAGTGTACCAGTGGTAGGCCTATTAGTGTTTAGTTACAGGAATTGAGGACATAATCTGTTTTGTGAGGGGATAGCCTATACATTCGCTTGTACATGGCTGATCTTGCTCCATAGCTGACGAAAGGAATCCTGAAAAGGCCGATGTGTTTAACGTAGGGTAGTACGCACATGCTGTACCCAGCACCTCCTACTCCCCCCTCTGCGTCTCGTCAAGCAAAGAAACAGCTCAGGAAGTGAGGCACGGGCAGTACTTTGCTTACTACTGCACTAACTCTTACTATATTACTTAGCATAGATAAAATTGGTGATAACAACAAGACCAAAGAATTACCACAGATTACCTGCATATCAATGATCACCTCCGTTGCTGCATATTTTTCAGATAGTAGTGTACTGATAAATTTCTCCTGTTCACAATACGCCAATTTTAACTCTTCCAGTTGCCGTTCTAGTTCAGACACCTCTTTTCCACTCTGATAATTTATAGGTTTCTTTACCTCCAAAAGTGTTTCCAACTCCCTCTGCAAATAAGAGTTTGACAGTTCACGATAAATATATTGTGGATCTCTAGATTTAGTTTTTTCCATTAAACTACTGTAACAACAAGGCAATGGTGCGAGATTGTAAAAGGTTTCAAACTCACTACTATACCTTTTTCTGTGATTTACACAGTGACTTATCTTAACTTACCTTGTTCTGTTTCAAATTTAGCCATCATTATGTATGGTGTGTTATTCTGTAGGACTATAAAGTGTAAACACTGCTGCAAAATTAAAGAAAGAAAAATACATACTGTACAAATTCAATGGACTGTGTTATAACAAGGGACTGAATATAATGTGTTGAGGATTTAAAGAATAAACAATATCATGTCAGAAGAATCAGTCCCAGATAGGTTAGGGAAAAAAAAATCAAATGGTTTCGACATAATACTGGACAACAGGTTAATAAACCAGAAACATGTAGTATTCACCAAGCACACAGGCCAGACAATGACCAAAGAAATCCTGGAAGCTAAACATGTCTCATGGAATAAAACAAAGTAACCAACCTCCCCACAGTCAACGAGTTTAGTTCAGATAATGCATCTTCAACTTGAGAACTAACTCGGACATAGCTTATACTGCTACTTGGCCTCATTACTGATGGGTTTCTTATGCAAGGTTTCCTCCAAATATAAAACTTGTTAGGCAATTCCATGGTGAATCCCATCAAGAAATCCGACAGGAAATACAATACATCTTCAGACTTTGGTACGTATGCACTACAGATAAACCTCCATATAAGAGACGTAGAACACAAGAAACTCTCATCAACAGAATAGGGAGACCAACATTCAGCTTCTTAAACCCTTTCGAATAGTTGGAAGAACCTGGTTCTGAGAGAGGAATGGCTCCAGAAAGCAATGTGATCAGGGAAATATTCAGCGCAGCGCATGGTCTAACATACCGGTACATGCTACTAACTCTTCATAGATATATTTATTGCATCATAACAGTTATTGACGTTTGGTGACATGCTCAAACAACTGGTGTAACCGTCACTGATTAGTAGCGTCCAGTGACCACGAAACCTTGAGCCAACTCATCTCTTCTTGTAGCTGTGACTTAAATGTAAATTCCTTACTGCACTTCGTCTCCCAATCGCAAAATCCCTAGCTTTCAACACGAAACCTTCAGCAAACTCAAATCTTCCTGCAGCTGTGACTAATATGTAATTTCCTCACTGCATTTCGCCTCCCAATCCCAAATTCTCTAGCTCTCAACAGCAACTATAACTTACACAGTCCTACTCACACATAAATTATTAAAAAAAAACATGTCATCCATAATATCACCTACACGCTTTGTGTCACAGTAGATTATGCTACAATATCACGAGGCCAATGAGATTCATAACCACAACAAACACGTGTCTACCAATTACATTTCTTTCTTTCTTAATAAATGATCTCAACTAAAAACAATCTTAGACTATTTAAACAAAAAAGGGATGGCAAAAATGGAAAATAAATTCAGTGATATTTATGCCATGTTCCTACTGTAGTATGTAAATATACGCAGTCTACGTAAACTGACTGAAAATAACAGTGTATTAATTCTAAAATATATATCTCTCAAAATACTCTCGCCCATGTCCCAAGACGTGTTATTTCTTAATTATAAATGTGTTATCATGCCGCCAATGTAGTATGTATGCCAAGATTACTGCAAAGAACGATCTGTTAATTTTTTAAGTAATTTTTTCGCAAAACATTTTTGCATTATGTATAACATAAAATAAAAGTGATATAATTAATGCCATATGAACGTGTATGATTTCATGTATGATTTCATATTTAAATAAATCGGGTATGAGCAAGTATGCATATAGCATTCAAGGGGTAAAGAATTCTTCAATTTTTATTATATATTTATAATCTTATTTATATATTGAATCTTTTGTACGACCGACAGATAATAAAATTGTAATCCACCCATCACACAGAGGGGTTCAGACTGGGAGCAATAGAATTCCCTATTTATCGTCAACTGTCTTTAAATGTCAAGTGAAAGCACACAATTATAGGAAATTACATGAAATGTATGTCAGCACAGCTTTATATCAATGTAGAACATTGAGTCAATGATAAATGGACGTAAAGGTACGGAAGGGTATGTCTTTGATTAGCTAAACTACAAGACGTTCAGTGTTCTGAAGTTCAGCTCTTTTAAATTGAGTTAATCCTAGGAGGCGTTTTGGCTAAGAAAATCATTAATTCATGTAAGGGACGCTGTGTAAAAATTCATCTATAAGGACGAAGGAACGCCTAGTAAAGGCAATGATTGCATAGTAGCCCTCCTTTTGAAATATGGAAATTAATAGAAAACAAAAGATTCAGGTAAATTCCCTTTGTCCATCCCTGCATGCAAGCAACTTCCACATTTACACTGAGGAGATACTTACTTCTTCACTGTCCTCAACTATTGGTTTGGCGTCTGCAATTGGTTGGGTGAGTGTTTGGAAGCCCCTTGCGGGGGGGGCGTCCTTTGCCGCACCGATATCTTCGAGCAATATTCCTCCAGGAGTCACGAATGTGAGAGGTGGGCGAACCTCATGATTGCTATCAATAGGCTGTTAACACAAAAAAGGGAAAGCAAAAATGGAAAATAAATTCAGTGATATTTATGCCATGTTGCTACTATAGTATGTAAATATACGTAGTGTGCGTAAACTGACTGAAAATAACAGTGTATTAATTCTAAAATATATATCTCTCAAAATATTGTTGTCCATGTCCGAAGACGTGTTATTTCTTAATTATACCTGTGTTATCATGCCGCCAATGTAGTATGTATGCCAAGCTTACTGCTAAGAACGATCTGTCAATTTTTAAAATAATTTTTTCGCAAAACATTATTTTTTGAATTATTTATAATGTAAAATAAAAGTGATATAATTAATGCCACATGTATGATTTCATTTATGATGTCACATTTAAAAAGTCGGATATGAACAAGTATGCATATAGCATTCAAAGGGTAAAAAATTCTTCAATTATTGTTATATATTTATAATTCATTTATATATTGAATCTCTTGTACGACCGACAGATAATAAAATTTTAATCCACCCATCACCCAGAAAGGTTCAGACTGGGAGCAATAGAATTCCCTATTTATCGTCAACTGTCTTTAAATGTCAAGTGAAAGCACACAATTATAGGAAATTACATGAAATGTATGTCAGCACAGCTTTATATCAATGTAGAACATTGAGTCAATGATAAATGGACGTAAAGGTACGGAAGGGTATGTCTTTGATTAGCTAAACTACAAGACGTTCAGTGTTCTGAAGTTCAGTTCTTTTAAATTGAGTTAAACCTAGGAGGCGTTTTGTCTAAGAAAATCATTAATTCATGTAAGTGACCCTATGTAAAAATTCATCTTTAAGGACGAAGGAAAGCCTAGTAAAGACAGTGATTGCATAGTTGCCCTTCTTTTGAAATATGAAAATTAATAGAAAACAAAAGCCTCAGGTAGTTTCCCATTGCCCATCGCTGCATGCAAGCGACTTCCAAAGGTACACTGAGAGGATACTTACTGGTTCACTGTGCTGAAGAATTGCCTTGGTATCCGTAATTAGGGCTCTGAGTTTTTCTAATACTCTTGTGGCCGCGGCGTCCTTCCCCGCATCGATAGCTGAAGTAACCATTTGTCCATCACCCAGGCCGGAAGAGGGAGTATCAACAGGGCGAACCTACATATTTGTATACATAGTCTATTAACACAAAAAAGGAGAGGCAAAAATGGAAAATACATTGTCATACTTATGGCATGTTGCTACTGTAGTATGTAAATATACGTAGTCTACGTAAGCTGACTGAAAATAAGTGTATTAATTCTAAAATATATATCCCTCAAAATATTGTTATCCATATTCGAAGACGTCTTATTACTTAATTATACCTGTGTTATCATGTCGCCAATGTAGTATGTATGCTGTGCCTACTGGAAAGAACGTTCTGTTACTTTTTAAAATACTATCTCCTCAAAATATTATTTTTCAATTATGTATAATATAAAATAAACGTGATATAATTAATGCCATATGTACCTGTATGATTTCATTTATGATGTCATATTTAAAAAAATCGGATATGATAAACGTATGCATATAGCAGTCAAGGGGTAAAGAATTCTTCAATTTTTATTACATGTTTACAATTTTATTAATATATTGAATCTTTTGTACGACCTACAGAGAGGAAAATTTTAATCCACCTGTCACCCAGAGGGGTTCAGACTGGGAGCAATAGAACTCCTTATTTATCGTCAACTGTCTTTAAATGTCAAGCGAAAGAACACAATTATAGGAAATTACATTAAATGTGTGTCAGCATAGCTTTAGATCAATATTCAACATTAAGTCAATGATAAATGGACGTAAGGGTACCGAAGGGTGTGTTTTTGTTTAGCTAAACTACAAGAAGTTCAGTGTCTGAAGGTCAGCTCTTTTAAATTGAGTGCGTTTTGGGTAAGAAAATCATTAATTCATGTAAGTGACGTTATGTAAAACTTCTTCTTCAAGGACGAAGGAAAGCCTAGTAAAGACAGTACAGTAATTGTATTGTAGCCCTCCTTTTCAAGTATGGAAATTAATAGAAAACAAAAGCCTTGGGTAGATTCCCTTTGTCCATCCCTGCATATAAGCTACATCCACATGTACAATAAGGATATACTTACGTCTTTACTCTCCTCAAGAATAGCCTTGGCGCCCGAAATAGGGGCCGTGAGTCCTTTTGTGCCGCTTTCGGGGGCGGATTCCTTTGCGGCTGCGATAACTTTGAGCTCCATTCCTCCACATGGCAGGGCGCATGAGGGAATGTGAACAGGGCGAACCTAAATATTTGTACACATAGGCTATTAAGACAAAAATGGAAGGGAAAAGTGGAAAATAAATTCAGTGATACTAATGCTATGTGGCTACTTTAGTATGTTAACACACGTAGTCTACGTAAACTGACAGATAATAACAGTGTATTAATTATAAAATATATATCTCTCAAAATATTGTTGTCCATGTCCAAGGACGTGTTATTAATTGCTTATACCTGTATTATCATGTCGCCAATGAAGTATGTATGCTAAGCGTATTGGAAAGAACGATCTGTTAATTTTTAAAATACTAGTTTCTCAAAACTTTATTTTTCAATTATGTATAAAATAAAATAAAAGTGATATAATTAATACCATATGTACGTGTATGATATTATTTATGATGTCATATGTAAAAAATTGGGTATGATAAAATTATGCGTATAGCAGTCTACAGGTAAGGAATTCTGGAATTATTATTAGGCTATATATTTATAATTTTATTTATATACTAGCCGTACTTGTGCTCTCCGCTGCACCCATTAGAAATAAATATAAAGTAATTACATAATTAAAATAGCACATTTCATCCAGGGAACATTCCTGTTTGACAGAAGGATAAATCGTTTAATATGTTACTTAATTTAAATTGCATCCAAATAATTAAAATGCGATCATTTTGGTCCAGAGACACTCATTTGGTGCAATGACAATTCCTTTAACATGTTTCTTAATTTTTATTACATGCAACCATAGTTTAATGAAGATTAACATTATTTAGATTTAATGTGTAGATTTTTAATTTAACCTGTTATAGGTTTCAATTGAATTATGGTAATAACATAATTTTAACCCTTGTTTTCTACGTATTCATTAAATGGCGCTTGGCCCACTATAGCTCTGAACCCTTCAAATAACTTAAATTATATTATATAATATTACATATTATATTATATTATATTATATTATATTATATTATATTTTATTACATTACATTACATTACATTATATTATATAATATATTATATATATTATATTATATTATATTATATTATATTATATTATATTATATTATATTATATTATATTATATTATATTTTATTTTATTTTATCAGAAGTTACTGGAATAATATTATAGCATTATGTCCATCCAGAGAAACTACACTTTCCAGTTGTGAAATAATAATTAATTATACAAATCGGTTAATATTGCTTCCGATATTACATCATACAAACACAGAAATATTCTCTGTAGGCTATCTTTCATAGCTTTCGATTGTTGCTGTCCAAGGCCCCATATAGTCGAAGTCATTTATTTTTATTTCGTTGTACGGCCTTAGGTGGCAGTTATTTTTATTTTAAAACTCATTTATCTCATTAAATATAAGTCGTATCAAAATTTTTTAAAGAATAAAACTTATCGCAAATTATTTTTAAAGAAACTTTTGTTATGTAATTGTATGGAAATTAATAGAAAACAAAAGCCTTGGGTAGATTCCCTTTGTCCATCCCTGCATGTAAGCTACATCCTCATGTACAATGAGGAGATACTTACGTCTTCACTCTCCTCAAGAATAGCCTTGGCGTCGGAAATAGGGGCCGCCAGTCCTTCTGTGCCGCTTTCGGGGCCGCCTTCGTTTGCGGCTGCGATAAGTTTGAGCTCCATTCCTTCAGATGTCAGGGCGTGTGAGGGAATGTGAACTGGGCGGACCTAAATATTTGTACACATAGGCTATTAACACAGAAATGGAAGGGAAAAATGCAAAATAAATTCAGTGATACTAATGCCATGTGGCTACTTTAGTATGTTAACACACGTAGTCTACGTAAACTGACAGAAAATAACAGTGTATTAATTATAAAATATATATCTCTCAAAATATTGTTGTCCATGTCCAAAGACGTGTTATTAATTAATTATACCTGTATTGTCATGTCGCCAATGTAGTATGTATGCTACGTCTACTCGAAGGAACGATCTGTTAATTTTTTAAATACTAGTGTCTCAAAACATTATTTTTCAATTATGTATAAAATAAAATAATAGTGATATAATTAATGCCATATGTACGTGTATGATATTATATATGATGTCATATTTAAAAAATCGGGTATTATAAAATTATGCGTATAGCAGTCTACAGGTAAGGAATTCTGCGATTATTATTATATATTTATAATTTTATTTATATATTGAACCTTTTGTACCACATACAGATAGTAAAATTTTAATCCACCTGTCACCCAGAGGGGTTCATCCTGGGAACAATAGAATTCCCTATTTATCGTCAACTGTCTGTAAATGTCAAGCGAAAGCACACAATTATAGAATATTACGTGAAATGTTTGTCCGCACAACATAACATCAATGTAGAACATTGAGTCAATTATAAACGGACGTAAAGATACCGAAGGCTGTGTTTTTGTGTAGCTAAACTACAAGACGGTCAGTGTCTGAAGGTCAGCTCTTTTAAATTGAGTTAATCGTAGCAGGCGTTTTGGCTAAGAAAATCAGTAATTCATGTAAGTGACGCTATGTAAAAATTCATCTTTAAGTGGGAAGCTAAGCCTAGTGAAGACGATAATTTCATAGTAGCCCTCCTTTTGAAATATGGAAATTAATAGAAAACAAAAGCCTCGGGTAGATTCCCTTTGCCCATTTCTGCATGCAAGCATCTTACACATGTACATTGAACAGATACTTACTCCCTCACTGTCATCAAGAATTCTCGTGGCGTCTGAAATTTCTGCGCTCCATGTGGTGAAGCCGCCAGGTGGTGCGGCGTCCTTCCCCGCGTCGATAAGAGAGGTGAGCATTTCTCCATCAGCCAGGGCGGTAGAGGGAGTGCAAACAGGGCGAACCTACATATTTGTATACATAGGCTATTTACACAAAAAAGGAAAGTAAAAAATGGAAAATAAATTCAGTGATACTTATGGCTTGTTGCTACTGTAATTTGTAAATATACGTGGTCTACGTAAGCTGACTGAAAATAAGTGCATTAATTCTAAAATATATATCTCTCAAAATATTGTTGTCCATATTCGAAGACGTCTTATTACTTAATTATACCTGTGTTATCATGTCGCCAATGTAGTATGTATGCTAACCCTACTGGAATAAACGTTCTGTTACTTTTTAAAATACTATTTCCTCAAAATATTATTTTTCAATTATGTATAATATAAAGTAAACGTGATATAATTAATGCCATATGTACGTGTATGATTTCATTTATGATGTCATATTTAAAAAAATCGGGTTTGATAAACGTATGCATATAGCAGTCAAAGGGAAAAGAATTCTTCAATTTTTGTTATATGTTTATAATTTCATTAATATATTGAATCTTTTGTACGATCTACAGATAGTAAACTTTTAATCTACCTGTCACCCAGAGGGGTTCAGACTGGGAGCAATAGAATTCCTTATTTAACGTCAACTGTCTTTAAATGTCAAGCGAAAGCACACAATTATAGGAAATTACATGAAATGTGTGTCAGCATAGCTTTAGATCAATGTTGAACATTGAGTCAATGATAAATTGACGTAAGGGTACCGAAGGGTGTGTTTTTGTTTAGCTAAACTACAACAAGTTCAGTGTCTGAAGGTCAGCTCTTTTAAATTGAGTTAATCCTAGCAGGCGTTTTGGCTAAGAAAATCATTAATTCATGTAAGCGACTTTATGTAAAAATTCGTCTTTAAAGACGAAGGAAAGCCTAGTAAAGACAGTACAGGAATTGTATTGTAGCCGTCCTTTTGAAATATGGAAATTAATAGAAAACAAAAGCCTCTGGTAGATTCCCTTTGTCCATCCCCGCATGTAAGCTACATCCACATGTACAATGAGGAGATACTTACGTCTTCACTCTCCTCAAGAATAGCCTTGGCGTCGGAAATAGGGGCCGCCAGTCCTTCTGTGCCGCTTTCGGGGACGGCTTCGTTTGCGGCTGCGATAAGTTTGAGCTCCATTCCTTCAGATGTCAGGGCGTGTGAGGGAATGTGAACTGGGCGGACCTAAATATTTGTACACATAGGCTATTAACACAGAAATGGAAGGGAAAAATGGAAAATAAATTCAGTGATACTAATGCCATGTGGCTACTTTAGTATGTTAACACACGTAGTCTACGTAAACTGACAGAAAATAACAGTGTATTAATTATAAAATATATATCTCTCAAAATATTGTTGTCCATGTCCAAAGACGTGTTATTAATTAATTATACCTGTATTGTCATGTCGCCAATGTAGTATGTATGCTAAGTCTACTCGAAGGAACGATCTGTTAATTTTTTAAATACTAGTGTCTCAAAACATTATTTTTCAATTATGTATAAAATAAAATAATAGTGATATAATTAATGCCATATGTACGTGTATGATATTATAAATGATGTCATATTTAAAAAATCGGGTATTATAAAATTATGCGTATAGCAGTCTACAGGTAAGGAATTCTGCGATTATTATTATATATTTATAATTTTATTTATATATTGAACCTTTTGTACCACATACAGATAGTAAAATTTTAATCCACCTGTCACCCAGAGGGGTTCATCCTGGGAACAATAGAATTCCCTATTTATCGTCAACTGTCTGTAAATGTCAAGCGAAAGCACACAATTATAGAATATTACGTGAAATGTTTGTCCGCACAGCTTTACATCAATGTAGAACATTGAGTCAATGATAAACGGACGTAAAGATACCGAAGGCTGTGTTTTTGTGTAGCTAAACTACAAGACGTTCAGTGTCTGAAGGTCAGCTCTTTTAAATTGAGTTAATCCTAGCAGGCGTTTTGGCTAAGAAAATCAGTAATTCATGTAAGTGACGCTATGTAAAAATTCATCTTTAAGTGGGAAGCTAAGCCTAGTGAAGACGATAATTTCATAGTAGCCCTCCTTTTGAAATATGGAAATTAATAGAAAACAAAAGCCTCAGGTAGATTCCCTTTGCCCATTTCTGCATGCAAGCATCTTACACATGTACATTGAACAGATACTTACTCCCTCACTGTCATCAAGAATTCTCGTGGCGTCTGAAATTTGTCCGTTCCATGTGATGAAGCCGCCAGGTGGTGCGGCGTCCTTCCCCGCGTCGATAAGAGAGGTGAGCATTTCTCCATCAGCCAGGGCGGTAGAGGGAGTGCAAACAGGGCGAACCTACATATTTGTATACATAGGCTATTTACACAAAAAAGGAAAGTAAAAAATGGAAAATAAATTCAGTGATACTTATGGCTTGTTGCTACTGTAATATGTAAATATACGTGGTCTACGTAAGCTGACTGAAAATAAGTGTATTAATTCTAAAATATATATCTCTCAAAATATTGTTGTCCATATTCGAAGACGTCTTATTACTTAATTATACCTGTGTTATCATGTCGCCAATGTAGTATGTATGCTAACCCTACTGGAATAAACGTTCTGTTACTTTTTAAAATACTATTTCCTCAAAATATTATTTTTCAATTATGTATAATATAAAATAAACGTGATATAATTAATGCCATATGTACGTGTATGATTTCATTTATGATGTCATATTTAAAAAAAATCGGGTATGATAAACGTATGCATATAGCAGTCAAGGGGAAAAGAATTCTTCAATTTTTGTTATATGTTTATAATTTTATTAATATATTGAATCTTTTGTACGATCTACAGATAGTAAACTTTTAATCTACCTGTCACCCAGAGGGGTTCAGACTGGGAGCAATAGAATTCCTTATTTAACGTCAACTGTCTTTAAATGTCAAGCGAAAGCACACAATTATAGGAAATTACATGAAATGTGTGTCAGCATAGCTTTAGATCAATGTTGAACATTGAGTCAATGATAAATTGACGTAAGGGTACCGAAGGGTGTGTTTTTGTTTAGCTAAACTACAACAAGTTCAGTGTCTGAAGGTCAGCTCTTTTAAATTGAGTTAATCCTAGCAGGCGTTTTGGCTAAGAAAATCATTAATTCATGTAAGCGACTTTATGTAAAAATTCGTCTTTAAAGACGAAGGAAAGCCTAGTAAAGACAGTACAGGAATTGTATTGTAGCCGTCCTTTTGAAATATGGAAATTAATAGAAAACAAAAGCCTCTGGTAGATTCCCTTTGTCCATCCCCGCATGTAAGCTACATCCACATGTACAATGAGGAGATACTTACGTCTTCACTCTCCTCAAGAATAGCCTTGGCGTCGGAAATAGGGGCCGCCAGTCCTTCTGTGCCGCTTTCGGGGCCGGCTTCGTTTGCGGCTGCGATAAGTTTGAGCTCCATTCCTTCAGATGTCAGGGCGTGTGAGGGAATGTGAACTGGGCGGACCTAAATATTTGTACACATAGGCTATTAACACAGAAATGGAAGGGAAAAATGGAAAATAAATTCAGTGATACTAATGCCATGTGGCTACTTTAGTATGTTAACACACGTAGTCTACGTAAACTGACAGAAAATAACAGTGTATTAATTATAAAATATATATCTCTCAAAATATTGTTGTCCATGTCCAAAGACGTGTTATTAATTAATTATACCTGTATTGTCATGTCGCCAATGTAGTATGTATGCTAAGTCTACTCGAAGGAACGATCTGTTAATTTTTTAAATACTAGTGTCTCAAAACATTATTTTTCAATTATGTATAAAATAAAATAATAGTGATATAATTAATGCCATATGTACGTGTATGATATTATATATGATGTCATATTTAAAAAATCGGGTATTATAAAATTATGCGTATAGCAGTCTACAGGTAAGGAATTCTGCGATTATTATTATATATTTATAATTTTATTTATATATTGAACCTTTTGTACCACATACAGATAGTAAAATTTTAATCCACCTGTCACCCAGAGGGGTTCATCCTGGGAACAATAGAATTCCCTATTTATCGTCAACTGTCTGTAAATGTCAAGCGAAAGCACACAATTATAGAATATTACGTGAAATGTTTGTCCGCACAGCTTTACATCAATGTAGAACATTGAGTCAATGATAAACGGACGTAAAGATACCGAAGGCTGTGTTTTTGTGTAGCTAAACTACAAGACGTTCAGTGTCTGAAGGTCAGCTCTTTTAAATTGAGTTAATCCTAGCAGGCGTTTTGGCTAAGAAAATCAGTAATTCATGTAAGTGACGCTATGTAAAAATTCATCTTTAAGTGGGAAGCTAAGCCTAGTGAAGACGATAATTTCATAGTAGCCCTCCTTTTGAAATATGGAAATTAATAGAAAACAAAAGCCTCAGGTAGATTCCCTTTGCCCATTTCTGCATGCAAGCATCTTACACATGTACATTGAACAGATACTTACTCCCTCACTGTCATCAAGAATTCTCGTGGCGTCTGAAATTTGTCCGTTCCATGTGATGAAGCCGCCAGGTGGTGCGGCGTCCTTCCCCGCGTCGATAAGAGAGGTGAGCATTTCTCCATCAGCCAGGGCGGTAGAGGGAGTGCAAACAGGGCGAACCTACATATTTGTATACATAGGCTATTTACACAAAAAAGGAAAGTAAAAAATGGAAAATAAATTCAGTGATACTTATGGCTTGTTGCTACTGTAATATGTAAATATACGTGGTCTACGTAAGCTGACTGAAAATAAGTGTATTAATTCTAAAATATATATCTCTCAAAATATTGTTGTCCATATTCGAAGACGTCTTATTACTTAATTATACCTGTGTTATCATGTCGCCAATGTAGTATGTATGCTAACCCTACTGGAATAAACGTTCTGTTACTTTTTAAAATACTATTTCCTCAAAATATTATTTTTCAATTATGTATAATATAAAATAAACGTGATATAATTAATGCCATATGTACGTGTATGATTTCATTTATGATGTCATATTTAAAAAAAATCGGGTATGATAAACGTATGCATATAGCAGTCAAGGGGAAAAGAATTCTTCAATTTTTGTTATATGTTTATAATTTTATTAATATATTGAATCTTTTGTACGATCTACAGATAGTAAACTTTTAATCTACCTGTCACCCAGAGGGGTTCAGACTGGGAGCAATAGAATTCCTTATTTAACGTCAACTGTCTTTAAATGTCAAGCGAAAGCACACAATTATAGGAAATTACATGAAATGTGTGTCAGCATAGCTTTAGATCAATGTTGAACATTGAGTCAATGATAAATTGACGTAAGGGTACCGAAGGGTGTGTTTTTGTTTAGCTAAACTACAACAAGTTCAGTGTCTGAAGGTCAGCTCTTTTAAATTGAGTTAATCCTAGCAGGCGTTTTGGCTAAGAAAATCATTAATTCATGTAAGCGACTTTATGTAAAAATTCGTCTTTAAAGACGAAGGAAAGCCTAGTAAAGACAGTACAGGAATTGTATTGTAGCCGTCCTTTTGAAATATGGAAATTAATAGAAAACAAAAGCCTCTGGTAGATTCCCTTTGTCCATCCCCGCATGTAAGCTACATCCACATGTACAATGAGGAGATACTTACGTCTTCACTCTCCTCAAGAATAGCCTTGGCGTCGGAAATAGGGGCCGCCAGTCCTTCTGTGCCGCTTTCGGGGCCGGCTTCGTTTGCGGCTGCGATAAGTTTGAGCTCCATTCCTTCAGATGTCAGGGCGTGTGAAGGAATGTGAACTGGGCGGACCTAAATATTTGTACACATAGGCTATTAACACAGAAATGGAAGGGAAAAATGCAAAATAAATTCAGTGATACTAATGCCATGTGGCTACTTTAGTATGTTAACACACGTAGTCTACGTAAACTGACAGAAAATAACAGTGTATTAATTATAAAATATATATCTCTCAAAATATTGTTGTCCATGTCCAAAGACGTGTTATTAATTAATTATACCTGTATTGTCATGTCGCCAATGTAGTATGTATGCTAAGTCTACTCGAAGGAACGATCTGTTAATTTTTTAAATACTAGTGTCTCAAAACATTATTTTTCAATTATGTATAAAATAAAATAATAGTGATATAATTAATGCCATATGTACGTGTATGATATTATAAATGATGTCATATTTAAAAAATCGGGTATTATAAAATTATGCGTATAGCAGTCTACAGGTAAGGAATTCTGCGATTATTATTATATATTTATAATTTTATTTATATATTGAACCTTTTGTACCACATACAGATAGTAAAATTTTAATCCACCTGTCACCCAGAGGGGTTCATCCTGGGAACAATAGAATTCCCTATTTATCGTCAACTGTCTGTAAATGTCAAGCGAAAGCACACAATTATAGAATATTACGTGAAATGTTTGTCCGCACAGCTTTACATCAATGTAGAACATTGAGTCAATGATAAACGGACGTAAAGATACCGAAGGCTGTGTTTTTGTGTAGCTAAACTACAAGACGTTCAGTGTCTGAAGGTCAGCTCTTTTAAATTGAGTTAATCCTAGCAGGCGTTTTGGCTAAGAAAATCAGTAATTCATGTAAGTGACGCTATGTAAAAATTCATCTTTAAGTGGGAAGCTAAGCCTAGTGAAGACGATAATTTCATAGTAGCCCTCCTTTTGAAATATGGAAATTAATAGAAAACAAAAGCCTCGGGTAGATTCCCTTTGCCCATTTCTGCATGCAAGCATCTTACACATGTACATTGAACAGATACTTACTCCCTCACTGTCATCAAGAATTCTCGTGGCGTCTGAAATTTGTCCGTTCCATGTGATGAAGCCGCCAGGTGGTGCGGCGTCCTTCCCCGCGTCGATAAGAGAGGTGAGCATTTCTCCATCAGCCAGGGCGGTAGAGGGAGTGCAAACAGGGCGAACCTACATATTTGTATACATAGGCTATTTACACAAAAAAGGAAAGTAAAAAATGGAAAATAAATTCAGTGATACTTATGGCTTGTTGCTACTGTAATATGTAAATATACGTGGTCTACGTAAGCTGACTGAAAATAAGTGTATTAATTCTAAAATATATATCTCTCAAAATATTGTTGTCCATATTCGAAGACGTCTTATTACTTAATTATACCTGTGTTATCATGTCGCCAATGTAGTATGTATGCTAACCCTACTGGAATAAACGTTCTGTTACTTTTTAAAATACTATTTCCTCGAAATATTATTTTTCAATTATGTATAATATAAAATAAACGTGATATAATTAATGCCATATGTACGTGTATGATTTCATTTATGATGTCATATTTAAAAAAAATCGGGTATGATAAACGTATGCATATAGCAGTCAAGGGGAAAAGAATTCTTCAATTTTTGTTATATGTTTATAATTTTATTAATATATTGAATCTTTTGTACGATCTACAGATAGTAAACTTTTAATCTACCTGTCACCCAGAGGGGTTCAGACTGGGAGCAATAGAATTCCTTATTTAACGTCAACTGTCTTTAAATGTCAAGCGAAAGCACACAATTATAGGAAATTACATGAAATGTGTGTCAGCATAGCTTTAGATCAATGTTGAACATTGAGTCAATGATAAATTGACGTAAGGGTACCGAAGGGTGTGTTTTTGTTTAGCTAAACTACAACAAGTTCAGTGTCTGAAGGTCAGCTCTTTTAAATTGAGTTAATCCTAGCAGGCGTTTTGGCTAAGAAAATCATTAATTCATGTAAGCGACTTTATGTAAAAATTCGTCTTTAAAGACGAAGGAAAGCCTAGTAAAGACAGTACAGGAATTGTATTGTAGCCGTCCTTTTGAAATATGGAAATTAATAGAAAACAAAAGCCTCTGGTAGATTCCCTTTGTCCATCCCCGCATGTAAGCTACATCCACATGTACAATGAGGAGATACTTACGTCTTCACTCTCCTCAAGAATAGCCTTGGCGTCGGAAATAGGGGCCGCCAGTCCTTCTGTGCCGCTTTCGGGGCCGGCTTCGTTAGCGGCTGCGATAAGTTTGAGCTCCATTCCTTCAGATGTCAGGGCGTGTGAAGGAATGTGAACTGGGCGGACCTAAATATTTGTACACATAGGCTATTAACACAGAAATGGAAGGGAAAAATGCAAAATAAATTCAGTGATACTAATGCCATGTGGCTACTTTAGTATGTTAACACACGTAGTCTACGTAAACTGACAGAAAATAACAGTGTATTAATTATAAAATATATATCTCTCAAAATATTGTTGTCCATGTCCAAAGACGTGTTATTAATTAATTATACCTGTATTGTCATGTCGCCAATGTAGTATGTATGCTAAGTCTACTCGAAGGAACGATCTGTTAATTTTTTAAATACTAGTGTCTCAAAACATTATTTTTCAATTATGTATAAAATAAAATAATAGTGATATAATTAATGCCATATGTACGTGTATGATATTATAAATGATGTCATATTTAAAAAATCGGGTATTATAAAATTATGCGTATAGCAGTCTACAGGTAAGGAATTCTGCGATTATTATTATATATTTATAATTTTATTCATATATTGAACCTTTTGTACCACATACAGATAGTAAAATTTTAATCCACCTGTCACCCAGAGGGGTTCATCCTGGGAACAATAGAATTCCCTATTTATCGTCAACTGTCTGTAAATGTCAAGCGAAAGCACACAATTATAGAATATTACGTGAAATGTTTGTCCGCACAGCTTTACATCAATGTAGAACATTGAGTCAATTATAAACGGGCGTAAAGATACCGAAGGCTGTGTTTTTGTGTAGCTAAACTACAAGACGTTCAGTGTCTGAAGGTCAGCTCTTTTAAATTGAGTTAATCCTAGCAGGCGTTTTGGCTAAGAAAATCAGTAATTCATGTAAGTGACGCTATGTAAAAATTCATCTTTAAGTGGGAAGCTAAGTCTAGTGAAGACGATAATTTCATAGTAGCCCTCCTTTTGAAATATGGAAATTAATGGAAAACAAAAGCCTCAGGTAGATTCCCTTTGCCCATTTCTGCATGCAAGCATCTTACACATGTACATTGAACAGATACTTACTCCCTCACTGTCATCAAGAATTCTCGTGGCGTCTGAAATTTGTCCGTTCCATGTGGTGAAGCCGCCAGGTGGTGCGGCGTCCTTCCCCGCGTCGATAAGAGAGGTGAGCATTTCTCCATCAGCCAGGGCGGTAGAGGGAGTGCAAACAGGGCGAACCTACATATTTGTATACATAGGCTATTTACACAAAAAAGGAAAGTAAAAAATGCAAAATAAATTCAGTGATACTTATGGCTTGTTGCTACTGTCATATGTAAATATACGTGGTCTACGTAAGCTGACTGAAAATAAGTGTATTAATTCTAAAATATATATCTCTCAAAATATTGTTGTCCATATTCGAAGACGTCTTATTACTTAATTATACCTGTGTTATCATGTCGCCAATGTAGTATGTATGCTAACCCTACTGGAATAAACGTTCTGTTACTTTTTAAAATACTATTTCCTCAAAATATTATTTTTCAATTATGTATAATATAAAATAAACGTGATATAATTAATGCCATATGTACGTGTATGATTTCATTTATGATGTCATATTTAAAAAAAATCGGGTATGATAAACGTATGCATATAGCAGTCAAGGGGAAAAGAATTCTTCAATTTTTGTTATATGTTTATAATTTTATTAATATATTGAATCTTTTGTACGATCTACAGATAGTAAACTTTTAATCTACCTGTCACCCAGAGGGGTTCAGACTGGGAGCAATAGAATTCCTTATTTAACGTCAACTGTCTTTAAATGTCAAGCGAAAGCACACAATTATAGGAAATTACATGAAATGTGTGTCAGCATAGCTTTAGATCAATGTTGAACATTGAGTCAATGATAAATTGACGTAAGGGTACCGAAGGGTGTGTTTTTGTTTAGCTAAACTACAACAAGTTCAGTGTCTGAAGGTCAGCTCTTTTAAATTGAGTTAATCCTAGCAGGCGTTTTGGCTAAGAAAATCATTAATTCATGTAAGCGACTTCATGTAAATATTCGTCTTTAAAGACGAAGGAAAGCCTAGTAAAGACAGTACAGGAATTGTATTGTAGCCGTCCTTTTGAAATATGGAAATTATTAGAAAACAAAAGCCTCTGGTAGATTCCCTTTGTCCATCCCCGCATGTAAGCTACATCCACATGTACAATGAGGAGATACTTACGTCTTCACTCTCCTCAAGAATAGCCTTGGCGTCGGAAATAGGGGCCGCCAGTCCTTCTGTGCCGCTTTCGGGGCCGGCTTCGTTTGCGGCTGCGATAAGTTTGAGCTCCATTCCTTCAGATGTCAGGGCGTGTGAAGGAATGTGAACTGGGCGGACCTAAATATTTGTACACATAGGCTATTAACACAGTAATGGAAGGGAAAAATGCAAAATAAATTCAGTGATACTAATGCCATGTGGCTACTTTAGTATGTTAACACACGTAGTCTACGTAAACTGACAGAAAATAACAGTGTATTAATTATAAAATATATATCTCTCAAAATATTGTTGTCCATGTCCAAAGACGTGTTATTAATTAATTATACCTGTATTGTCATGTCGCCAATGTAGTATGTATGCTAAGTCTACTCGAAGGAACGATCTGTTAATTTTTTAAATACTAGTGTCTCAAAACATTATTTTTCAATTATGTATAAAATAAAATAATAGTGATATAATTAATGCCATATGTACGTGTATGATATTATAAATGATGTCATATTTAAAAAATCGGGTATTATAAAATTATGCGTATAGCAGTCTACAGGTAAGGAATTCTGCGATTATTATTATATATTTATAATTTTATTCATATATTGAACCTTTTGTACCACATACAGATAGTAAAATTTTAATCCACCTGTCACCCAGAGGGGTTCATCCTGGGAACAATAGAATTCCCTATTTATCGTCAACTGTCTGTAAATGTCAAGCGAAAGCACACAATTATAGAATATTACGTGAAATGTTTGTCCGCACAGCTTTACATCAATGTAGAACATTGAGTCAATTATAAACGGGCGTAAAGATACCGAAGGCTGTGTTTTTGTGTAGCTAAACTACAAGACGTTCAGTGTCTGAAGGTCAGCTCTTTTAAATTGAGTTAATCCTAGCAGGCGTTTTGGCTAAGAAAATCAGTAATTCATGTAAGTGACGCTATGTAAAAATTCATCTTTAAGTGGGAAGCTAAGTCTAGTGAAGACGATAATTTCATAGTAGCCCTCCTTTTGAAATATGGAAATTAATGGAAAACAAAAGCCTCAGGTAGATTCCCTTTGCCCATTTCTGCATGCAAGCATCTTACACATGTACATTGAACAGATACTTACTCCCTCACTGTCATCAAGAATTCTCGTGGCGTCTGAAATTTGTCCGTTCCATGTGGTGAAGCCGCCAGGTGGTGCGGCGTCCTTCCCCGCGTCGATAAGAGAGGTGAGCATTTCTCCATCAGCCAGGGCGGTAGAGGGAGTGCAAACAGGGCGAACCTACATATTTGTATACATAGGCTATTTACACAAAAAAGGAAAGTAAAAAATGGAAAATAAATTCAGTGATACTTATGGCTTGTTGCTACTGTCATATGTAAATATACGTGGTCTACGTAAGCTGACTGAAAATAAGTGTATTAATTCTAAAATATATATCTCTCAAAATATTGTTGTCCATATTCGAAGACGTCTTATTACTTAATTATACCTGTGTTATCATGTCGCCAATGTAGTATGTATGCTAACCCTACTGGAATAAACGTTCTGTTACTTTTTAAAATACTATTTCCTCAAAATATTATTTTTCAATTATGTATAATATAAAATAAACGTGATATAATTAATGCCATATGTACGTGTATGATTTCATTTATGATGTCATATTTAAAAAAAATCGGGTATGATAAACGTATGCATATAGCAGTCAAGGGGAAAAGAATTCTTCAATTTTTGTTATATGTTTATAATTTTATTAATATATTGAATCTTTTGTACGATCTACAGATAGTAAACTTTTAATCTACCTGTCACCCAGAGGGGTTCAGACTGGGAGCAATAGAATTCCTTATTTAACGTCAACTGTCTTTAAATGTCAAGCGAAAGCACACAATTATAGGAAATTACATGAAATGTGTGTCAGCATAGCTTTAGATCAATGTTGAACATTGAGTCAATGATAAATTGACGTAAGGGTACCGAAGGGTGTGTTTTTGTTTAGCTAAACTACAACAAGTTCAGTGTCTGAAGGTCAGCTCTTTTAAATTGAGTTAATCCTAGCAGGCGTTTTGGCTAAGAAAATCATTAATTCATGTAAGCGACTTCATGTAAATATTCGTCTTTAAAGACGAAGGAAAGCCTAGTAAAGACAGTACAGGAATTGTATTGTAGCCGTCCTTTTGAAATATGGAAATTAATAGAAAACAAAAGCCTCTGGTAGATTCCCTTTGTCCATCCCCGCATGTAAGCTACATCCACATGTACAATGAGGAGATACTTACGTCTTCACTCTCCTCAAGAATAGCCTTGGCGTCGGAAATAGGGGCCGCCAGTCCTTCTGTGCCGCTTTCGGGGCCGGCTTCGTTTGCGGCTGCGATAAGTTTGAGCTCCATTCCTTCAGATGTCAGGGCGTGTGAGGGAATGTGAACTGGGCGGACCTAAATATTTGTACACATAGGCTATTAACACAGAAATGGAAGGGAAAAATGCAAAATAAATTCAGTGATACTAATGCCATGTGGCTACTTTAGTATGTTAACACACGTAGTCTACGTAAACTGACAGAAAATAACAGTGTATTAATTATAAAATATATATCTCTCAAAATATTGTTGTCCATGTCCAAAGACGTGTTATTAATTAATTATACCTGTATTGTCATGTCGCCAATGTAGTATGTATGCTAAGTCTACTCGAAGGAACGATCTGTTAATTTTTTAAATACTAGTGTCTCAAAACATTATTTTTCAATTATGTATAAAATAAAATAATAGTGATATAATTAATGCCATATGTACGTGTATGATATTATATATGATGTCATATTTAAAAAATCGGGTATTATAAAATTATGCGTATAGCAGTCTACAGGTAAGGAATTCTGCGATTATTATTATATATTTATAATTTTATTTATATATTGAACCTTTTGTACCACATACAGATAGTAAAATTTTAATCCACCTGTCACCCAGAGGGGTTCATCCTGGGAACAATAGAATTCCCTATTTATCGTCAACTGTCTGTAAATGTCAAGCGAAAGCACACAATTATAGAATATTACGTGAAATGTTTGTCCGCACAGCTTTACATCAATGTAGAACATTGAGTCAATTATAAACGGGCGTAAAGATACCGAAGGCTGTGTTTTTGTGTAGCTAAACTACAAGACGTTCAGTGTCTGAAGGTCAGCTCTTTTAAATTGAGTTAATCCTAGCAGGCGTTTTGGCTAAGAAAATCAGTAATTCATGTAAGTGACGCTATGTAAAAATTCATCTTTAAGTGGGAAGCTAAGTCTAGTGAAGACGATAATTTCATAGTAGCCCTCCTTTTGACATATGGAAATTAATAGAAAACAAAAGCCTCAGGTAGATTCCCTTTGCCCATTTCTGCATGCAAGCATCTTACACATGTACATTGAACAGATACTTACTCCCTCACTGTCATCAAGAATTCTCGTGGCGTCTGAAATTTGTCCGTTCCATGTGGTGAAGCCGCCAGGTGGTGCGGCGTCCTTCCCCGCGTCGATAAGAGAGGTGAGCATTTCTCCATCAGCCAGGGCGGTAGAGGGAGTGCAAACAGGGCGAACCTACATATTTGTATACATAGGCTATTTACACAAAAAAGGAAAGTAAAAAATGGAAAATAAATTCAGTGATACTTATGGCTTGTTGCTACTGTAATATGTAAATATACGTGGTCTACGTAAGCTGACTGAAAATAAGTGTATTAATTCTAAAATATATATCTCTCAAAATATTGTTGTCCATATTCGAAGACGTCTTATTACTTAATTATACCTGTGTTATCATGTCGCCAATGTAGTATGTATGCTAACCCTACTGGAATAAACGTTCTGTTACTTTTTAAAATACTATTTCCTCAAAATATTATTTTTCAATTATGTATAATATAAAAATAAACGTGATATAATTAATGCCATATGTACGTGTATGATATTATATATGATGTCATATTTAAAAAATCGGGTATTATAAAATTATGCGTATAGCAGTCTACAGGTAAGGAATTCTGGAATTATTATTAGGCTATATATTTATAATTTTATTTATATACTAGCCGTACTAGTGCTCTCCGCTACACCCATTAGAAATAAATATAAAGTAATTACATAATTAAAATAGCACATTTGATCCAGGGAACATTCCTGTTTGACAGAAGGATAAATCGTTTAATATGTTACTTAATTTAAATTGCATCCAAATAATTAAAATGCCATCAATTTGGTCCAGAGACACTCATTTGGTGCAATGACAATTCCTTTAACATGTTTCTTAATTTTTATTACATGCAACCATAGTTCAATGAAGATTAACATCATTTAGATTTAATGTGTAGATTTTTAATTTAACCTGTTATAGATTTCAATTGAATTTTGGTAATAACATAATTTTAACCCTTGTTTTCTACGTATTCAGTAAATGGCGCTTGGCCCACTATAGCTCTGAACCCTTCAAATAACTTAAATTATATTATATAATATTACATATATTATATTATATTATATTATATTATATTATATTATATTATATTATATTATATTATATTATATTATATTATATTATATTATATTATATTATATTATATTATATTATATTTTATTACATTACTTTACATTACATTATATTATATTATATTATATTATATTATATTATATTATATTATATTATATTATATTTTATCAGAAGTTACTGGAATAACATTATAGCATTATGTCCATCCAGAGAAACTACACTTTCCAATGGTGAAATAATAATTAATTATACAAATCGGTTAATATTGCTTCCGATATTACATCATACAAACACAGAAATATTCTCTGTAGGCTATCTTTCATAGCTTTCGATTGTTGCTGTCCAAGGCAACATATGTCGAAGTCATTTATTTTTATTTCATTGTACGGCCTTAGGTGGCAGTTATTTTTATTTTAAAACTCATTTATCTCATTAAATATAAGTCGTATCAAAATTTTTTAAGGAATAAAACTTATCGCAAATTATTTTTAAAGAAACTATTGTTATGTAATATGTTTCACAAAAATCAATACTAAGCGAGTTATTTCGATTTATTTAATTCAGGTCCCCTTATAACCCCCCTTTTAAGTAATGTATTTTGAATGCCATATAGCCTAAAATCTACGTTCCAAAGAACATAATTTTTATTCCAAATTTCATCGAAATCCGTTCATCCATTATCGCGTGAAAAGGTAACAAACATACAGACAGACATACATACAAACATTAAAAAAAAAAAAAGCAATTTTCGGTTTCAGGGTGGTTAATTATATATGTTATGACTAATTATTTTTGGAAAATAGAAAATTACCAGAAAAATTTCGGCTACAGATTTATTATTTGTATAGACTGAACCTTTTGTACCACATACAGATAGTAAAATGTTAATCCACCTGTCACCCAGAGGGGTTCAGCCTTGAAACAATAGAATTCCCTTTTTATCGTCAACTGTCTATAAATATCAACCGAAAGCACACAATTATAGAAAATTACGTGAAATCTTTGTCCGCACAGCTTTAGATCAATTAAGAACATTGAGTCAATGATAAACGGACGTAAAGAGACGGAAGGGTGTATTTTTGTGTAGCTAAACTACAAGACGTTGAGTGTCTGATGGTCAGCTCTTTTAAATGGAGTTAATCCTAGCAGGCGTTTTGGCTAAGAAAATCAGTAATTCATGTAAGTGACGCTGTGTAAAAATTCATCTTCAAGTGGGAAGCTAAGCCTAGTGAAGACGATAATTTCATAGTAGCCCTCCTTTTGCAATATGGAAATTAATAGAAAACAAAAGCCTCGGGTAGATTCCCTTTGTTCATCCCTGCATGTAACCTACATCCACATGTACAATGAGGAGATACTTACGTCTTCACTCTCCTCAAGAATAGCCCTGGCGTCAGAAATAGGGGCCGTGGGTCTTTGGATGCCGCTTTCGGCGGCGGCGTGCATTGCGGCTGCGATAACTTTGCGCACCATTGTTCCGGATTGCAGGAAGTGTGAGAGAATGTGATCTGGGCGGACCTAAATATTTGTACACATAGGCTATTAACACAGAAATGGAAGGGAAAAATGGAAAATAAATTCAGTGATACTAATGCCATGTGGCTACTATAGTATGTTAACACACGTAGTCTACGTAAACTGACAGAAAATAACAGTGTATTAATTATAAAATATATATCTCTCAAAATATTGTTGTCCATGTCCAAAGACGTGTTATTAATTAATTATACCTGTATTGTCATGTCGCCAATGTAGTATGTATGCTAAGTCTACTCAAAGGAACGATCTGTTAATTTTTTAAATACTAGTGTCTCAAAACATTATTTTTCAATTATGTATAAAATAAAATAATAGTGATATAATTAATGCCATATGTACGTGTATGATATTATATATGATGTCATATTTAAAAAATCGGGT
Organism: Periplaneta americana; assembly: GCF_040183065.1. Classification (NCBI taxonomy): domain Eukaryota; kingdom Metazoa; phylum Arthropoda; class Insecta; order Blattodea; family Blattidae; genus Periplaneta; species Periplaneta americana. The sequence goes on along the minus strand of NC_091120.1, from coordinate 180,873,984 downwards.
ATTATAAAATTATGCGTATAGCAGTCTACAGGTAAGAAATTCTGCGATTATTATTATATATTTATATTTTATTTATATACTGAACCTTTTGTACCACATACAGATAGTAAAATTTTAATCCATCTGTCACCCAGAGGGGTTCATCCTGGGAACAATAGAATTCCCTATTTATCGTCAACTGTCTGTAAATGTCAAGCGAAAGCACACAATTATAGAATATTACGTGAAATGTTTGTCCGCACAGCTTTACATTAATGTAGAACATTGAGTCAATGATAAACGGACGTAAAGATACCGAAGGCTGTGTTTTTGTGTAGCTAAACTACAAGACGTTCAGTGTCTGAAGGTCAGCTCTTTTAAATTGAGTTAATCCTAGCAGGCGTTTTGGCTAAGAAAATCAGTAATTCATGTAAGTGACGCTATGTAAAAATTCATCTTTAAGTGGGAAGCTAAGCCTAGTGAAGACGATAATTTCATAGTAGCCCTCCTTTTGAAATATGGAAATTAATAGAAAACAAAAGCCTCGGGTAGATTCCCTTTGCCCATTTCTGCATGCAAGCATCTTACACATGTACATTGAACAGATACTTACTCCCTCACTGTCATCAAGAATTCTCGTGGCGTCTGAAATTTCTGCGCTCCATGTGGTGAAGCCGCCAGGTGGTGCGGCGTCCTTCCCCGCGTCGATAAGAGAGGTGAGCATTTCTCCATCAGTCAGGGCGGTAGAGGGAGTGCAAACAGGGCGAACCTACATATTTGTATACATAGGCTATTTACACAAAAAAGGAAAGTAAAAAATGGAAAATAAATTCAGTGATACTTATGGCTTGTTGCTACTGTCATATGTAAATATACGTGGTCTACGTAAGCTGACTGAAAATAAGTGTATTAATTCTAAAATATATATCTCTCAAAATATTGTTGTCCATATTCGAAGACGTCTTATTACTTAATTATACCTGTGTTATCATGTCGCCAATGTAGTATGTATGCTAACCCTACTGGAATAAACGTTCTGTTACTTTTTAAAATACTATTTCCTCAAAATATTATTTTTCAATTATGTATAATATAAAGTAAACGTGATATAATTAATGCCATATGTACGTGTATGATTTCATTTATGATGTCATATTTAAAAAATCGGGTATGATAAACGTATGCATATAGCAGTCAAGGGGAAAAGAATTCTTCAATTTTTGTTATATGTTTATAATTTTATTAATATATTGAATCTTTTGTACGATCTACAGATAGTAAACTTTTAATCTACCTGTCACCCAGAGGGGTTCAGACTGGAAGCAATAGAATTCCTTATTTAACGTCAACTGTCTTTAAATGTCAAGCGAAAGCACACAATTATAGGAAATTACATGAAATGTGTGTCAGCATAGCTTTAGATCAATGTTGAACATTGAGTCAATGATAAATTGACGTAAGGGTACCGAAGGGTGTGTTTTTGTTTAGCTAAACTACAACAAGTTCAGTGTCTGAAGGTCAGCTCTTTTAAATTGAGATAATCTTAGCAGGCGTTTTGGCTAAGAAAATCATTAATTCATGTAAGCGACTTTATGTAAAAATTCGTCTTTAAAGACGAAGGAAAGCCTAGTAAAGACAGTACAGGAATTGTATTGTAGCCGTCCTTTTGAAATATGGAAATTAATAGAAAACAAAAGCCTCTGGTAGATTCCCTTTGTCCATCCCCGCATGTAAGCTACATCCACATGTACAATGAGGAGATACTTACGTCTTCACTCTCCTCAAGAATAGCCTTGGCGTCGGAAATAGAGGCCTCGAGTCCTTGTGTGCCGCTTTCGGGGCCGGCTTCGTTTGCGGCTGCGATAAATTTGAGCTCCATTCCTTCAGATGTCAGGGCGTGTGAGGGAATGTGAACTGGGCGGACCTAAATATTTGTACACATAGGCTATTAACACAGAAATGGAAGGGAAAAATGGAAAATTAATTCAGTGATACTAATGCCATGTGGCTACTTTAGTATGTTAACACACGTAGTCTACGTAAACTGACAGAAAATAACAGTGTATTAATTATAAAATATATATCTCTCAAAATATTGTTGTCCATGTCCAAAGACGTGTTATTAATTAATTATACCTGTATTGTCATGTCGCCAATGTAGTATGTATGCTAAGTCTACTCGAAGGAACGATCTGTTAATTTTTAAAATACTAGTGTCTCAAAACATTATTTTTCAATTATGTATAAAATAAAATAATAGTGATATAATTAATGCCATATGTACGTGTATGATATTATATATGATGTCATATTTAAAAAATCGGGTATTATAAAATTATGCGTATAGCAGTCTACAGGTAAGGAATTCTGCGATTATTATTATATATTTATAATTTTATTTATATATTGAACCTTTTGTACCACATACAGATAGTAAAATTTTAATCCACCTGTCACCCAGAGGGGTTCATCCTGGGAACAATAGAATTCCCTATTTATCGTCAACTGTCTGTAAATGTCAAGCGAAAGCACACAATTATAGAATATTACGTGAAATGTTTGTCCGCACAGCTTTACATCAATGTAGAACATTGAGTCAATGATAAACGGACGTAAAGATACCGAAGGCTGTGTTTTTGTGTAGCTAAACTACAAGACGTTCAGTGTCTGAAGGTCAGCTCTTTTAAATTGAGTTAATCCTAGCAGGCGTTTTGGCTAAGAAAATCAGTAATTCATGTAAGTGACGCTATGTAAAAATTCATCTTTAAGTGGGAAGAAAAGCCTAGTAAGGACGGTAATTGCGTAGTAGCCCTTCTTTTGAAATATGGAAATTAATAGAAATCAAAAGCCTCAGCTAGTTTCCCTTTGCCCATTCCTGCATGTAAGCATCTGCCACATATACATTCTAATTGTTAGAGACGACATAATTGTCTGATGGCATAGGTACTTGAGAGCTATTAGAAGTCGCAACAAACAATAGGATTATTATTTACTCAGTTGAGACCTGGATAAATGCAGGGTGTGCGACTTCAAAGTCTTGGTTGGACACTACAGTTGCCTCTGCTTCACAAGCCAGAAAAAGTCTGACCACTGGTAATGAAATGCCCTCAGGCAAAAGTGGACGTATAATATTAGTCCATGCTGGTAATGAGAATGGTTTTGGTCCTATAGCTCCATTAGTATATTTCGGCAAGTAAGATGGCGTGCTACCATGATGAAATGGCTAGTGCAATGTATGGGAAATATTTTGCGAACAAATTGCTTTCGAATTTTCCTGCTAATAGTGTTATTGTGTTAGATAATGTGTCTGTACATTCGAGAAAGGATGAAAAAATTCCCGCAAAGAGGAACAATAAAGCAGAAATTAGGTCGTGACTCGTCTCTAAAGCAATTCCTCTTGGCGAAGACAGAGCTACTGGAGATGGTAATTTACCCGCCCTGGTGGAGTCTGTGCGGTCTCGATATGAACCCAAGTGTGTAATAGATGAAATGGCTCGAGCACATGGACATGAAGTATTGCGAATCCTACCGTACGTCCAATTGAAGAGGTGTGAAGTCAAGTCAAATAAAGTGCGAGACCTGCTGGAATCAGGAATCAAAAAAGTAATGCAACTGCAATGGACCAATTACGTGCGGCATGTACAAAATCTGGAACAGCGCAAGTGGGAAACGGATGGCCTCCTGGATTTAATCCACGACGATGTAATCATCAATCTTGGCGAATCATCTGAATAAAGTGACAGCGAGGATGAAGATTTAGAAGTCACTCCTCTTCCTGATTTGTGGTGTTACACTAATTTTATTAATAATAATAATAATAATAATAATAATAATAATAATAATAATAATAATAATAATAATAATAGTAATGATTTATTTTAGCTGTGCAGAGTTAAGGCCGTAAGGCCTTCTCTTCCACTCAACCAGCAAAAAGTGTATATACATCAGTGGCGGCTGATTGACTGAGGCAAGTGAGGCCGGGCCTCAGTCACTTGGCTTAACTGAAATCAAATTTGGTATTTTTATATAATATATTAGTTATTTGAATGAAGCAATAATCGCTGTAGAAGCATTTGAAAACTGTGATATATATAGAACTGTTTTGCAGTAAAATTTGTTCCTGAGGCCGGGATCGTTCGTGCCGGGTCTAGCTTAATGCATTTCATGTCCTTTCGAGGGCTTTGAGTTTACGCTTAAAACGTTGTAGCTGAGGCACAATTCGTCTGGCCTGGTCAGGTTTCACTCCTCCCATCCATGAGCCAGCCTCAAGGGTAGATTGGGATGGGAATAGCAGTGGTGACTTGTTTTCCTAACTATGCCATAAGTAACAAAATTCCAGCTCTTTGGCAGGCAGAGACCCACTCGATTCTCTCCTCTTATGTCTCAGTTTATGACATAAGCGAGGGTGTTCTGCTATTGTACTTCGTAGCACAGTAGTGAATCTGGGCCAATGTTGTTATGTATTTTGGGAAAATATAAACAGAAACAAATGAGAGAAATAATGCTGGAGAAGTTAATTCATTGATAGAGTGTCCTTTTTCGAGAAGAAATAATATCGAAAGAAAGGAAGTTTTAAATGAAGAGAGAGACTACCTACGACATCGCTGATAAGTTTTCTGACACATAATCTCAAAACGCGAGTTTCTATTGCATCCTGGTATGGGCAACGTAAATGGTTATGTGGTAATGTGAGGCAAAATAAACTTCTCTTGGCCTTGTTTGTTGCTGTCAAAGGAAAAAAATAAAAAGAAAAGAAAGAAAGGGGAATTTCAACACATAATATGGGTTGCTTCATCACACTGAAACAATCGCTTAAACTCACAGCATAACAGCGTATTTGGTGAGTGCAATTATTATTTTTCTTGATAGTAATAAGAATAGACTAATACTAGTAATAATAATAATAATAATACAGTAATAATGATATTAATAATATAATAACAATAATAATTAATATCATAAACAAACATTTCCTATCGGAAGCACTTAAACTAGTTGCATCTGGCCTCACCGAGGATTTCGATCACCGGCCGCTACTGATATACATATGCATGAACTTACAAAGAATTCAACAATTTGATTTAGGTGAGAGTTACATGTATAGAAGAGTTGAGTTACATGTATACAAAAGTTATTCTTTAATTCAATTAGTTAAATTGTGTGCGTAATGTGAAACAAAACATATTTTTATAATGGATAGTATACACAAGGAGCCAGTACGCTGTGCCGTAGGCTACTTCCCTTCCTCCACACCCTTGGACAATTACTATTACTGATTGTTTGGCTCTGGCTGTGGTGTGAGGGTTTGTTATTCCCATAAAGCATACTTGGGCATCGTGCCTCAATTGAGAATTTGTGCCTCACTGACCTTCACAGAGCTTATCGCTCTGAGTGATATCATCTTCACATACCCCTTTCCTCCCTCACGTAGCTCCTAGGCGTGGGCAGGTTCTATATCAGTTTCATAAGCAATGTCAGTGGTGGCATAATGGCATTACAAAAGCAGTGTGTACGCGTTAGAAAACGATTATTTCATGAGAAATGGGAGGAAGAATTCTTTTGCTGTGTAGAAGGGGAGAACATACGATGTGTGTTATGCTCGAAAATCCTATTAGGCATTAATACATTTAATATACAACGACATTACTCCTTATGTCATAAAGAATATGCTGAATTAGAAGGTAAGACAAATTAAATGTTATATTTCGTACTATTCCGAAGAAAATTTATGATCTCAACATTTGCATAGTATACTAAATACGACATTATACCTTAAACACGCTGCATTAAAAGGAATTAAATGTTGTTTGTACGTATTATTTCCAAAAAAAAAAATCATAAAAAAATATATCAAATGTGCGTAGAAAACGAAATATGATTTTCTGAAATTATTTTAGGTCGAGAACGTGCAAATCTATTAAGTAATCTTGAGTAACGCCAGAATATTCAAGAAAATAAACGTAGACAACGTGATGGAATATTATTTATTGGCTAGTTACGCAATTTCTCGCCTGTGATTTAAATCAATTCAATGATGGAGAAATATTACAAAGGTTTATGATTAAAGCTGCCGAATTAATTTGCCAAATTGAATAAAAGTTTTCGAGTCTCTCATGTTAACCAAGCGCTTTCCTAATAATTCGCCACTGACCGCCTTACCGATTACGATAAGGTGACTCAGATCACAGCAGTTTATATTTCCCATCCTACTCTGCAGTCTCCTCTCCTAGTAAACAAACTATTTCAAATCGAGTGCCTCACGTAACCGAAAATTGTGCCCATGTATGCCATAAAGCCTGCAGTAACTTGCTGGTCTGACACGGAGTATAGCAGCACGTCATTACATGTCTCAGAAGTCAGTGTGGAGAATTGTACAGGGACATCATTTTATTTTTACCAACATTTCTAATATTAAACTGGCTATACCTTTGGATCAACGATTAAGAACCGGAAACACGTTTGCTACCCCCTTCCACGACTGGAGTTCGATGATACTGGCGTAAAATACAAACAAATCATTTTACTATGTATAGGAGGGAAGAAAAGTAGTTCATCCATTTGCGTAAACTAGGAAATATCGCGATTTTGAGTTTGATCATTTTCATTAGGTTTTTGTTTAATCAAAATACAGTACAGTATTAACAATGAGTGTTTTTACTCACGAACTGAGCTATCCATGTGGCGTATTCATTATGCAGTGTATATTATACTGTCTACAGCACATTAGCGTACACTGTAGAGAATGAAGTTAAATTGAAAAATAATCATAACATGGATATTTAAACACATTTTTGATAATGGTGATCGTTCATTTCGATACAGGCTTCAGTTCTAATGTGCATATTATCGCACTATAGACTATTGTACCTAATTCCAATTACCAGATTCCTATTTCGTATCAATAACTCATGTTGAAATAATTCTGTACCTACTCTATAAAAGAGCACCTTACATATTGTAAATTCAATCTTCACTTCTGCCCGATCCGAAAAGATAAAATTACTCAGACATGTTATCTACTGTTCGTCCAGGTGGTTACGTCGAGGCGTCGTAGAAAGGGAGGAAATTACGTGACAGTTAGGCTAATTACTTAACGAGGCCCTTTTATTTATTTTAAACAATTGTATGGGTATAATATTACGTAGACGTCCAATTCCTAACATAAATTAATGTTCTCAGAAAAGAGCTAAGACAGCCGAGCCACTAGCATTTACAGAGGGGCGAATAGAAGCAGGTGGGGGAAACCGGGATGCGACGTAGGAAAATGGAAAATTATGCAATATTGAAAGCTCTTTCGTCACTGGAAAACACGAACACATTTTTGAAACGTACTGTTTACTATGACCATAAGGCTACTATGACTATATGCGGTCTTGGATATGTGTGGAGGACGGTTGAACTTCATTAGTAGAAGGCGTAGGAGTGAAGTACATTTAAAAACTTAGGTACAATAAAAATTGAAGTAAAAATAAAATGATGTCCTGTACATGAGGCATTACTCTACCCATATCATCTACAACGAGTGCAAGAATTGCAAGGAGAGGTTGATTTTCAATGTCGGAGGATATTCTACGAATGGTTACTTCGTGAAAATGCAGCTGATCGACATTTCTTAAGCAAAATATTGGCAATGGTGGATATTTCGAACATCTATGAACCAGCAATGTCAATATACATCAGTGGCGGCTCCTGCATATTTCTTAAGAGGATGAAAGAAGTTAACAGCACTAAATGACACCTTCTTGAATGAAACATGCTACAAATTAGCCTACATGCATACATATAAGACTAGGTAGTGTTGGAGTTATCCTTCCCTTCTGTATAGCAATAATCTGTTCTTGTAAACTGAGTTTCCTAAATTGTCCAAATATATTATGTTTTCACTTCCATTCATTGTTGAATAATTGCACAAATTAACAACTACAAGGAAATTCACAACCTCGTAGCATTTTTCGAGCACACTACAGCATCACACGTGTTGGAAGAGACTAGCTACTAACTCGTAACCGGAACCGTTTTACGGAAATGGAAATGGGAATGGGAAATAATCTGAGGAAAGCGAGAACACTGCACCCACCCACCCACGTGGTCTGTGTTGCCACATGTACATTTTACAAATTCAGTATCACATGCTTTTGAAGAATGTCAGTTCTTGTAAAGTCATACTATCATTATTGTTCAAAGCTGCCGGTGGCCGATTAATATTTTATGTTAAAAATAATGTAGTTTGAAGTACCTACTTTCAGTTTCAAATATATTTGTACAAAACTGACAACTTGGCTGTAGCCCTGTCTAGTAAACAATGAATAGAAGTGAATTTCAGGGGCCAAGTACGTAAAACTACTTCCTCTTTGTTTTACATAAACCCGACTTTAACTTTCAAATATCCATGAAAGTTTCAAACCATGAAAATTTCGAACCTATATAAAGTGCAATGAATAATATTTTTGATTTGTAATTTTAAAAAAGTTTACATGGTGTCTTTCATAGCGTTGCGTTAAAACTGTTTTTCTTGTGTCTCCTCCTACATGTGTTATAGTCCGGTTGAATGCAACATCGTTAGGTGGCAGCGGTAGCGAGCTTGCTGCACGACCAGTCGGTTTCTATTTCCCGCCCATGACTGATTCAGAGGAGGATCTCCTCCCTCTCCGTTCATTTACTTGCTTTAAAACTCTGCCTCTTTCTCTGGCCGCTAGTGCGCTGTTGTCTATGTGTGTTAACTGCAGTAGAGGAGGAATGGAGTGCCTTTTCTCTAAACAGACAATCTCGCATCTTTCTCACAGTTTTCTACAGCACATGAGCGCGCGTCGTTTAAAACTCGATCAACCGAGTTTTTCTTACAGCTGTGAACTTAAAGATTATCGAATCTTCCTTGAATTTCAAGGCACATATTTTATTTGGTATTTACTTTCAAAAGAAGAAAATGTGAGGAGGACGTTCCTCCCTTCTCTCCCCTGAAGAACCGCCACTGATATACATCCCTCTAATAAAGTATCTGTTGTTTGTATATCTAAAGTGTTCTTATAACGAAGCTATCACGACCAAAAGTGCATAGGACAAAATGTGTTTGTTCTGTTGTATAGAATATTCTGCAATACTTTACAGTACATAATTACGACTTAACCTGTATACATATGAGCTTACAAGCTACAAAGAACACAAGAAATTTAGACAACAGTTGCATGTACACAAGAGTTACCTACTAATGACATTAAACAGTAAAATATTATGAACTAGCCGTACCCGTGCGCTCCGCTGCACCCGTTAGAAATAAATATAAAGTAATTACATAATTAAAATAGGACATTTGATCCAGGGAACATTCGTGTTTGATAGAAGGATAAATCGTTTAATATGTTACTTAATTTAAATTCCATCCAAATAATTAAAATGCGATCATTTCGGTCTAGAGACACTCATTTGGTGCAATGACAATTCCTTTAACATGTTTCTAATTTTTATTACATGCAACCATAGTTTAATGAACATTGACATCATTTAGATTTAATGTGTATATAATCAATAATAAGCGAGATATTTCGATTTATTTAATTCAGGCTCCCTTATAACCCTCCTTTTAAATAATGTATTTTGAATGCCATATAGCCTAAAATCTAAGTTACAACGAACTTAATTTATATTCCAATTTTCATCGAAATCCGTTCATCCATTATTGCGTGAAAAGGTAACAAACATACAGACAGACAGACATACAAACAAAAATTTCAAAAAAGAGATTTTCGGTTTCAGGGTGGTTAATTATATATGTTAGGACCAATTATTTTTGGAAAAACGAAAATTACCAGAAAAATTTCGGCTACAGATTTATTATTGGTATAGATTATTAATGAAACAAAGAGATAGAATCTGTGTAACAAAATTAAACTAATATACTGTACATATTATATTAAACTAGCCGTACCCGTGCGCTCCGCTGTACCCGTTAGATATAAATATAAAGTAATTACATAATTAAAATAGGACATTTTATCCAGGGAACATTCATGTTTGATAGAAGAATACATCGTTTAATATGTTACTTAATTTAAATTTCATCCAGATAATTAAAATGCGATCATTTGGGTCCAGAGACCACTCATTGGTGCAGTGACAATTCCTTTAACATGTTTCTAATTTTTATTACATGCAACCATAGTTTAATGAACATTGACATAATTTAGATTTAATGTGTATACTTTATTTTACTTGTTACAGGTTTCCATTGAATTATGGTAGTAACTTAATTTTAACCCTTGTTTTCTACGTATTCAGTAAATGGCGTTTGGCCCATTATGGTTCTGAACCCTTCAAATAACTTAAATTATATTATATAATATTACATTACATATATTATATTATATTATATTATATTATATTATATTATATTATATTATATTATATTATATTATATTACATTACATATTATATCAGAATTTACTGTAATAACATTATAGCATTATGTCCATCTAGAGAAACTACACTTTCCAATGGTGAAATAATAATTAATTACACAAATCGGTTAATTTAGCTTCCGATATTACTTCATACAAACACAGAAACATTCTCTGTAGGCTGTCTTTCATAGCTTTCGATTGTTGCTGTCCAAGGCCCCTTATAGACGAAGTCATTTGTTTTTTATTTCATTATGTCCTTAGATGGCAGTTATTTTAATTTTTGAAACTCATTTATCTCATTAAATATCAGTCCTATCAAAATTTTTCATGGAATAAAACTTGTCGAAAATTATGTTTAAAGAAATGTTTGTTATGTAACATTTTTCACAAAAAAGCAATAATAAACGAGATATTTCGATTTATTTAATTCAGGCCCCCTTATAACCCCCCTTTCAAATAATGTATTTTGAATGCCATATAGCCTAAAATCTAAGTTACAACGAACATAATTTATATTCCAATTTTCATCGAAATCCGTTCATCCATCATCGCGTTAAAAGGTAACAAACATACATACAGACAGACATACAGACAGACAGACATAGGAACAAAAATTTCAAAAAAGCTATTTTCGTTTTCAGGGTGGTTAATTATATATGTTAGGACCAATTATTTTTGGAAAATCGAAAATTACCAGAAAAATTTCGCCTACAGATTTATTATTAGAATAGATAATGTTAGATAATAATAAAAAAATATTACGAGGCAATTGTAAAAATTCAGTGCTATCAGAAATGCATGTCTAAAGAACGAAATTACCATGTAATCAGTGACCATTAAAGTCAGTATAATTAGAATGAATTGCTAAAAAGGCAATTCTTTAAGCTGTTTTGAAAAGTGTTTATTGTCTTGCAACTCCTAATACTTTGTGAAAGGAATTTCATTGTCACGAGGTGGACACTTTAAAAGATGAGGAGTAACCAATGTTCTATGAAGAGATATACTTAGCGTGCCACAGATAAGTGATCTGGTCAGTGGCGGTTACTCCATGGAACAGAGGGGACAGGCTGTTCCCTTCCTCCCTGCCCCCTTAACTGAGATTGTGAGATAGACTTCATTCTAAAGGATAGGCCTACTTGCAGTTTTCGAAAAGTGAAAACAGTTATCGTTAGCAGGTTCATTGCAGTGAAGTGAAAATGACTCGAGTGAGCCCTCCCGTGCGTTGTGCGTGATGATGTGAGTGGGAGTCCCAAGCAATGTTTTCTCCGAAGCAGGCTCGAGCGGGCACGAACTTACCCGAGTATCGCTGGAAGCTGTAGAAGTTACCTCTTCCCTCGCAGAGTATTGAGAAGTGTGGAATACACTGTTTTGTCAAGCTAGTTTATTTATAAATTGATAATTCGGAAAACAATTAAGTTCGAAGAGTTTTTCGTGTGACAAAATAGTGTGTGAAATTATACAATAGATCTTAAAAAATCCGTACGATTTACGCATTCACGGCCTGAATTAAATCCGACGAAATAGTGGCAATGGAACAGGTGACTGCTGCCTGTTCCAACTTCAGCGAGGCCGAGCGCGAGCGTCCTGTTGCGAACCAGACAGCGAGTGTTGTGTAATCGATCAGCTGAAGTCGAGGGCGTTTAGTTCGATATATTTTGCTGAGAAAAGCGCGGTTATTTTTAATGGCAAACCTACTCCTCTCCTTACAGAACTTAAAAGTAAAACAGAATCTTATACAAGACATTAATTTTCAAAGTAGTGACTATAATTCTGTGAAAGGGTGAACTGGGTGCTCGTCAAGCGGTAAATTGTGGGTTTAATTTTGGTTTATTTATTTTTAGTTAACGGTATTATATATTTAGGCGTCCACACCTGTGGAGTAACGGTCAGCGCGTCTGGCCGCGAAACCAGGTGGCCCGGGTTCGATTCCCGGTCGGGGCAAGTTACCTGGTTGAGGTTTTTTTCCGGGGTTTTCCCTCAACCCAATACGAGCAAATGCTGGGTAACTTTCGGAGCTGGACCCCGGACGCATTTCACTGGCATTATCACCATCTCATTCAGACGCTAAATAACCAAAGATGTTTATAAAGCGTCGTAAAATAACCTACTAAAATAAAATAAAATAATAATAATATAAATATAATATCATTAATATATTCTTTTTCTGATTAAGTTGTAACTGAAGTAAAAAAAAAGAATTGGTAATGTTGCTAAATCATAATACATATTATTATTATTATTATTATTATTATTATTATTATTATTATTATTATTATTATTATATAGTAAAGATGCGCGGCACGAAAAACACGTTGACTCCACAGGGAGCATAGGTGGACAGACAGGTGAACAACTGCGACCAGTGCAACCAAACGAAATGCAACTACACGCTATCCTTTTGCCTACTTACCGTCTTATAACAACATGAAACGAACACAGACCTTCATAGTCTAATGAACTGCAGTGGTGAACAGACGTAGTGAGCAGTAGTTACCTACAGTGACGGAAACTAAGCAAACAGAGGATGTGAAATTAAATATAAATTGAAGCTATAAAGTTCATACACCAAAATAACGGAACGATACCGGAAAGCATAACAGAGAAACATCTGGTTTGGAAATATCCAAAGGCATAGCAATAATAAAAGAGGTGTCACAAAGAATCAAGAAAGGACCTCCAGGACCTTGCACACAGAGAATAAAGAATAAATGGCAAAACATTCTACAGAAAAATAAGGGCTATTTAACAATTTATACCATGCTAAAGAACGCAAAATCATCAGGCGATAGGACAGTATACTTGATATAATGCACCGTTAACGTCCTGTGACGTTGAAAGAAGCTTTTCGCAGTTCAAAAACTGTTTGACTGATCGATGACGACGTTTGACATTCGATAATTTAAGAATGTCTGTAGTAGTGCAGTGCAATTCGGCTTGTGATGGCTCTGAAGCTATGGAGGAATCATAAATGCAAATTTCTTCTTCTAACTATACCAATGTTTCAACATATTCCTCATATTTGTATATTGTCATCTGATAGACCTTAACGGAGAGTTGCATTTGCCATTTGTAGGCTGTACTCTTCGCGTGGTTTGTTTACGTCGGAAGTCAACACAGGCACTGTGCATACAGCTGTATAACGTCTATGCATACGCAACCTGACGACAAACCGCACAAAACCCTCATCTTTAATTATTAGGGTTGTTTCTGCCCCGTTCCCCATCGAGAAATAGCACCGCACGCCGCTGGATCTGGTATTTACATCGCAGTTAGAGTATAGATAAGAGAAAGCGGACGAAAGGTAATTTGATGACGAAGTATGTAGAATTCGAAAGAATAAAGACAAAGAGCAAGTTGGAACCACGAAAGACTTGAGAAGGACAGAGATATGTGATCATATCACCAGATATTGCACACATATTCTGAACTCACTGCAGCTTCTCTGACAATTCAGAACTTGCGTCATTTAACAGAATGTCACAATACTTACTTCTTTAAATTTCTACACCATTCACACAGAACACCATTACTTATAAAGTTTTCACTGTATACTCGGGTCATTCTTTGGTGAATTTTCACTGCACTATCCCCTTATGCTTGAAGAAACCGAATTACACTGTGCAACTTGCACTTGGCGGGAGAATAAATCGTAGCAGCCATGTTTATATGCCTGCAACTCAGCTCAAAATGTCATAATGACGTTGGAAGTGGCAGAGGTTATAGTGGGGAAGATGCGCAGTCGCCCTCTTAGAATCCTCGACTCCTACCACTTGATTATCTGTTTACCGGCACGGTTGGAAGTTGAAAAAAACAACCCTCGTATATAACAATCAGCAGCACAGTTAAGGTCACATCCCTTCTTCTCCTGAATAACTTACAATCCATCAAATAACACAAGGTAGTAAGGTACTAACATCGCATTCTTAAGTAATTAGAAAAGAAGGCATATACCTGTTGTGAAGTCTCCAATAAGAACCTTGAAGGTACAGTGCATACAAGATTTTGGACGTACCAACACAATATACATAATTTAATTTGCTTCATACCTTGTGTCGTGTGTAAGCTCCTGTTCGTTCTTTCAGAGCTTTTTTAAACCGTAACGAAGTAAGGTGAATTTTCGTTCTCAATCTTCTGACTTTAGCTTCGTGTTCCTCTTTTGGAATTGCCAGGTCTCTCCGTCTCAATTCTATTAACACTTGCCTCACCCATCGTTCATCCTCAAACAGACTTTCATGAGGAGCCTGTGTAAAAGTGCAAAACTGCATTACTCTTCTGCATCTCACTTCTTAACCCTTTGGTGCGCGCATTTGGGAGGAAAATAAAAAATTATGTTTGCAATGAAATTAATCTTTTATTTGTCTAAGAGAAGTACCTCAAATTTTAAAAATTTGAAAAACTTCAATTTTTGACACAGAAAATGGGTGGTTTCATGGTAAAACCACCATGCAATACTGCAGAACACACTGCCTTCAGACTTATTGTGAATGATACGAAATGAAACAGTTTCTGGTCTCATTAAGGCAAAGTGCCACTCCACAAGTGTTGCAGGCCCATTTACTCCCGTGTGGTTGAAATTCAGTGCTACAATAAGCACAGAGTCTTGAAGATCGACACACAGGCGTATGTGCCACCTTGTCGAATCTTTTCTCATATGGGACCGTTGGCTTGAAGTGGTGCACAGATTTTAGTACTGTCTTTCTCCCTCTAGGTTTTGGAATATTAGCTGCGACCAAACCATCAACAACTGCCAACCTGAAATTCTTCAGAGTCAGTTCTCCACCTTCATATCTCGACGAACATACCAAGAAGGCATTAATCACAGTGACATCAACAAAATACCAAAAAATACGAACCACTATCTTCTGAATTTTCTATCAAACTCGTACAAGGATTTCAATATATCAGCTTTGTCAACATAACCCATATGTTTGTTGCAGTCCTTCACGAGTTGTGGACTAGCAATTTCAGTGGTTGTTCCATTCTTCTCTTTCCTTGAAACAGTGGCGACAATAGATGGATCGTGGTAATTAGAATGGAAAAGAATGGGCCTTCTATCCTTCCACTTGAGCCAGGACAATCCAGCATATGACGTGCGGCTATCACTCTCACCACGTTTCATGTCGCGGCCTCTTCTTTCGTCGTGTGTTAAACCAATACGCCCATGTCTAACTGTGCCACATGCATAGATATTTAGCAACCTTAGAGATCATCAGATTCAAACTTGTGAAAAAGTTGTCAAAAACACTTTGTGATTGTCACCAACCGTCTCTTCCTTGTAGCCATGATGAATAAGCTGACACGAAAATGGAACATTTTGTTGGATATGGTAAGCATAACTACCCTATTTGCATGGTGGTTACGTTTTGAAACCACCACATTATTTCTATATTGATGCCACATGTGTCGAAGAAATTACAATCTTGTTACTGAAATATATTCTAAAAGACCGAAAGACAAATAGCCTAATACTAAATAGAAACTTACGTAACTGTGATATTTTAGCTCATACAACTGAAATAAAAACACGTAGCGAGTCTTCCATACCCCAACTATACACAACAACATCGGGCATCTTAATGGACAGGCTCAGCAACACAGATACAGGGAAAATAAAATTCTTCTACAGTTACTAAGGATCAGTGAACGCAGCGCAGTAGTTTTGAAATAAAAACCACTCAAAGTATTATTCAGTCATTTAAACTGAGGTACTGCAAGCGAGTTTTGAAAATGCTAGTTGCCAAGAATGGAAGATGCTGACATTAATATACACGATTTTTGTACGCGCACAGTACTAAAAAGTGAATGAAATTCAGTATTTTCATGCTGATTCATAAAACACCGCTACCTTAATCAAGCGGCCACCTGATAAAACGGCCATTTTACAAGGTAACTTCAGATGGCCGCTTTAGACAGGTTTCGCTGTATAGAAAATGATCAGTGTCAAATCCAGCAGTAATAAATAATTCCAGACAGCATAATAATGAACATTATGTTGAAAGAAAAAGTTCCTAGAATTTTGCTTGATCTATATCGATCTGGAGATAGTTAACAGTTATATAAACACAGCTATATCTTTTATCAAACTATGCAGATAATAATTATCCTATGAAGATCAATTACAGTATGCAAAATCACTTTATGCTCGACCATGCCGAAATGTAGTAATTATACACCTGGTAGCAGTCCTTTAATGCATGTCATTAAAGCACACCTACTCATTAAAGTACAGGTGTTTTCAGCCAATGACAACTCAGCTTACAGGTGTTCAGCCAATAACAAGTCAGCTTTGTACCGTTATAAAACCGCAAGTATCGATTATTCTCGGATATGCAATCGAAAGAGAATTAGCGAAAAGTCACGGAGGTTGGAAATCCAATACTGTCGCAGAAGGTTATGTTCTGTTACTATAATTATTAGCGTTAATTGTAAATAATATTCAAATAAATTCAATTTGTCATCTCGTTTTTCAATGTCGAATTCAATAATCAAGGTTATACCAAGTTTAACGGGATTACACAAGGTCAGTGACATTATTGTTCCTCGGAAAAATCAATACTTTCGCGTCTGCGCACATCTCACAATTCACGATGTAGAACAAGGTCACTTCCGATCTTGTCAGATACAAATAAAATGTATACATCTGAATAATTTCAAGTTAGAAATATGGTCGAGCATAAAAAGTCGTATGAAACTCGCCTGTAATGGTAATTAAGAAGCTCTTATGAAAATTATGAAATTCGCTTGCGCTCGTTTCATAAACATCCATACTCGCTTCTTAATTACTATCATTATAGGCTCGTTGCATAATGTACTATTATAGAATGACATTAAGACACTCTCACAGGCGTTAAAAATGAAGCTAGCTTTTCATTCATTCAAGGGCAGGTCTTTCACTGCAAACATACAGTAGCATCCTCTAATGGAATATATTAATGAAATGTAAATAAATATACGGCAATTAATAAAAAGAGTAAATAATTTGTATTTTCGCCTCATATAAACTGAAATTTAAAAAGTAGCTATAAATTTGTATATTTGGACTGTTAAGCATTAAATTTTGAAGGATTTCTAACTAGAATCTTGTCACTCATGAAATCAGATCTAGATTATACAAAAGCTTGGGTTAAATCACTTTCACCAGTAAATTCAGTAGGCCTAATCTCTTTCGTAGTTATATGTTATTAGTAACTAAAGCAAACTGAATAGATTAAATTGGTAAAATTTAAAATACAGCATATGATTTAATAATGTATTCATAGTATCCTCTGTCCTTTGGGCAACTCTTTTCTTAAGGGCAGCCACCTTATGGTTAATAGAGTAATTGATATGAGACTTACCCCTCCTGGTTCTTCATGGAAGAGGCTTTCCTTTAAGTTATATACTTTGGAGAAAGTGTTGTAAATATCCCACATTATTTCATTTATAGTTCTTGATTTGAGATACGACGTCGCATTTCATCCGAAAAAGTTACGTATCTACAGTAACAAGACAAGGATTATTAATAAAACAATATGCAACAATGAAGAGAAATATTGGAGAGGAAGAGCGCTAATGGCTTCATTGCCAAATCCCAGCATTAGATAACAACAGTAAATGCAACAGTGAACAACTGTTGCTTCACAACAAAAGCAAACAATAGTCTAACCATCTATAATTTGAATTGGTACCAGAAATTGTGAGAAAACCGTAAATACACAAACTGTGTTATATATTAATGAAAAGGTCTTAATCTCAGGATTTCAGGAAAAGTACGAGAACTAAAATGTTCATAATCTAGGCTTTTATGGTTAAAAAATTAAAAATAAATAATGGAGTCAGTTAATATACTTTGGTCATGGCTGCCTGATTATAAACATATCGCACCCCTAGAACAACACTGTCACAACTCAAAAAAGTCACTTGAGATAATCGCATTTTAAAGTTTTGATTCGTGATATTAATAACGCTTTTTAACACCGATTTATCTCCCGTAGCCTCTGATTGAAGCACGTTAGAGATATGACGGTTTTAGTTTGTGGTAGAGGACTATTCAACGAACCAGAAAATGAACGTAACTCAAAACAGCCAATTTTTGAGTTGTGGCAATGTTGTTCTAGGGGTGCGATATAAACATCCTACTCTTGGAATTTCCAATATATATATATATATATATATATATATATATATATATATATATATATATATATACACACAGTGAAACCTCTCATTTACGGACATCAAAGGGACGTAAAAATCTGTCCGCATCTGGGAGGTGTCCTTTATTGGGAGGGAGGCTCCCCAATCTAACAGTCCACACCTGTGGATTAACGGTCAGCGCGTCTGGCTGCGAAACCAGGTGGCCCGGGTTCGAATCCCGGTCGGGGCAAGTTACCTGGTTGAGGTTTTTTCCGGGGTTTTCCTCAACCCAATGCGAGCAAATGCTGGATAACTTTCGGTGCTGGACCCCGGACTCATTTCACCGGCATTATCACCTTCATATCATTCAGACGCTAAATAAGCTAGATGTTGATACAGCGTCGTAAAATAACCCAATAAAAAAACCCAATCTAACAGTAAATTTATAATATGTGTTATGTATCCCTTCACGCTTTAAATGAAATGTATTACTGTAGTTTAATTCTAAAAACAGTATACTGTACTACAGTAAATTCTTCGCAACTTTGAACTACAGTAGATAAGACCGAAAAAGGAAAATACAGTACTGTGCCATGCAATTTTATTATAGGTCTACAGTTATGCAGTACTGTAATTTACAGTTTTCAACTTAAACGTTATGTTCAGGTGCCATATCTATCGAAACAGAACAACTGCTAGAACTGAAGAGAATAATCCCACTAACACAATCATGTGTCGAATACAATTTCACGATCGCGGAAACCTTGGACCCATTAACAAGCTAACAAGGGGTAGCCGGCTGGGCTAGTGGTAGCCTACGAGACCCTTATTGTCTTCTTTCGTGTTAAGGAATTTCTATACAGTTCTCAAAACTAAATTTTCCATTTTTGTAACACATTAGGTCTTGAAATCCAAGTTCTGTCCGCAATCAGGAGGTAAAGCAAGCTTTAGGACTCTGAAACAGCTGTCCGTGTCCGTGTCTGAGAGTGTCCGTAAACGAGAGTTAAATTTATCATCATTTCTATATTATTTTAGTTGGGACATAAAAATCTGTCCGCATATGAGGAGTGTCCGTATCTTGGGGGTGTCCGTAAGGAGAGGTTTCACTGTATATATATATATATATATATATATATATATATATCTCGCTCCATTATTTTTTTTATTTTATTCGGTTATTTCACGATGCTGTATCAACATCTAGGTTATTTAGCGTCTGAATGATATGAAGGTGATAATGCCGGTGAAATGAATCCGGGGTCCAGCACCGAAAGTTACCCAGCATTTGCTCATATTGGGTTGAGGGAAAACCCCGGAAAAAACCTTAATCAGGTAACTTGCCCCGACCGGGATTCGAACCCGGGCCACCTGGTTTCACGGCCAGACGCGCTTACCGTTACTCCACAGGCGTGGACTCGCTCCATTATTACAAATCCATGTATTTTAATCACAAAATTATATTGGGATTAAAGAATTGTGGTTTATGAACGTGAACTGGAGACTGAGAAATAATGAGATACAAAGTCAGATAGGAGATAAAAGAATCATTTCTGATTACTGATTCATTGGCACATAATTTTTTGGCGATTATATAGATACTAGTGGCTTGTGCAGCAAATATTGCTGCAAATTAAGTTCGTTAGACGTTCAAATAAAATTTTTTCAGGTTTATTTTCAATGAAGAATAATTATCTTTTTGATAGTTATTTGCTTCCATATCCATAATAATGAAACATACTCCCTCTGAATGGATTTTTTTTAGCCAAATACTTTTTCTTGAACCTATCCAACTTCAGTTTTTGATTTTCAACGCGAAAACGCAAGTATCAATGTCAGGACGATAGCAGTAGCTATTTCAGGTCATTGTGGATTGTAGGCCAAAGTTAAAAAAATATCAGGTTTGCTAAGCTTTCGAACAATAGCATTTTCGTATAGCTGCTGCATGTAGAACTTGAAATGTAGAGCGTAAAATCATTTTATCCTACTAAGAGATCTTGCTGAAATGATCTGGAGACTACAAAATTTTCTAGGCCTCTTATTTTATCAGTAAGTAATACCTTTTGATCTTTCCTTAGGAACTGTAATTTTTGCGCTCTCTCGAGCCAATACTGAAGACAATGACACATATCAATATCTACACTACACCGCCGTTAGGTAAATGAAAAAGAGTCAGTAAATTATAGAAATGAAGATCTAAATTAAGATATTCTCTACATTTACTTACATAATCACAAAACGTTTCACTTTCATGTCATCAATATAGCATCAATATCATGTACAATTAATTAAAAAATAAATGCATCATGATATTAACTATAATAATATTATTTAATTTCTAATGGTAATAATGTCATCAAACCACTTCAAGTTTCGTAGATTTGAATATCCAATACACAGCTGTACTCAGAAAATTATACACTGCAGAATCAGATTTTAATAACAAATTGAATTAAGCTCTAAATATGTCGGCAATCCTGCAAGTCATGGCCTTCGTGTAATAGCCTATTGTTTATTGTAGTGTGTGTTTTGTTCTGAAATTCAATTAAGTCGGCCGTGATTGAATAAAAATTAGTTCTCAAACCTGACAACAGATGGATTTTGGAAAATAGGAAAATTATGTAGGAAAATTGACATTTCACTGAAAACTATTACTTTTCCGAAAAACTTTGGATGCCAGGCATGAAAATGAGGGGTCACTCATTAAAATCCGTTCAGCCGTTTTCCCGTAATTTCCATTACCAGTTCAAATTATATATATATATATATATATATATATATATATATATATATATATATATATATATATATATAGATTAATACTTCAACTTACAACAGAGCTATAGTAAGTCAGTTTCATATTTTTTCCACCATTATAAATAAATAAGTCCTACTCTTAACCGACAGTAACATGAGGGAGTGTAACTGTGTCTATACTACGCGACCAAGGCAGGAACCGTTTTGTTTGAAGGCGCTGCGATTCGCTTCACAACACAGGCCGTGTTGTAAAGTCCGCATCAGATGCAAAATGAAGCACATGCTGAACTGCACTCTTGTTTCATTATTATTAACACGCTTTATATGTTATATATTCGTAGAGGAGAAGGTGGAAATATGGGCTACCATTTTTTTTTCCTCATAATAATGGAAAATGGTGTGGCATATTGCTTGAAAATCTTTATTGACATACAGAGTAATTATTCATATACAGGCTTAAAGTTCAATAGTTGCAATAGATATTTGCATATCATTACTTTTTGAAAGTAAGACGAACTGGTCCTCTACAGGTATTAGGGTCTAAATATGGGCTACCACAAAAATTTGAAAATAAAATTGGAAAAAACAAAGAAACATAAGTAGGAAACCTGTGCTACATCAATGGCAATATTCTGTAACAAATAACGCAAATCACGATAATGAAAAAAACGGGACGTGTTAATGTGCTGGTAATATGGGTTACCTATTCCATATTCGATACGTAGTGGTAACCCATATTGGCTGTGGTTAGGCAGGAGTGGAACAAAATCCTAAGGGAGGCCAAGGCTAGACTACAAGGGCCGTAGTGCCAAAGAAGAAGAAGAAGAAAAAGAATGTAGCCCATATTAGCAGCATCGACTCATGAAGGTTTTGTAAGATTATGTCGGCAATTGTTGTCCTAAATAAATATTACTCTTAGCCATGTGATAGAGCTATTCTTCATCAGTGTAACACATCAAGCGTGATTTCTAAACACGAAATATATTTCTTTCAATAATATTGAAACTGCATACCTGCAAAAACTTTGAAATTGATGAAAAACACAAAGGACACACCACATCCACACCACAAAGGCAACTGGTTTGTCTCTTTGTGCACGCAGACTGATGGACACGAGATGCAGTTTTAGAGCTTTTTCGCTAGGTAAAAACACCATATATAGTAAAAAACGAGGTAGCCCATATTACCACTCCTAGCCCATATTTCCACCTTCTCCTCTATATATAGTTAACTTTATTGTTTAGTTTTATTTTATCACTAGCCGTATCCGTGCGCTCCGCTGCACCTGTTGGAAATAAATATCAAGTAATTACATAATTATAATAGGACATTTGATCCAGGGAACATTCGTGTTTGATAGAAGGATAAATCTTTTAATATGTTACTTAATTTAAATTGTATTTAAAATATTAAAACGCAATCATTTTGATCCAGAGTGCACTCATTTAGTGCAATGACAATTCCTTTAACATGTTTTTTAATTGTTATTACCAATTATTTTTGGAAAAGCGAAAATTAACAGAAAAATATTGGCTATAGGTTTATTATTATGTTTATATTATATTATATTATATTATATTATATTATATTATATTATATTATATTATATTATATTATATTATATTATATTATATTATATTATATTATATTATGTAAAAAGTGTGTTGATAACGGATGTACTCGAATTAGAAAGTTTTTAATTTGTTGTGGGAGCTCTTGAATCTCGGGAGGAACAGCTTTTACAACAGCGCAACATAATCTGCTTGGCTCATTACCCAATTTTTTTGCATTGCATTTATTGCATATATATTTTATGTATTTTAACACGATTCAATTGAGCATAGTTAAAATTTGAATTATACAATAATGGATTTCTAAGCTAACGTACTATTATTGCATACTAAATCAATACACTCTCGTTGTTCTTTAATTCTCTGAGATAAAAATGAATATGTTCATAAATATTATTTTCAGAAATACAGGAAATGAATATACAGAATAACCTGTCAAGTTTTCTGTGCATAAGAAGCTATTTTAATCTTACCTGTCCTCAATTCACTCACAAGTTACTGTAATAACATTATAGTATTATGTCCATCCAGAGAAACTACACTTTCCAATGATGAAATAATAATTAATTATACAAATCGGTTAATATAACTTCCGATATTCCTTCATACAAACACAGAAACATTGTCTGTCGGCTATCTTTCATAGCTTTCGATTGTTGTGTCCAAGGCCCCTTATAGACGAAGGCATTTGTTTTTTATTTCAATACACCGCCTTAGATGGCAGTTATTTTAATTTTAAAACTCATTTATCTCATTAAATATCAGTTCTATCAAAATTTTTCAAGGAATGAAACTTATCGGAAATTATTTTTAAAGAAACTTTTGTTATGTAACATTTTTCACAAAAATCAATAATAAGCGAGATATTTCGATTTATTTAATTCAAGCCCCCTTATAACACCCCTTTTAAATCATGTATTTTGAATGCCATATAGCCTATAATCTAAGTTACAACGAACTTAATTTATATTCCAATTTTCATCGAAATCCGTTCAGCCATTATCGCGTGAAAAGGTAACATACATACAGACAGACAGACAGACAGAAAGACAGACATACAAACAAAAATGTCAAAAAAGCGATTTTCGGTTTCAGGGTGATTAATTATATATGTTAGGACCAATTATTTTTGGAAAATCGAACATTACCAGAAAAATTTCGGCTACAGATTTATTATTAGTATAGATTTATGCTTACACACATAGGAATCTATTCAGAAAGTACATCACAACATCGGTGTTCGTAAAGGAGGGAACATGAATCGAAAGTAACGTAAACTAAAGTAAAATACCGTATTTTATACAAATTCAAATTCAAATTTATTTACAATTTACATTTGAATTTACATTTGGATAGATACCCAAAATGAGCATATGCTCGTGCTCGGGTACTGTCCAGTAGTCTACATAAATTTTACAAGGTTCAAATAATAATGCTGATGATATAAAATAATAGTAACAATAATAATAATAACAATAATAATAGAATAATCGTGACAGAAATGATACAAAGATTGTAATACAAAATAATTCATTAATAATAATAATAATAATAATAATAATAATAATATAATAATAATAATAATAATAATAATAATAGTGATAAAACAAAAATATTTTCAATAATAAAATAAATACTAAGACGGATAAAATAAAATATAAAACCACTAGCGAGAGTTAACACAACTTAAATAAGCATATAATAACCGAAAAAAATGCCAAACTCGAAATCAACAGAAAAGTTCGTTGTATCGCAGACGACAGCAACCGCCGTATTGACATTGTGTTGTGCATTAATGGTAGTAGGGGGGAGCCGAAAGTCTACGTAACTGCCGTTCTCTTCGAATCTTCTCGTACAATCATGGGAAGTTAATGCTGTAAAAACAAAATGTCTACGAGTCAAACTGTTCATTATTACCAGGATAAATACAAATAATACTGAAATACAATATTGCATTTGATATACATTTTAAAGTAGCCGGACTCCGGACATCATATATGAGGAAAGCACCCCGTATAAAACCATCACTACACCAGCATGAGCTACTATGAGTCGTTGACCTGCACTGCTATTTGTATAAACTACTGACACGTTTACGTCTTGGACAGTGTAATGGGTATGGAACCATATTTCGTCCAGGTAAATAACGGGCTACTATTTCAGAGGGGTCGACCTGGTTGGCGAGTTGGTATAGCGCTGGCCTTCTATTCCCAAGGTTGCGGGTTCGATCCCGGGCCAGGTCGATGGCATTTAAGTATGCTTAAATGCGACAGGCTTATGTCAGTAGATTTACTGGCATGTAAAAGAACTCATGCGGGACAAAATTCCGGCACATCGGGCGACGCTGATATAACCTCTGCAGTTGCGAGCGTCGTTGAATAAAACATAACATTTTTTATTTATTTATTGGGTTATTTTACGACGCTGTATCAACATCTAGGTTATTTAGCGTCTGAATGAAATGAAGGCGATAATGCCGGTGAAATGAGTCCGGGGTCCAGCACCGAAAGTTACCCAGCATTTGCTCATATTGGGTTGAGGGAAAACCCCGGAAAAAACCTCAACCAGGTAACTTGCCCCGACCGGGATTCGAACCCGGGTCACCTGCTTTCGCGGCCAGACGCGCTGACCGTTACTCCACAGGTGTGGACAACATTTTTTATATATCAGTGGGTTCTATTAGATATTTTCTTTTATCTTTACATTTTTTTAATGCAAACCCCATGGATAGTATGAGTTTTTGTAAAGTTTCCTTGCACCCTTTAAAACCTGTCTCTTACAAAATTTATGCAACTTTCCTAATGTTGGAAGTTCTTTGTGGAGACTATTAATATTTATGAACTTCTCTTCTTAAGATACATTTGTCCATGACGTCTAATTCAACCTTATTTGTAGGAGGTCGTCTAACTTTGTTTGGTGTCGATATTTCTACACCCTTGTCCTCACATTCTTTACCTTCCTTTCTAATCCTACTAATTGTTTCTTTATTTACCTTCACAATAGCTGCAGCACGCTCTGTTGTCTTCGATAGAGGCAGGAATAAACCAGTTTGTTGTCTTTTCTTCATCACAAAACTTTATGACAATACAAAAATGCTCCGCGCTTGGCTACGAAACACACGTCTTCCTACACGCGGCATTGCGACCAGATTGAAACGCTAGGCATTGGATGTGACGACACTCCAGCAGTAAACATACGCAGCGAGCACGGAGTTCCTCATTCTGCCACGACGGGTCCCGCCTTGGTCGCGTAGTACATGACTATCAGATCGTAACGACACTAATTTTGTAAACAACATACCCAGAGAATTTCTGCACTCTATTACACCATCTGAAGTGCCTCCGTACATATTATAACTGAACTTTTGTTCAGTTGTAATGCTTATAAGCAGGCTTCGAGGCTTTTGATCCAATAGAGCAGTTCAGTGGGAAATCCGCATAACGGCGTACTGAGTATAGTGGTAAAGCGTACAGTGGGTGGGGTACTGTAGAATGAATGCCAACAAATACGCAAAGGAAAACGCTCTGGATTTGAACGGTTCTGACGAATAATTTGGTTTTGATACAAACAGTATCTCAAATTATTACACTGTTAGAAAAGTCAGAGCAAGAGATGCCGGAAGCCCTCAAATTAATTTAGAGAATGATGCAGAAAATTAATGAGACGTCAAGTACACCGGTTACTGAATGTGTAAAACAGAAGTGGAAATCAATTTTATGTAAAAATAACGGATATGGAACATTGTGAAACATAAACAGCAAATTAGTCGACAAGAGTCACACGAGAATAAAAGACTGTCTCTTAGAGACTGCAATGATGTTAGGTTTTTTCGTTTTGCTCCTATCACGTCATGCGACGTAGAGCGCAGCTTTTCACAGTACAAATTTTGGCATATAACCGAAAAAGATTTACGTTTGAGACACTGATAATGTATCTTGTAGTACATTGCAATTCGGAACTGTAACTGCACTTCCTAAAGACGACCAATAGGATAAATGAAAAAATTAAAATTGTTACATGCTTATTTCCACCATTAACACTGTGTATAATTAAACACAAATGCTTATAAAAGACAGGAGAATAAATGCTTTTCACATTCTTTTGACAATATCATTGTGTAATGCATAATTACTTTTAGAATGTACATATGTGTGTATCCCCATACTACGGTACTCTACTCTAAATAGCAACGTTGTTACCTCAACACATCTCTATCTACCTGCAGCGAGTCAACAACCTATAGTGCATGCATAGTAAACTTATTGTATCGGGTCTAAAGTCTCGAAGCCTGCTTATAAGTTGGGACACTAGAATTTCGTAAATGATTTCTTCACGAATTCCTGATAACTAAGTCAGAGAATTAAAAATTTTATAGGAATAAACGACAATCGTTCTGTAGCCACGTTTTACAATCGCGATTTGTCACGAATTTTACTCGTTTTCCCGTTTTTTGCCAGAATGTATGGCTTTTTTTTTTGCGAATCTGGCAATTTTTTGTGTTAAATGTGTTTTTTTATGAATATCGCTGAAACGTCCATTCATACGTCACAAAATTTCATTATTTTATTTCCATCACTGAAACATTCAAAATAAGTATGAAAATGGGTCTGTCTTTCATGTTTTATCATGTGGAAAGCATGGCTGCTCAGCAGTGAAAAATGAAAATCTGTGTGTCACGCACGCACAATGCTTAGGTTCATAACAAACTAACACAATAAGAAGAAAAGTGTAAAAGATATGGGCAGGGCATAGTTGCGCCCCACGGTCAGGTAAGATGCAGCAGATAAAAAGGGTCCCCATTTTGTGGGCATAATTGCGCCCCGTTCCCATCAGGTAGAGAAAAGGGGATCGCATAGTTGCGCCCCGATGAAATAGGTAGAGAAAAAGACACTACGGAAACTCCAGCCTCGTAATCAACCAACCTTATTGATTTCTTATTCGATTTAATATTCATTATCGATACCGTTAAAATGAACACGATGAAGTTGGCAGTACATTATTAACAGTTTTTCTACTGATTATGCAGTGATTTAATGTAGCCTACCGTTAAAATGAACACCATGAAGTTGGCAGTACTTTATTAATTGACATATTCAAATGAGTGAGCCGTTGGAATATGGGGGCTTAGCAGTCTTTGACATTTTATTAATGATTTTCACACCGTCTGTAGCGTATAGTGAGGTTGATTTAAAATGAATGTTAAGTTTAGTGAAAAGCGTAAAGAGTTAATAATTCACAATGGTTGTAAGTTTCAGTTTTCGAAACCCTGTATCGTAGGCTTCCGATATTATTTCATACAAACACAGAAACATTGTCTGTAGGCTAAGTTTAATAGCTTTCGATTATTGCTGTTCAAGGCCCCTTTTTCGATTGTTGTTGTCCAAGGTCCCCTATAGACGAAGTCATTTGTTATTTCATTGCACCGGCTTAGATGGCGTTATTTTAATTTTAAAACTCATTTATATCATTAAATATCAGTCCTATCAAAATTTTGTAAAGAATAAAACTTATCGGAAATCATTTTTAAAGAAACTTTTGTTATGTAACATTTTTCACAAAAATCAGTAATAAGCGAGATATTTCGATTTATTTAATTCAGGCCCCCTTATAACCCCCCCTTTTAAATAAAGTATTTTGAATGCCATATAGCCTAAAATCTAAGTTACAACGAACTTAATTTATATTCCAATTTTCATATAAATCGGTTCAACCATTATCGCGTGAAAAGGTAACAAACATACAGACAGACAGACAGACAGACATATAAACAAAAATTTCAAAAATGCAATTTTCGGTTTTAGGGTGGTTAATTATACAGGATGTTTCAAAAATACTGGGCATAATTTCAGGTATGTATTTCCCACATGTAGACAATCAAAATAGTTCATTACAACATGTGTCCGGAAATGCTTCATTTCCGAGTTATGGCCTTCACAACATTGAAATTCACCGGAACGTTTTTCTTTCTGCAGGGCGTTATCGTTACAGAAGATGCTCAAAATGTCCACCTCCTGCTTGAATACAGACCTCACATCGATGTCTCATTGACCTGCGAACACGATCCCAAACTCCAGGAGTATTGCGTATGTCCTCAGAACATGCCACAATTCAATTCCGAAGGGATTCCAAATCAGGCACCGGAGACGAATAAACCAATGATTTTAAATGGCCTCACAAGTAGAAATCGAGAGGGTTTAGATCAGGTGAGCGTGGAGGCCAAGGAATTGGGCCACCTCTACCTATCCATCGATCAGGAAACCTTCGATCCAAGTACTGAATGTAACCTTCGCCTCGGAATGAACTGTCAGAGTGCCCTCTTAATGTCTCCTTTGACGGCAACGACCTGCGGAAAGAAAAACGTTCCGGTGAATTTCAATTTTGTGAAGGCCACAACTCGGAAATAAAGCATTTCCGGACACATGTTGTAATGAACTATTTTGATTGTCTACATGTGGGAAATACATACCTGAAATTATGCTCCGCATTTTTTAAACATCCTATATATGTTAGGACCAATTATTTTTGGAAAATCCAAAATTACCAGAAAAATTTCGGCTACAGATTTATTATTAGTATAGATTAACCCCATATGCTCTGCAATTGATGTAAGTTTATTAACATAATATAGGGACGGGAAAATTTTTCCATTAAGTATACATACATACATTTTCCATTTCCGCCTTTGAAATTTCAGATCTAATCTAAACTGTCACAAAACTATTAGCTCTATATGGGTGATGAAAGTCCATCATTTCAAAATGAGAAGTTATAGTTGGCTGAGAAAAACATAACAATTATATTGTGTTGTTCGTGATCCCTTGTCTTCGCCGCACTTCTACTCTCTTTCCAGCTAAAGATTGAAGTAAATGTTAATAAATGCACGTGGCATAATGGTTCCTGATTGGCTATTGGACGCACAACGCCTCCAAACTCACGCTTGTCATCTTCTTCCTCATATGAAAATAGTTCCTTCTAAAATAATAAAATGTATAATATGCATGGAATACGAGTGAATTAAACGTGCTTATAAGAACACTTTCTTACGATTTAAACAACATGTTTGTATTAGTAGTTTCAGACATTGCGTGTTAAACCATTGTAACGTGTATTATGGCAACGCGCATGCGTAATAGGCATTAAATCCCTCCCAAGGTGACTTGCAGCTTCACAGATCACATCAGCACGGCTGGTACAACACAGTGCGAGATTCAGTGTTGTCAACTTCAAATAAATTTCTGTAGAATTAAAGAAATTCTCCACTCTTCAAAGAATAACATTTAATCACGAATCTACAGAAAATGAAAATCCACTATTCCCAGTAAAGAAATAATAAATATTAATCCTCTGTGAGCATTTTACGGGTTAGTTTAATGAATGTGTTGAAATGTCTGCAATATATCAGACGGTGGCTGCCCTGCGTGCTCACTTGCTGAAAATAATACGCCCTGGTGGCTGCTTTGGTAGCTATAATCCCGTCGCTCTAATTTCCGGCAGCCAATCGCGTTGCAGGTCGGCTACATTTAAACGTGTGCGTCTTGTGATTCGCTGATTCATTTCTTAAGGCTCGATAAATACTTAATATAATCGCCCGCCATTTTAGCGCTTTCGTTAGCGTTCGCAGAAAACACACGAAGACGTTATTTGGCGCTCAATTATTTGCTGAATTACATTGCGTTTGATTTATTATCATACGAGCTACGACATGATAATGTTTAACGGTGTGGCAAATATATTCCTCGTATGGTAGCTCGGCAACGTAAGAACAAAAATGGCGAACGATACAACCTACCTAGACTTTATAGAGCCTTCACTTTCTAAATTCGTTAATCTTCGATGCTACTTACCTATTAGAGTTCTACGAAATGTTTATTTGGCCATTATTCAGTCTATCATTCAATGTGGTATAATTGTTTGGGGTGGAAGTACAAAAATTAATCTTAGTCCGTTAAATTTACTACAAAAACGAATAATCAAAATTTGTTTGAAGAAACGTTTCGATTATCCAACTAAATTAATTTATTCTGAATTTAATGTATTTAATATTGAACAAATTTATAAGTATACGCTGTTAAAATTTTATCATAAAAATCGTAATAAGTTTGTATTACAGACACACAATTATGGCACGAGACGAAATATTAATTCAACATTAGTAGAACCTAAATGTCTCACATCTGCTGGTCTAAAGCATAGCATAAATTTTGGCCCTCGGTTGTGCAATGCTTTAACTATAAATTTTGGCCCTCGGTTGTGCAATGCTTTAACTAAATTACACCCAGAACTTCTAACATGTAACCCACTAACATATAACAAGAAAATTAGAAACGTGTTAATATCTTCAATTTGATTAAATAAATTTATAGCCTATGTGTATGAATTAATCAACCTATATTATATTTGTATTCTATAATTTTGAAATATATATAGTCCTACTTTTCACGTGCGATATTATTCTTCTATAGCGTTAATATTATATTATATAATTCCATTGCCGCTGTAATGATATTTTAGTTCCTATTTTATTTTACTTATTTATTTATATTATTATTTTTTATTTTAATATTATATCTGAACTGCGACCGAGCACGAGCGCTGCTCATTCGGTCTCAAATTTTGTTAATACTACTGTATCTTCTTTTTATATTGCTTGTATTATTTTATTTGTATTTCTCTTTGTTTGTTTTGTAATTATATTTGTAATTATAAATGGTTTAGTTAATTTTCTTGGGTTGCGTTGATACACGACACGAAGACGACAAACTTGTTTGTCTGCCACGGACTATCTTCCCTGTCTTTCTCTTTACACATTCTGTATTCTAAAATTATTTGCTCCAATCGTGGATGGGTCTCTATCGGTGGCGTTTTACCGTGTCGTGTTCTAAAATTCCGCTGATTTCCTTGGCATTTCGGGGGCTGCACCCGCGGCGGATTTTTGCATTCCGACTTATTTTGGCCCATTGTGCGATGATTGTCCAAGTACAACAAGTGGTCTGGGTGACATTCGTAAATTCGATGCTGACAGATGCGCCACGGTCAACTCAACTGACTTCTGACATAGTGCAAGATGCGCCACGACTTCCGCCCCGAGATAGTGTTGGTTTCATAATTGCCTAATGCAGTGGCGGCTCGCAACCTGAAAAGCTGGTGAAGCTCTTTTGTTGAGGTATATGATGTACCCCATTCTGGGTCCCTATCACCACGGCATGGCGCGTCCTCAGGTTGCGCATAGAGGAGACGGCCTCCAGATATGGAGGGTAGCTGCGAATATATTGAATAAGTAGTCGTGGACAGCCGATAAGGGGTGGTCCTCCAGCTTGGGGGTTGGGCGAAGGGCTAACAACCCATCACCGTAAAAAATAGCTTGTTATGAAGCCTTCAAATAAGCCTCGGAATGGGACTGATTCTCTGGCACCACCACAGCAAAGGAATAAGGTTTAAGGTCCGTTTACCTACGTCGCATTCCGATTTCCCCCACCTGCTTCTGCTCGCTCCACTGTAAAGACTAGTGGCTGGGCTTTCTTAGCTCTTTTCTGAAAACATTTTCTGTTAGGAATTAGACGTCTACGTAATATTATGCAACTGTTTAAAATAACTTAAATAAAAGAGCCTCGTTAAGTAATTAACTATCACGTGATCCCCCCCCTTCTACGATCCTACGACATAACCATTGGACGGACAGTAGATAGCATGTCTGAGTAATTTTATCTGTGCGGGTCGGGCAGAAGTGAAGATTGAATTTACAGTACGTAAGATACTCTTTTATAGAGTAGGTACAGAATTATTTCAACATGAGTTACTAAGTATGAAGGACGAAACTGGTAATTGGAATTACATTCAATAGCATATAGTGCGATAATAGGCACAAAAGAACTGAAACCTGTATCGAAATGAACGGCCACCATTTTCAAAAATGTTTTTAAATATCCATATTATAATTATTTTTCATTTTAACTTCATTCTCTATATCGTACGCTAATGTGCTGTAGACAGTATAATATACACTGCATAATGAATACGTTCGCATGGATAACTCAGTTCGTGAGTAAAAACACTTATTGTTAACATTGTACTGTATTTTGATTAAACAAAGCCTAATGAAAATTATCACACTCAAAATCGCGATATTTCCTATATTACGTAAATGGATAAACTACTTTTCTTCCCTCCTGTACCTAGTAAAGTGATTTGTTTGTATTTTACGTCAGTATCATCGAACTCCAGTTGTGGAAGGAGGTAACAAACGGTGTTTCCGAGTCTCAGTTATTAATCCAAAGGTATAGCCAGGTTGAGATTAAAAATGTTAGTAAAAATAAAATGATGTCCCTGTATTATCCTGTGCGAAGGGTGACAAGATCTTGAGCAGCGGTTTGGAATGCACAACCCTTGACGAACCCACAAAGGGAAAACTTTAAGGGGGGTGATAACAGAAGTGAGTGGGGCAGGAGCAGTGTATCTTCAGTAGTTTTGGACATTTTATTATTTTAATACTCTAACAGTCTTACTAATAAACCTTGTATAGTTTTTATACCAGACTTATCCAGAGTTGAGACAGAAAACGTTACTAATAAACCTTGAATAAGCTATGGACGTATAAACAGGCTGTAACTATACAATGGGAATTGCTTTGCAGTAGTTATATACACGAAACCCCTTGTTTAAGCGTTGTATATAGCGAAAAAATGGCCGCCCCTCTAACAGCTGTTTGTATCGACTGTCATTTTATGATGATGGTTACCTTGTAACCACAGAAGAACAAACCAAAGATCATAGAATTATTAGAATAATATTGCTGTAGCTTGTACTCTTTGACCAAAATGTAGTGTGGTAATCGATTAGAGCCAGTTGTACTATCGATATTTAAAACGCCACACTACAGCGCTCTACCGGATGCAATAGAGAACCTCAGGTATTCTATTACCTTTCGTTAGGAAGTAATGACGAAACTATGACGTATCTGTGTAACAGTTATACTGTTATACACGACGTATGTACTGATTATTAGTAAGGAATTTACACACGACTTATAAACGAGCTACTCATTGTATAAGTATAAGACAGTTAAACGTCTGTATATAGAGTTTTTATTAGTAAGACCGTAAATTGTTAACGTACAAGAATATGAAGCCAACTTGATTTTGTCTTTTTATTTTAGGTTTTACTCTACTGGGGCTTTCCACGTAGTACTATATGTCTTTGATAACCATACTCCATTGTAGTTTCAATTGAAATCTTAATCCAGTTAACATTTAGCTTATTAATTACTTAGAACCGGGTTTTCAAGTAAATGTTGTTAGTAGTAGTTATGAACAAACTATAACTACATATATAAATGCTCGACTTGTACTAATTATTTGGTCAATATTATTTTATTTTCATTATGGCACTAAAAACCCGTTTCCTATTAAATACTAAGTAATCCTAGTAGCCTTTTTTAAACGCATATTATACAGTATATTCTGAGAACAAAAGAATTCGCCAACTCAAAGTCAATAAAAAATATTCATCCCAATGTTCATTTTTTTCTAATATAGACTGTTTATCAGCAATAAAAATCGATTCTTAACTGCGTTGCCATCCAGGATGTCCCATTTATCTTGTGCACCTATTATAACTTTTTTGTTTGCATAGGTATTAGAATTTTTGTTTTTGAGCGTTATGTTAGAACGAGAGGCTAACATGAGTGTGGAGATTTGGTGCATGTAACTGCATTATCGTACAAGATACACGTGGTGTCGTCAATTTTTAAAATAGCACTACATACTTCAATCATGTTACATTGATTACACACATTAAGACGAGTTCAAAAATGTATCACAATGTCACCTTCCTAATCAGTAACAACAAAACGAAACAAAAACGTACTTCCAATGTGATAATGTTATGCTTTGAGAATCACAGAAGATGTTCCAGATGGTGACCATTCACATTAATGCACATTCGAAGGCGTTCCCCGAAACATGCTGGCTGAATGGACACACAAGCCTGTCGCATGCGTTGCTGCATGTCGTCTGGTGTTGTCAGTATGTTCTGGTACACACTGTCCTTTACAGTTCCTCACAGGAAGAAGTCGAGTGGCCACAGGTCCGGAGAACGTTGAGGCCACTGTACGTGGATTGTGGCGTCGACAGTTGTTGTGGTTTGGTTACATGTTAAGACAGCAAACACACAACACACGACGTGTACGGACGTCAGTCGTCTTTCATTTCGTGTAATTTAATGCACAAGATGAATGGGGCACCACAACAAACGGCACATTCTGATGGCATTAATTTTGCATTTTGTTGTTGTTATTGATTGGGAAAGTGACATTGTGATACATTTTTGAAATCGTCTTAATGTGTGTAATCAATGTAACATGATTAAAGTATGTAGTGCTATTTGAAAACGGAAATTCTATTTGAAGCAAGTAAAGCGATAGGGTTGGAAGTAAGTCCCGAAAAGACTAAGTAGGCTATATGATTATGTCTCGTGACCAGAATATTGTACGAAATGGAAATATAAAAATTGGAGATTTATCTTCGAAGAGGTGGGAAAATTCAAATATCTTGGAGCAACAGTAACACATATAAATGACACTCAGGAGGAACTTAAACGCAGAATAAATATGGGAAATTCCTGTTATTATTCGGTTGAGAAGCTTTTGTCATCTAGTCTGCTTTCAAAAAATCTGAAAGTTAGAATTTATAAAACAGTTA
The DNA here is from genome assembly GCF_040183065.1 of Periplaneta americana. NCBI lineage: Eukaryota > Metazoa > Arthropoda > Insecta > Blattodea > Blattidae > Periplaneta > Periplaneta americana. The sequence goes on along the minus strand of NC_091120.1, from coordinate 180,838,476 downwards.
TATTATCGGTTGTTCTATATGGTTGTGAAGCTTGGACTCTCACTTTGAGAGAGGAACAGAGATTAAGGGTGTTTGAGAATAAGGTTCTTAGGAAAATATTTGGGGCTAAGAGGGATGAAGTTACAGGAGAATGGAGAAAGTTACACAGCGCAGAGTTGCACGCATTGTATTCTTCACCTGACATAATTAGGAACATTAAATCCAGACGCTTGAGATGGGCAGGGCATGTTGCACGTATGGGCGAATCCAGAAATGCATATAGAGTGTTAGTTGGGAGACCGGCGGGAAAAAGACCTTTAGGGAGGCCGAGATGTAGATGGGAGGATAATATTAAAATGGATTTGAGGGAGGTGGGATATGATGGTAGAGACTGGATTAATCTTGCGCAGGATAGGGGTCAATGGCGGGCGTATGTGAGGGCGGCAATGAACCTCCGGGTTCCTTAAAAGCCAGTATGTAAGTAAGTGCTATTTGAAAAATTGATGACGTCACATGTATCTTGTACCATAATGTAGTTACATACACCAAATGTCTACACTCATGTTAGCCCCTCGTTCTAATGTAACTCTCAAAAACAAAAATTCCAATACCTATCCAAACAAAAAAGTTGTAATAGGTGCACAAGATAAATGGGACATTCTGTATATGAAACTCATAAACCTTGGTTTCTTCTCAAGCCGTGTCTCGGCTTCGTTTTAGAAATCGCACGAGAATTCAGACCTCGATCGCGGTTTAAGAGCCAGGGTTTGGAACCACGATTTCGTCCGTGTTCTAGAAATCGACCCATTCTATTACATTTTGTGCGAGATCGTGCGTATTTGCTTGCTTTCCGCACAAAACCAATACGCGGTAAGTGTGAAATACCACATTCAGTATTCCCAACGTAACACACATAACAATTTCCCTCTTCTTACCGCTTAAGCGCGACATTCATTTTACTGCTTTAGGCTTTTAACATATTATTTTTAGAGACGTTTAACATAGTAATAATTATAAATTGGAAACTTACCACTGCAATTTCACCTAAATTGCACTGTTAATTATTGTTTTTAAATATTTGCAAAAATTAAGTAAAGTCTACTACTCCACGAAACTTATTGCATTCCTGATACAAGTAACATTAAGGAAGCCGTGAAAAAATCAACAAGATTTCAGATGCCGATGTTATTACTGCAATATGTTATATAATTAATAATATTGTTAAAATATTAAAATGAAAAATAAATCATTACATAACCTTACCGTTTGTTTTAAGTTCGCATTTATAGACTGGGGGAAAAAAAAAAGACAGACGTATATCACGGCCTGCTGGAGTATAGTAAACACAGAAAACATTTTATAGCAACAATGTTGAAGATAGATATTTTAGTTTTTAAAAGTTGCCGTCATTGAACAGAAACCAAGATGGAGATTTCATTGCAACTAATTAGAAATTCGTCTTTCAGGTATGTAATAAACTATCTTCGCACAAAATAATGTACGATACATGAGCGCTATGTTTGTTTTCATGTTCTCGGAAATTAAAAAAGCTCAACTACGTTTCGCTTTTTCAATCTTTTCCTCGAACATGAAAACGTCAACATACCGCTCTTGTAACGCATATTACTATTTCGCCCTCGCTAGAAAAGTAACTTAGCAACAGGCTTGACTTTGGTTGCAGGAGACTCACGTATAATATTATGAGAGCTTCTAAACAAAAGACGACACACGGCACAGCAGAATAATAAGTGATTCAGACACTTTCAACATGAGAAGGAGAACAAAGCCGCGTTGCATCGTGATTCAGTGAGCCTCCATTGTTCAGCCATACCCTGCCTGCCTGTCTGCAATATCAAAATTATTGACCGAAGGAGCGGCTGTCACTCATTTGTGTTGACTCTGTGATGCAAAGTTCGCTGTACAGGCTTCAGCAAACAGCTGGCATTGTACTTACGTCATTCTTGGTCTGTATTATAAACGGTTAAGGGTACCTTATTTTCTGGAGAAATTATTATAGATCCTTTTAAAGCGTAACAATTTTGTGTAAAGATGTTTTGGAAGAGTATATAGTAGGCCTAATTTTATTTATTTATTTATTTTTTTTTATTTATTTATTTATTTATTTATTTATTTATTTATTTATTTATTTATTTATTTATTTATTTATTTATTTATTTACTAGCAGTACCCGTGTGCTCCGCTGCACCCGTTAGAAATAAATGTAAAGTTATTACATAATTAAAATAGGACATTTGATCCAGGGAACATTCGTGTTTGATAGAAGGATAAATCGTTTATTATGTTACTTAATTTAAATTCTATTAAAAAAATTAAAATGCGATCATTTTGATCCAGAGACCACTCATTTGGTCATAAAAATTAGTTTAGGAAATACACGAAACGAATATACAGAATAGCCTATCAAGTTTTCTGTGCATAAGAATCTATTTTAATCTTACCTGTCCTCGATTCACTCAGAAGTTACTGTGATAACATTATACCATTATGTCCATCTAGAGAAACTACACTTTCCAATGGTGAATTAATAATTAATTATACAAATCGGTTAATTTAGCTTCCGATATTACTTCATACACACACAGAAACATTCTCTGTAGGCTATGTTTCATAGCTTTCGTTTGTTGTTGTCGAAGGCCCCTTGTAGACGAAGTCATTTTTTTTATTTCATTACACCGCTTTAGATGGCAGTTATTTTAATTTTAAAACTCATTTATCTCATTAAATATCAGTCCTATCAAAATTTTTCAAAGAATAAATTTATCGGAAATGATTTTTAAAGAAACTTTTGTTATGTAACATTTTTCACAAAAATCAATAATAAGCGAGATATTTGGATTCATTTAATTCAGGCCCCATTATAACCCCCCTTTTAAATAAAGTATTTTGAATGCCATATAGCCTAAAATCTAAGTTACAACGAACTTAATTTATATTCTAATTTTCATCGAAATCCGTTCAGCCATTATCGCGTGAAAAGGTAACAAACATCTAGACAGACAGACATACAAACAAAAATTTCAAAAAAGTGATTTTCGGTTTCAGGGTGGTTAATTATATATGTTAGGACCAATTATTTTTGGAAAATCGAAAATTACCAGAAAAATTTCGGCTACAGATTTATTATTAGTATAGATTTATTTATTTATTTACTTATTTATTTATTTGATCGACACCTGTGGAGTAACGGTCAGCGCGCCTGGCCGCGAAACCAGGTGGCCCGGGTTCGAATCTCGGTGGGGGCAAGTTACCTGGTTGAGGTTTTATCCGGGGTTTTCCCTCAACCCAATACGAGCAAGTGCTGTGTAACTTTCGGTGCTGGACCCCGTACTCATTTCACCAGCATTATCACCTTCATGGCGGCCGGGTAGCTCAGTTGGTAGAGCAGCTGCCTACGGACTGGAAGGTCCGGGGTTCGATCCCTAGTGGTGACGGGATTTTTCTCGTTGCCAAACTTCCAGAACGACCCCGAGGTTCACTCAGCCTCCTATAAAATTGAGTATCGGGTCTTTCCCGGGGGTAAAAGGCGGTCAGAGCGTGGTGCCGACCACACCACCCATTCTAGTGCCGGGGTCATGGAAAGCATGGGGCTCTACCTTCATGCCCCCCAAGTGCCTTCATGGCATGTGATGGGGATATCTTTACCTTTACCTTTATCACCTCCATTTCATTCATACGCTAAATATCCTAGATGTTGATACAGCGTCGTAAAATAACCAAAAAAAATAAATACATTTATTTATTTATTTATTCATGTGCTGGACAACAGCCATTGGCTAATAAAAGTCCAACAAAGTGGTACAATTGATACAATAATAAAATGAACAACAATGATAGAAATTAACTACCTGTATAAAGGTGTAATTCCTATGATGCGGCTGACGTAGTGCGTCTGACGTTCACGGCTGACGCATTAGTAGGCGATTCCTATGAAACGTCAGACGTGTGCGGTCTTTTGGTAGTGAGAGGATACTTGCACAATGAGTGAAAGCGATTTATTGTTATATTTGAAGAACTAACATTCTAAATATGCGAAGTTCCAATTTTTTCAAATTTCATTTTATTCAATCTAAGGAAGGAACATCCACAAGAGAATATGATACTAAATTGTCTTTGTCGTAGCTCAACTGTAAGAGATTCATTCGTGCGCCAAAAGAAGGTGCTGTAGGTATCTCAACATGCATTTCACAATGAATTTTTCATCAATATCTCAGAAAGTTGTTTTTTGCACGTAACACATTTAGAATGTTAGGTCCTCATTTGCTGTTGGAAGAAAATGAAGGGGAAGAAATTCTGCTCCAACAAATAAATTAGGGAAATGCTGAAGTATATCCCATATTTAGGACAAGGCGTGAGGAAGGTTTTTTACAACACTAATCAATCGGCACATGTTACAAGATGACACGATATTTCGGGAGTTTTTCAGGCTAAACATTGCTCAGTTCAACTGTGTTCTCGATCTGATCAAAGACAATCTCAAGAAAAATTCTTCAAGTAGATATCTGTACTCCATAACTCTTGACGAAAAGTTAGCCATAACACTGAGGTATGTAAAGTAAAAATGCTTTATAGTAGTATTTTAGTAATATATTTAATCAATTTTTTGTTGCAAAAACTGTAAAGTAAAAATATTTTATTAGTATAAACTGTAGTGTTTTAATCAATTTTTATTTTTTAACACTGAAAAACAATCACAGTGGTTCAAAATTTTCCGGGTTTCAAATCCCGTGTAGTCATACGAGTCACGGACGGTTGAATGATTGCTGATATTCAACGTTGAAGGTGATGATCATGTCATCCAACTACTAGTGCTTGTTGATGCTGAAGGTTCCGGTGGAAAAATGAAAGGATTTGTGTAGCGACTTTCCAAATCAAAAACCATCTGCGGTGATCTCATTTTCATCTCATGAATCAAATTTGATCTCAGTTTTTTGACGGACATCGCAATATTTTAATCAGTGTCATCATCGCGATTCTGATTCAAACTGTCAATTATATTTTTTTCTATCGATGCACCTATCCTCCAGTAAGCCTATAATTTTTTCGTGGTTTCTTTGGCTTTTACTCGGTGGTCGAAGTGAATTCACCGTTCTGTCCACATTCTGTGTTGAAGTATCATTTGTGATTTGAGAAGTTGATGGTGCACAGCATCCTCCGTTGCAGTGTCTTCCATCATTAGTATGTCATCTTCTTTGATGCTTGTATTGGCACAGTGAATATTGGATAATATGCTTCTGCGAAATTAAAAATAACAATTTAATTGTTAATTAAGTTTACATACTACATTTCACAGTTTATCGCAGTTTAGACTTTGTTATGAACTAGACCCTTATGAACCACCACCATCTAAAAATCTTATACCACTTGCTAGGGGTGATGGTTTTGCGAATATTGATGGGTTTTATGTGCGAGATTCATTTTCGAAATACTGTATTTCAATAGTCACGCAGGGACAGTACCCTGACAAAATAATCGAATTACTACAACTCACTATTTTTCTTACCTGAGCTCTCGACAAATTCTCCTATTTCTTTAACAATTTGGTCTTTGTAGACTGAGCTTGCGACATGAAAGACGCATGGAAACTTCGACACCATTTTGACCAGTTTTTCATCTTCCAGAACGGTAAATAAATCTACTGCTTCAGACATTATACAGCAAGGCAAGTGGAGACTCTTTTCTCCCAGACGCGCTGCGGCTTGCGGCTGCGTCTGTACTACTCTCGAAGGGGTACAGCCGCGGCTCAACTTGCACTGCGGTCGACGCAAGCGGCTGACGCAGCATAGGAATCACTTCCCTAACATTCCATTGTAGCAGTGTAGTGCGTCACACGCAATCCGTCAGCCGCATCATAGGAATTGCACCTTAACAGTGACAATAAAACACATTGAAAAACATAGTTTACAATGGTTAATTTAAACAACAAACAAAAACTGATAAAATTATTTATTTCAATATACAGTCTCATCCGTTTGGGTATGGATAATAGTAATTTATTATTATAAAGCTATTATGATAGAAGGAAGAATTTCTTGCTGGTTATATTATGATTAAAAGATGGGAGTTTCCATATATGACAATCAACAATGTATAATCTGAAAGGAGAAATGAAAATCGTAGATGATTAAAATGGCTAATACATATCAACAGTGGACACAATGTGTTCTTTGGTATGCTAAATTTGAGAGTTTTAAAAGAGTTCAAAGGGAATTTCGACGTGAGTATGGTGTGGGTAATGTACCTAAATACTATTCCATAATGTTGTGGTATCGAACATTTTGTAGAAACAGGTTCTGTGTTAAAAGAACATGTAGGAGGTCGCAGGCGAAACCCAGTACGAGAAGCAGCTATCTCTTGGCTTGGCCCCCAAACTCCCCAGATCTAAATCCTCCTGACTTCTTCGTGTGGGGTTTTGTTAAAGACATTGTCAATTCACAGAAACCAGAAACATTAATGATCTGAGAGTAAAAATTACTCAAGCTTTTCAACAAATCACCCCTCTTCTATTACAACAGACATGGGCTGAATTGCATCACCGTTATGAGTTGTGCAGGGTGCGCAATGGAGGTCATGTTGAGCTCTGAGCAATTTGCACCCTGAAGAGAAAAAGGCAGTATAAAGCCTTTGACTAAATATGGGTTGTTAATTATGATAATCTGATAGTTTATGTAAAATATACAGTCGAAACCGTTTATAACGACATCACTTTCAACGACGAAATTTAACGGTCCTGTCTAAATCCTATATAAACACTATTTAAAAAAATCGCTTAGCACGACATCGCTTATTACAACTTACCGTATAAAACGACGTATTTTATAACATTTTCGGAGAACTTTATCGGGTATAACGTCCAATGTTAATTTTTGTTTGTTGCCTATTTGGGGATTACAAACAACAATGTAACGCTTATTTTCAAACTCTTGTTTTCAGTTAGAATGTAGACTGTCTTTGCTGTGATTCTAGAAAACCAGAAAATTAAATTTCAATAATGTGTTATTTTTTCTAAAGTACAGAAATGGAATAATGGTGTTTTGTGGCTACGTGTGTTAGATTTTTCTAATGTGTACGATACAGGACATCACATTTGTACATTTTAAAAAGGAAAATAGGAGAAAGTGTAGGCCTTCGTGTAATTTATGTATAGAGTACTGTATTTTTATTTTTGTACTATTAATTACGTAATTTTTGTAATACAGTAAACTGAAACGAGAATGTTTCATTCATGATTATTATACTATATAGCACTTACAGTAAGTTTAAAAAAATGCTCAACATTTTATCTCATTCATTAGTGAAGACCGTGTATGTACTACATTATTGAACAATTTACATTGCTGCTACTTCTTTCCTCACTTATAGGTTTTTGATATTTTGCTGGAATATTATTGCTGTACGTACTGTATAAACATTAGAAGAAAAATTCCTCTTCAGTCCCTCTCTACAAGCACTGTATTGTAAATACTATACGTACTGTATTTCTGTTACGTTTTTTGAAGTTTTAACTCTAGACTCTTCATTTGCCATGTAAGTGTGTAGCCTAAAATTTACGATACGAAATTTTTATAAAAAAAACCGGTTTGTGCGACTATCGGCTATAACGACCGTAAACAGATGGTCCCTTTGTAGTCGTTATAACCGGTTTCGACTGTATCTTTAATATTGGGCGGTGGTAAATTGCACTGGAATTCAAACTTCCTGTATGTAAACTGCACTGATTTTACATGTGGTAAATTGCACTGGATGTTGTAAATTGCACTTCTTATTTTATTAAGTTTCGCCCAATATTTTTGCCCAGTCTGTACACTCTCGACAATCAATACATCGCCTTGCTTGAATTTGCCATTTGTAGCAAATGTGAGGAGAACTTTAATAAGAAATTTGAGCCTGCTACTGAATTTCAGATCTCGAAATAACTATTCATGTTGCAGTGAAAAACGTATGGGCAAATACTGAAAATTTTCTGTGCAGGTTTCATTCAACGAATTCCTGGTGCAAAAATATCAGTCTGCAGATCGAAATTTACGTAAAGATCAATAGCATCAATACATCACATAGAGGAAAAAATTCACCCACTAAGAAGGAATAAAATTTACGTTGAAATACAAATTTCTGATAACCAGGAAGGAAAAATCTATCGATTCAGATTCATAAAAAATACATGTTATAGCTTTGCCAAAATACAGTACAGTATGTGCTTGATAATCGATACACATAAAGTACAAGTTGAACAAGTGTTTTATAATTGACACACATAATACACTCAATTGTTAGTACAGTCTATACAACAAACATCAGCTCATAGCTTCAGTGCAGTTTGTATCTTCTACTCCTCGTTCTTCCAGTGCAGTTTACATGGTAAGTGATTAACCGTCCGATTTCTTTACAGTGCAGTTTACTATTTTCCAGTGCAATTTACAATCGCCCTTGATATTTGCCACAGGACATGTTTTACTTCATTACTTCTTCATATTAAATTGAATAACACTACATTCACATTGCTAAAAGTGCCAATGCATTTTGCGGAAAAATGGTACGTGATGGAGAAAATCTGAGCTCAGTTTTGGATTCAGCACAGTTTAAAACAAAAGATTTTATAGCCTCAAACATAATAAAGTTATAATAAATATTAAGATTTCACCCAAAAATAATAAAATAACCTCAACAAAACTTTTAACTACTTTATCCAAAAAGATTCACTTATATTCATTGTATAACCGCGGATGCTGGCACAAATTTTACCAATGATAAATCAAAATTACCAAATCAAACTCCCATAGCATAAATTTAGCATAAAGTTTGAGAAAAGTTTTTATGACTCTTAATTTTGCAGGCCTGTGTAATTTGAAAAAGCTTAATATTGCAGTTAATGAACACTACCTGTCGTCACTTCTTGCTGTTACACATAAAAATGTAACATTTTTTTCTGTTTATTCCTACATTAGAGACGTAGCCACGTCAAAACGATTCTATGAGATGGAGTAAGCTAGGCAGCTTGATCTACAATACCTCACGGCTTACATTAAGGTACAGGAGGAGGTGAAGGATGAGGAAATCTTTATTTCCAAGCCTGCCATTATGTTGTGAAAGTTCTAAATAGCGTTGAAGATGTTCCCACGGAACTCGTATTCAATCAAGATTCATTCCAATTGAAGAATTAAAAAATCGCGTCACGTGGCAGGAAAGATCGTTTGCTAGGGATGAGCTGTGCTGAGTGTGTTACATCACCGCCATGATGATTCGCACCTCGTGCGTAATTCCTGCGTGACTTGAATTCGGTTTGTGCGTAACGTCTTCCTATAAACCTACACATATTTCTACGAAATGGTCGATTGTCAGGACTGACCGTCAAAGAAGCAGTGTGTAAAGAGTGGGAGTTGAGAGGGAGAAATTTTATTTTAAATAAACGTAAAATTTATGTGATTGTGTTCCAAAAACATTGCGTTTCTTCTGCTTGGTTTTTATTTTTTACTCCATCTTCAGCAAGGTGTTCCTTAATCTTTCATCCCGGGTTCATTAGTGTGTTTGCCTCTGGTTACAGTTTTCATGATTGAAACCGGGTGAGGTCCACGAATTTTTATGCGGCTTTGTGTAATAAAACAATAATAATTTTCTATAGTGTCTATAGACCTACACCAAGAATGAATATATAATAGGATGCGAAACTGCGGTCAGCACCATCTGACGGAAGGGGGTTCAAATAAGATGATCAGCGCACGACGTCGTGGGTGTTGAACAGTAGAACTACGTGTTGGGTACGTTACCCAGAGTTCACTATTTATCCGTTCGTTCGAGACGAACAGACGATGCTCGAGAAGGCAAAATGGCAACCAGAAACTTGCTAATGAGTGGACATAAAGTGATACTAAGTGTGTGTATAAGCAGTGTATGTTAAACAGTGATGTTTATAGACGTTGGAAAAATTGTGTTGATGAATGTATTGTAAAGTAGTAGTAATATAATAAATTGAAGTAAGTATATAAGTAGCTTTTGCAGATTTTTCCATTGCCAAAGAATACAATCCCAATTATCTAATCTTTTTCTTTATTTTTTTCTCTGTTTGCTTATACAGTAGAACTTGGTTATAGCGACCTCGTTTTGTGCGACACCTCGTCTATAACGTCAAATATTCTGTGGTCCCAACTAATTCCCCATACGACATAAGCTTTCCTACCTTGCTTAATACTACAAACGCATATGCGTCTACCTCGCATATAACGTCATTTTCAACCTCAGTTTGGAATAAGATTTTCTAAGAACCAAAGTATTTTAAGAAATATTGAGTTGAAATCTGACCCTGACAAATTCTTTACAGTCTCCTTCTGTCAAAGACCTCTAGAATGCAGGCGGATTCCCCACCCCATTGTAACCTGCCCGAATTCATGCGGTATTAGATCAGTTTCGACAGGAAGTTTTCACTAAGTGTATGCATTTTAACGCAGTATGGCCACTAAAAAGTGATTGACGCTTTAGAAGTCATTAGAATTATGAACATATTCTATGAAGCTAGGGAAGGGAGCAGTGAAATTGCAACTGAAATTACGAGCATAGAACGTAATTTAGCCCTAGAAATTGTGTATTGGGCAAGTGGAAGACAACAGAGTAAAATGACTGATTACTTCACTTCTAAGTAAAGTAGTTTGGTGAGTACTGAATAAACTGTTTTAATATAGAATACTGTATTTATAATTGTAGGCCTACGTGTATTTTATTATGTTCATTGTAGGCTTAAAAGTCAATACATAAATCTAAAAGAAGTCTAATTAAGTTTGTTATTTTTCATTTTCCACCTCACTAGATTGAAAATGTGAATCTCGGTTACTACGACACTCGTTTATAACAACATAATTTTTAAGGTCCCTTGGATGTCGTTATAACCAAGTTCTACTGTATTTTAATTGGGTAGCGTAAAATAGATCGCCTCTTTAATCTTCCTGTTGAATTCGGTAAGAATTTTCAGTGGAAGATGGTGTGAGAAATAAAAAATGTAGGCCTAATTGTTTTATTTTAAATTGGGTTTGTTGTGAATATCGATGAGGGTGGGTAGGTAAGAATATTTTCTGCATAGTTTAACAATTTCGTCACCAGGTGCGCTGCTAAATGCATGGAGTAATTAGTTTTTGTTTTCGCTACTTGATGCGCTGCTGGATGTAATATTCTCCACCGTCCAACAGATGGAAGCAAGATCAGTTTCTACATTAGCGCCTCTAGCATGTGTTACGGGAAACTCAGTAAGTTTCGCATCCTATTATATTCATCCATACCTACACCATGTAACTTCCTTCCCTTCCCTTCCCTTCCCTTCCCTTCCCTTCCCTTCCCTTCCCTTACCTTCCCTTCCCTTCCCTTCCCTTCCCTTCCCTTCCCTTCCCTTCCCTTCCCTTCGTCACAGTCATTCAACGACCTTACATTCATCAGGAATTGAACTTATGTCTAATTGCTTCAATTTGCTTTAAATAGGAATTGCACGAACTTGAAAGGCAGTCTTTCGTTTATTAGAGTTTTCATTAACAGTTTCTACATTCATAGTTCTTCTCTTAGCTCTTGCTTTCTTTCTGCATGTGCAATTAAGCGCATCTTCAGGATAAAGATTCCCAACCGTGGATATCCAGTTATTTCTACACACAGACATTCACTTCATTTCAAGTGTATGTTTGATTCACTGCATTCTTTAAAAAATCTGCCACTTTTTCCCTTCTATTGCTTCCCGTTGCCCATGCTCCCTCGATATTTCTCCCTATCATATCCCACTTTTCTTCTTCTATTGATCTCCACAAGGCGTGCAACCGTGTTCATTTCTCTCCTATGACATCCTTCCATAAAAGCTGTTTTGCTCTCATCGTCTATTGTACGTAGCTTTCTCCCCTTATGTTAGGTTTTCAGAGTACTTCTAAAGCACAACGTTTAGAGGGATTTTTTTTCGCTCGGTAATTTGTTGCAACTCTCATAGCGTTCCGCTATGTTCGGTTCAAGTTTGTCGAGTATGGTGAAGTTCCATATTCATCGATGTTCGCTCTGCAGAAGAAAGCCTGTCGTGATTTACAATTCATTTTGTCTTCAGATAAATCTAATTTAATATAATGAAATGTTTTAAGTTCAATCTATAAGATTTATCTATTTTGAAAATGTTTATTTGCTATAACATTGTATATAGAATATTAACGTTTTCGCCTTTTCGGCATCATCAGATATTGTTAAGAAACACGTAATCTAAACCTTGAACAAATTAAAAATGTACATTGTAATATGCATGACAAATAGATTTTCATGAGTTTTATGTAGTATGTCTTATAAGTAAAAAGGTTTATGTAGAAAAAGATTTCCAGGATATATAAGGTCGATATGATTTCAGATACATATAACTCATGTTACAAAAACACATGTGAAATGATTAAAATGATTTCGTATAGGTCAGTTTCTGTCAGATGCGTTTCCAATTCACTGTGGGCTGAAGCAAGGAGATGCACTATTTCCTTTACTTTTTAACCTTGCTCTAGAGTATGCCATTAGGAAAGTCCAAGATAATAGAGAGGGTTTGGAATTGAACGGGTTACATCAGCTTCTTATCTATGCGGATGGCGTGAATATGTTAGGAGAAAATCCACAAACGATTAGGGAAAACATGAAAATTTTACTTGAAGCAAGTAAAGCAATAGGTTTGGAAGTAAATCCCGAAAAGACAAAGTATATGATTATGTCTCGTGACGAGAATAGTGTACGAAATGGAAATATAAAAATTGGAAATTGATCCTTTGAAGAAGTGGAGAAATTCTAATATCTGGGAGCAACAGTAACAAATATAAATGATACTCGGGAAGAAATTAAACACAGAATAAATATGGGAAATGCCTGTTAATATTCGGTTGGGAAACTTTTATCATCCAGTCTGCTGTCAAAAAATCTGAAAGTGAGAATTTATAAAACAGTTATATTACCGGTTGTTCTTTATGGTTGTGAAACTTGGACTCTCACTTTGAGAGAGGAACATAGGTTAAGGGTGTTTGAGAATAAATTGCTTAGGAAAATATTTGGGTCTAAGAGGGATGAAGTTACAGGAGAATGGAGAAAGTTACACAACACAGAACTGCACACATTGTATTCTTCACCTGACGTAATTAGGAACATTAAATCCAGACGTTTGAGATTGACAGAGCACGTAGCACGTTTGGGCGAATCCAGAAACGCATATAGAGTGTTAGTTGGGAGGCCGGAGGGAAAAAGACCTTTGGGGAGGCCGAGACGTAGATGGGAAGATAATATTAAAATGGATTTGAGAGAGATGGGATATGATGATAGAGACTGGATTAATCTTGCTCAGGATAGGGACCAATGGCGGGCTTATGTGAGGGCGGCAGTGAACCTCCAGGTTCCTTAAAAGCCAGTAAGTATTATTATTATTATTATTATTATTATTATTATTATTATTATTATTATTATTATTATTACTTACTTACTTACTTACTTACTTACAAATGGCTTTTAAGGAACCCGAAGGTTCATTGCCGCCCTCACATCAGCCCGCCATCGGTTCCTATCCTGTGCAAGATTAATCCAGTCTCTATCATCATACCCCACCTCCCTCAAATCCATTTTAATATTATCCTCCCATCTACGTCGCGGCCTCCTTAAAGGTCTTTTTCCGTCCGGTCTCCCAACTAACACTCTATATGCATTTATGGATTCGCCCATACGTGCTACATGCCCTGCCCATCTCAAACGTCTGGATTTTAAGTTCCCAATTATGTTAGGTGAAGAATACAATGCGTGCAGTTCTGTGTTGTGTAACTTTCTCCATTCTCCTGTAACTTCATCCCGCTTAGCCCCAAATATTTTCCTAAGCACCTCATTCTCAAACACCCTTAACCTATGTTCCTCTCTCAGAGTGAGAGTCCAAGTTTCACAACCATACAGAACAACCGGTAATATAACTGTTTTATAAATTCTAACTTTCAGATTTTTGGACAGCAGACTGGATGATAAGAGCTTCTCAACCGAATAATAACACGCATTTCCCATATTTATTCTGCGTTTAATTTCCTCCAGAGTGTCATTTATATTTGTTGCTGCAAGATATTTGAATTTTTCCACCTCTTCGAAGGCTAAATCTCCAATTTTTATATTTCCATTTCGTACAATATTCTGGTCACGAGACATAATCATATACTTTGTCTTTTCGGGATTTACTTCCAAACCGATCGCTTTACTTGCTTCAAGTAAAATTTCCGTGTTTTCCCTAATCGTTTGTGTATTTTCTCCTAACATATTCACATCATCTGCATAGACAAGAAGCTGATGTAACCCGTTCAATTCCAAACCCTATGATTATTATTATTATTTGTCTAGTTCTTTCAGTAATTTGTTTCCTAGACAACTGCCTGTCTCTACTTTCATTATTTTGAAGTTCTTGCAGCTTTATAGCATTTCCCCCCCCCCCTCCATCTTTTAGAATTTTTCTTGTGGTGTTTGGGTAAAGGGAGATAAATCATAAAAATGCACACTTATATCATTTCCTAAACAATCTTGGTGTTTACAGTGAGGAAATTTGGGAACGTTTTCACCAGGACTTAAAGGACGTTTAGAAAAGATATCATGGGGATTGGACGGTTAATATGATGGCCGACTATTGTTGGTTACAGGATAGAGAAACTACCCGTGGTAAGGTTGCGGTAAAATGACGGAACGAAAAAATTTTTCTTTATTCGATCAGTACAAACTTGCATGTGACACGTTACCTGTTTGATTTTACATTGTTTCTTATAATTATAAATTACTGACAGATCGTAACCAATTTGTTAGCTATAGCGCAAATTACGTCATTAGATGTGTAATAAAAAGGACAAAAGTCAAAGCTTGATTTCTTTATTTTCAGGAAAATATGACGTGCTGGAGCAAAACTGATATCGCATTCCTTTTTAGCGCCATAAAATGATTATAAAACGATGCAAACACAGAAATCTGAAAAAAAAAAAAAAATCTTAAGATGCAAAGCTGTGTAATTCGTATGTATCATGAAATTTCGGCCAGTGTAGTTTTTTTAGTAGGTTATTTTACGACGCTTTATCAACATCTTAGGTTATTTAGCGTCTAAAGGAGATGAAGGTGATAATGCCGGTGAAATGAGTCCGGGGTCCAGCACCGAAAGTTACCCAGCATTTGCTCATATTGGGTTGATGGAAAACCGCGGAAAATAACCTCAACTAGGTTAATTGCTGCGACCGGGAATCGAACCCGGGCTACCTTATTTCGTGTCCAGACGCGCTAATCGTTACTCCACAGGTGTGGACTCGGCCAGTGTATGGGACCGGTGCCCATCCAGCATCGTGATGTACTTGGGCAGCTACGATAATAATAATAATCCGTGGCGCTACGGCCCGTGAAGGGCCTAGACCGACCAGCCGCCTGTTGGCCTCACGTCCACATGACAAAACAGAGGTGGACGATCATCCAACCAGAATGGAGGTATCGTGTGGTTAGCACGATGATCCCCCCAGCCGTTATAGCTGGTATTCGCAACCGGATTTCGCTACCTATCGTAGCTGCCCAAGTGCATCACGATGCTGGGTGAGCACCGGTCCCATACACTGGCCGAAATTTCATGAGAAAATTTCTTCCCACATGAGGACTCGAACCAGCGCGCATTCCGTAACGCGAGTCCTAGGCAGGATGCCTTAGACCGCGACGGCACGGCGCGGGACGGGCAGCTACGATAGGTAGCGAAAATCCGATTTCGCAAACCAGCTATAGGCCTAACGGCTGGGGGGATCATCGTGTTAACCACACAATACCTCCATTCTGGTTGGATGATCGTCCACCTCTGTTTTGTCATGTGGACGTGAGGCCAGCAGCCGGCTGGTCGGTCTTGGCCCTTCAGGGCTGTAGCGCCATGGATTTTTTTATTTACTCTTTCTTTTATCTGTCACTTTTTCCCCTGTATTCAGTTTATCAAATGGGGATTTTTAATAATATAAGAGTAAAGAAAGTATGCGATATTCTGTAATGTATTTCTTCGTTAATTTATTAGCATTACCACTAACAGTTCTCACATGTGCCGACTTGTATTTAGCTCTTGACTGTTTCCAGTTTTATTAGAATGGTAAGCTTTTAACTTGTGACTAGGAGAAGTTCTGTATAATACAATGGGAACACATACTTTCTTTCCGATATTAAATGACAGTCTTCCGAAATAGATAATGAACACTCTCTCTTTGAGCGATCATGTTTCCTGTTTGGTCGTTGGTCCTCTCTTCCCCTGGCAGCATAGATTTCTGTTAGCGGCATCAATGTATAGCGTGTAGCATGCCGAGCCCCCCTGTAACCGCCAATGTGATCCATGAGGTTGCCTTCCCTGCGCATGGCTGTAAAGCAGGTTGCACTGTTGCTAGGCGCCAGCTGACAGCGCACATGGAGCAGTGGAAAATCCCCACAGCATCCTCCCCCTTCTCCGCCCTTCCCGCAACCCCCATGATTTGCCACATTGTGATATTGCTATACGCCATCCTCTCTACCTCTCTCCTCCGCTTTCTGGAGATGTATATGAGAATCCTGGAATATTCGCCGTAATGCACGTCTTTGTTTAAACCTTTTCTTTTGAGTGCCTCTACGTCTCTGTAGCGCTGAAGTTGTATTGAGGCAGTAGCGAATGGCAGCGTGAAACTTTAATTCATTCTATAGATGGTGGGCGGTTTACAACATGTGGTTCTCAGGTCTGTGTGTAAGAGAGATCGTCCGGCGCACTTGCAGGATCAACGATAATGTATGGAATTCAGCCTTCGGAAAATACAAAATTGTCTAAATCATTTATTTATAATGCAAAGAAATATTGTAACAATTACTACACTGCTCCGTCGATATAGGAGAAATCCAATGTTTAACTATATCGTTAAGATATAACACGCGGAGCAAGTCCCCTGCAATCGACAAGCATCATGTTTAGGAAGAGCATGATAGTCAAGGAATATTATACATACGTATACAGGATGAGTCAGGAGGAAAAGGATGATAATATTGGTGATTCTGAATAAGGAAGTTTACATGAACATATGTCCTGTACTTAAAAGTATCCGACATACAGCTGTTTGAAAACCATGGGCGTCAGTCTCATGTCCTTCATCAGCACTCACATTCGAACGCAACCAAAACGACATTAGGCTGTAGTAGGATCAATGAAACGTATCCAGGGCGTTGGCTCGGTCGCGGTGAAATCACTTCTTGGCCATCGAAGTCACCCGACCTTACTCTATTGGATTACCGTGTGTGGTGTTGCCTTAAGAGCGAAGTCTACAAGCGCAAAGTGGAAACAAGGAAGGAACTTCTCGCCGGTATTTTACATGCTTGAGTCCAGACCTGTGGAGTAACGGTCAGCGCGTCTGGTGGCCAGGATTCGAATCCCGGTCGGGGCAAGTTACCTGGTTGAGGTTTTCCGGTGTTTTCCCTCAACCCAATACGAGCAAATGCTGGGTAACTTTCGGTGCTGGACCCCGGACTCATTTCACCGGCATTATCACCTTCATTTTATTCAGACGCTAAATAACCTAGATGTTGATACAGCGTCGTAAAATAACCCAATAAAATAAAAATAAAAATACATGCTTGAGCTGAAGTAAATGAATGTCCCAATCAGCTCAGATCAGCAACACAGTGATTTACGCATATCACTTCGTGATTTAATACGGCGCTTATTCCGTCGGATCCCGGCCAATCAGTCACTCACAACGAGTGCACCTCCGCACATATGTGGACATTGTCCTATGTTCATAGACATCTATGACGTAGTGCAGAGGGCGGCCACTAGAGGGAACCCAAGAGGTGGAACTTAAACCGCGAGGATTCGATCCGACACCGGGATGGGAATCCGGTGTGGCTTAGTGGCTTAGTGGATAAAGCATCAGCACGTAGAGCTGAAAATCCGGGTTCAAATACCGATGCCGCGGCATGCCGGTGAGAATTTTTCTCCGTTCCAATACTCTTTCATCTTACGTATGAAGACTTGCTTACATATTAAATGAAACTGTTTCTCATACAACGTTATTATAGGATATAATCAAATATAATTTTAACCTGATGGTATATTGCTGTATTCATGCTAAGTGTACAGGCTTTAAATCTTTCGCTGGAAACCATTGATGTTGATAGTGAAGGTTGTCACGTCAGACGAAATATTTCTTGTTATGAAACGTGTTCATCTATATTAAATTGGTGACGTGGAATTGTGTTTGAATATAGTTAGCTTCGGTCTTCAGTCTGGGAAGAATGTTATAAGAGAATTATGAGGCTAGAAGATTTCCATAATAGCTTGCATTGAAAGAAAATGCCCCCATTCTATGAGCGATGATGAATATTACTGTAAGCGAATCTGTGAGGTTATTTTTGAAGATGTGCAAGACTGTATGTTACATGTTGACTGGATGGAAGTTGTATGGTGACTCATGAAGACTTGTATTGTTATATTTTATGTACCTAGGTTAAGCTTTTAACATTTTTGACATCAAGGACCTATGCGTGTACACAAATAAGACATTATTATATTGTAATTTAACAATGGTATCTGATGATGTCGTTTAGTACGACGAAAACGTTAATACCCAAGAATAAATATGTAATATAAAGGTTCACACCTTATATGAAATGTTAAGTCAATGACGGAAAATAATAAATTGTTCATTGTATCTCAAAGACTTAACTGAACAAATTCCTCAAAATGAAGTGTAAAAGTTTCAAAATAGCTTGAATACATTTAAATACTTACTTTTACTCTACTTTTGAGGGTATTTCCACTTGTCAGCAGTTAACGTACTTCACGGTCTTGCCAGTCCCCTTTCTTCAGATTATGTTGTTTCATCATTTGGACTACACCAGACTTCCATGATGTTCTCGGCTGTCCACGCTTTCTTCTTCCAGAAGGTGACCAATGGAGGAAAGTCTTAGGAAGTCTTTCACAGTCCATTCTATTGACGTGCCCATACCATTGCAGAGTTCGTCTCTCAATTCTCTCGATAACAATTTCCTCCATTTCCATCATCTTCATTTCTCCTTCTTTCAAACCTAGATATCCTAGCCCCTCTTCGGATTCCATCCATTTCTACTACCAATATTCTACTTTTCTGCCTCTCTACTAACGTCCAACCCTCAGCACCATAAATTAAAGTACTCTCAATGACTGTTTGAAGGATTCTCTTCTTTGTTTGTTTACTAAGATTCCTACTCCATAGAATCCCATTCAGCATTTTTATCGAGCTTCTCGCCTGGAATATTCTTCGATCTACATCAGCATTACAGCTACTTGATTCATGGATTACTGATCCCAAATATTTTAAATGCATAACAGCCTTGATGGTCCCTTGAGGCAATATAATATCTTTCCCACCTCCTCCAATAACTAGATATTCAGTCATCCATATTCACCCGAAGACCTCCAACTTCGAATGCTTCCGAAAGCTTTCTTATCATATATTTAGCATCCTCTCTACTTCTGGCTATGACAACCTGGTCGTCTACAAGCAACAATGAATGCACTGTTGGGCACCATTTAAATACCTGTAATTTTATTTCACACGTGTATAACGCAGCTCTTAGTGATTCTTCACTTCTCATTATCTACTAAACAGTCATTCATGTTGGACACAAGGGTCCACACCTGTGGAGTAACGGTCAGCGCGTCTGGCCGCGAAACCAGGTGGCCGGGTTCGATTCCCGGTCGGGGCAAGTTACCTGGTTGAGGTTTTTTCCGGGGTTTTCCCTCAACCCAATATGAGCAAATGCTGGGTAACTTTCGGTGTTGGACCCCAGACTCATTTCATCGACATTATCACCATCTCATTCAGACGCTAAATACCCTAAGCTGTTGATAAAGCGTCGTAAAATAACCTACTAAAATAAAATAAGATAAGGGATTGTGATTAAGAAAGTAAACTTAATTTTTGTGTGTACTGTATTGTGGAATAGTCACATCTGGTTTGAAACCCTTCATGTAAATCTCCACAAATGAGTAGAAACGCAAATTATTCTTTTCATCTTGTTAGAAGCTTACGCATGTATGTTGATACGTTGATATTCAACATATTCCATGAATTATGTGTTGAATAGTTCGCGAGGTTTTGTTTCTAGTGATATTCGCTAAAGGTGGCAACCCTGGACCTAAGTCGGAAATGTGAAATCGAAAGAGTGCGTCAGTCGCTCCCTGTGGGGGGGGGGGTGCAGGGAGGACTTCTCGTTATTTTAGCTTCCGCAAGTGAGACAGAACAGCAGAACATTTTGAAGGGTCGATCTTTGAAGAGGGTTTCCACCCCTGGCAGGAATCTCCTCCAACCATGAAAGTGCTTCAAATCTGCACGCTTGTCCTGGACGCATTGATCATAGGGACATACTAGTAGGGAGAGAAAGGGTCTCTCCACAGTGACGCTGTCGTTCACGAGAGGCTTTCCTCTTCCTCGTCTTGAGGGCAGAGGTTTCAACTCCACGTTAGCCGTAGTTGTGAGATTTGTCTAACAATGAGATGTTGATTAGGTGGCTTTCATACTCTCAGAAGTTCTTTTTCGCAATTGAATGTAATTGTGTACGTAGTCTTCATCATTAGCCAGACACGGATTCAAGTGTAGGTCGTAAAAAATAACAGGGATGAAGAAAAAAATAAGAGGAAAATGATGTATGTATTTATTCACACTGCAAATTGGTATATACCCGGTGGCAGTGGTAACTAATTACACTCAATAATGACAATTAATAATAAACACAACTAATAAAAAACAATAATTAATAATAATAATAATAATAATAATAATAATAATAATAAAATACTAATAACAAGGAGTATCCTAAATGAAAATGAAGCATGGTCACTTAAAATAACATTTAAAGTAAATCTAATTTGCATCTTAACCCTAAGCTCGAACTAAGACCCACGAGTCTGAGAGGTTCATATCTGCATACTTATTTCGCTGTCAACTCACTCACTGCACTGATTCTACCTAATTTCACTAACACTTCTAACCATTTCACTGTTCGAATACTTTGCACAGCCACTTCACTGACACCAACACACTTCACTTACACAATAGACTTCACTGACACTACACACTTCACTGACACAACACACTTCCTCACTGATAGAACACTTCAAATAACAAGATATCAATTACACCCTTTAACTAGTGTGTATAATATACTACCGTCTATTAGTGAAGTCCTTAAGCCTATTTTAAATACATTTTTGGTTATTGGTAAAGCCTTTGATGAAACACGATAAACAATGGAGACAATATTAAACAAGAAACAGAGGAAATAAAAGAGTAGAGAGAAGGATTTGATTAAATCATCAGTCCTCCAGTGAGGGTGACCATAAGAATCCAGAATACAGAACAGTTATGTTTTAAGTCGATTAATTAAATAAATACTAAATTTTGGATTTGGGATTCACTTGGTGCCAAAATGTCATATTGACAAAATTATCTTTCCTGGAAATACAGGGTGTAAAGTATTCAGTATTTTAGGAGGTGTTAGTATGCATCAAAACAAGGGAAAAATGTCTAATAAACATGAGTTCTACAACACATACTTTCTGAGATGTGAACACTTGTTCATAGGAGGTGCCCAATGTGACGTCCATTTATGGCAATGCATTTTTCTGCCCTACAGTACAGCAGGTTACTAGATAATCATACCGTATTTCAGTGAGGAGGGATATGATGATAGAGACTGGATTAATCTTGCACAGGATAGGGACCGATGGCGGGTTTATGTGAGGGCGGCAATGAACCTCCAGGTTCCTTAAAAGCTATAAGTAAGTGAGTAATAATAATAATAATAATAATAATAATAATAATAATAATAATAATAATAATAGGAAACTCGTTAAGACTAACATTTCTCCATTTCTAAACAAGGCCTGTAATAATAAGAAGAAAATAAGAATTTGTGTGTCTACTCGTTTGTGGAAACTTACATGAAGGGGTTCAAGCCAGACGTGACTGACCCACAATATCACAAAAATTAAGTTTACCATTTTTTTGGGGGTTATTTTACGACGCTGTATCAACATCTAAGTTATTTAGCGTCTGAATGAACTGAAGGTGATAATGCCGGTGAAATGAATCCGGGGTCCAGCACCGAAAGTTACCCAGCATTTGCAACCCCTTACCTTAACCTACTTTGTGTTCAACATGCATGACTGTTCCGTAGATAAGGAGAAGTGAAGAGTTACTGAGAGCTGTGTTATGCACATCTATACTAATAATAAATCTGTAGCGGAACTTTTTCTGGTAATTTTCGATTTTCCAAAAATAATTGGTCCTAACATATCGTCGCCTGAATGCAAGAACTAGGTAACTCGAAATTTGCGTTTTTTAGTTACCTCTTTTATAGCATGGGTTATGCATGTCGTAACACTATCATAACAGTGCAGAGAGAAAACATGAGAACTTAATCCTTGTTAATAATTAGCACAAACCATAAACGTTTATCTCAGCAGTTGATATGCCGTTATTAAAAATAACGACTGCGATGATTTATGAGTCGCAGATGGCTGCAGGAATCACAAAAAGCTCTTTGAGATGTTAGAGGAGTCACAAGGCGGCTGACTGTTTGAATACGCCACATGGGCCATAGCTCCACCAAGGCCTTCTGGCTGATAATCTCACTTCCTACCAGAAGCAAATCACATCAATATGCAAGCTATCACTCGCTTCCGGACTGCAGCCTCGTTACTCTGATTCCGCTTCCGCCTCCAAAATATCGGTTAGCAAACGGAGAAAAATACAGAAGTAGGTTTTTTAAATATTTATTTGTTGCAGATGTTATAATCATTAAGTTCGAATCCCGACAGGGGCACGGATATTTGCCCAATGTTAATGTGATACTCTCATTACACCTTTTGCGCGTATAGTGAAAATTGAGTCCATTACTACATTGTTAGGGGTGTGACTTTTTGGTATTAACGTAATACGCGAAATATTTAAAAACATAATTTTATTGCTTTTGCAAAAAAAATACAAATCTCATAAATATAAGTAACTTAATTTAGAAAATGAATTACATTTAATCGCGAATTGTCGCGAAAATGAATGATTTCAAGGAAATACCATATAGTTACGAAATTAGTTCTTGGAAACAGTTTTTTTTTGGGGGGGGGAGATATTCCCTAAAACAAACAGATAATCCCTTCAAATAAAGTAAAAAATAGAATTTGGCTGTTGTGCGGAGAATTAAGAGTTTTCATAACAAGTGTAATTTCCAAGCCCATTTTTTAATTGGTTATTTTATGACACTTTATAACTTTTTATATAAATTTATTTGCAAATATTACAATAAGGAAACCACAAAAATACATATTAAATGTAATGAAAACAAAGATACATTAAAACACTAACATAATTACTTACCTACAAATGGCTTTTAAGGAACTCCCAGGTTCATTGCCGCCCTCACATAAGCCCACCATCGGTCCCTATCCTGTGCAAAATTAATCCAATCTATGTTATCATATCCCACCTCCCTCAAATCCTCCCATCCTCCCATCTACGTCTCGGCCTCCCCAAACGTCTTTTTCTCTCTAGTCTCCCAATTAATCCTCTATATGCATTTCTGGATTCACCCATACGTGCCACATGCCCTGCCCATCTCAAACGTCTGGATTTCATGTTCCTAATTATGTCAGGTGAAGAATACAATGCGTGCAGTTCTGCGTTGTGTAACTTTCTCCATTCTTTTGTAACTTCATCCCTCTTAGTCCCAAATATTTTCCTAAGCATCTTATTCTCAAACACCTTTAATCTCTGCTCCTCTCTCGAAGTGAGAGTCCAAGTTTCACAATCATACAGAACAACTGGTAATGTAATAACTGTTTTATAAATTCTAACTTTAAGATTTTTTGACAGCAGACTAGATGACAAAAGCTTCTCAACCGAATAATAACAGGCATTTCCCATATTTATTCCGCGGTTAATTTCCTTCCGAGTGTCATTATTTTATACTTGTTACTATTTCTCAAAAATATTTGAATTTTTCTACCTCTTCTACCTCTTCAAATTTCCAATTTTTATATTTCCATTTCGTACAAAATTCTGGACACGAGACATAATCATATACTTTGTCTTTTCGAGATTTACTTCCAAACCTATCTCTTTACTTGCTTCAAGTAAAATTCTCGTGTTTCCCCTAGTAGTTTGTGGATTTTCTCCTAACATATTCACGTCATCCGCAAAAACAAGCAGCTGATGTAACCCGTTCAATTCCAAACCCTCTCTGTTATCTTGGACACTCCTAATGGCATATTCTAGAGCGAAGTTAAAAAGTAAAGGTGATAGTGCATCTCCTTGCTTTAGCCCGCAGTGAATTGAAAAAGTATCAGACAGAAACTGGCCTATAAGGACTCTGCTGTACGTTTCACTGATACGCATTATAATTATTATTATTAATTAATTCACTCATACATTCATAGTGTTCTGCCCAAGAGTATTTCGCTGCGAACCCAGCGTTTTCCAGTCTTTCTATTTTCCGACTTCCTCTGTATTATTACTTATCATCTGATGTCTTCTTCTGCCCCGAACTTTTCTCCCAGTAGACAGTTTCTTCTTAGCCAGTGACCCAGTTTCGTTTTTTGGTTCCTGATCATTTTCAGCACTCTTTCTCTTTCTAGCACAGCTTCATTTCTTATTCTCTCTGTCCATTTCACACCTTCCATTCTTCTCCATACCCACACACATCAAATGATTCTAATCATTTCTTTTACTTCGTCGTAATGTCTATGTTTCTAACCCATACATTGACATATTGCACACACAGCACTTATCTAGTCCTGTTGTTGGGTTGGATTTGAATGAACGTCAACCTTTCCGTTAATTTTTTTTCTGCTTCCCTTAAATGAAACGCTAGTAAAAGATTGAGACAGATGGCTTTCAAGCTAAGAGCTCCCATAAATGTAGCCTAAAGATAAGTCCCAAACTCCCTTACAGGGATAGGCCTACTGTTTTATGTACCATTTAGATTATTTCCTTCACCCTTTCCCCTTATTCCTTCATTGTTTTATTCTTTGACATTTCAGAGAGATGCGAATATAATTTATCAATATTTTTATTACATTTAGATTGCGGTAATACAAAACCTCTATTAAAATAATACTGTACCTATCTGCAGAGTGAATATCGGCGAATATCGAACTTCGCCATGGCATACTATACTAACTCTAACTGAACATAGCGTCTATAATGCATGACGCTAATTCACATACCCTATGCAACATTCTTACCAAAATTTCTCTACACAATAGTTAAGTGCCGATAGAAAACTGTAAGTATTGTTAAAATGTACAAAAATCCTTAGGAATTTCTTGATGATACAGACCTCTAGTCTTGGTAGTTATGTATAGCACAACGAGAGTCAGTTTTTAATGCGAAATAACATCGAATTTATAGTATTTGTGCGAAATGATATGGAAATTAACTAGATTTTTTATACCGAAATGTAAAATTTTTATTCATTACAAAAATAGGAGCCCTATGTAAAGGGTGATTCACAAGGATTTACCATCACTTACAGAGCAAAAAATGTCATATAAACATCTGTCCTAATCTCAATATTTTCAGAGCTACACTAATTTGATTTTTTTTTTTTTGTCTTGAGTTTTAAGGGTAAAAGAATATTACAGATGAAGAATGAACTATTCAGGAGTATCATTTCTTTAATTAGCTAGTATTCTGAAGCTAAAATTGTGTTGTGAATTCCATAGTCGCTTCGTACAGATTTTTTTTTTCCGATTTTTAATCACAAAATTACATTTTCTTATGCATTTATCAAACAATTGTTGTAAAACTACCTTTAAACCACTCGTGAAGTAGTAGATTGAACCAAAAGAAAACATTTAAATTAGGAAAACATAGATCGCAAATGTATAATTACTCCGTTGTGGGCGTAATTTCATAATATTGATCGTTGTAGACATAGGCGACCATTAACACCTTTGGAAGTCTGGTGTTTCATATAACACTATATCACTCTTAATGTCACTATAATGATGATGATCATGATCATGAATATAAAATCAACAATAAAGGATCAGCATTTCTACCTTCAGACTATAAGCAAGAACTACATCCGTGGAGAAGAAACTTTCATATACGCTAAAAAAATTCGAGAGGTCGTTGATGGTTATGAAGCCTCAACACCACAAGAGATAAAAACCTTTAGACTCCACTGGCTCGGAGTAAATCAGTTCTCATATGTCGTCAATTAAGAAATCCAGAGATGCAAGTCTGGAAACCTTGAGGGCCAGGAAACTGGTTCTCCACTTCTGACACATCTGTCAATAGATATCGTTGCACATATCTGCAAATATATTTCCTCTAGAAATTATGGTAGCACATCTGTCAGGAAGATCTAATAATTCTGTGCATTCGGTCTTCGTGAGAGTAGGTAAGGACGAACCAGAAAGTCATTCACGACGCCTGCCCAAGTCGTTCTACACAAAAGTGGTGGAGTATCATATCAGGCACCACACTACTTCCAATGGTAGTAAGAAATTGCCTATCTGTATATTGATGAACATAATGGAACTTATGGCAAAATGAAGATTTTAAAATAAACGAAACAATTTTATATACCTTGTTTACAATCTTTTTTACATACTTTTAACAATTTGTAGTCCACACCTATGGAGTAACGGCTAGCGCGTTTGGCTGCGAAACCAGGTGGCTCGGGTTCGAATCCCGGTTGGGGCAAGTTACTTGGTTGAAGTTTTTTCCGGGGTTTTCCCTCAACCCATTATGAGCAAATGCTGGGTATCTATCGATACTGGACCCCGGACTCATTTCACCTTCACCTCATTCAGACGCTAAATAACCTGAGATTTGATACAGCGTCGTAAAATAACCCACTAAAAGAAAATGTATCGTCCACCGCTGTGAAGTAATGGTTATCATGCCTGACCGTGGAACGAGCGGGTCCAGGTTCAATTGCCGGTTGGGACAAGTTACCTGGTTGAGACTTTTTCCGGGGTTTTCCCTCAACCCATTATGAGCAAATGCTGGGTATCTATCGATACTGGACCCCGGATTCATTTCACCTTCACTTCAAAATAACCTGAGATTTGATACAGCGTCGTAAAATAACCCACTAAAAGAAAATATATCGTCCACCGCTGTGAAGTAATGGTTATCATGCCTGACCGTGAAACGAGCGGGTCCAGGTTCAATTGCCGGTTGGGACAAGTTACCTGGTTGAGACTTTTTCCGGGGTTTTCCCTCAACCCATTAAGAGCAAATGCTGGGTATCTATCGATGCTGGACCCCGGATTAATTTCACCTTCACTTCATTCAGACGCTAAATAACCTGAGATGTTGATACAGCGTCGTAAAATAACCCACTAAAAGAAAATTTATCGTTCACCGCTGTGAAGTAACGGTTACCATGCCCGACCGTGAAACGAGCGGGTCCAGGTTCAATTGCTGGTTGGGACAAGTTACCTGGTTGAGACTTTTTCCGGGGTTTCCCCTCAACCCATTAAGAGCAAATGAGGGGTAACTTTCGTGGCTGAGCCTGGACTCATTTCGCTGGCACTCCGTCATCTTTATCTCATTCAGACTCTAGATGACCTAGCAGTTGATAAAGGGTCGTAAAATAACCAATTAAAACACTTTGTCTCACTTAGGAATATGGTTATAATGACAACTTTGATGTGTCTTTATCACAGTCTTATTTATGGCCGATCTTCTGTTGCCCCCTTCGCGGCACAGAGTTGAGCGGCGACACATTGTCTCTGATAAAAACAAGTTGGCCGCCAGCCATTGTCATTGCTTTCGCACCCATGCGTGTCGTGTCATTTTTGTTATCCATGTCCGTCCCTTGGCATGAAAGACGGGACTCCAGCTGTTGACCTTGATCAACTTTATGTTTAGTTTCGTCAGAGGTCGGATTAAATGGTACTTTCTCTTCTTTTGTAGTCTTCGCCTTTAATTGTTCCTATTTCCATCTATTCTTCGTCACCCTCCTCCTTACTTTCTTTCCTTTCACCTTCCTCGCCTCTCTATTCACCTACCTCACCATGTCATCCTTGTCCTTATCTTACTGCTCTTTCTGCATCATTATCGCGGTAATTTTCTCCTGCTCTACCATCCAATGTTCCTCATCACTAGGCTGTCTTCTGCTTTCCCTTTAACATTATCATTACCTCCTTAATATTCTCATCCATCATCTCATGTCCCTCATATTATCTCCTGCTCTTTCTATATCATTATCTCCGTAATTTTCTCCTGCTCCCCCATCTCGTGCCCCCCATACACTATTTCCTGCTTTTTTGTATCATCTCCACAATTTTCTCCTGTTCTACCATTTCATATTCCTCACACATCTCCTCCTGTTTTTGTGCAATTATCTCCACAATTTTCTCTTACTCTACCAGAGTCCTTCAAACATTATCTCCTGCTGTATTTATACCATTATCTCCACAATTTTCTCATACTCTACGATCTCATGTCCCTCGTATATTATCTCCTCTTTTTGTACCATTATATCTACAATTTTCTCCTGTTTTACCATCTTGTATCCCTTGTACATTATCTCCTGCTCTTTTTGTACCATTATCTCCAAAATTTTCTCCTGTTCTACCATCTCATGCCCCTTGTACACTATATCGTGTTCTTTTCGTATCATTATCTCCACAAATTTCTCCTGTTCTACCACCTCATGTCCCTTGAACATTATCTCCTGCTCTTTTTATACCATTATCTCCACAATTTCCCCTTACTCGATCAGAGTCCCTCATACATTACCTCCTGCTCTTTTTGTACCATTATCTCCAAAAATTTTCTCGTGCTCTACGATCTCATGTCCCTCGTATATTATCTCCTGCTCTTTTTGTACCATTATCTCCACAATTTTCTCTTACTAGATCAGAGTCCCTCATACATTACCTCCTGCTCTATTTGTACCATTATCTCCACAATTTTCTCGTGCTCTACGATCTCATGTCCTTCGTATATTATCTCCTGCTCTTTTTGTACCATTATCTCCACAATTTTCTCGTGCTCTACGATCTCATGTCCTTCGTATATTATCTCCTGCTCTTTTTGTACCATTATCTCCACAATTTTCTCGTGCTCTACGATCTCATGTCCCTCGTATATTATCTCCTGCTCTTTTTGTACCATTATCTCCACAATTTTCTCTTACTAGATCAGAGTCCCTCATACATTACCTCCTGCTCTATTTGTACCATTATCTCCACAATTTTCTCGTGCTCTACGATCTCATGTCCTTCGTATATTATCTCCTGCTCTTTTTGTACCATTATCTCCACAATTTTCTCTTACTCGATCAGAGTCCCTCATCCATTACCTCCTGCTCTTTTTGTACCATTATCTCCACAATTTTCTCCTGTTCTACCATCTCATGTCCTTCATGCACTAACTTCTGCTCTTTCTATATCATCTTCTCTCTCATTTTCTCGTGTTCTACAATCTCATGTCCCTCATACATTATCTCCTGCTCTTTTTGCACCATTATCTCCACAAATTTCTCCTGTTCTACCATCTCATATCCCGTATACATTATCTCCTGCTCTTTTTATACCATTATCTCCACAATTTTCTCGTGCTCTACCATCTCATATCTCTCATGCACTATGTTCTGCTCTTTCTATATAGGGCTAAGTATCGCGATAATTTTCTACTGCCGTACCATTTCACGATCCTCATCCATTATCTTCTGCTCTTTCTGTATCATCTCCACAATTTTTCTACGCTAGTATCTCATGTTCCTCATACATCATCTTGTACTATTTTTTTATTATTACGCCTACAAATCCAATTTTCGCCTTTAACCCTATACCAGTGATATTCAATCTATGGTACGCGTACCCACGAGATACTAGGAAGGGTAGCGGGTATATCTCATGGGGTACGCATACCACTGACTATCTTAAAATGCTGAAATAGTTATTTTATTGCACTTGATAATTATTGCAGTTTACATGTTTTATTTTACAGTATCAACTCTTGTTTTTTCTTGCTTCAATAACATTTCACATATTTCATTATAGCGGTTTCAGAATAAGAAGGCATATGGCCTAAGCCAATTGAGTGCTAGCAACAGTTCGACGTTGTCACGCAGTGCACGGTGCACGAGACGTGGAAGACAGAGACAACAGATAAGGACAGAACATATCAGCTGCAGCCTTCTCGCTGAGGGAGCGGGTCGAGACCTGTTTCTTCTTTGTGTGTAATGTTTAAATATAATTACTCTTACTGAAGTAATTTTCATCAAAATTTTTATTACTTCTTCGCTTCATAGATCAGTAGCTCTTGGAGTCACTGACTTGCGAAATAAAGTGACAGATATGTAGAAATTTACTTTGCTAATGTCTGAGAAAGAATGTTTTAATTCTTACTCAGACTTCATTGTACAGCAAAGCTGAATTTATTATTGTTTATTTCTCCAGAGGAAAGATAAGGTACAGTTTGTTTGTAGGGGCAACCTAAGAATCTAGCGATAACAAAACGAAAACATATCTGTAGATACGTAATTTAGTATTGAAGTTGGAAAGTATTTTATTTTTCCTCCGTTAAATGAAGCCTATATAATTTAATTTAATTCTCTAGCTTATACATGTACCTAGGGGTCCAGGGTTCTACATTCTGGTTACGAATCTGGCTGTAATGCAACGTAATCATAATGTGTGTTTATATATAATTCAGTACTCATTCTGGAACTGTAGATTATTTTATTTTTCTCTGATAAACCAAGTCTATCTAATTTTATTTTATCATATAATTTTTACATATCTAGAGGTCCAGTGTTCCATATTCTGGCTAAGAATCCGGCTATAAGAATATAAGCATATCTGTTCATATGCAGGCCTAATTCAGTACTCATATTGAAACTGAAGATTACTTTCTTTTACTTTATTAAATCAAGCCTATCTAATTTAATTTAATCCTCAAGCTTATACCTAACTAGAAGTCCAGGATTCTATGTTCTATCACTCTGGCCTGTGGCAATATAAACCTACGAGTGAAGGTAGTTGTACAGAAGCGAATATGAAAACCGTAATCCAAAAATATCGTTAATATATTGAAGATAAAATTGTATATTAGAAAAAATCGTATAAAGTGTAATATATATAACGAAAGGTTTTTAAAATAGAAATTAAGTTTTGGAATTATAAAATCTCCTTGTTCCTAGCATGCCTGTATTTATTTTAAAAGTGAAATGTAGTTAATGTGCTTCATTTTATAAAGTTTTCTAATGCTCTTAAGGAAGAATGTTGTTAATGTTCTTCGTATAATTGATGGAAAAAGAGGCAGGAGTGTTTATGTTTACAATATCATCCAAATATCTCATATGTTTATGCAGTATTTCGTCTTATACCATGTATAATATTCCAATGAAAAGTGAAAATCGTACCTATGATTATTCTCAGCTTTTTTCTTCTTTCCACGTTCGATTATAATGGCACTGCTAACACATACTTCTAATGTATTTAAAATATCGTACGATGAAGTAATACACGGTTCTGAAAATTGTACAAATAATTAACACGTTTGTTTTCCGTTATTTTCCAGGACAGATAAATTCAAATATGCCACCTATTTTAATTGTCTCTTTGTCCTGTCCGAGAATATGAGATAACGTATGCACTTCCAAACCACACGTCTCTGCAGTCAGATTCTTTGTTCGTGAAGAACTGACACGCACTGAATCATAAGTTAGTCCTTTAAAAAATTGTATACAAAAATACCATACTCCTCGCTTGTGAGTGTTGGACTACACCTGTGCGTATAACAGATGAAACACCACAGCCAATTGCAATCCCTTCAAGAGACATTGTTACGGTAAGTTACACATTACACAATAGAAAACAGTCCATTGAAAATAAACAGATTCTATCTTCGTTTACAGAGACGGAATTCAGAGCAAAATATGTTGTATGCTGTAGGTTTGATATCTCTGTTTAGTCTTAAAGCGATAACACGCGAACCAGTTGACATACAATTGCCATTCTTGTACTGTTGGATTCAGAATTCGGAGCTCTATCGAATGGCACAGTTTAAAATTCATTCCTAGCCATAAGTATTGTGCGCGCAAGAAAGAAACTAATACGCGACGCTTCAGCGAGACTTCGCGACGATTTAACTAGGCAACACCGCTTCACTGTCACTGGCTAGTCGACATAGACCGGCCTGAACTAGCTCCGCCTTATATGCCTTCTTATTCTGAAAGCGCTTTAGTATTATTTCATCAATAAATGTAATAATAATAATAATAATAATAATAATAATAATAAAAATAATCACTTATTTTGCATATGGAATCAATCGTAGTCTTTTGTTATTTCTTATATAATTGCAATGCATTTTGGGGGTACGAAAGTTAAAGAAATGTATTTCGGGGGTACGCTAGCAAAAAAGATTCACTACTATTGTCCTATACCATGTCATGTCACCCTTATTCACTACCTTCTGTTGTTTCATTATCTTTATCAACAGTAATCTCACTAGAAGTTTTGATTTATCTAGAGAAAATCAAAACTTGAGTGGGATTTAATTGACTATTACACGATTAGAAGAAAGTATATAAAGATTAGAAGTAACGAAGTACTCCAATACAATAAAATATTAATTGACTTACGAAAATACAACTGTCTTCAAATTTGTACCATCTAAACATTATAAATATTACGCTAGTAGATGACAGTAGTGTGTTATGAATAGCTGTTTTCTTATCAGTTGTGCCAACTATGGAATCTTCATTGAACTCTGTGGACGGTTACTGGTCAAGAAGGCTTTGTTGATTCAGTTTAATTTTTATTAAAACAGTTGCATTCCACTTCAATTATCCCGATCCCAGTAATCAACGTCACTTGACAGATGATTTTCAATAAATCTTAGTATTAAACAATCCCTGATATGTGACTATTCATAATATCATATAGCAGAAGTTATAACATAACCTAAATAATATAAATGAGTGTTAGAAAAGTTTTAATTAGGGATGATGAAATAAACAAGAAACATTTTAATTAACGATGATGAAATAAAAAATAAACATGAATAATTTTAAAAGAAACAATTATTGAAAGTAGGTACAACTTTAAAATTTGAATGTTTTAGTGATTGGTGGTTCAGTTGATGTTATAATTATTAAACGTGTGCGTAAAAGAAGTGAACTCGGTGATGTACATGGTGCATCCTTCAACTTATTCAGGATTTCCGATTGGTGCTCTTCATTTATTTGTAAATATGGTTTCAGAGAAGATGCATAGCTATGACCAGTGATCTTTATTAATTCTTGTTCTTGAATGTCAATGTGAATCATATTTGAAAGTGCTGTGCATCGACTGGAGTGGTTTGTAATTTTCTGTTTTTTGACGTTCAGACCAGCGAATAGGGATTATAAAGAATGGACACTTCGCGTCGGTACCTTTGATGTAGCCGGACTGATTTCAAAGACCTTCAAACCAGCTAGAGCTTGAGATTCTGCTTTCTCCCTAGAGTTGGCGCTGACATCACTCCAGCTAGCAGTCGACACAGCGGAAATATAACACATATAATTAATACATCTAGGTACATTATGTACTCAAATAAAATAAATTGGATCCATAAGATAATAAATCCGTCATTCACTGTAATGTCTAGACTCTAGAGTTCCTTTATAATGAGAGCTGAGACGTTGACCCCAACAACAATTAAAATATGTAATGATTTGATAGCACTGAAAATAGAAAAACAAAACTCTTATGAGAAGTAAAACCATATACCTATATTATATTATATACAAATATTAAACGAATTTGATACATAATTTTATAAAATAATTTATTATATCTGAAATATAAAAAATTATTATTACAACTAGTTCGTCACTGAGAAATAAGGAAAAGCTGTTAACTTGAATTTATTTCAAGCAAAACGTTACTGGATTATGCAATAAGGTAGGCCATGTTTGAATCCTGTGTCTTAGCTCTATTCTCAATTAACTTAGCCTATGCTCGATTACACTAACCTCTAGCGCTAGAAAGTAGAACTAAACGCTGGCGCACAGAGAAACAAAACACAGGAAAATTTGCTCAGTGTACATTCTTTATAATCCCTATTCGCTGTTCAGACCAGTGCAGTTTGAAATGTTGGCAAACAAAGAAACAAATGCTAGGGTAGTGATAAAAATAAACAAATGCTAGGGACGCAATAAAATTAAATAAATGCTAGGGACGCGATAAAATTGTGCGATAAGCAGCCATGATTGGTTGAAAAACGCCCTTTCGTACCGTTTTATTGGTCAAAAATAGTGTGACGTAGTAAAAGTGTAATAGTCTCCATAACCTATCTCCTCCATTTCCTTTCTCTTTGTTTCTCTCTTCTGCTTCACTTTTTGTTCCTCGATCTTCTTCTTCTTGTTATTTCTCTTCACCGCCCACATCTCGTTTCCCTTCTTTCTCTTCTTTCTTCGACATTTTGTTCGTCTATCTTCTTTACACAGACAGAGAACTAATTAATACAATTATTTAACATAGGCCTATACGTTTATTTCGGAGAACCAGCATTTCGCACTCCAGATCGTTCCTGCGTTGCCTGGTGTTCAGCAAGAAGTTATCTTGCCTTCGCTAATGACTTAATAACCATTTGTAACTCACAAGTGACAATTCACAACAATGTTGCGAATTTCATAAACGGTGTCTTCGCCCATAGCCCTCAGGGGGGCATGTCGCTGATAAGTCTTATCAAATCGGCGTGTGCTCCCGCATGCTACAATATCAGCCGCTCAAGGTTTGCTGATATCGACAGCTGCAGACAACTTTTGCTTCTGTTTTCTAGGAGTGAAGCTTCATATAAGTTTAAGCTTTTGGTGTCTTCTCACCATATTCTGTAACTAGATTAATATTTTGTGGTTTTTCATATAGATGGCCTTCGAACAGGCTTATTCGTTATTCGGCGAATTTCTATACAGGATGAATAAAAAATTCGGACAGAAACTTTGATTCAGAGTTCCTTAGGCTCTACACCAAAACAAGAAAAAAAATCATATAAACATATGTCCGGAAATGCCTGGTTTTAGGGATGGGAGATTATTCGAAAATAACCGGTTATTTAAATATTAATTTAACCTGAAAGTGTTTAACCGATCAAAATTAACCGGTTATTTTCCGGTTCTTACTTTTTTTAACATTTTAAAGTCAGCAAATTAGTCAGGAAAACAAAATGAGAGGTTATTGCAAAAAAATCAAAGTACAATTTGCAATGGACTGTAGACCAACCAGAAGAAAGTTATAAGAACGTCATTAGATGTGAATATCATCAATGATATATGTGCGTCAGATACGTGTGCAACATCCGACGATATGATCACATATCACCTTCCTTCGCAAGTCTTTCGTGGCTCCGACTTAAAGAACGCAGAACTTTACACTCTTTGTCTTTACTCTTTCGAATTCTGCACACCTTAACACCAAATTATCTTTCTTCTCGTTTCTCTTATCTATACTCTAACCACGACGTAAATACCAGATCACTTATCTGTGGCACGCTAAGTATACCTCTTTATAGAACATCTTGTTATTCATCATCTTGTACAATATCCACCTCGCGTCAATGGAATTCCTTGTCACAAAGTACTAGGGGCTGCAAGACAACAAACATCTTTAAGAACAGCTTAAAAGATAACCTTATTAGCATTTCACTCCAATCATACTGATTTTAACTATCACTGACTACATTGTTACTTTTTTCTTTAGACATCATCCTGATTGTGCTGTATTTTCAAAATTGTCTCATAATAATCTCTTTCTATTATCTAATATTATTTGAAATATATTAACATTCTATGTATTTTAGCTTAATTCTGCTACACAGTTTATTTCAGTGTTTAATTAATAGTTCATAGTATTTTGTTGTTTAATTCGTAAATAACTCTTGCATACATGTAACTCTCATCTAAATCAAATTGTTGAATTCTTTGTAAGTTCATGCATATGTATATACACTTTTTGCTGGTTGAGTGGAAGACAAGATCTTACGGCCTTAACTCTGCCAGCTAAAATAAATCATTATTATTATTATTATTATTATTATTATTATTATTATTATTATTATTATTATTATTATTATTATTATTATAAAGAAAATGCACAAAATAATAAATGGTTATGAAATTGAATTTAGTTAATTAGTCTACTTCATTCACATTTGGGATTTTAGGTAAGATATATAAAAAATAACACAAATTGCATAATTTTTACAATAATAATCTTTTTAATGACACATTTCGACGGGCAATCTATTCTCCTCTAACCAATAAATACTGAATTCAAAGTTTCTCGTCGTATGGACAGAGAACATCTACAACAATGCCAATTCCTGAAGTCCGCCTGTGAAAATGATCGCTATTGGGAAGCTAGAGAACTAATGGGACAATGATATGAAATATAAATAACATATGTAATTAAAACAAATTTTTCTTGCCGTTTGAAATGCTCCAATACGCGCAGATATATATAGTAAGCCAATCACACAAAGTCTGAGATTAAGATATGCATTATGTTATTGACATTGATTCGAATTTCGTTTTGTCATCTATGGACAAATGAAGTAAGCAAATCAGTAATCCATACCCCATCTAGGAATGGTCAACGAGACAATTTGTATATGGGGTTGATTACATAGAGCGCATAATAATAAAAAGAAACAAGGTTCTACTGAATTAAATTTGAAATAAACTTAAAATACATTTGATTTTATGTAGTGTATTTTAAAAAATAACCGGTCGTTCAGTTGTTGAGGAAAATAACCGGTTATAGGTTAAACTGGCAAGCAAAAATAACCGGTTATTAACTAGTTAACCGTCTAGTTTAAATAGCTTGTAAATTGAGTTTTGTTGAACAAGAACTTATTACAAATTTCTTATCAGAATTTTAGATCTGGTATAACAGCATTGCGCAGAATTCTAGAAGGCGCTGTGTTTGTTGGAGGGAAATAATATTTTGTCAGGAGGGAAATATGTTATTAAGGATTTAATACGTATTTTTTCTACGATAGTGCTTAAAGTTGAATTTTACCCACTGTTATCAGTGCGTAAAGTGAACCTTTAAAACACTAGTGCGTAAATAGTAATATGCGTTACAAGAGCGGTATGTTGAAGTTTTCATGTTCGAGGAAAAGATTGAAAAAGCGAAACGTAGTTGAGCTTTTTTAATTTCCGAGAACATGAAAACAAACATACCGCTCGTGTATCGTACATTATTTTGTGCGAAGATCGTTTATTACATACCTGAAAGACGAATTTCTAATTAGTTGCAATGAAATCTCCATCTTGGTTTCTGTTCAATGACGGCAAATTTGCAAAACAAAAATATCTATCTTCAACATTGTTGCTTTAAATTGTTCTGTGTTTACTATACTCCAGCAGGCCGTGATATACGTATGTTTCCCCCCCCCAGTCTATAAATGCGAACTTAAAACAAACGGTAAGGTTATGTAATGATTTATTTTTCATTTTAATATTTTAACAATAGTAATAATTATATAACATATTGCAGTAAAAACATAGGCATCAGGAATCTTGTTGATTTTTTCACGGCTTCCTTAATGTTACTTGTATCAGGAATGCAATAAGTTTCGTGGAGTAGTAGACTTCACTTAATTTTTGCAAATATTTAAAAACAATAATTAACATTGCAATTTAGGTGAAATTGCAGTGGTAAGTTTCCAATTTATGATTATTACTATATTGAACGTCTCTAAAAATAATATGTTAAAAGCTTAAAGCAGTAAAATGAATGTCGCGCTTAAGCGGTAAGAAGAGGGAAATTGTTATGTGTGTTAGGTTTGGAATACTGAATGTGGAATTTCACACTTTCCGCGGATTGGTTTTGTGCGGAAACCAAGCAAATACGCATGATCTCGCACAAAAGTAAGTAATCACTTGACGCACTACTACTCCTTTCACGTATTGCGAAATAAAATGCAATATTCAGTGTATAAACTTCATTCAATAAGAAATTAATGCATGACCTCGTTCTTTTATGACGTAAATATTACACGTAAGACAAATAAGCAGGGCCGGGTATTTATGGAGATCGCGAAAATCATGACATTATAGATAGCCTAGACTATACAATAGATTTTTACTAATCTTTACGAATAAAGTGATTCTGATTAATAATATGCGGATAAAACAATCGCGACAAATCGCGAAATAGAGTTCTAATAGCGAAATATGAACACATTCACGAATTATTACTGTTGCGTCGTTTTATAGCGAATTTCATATTCCGAGCTTTTTTTTTTTTCGGATTTTTTTTCACTTGAATTTGTTATATATCCAAGTAGGCTACATTACATGGTATTCCAGATGTTTTCATTACATTACTGAACTCAAAAGACGGAGAATTCAACATTTCACTAATAACTTGAAAGTTTTAATTTGAAGGCTGCAAGTTTCTTTTCGCTTTTAATGAATGTGTGTTAAATACAGTCGCAATCCAACAAATATTGTCTATTGGCCATACCGCACCTTTATCAGAAACCAATGAATCTTTAATGTTAATTATTTGGAAAGTAATATTAATACTGAGTTAATACTCTAATTCCAAAATAATTGTATTTTCCAAAATGTCCATTAATCTCCGCCAAGAGTGCAAATCAATCTTCAACAATCTCTGCCGACACCAATATTAAAAATCACAAATTATAAAATTAATCTCCATAAATACTTGCCTCTGCAAATAAGTAACAAATTTAACATTCATATTTAGATTTTAGCCCTATTATTCTGGAGTTACATATGTAGTGCTCATTGCAATAAGCTCTAGTATTCAACTTTTCCTAAACGCTTTGTTCATTATGGTCGTTTCAGACGGCCATGAAATCGTGATCATGAATAAAACAGACTGTCAATTCGTGGAAACTTATTTCTTAAAGGTTCTGAGCTTAGACGGCCGTGATATTGCGATCTTATAACCTCTCCAACTTTAAATATTTACTTAATGTAAATTTGTGCTATGGTAGAAAAAACATTATATAATACACATTCGTAAAGTTATCTTTTTGACACTCACGGATTCGTGAAACTGGACTTCGTCTAGTTCCAGAAACTTTACAATCGTGCCAAAAAGAGAATCTTTACGAACTTGTATCATAATTACTGCAATTATATTTACATAAGAATCCGCTCCCTTGCAATGAAAATGACTCTCTCATCTAGAACTCACCACCTACCAGAGTGCTGCATTGGAGTTAAATCGCTCGCTTGAACTCGGTCGAATGTCGCACGCTCGAGTGAGATAAGATCGGTCGTGATATGCTCGTAATAAATAGAAGCACAGTACAAGGTCATCTCACCGACATGTCTTATCTTGTATGGAAGGGGACAGATACGATACACATATGTTTTGCTCACACGGTAAAAATAAGACTTTATTTTCTGCGTTTATGACAAACGTCTAATGGAACGTACCAAAACAGGAACATGAAGTTATAAATAAAATACTGTGAACAACTTCCATATACAGTTATTATTGTTAATTAATAATTATTCAATATTTGATTTACCACATATGCTATATAATGTGATAGGTCCATACATAGTGTTCCGCCTATATACTGCGACAATGTAGAAACGTTTTACAAAATATTATTGATATAGCAGTAGATCAATAACAATATTAGTAGAAAGATAACGTCACAGAAAATATAATAAAACTAATAATCATGCTGCACAACTGTTACAGACGCAAAGATTGATACACTAATTATTATAGATTATTATTATTATTAGTAGTAGAAAACTTGATACATTTCTTGCATTATCGTGATTGTGTTCTCCGTTTATAATACTTACATTTACATCCAATAACATCTATCAGATGTGGCAAAAACAAAATCACTCCTGTGGGGGGGGGGGGGGGACATTTACCTACAACATTTATATTACATTTTAAAGCAAGTTTTGTAGTTGTACTATGGAGAGGTTAGTTAAACACTGCAAAGTTTTGAAATGATAAACATCTATGATGTTACTACACAGTTCATCACTGTAACAAGAACGAATATCTAACACTCGGCTTATACCGTTCGAGGATTTATCGCTCGCGACAATTTTACCCATCATGCATGTGCGCTACCTATCAGATTGTGCTATGAACTACTTGGCGATCGAGCGAAAATGTCCGATGCAGACCTCTGCCACCTACAGTATGTATCTACCTGTCTTTCATCAAACCATAAGGAAGACTCGCCACGGCGGACGGCCGATATGACGCCGAACATACGAGCTATTCCATCTCAAATCGACCGAAATATAGAGAAAATTGATCTTGCAATTTTTAAATACAATGAAACTTTTTCTGTCAGTAGAGAACTGTGATACAATGCTTTGTGCAAAGTTTGAGGCATCAGAACTTCATAGTGTTTAAATTAAAAATATTTAAATTTATCGTATTTTCATAAAATTAGCAACTTTAAACTGTTGTGGCTCCGAAACCCTTTCACACAATGATCAAAATCATGGTTTATTTTGATGCTGAAAAGTTAAAGTTTATATTGACATATAAACAGTTTTTCTTACTTTTTATGGAAATATAGAAATTTAGATTTTTCTTCATTAAGACGCCTTTGCCCACGAAAAAATATTTTTAAAATATATGGTTAGATTTCGCATTGAAAGTACAAATAAACACACATTTTTTACTGGTGCAACGTTGCTAAGAAAGTATTGAAAATAACAAATAAAGAACTAACCAGCTGACTGTGAGGCGGGAGCTAGCCGAGGGATGCAAGCCCAGTAGACATAAACACGTGATGTTTCGTCTAGTAGCGCATAGCTGGGCTAACGTTATCACAGGTTTTCATAAACACAGGAGTAAAATGACGCCCAACGCTCGCTTGTCTTCATCTCTCGGCCAGTGCGTGCGGTACTGAGCCGTTCAAGTCCAGGCGTGTGAAAATAATTTATTTAATACCCTCGAAACTTATTGCCGAGCCACTAAGCAAACAATGCCGAATCCCTCTTATTAATCCAAGGTTTTTTCTCAATATTTTTTACATTTTTACAAATGGGCAAAAAGCTTAAAAGTAAGTAAAATCTGATTATCTGTCTCTCTGTATACAATAAAAATAAGGATTACTTCTTAACATAACCTACCAAATGTCAGCTTCAAAATGAGCTCCCGTTCAATGTTCTGCAGTAAATGGTTCCAGAGTTCTGAGCGCTGAAAGAGGCTTGTTTTTCTAAAATACACTAAATTTCTCGCTCAACAATACGAAAACCGTTTGACTTTCGATAGTATATTTTTGAAAATGCACTCTCCTCAGCACCTTGTATAAATAGGGAAAAAATTAGGGTCTAAAAAATGCGAGGGTTTTTACTAATCGATTTCATATGAAATAGCCATACGCAAATAGGCGCTTTGTTTTTGGAAACTGTTGACAACAAAAGGAGATAATTGTGGAGAGCCTGGTGGAATGAATTTGAACTATCAATGCAACTTTGTCA
This sequence comes from Periplaneta americana, assembly GCF_040183065.1. Classification (NCBI taxonomy): domain Eukaryota; kingdom Metazoa; phylum Arthropoda; class Insecta; order Blattodea; family Blattidae; genus Periplaneta; species Periplaneta americana. The sequence continues at coordinate 180,797,013 of NC_091120.1, read as the reverse complement.
CTTTGTCGTCAACCAAGTCTCAATAGCTCCAGCTTAAAACTGGGACACCATTGTTATACACATACAATTTTATCTTGGCTGCCTTGTTTTTAGACATATTAATAATAATTTATGTGTGCATGTGGCCTGAATTACCCCGTACGCCGTGTTGCCCGTGACCGGCTCTGCCACTTTCCAAATGTACCACCATGAGCTCGTCGCATGCAGGTAACCGGGGGAAGTCGTATATCAGTCGGGTGAGCGAGATAAAGGCTTCCTTTGTTGTCTTTTGTATGTTTTATTGTAATGGCACTGCCTGTTGCATAACATTTAAAAGGAAGCTAGTTGACATGTACGAAGCCTATCTCAGATTCAGCTACACTGTAAATGCTTGCTAGTTTTGTGTAGTAGTATTCTTGCTGCTTAATCGAAGTTGAAATTGAACATTTCCTTTAAAAAGGAGAATTCAATATTGTGAGAAATGGTAGTATTCATAAATAACATAATATAAAAAATAGAATTAACATGGTCCTAAAATTAATATCTTCCGAGATATGAACACTTGTACAGGGACATCATTTTATTTTTACTAACATTTTTAATATTAACCTGGCTATATCTTCGGATTAAAGGCCTAGAACCGGAAACACCGCTTGCTCCCCCTTCCAAGACTGGAGTTCGATGATACTGGGGTAAAATACAAATCACTTTACTACGTATAGGGGGGGAACAAAAGTAATTCATCCATTTATGTAAACTAGGAAATATCGCAATTTTGAGTTTGATAATTTTCATTAGGTTCTTGTTTAATCAAAATATAGTACTGCATTAACACTTAGTGTTTTTACTCACGACTTGAGCTATCCATTCGGACGTATTCATTATGCAGTGTATATTGTACTGTCTACAGCACATTACCGTACAATATAGAGAATGAAGTTAACTAGAAAAATAATCATGATATGGATATTTAAACATATTTTTGAAAATGGTGGCCGTTCATTTCCATACAGGCTTCAGTTCTTTTGTGCATATTATCGCACTATAGACAATTGTTTCGTCCTTCGTACGAGTAACTCATGTTGAAATAATTCTATACCTACTCTATAAAAGAGTACCTTACATACTGTAAATTTAATATGCACTTCTGCCCGATCCGAAAAGATAAAATTATTCAGAAATGCTATCTACTGTCCGTTCAAGGGGTTTTGTCGCAGGGTCGTAGAAAAGGGAGGGGGAATCACGTGAGAGTTAATTATTTAACGAGGCCCTTTTATTTAAGTTATTTTAAACACTTGTATAATATTACGTAGACGTCCAATTCCTAACAGAAATGAATGTTTTCAGAAAGGAGCTAAGACAGTCCAGCTACCAGACTTTACAGAGGGGCGAACAGAAGCAGGTGGGGGAAACCGGGATGCGACGTAGGCAAACGGACGACAGTACCTGTGCGAAAATGTGATTCAATATTGAAAGCTCTATCGTCACTGGAAAACGCGAACATATTTCTGGAACGTACTATACTCACTAACTCAGTACTGCATACGCGGCTTTGGTTCTGTGTGGAGAACGGTTGGAAGTTTACTAGTAGAGGGGGTGGGAGTGAAGTACATGAAAAAAGTCAGGTACAACAACATCATAGGAAATGCCCAGCATGATTTATATTTAAAATATCATTCAATATTCTAAGAGGTGATGGTATTAATCAAAATAAACATGGGTCCTTAAATTGATATCTTCCGAGATATGAATATGTAGGCCTACATCAACATAGAAGATGCTCAATTAAAAGAAGCCACATATGTGAAATATCTGGCTATCACTATTGATCAAAATTTAAAAATGGCCTAATCACATTACTTATCTTTGTAAGACGTTTCGTAAAACAATTTAGAAATTCTTTAATCTTCGAAGCTACTTACCCATTAGAGTTCTACGAAGTGTTTATTTGGCCATTTTTCAGTCTATTATTCAATATGGTATTATTGTTTGGGGTGGAAGTACAAAAATTAATCTTAGTCTGTTAAATTTACTACAAAAATGAATAATTAAAATTTGTTTGAAGAAACGTTTTGATTGTCCAACTAAATTAATTTATTCTGAATTTAATGTATTTAATATTGGAGAAATTTATAAATATACTTTGTTAAAATTTTATCATAAAAATCGTAATAAATTTAACTTATATTACAGTCACAAAATCATGACACAAAACGAAATAATAATTCGACATTATTAGAACCTAAATTTTTCACATCTGCTGGTCTAAAGTACAGCATTAATTTTGGCCCTTGGTTGTATAATTCTTTAGCTAAATTACACCCAGAACTTATAACATGTAACCCACTAACATATACGAGTAAGAAGAAAATTAGAAACGTCTTCAATTTGATTTAAAAAAATTATAGCCTATGTATATGAATTAATCAGCCTATATTATATTTGTATTCTATAATTTCGGAATATATATTCTTCATAAATTTTCCTACTTTATTCACGAACGATATTATTCTTCTCTATGTTAATATTATATTACCGGTATGTAATTCCATTGTAACTGTAATTTTAATTTTAGTTCCTATTTTATTTTATTTTATTTTCTATATTCCTCTTATATTAATAATATATTATTTTATATAATTTCATTGTAGCTGTAATTTTAATTTTACTTCCTATTTTATTTTATTTTATACATTTCTCTTATATTAATAATATATCTGAACTGCGACCGAACACGAGCGCTGCTCATTCGGTCCTCAAATTTTGTTAATATTATTGTATCCTCTTTTCATATTGATTGTATTATTTTATTTCTATTTCTATTGTTGTAATTATATTCTGTAGTCTGATGTATTATTCTATATTATATTTCTGATCTGTATTATTAGGCCTATATAAATTTGTACTTGACCATATTGTAGCATCTTCCGATGCATTTGAAATTTTAAAATTTGAAATTTGAGATAAACATTTGAAATTTGAAATAAACGTTTCATAATTATGCCATTAGAGAAAAAAAGTACCGGTGCGTATTCAATTTTCTGGGAGGTGCTAGTATTCATCAAAACAAAAAAAAAATCCAATAAACATGGGTCCTAAAATTAATATCTTCCGAGATATGGGTACTTGGACATCGTCATCATAGCAGAGATGCTCAATGTAATTTCCACTTGAAAAAAATAAGCATTAAACATTCTGAGAGGTTTTAGTATTCATCAAAACAAGAAGACAGTCGTAAAATTAAATTTTATACGAGACAAGGACTTTGAAATTGGTAGTCTTAGAACAGTATATCTTCTGATGTGAGCTCTTTGCTTCTTTCTTATTGGGTATTATTCAGTATCATTTCCGACTAGGAAGCGAAGACCGCTGTCCGACGGTGGTTCCGAGCTCGACAGGCTGAATTCTACAACAACAGCATCTGCAAACTAACGATACGATGGGACAAATGCAAGAACCACGGTGGTGAGCATGTGGAAAAATAGTCAAAATAGAACAGTGTAGGACATTATTTGAATAATGTTTCATCTAGATCAGGCATACAAAGGGCACGGGCAAGGTTACGAATCGTTGTGTATCAGAATGCTCCTTGCAAGCTCTGTGGTTGGAGTGAGCGTAGAGAAACCTTTAGGCGGGGGGTGTATGTTGTGCAGGGAATAAGTTACTACAGCAATATGAAGTTAATACTAGGCTATATATAAGCCTACTAGGTTATTTAAGAAATGTATGTTTTGACAATATGTGAAATAATATTTCTTTGGAGGTACTATGTTTGACAATTTTAATAAAATTTTTAATAAAAATTATTTCTCATTATAACACAAACAATTTGAAATATTGCTATATTGTGAATGACACTAGCATTCATCAATAAATGCGCAGTAGGCTTTATCTTGACACCTTTTCATTTGTTTATATATATTGACGAAATTTTCGAAAATAAAATTTAAAATAATTCAAATATCTTTTGTTTTTTTTTTAACGTACACAAACATCCGAGTTTGTTCTTAGTCGTGAAAAATTCAATCTCCTAAATTTATTTGATGTTCTCTAGAAATAATTATTTTAATGTTAGTCTTGCTGGAAACTATTCTTATAATGGACTCTATGTAAAAATCTGTCCAACGTTGTCTTCGCCTAGTTTTTTTGATTTACAATTCATGTTTAATTTTCCGATAAGTTAGTTGTTAGATACAATATATAATGTTTTAATTTTTTGATCTTATGGCTTATCATTTTACTATTAACATTTGCTAATACATGTTAAGTATTAAAATTAGTTTTATTGAGATTCATTTGTGAAAAAAATTATTCACACCTGTAAGTGCTCCCAAATATTAACATTACTTCTTCTGCAAACTTACAAGCGAAATGAAACTTAATAGTACATTATGCAACGCGCCTATAATGGTAGTAATTAAGACGCGAGTATGTGTGTTTATGAAACGAGCGCAAGCGAGTTTTATAATATTCATACGAGCGTCTTAATTACCATTATAGGCAAGTTTCATACGACTTTTTATGCTCGATCATATTTCTAACTTGAAATTATTCATAAGTATTCATGTTATGGTTATCTAAGTGAAGAGCGGAACTGACCTTCTAAATTGTGAGGTGTGTGCAGACGCGAAAGTATTGATTTTTTTCCGAGGGACGAATGTCATTGACCTTGATATAATCTAGAGAATAACATGAACATTAATATTGATATAACCTGGAAATTGATTTAGAATTGAAAAACGAGATGACAAATTGAATTTATTTGAATATTATTTACAATTAACACTAATTATTATAGTAACAGAACATAACCTTCTGCGACAGTATTGGATTTCCAGCCTCCGTGACGTTTCGCTAATTATCTTTCGATTGCATATCCGAGAATAATCAATACTTGCGGTTTTATAATGGTACAATGGTGATTTCTCATTGGCTGAACAACTGAATTTTAATGAATAGGTGTACTTTAATGAGGTGCATTAAAGGGCTACTACCAGGTGTATAATTACTACATTTCGGCATGGTCGAGCATAAACAAATAAATAGTAACCACAGCAAAAACTTTTAAAATTGTTAACACAGCGTTCTAACTTAGATTTTCAGTATTTTAGTAAAATTTTGGACTAATAATTTGAAATGTTCTCTTTTTTTATAATCATCAATGATTTTCTTCCTATTATCTTCCGCGATGTTCTTGTATTAATGGGAATTATGTACAGGGCTTTGATTTCAAAACTTCCCAGTCTAAATAACTAATTATTTAAATTGAATTCATTTTAAACAAAAAAAACACGTTAGTTTAGATATTGAGGGGGAAGTCTGAAACCAGGCTTAATTGCATTTTAGATTTCACACCCCCACCTCCAGCCGCCCCCAGATGCTTTGTTCTAATGCAGAGGTTTTATGTTTACATAAAACGAACAGCAAATACAAACTTTCAATCTCATTAATAGAACTTTATGGTAAATTTCCATTTTATTTAACAATATTGGCAATATTGGGCCTTTTTTCATTGTATGTCTAAAAAATAAACAATAATGGTTTATTGCACTAGATCACACGAACTTTTTTTTAAATGCAACATTTTAGTCTCTCCCGCTTCCATAAACCAGTACCATTTTTTAAGAAATTTCTGTTTGTGTGATTTTCGAAACGGGGTACGAGATTCCCAGTTTCTAATAATAATCGTTGACAAACCGCTACAAAATTTCGCCGATTAGGTAACTTTCTTTGCGGAAAACATTGACGGTACATTCTTCTTGCCTCACTTGAATTATGACGACTTTCTCCATAAATTAATAACATATGATAGGCCTAGTCCTAAACTGTGAATGACGTAAGTTATTTTCGAATACCCGGTACCGAACTGTCATCCGCTCGCCAGTAGAGCTATGGACAGGGAGCTTGAACTCATCTGACATGTACGTACGTCTGTGCAGAGTACTGCCTGCTGAACACGTTGCCACGTCTCTCACGCCAGAATATTAACAAATTTAAGCATGCAATTTTATAATTTCACGAAAACTTAATAGAACACACAAATATGTATTTAAACTAATATTAACTCTTTGCTAGATATACCTACTGATGTAATTGTTTTCGTAATTTTACTAACGACATAAGCAGTATAACACGAATAAAATAAAAGAAGAAATATTTTTTTTCTGGAAAAACTATCAAGTTTTGACCCTATGTTTTTTTTAGTAGGTTATTTTACGACGCTTTATCAACATCTCAGGTTATTTAGCGTCTGAATGAGGTGAAGGTGATAATGCCGGTGAAATGAGTCCGGGGTCCAACACCGAAAGTTACCCAGCATTTGCTCATATTGGGTTGAGGGAAAACCCCGGAAAAAAACCTCAACCAGGTAACTTGCCCCGACCGGGAATCGAACCCGGGCCACCTGGTTTCGCAGCTAGACGCGCTAACCGTTACTCCACAGGTGTGGGTGACCCTATGTTGTATGGACATTTTTTGATCCTGTAGACAATAAATTGCAGAAGTACGTTAAAGTGAAGGTGAAATTATATTACTTGAAATAGAGATGAAATTGCAAATTTGAATTAAATCCTTCAGAATTTCTCTAAGGCTGGCCTGCACAAACAGCGCTGAACGAGCGGGCGCGTTCCTTCGGAGCGGGAGATCGGTGCTTACCGCTCGCCGAAACGGAGAGGAAGATACGTCAGAATGACATAGACTTGCTACAGGTAGAGGAGAGGGAAACTACCACTCAGTTATCTAGTGGAGTGCAGTGTGTAGGCCTATTCTCAGTAACTGTTTCACGTTGCTTACCTACTGCTACAGTACAGTATGGAGGAATCTAAAAGACAGAACAGAACATTTAACGATTTACAGCTCGAACTCATTGATCTTCAATGTGATCTAAGGGCTAAAGATCGTTTGAATAATACTACTAAACATTAGCAATAATATCTACGACTACACAGGCTGGCTGTGAAAATGATAGCTATGTTTGGCTCAACATTTATATTTGTGAGCAACTGTTTTCTGTAATCAACTTTAATAAAGGCAGACATCGAACATCTGTAATTGATGTTTCATTACTATCAGTAGGCTACTGTTCCTTTCAGCTGCCAACAGCATAAAACCCCGTTTTGATGTACTGACAAATAAAAATATAACAAAATGATATTGTACATTTAAGTAGCTATAGAATTTCTATTACTTCTGTAAAATAAATATTTCTTTATTAATTAATAATAGTCCAAGATAGTTTTGCAAACACTGAACAGGAATTCATTTCATAAGCACTCGTAATAGTACTTCCTTTTATGTATATTTTGTACGAGATCATCCCTTCTTCCAGTCCACCCTTATACAGAGCGCAGCTAATATCTGCATTCCTCTCATGTGAGCCGGCTCGGAGAGCGCAAACCTTGTGCATGCCTGCTCTAAGGATTTTCTGAATGTTGTAAAATGTGAATCCCATTAATTTTAAAAGGTTATAGGTCTATTTGGAGATGGTACCACGAACTCCAAAAAGAAGTCCACGTACTGACCACCGATTAAATAATATGTTAATAAAATAGACCATTGCTGAAACGTTCATTTCATTTCTAGAATTTGTGTTTTTATTCGTGATTACGAATAATTTTTTCTAATCTTATTCGCCAGCAACGAATAAATCTCATAAATAAAACGTATTATTTGCTAGTCATGATTAACAAATAACTTTCTTTATTCGTAATCAATATTCGTAAATGGGATAAATTTTGCCCAACACTGCTTAGGACACGCCTGTATTTTGATGTCCCTGTTTGTTTATTATTGTGGCTGAAAAAAATAGGAGCAAAGACTTTTCGATTCACCCTCGTATATTTATCACATTCTATCCCTTCTGTTTTCTCCTCATTTCTTTCCAGCCTCCTCGTTCTTTTTCCTCTCTTTTCTGTCTACTGGATTCCTTCACACACATATGTCGCCGAAGCTTACTTGCGCCCCACTTGATGCAACGATCTAGTTCGATATTTAACTGCTGTGTGTGTCATTATCGACTATTAACCGTTTCAATTCAGTAGCTACAGTAACTTAAATCTGGGAGTTATTGCTTTACACGTTACGAAGCTTTGCGATTATCGATAGCTATTAATTAACTTTATGGTCTCATTCTATGGATATAGATCCATAATGCCCGATTAATTACACATGTGGATGTGACACAGAATTTCCAAACAAACTGGCCTCTACGAACATCTGGGTTCAGAATAGTGGCCCTTTTGGCCTCCGTGTTTCTCTTGCGCCTACATGAAAAGTACCAGTGTTTTGTTATTTTGTTGTACAGATGTGAGAAGATGCAAGGTTCATTTCTTCTTCTTCTTCTTCTTCTTCTTCTTCTTCTTCTTCTTCTTCTTCTTCTTCTTCTTCTTCTTCTTCTTCACGGAATTGAATTCTTCTATTTTTTGTTTGTTTATTAAAGTCGTCTTAACTTATGTACTTACAAATGGTTTTTAGAGAACCCGGAGGTTCATTGCCGCCTTCATATAAGCCCACCATCGGTCCCTATCCTGAGCAAGATCAATCCAGTCCCTATCATCATATCTCAACTCCCTCAAATCCATTTTAATATTATCCTCCCATCTACGTCTCGGCCTTGCGTTACAGTCCAAGTTCAACATCATAATTACAATAGTAACTTCTTAGCTGTCATTACAATAGAAATGAACAATTTTCTTGAAAACAGTTATGGGTTTAATATTATGTCCCATATACGAGATACACCATTAGATTCACGAAGTTGTTGTTCACCTAATGATAGTATCATATTTCAGACGTGCTCCAGTAACGTCTTCTGACGTAGAACGAATATTTTCAGAGTACAAATATTTTTTTTTTCGAACATGAAAGGACTATTTCTTTTGATAAAATGAAAATGTTAATTGTTAGTTGTTATAATAAGGCTAGAATCATAATTCTATACTTTGTATGTTATTTTTATATGTGTAGGTAAATTATTTTAGATTGGCAGTTACAAAGTTTATAATTACAAATTATTGTTTTATTATTATTATTATTATTATTATTATTATTATTATTATTATTATTATTATTATCATTATTATTATTACTATTATTCGTTCGTTCTTTCTAAGGCCGTGGACGATTGGAGCACAAGTTTAGTTACCACCCGGCTGTACATGTTTGTCCTACTGGTTCATTGACATTTTGAGCTGCGCTACTACTTTTCATTCGGTAGAGGAATAGTCCAAGCTAGAGACAACTTAACAGTTCCAGTGCAAACTCCTAATTCTGGCTAGTATAGTTGTAAATCAGTCTGCTCCCCACTTCATTGCCAGTTCTGCAGCATGCATTATGTGTTAAGGCTGGTTCACAATAAACCGGGAACGGAAACGACAACGAGAACGAGAGCGGAATATTGTTAAAATAAATGTATTTAAATGTGAGCATTCACAATTAACTATTGTGAATGCTCACATTTAAATACATTTATTTTAACATTATTTTCGTTCTCGTTCTCGTTTCCGTTCCCGGTTTATTGTGAACCAGCCTTAACACAAAAATGCTGTATTTTCTAGCTTCAGTGCAAGCTACAATCTAGAAAATTGTGCAGCACAAAACTGAGTGTTAAGGGGTGTGTTTGAATTGCACCTTTCCGACCCCGGTACACGAGTGTCTTACAGCCACGCTTTCGTTTGTATGGACGCCATTATGCGCTCAGTTGGAATCCAGTTTATTTAACGCTGTTTTATTAGCGTCTAAATCCCATTTTCATGATAATGGATTATACGCGAGCAAGAGCAGATATGGGACTGCGAAACAAATGCAGTAATCCCTTAATACTGGTCTCTCAGCTGGGGGAATTCGGGGCATGTCCCGCTGGATGTGCAGAACAGATTGTGCTTCGCTGTACTCGTGGAGAACACGCTTGTACTCTTCACCATGATGCATGAGCTGCCTCACTTGCCATTGTTGTGTTTACATTTGCAAATGGGTAGAGTAGAAGCAGCTCACTTGGTAAAGGATCGGACTGCGGAATGGAAGGTTCGGAGTTCGCTTCCGATAGGTGACGGGATTTTCTCGTTATGATAAATTGAAGAGGTGGATTTCAAACTGGCCTATGTCCAAATGACAATAGAGGTTACTGCTTGTTTCGGGATATCTAAACATACGAAAACTAAGAGAGGTTACTGTTTGTTTCGGGATATCTAAACATATGAAAACTAAGAGAGCTTACTGTTTGTTTCGGGATATCTAAACATACGAAAACTAAGAGAGGTTACTATTTGTTTCGGGATATCTAAACATACGAAAACTAAGAGAGCTTACTGTTTGTTTCGGGATATATAAACATACGAAAAATAAGAGAGGTTACTGTTTGTTTCGGGATATCTAAACATACGAAAACTAAGAGAGCTTACTGTTTGTTTCGGGATATTTAATATACGAAAACTAAGAGAGGTTACTGTTTGTTTCGGGATATCTAAACATACGAAAACTAAGAGAGGTTACTGTTTGTTTCGGGATATCTAAACATACGAAAAATAAGAGAGGTTACTGTTTGTTTCGGGATATCTAAACATACGAAAACTAAGAGAGGATACTGCTTGTTTCGGGATATCTAAACATACGAAAACTAAGAGAGCTTACTGTTTGTTTCGGGATATCTAAACATACGAAAACTAAGAGAGCTTACTGTTTGTTTGTGGATATTTAAACATACGAAAACTAAGAGAGGTTGCTGCTTGTTTCGGGATATCTAAACATACGAAAACTAAGAGAGGTTACTGCCTGTTTCGGGATATCTAAACATACGAAAACTAAGAGATGTTACTGCTTGTTTCGGGATATCTAAACATACGAAAACTAAGAGATGTTACTGCTTGTTTTGGAATATCTAAACATACGAAAACTAAGAGAGCTTACTGTTTGTTTCGGGATATCTAAACATACGAAAACTAAGAGAGGTTACTCCTTGTTTCGAGATAGCTAAACATTCGAAAACTGTGAGAGGTTACTGCTTGTTTCGGGATATCTAAACATACGAAAACTAAGAGAGGTTACTGCTTGTTTCGAGATAGCTAAACATTCGAAAACTAAGATAGGTTACTGCTTGTTTCGGGATATCTAAACATACGAAAACTAAGAGAGCTTACTGTTTGTTTCGGGACATCTAAACATACGAAAACTAAGAGAGCTTACTGCTTGTTTCGGGATATCTAAACATACGAAAACTAAGAGAGGTTGCTGCTTGTTTCGGGATATCTAAACATACGAAAACTAAGAGAGGTTACTGCTTGTTTCGGGATATCAAAACATGCGAAAACTAAGAGAGGTTACTACTTGTTTCGGGATATCTAAACATACGAAAACTAAGAGAGCTTACTGCTTGTTTCGGGATATCTAAACATACGAAAACTAAGAGAGGTTACTGCTTGTTTCGGGATATCTAAACATACGAAAACTAAGAGAGGTTGCTGCTTGTTTCGGGATATCTAAACATATGAAAACTAAGGGAAGTTACTGCTTGTTTCGGGATATCTAAACATATGAAAACTAAGGGAAGTTACTGCTTGTTTCGGGATATCTAAACATACGAAAACTAAGAGAGGTTACTGCTCGTTTCGGGATATCTAAACATACGAAATCTAAGAGAGGTTACTGCTTGTTTCGGGATATCTAAACATACGATAACTAAGAGAGGTTACTGCTTGTTTCGAGATATGTAAACATACGAAAACTAAGAGAGGTTACTGCTCGTTTCAGGATATCTAAACATACGGAAACTAAGAAAGGTTACTGCTTGTTTCGAGATATCTAAACATACGAAAACTAAGGGAGGTTACTGCTTGTTTTGGGATATCTTAACATACGAAAACTGAGAGATGTTACTGTTTGTTTTGGGACTGTTTCTTTGTGAATAATTTCGGCGTGGTGTCCTTCATTCTGAAACAATCTACTAATATTTTGCACGAGAAACAGCAATATACTGTATTGAAGTGGAAAATATAAAAGGATAATTTTCTAACTTACGGGGCCTGTAGTAGTCGAAACAGATCTAAAGTTTATGTGCGAAATCATGAAGTTAGTTCTGCTGGTTTTCTTTGCCTTGTCCAGTGTAATTATTTATCTGGTGCGAATGGCCGTTGTTGATTGGTTGCCGAGCTGTGACATGCCTGTCTAATTAACTCCCCGGCCCAAGTGTGCAGAAATATGTATGCGCCTGGAGTGGTGCCAGACTGCACCGACAATTGCACCGTGATAGATGTCGGGCGTAACAACTCATTTCAGCCTTGCGGTAGGTCGCACCAGCACGGCTCCCGAGGGGTCAGCATCTCCAATCTGGAAGTCCTCCAACATGGTTGGCTCCGTTCTCCTAAATTTATATCTTCATTACCTTTGTAAATATCTAGCGACAAGATAAGATGTACTTATTGCTATAAGGGTGGGCAGTAATTTAAAGTGTCTTAAATTAGCGACAAATCGTCATCACTATAACCATATTACATCGTCATTATCATCACCACAATAACTATTGGACTGAACAGCACTACTGGTCTTCAATCTGTGCTCATCTTGTCTTCTTCTGTTTTTGTATTACTATCCTTGTTATTTTCGCTACTCGTTCATTTATTTCATTCCCTCTATTTTTCATGGGATTGTTGTTCCTCCTTCCCTTTCAACTTTCTTTATCATTTTTTTACTTTCTTTTTAATTGCATTTCAATCTGTTTTTTTATCTCTCTTTCTTCCCTCTTTTTATTTCTTTCATTGATATTTGTCTTCTTTCCTTTTTTCACTCTATTTTTCTTTTTCCTTCTCCCCTTGTCAACTTTACTTTCTTTCTCTTTTTACCTTCTCGTCCTCACTTTTACATCCTTTTTCTTCTCGTTCTCTATTTACCTCCTCGTCATTTTGTTTCCCTCACCCTCGTTTTTACATTTTTTTTTCTTCTCGTCCTCTTTTTCAACCTCCCCCATTCTCATTTTGGTCTTTTTGTCTCGTCTTTTCTATCTTTATTCCTTTTTACCTCGTCATTCTCTTATGCTCCTCTTTTTTGTCTTTTTATTTTCTTCTCGCCCTTTTCTACTCCTCATCTTTTTTCTCCCCGTTATTTTTTTTCCTCCTTGACATTTTCTTCTCGCCCTCTTTTCCATCTCCTTTTTTCTTATATTTTTTTCTCGTCTTCTTTTCTACCTCGTAGTTTTCTTCTCGCCATCGTTTTACCTCATTTTCTTCTCGTCATCTTTTTACCTCTTTTTCTCCTCGTCCTCTTTTTTATCTCCTCGTCATTTTCTTCTCTCGTCCTATTTTTGGCTTTATTTTTTCTTATTGTCATCTTTTTCTCCTCGTTCTCTTTTTTACCTCGTAAAATTATCTTCAGAATCTTTTTTCGTTCACATCACAATATTTAAATCAGAAAAGAGTAATTGCTTTTTTCTCTCCCCGTCCTTTTTTACCTCCTTGACATTTTCTTCTCGCCCTCTTTCCTACCTCCATTTTTTCTTATATTTTTTCTTCTCGTCCTCTTTTCTACCTCGTAGTTTTCTTCTCGTCATCTTTTTATCTCCTTTTCTTCTCGTCATCTCTTTACCTCTTTTTCTCCTCGTCCTCTTTTTTACCTTCGCGTCAGTTTCTTGTCTCGTCCTATTTTTGGCTCTATTTTTCTTCTCGTCATCTTTTTACCTCTTTTTCTCCTCGTCCTCAGAAATCAACACAACACTGAATTCGCAGTATGTCAAACTGTTGTATACTTACTTACAAATGGCTTTTAAGAAACCCACATGTTCATTGCCGCCCTCACATAAGCCCGCCATCGGTCCCTATCTTGTGCAAGATTAATCCAGTCTCTATCATCGTATCCCACCTCCCTCAAATCCATTTTAATATTATCCTCCCATCTATTTCTCGGCCTCTCCAAAGGTCTTTTTCCCTCCTGTCTCCCAACTAACACTCTATATATGCATTTCTGGATTCGCCCATACGTGCTACATGCCCTGCCCATCTCAAACGTCTGGATTTAATATTCCTAATGTCAAACTGTTGTATACAATAAATAAATACTTAATTGCAGGGGAAACGTGGATAGCAGATGAACGATATTTTCAGTAGGGGAAACTCGGCTAATTCCGCAGTACGGCTAATTCCGCAGTAGTGCATATATGATTTTACTGCGGCTTTACAATAGCACGAACGTAAGTTTTGAGAGGCTGTCAACAGGAGGCATGTCCTCTGCAGTGCTGTAGAAAAAATCAAGGATACTGGTCGACACCTCTGTCGGCAATACAGTGAAACATCGAAAGTTGGCTGTTTTTCGTGTTTTGCTACACAGCTGTGAAGAAAGTGAGCATTGTTACATATAAATTGTTCCTTTTAAGTTACTTTCATAATGTATTTCATAATTATTTACTACTGCGGAATTAGCCAAGTCTTATTGCGGATTTATCCGCACTGTTGCGGAATTACCCGAGTTCTTTTTCAACTATAATGTATGTAGAACTAAATATATTTACATTTTAATAGGTCTCTTTATCTTATTTGGTAGTGAAAGGTTTCAATAAACATTTTGATAAAAATATGATAGATTTACTTCTTAATATTGCGGAATTAGCCGAGTTTCCCTTACTGTTTGTTTTGGCGTATGCTGTATGTATATATAGTACGAATATATTCATGCAGTAACATTATGGTACTGTTTTAATTAACAATAAATTCCGAATTCAAATTTTACCTCCATTTTTACTGCTTACTGCTTCTTCTTCTTTTGTCGACTTTAATTCTTCTTCTTCTTCTTCTTCTTCACTTCGTGCTATGGGCAATTGCCCATTCCGGCTTCAAAGGTCGCTCCATCTTTTCATCGGTCGTCCCTGATCTCTTCGTCCTTTTGGTTTATAATTATTGCTTTCTTGGGAAGTCTGTAGTCGTCCATTCTCTCTACATGTAATTTCCAATCTTGTCTGTAATTGTCTATTTTATCAATAAGTGGGTATACTCCTAGTTCCTGTCTAATATCTTCATTTCTAATTCTATCCAATCTCGTGCATCCTTTTACTTTCCGCAAGAATCTCATCTCTGCCGCTTGTATTTTACTAACTTCAGGTTTTGTTGTAACCCAACTTTCACTTCGATATGAAAGAGTAGGGACTGCCATTTCCTTTCTGCTTTTATTCTTCAAAATTTTATTAATCGTACCACATACTGTCTGGAATGATTGTAATTTTATGTTTATATCATTATCCTTTTTGTAACTTACATCACCATCCCAGGTACTTAAAATTTGTTACTTGTTCTACTGCTTTATTATCTATTTAAATCTTAGATCTTACAATATTTTTGCCTTGAAATGCCATTACTTTTGTTTTTGTATTTGATATGTTAAAGTTATGCTTCTGGCATATTTTATTTAGTTCATATACTGCTTTTTGTAGTTTTGTTTCAGTATCTTGTATTACAATCATATCATCGGCAAATACCAGAATATTAATTTTTATTCCTCTATCAATTAAAATTCCAGGATCTACTAAAATTTTCCATTATCGAACAATTTCGTCAGCATAAATATTAAAAAGTGTCGGTGATAAACTACACCCTTGTCTTAAGCCTATATTTGTTTCAATTTCTCGAGTTAAATGTTTTGCAGTATTTATGGTAATTCTTGAGGCATTATACAGGGACATCATTTTATTTTTACTTCAATTTTTATTGTACCTGAGTTCTTGAATGTACTTCACTCCCACCTCCTCTACTAGTAAACTTCCAACCGCTCTCCACACAGAACCAAGCGTATACAGTCAAAGTCGCCTTACGGTCTTAGTAAACATAAACAGTACTGAGTTAGTGAGTACAGTACGTTCCAGAAATATGTTCGCTTTCAATATTAAATAATATTCTCGCACAGGTACTGTCATCCGCTTGCCTATGTCGCATCCCGGTTTCCCCCACCCACTTCTGCCCTCCCTTTGTGACTGGGCTGTCTTAGCTATTTTCTGAAAACATTAATTTCTGTTAGGAATTGGACGTCTACTTAATATTATACAACTGTTTAAAATAACTTAAATAAAAAAGCCTCGTTAAGTAATAAACTGTCACGTGATTTCCCTCCTTTCTACGACCCTCGACAAAACCACTTGAACGGACAATAAATAGCATGTCTGAATAATTTTATCTTTTCGGATCAGGCAGAAGTGAAGATTGAATTTACAGTACGTAAGGTACTCTTTTGTAGAGTAGGTACAGAATTATTTCAACATGAGTTAGTAGTACGAAAGACGAAACTGGTAGGCTAATTGGAATTAGGTACAATAGTCTATAGTGCGATAATATGCAAAGAAGAACTGAAACCTGTACAGAAATGAACGGCCATCATTTTCAAAATTGTGTTTAAATATCCATATTATGATTATTTTTCAATTTAACTTCATTCTCTACATTGTACGCTAATGTGCTATAGACAGTATAATATACACTGCATAATGAATACGTCCGAACGGACAGCTCAGTTCGAGAGTAAAAACACTTATTGTTAATATTTTACTGTATTTTGATTAAAGAAAAACCTAATGAAAAGTATCAAACTCAAAATCGCGATATTTCCTAGTTTACGTAAATGGATGAACTACTTTTCATCCCTCCTATACCTAGTAAAGTGATTTGTTTGTATCTTACGCCAGTATCATCGAACTCCAGTGGAAGGGGGTATCAAACAGTGTTTCCGGTTCACAACCTTTAAGCAAAGGTATAGGCAGGTTAATATTAGAAATGTTAGTAAAAATAAAATGATGTCCCTGTATAAACTTCAATTATTATTGATGATTTTCAAGTTTATGTTACAGCGTTCATCTTCTTTTCCCATCCCCTGGTCATATTCTCTCATTTTTACCTTCATCTTGTTCTTCTCTTTCCTCTTTCGTTATTTTTGTCGCTCTTGATACCGTTTTACAGCCTCTCCTCCCGACTTTGTTATTCTCCCCTCCCCGTCGTCTTCCTCAGGCTTACTCACTTGGCCAATGCGAGTTGCTTCGTCACTTGTTTTGCTATCCCTGCGAGGAATGTGTTTTTGGCAGATTCTTCGCGGTTATTTGTTCGCGCATCGTGTGCGAGGTCGCTGGATGACCTCGGCGGATACTTTACATGCTTCAGCTTCATATGGGTGTCATACGCTGAGTGCGCTTGGCCGCTCTCCGACCTCCGCACTGTTTTAGACGCCGGTTGTTTGTAACGCGCTGATTGACGCCATGTGCTCCCCACAATTACCTCGACTGAAATTACTCCTGAGACATTGTTGGAATGCGGGGCACACGGGGTGGCCCTCTCCGGGGTCATTTGAGCCCGAAGACTATTTCGAATGCCAGAGTTCCACGTCATACTGCCGTCTTTGCGATGTCCTCATACCGTTTCTGGATAGCCCGTGCAGTGAGTTGCAAAGGTCGTTAAATAACGCCACGTAGGCTATTATCATCCTCCGCATCTTTTGCCCAGCTTATAATTAAAACGGGAAACTCATGAAAAGTCGCGACCCAGTTGTAGCCAAGTGAGTTAGACGCTTACAGAAAGAGCCGAGTTCGATTCCAAGCAGATTCTATGGCACTCACAGATACAAAGTGCTTATGAAACAGATTTCTGCCAAGTAATTCGATCTTAAGATTTGCGGTTGACCAGTCTGAGTCAGAAGACTCTTTACAAGGAGTTGTGTACGTACATTTTAAAAATAATTGCAGCATCAAACAATTAAAAAAATATCTACAGACAAAACAAAGTTTCTGGACTAAGGTGAAGAACTTGTAAGAAGAAATTACATAGCTTAAACTCCAATACAATTCAGTACAGGATATGGAATTATAGACCTAAGGGTGATCAGTTAAACGACCCTTGAAACGCTGGAAAGACCAATTTACTTCTTCCAAAAATTTTGCAGAAGGATCAGGTTAAATGAATAGAATAAGCCGCGATGTTATTGATAATGATGATGATGATGATGATGATGGTGGTGAACGGGAGTAGGAGGAGGACGACGATGAATTCGATCTTCTTAAGCTCTTAAATTAACAATTTATAACATAATACTAATGAGAATCCTCATAATACTTTCATTAAAATTAAATACAATACATACAAGCTCTTAAATTAACAATTATCCTCATAATACTTTCATTGACATTGAATACAATACTTACAGCTCTTAAATTAACAATTATCCTCATAATACTTTAATTATAATTAAATACAATACATACAAGCTTTTAAATTAACAATTATCCTCATACTACTTTCATTAACATTGAATACAATACTTACAGCTCTTAAATTAACAATTGTCCTCATAATACTTTAATTAACATTAAATACAATACATACAAGCTTTTAAATTAACAATTATCCTCATAATACTTTCATTAACATTAAATACAATACTTACAGCTCTTAAATTAACAATTATCCTCATAATACTTTCATTAACATTGAATACAATACTTACAGCTCTTAAATTAACAATTGTCCTCATAATACTTTCATTAACATTGAATACAATACTTATAGCTCTTAAATTAACAATTATCCTCATAATACTTTCATTAACATTGAATACAATACTTACAGCTCTTAAATTAATTTATAACATAGTATCAATAAGTATCCTCATAATACTTTCATTAACATTAAATACAATACATACAAGCTCTTAAATTAACAATTATCCTCATATTACTTTAATTAACATTAAATACAATATATACAAGCTCTTAAATTAACAATTAACCTCACAATACTTTAATCGACATTAAATACAATACATACAGGCTCTTAAATTAACAATTATCCTCATAATACTTTAATTAACATTAAACACAAGCTCTTAAATTAACAATTATCCTCATAATACTTTCAATAACATTGAATACAGTACTTACAGCTCTTAAATTAACAATTATCCTCATAATACTTTAATTAACATTAAACACAAGCTCTTAAATTAACAATTATCCTCATAATACTCTCAATAACATTGAATACAATACTTACAGCTCTTAAATTAACAATTATCCTCATAATACTTTCAATAACATTGAATACAATACTTACAGCTCTTAAATTAACAATTATCCTCATAATACTTTCAATAACATTGAATACAATACTTACAGCTCTTAAATTAACAATTATCCTCATAATACTGTAATTAACATTAAATGCAATACATACAAGCTCTTAAATTAACAGTTAACCTCATAATACTTTAATTAACATTGAATACAATACATACAAGCTCTTAAATTAACAATTATCCTCATAATACTTTCATTAACATTGAATACAATACTTATAGCTCTTAAATTAACAATTATCCTCATAATACTTTCATTAACATTGAATACAATACTTACAGCTCTTAAATTAATTTATAACATAGTATCAATAAGTATCCTCATAATACTTTCATTAACATTAAATACAATACATACTAGCTCTTAAATTAACAATTATCCTCATATTACTTTAATTAACATTAAATACAATATATACAAGCTCTTAAATTAACAATTAATCTCACAATACTTTAATCGACATTAAATACAATACATACAGGCTCTTAAATTAACAATTATCCTCATAATACTTTAATTAACATTAAACACAAGCTCTTAAATTAACAATTATCCTCATAATACTTTCAATAACATTGAATACAGTACTTACAGCTCTTAAATTAACAATTATCCTCATAATACTTTAATTAACATTAAACACAAGCTCTTAAATTAACAATTATCCTCATAATACTTTCAATAACATTGAATACAGTACTTACAGCTCTTAAATTAACAATTATCCTCACAATACTTTCAATAACATTGAATACAATACTTACAGCTCTTAAATTAACAATTATCCTCATAATACTTTCAATAACATTGAATACAATACTTACAGCTCTTAAATTAACAATTATCCTCATAATACTTTCAATAACATTGAATACAATACTTACAGCTCTTAAATTAACAATTATCCTCATAATACTGTAATTAACATTAAATGCAATACATACAAGCTCTTAAATTAACAGTTAACCTCATAATACTTTAATTAACATTGAATACAATACATACAAGCTCTTAAATTAACAATTATCCCCATAATACTTTCAATAACATTGAATAGAATACTTACAGCTCTTAAATTAACAATTATCCTCATAATACTGTAATTAACATTAAATGCAATACATACAAGCTCTTAAATTAACAGTTAACCTCATAATACTTTAATTAACATTGAATACAATACATACAAGCTCTTAAATTAACAATTATCCCCATAATACTTTCAATAACATTGAATAGAATACTTACAGCTCTTAAATTAACAGTTAACCTCATAATACTTTAATTAACATTGAATACAATACATACAAGCTCTTAAATTAACAATTATCCTCATAATACTTTCATTAACATTAAATACAATACTTATAGTTCTTAAATTAACAATTATCCTCATAATACTTTCATTAACATTGAATACAATACTTATAGCTCTTAAATTAACAATTATCCTCATAATACTTTCATTAACATTGAATACAATACTTACAGCTCTTAAATTAACAATTTATAACATAGTATCAATAAGTATCCTCATAAAACATTCCTTAAAATTAAATACAGTATAAAATTACTCAAACTATAAATACCAAAAAATAAAGACGTCACGCAGTCTATAGGATTTACAAATCTCTTGGTACTTTGCTTTTCTTCTTCTTCTTAGTTGACTATTCGCGTACGATTTCTTATTCACCTCGTGTTTCTTATTCTTCGTACTGTTTTCTATTTCTTCTTTCCTTCCTTCCAATCTGATCCTTTTTCTCGTTTCTGCTCTTCATATCTGTAACTCCTTTTGATTTTTCTTCTCTTCTCTCTGTTTTTCTTGTGTCCCTTCGTCTTTCTTGATCGCACTATTTATCAAGAAGCTGTTTGGTATTCTCCTCACGGCAGCAATTTTGCTGATTTATTAGCGCCATTAGTATAAAAACTGGCGCCAGTCGAGTATTTACATGTCGAAACTGTGAGACGTTTTCAAGAAACTAGCAGTGAGTTATGTTTCCTGGCTCCGGGATTGAATTCAGAAGTGTTCGGTGTAGCTCCGCGGGGTTTCGCGAGGGTCAATTCACATTTTTTTCACTCGTTTATTAGCGACCTTTCCACGCGGGAAGCAATCCATAGCTCCATCCATTCAGCCATGGCGAGACGATGAATCAAACCGCACATTGTACTATCACTTTCTGAAGCTGGCAGATTCTACACACATATCGGCGACTTTTGTTAGTTCACAAATTGTGATTTACGAACCCACAAAACCTCTGTGTGATTCACAGAATTATTGTCTTGTTCCTAGCCAGCATTTACTTACTAGTAGAGTTGAGCGTAAAAGATATTTTCGAATATCTGTGACAGCTGTGACTGTGAAAAATATCTGTGACTTTTATCGGTGATTTTGTCACACGTGATCAAGGATGAGAATGGTGACTTGCTTGGAGACTCTCATTCAATCCTGAACAGATGGAAGAACTATTTTGGACAACTACTAAATATAAATAGGCCAAGTAGAAATGTTCGGGACGAAATTCAAATACATACTGCTGAGCCATTTATACCGGAACCCACACTTTCTGAAGTCGAAATTGCGATAGAAAATCTGAAAAAGTACAAGTCTCCACGTATTGATCAAATTCCAGCAGAATTAATACAAGAGGATGGAAGCGTATTATCTAGCGAAATTTATAAACTTGTACTTGCAATTTGGGAAAAGGAAATTGTACCAGAACAATAGAAGTAGTCCATAATCGTACCTATTTTTAAGAAGGGGGACAAGACTAACTGTAGTAACTTTCGAGGAATATCACTTTTGTT
Organism: Periplaneta americana; assembly: GCF_040183065.1. NCBI lineage: Eukaryota > Metazoa > Arthropoda > Insecta > Blattodea > Blattidae > Periplaneta > Periplaneta americana. Next base: position 180,775,151 of record NC_091120.1, on the reverse strand, counting down.
GACGTCGTACAAAATTTTGTCGAATATCCTTTTGAGAAGATTAACTCCATATGTAGATGAAATTATTGGGGATCATCCTTGTGATTTCAGGCGTAGTAGATCAACTATTGATCATATTTTTTTTATTCGACAGATAATGGAGAAAAAATGGGAGTATAAGGGTACAGTACATCAGTTCTTCATAGATTTCAAAAAGGCGTATGCCTCGGTTAAGAGAGAAGTTTTATATAATATTCTTATTGAATTTGGTATTCCCAAGAAACTAGTTCGATTAATTAAAATGTGTCTTAGTGAAACTTACAGCAGAATCCGTATAGGCCAGTTTTTATCTGATGCTTTTCCAATTCACTGTAGGCTAAAGCAAGAAGATGCACTATCACCTTTACTTTTTAACTTCGCTCTAGAATATGCCATAAGGAAAGTTCAGGATGACACAGAGGGTTTGGAATTGAACGGGTTACATCAGCTTCTTGTCTATGCAGATGACGTGAATATGTTAGGAGAAAATCCACAAACGATTAGGGAAAACGCGGAAATTCTACTTGAAGTAAGTAAAGAGATAGGGTTGGAAGTAAATCCCGAAAAGACTAAGTATATGATTATGTCTCGTGATCAGAATATTGTACGAAATGGATCTATAAAAGTTGGAAATTTATCCTTCGAAGAGGTGGAAAAATTCAAATATCTTGGAGCAACAGTAACAAATGTAAATGACACTCGGGAGAAAATTAAACACAGAATAAATATGGGAAATGCCTGTTATTATTCCTTTGAGAAGCTTTTCTCATCTAGTCTGCTGTCAAAAAATCTGAAAGTTAGAATTTATAAAAGAGTTATATTACCGGTTGTTCTGTATGGCTGTGAAACTTGGACTCTCACTTTGAGAAAGGAACAGAGATTGAGGGTTTTTGAGAATAAGGTTCTTAGGAAAATATTTGGGTATAATAAGTTTTTTTAATTGGCCACCTATGCTTATCTTTTGTACAAAAGATAAGCATAGGTGGCCAATTAAAGAAATAAAAAAAAATTAAAAAAACTATTAAAAAATTAATTTAAAAAACTTATTATACATTTATATCATAGTAGTTTATTGGTAAAATAAAACAAAAATGAAATTCATAAAATATTTGGGGCTAAGAGGGATGAAGTTAGAGGAGAACGGAGAAAGTTACACAACGCAGAGCTGTACGCATTGTATCCTTCATCTGACATAATTAAGAACATTAAATCCAGACGTTTGAGATGGGCTGGGCATGTAGCACGTATGGGCGAATCCAGAAATGCATATAGAGTGCTAGTTAGGGGGCCAGAGGGGAAAAGACCTTTGGGAAGGCGGAGACGTAGATGGGAAGATAATATTAAAATGGATTTCAGGGAGGTGGGATATGATGGTAGGGACTGGATTAATCTTGCGGGCTTATGTGGGGGCGGCAATGAAGCTCCGGGTTCCTTAAAAGCCAGTAAGTAAGTGATATTTTATATCGATAGGCAAGCACAATATGCATGAATGACACCGATATTTTGTCACATCGATAAAAATTAAAAGGAAATATTGAACAGCAGTGTAATTTGAATACGATTTCTCTATACACGCCACACATTAGTGATTTATATGGGGAAACCCAACAAATAAATTATGTACATGTACCATTAACAAATAAATACTTACCTAACTGAACAGTAACATGTAAAAATTAACCTCGTGTACCAAGAGGTTATATTGTAGTTGATTCTAGATATGGAATCAGTTGATAATTTTTAAATGTAGTTGGGTATGGAGGAATTGAGGTTATGTAATTATCCTAATCATTTTAAAAATTGATCCTTTTTATTGTATATAATATAATTGATAAATTATTTTAAGTCATGCATGAGCTACGTCGGTGGCTAATAATAGTCTTTATGATGATGATAATAATAATAATAATAATAATAATAATAATAATAATAATAGTGTGCTGTCTTACAAATTATTATGGGGAGGATTATATAGTCCTAAGTGATTTTTCATAGAATGTCTCAGAAGTTTGAAGAATGTTCAAACTTTTGAACAGAAGAAGTATACAGGGTGAACCGTTTGGGTATGGATAAAATAAAAACACTGTAAAACATTTACTACTGAACTTTAAATGTTGAAACTTTGTGCATACAACACTGAAAGATGGGAGATTCCTCAGAACTCAACATGACCCCAATTGCGCACCCTGCAATAACGGTGATGCAATTCAGCCCGTGTCCATTGTAACATAAGAGGGGTGATTTGTTAAAAACCTTGAGTAATTTTTACTCTCAGATCATCAGTGTTCTTGGGTTTCTGTGAATAGACAATGTCTTTAACAAACTCCAAACGAAGAAGTCAAGAGTGGTTAGATCTGTGGAGTTTGCGGGCCAAGCCAAGAGTTAGCTGCTTCTCTACTGGGTTTCGCCTGCGACCTCCTGTATGTTTTTTTAACACAGAACCTGTTTCTACAAATGTTCGATACCACAACACTATGGAATCGTATTTAGGTACATTACTCACACCATACTCACGTCAAAATTACCTTTGAACTCTTTTAACACACTCAAATTTAGCATATCAAAGAACACATTGTGCCCGCTGTTGATTTGTAGTAGCCATTTTAATCATCTACGATTTTCATTTGTCCTTTCAGATTATGCATTGTTGATTGTCATATGTGGAAACTCCCATCTTTTAATCATAATATAACGAGCAAGAAATTTTTCCTACTGTCATAATATCTTTATGATAATAAATTAATATTATCCATACACTCAAACGGATCAGACTTAGTATTAATATTTATTTATTTAACCTGGTAGAGAGAAGGCCAGTAGGCCTTCTCTGCCCCTCTACCAGTGGATTACAACTATAATATGAAGAATAAAATTACAATTAATATTAAATTTACAATTACAATTACAATAAAAACCAAAGTACGAAAACATTACGTGATTAATGAAAGCTAGACAATTTATCATAGAAGTTAAGAACAAAGAATATGTTGTATTTACTGAATTACAAATTAAACCTAGAATAACAAAAGTCTATAGTGATGAAATTACCATATATTGAGATATTTTGTGATAGATTAAGAGGACTATTTACAAGAAACTATGTCTGAACGAGTCTCAATTACTGACAAAGTGCCTAGTAAGTTTGCGTTTGAATTCAATTTTATTTCGACAGTCCCTGATGCTAGCAGGTAACGAATTCCAGAGTCTTGGCAGGGCTATTGTGAAAGAGGATGAGTATGAGGAGATGCGATGGGATGGTATTGTTAGTATTGTTTCATGGCGAGAGCGTGTGTTCAGATTGTGGTGGGAAGAAAGGTAAATGAAGCGAGACGACAGGTACGAAGGAATAGAAGAGCTCAAGATTTCGAAGAGAAGGAGAAGTGAATGTAAATTTCTTTATGCTCGACCATGCCGAAATGTAGTAATTATACACCTGGTAGCAGATCTTTAATGCATGTCATTAAAGTACACCTACTCATTAAAGGTCAGGTCTTTCAGCCAATAACGACTCAGGTTACAACTGTTCAGCCAATGACAGGTCAGCTTTCTACCGTTATAAAACCGCAAGTATCGATTATTCTCGGATATGCAATCGAAAGAGAATTAGCGAAAAGTCACGGAGGCTGGAAATCCAATACTGTCGCAGAAGGTTATGTTCTGTTACTATAATAATTAGCGTTAATTGTAAATAATATTCAAATAAATTCAATTTGTCATCTCGTTTTTCAATGTATAATTTAATGTCAATGTTATCTCTGTAGGTTCTTATGGCCTAGCAAGGTCAATGTGGACATCTGTTCCTCGGAAAAAAATCAATACTTTCGCGTCTGCGCACATCTCACAACATACGGGACATTGCTCCAGGTCAGATACAATAAAATTAATAATATCAAGTTGGAAATATGGTCGAGCATAAAAAGGGGTATGAAACTCGCCTATAATGGTAATTAAGAAGCTCGTATGAAAATTATGAAACTCGCTTGCGCTCGTTTCATAAATATCCATACTCACTTCTTAATTACCTTCATTATAGGGTCGTTGCATAATGTACTATTTCTTATCTAGTTTAAGCCAACCTATTGTTTCCAGGGATGGGGTAATATGATCATATTTACGAACATTGCTTACAAAACGTACACACAAATTATGAGCACGTTGAAGTTTCGTTTTGTTGTCGCTGGAAAGGTCAGTCAGTAAAATGTCAGCATAGTCAAAATAGGGAAATACAAGCGTCTGCACAAGGGACTTTTTTAAGCAAGAGGGAAGATGAACATTTACCCTTTTTAGCACATGGATAATAGAATATACTTTTCTGCAGACTTATTCAGATCGGTGTATATAATATGTTGTAGTATGGAGATGGCCTCACGTGCAGAAGTCACAAGTAACAGTGGAACTGAAGTGCTTTTATTTTTGTTCCAGGTGAGTGCAGACCAACTTGGAGATGAGGCTGTGTCGTCACTTTAGTAAGTACGCTGCACGTTCATTTACATATTTCAGGCGCCAGTGTGATACCGCATTCTGAGAATGGGTCGCGTTAGAGAATCAGGTTTCGAGAGATAAAGTGAAGACATCAGCATGTATTAGTTTTGTCTTGTCTTGGAATCAACTTTCCGGCTTGAAGATTCATTAGCTCCTAGAACGCTGTATGTTTAAGTAAAGATTTGAAGAAACTGTGGGAAGTAGAGGCGATCACCTTTGAAGGGCAAAGATATTAAAACGTTTAGTGCGCTGGAATTGTCTTTATGCCTCTTTACTGCGTACAAGGAAATTGTTAATCACGCTGAAGTATTCCCTCAAGCTGATCGTACAGATTTCACAGCAGATAAGCAAATATACAGGGTGGAAGGGAATCTATTACATTAATTCACAGAGGTAATAGTTCAAATCAATGCAAACAAATTTTGTCAAGTACGTTTTTTGATACGTCCAGTATACGAATTGAGAATACGAAATGTAACGTGTTGCAACACTGGAACGCTCCTTGAGGTCATAGTTCCGCAGTGAGGGTGACTACTGCAATCATCCACTTCGCAAGACTTGCGAGAGGAGAATGTAAACAAAAATGTCTCATCAAATACGTTTCGATCAAATTATTGTAGATGAAAACATAAAGTATTCAATCAATTAATTACGCAGTTTTTTTCGTTTTTAACATTCTTTATTACGCTATAACCTCTTTAACTCTAAATTTAATACCATGAAACTTATTTAACATTCACAGTATCTGTTGATTTCTTTGCTTTTTATTTAATTACAAAATGTTAATTTTGGAATATGTATGATAAGACTTTCTTGTGTTAAATTCTAACGTACCTTGTTTACATGTTTCGACCTATTATGGGTCATCTTCAGAACTGGCCGTTGCTGGTCTTGGTGCCTCTTGTTTTGTTTCCTGTGAGGGTGTGTTCGTGTGGTGTAAAGTGGAGTCAAAGTGTGTGTGTGTTCTGAAATTGAGTTTTGTGTTGAGAATTTCATTGGGGTGTGTTTTTTGTGTGTCTGTATATTTCATATTATTCTAGTGTTTTAGTTTCTGGCTTTTTAGTTGGATCATGGATGTGTAGTATTTCCATGTCTGTGTTGATGTCTCTGTAGGTGTGGTTAGCATTTGTGATGCGTTCTGCATATGTGGAGGTGTTTTGTAATTTTGTTATGGCTGTGACGTGTTCTTTGTAACGTGTTTGAAATGGTCTGCCTGTCTGTCCTATATAGAAGTTGTTGCAGGTGTTACATTTGAGTTTGTATACTCCTGTGTTGTATTTGTTTGTGTTGTTTGTGTGTTGAGATGTTTTTGTAGACTGTTATTTGTTCTGTATGCGATGTTGTAATTTAACACACATCTCGTAAATACAGGATTTGGGAGGTCCCGATGAGGTCAATAAGGGACAAGCTTTTACAATCTCAAATATGGGAAGTCCCATACAATATGGCACACCTGGGAACCCCAGTTTGAAGTGACGTGATATTGTTTTAAAATCTATTGGATTTTATTTACATTTTTATCGAGAAGAATAAACGTCCATAAATTTTCGAATGCCGATACATATTATTAGGGAGCGGATTTTTATGTGCTAAAAATTTTAATGTATTTATTTTTTATGTGCTAAAAGGTATGAAAATATTTGCTAAAAATAAAAAATATATATATATTTTTTTTAAATATGACAAAAATACCTTACTTAGCTTGCAAAAAAAAATGTTACCAGGTACTCACCAATCACACTTGAGTATCAGTTGCTAGTAGTTGTCCGAGAATTGCAGTGAACAACAAAGGTCATTTCGAAATTCTCCATCACAAATGCATGCCCATTATCTCTGAACGATAACTTATACAGTGAAAACGATCTTTCCACATCACGGGACGTCAGACGAGCATAATTTAAAGAGAGGAATATCACAAACACCTACACCGTCAATTTCACCTACAGGCCCACCCTCCAATACTCGAGTAACTTTACACATTTTTTTATATCCACTGTTTTGCCTGAATGCACACGTGAAGCAGCGGCAATGTGCTTGTTTCCAGACAATGTTGGGTTACCTGAGAGCTCTGATCTGCACTTACTGATTTACCACATGGTTGGCAAAATAACACTTTTCCGTCGGTAGTAAAAATGTTTTAAATTCATCTACATATTGCTGTAGACGCGATCTTAAACTCGATTTGATTTTAGGCATCTTAAGAGGCTAATATACATACGTCTTAACGTAAAAAAATGTTTCTAGCTACTGACTGACAATGTCGGAGAAAAGCTTCCTATAGCGACGCCACCACGTCTACACTACGCAGCTTATGCTTATGGTCCGATAACGGGGAATCACAACAAGATGTATTTCCTCACTTCATAGGCATGGACGAGAGGCGAGAGATTTGTTTAAATTAAATAATATTTATGCCCGAGCTCTTATCCGTTGTGTTTCACAAACAAAGCGCGGAATGAAATCATCTTCAGCAACAATAAACATTCCTAATTATGTGTTGCAAAATCTCTCCTTTTGTCCATGTTAATTTATTCTCATACAATAACACTGATATGCTACCTAGCAGTTCTCAGAACTTGTGGCGATACTATTACAAAAATGGATCACGGATACACCACACAGCCCAAAGATACATGAAGCAACCAAGAATTCTTAAAAAGATAACGTATTTCTGAGTGATATAATTGATTTAGTTTTAAAATATTTAAAAGTTCTTGTAAAAAAATTATTTAAGTAAAAAAACTCCAAGATTTATGTGTTTATAATAGATTTCCTGAAAATATGTATTTACATAATTTTTTTATCAAATATGTGTTTTTATGTGGAATAAAATTCGGTTTTAAACTTGAAACTTGACATTCGGAATTTTTAACTTTGCTAATTGTGTTGTATCACACGCAAGAAAAATATTTAATTACATAGGAATCCGCTCCTTATTCATATTATTTTGTGCGAGATCGTGCGTATTTGCTTGTTTTCCGCACAGAACCAATACGCCGTAAGTGTGAAATACCACATTCAGTATTCCCAACGTAACACACACAACAATTTCCCTCTTCTTACCGCTTAAGCGCGACATTCATTTTACTGCTTTAGGCTTTTAACATATTATTTTTAGAGACGTTTAACATAGTAATAATTATAAATTGGAAACTTACCACTGCAATTTCACCTAAATTGCAATGTTAATTATTGTTTTTAAATATTTGCAAAAATTAAGTAAAGTCTACTACTCCACGAATCTTATTGCATTCCTGATACAAGTAACATTAAGGAAGTCATGAAAAAATCAACAAGATTCCAGAGCCGATGTTATTACTGCAATATGTTATATAAATAATATTGTTAAAATATTAAAATGAAAAATAAATCATTACATAACCTTACCGTTTGTTTTAAGTTCGCATTTATAGACTGGGGGAAAAAAAAAGACAGACGTATATCACGGCCTGCTGGAGTATAGTAAACACAGAAAACATTTTAAAGCAACAATGTTGAAAGATATTTTGGTTTTCCGAAGTTGCCGTCATTAAACAGAAACCAAGACGGAGATTTCATTGCAACTAATTAGAAATTCGTCTTTCAGGTATGTAATAAACGATCTTCGCACAAAATAATGTACGTTACACGAGCGGTATGTTTGTTTTCATGTTCTCGGAAATTAAAAAAGCTCAACTACGTTTCGTTTTTTCAATCTTTTCCTCGAACATGAAAACGTCAACATACCGCTCTTGTAACGCATATTACTATTACATGTTCTCCACTAAAAGGCGGGAAATAAAACTGTGCACGATCCCCATTACGTAGTAGCTCGCGGACTTCTTTTTGAGGATATCTAAATTTCAGGCTCTCTCGCCAAGCGTCTGAACAGCTGGAGCGGATTTCCACGTCTGCCCGATTTGATGAAATCATCAACAAGAAAGACCCTGCGGTGCACACTTAACGAACCTGTCACAGCGACGGCGCAGTGGCAGATCTGGGCCGCTCTATGATCGAACTAAATTTTGAAACATGAAATGTCTCGAGAGACATTTAGCACTATTATATCACTAGGCGCAAGACTTGGCAACACTTTCAATTTGCGACCTCGTAATTAAGACCACCTGATGAAATGCATAATGGCGAGCGAGTGCGGGAGATGAGAGAAACAGATCTGCTGACATTTTAGATTTTAGGGCGTGATGTACGATGTGGAATATATTTTAGTCTCGGAAAACAACATACGAAGGTTTTACACATTTACAGTTTGAGTTCCACCTCTTAGTTTCCCTCTTAGAAAACCCAGGTTCGAGTCCCAGTACCGGAGGGAATTTTTCTCCGCTCCACCCGTCCTTCATCATATGGTAATGCAGAATTTCTGCACGGAAATATTATACGTACTTCGGTACATCGTAATAATATTCACAATTTCTGCTGAGTTCACTTATTTTGTTACTTGATTATTTAACGACGCTATATCAACTACTAGGTTATTTAACGGAGATGAGATTGGTGATAGCAAGATGGTATTCCATGTGACGAGATCGAGGATTCGCCATAGATTACCTGACACTCGCCTTACGGTTGGGGAAAACCTCAGAAAAAACCCAACCAGTTAATCAGCCCAGGCCGACTGAGCTACACCGGTGACTGAGTTCACTTATTCTATTTAAGGAATAATAGCCTTAGACAGAAAAAAGTCACGTGGCATTCATCCTATAACACTTTACGCTTTCCGAAATCATTAATTTGTCGCCGTTATTCTTAGGTCTGAGACTACTTCTACTCTACTGCTGCTGCTATTACTGCTACTACTGCTACTATAACAACTACTACTGCTACTGCACCTACTACTACTAGCTCTACTGCTATTACTATAACTACTACTAATACTATAACTACTACTACTGCTATTACTGCTACTACTACTATAATTACTACTACTACGTCTACTGCTACTACTACTATAACTACTACTACTACTACGTCTACTACTACTGCTGCTGCTGCTACGTCTACTGCTACTACTACTACTACTATAACTACTACTACTACTACTACTGCTGCTGCTGCTGCTACTTCTACTACTACTACTACTACGTCTACTGCTACTACTACTATAACTACTACTACTACTACTGCTGCTGCTACTACTACTACTACGTCTACTGCTACTACTACTATAACTACTACTACTACTACTACTACTGCTGCTACTACTACTACTACTACTACTACTGCTGCTACTACTACTACTACTACTACTACTACTACGTCTACTGCTACTACTACTATAACTACTACTACTGCTGCTGCTACTACTACTACTACTACTACTACGTCTACTACTGCTGCTGCTGCTGCTGCTACTACTACTATAACTACTACTACTACTACTACTATAACTACTACTGTTACTACTATAACTACTACTGCTACTACTACTACTGCTGCTACTACTACTACTACTACTACGTCTACTGCTACTACTACTACTACTACTGCTGCTGCTGCTGCTACTACTACTACTACTACTACTACTACTGCTGCTGCTGCTACTACGTCTACTGCTACTACTACTATAACTACTACTACTACTGCTGCTACTACTACTACTACTACGTCTACTGCTACTACTACTATAACTACTACTACTACTGCTGCTGCTGCTACTACTACTACTACTACGTCTACTACTACTGCTGCTGCTGCTACTACGTCTACTGCTACTACTACTACTACTATAACTACTACTACTACTACTGCTGCTGCTGCTGCTACTACTACTATAACTACTACTACTGCTGCTACTACTACTACTACTACTACTACTACTACTACGTCTACTGCTACTACTACTATAACTACTACTACTACTGCTGCTGCTGCTACTACTACTACTACTACTACTACGTCTACTACTACTGCTGCTGCTGCTGCTACTACGTCTACTGCTACTACTACTACTACGTCTACTGCTACTACTACTATAACTACTACTACTACTGCTGCTACTATTACTACTACGTCTACTGCTACTACTACTACTATAACTACTACTACTACTGCTGCTGCTACTACTACTACTACGTCTACTGCTACTACTACGTCTACTGCTACTACTACTACTGCTGCTACTACTACTACTACGTCTACTACTATAACTACTACTACTACTACTACTACTACTACTGCTGCTGCTACTACTACTACTACTACGTCTACTGCTACTACTACTATAACTACTACTACTGCTGCTGCTACTACTACTACTACTACTAAGTCTACTGCTACTACTACTATAACTACTACTACTACTGCTGCTACTACTACTACTACTACTACGTCTACTGCTGCTACTACTATAACTACTACTACTGCTGCTGCTACTACTACTACTACGTCTACTGCTACTACTACTATAACAACTACTATTACTACTACTGCTGCTACTACTACTACTACTACTACTACGTCTACTGCTGCTACTACTATAACTACTACTACTGCTGCTGCTACTACTACTACTACGTCTACTGCTACTACTACTATAACAACTACTATTACTACTACTGTTGCTGCTGCTTCTACTATACTACTACTGCTACTACTACTATAACTACTACTGCTGCTGCTGCTACTACGTCTACTGCTACTACTACTATAACTACTACTACTACTGCTGCTACTACTACTACTACTACTACTACTACGTCTACTGCTACTACTACTATAACTACTACTACTACTGCTGCTGCTGCTGCTACTACTACTACTACTACTACGTCTACTACTACTGCTGCTGCTGCTACTACGTCTACTGCTACTACTACTACTACTACTACTATAACTACTACTACTACTACTGCTGCTGCTGCTGCTACTACTATAACTACTACTACTACTGCTGCTACTACTACTACTACTACTACTGCTACTACTACTATAACTACTACTACTACTGCTGCTGCTGCTACTACTACTACTACTACTACTACTACTACGTCTACTACTACTGCTGCTGCTGCTGCTACGTCTACTGCTACTACTACTACTACGTCTACTGCTACTACTACTATAACTACTACTACTACTGCTGCTACTATTACTACAACGTCTACTGCTACTACTACTATAACTACTACTACTACTGCTGCTGCTACTACTACTACTACGTCTACTGCTACTACTACTATAACTACTACTACTACTACTGCTACTACTACTACTACTACTACTACGTCTACTGCTACTACTACTATAACTACTACTACTACTACTACTGCTGCTACTACTACTACTACTACTACGTCTACTGCTACTACTACTATAACTACTACTACTACTACTGCTGCTACTACTACTACTACTACGTCTACTGCTGCTACTACTATAACTACTACTACTGCTGCTGCTACTACGTCTACTGCTACTACTACTACTACTACTACTATAACTACTACTACTACTACTGCTGCTGCTGCTGCTGCTACTACTATAACTACTACTACTACTGCTGCTACTACTACTACTACTACTACTACTACCACTACTACTACTACTACGTCTACTGCTACTACTACTATAACTACTACTACTACTGCTGCTGCTACTACTACTACTACTACTACGTCTACTACTACTGCTGCTGCTGCTGCTACGTCTACTGCTACTACTACTACTACGTCTACTGCTACTACTACTATAACTACTACTACTACTGCTGCTACTATTACTACAACGTCTACTGCTACTACTACTATAACTACTACTACTACTGCTGCTGCTACTACTACTACTACGTCTACTGCTACTACTACTATAACTACTACTACTACTACTACTGCTACTACTACTACTACTACGTCTACTGCTACTACTACTATAACTACTACTACTACTACTACTGCTGCTACTACTACTACTACTACTACGTCTACTGCTGCTACTACTACTATAACTACTACTACTACTGCTGCTGCTACTACTACTACTACTACGTCTACTGCTACTACTACTATAACTACTACTACTACTACTGCTGCTGCTACTACTACTACTACGTCTACTGCTGCTACTACTATAACTACTACTACTGCTGCTGCTACTACTACTACTACGTCTACTGCTACTACTACTATAACTACTACTATTACTACTACTGCTGCTGCTGCTTCTACTATACTACTACTGCTACTACTACTATAACTACTACTGCTGCTGCTGCTGCTGCTTCTACTACTACTACTACTACTACTACTATGTCTACTGCTACTACTACTATAACTACTGTACTACTACTGCTACTACTACTACTACTACGTCTACTGCTACTACTACTATAACTACTACTATTACTACTACTGCTGCTGCTGCTGCTTCTACTACTACTACTACTACTACTACGTCTACTGCTACTACTACTATAACTACTACTATTACTACTACTGCTGCTGCTGCTTCTACTATACTACTACTGCTACTACTACTATAACTACTACTGCTGCTGCTGCTGCTGCTTCTACTACTACTACTACTACTACTACTACTACTACTACTACTACTATGTCTACTGCTACTACTACTATAACTACTGTACTACTACTACTACTACTACGTCTACTGCTACTACTACTATAACTACTACTATTACTACTACTGCTGCTGCTGCTGCTTCTACTACTACTACTACTACTACTACTACGTCTACTGCTACTACTACTACTATAACTACTATACTACTACTGCTACTACTACTACTACTACTACTACTACTACTACTACGTCTACTGCTACTACTACTAGTACTACTACTACTGCTGCTGCTGCTACTTCTACTGCTACTACTACTAGCAATACTACTATAACTACTACTAGTAATCTACTATAACTACTACTATTACTACTACTACTATAGCTACTGCTACTATTACTATAACTACCGCTACTACTACTACTACTACTACTACTACGTCTACTACTATTACTACTGCTACTACTATAACTACCGTTACTACTACTACTACTATATCTACTGCTATTACCACTATAACTACTACTACTGCTACTACTAATACTACTACTACTGCTACTACTAATACTACTGTAACTACTGCGGCTACTAGTACAACTACTACTACTAGATCTACTTCTACTACTACTATAACTGCTGCTACTACTAGATCTACTGCTACTACTAATATAACTACTACTACTGTAACTACTGCTGCTACTACTACAACTACTACTGCTACTCCTACTACTACTACTACTACTACTACACCTACTACTACTACTACTACTACTACTACTACTACTGATATAACTACTACTGCTACTACTACTCCTGCTACTGCTACTACTACTACTATTACTACTACTACACCTACTACTACTGATATAACTACTACTGCTACTACTACTCCTGCTACTGCTAGTACTACTACTGCTGCTACTACTACTGCTGCTGCTGCTGCTACTACTACTACTACTACTACTACTACTACTACTACTACTACTATTGTTGCTACTACTACTACTGCTATTACTACTACTACTACTATTACTAAAGTAAACTTATAGATTATCCTCGTACTAAATTAATTTGTTAAATCGTTTGAGGAGTTTCCTACATCTGAGGAATACAGTAGTAATGGACTATTTCGTTTTTAGAAAACCAACATAAGATTATGTTTGTGATTATGTTGACAGTGATATTACTATGATGGCTGTGGTACGCAACCGTGCATTATGTTTACAATGAAGGAAGTTCATACAAACAACAAATGCAAATAGAATGCACATTATTTGAACTTGTGTCCGGGACCTTCAAGCCGCTTTGACGAGCCTTTGTCAAGTCGTGTAAATTGCGCCCACCGCCATTGTGATTTATCGTCTGGCGTATGTACGCAAGAGGCGGACCGCATATAAAACACACATTGTTGTGGATAATACATGTTAGTATTCCAGGCAACTCTTGCGCTTGAATACATATTTACTTTGAGACAATGCCACAGGTCATGCTGGTTAGGCGCCAGGCCTCCCTACCAGGAAACCCAGTTCGAATCCAGGTGCGTGTGTGCCAAGCCCACTTACGTACGTTCTTACGCAAAATTTTAATATTGATCAAGCGTGAGTTAGACCGAAACCCCTTTGAAAAGTCTTACACTATCGTAGTTGATATTGTAGGGAAAGCTTAATATACAGTAAATCTCCTAAATCGAACTGAGGCGTCAAGAAGCTTCAAACAATAACGTAAAACTTTCGTTTGAGAAGCCTTTCTCTCATGCTATTGCAGCACACATACTTAATAGATCTGAATGTGATCCTTCATTTCATAATATATATATATATATATATATATATATATATATATATATATATATATATGTAATTTGAACTGGTAATGGAAATTACGAGATAACGGCTGAACGGATTTTAGTAAATGACCCCTCATTTTGAAGCTTGGAACTCAAAGTTCTTCAGAAAAATAGTACTTTTCAGTAAAATGTCAATTTTTCAACATAATTTTCCTATTTTCCAAAATCCATCTGTCGTTAGTTTTGAGAACTAGCTAATCTAGCTAATTGCATTTCAGAATAAGACAAAACACACACTACAGTAAACAATATTACACGAAGGCCATGATCTGCAAGAATGCTGACATATTTAGAGCTCAAATAAAATTGGTTATTAAAAACTTAACTTACTAAAAATAATTTACAGGTTCGATTCTGTGGTGTGTAATTTCCTGGGTACAGATGTGTATTGGATATTAAAAATTACAAAACTTGAGGTGGTTTGATGACATTATTACCATTAGAAATGAAATATTATATCAACAACAACAGTAATAATACTTACTTACTTGCTTACTTACTGGCTTTTAAGGAACCCGGAGGTTCATTGCCGCCCTCACATAAGCCCGCCATTGGTCCCTATCCTGAGCAAGATTAATCCATTCTCTATCATCATATCCAACCTCCCTCAAATCCATTTTAATATTGTCTTCCCATCTACGTCTCGGCCTTCCCAAAGGTCTTTTTCCCTCCGGCCTCCCAACTAACACTCTATATGTATTCGCCCATACGTGCTACATGCCCTTCCCATCTCAAACGTCTGGATTTTATGTTCCTAATTATGTCAGGTGAAGAATACAATGTGTGCAGTTCTGTGTTGTGTAACTTTCTCCATTCTCCTGTAACTTCATCCCTCTTAGCCCCAAATATTTTCCTAAGCACCTTATTCTCAATCACCCTTAATCTCTGTTCCTCTCTCAAAGTGAGAGTCCAAGTTTCACAACCATACAGAACAACCGGTAATATAACTCTTTTATAAATTCTAACTTTCAGATATTTCGACAGCAGACTGGATGATAAATGTTTCTCAACCGAATAATAACAGGCATTTCCCATATTTATTCTGTGTTTAATTTCCTCCCGAGTATCATTTATATTTGTTACTGTTGCTCCCAGATATTTGAACTTTTCCACCTCTTCAAAAGATAAATTTCCAATTTTTATATTTCCATTTCATACAATATTCTCGTCACGAGACACAATCATAAGGTTTGTTTTTTCGGGATTTACTTCCAAACCTATCTCTTTACTTGCTTCCAGTAAAATTTCCGTGTTTTTCCTAATCGTTTGTGGATTTTCTCCTAACATATTCAGGTCATCCGCATAGACAAGCAGCTGATGTAACCCGTTCAATTCCAAACCCTCTCTGTTATCCTGGACTTTCCTAATGGCATACTCTAGAGCAAAGTTAAAAAGTAAAGGTGATAGTGCATCTCCTTGCTTTAGCCCACAGTGAATTTGAAATGGATCTGACAGAAACTGACCTATACGAACTCTGCTGTACGTTCCACTGAGACACATTTTAATTAATGGAACTAGTTTCTTGGGAATACCAAATTGAATAAGAATATCATATAAAACTTCTCTCTTAACCGAGTCATATGCGTTTTTGAAAATTATGAATAACTGATGCACTGTACCCTTATACTCCCATTTCTTCTCCATTATCTGTCGAATATAAAATATCTGGTCAATAGTTGATCTATTACGCCTAAAACCACATTGATGATCCCCAATAATTTCATCTACATATGTAATAATAATAATAATAATAATAATAATAATAATAATAATAATAATAATAATAATAAATTTAATTACATTACGTAATTATATTAAGAGAGTCGCATCATATGTTTCTGAGGGGATTAATATTTTGGTATGCCGTGCTGAGTCTAGGCCCATCTAGGTTGTGCCGTGAGTATAAAAAGTTTGCGGAATACTGTTCTAGAGGTTCACTCTGAACGTTCGGTTGAAGAGGTTTTCTGGTGGGCCTGGCATGTTTATTACATTGGAATGTATGAGCTCTGCTATCCCATTCACTAATAAAGCACAATATTTCGTACATCCTAACTGCATACCTAATAGCAACACAATCACTTTAAGGTCACCACAAATTTGCCATTGAGAGGCATTGCAGCGAATAGGGATTATAAAGAATGGACACTGAGCGAATTTTCCTGTGTTTTGTTTCTCTGTGCGCCAGCGTTTAGTTCCACTTCCAAGCGCTAGAGGTTAGTGTAATCGAGCATACGCTAAGATAATAATTGAGGATACAGTTGAGACACAGGATCCAAACATCGCCTACCTTATTGCATAATCCAGTAACGCTTTGCTTCAAATAAATTCAAGTTAACAGCTTTTCCTTATTTCTCAGTGACAAACTAGTTGTAATAATAATATTTTATATTTCAGATATAATAAATTATATTATAAAATAATATAATACATTAAGAAATTAAGTATCGAATTCGTTTAATATTTGTATTAAATATAATATAAGTATATGGTTTTACTTCTCGTAAGAGTTTTGTTTTTCCATTTTCAGCGCTATCAAATCATTACATATTTTAATTGTTGTTGGGGTCAACGTCTCAACTCTTATTATAAAGGCACTCTAGAGTCTAGACATTACAGTTAATGACGGATTTATTATTTTATGGATCCAATTTATTTTATTTGAGTACATAATGTACAGTACCTAGATGTATTAATTATATCTGTTATATTTTCGCTGTGTCGACTGCTAGCTGGTGTGATGTCAGCGCCAACTCTAGGGAGAAAGCAGAATCTCACGCTTTAGCTGGCTTGAAGGTCATTGAAATCAGTCCGGATACATCAAAGGTACCGACGCGAAGTGTCCATTGTTTATAATCCCTATTCGCTGGGCATTGTACTTGATGGCTTCTAGTAAATGTTTCATGTTTTGGTACAACTTCTTCATAATATGAAGATTATGAGGCAGGAACGTCGTCAGGATGTTAACCCTTAAATTGGCAAAACTACATTTCTCACACTAGTTTATTAAACCTTGTCGGACTGTAAAGAAAACAACTACGGTATCGCAATGTCCATATTTTATATGTTGTACAATATTATAGTACGGTATCGTGAAATTTTAATTTTCCTACTAACTTTTTTCCTATTGTTCTATTAAAATTATAGCGTACTAGTGGTTTGTGCAGCAAATTCTGAAAACTAAGTTCATTAGACGTTCAAATAAAAATTTTCCAGATTTATTTTCAATGAAGAATACCAGAAATTCTGAAAGTTATTTGCTTCCATAATAGTGATATATACTGCCTCTGAATGTTTTTATGCCAAATACTTTTCCTTGAACCTATTTGTCTTCAGTTCTTGAGTTTAAATGCGAAAGTAACAATGTCAGGACGATCAGCGAGTTTTTCATGTGGGAGTAATGCAGTACGGTAGCTATTTCAGGTCATTGCGGATTGTAGGTGAAAGTTAGAAATGTAAGGTTTGTCATGCTTTGAACAAAAGACTTAGCATCTTGGTATAGCTGCTTCATGTTTCGTGAACTACCCTGAAATGTAGAGGGCAGAATAACTTTTTCCCACTAAGAGATCTTGCTGAGGTGATCAAGAGACCTCTTATTTTATCAATAACTAATACCTTTTGGTCTTTTCTTAGAAACTGTAATTTTTGCGCTTCCTCCAGACTATACTGATCTACCAAACACTGCTGGATTCATTTGTGTAACAATGAATGTTATCCCGTATATTTTCTGTAATATAGGCTGTTGTGAGAAATCTATTGCTGAGATGCGGAAAATGAGGCAAATGATATGTCAGAGTTGTAGAATCTTACATGCGCCCTAAATAAAATTGTCCATCGTAAATCGTTAGCAGTTTCAGTGTTTCATTCATTGCTGGTTGCGGGAAATAAACTACTCATCACGGTACCAAGAAGTGAAATGGCCTGCTATTTTCCATACAACAAAATCTGCTTGGCAGCGATCACAAATCTAATCGATTAAACCAAAGAAATATGAAATTAATTTTGATGTAGTTTAAAGACGCAGCTAAAATAGAAGCATGACTCGATTACTACCAAGGAAAATTAGCGAATCAAACATATAAATATCTATATCACACTGCTATTAAATATATGAAAAAGACCCACACCACTTCATTAATAACTACAAAAGTATTTCATTTTTAATAACAATATTGTTACCTTACGTAAGTTTTATAGTTTTCAATAACATACATAAAGCCGTTACTCAGTAAATTATAGAAATGAAGATCTAATATAAAATATTCTTTCTCTGCGTCTAATTACATAAAGCTCCATAAGGTTTTACTTTCGTATCAGCATTATGTGTTGCATTAACTATAATAATATTTCATTTTTAATGGTAATAATGCATCAAATATTCTTAAGTTTTGTAGTTCTTAATATCCAATATACAGCTGTACTCGGAAAACTACAGACCAGAGAATCAGACCTGTAAATTATTTTTATACGTTATCAAAATTTACACAAATGAAGATCGACATATTGGCATTATGATGTGACAGAATCTGACATATCTGAACTCTATGTCAGTAATCCTGTGGGTCATGGCCATCGTGTAATAGCCTATTGTTTATTGTAATGTGTGTTTTGTTTTATTCTGAAATGCAATTAATTAATTCTCAAAAGTGACGAAAGATGGATTTTGGAAAATAGGAAAGTGATGTAGGGAAATTGACATTTCACTGAAAACTACTATTTTTCTGAAAATATTTGGGTTCCAAGCTTCAAAATGAGGGGCCATTTATTAAAATCCGTTAGCCGTTTTCCTGTAATAGACTAGTGGCTTGTGCAGCAAATGCTGCAAACTAAGTTCATTAGACATTCAAATAAAAATTTTCAGATTTATTTTCAATTGAGAATACCAGACATTTGAAAGTTAGGCCTATTTGTTTCCATAATAATGAAACATACTCCCTCCGAATGTTTTTAAATACTTTTTCTTGAACCTATCCACGT
Source organism: Periplaneta americana (assembly GCF_040183065.1). Taxonomy (NCBI): domain Eukaryota; kingdom Metazoa; phylum Arthropoda; class Insecta; order Blattodea; family Blattidae; genus Periplaneta; species Periplaneta americana. Next base: position 180,755,319 of record NC_091120.1, on the reverse strand, counting down.
TCAGTTTTTGAGTTTCAACGCAGAAACGCAAGTAACAATGTCAGGACTATCAGTGGGTTTTTCATATGGGAGTAAAGCAGTAGCTATTTCAGGTCATTGTGGATTGTAGGTGAAAGTTAAGAAAATGTCAGGTTTGCTATCCTTTCGAACAATGGACATAGTATTTTGGTATAGCTGCTGCATGTTTCGTGAAAAAGAGATCTTGCTGAAATGATTGGGAGACTGTAAAATCTTCTAGGCCTCTTCTTTTATCAGTAAGTAATACCGTTTGGTCTTTCCTTAGATCTGTAACTTTTGCGCTCTTTCGAGCCAGTATTGAAGAGAATCAAGCATATAAATATCTACACCACACCGCCATGAAATATATGAAAAACCTAACCCAACTTGATTAATAACTATACGAGTATTTGATTTTTAATAACAAAAGTTTTGTGGTTTTGAGTAATATATATATATATATATATATATATATATATATAGCCGCCACTCAGTAAATTATAGATGACATATTCTCTACATCTACTCATATAACCCCAAAACGTTTCACTTTCATATCATCAATATACCATTAATATGATGTACAGTACAATTAATTTAAAAAAGTCACATCATAGCATTAACTATAATAATATTTCATTTCTAATGGTAATAATTTCATCAAACCACCTCAAGTTTTGTAGTTTTTAATATCCAATACACAGCTTTACTCAGAAAATTACACACCGCAGAATCATACCTGTAAATTATTTTAAGTAAGTCTTGATATCTTTAATAAGCAATTGAATTTGAGCTCTAGGCCTAATAACAGCAATCCTGCAGGTCATGGCCTTCGTGTGATATTGTTTATTGCAGTGTGTGTTTTGTTTTATTCTCATAAGCCTTTAGATCTCAAAACTGACTACAGATGGATTTTGGAAAATAGGAAAATGATGTATGAAAATTGATATTTCACTGAAAACTACTATTTTTCTGAAAAACTTTGGGTTCCAGACTTCAAAATGAGGGATCATTTATTAAAATGTGTTCAGCCGTTTTCCCGTAATTTCCATTAGGCCTACGAGTTGAAATTATATATATATATACTAACGAAAATGGTTGACGCAATAAAAAGACTTACTGATGACTTGAACTATATTTCGATGTGTGTCATAGTGGCCTCTTCATCAGTATCAGTAAATGTTCTTTATGATTGTATTGCACACGTTTGGACATTCTGGACAAACAGCGAGTACTGTAAATACAGAATACTCGAATCTCGCCGTAGACTCTGTGCAGTAAAATTTCACCCTTGGCCTCATTCTCTTGCACGCCACTTTGAGGAAGTTCTTACCCCCCCCCCCCACGGTTCTCCTGACAAACACCTTTGGTGCCATTGTGCCTGTTTGTTGCACGGCTCATCGCCGACGCAAGAGTCGGATTATTTAGCGACAAATTATTTTCGGGGACGTCTAAACAAATCTAGTGTGGCGTCTTCAAATTTGTCCATGTGCCCAAGGTTTATGACCGTTTCAGCCTGCATCAGAGTCAATACGAACGTAACTACTAGGGACCGGATTTTTATGTAATATCAAGATGTGAAATATGTATAATATTTGTGTAAGAAAAATAAGCTGAATATGTACCATAATATGTAAAATCATGAAAATATTTAATATATACTTTTGTTTTACAGACAATATAGATAATATCAAACAGAAAGAAGCCATATAAAAATAACGACATAAAATTTCACGTTCCGTTTGAAGTTTGTGCACCACTGGTTTCTTAATCCAACAGGCTGCTTATTCATATACACAACCCTTCCTCTTTCCATATTTTGCGCTTGATTCCCGCGCTCGGCGTCAAAGTCAGAAAAATGCGCTTGCTTTGACATCACTTCCATACAATGCCACACTCAACAAAGTACTCCTCTTCTTTTTCCAAAGGTCCACAGAAAATGATTATTTCCTGTTGAAAGCTTCCTTTGTCATTGCTATCCTCCGTTTGACTTCCTGGCAGCAGCTCGTGTCTTTGAAACTGCACTCTTGTTCTACTGCCCTATTTCAAATTCGCACGTTTACCTTCATTATTTTTCTTCCGCTAGCCATGGTCTTCGTCTTGTTTACTATTACTCTTCTTCTGCTATACTAAAAGCCAGGTTATGAATCGACTAAACAGGAAATAGTTGGGTCGGCGAAAGGAAAGTGCGGGTTAGAGGGGTAGCCTGTGCAGTGATGACACGTTGAGTGTGGGGGGTGGAGGGGAGAAGGAGAACGGAGCTTTTCATTGGACCTCACGTGAAAATGTCGTCTGCTAACGAAAGTCTGGCAACTGGATCACGGAGACAGTGTAGCCAAATTTCTCAGTTCGTTTGCAATACCAGGTGTATTAGAGTAGCATTTCGCACCAGTGCCGTTAGCTCGTGCTTTCTTAAAAAGGATAATTTTAATTACTAATATTATTGATAGTGTTATCGATAGCTATATACAGTAGTACTTCAAATAGAATAATGAATTCTCCCGAATGTTACAATACAAAAATGAAGCGGATTTTTAAGTCTGGAGAGACAGAAATAATGTTTTTATAAATTCCTATATTTGCTTGTTGATATATATGAGAATTAGTAATAATAATAATAATAATAATAATAATAATAATAATAGTAATAATAATAATAATTGAATATACGTGACTCAATCAGTATTAATATATAAAATTAAAATCATATCCATTAAATTATTATTATTATTATTATTATTATTATTATTATTATTATTATTATTATTATTATTTTTGATGTACAAAAATAGCCAAATAGTTAATTCGATTTATAACGACGACTCAAAATAAAATAAAAATTACTATAATATATGTTGATATAAATTAGTTAACACTATATTATTATCGTTATTATTATCAACAGTAATCTCACTAGAGGTTTTGATTTATCTAGTGAAAATAAAAATTCTAGTGGGATTTAATTGACTATTACACGATTAGTAGAAAATATATAAACATTAGAAGTAACAAAGTACTCCAATACAATAAAATATTAATTGACTTACGAAAATACAACTGTCTTCAAATGTATTATTATTGCACCATTATGCTAGATGGCAGTTGTGCCAACTATGGAATCTTCATTGAAGTCTGTAGACAGTTACTAGTCAAGAAGGCTTTATTGATTCAGTTTCGTTTTTATTAAAACATTTGCATTCCACTTCAATCATCCGAATCCCAGTAATCAACGTCACGTGACAGAAGATTTTCAATAAATGTTAGTATTAAGTAATCTCTGATACGTGACTATCCATAATATCATATAGCAGAAGCTATAACATAACCTAAATAATATAAACATGTGTTAGAAAAGTTTTAATTAGGGATGATGAAATAAACAAGAAACGTTTTAATTAACGATGATGAAATAAAAAATAAACATGAATAATTTTAAAAGAAACAATTATTGAAAGTAAAATTTTCAAATTTGAGTGTTTTAGTGGTTGGTGGTTCAGTTGATGCATATTGGACGTGTGCGTAAAAGAAGTGAACTCGTTGATGTACATGGTGTATTCCTCAACTTATTCAGGATTTCTGAATGGTGCTCTTCATTTATTTGTAAATAGGGTTTCAGGGAAGATGCATATCTATGAACAGTGATCCTTATTAATTCATGTTCTTGAATGCCAATGCGAGTCATATTTGAAACTGCTGTGCATCGACTGGAGTGGTTTGTAATTTTCTGTTTTTTGACGTCCAGACCAGTGCAGTTTAAAATGTTGGCAAACAAAGAAACAAATGCTAGGGACGCGATAAAATTAAACAAATGCTAGGGACGCGATAAAATTGTGCGATAAGCAGCCATGATTGGTTTAAATACGTCCTTTCGTACTGTTTTATTGGTCAAAAGTCGTATGACGTAGTAAAAGTGTTATAGTCAACAGTAATCTCACTAGACGTTTTGATTTATCTAGAGAAAATCAAAACTCGAGTGGGATTTAATTGACTATTACACGATTAGAAGAAACTATATAAAGATTAGAAGTAACGGAGTACTCCAATACAATAAAATATTAATTGACTTACGAAAATACAACTGTCTTCAAATGTGTTATTGTACCATCACAACATTACAAATATTACGCTAGATGCATGCCAGATGGCAGTAGTGAGCAGTGCCTTCTCGTCGAGAAGTTCTCGATCTGTTATACACGATGGCAATGTTACTATTGAAGAAGGCTTTGTTGATTCAGTTTCATTTTTATTAAAATGCAACATTCCACTTCAATTATCCGAATCCCAGTAATCAACGTCACTTGACAGATGATTTTCAATAAATCTTAATATTAAACAATCTCTTATACGTGACTATCCATAATATCATATAGCAGAAGCTATAACATAACCTAACTAATATAGACAAGTGTTAGAAAAGTTTTAATTAACGACGATGACATAAAAAATAAACATGAATCATTTTAAAAGGAATAATTATTGAATGTACAATTTTCAAATTTGAATGTGGTTGGTGGTTCAATTGATGTTATATTGGACGTGTGCGTAATAGAAGTGAACTTGTTGATTTAGGCCTACATGGTGTATTCCGAATGGTGCTCTTCATTTATTTGTAAATCGGATTTCAGAAGATGCATAGGTATGATCAGTGATTTTTATTAATTCTTGTTCTTGAATGCCAATGCGAGTCATATTTGAAACTGCTGTGCATCGATTGGAGTGGTTTGTAATTTTATATATTTTTTTTGACGTCCAGACCAGCGCAGTTTCAAATGTTGGCAAACAAAGAAACAAATGCTAGGGACGCGATAAAATTAAACAAATGCTAGGGACGCGATAAAATTGTGCGATAAGCAGCCATGATTGGTTGAAATACGTCCTTTCGTACCGTTTTATTGGTCAAAAGTAGTATGACGTAGTAAAAGTGTAATAGTCATTATAATTATTATTTGATTCGAATCGTTGTTCGTTCGTTTAACTGAAATGTTTGAATTCGTTATATACTTCTTTATTAAATCAATAATTGAAAACACAGCTATGACAGTTATTTGAAACATATCGGTGACAAACGCTGAACACGCTTTGAATCTCGCGCCACTATGTGGCAACAGAGCTCAGAAAGAGAGCAACAGAACGTTGCTTCCGGTTTAGTCGGTTCATATCCTGGCTTTTAGTTTAGGCCATACCATCAGGAAATCGTAAGTTTCTTCCTACTATCACCTTTCCCAAGCATTGAAAACAGTTCTTCACCAAATCTTTGAATAGATGTTGAACAGAATAGGTGATAAAGGGCATTGCAAGGCATTATCGATAATCGAAATATCGTTTACAATGTTAACCAGCTTATGTCATGTTTGTGGGAGTTCGCCAAACATCTGCAGGAAACAGGGAATCTGTATTAATTGAAAGAATGTTCCCGGTCATGGGTTTCTGCCTAATGACTTTCCTACAGATATATTGTATACAGACACAAAATTCAAAGGATTAGGTTTATTTTGTTCAGCATGAGAATTATACTTAAAACATATAAATGCATGTAAGATATTGCTTAAATCCAATAACTCCTTCCTACATGCTACAAGGCAATTATCCCTAGAAATTGCATCCAGTCTCACAGCACTCAATATCACCGAATCAGCAAATATTTTAAATAAATACGGCACTGTAGATACGCGAAAGGTACGGCAAGTATTAAGAGAAAAAGCGTTTGAGAACTGGAGCCAGAAAAAACATAAAGGCAAAGGCGTGCTCTTATACCAACAATATACCCCGGCCAATAAGTGGATCCGGAATCACAAGGGTCTTTCCTGTAGTGAGTGGAGGGAAGCGATCAAGATGAATGCGAACGTGTCAGCTGTGCGTAGTGTACCTGGCAGGTCTTCGGGCAGTAACCTCTGTCGACGTTGCGACAGGGAGGTTGAAACCCTTGCCCATGTCCTGGGGGCCTGGAACTTCTACGAAATACGCGGCATCATACAGTAAGATCTATAATAGCAACTGCCTTAAGAAACAAAGGTTATTCAGTATATGAAGAAGTACACGGCATATCCAGTGAGGGCAGTAATCGAAGAATCGACATAATTGCATTTAAACCTCCCTCTCTTGAAGGTTACATCATAGACCCTACTGTGAGATTCGAATCGCACGAACACCAGCCAGAAGTACACGAGGAAAAAAGGAATATATATGAACCTTCCATCAGTTTTTATTAGGACAAATACCATCTGGAATCCATCGTCATTACGGGACCCCGTTTCCTAGTCGACTTCAGTAAATCTTTTGGCCTGCATAAAAATATTTTAAGAGATCTAACAATTGTAGCACTCAAAGGCTCAATTGCTATTTTCAGGCATCATACACATGGACCATGACTATTTCGCATCTCCTTGACGTTACTTCGTTTAATATCATGTGTTTCAATATAATTCAAATTGTTATTTTTCACTCTAACAACAATGTATCACTAAGCCTCAAGGCATTTACTCTATTGTATCATGGTACTCATTGTCGATGGCAACCTGTAGTGGTTACAGGAAGAAATTAAATAAAAAATAAAAACTATTCTTCTTGATTTCCTTTCTCACCATTAAAGTTTTAACAAAGTTAGCCTACGGTTACATCCTGTATTATTGAAGGTTCTCTTTGAAATAGAGAACATTTGCGCTAGCTGTCCGATCCTATATTACACAGCAGATTAAATTTTCATATTTCCACACATTTCACCGAAGACAGGACAAACCATTAAAAAATGAGAACATCAAGTGGAAAATGTTGGAGGAAATGTTACAATATATCAGACAAGCGAGAGGAGAGTGGTTTGATAATTAAAATGGTCGCTGACGTGAAGAGTGGTTGGCAGCCGTTGCATCGGGAGTTTGGGCTATGTCAAAGAGAAAAGAGAAAAAAAAGCGATTCGTTACCCGTCTCTGTGTGTGAATATGGTTAATCTTAGTTTTCAGAGCTCAACATTTTCCATGTGCCCTTGCATGTGATAGACAGAGCTACTTTGTAAGTTTGTGTGTAAAAACAGCAGCTGAAACAAATGAAAAATAACGAGCTGCACGCAGCTGCATGTGGGCAATGCCATGATATACCTTATTTTATTTCAAGGAGTGCAGTTCCGTGGCTCCTTTGAACACCCATTTACAGATTTATGACTTCATACACAAACACCTCTGACAATTCTATCCTGTCCCCTAGTCCCAACATTGCACAGTTGTCACAATCCTGATGACCTTCGAAATTATGCAGTGAAACTGACGGGATTCTTGGAATTCGGAAAAGATGCGGCAACTCTGCCTCCACGTGGATTTGACGGGCACCTGTCAATTCTTCTGAACGAGGGTTGTGATTGGTTACTAACAAGAGAAGACAAGATTTCCGTCATAGTATGGAAGACATTTATTTATGACAACCAATTAGTAGGGGGCAGTAGAAGGTCTGTCGGCAAAGTCCTTTCTATGAAACTGCACTCCATGAAATAAAATAGAGTATACCAGCCTAAATTATACGAAATATTTTGGGGGTTACCAAAATGAAATGTGATCTTCCAGGGGTCCTTGGCACTCAAAGGTGATATAGATGTTTCTGGGGTATGACGACTGAATACTTCTATAGTTTCATCTTCTTGTTACTTGTTTTTCCCTTTAACATGCTGTACTTTGATCTTAATCCTTTTCTCCACCTTGCATGACATTGACATGACATTTATCGCCTCGTAATAGTGGCAGATCAGTGATCTTCGTTCATTTGCATTCCTGGTTTTGCGTCACCCGCTGTTCCTAAGCGACCAGGCCTCCTAATCTCTGGTGTCGTTACGTCATATGTTAAAAGCAACGATATATTATTTTGTTTGTGGTATTGGTTGCTGATACTAACATGTGCGTCAAGGTCGTCTCGTTGGTATTTAATGACGTCTTTTGGCGATTGAGTTTGTTTTGCCTCACGCACCAGTGCATAACCATTAAGATGTTACGTCAGAGACGTCTGATAGTGGAACTGGGAGGATTTGGGGGTGTGGATCGTGTGATGTCTGCATTTTTATCCTGACGGTTTCATCACGTCTTCAGAGTCTCCAAGGGTGGAGAAATTAGGATGGGTTCTCATAGAATGAACTCTCTTTCCCTCCGGCCTCCCAACTATCAGTCTATACCAGCGTTTCTCAAACTATGGTCCGCAGACCACCTTGGTCCTCGAGCTCTGCCCTTAAGGTCCTTCAAAAAGGCAGAGAAAAAAATAAAATTTAAACGAATTTCGTATCACTCCATAGCTGAAAATATCAGAGTTTGGAAATGACACAACAATCGTCTTTCACTTTTTCTCCCAGTACTGATATTTTATGAATTTTATTACCCTATTCGTCTACATGCCTTTCCACTCAACTCCCAACAACAAAAGAGGGATTTAAAGCACGATGAACGTGGCGTTTCCCTGCACATCTGGCGCTGCGCCTGTAACCCAGCCAGGGACCACCCAAATTCATAACACAGGACGGAACCTTTTCATGTATTTATGACTTTCTTAATAGTTTTGCCGACACCCAGTCTGCACATTGAAATGGTCACGTACTGTACGTCGTACACCAATAATAATTGAACTCTCGAATGATACTAGACTTAAAATGAAATTCCAAGCGGAAGGTATGGTTAATTTCTGGACCCCATCACAAGTGAAAAGAGAATATAGTGAACTGTACAATAGTGCTTTGCTTCTACGTATATATATGAGAAAGGGTTTTCATCACTAACTCTAATAAAAACAAAGTAGGCTACCGAAATCGACTCGATGTATCTGACGATCTCCGACTTAAACTTACCAACATACATCCAAATATAGAACAACTGTGCAAGAATCGGCAGACTTATCCATCTCATTGATATGAGTACCAACATCTATTTATTTTTTTATTTAATAGTCTAAGTTAAAGATTATCCAAACTCTAATAACCTTGAATTATTAAAGAAACAAAAGTGGATTTTCTTCTATTAATATTAGCTTAATTAGCTAGTACTAATATAACATTAATTTAATTTAATTAATTTCAATCAATTAATTCTATTTTAAAATATAAGTATACTGGTATTAAAATATGCTACAAAAATCATTAAATTTGCTTTCGAAGGGAACAAGAGTAAGTGGTCCGCGGAACTGTTCTGACTTAAAAAAGTGGTCCCCACTTCAAAAAAGTTAGAGAAACGCTGGTCTATACTGTATGTATACTGGATTCACCCATACGTGCTACATGCCCTGCCCATGTCAAACGTCTGGATCTAATATTCCTAATTAGCCCATGTCAGGTACAGAATACAATGCGTGCAGTTCTGCTTAGTGTAACTTTCTTCATTCTCCAGTAACTTCAGCCCTCTTAGCTCCAAATATTTTCGTAAGCACCTGATTCTCGAACACCCTTAGCCTCTCTTCCTTTCTCAAAGTGGGAGTCCAAGTTTCACAACCTTATAGAACAACCGGTATTGTAACTGTTTTATAAATTCAAACTCCCAGGTTTTTTGAGAGCATACTGGATGACAAAAGCTAAACGTCGTTGTTCCTGCAATAACTCCTATGTGCGAAATATGACATTTTTCAGTAAGAAGAGAAAACACATTTATTCTTCTATGGCAGTAGTGCATAGGAGATTGTGAATTCTTACATTTTCGAAAGAAAGAAATGGAAATACATATAGGATATTTTATTATTTGCTGTATCACTATTTAAGTTATTTAATAGAGCAAAAATCTGAAAATCGAAGAATATGTCACATAGGAGTTATTGCCGGAACAACGACGTAAAGCTTCTCAACCGAATAACAACAGTCATTTTCCATATTTATTCTGCGTTTAATTTCCTCCCGATTGTCTGAAGAAAGTCCTACAAGACTTAAAAAAAAAAAAATGAATTCCAATTATCTGTTTACAAGTACAGTAATAAAGTTCATTATTGTACAAGATGTTTTATATTGTGACAGCGACGTGAGATTCGAACTCACGACCAGCGTCCCGCAAGAGAGAAGATCGCGAGGAGCACTTTGGGATGGCGCGCGGGCTTCACGGGGAAAGGGGAAAGGGGCTTCACACGCGAGGGGAGGCTGCGCGCGCAGCTGCTACTTAACGCAGTGAATGTGGAACGACCTTCCCGACTATTCCAGAAGTCCGTCGAAGTGAAGATATCGAGATAATTCTCTACACACCTGTAGAAATTTCTCGCAACTATGATTTTGCTATAAAAGAAGAAGCGCCAGCGAACTAGAGCAGAGTTTCCAGTTTTCAGTTGATTAGTCAGCCAGTCAGTGAGAAAGCCAGAGCAAGTAAGCCAGTCTTGTGTACCGGAGTTCGACTCGAGTGTGCGTCCGCATCTGCGTCAGCATCCGAAGGCCTGAGTTCGAGTGCAGTGGACCGCAGTTGGAGGGACCTGAGTTCGAGTGCAGTGGACCGCAGTTGGAGGGACCCGAGTTCGAGTACAGTGAACTGTCTCTGAAGGTCTGTGGTTCGAGATACTGTGAACTCGAGTGACTGAGATAGAAGAACTGTGAACTGAGAACTGGTAGTTCTGATTTGTAAATAGTGCTTTGTAAATATTAGTTAAGGTTAACAGTTCATTGTTGTGCGTAATAGTCCAAGTCAATGGTCATTGTCGTCGGTGGAGTGCTATAACGAATACTGTGTTAAGTGAAAATTCAATTGTTGACGAGAGCGTTTAAGGCGAATTGTAGAAAGGAATTATTGTTGTGGCGAATAAATTACATTGTTGTTACTAATAAAAATCACACTGGTGTCAGAATCGGGACATTATCGACAATGGAGAACCAGAGCAGATCCTGCAAGCCATCGCAGAAATGAAAGCAGAAATGAACATGCACATCAGTGAGGTTAAGAACGACATAAGTGGAGTGAAAGGCAACATAAGCGGAGTGAAAGGCGACATAAGCGGAGCAAAAGATGACGTCACTACGCAAATTGAAAGCGTTTCAGCCCACGTAGATGGAATTGTCGCCATCGTGAAAGACGAACTCAAAGCCGATCTTGACAACCTAAACAAGAATTTTACAACTATAAACGAGACAGTAACCGAAGTGAGACAGGAGGTAGACCATTTCGACAACAAAATCCGCGATCTCGAGCGTCGTCAAGAGCAGACGAGTGAGGTGAAGGACAAACACGCCGAGGAAAATAAGCACATCCTCGCGTTGGTGGATCGCCAGGCTAGAGAACATAAACTGATAGTTGCCGAGGAGGTTCGACGTGCCATGCAAGAAGCGGCCACAGAGTTGAGGACTCCATATAGTGGCCCTGCGGAACCATCGCCTTCAGCCAGACATTACAACGTCAAGACGCCAAAGTTCGACGGTACGACGTCTTGGGCGATATTCCGTCGCCAGTTCGAGGCCATCGCAGAGCATAATGGGTGGACGCCAGCAGAGAAAACCACTCAGCTGCTGGCCGCGCTTCAGGGACAGGCGTCGGAGATTCTTCACAGCGTTCCAGAAGATGGGACAGCCGCTGAGATAATGGCGGCCTTGGAGGGACGTTATGGTGACCATCAACTTGCTGCAGCATTTAGGACCCAACTAAAAACGAGGGTCCAACAGTCAGGCGAGTCCCTACAAGAATTCGCGATGGCGGTGGAACAACTGGCCCATAAGGCCCTCAGGGGCCTACCTAATGATTTCATCGCTGGAGAGGCGGCCTACACCTTCGGCAGCGGAGTTCGAGACCCCGAAATCAGACAACAGCTACTCCTGGCAGAGCATCGTACCATCAACGCAGCTCTGGCGGCGGCCCTCAGGATGGAGGCAGCAAAGTTGACGGCGAACGTCTCGACGTCGCACCGGATTAGGAGCGTCGCGGCGGCCGACGTCGAGGAGCGTCAACCGAAATCACCCGAGCGACGAAGACGAGGAGTGCCTACTTGCTGGTCCTGTGGCGAGCCTGGACACCTGAGGAGGGACTGTGACCGATCTGGTCACAAACAGGAAAATTAAAGGGGCCGATGCGACGAGGGGCACGTCGGCGCCGTCATCACCATCCCCTCGGCTGATCTTGAAGACGGTTAACAGAAGATGCGACGATGGGCTGATTGCTGACGGATGGATAAGAGGCCGCCCATGCAGAGTACTGGTAGACACCGGGGCGTCGCTCACTATCGCCAGACCGGAAGTCGTGCGTGGACTACCTGGGAGGACACCGCTGCGCCGGTATGAACTACGTACTGCCTCAGGCGAGAACCTGCCCATCCAAAAAGAGGTTTTCCTGGAACTGACATTGGGAAAGAGGAGACTGGAGATGTGGGTGTTCGTCGCCAACATCACTGAAGACGTCATCCTGGGACTCGACGCCATGCGGATCTTCGATGCAACGGTGGATGTCAGGCGCCGTATCCTGCGGTTTGGTCAGGATGAAGTGTTCCTGAGGGAAGTCGAAGACCAACCCATTGCAAGCAGACTCACCTTGGAGAATCATGTGACAATCCCGGCAGGCTGCGAGATGGTGGTGACGGCAAGACTGGACGGACAGCCGAAGAGAAACCTGCTCCTCGATTCGCAAACAACTCCGATAGATGGGGTTTATGTGGCCAGATCCCTACTCCCGAATCAGAAGGTGGTACCGGTGAGGGTCCTGAATGTCACCAATCGGGACAAGGAGGTGCCTAGTGGAACTGTACTAGGTAACGTCGAGCCGGTGGTGTCTGTGACGTCGCTGGCAGAAAACGAGGACTGTCACCGACCACGTCCAGATCTAGACCCATCACTGAAAGAGCTGGCTCGAGAATTGCCGGCGAATTTAAGCAAAAGAGAAAGAAGACAAGTCCACGATCTACTGACAGAATTTCAAGACGTGTTCAGTCTGTCTGAAAATGACTACGGGAGAACGGAGAAAGTTCAGCACCGCATCGACACCGGAAATGCTCGCCCAATCAGACAACCTCCTCGACGCGTCCCTCTAGCTAAACAGAGGGAGATTGACAGCCAATTGGAGGGCATGAAAGCAAGAGGGGTCATCGAGGAATCCGACAGCCCTTGGTCATCACCTGTGGTGCTGGTGAAGAAGAAGAATGGGGACCTGCGTTTCTGCGTGGACTATAGAAGACTGAATGACGTCACCAGGAAGGACTGCTTTCCGCTTCCACGAATTGACGACACATTGGACACCCTGGCCGGAGCAGAGTGGTTCTCGACGTTGGATCTCAAGTCAGGATACTGGCAGGTGGCGCTGCATCCTGAGGACAAGGAGAAAACGGCATTCTCTATAGGCCAGGGACTATGGCAGTTCACCGTTATGCCGTTCGGCCTCTGCAACGCCCCGGCTACATTCCAGAGACTAATGGAGTCCGTAATGAGAGGCCTGACATACGACACTTGTTTGCTGTACCTTGATGACGTCATCGTGGTGGGCAAGACTTTCAGCGAACAGCTGTTGAACCTGAGGAAAGTGTTCGAGAGACTGCGACAAGCCAGACTGAAGTTGAACCCGAAGAAATGTCATCTATTCCAGAAGAAGGTCAACTACTTGGGACACGTAGTAGGAACCAACGGAGTGGCCACGGACCCGGAGAAGCTACAAGCCGTCAGAGGATGGCCGAGACCGAGGGACAAGCAGGAGCTGCGCCGCTTTCTTGGCCTCTGCACTTATTACAGAAGGTTCGTAGCTGGGTACGCCATCATCGCTAAGCCTCTAACCCAGCTGACCGAGGAGAAACGACAATTCCAGTGGACAGACGAGGCGGAGTCATCATTCCAGTCGCTGAAAGAGTCGCTCTGCACTGCTCCTGTACTGGGATATCCCATCCCTGGAAGGAAGTTCACGCTCGACACGGACGCTAGCAATGTAGGCATCGGCGGAGTACTCTCTCAGGAACAGGACGGGCAAGAGAGGATGATTGCCTACTTCAGCCGAACATTGTCCAAGGCTGAGAGAAACTACTGCGTGACCCGTAGAGAACTTCTTGCCATTGTGGAAGCCCTGAAGCATTTCCACAAATATTTGTATGGCCAGGAGTTCCATATGAGGACAGACCATTCTGCACTCACCTGGCTATTGGGCTTCAAGAATCTGGAGGGGCAGACCGCCCGTTGGGTTCAACGACTGCAGGAGTACAACTTCACCTCCGAACACCGCCAAGGGAAGAAACATTCCAACGCTGATGCCTTATCACGACGTCCGTGCCCGGATGGCTGCAAACACTGCCTGACAGTGGAAGAGCGGGATGGCGCCCACAAAGTCCGAGCAATTGCCGCCCATCCGAGCCCAGGATGGAATAACGCCGCCATAAGGAGGGAGCAGCTGGAGGACCCAAACATTGGACAGCTACTGCGTGATGTGGAGTCCGGCCAGAGACCAGTATGGGCCGATATCGCCAACCGTAGCACCACTTACAAGAGCTACTGGGCCCAGTGGGAATCCTTCACTGTCAAGGACGGTATCCTGAAGAGGATTTGGGAGTCGGCCGATGGAAGGACCCGCATAGAACAACTTGTCCTGCCCAGGAGCAAGGTGAAGGAAGTGCTGGAGGAGACTCATGCTGGAGTGACTGGAGGCCACCTGGGAGCCAACAGGACGCTGGACAAGTTAAGGCAGAGGTTCTATTGGTTGCATCAGAGAACCGACACAGAACAATGGTGCCGAAGATGCGACACCTGTGCAGCCAGTCGCGGACCAAGGACCCGCAGCAGGGGAGCCATGCAGCAGTACAACGTGAGAGCTCCTTTTGAGAGGATCGCCATCGACGTTGCTGGACCGTTCCCGGTCACGGATCGCGGGAACCGCTACCTGCTAGTCGCCATGGATTACTTCACAAAATGGCCAGAAGTGTACGCGATTCCCAACCAAGAGGCTTCGACGGTGGCCGACGCGCTGCTTGACAACTTCATCTGCCGATTCGGGGTGCCTCGGGAATTGCATAGCGATCAGGGCCGCAACTTCGAATCCAACCTGATGGGAGAATTGTTCGAGCGTCTGGGGTTGCATAAAACTAGGACCACTCCCCTCCACCCACAGTCCGATGGTATGGTGGAACGCTACATCAAAACCTTGGAAGAGCATCTGCGGAAGGTGGTGTCCAACCATCAAGGAGACTGGGATGACAGAGTCCCACTGTTCCTCTTGGCCTACAGAGCTTCGGTCCACAATACAACAGGGATGACACCGGCAAACATGGTCTTGGGGAGAGAGCTGCGCCTGCCCTGTGATCTGCTGTTTGGCACGCCACCCAGCGCCGACCAGCCAGCAACTGACTATGTGGCAGAACTCACCGAGAAGTTGAATGGAGTTCACCAACTGGCCAGAGAGCACCTCAAGATGGCCAGCGACAGGATGAAGGTGCGCTACGACAGATTAGCCAACTCTGCAGGATTCCAGGAGGGCGACCTGGTGTTGCTGTATCGACCTACCAGGACCAAAGGGAAATCACCAAAGCTGCAGCGTGCCTGGGATGGACCATACCGCGTGGTGACCCGGATCAACGACGTGGTGTACCGCATCCAGCGACAACCTCGAGGGAAGATGATGGTGGTGCATCTGGACCGATTAGCAGCCTACCAAGGGACTGCCCGGGACGAGCAGCACTAAGGAGGGAGCAATGTGACAGCGACGTGAGATTCGAACTCACGACCAGCGTCCCGCAAGAGAGAAGATCGCGAGGAGCACTTTGGGATGGCGCGCGGGCTTCACGGGGAAAGGGGAAAGGGGCTTCACACGCGAGGGGAGGCTGCGCGCGCAGCTGCTACTTAACGCAGTGAATGTGGAACGACCTTCCCGACTATTCCAGAAGTCCGTCGAAGTGAAGATATCGAGATAATTCTCTACACACCTGTAGAAATTTCTCGCAACTATGATTTTGCTATAAAAGAAGAAGCGCCAGCGAACTAGAGCAGAGTTTCCAGTTTTCAGTTGATTAGTCAGCCAGTCAGTGAGAAAGCCAGACAAGCAAGCCAGTCTTGTGTACCGGAGTTCGACTCGAGTGTGCGTCCGCATCTGCGTCAGCATCCGAAGGCCTGAGTTCGAGTGCAGTGGACCGCAGTTGGAGGGACCTGAGTTCGAGTGCAGTGGACCGCAGTTGGAGGGACCCGAGTTCGAGTACAGTGAACTGTCTCTGAAGGTCTGTGGTTCGAGATACTGTGAACTCGAGTGACTGAGATAGAAGAACTGTGAACTGAGAACTGGTAGTTCTGATTTGTAAATAGTGCTTTGTAAATATTAGTTAAGGTTAACAGTTCATTGTTGTGCGTAATAGTCCAAGTCAATGGTCATTGTCGTCGGTGGAGTGCTATAACGAATACTGTGTTAAGTGAAAATCCAATTGTTGACGAGAGCGTTTAAGGCGAATTGTAGAAAGGAATTATTGTTGTGGCGAATAAATTACATTGTTGTTACTAATAAAAATCACAATATTTTATTTCATTTCAAAAACTATCAGGTGTTTCTGCTCATTACTGTAAATGAAATAGGTTAATTTATTTTGCATCTAGATAAGAATATAAACATTTTAAATCCATAACGTGTTTCTACTCACCTCTGTACGTATATCTATTGAATAGTGTATTACAATACAAGATAAAAGCCATATGACTCGGTTAAGAGGGAAGTATTATATGATATTCTTATTGAATTTGGTATTCCCAAGAAACTAGTTCGATTAATTAAAATGTGTCTCAGTGAAACATACAGCAGAGTCCGTATAGGTCAGTTTCCGTCTGATGCTTTTCCAATTCACTGCGGGCTAAAGCAGGGAGATGCACTATCACCTTTACTTTTTAACTTCGCTTTGGAATATGCCATTAGGAAAGTTCAGGATAACAGGCAGGGTTTGGAATTGAACGGGTTACATCAGCTTCTTGTCTATGCGGATGACGTGAATATGTTAGGAGAAAATACACAAACGATTAGGGAAAACACGGAAATTTTACTTGAAGCAAGTAAAGCGATCGGTTTGGAAGTAAATCCCGAAAAGACGAAGTATATGATTATGTCTCGTGACCAGAATATTGTACGAAATAGAAATTTAAAAATTGGAGATTTATCCTTCGAAGAGGTGGAGAAATTCAAATATCTTGGAGCAACAGTAACAAATATAAATGACACTCGGGAGGAAATTAAATGAAGAATAAATATGAGAAATGCGTGTTATTATTCGGTTAAGAAGCTCTTATCATCCAATCTGCTGTCCAAAAATCTGAAAGTTAGAATTTATAAAACAGTTATATTACCGGTTCTTCTGTATGGTTGTGAAACTTGGACTCTCACTCTGAGAGAGGAACATAGGTTAAGGGTGTTTGAGAATAAGGTGCTTAGGAAAATATTTGGGGCTAAGCGGGATGAAGTTACAGGAGAATGGAGAAAGTTACACAACGCAGAACTGCACGCATTGTATTCTTCACCTGACATAATTAGGAACATTAAATCCAGACGTTTGAGATGGGCAGGGCATGTAGCACGTATGGGCGAATCCAGAAATGCATATAGAGTGTTAGTTGGGAGACCGGAGGGAAAAAGACCTTTATGGAGGCCGAGACGTAGATGGGAAGATAATATTAAAATGGATTTGAGGGAGGTGGAATATGATGATAGAAACTGGTTTAATCTTGCACAGGATAGGGACCGATGGCGGGCTTATGTGAGGGCGGCAATGAACCTTCCGGTTCCTTAAAAGCCATTGGTAAGTAAGTATTACAGTACAAGATTGGGAAGTTCTTTTTACGAAATAAAGTTTCAAAACGAGCAGAGGGAGACTTCAATTTCAGAGATTTGATAATGCACTTCACAAACGTGTATTGTACAGTATTTTTTTGCACGATAGTATATTTTGAAAATAATATTTTTTAATCTTAATATATACACTATAAACAGCTGACTGATGTTAGCAGTTTGGCCAACGTACAAACTTCACCATCAACTTCAATATGGAGGAGTGAAAATGATGCAAGTACAGGGACATAATTTTATTTTTACTTCAATTTTTATTGTACCTGAGTTTTTGAATGTACTTCACTCCCACTCCTTCTACTAATGAAGTTCAACCGTCCTCCACACAGATCCAAGACCGCATATACAGTCATAGTAGCCTTACGGTCATAGTAAACAGTACGTTCCAAAAATATGTTCGCGTTTTCCAGTGACGAAAGAGCTTTCAATATTGCATCATTTTCGCACAGGTACTGTCGTCCATTTGCCTACGACGCATCCCGGTTTCCCCCACCTGCTTCTATTCGTCTCTCTGTAAAGCCTAGTGGCTTGGCTGTGTTAGCTCTTTTCTGAGAACATTAATTTCTGTTAGGAATTTGGACGTCTAGGTAATATTATACCCATACAACTGTTTAAAATAACTTAAATAAAAGGGCCTCGCTAAGTAATTAATTGTCACGTGATTTTCCCCCTTTCTACGATCCTGCGACATAACCACTTGGACGGACAGTAGATAGCATGTCTGAGTAATTTCATCTTTTCGGATCGGGCAGAAGTGAAGATTGAATTTACAGTACGTAATGAACTCTTTTACAGAGTAGATACAGAATTATTTCCACATGAGTTACAAGTACGAAGAACGAAACTGGTAAAATTGGAATTACACACATTAGAACTGAAGCCTATATCGAAATGAACGGCCACCACTTTCAAAAATATATTTAAATATCCATATTATGATTTTTTCAATTTAAGTTCTTTTTCTATAGTGTACGCTAATGTGCTGTAGACAGTATAATAAACATTGCATAATGAATACGTCCGCAAGGACAGCTCAATTCGTGAGTAAAGACACTCATTGTTAATACTGTACTGTATTTTGATTAAACAAAAACCTAATGAAAATTATCAAACTCAAAAGCGTGATATTTTCTAGTTTACGTAAATGGATGAACAGCTTTTCTTCCCTCCTATACTTAGTAAAGTGGTTTGTTTGTTTATTATGCCAGTATCATCGAACTCCAGTCGTGGAAGGGGGTAGCAAACTGTTATCAACCGTTGATCTAACCGTTAATATTAGAAATATTAGTAAAAATAAAATGATGTCCCTGTACTTGTAATATTTCGTGTTCAATTGGAATAATTTTTATTTCTTTTTGTTAAGTGAAGTTTGAATTGTTTAAATAAAGTTCAGTACATTTCAAATGCAGTGATTTGTTTCGTATAATGTATATTAACCAACACTCCCTTTGGATATTAATTGTACATGTATTGTAAGATTGTAGCATGCATAGAAGGCAGTGGTTTTCATTACAACTCTAGAGCAGTTAGTTGCAATATTTCAAGATACTTATCTAGATTGGCAACTCTGAATTCAGTAAAATCAACTTTCAATCGTGGCGGCACACGAAAACACACTATCGTGCAAAATGATATTTTATTGACAACTATGAGCAAGATTTGTTCGCAATAGAATAGGAAAGGGAAAAACCTGAATTTTTGCGAAACCTATAAAACGTGTGACAACGTGTATCGTCTTCATGACACAGATATTTCTTTGTTTCCGTCGTTTCACTTGCACATCTAAGTCCTTTACCCGTTCTGTGACTACAGTCCATCAGCGATTTCGTGTTCATAAATTTCTTCAGTTTCCTTTCATTTCCCTGTTTTTATTTTTCTTTTTTCTCCTTTCCCTTTTCTTTCCTTCTTTCCTTCTTATCACTACCAGTACTTGCTGGAGCAATTACTATATTATTAACTGACCGAAACCGAAATACATCTATTTTTGATCCAGCAGGAGGATGAAATAAAAAGCTATGTGAATATTTATCAAGCGTGTCAAATTCAGTGCAAACGCAAAACTTCCTCCGTGGTTAACCGTAAACATTCTGTATCTTGCTTTTGTAAGTAAAGTGTTAAGTTGATTTATACTAGCTTTGCTATTGAAGGTTCAAGTACATTCCGTGCCTTCTCGGATGACTGGTACAAAATCATGATTAGAATGGGCAGTTGAATCAAGTGTTCGACCAGTGCGAATTGGTTGCATTAATAAACGGAATTAAACGCATTCCAATTATTGTTTGCAGCGACGCAATTAAACTACAAGCTAGCCATATTTATTGGTCGCATACCTCACGCTGTATGATACAAAGCAGGATTTCGGTAATCAAGTTTTGGTGTACCACCCTCGTCGACAACTTATTGTATTGTATTGTATTTATTAACATTCCATGATATTCATACATTGCTTTACAGCTAGAATATGGAACAAGTCAAAAAACTTAATACTATTATAAAGTCTTAATTTATAGTCACAGTCTAGATGAAATATATATACAGACGAGATTTACAATATAGTCTACTAGTACAACACATAGTTTTAGTATCAATTTCATGAAGTGTTATTGAATGTCATGAATTCACTTACAGAATAGAAGGCATGAGAAATTAGGTACTTCTTTAATTTGGCCCTAAATAATCTTATGTTTTGAGTTTCATTTTTTATATCGATAGGGAGGCTATTAAAAATTTTTACTGCCATATAATGCACTCCTTTTTGATAGCACGATAGACTTGCCGATGGAGTATGAAAGTTATTTCTTTGACGTGTATTTATGCTATGAACTGTTGAATTAGTTACAAAATTTTCACGATTACATACGAGGAAGACTATTAATGAAAAGATATACTGACAAGCAATGGGCATTATTTGTAGTTTTTTGAAAATAGTCCTACAAGATTCCCTAGATTTGGCACCTACTATTATTCTAATTACTCTTTTTTGTAATAGGAATATACTGTTGCTATCTGTGGAATTTCCCCAGAATATTATTCCAAAACTCATTACCGAGTGGAAGTATGCAAAGTTTATTGTTTTTAAGGTATTGTTATTTACTATCTTTTGCATAGTTCTAATAGCAAAACAAGCTGATTTTACTTTTGGGGGTAATTTCTTTAATATGATTTTTCCAGTTTAACACATTATCGATTTTCAAGCCAAGAAATTTGGTTGTCATTGTTTCTAATAGGGATCTGTTGTTAATTATTGCGCTAGATGTTTGCGAGGTTGAATTTGCACAGGATTTAAATTGAATTATGTTAGTTTTGTTACAGTTTAGTACCAATTTATTGACTGAGAACCAGTCACATATTTTGAAGAGAATTTCCTCTTTTGAAGATTGGAATGTGTTGGAGTTATTGGCTGTAATTACTATACTTGTGTCATCTGCAAATAATATGGGATGACCTGCATCTTTTATTAGGGGGGCAAGATCATTTATAAACACTAGAAAAAGTAGGGGACCTAATATTGATCCTTGAGGAATTCCATTATTAATAGTTCCCCATGTCGATGCAGATTTCATAGTTGTATTGATTTCAACTTTCTGTTTCCTATCTATGAGATATGAGTGAAACCATTGGTGTGCAACACTTTTAATTCCATAATAATCTAATTTATCTAGCAGCATTTTATGATTTATACGTCAAATGCTTGATATTTTGAGATGATTAATGTTTTAACTGTTTTATGCTCGACCATGCCGAAATGTAGTAATTATACAACTGGTAGCAGTCCTTTAATGCATGTCATTAAAGTACACCTACTCATTAAAGTACAGGTGTTTTCAGCCAATGACAACTCAGCTTACAGGTGTTCAGCCAATAACAAGTCAGCTTTGTACCGTTATAAAACCGCAAGTATCGATTATTCTCGGATATGCAATCGAAAGAGAATTAGCGAAAAGTCACGGAGGCTGGAAATCCAATACTGTCGCAGAAGGTTATGTTCTGTTACTATAATAATTAGCGTTAATTGTAAATAATATTCAAATAAATTCAATTTGTCATCTCGTTTTTCAATGTCGAATTCAATAATCAAGGTTATATCAAGTTTAACGGGATTACATCAAGGTCAATGACATTATTGTTCCTCGGAAAAAATCAGTACTTTCACGTCTGCGCACATCTCACAATTCACGACCTAGAACAAGGTCACTTCCGATCTTGTCAGATACACATAAAATGTATACATCTCAATAATTTGAAGTTAGAAATATGGTCGAGCATAAAAAGTCGTATGAAACTCGCCTATAATGGTAATTAAGAAGCTCGTATGAAAATTATGAAACTCGCTTGCGCTCGTTTTCATAAACATCCATACAAGCTTCTTAATTACTATCATTATAGGCTCATTGCATAATGTGCTATTTTAGTTTGTTATTTTAACGAAGCTATATCAACTAAGTACTCGCTTATTTAGCGTCGATGGGATTGGTGATAGCGAGATGAGGCCGAGGATTCGCCATATATTACCTGACATCCACCTTACAGTTGGAGAAGGAGAAAAACCTCGGGGGAAAAAATCAGGTAATCAGCCCAAATGGGGATCGAACCCTCGCCCAAACGCTACTTTGGATAGGCACGCAAGCGCCTCAGCTGATTCACTTATGCTAGTGGCCCTTTTAACTGTTGAAAATAATAAAGTTGACATGGGGTTTTGTAAGATTTTACTTCCCTTCTCAGCAAGACAGTTAGGAGCTTCATCAGATGGTGTAAAATTTTCCAATAATAAGCCTCTTTTTGTCTCTTTCTTAAGTGACAGACTGGTTATTATAGCAGTAATAGCTGCTTTAAGGAGAGAGGATGGTATTTTTAAAACTTTTTTCCTATTTGGTGTAAATTAATTTTTTGTGCGAGATCGTGCGTATTTGCTTGTTTTCCGCACAGAATCAATACGCGGTAAGTGTGAAATACCACATTCAGTATTCCCAACGTAACACACATAACAATTTCCCTCTTCTTACCGCTTAAGCGCGACATTCATTTTACTGCTTTAGGCTTTTAACATATTATTTTTAGAGACGTTTAACATAGTAATAATTATAAATTGGAAACTTACCACTGCAATTTCACCTAAATTGCAATGTTAATTTATTATTGTTTTAAATATTTGCAAAAATTAAGTAAAGTCTACTACTCCACGAAACTTATTGCATTCCTGATACAAGTAACATTAAGGAAGCCGTGAAAAAATCAACAAGATTTCAGATGCCGATGTTATTACTGCAATATGTTATATAATTAATAATATTGTTAAAATATTAAAATGAAAAATAAATCATTACATAACCTTACCGTTTGTTTTAAGTTCGCATTTATAGACTGGGGGGAAAAAAAAAGACAGACGTATATCACGGCCTGCTGGAGTATAGTAAACACAGAAAACATTTTATAGCAACAATGTTGAAGATAGATATATTTGTTTTCCGAAGTTGCCGTCATTAAACAGAAACCAAGATGGAGATTTCATTGCAACTAATTAGAAATTCGTCTTTCAGGTATGTAATAAACGATCTTCGCATAAAATAATGTACGATACACGAGCGGTATGTTTGTTTTCATGTTCTCGGAAATTAAAAAAGCTCAACTACGTTTCGCTTTTTCAATCTTTTCCTCGAACATGAAAACGTCAACATACCGCTCTTGTAACGTATATTACTATTGTATGTTGAGAGCTCATAGCTGTGGCAACTCAACCAAATAATAATATTTTGAAAAAAAAAAAAAAATTTGGGAGTCCAAATTTGTAAAAAATATACCCAATGCAGAATTGTACTAAAACCGATATGTCTAAAGATAGATTCAAACAGTTTTTGCAATGTATTTGCAAAAGTATGTTCTGCAAACTGTCTGTAATAGAATTTTGATATTAGTCCCTATGTTTGTAAAATAAACAATTAAAGTTTGGTAACAATTTTCTGATTTCCTTTCTTGCAAACAAACAGACGTATTTTTAAAATGAAATCAATTAACAAAATTCTGTTACAGAGAAAAGTTTCGTAATAGTCAAAAGAATGTGTGTTCTAAATTTCATGCATGTATCTTTAATAGTTCAGAAATTATATTCATTTTGTATGGCAATATAGCAAAAAAAAAAAAAAATGAAGTTATTGGAAACCGATAAAAGCGGGCGTGTGATTTAAAAATGACGTCTCAACATTCGATAAGGGCACAAATACCCACAAAATGTTATACAATACATTCCACACATATCAAAGGGTATTTTAAAGAATATATATTTTTTTAATTTAGTAATTTTTCATCAAAAATACCAGCTTATTCAAAACAAGAGATCCAGTACAACAGAGCTTTCAGTTTAAGAGACATTTTTGGTCCGTCAAGTTAAATGTAGTATAATTAAATATAGGTCGTTCAATAATTTTCACGCCTAATGGTTATGCAAATAAAATATTAGATCATGATTTTTATAAGATAAATATGATTAGTGCTTCCGCCATATATGGCATCTGTTGCATAATTAGGAATAATATTACGAGCTAAGTATTATTTCTTAAATTTAATGTTTGCTACCATATTGTGTAGCTTAGTCTTTAGGTTCATGTATGAATTGAACATTTTTGCCTGACTGGCACTGCAAAATTTAAAGAGAAATTTTTGGTCCGACAAGTTAAATGTAGAATAATTAAATGTAAATCCTTCAATAACTGTCACAATTTATTAGGATTAATGGTTATACAAATAAAACATTAGATCATGATTTTTTATAAGTTAAATATGACTAGCACTTTCGAGGTATATGACAACTTCCTTAGCCTACACCTTATTTTTTACTTTCATACAACTTGACATATGTTATCTCTTAGACCTGATGATGGTATATATGGCGAAAGCGCTAGTCATATGTAACTTATAGAGTTTAAGTGTCGAATAGATGTTTGGGAATGGATATCTTAGGCCGTAAGAATAACACGTATAGCTCGACTAAGTTAAGTCTGCGAGCCGAGAGGGGAAGTTGGAGGCAGTTCTGTAGGGAAAGGAGGCGGTAACGAGAGGAGACCAGTACAGTCTCATGTGACAGCAAAGTTTTCCTACTGCGCTTCAGTTCATAGAGCGGTAACAATTTAAGACGCTTTGAAATAGACTGTACTTCTACTTCTGCTTGACAGTGAGGTTTGGCGTTCTGATTGGCAAGCATGGGCGTAGGAGAGAAAGTTGCATGAGGGGGGAGGCAGCGTAACTGTTGCCTTTATCTGAAGACAAGGACGAAAAATACGTGCGCTCCGTAGTGTATTTTAAACGATGTGCACACGTTCAAACCTGAGCGTCAAGTGACCTATGTGGCAACTGTGTTTTGCCTCTACTTTCCATCCCGATATCCCCACTCGCAGACTTGACTTGGACAAGCAGCCTCGTTCACATTTTTCAAGTAACTTGAATTCAAGTCACGTGATTTCAAGTACCTGAATTCAAGTCGCCGTTCAGACATATTCAAGTTATTTTGTTTTCAAGTAGGATGAAATGGCGTCTATGGATGTTGCGCAATTAGGAATTTCTGTAGTAGCAAGCCTCCGTGCCAGGGAAATGATAAATATATTGAAGAAATGGAAAACGCGTTGTTCACTATGGGTTAGGAATTAGATTAATAACAGAAATACACGACCACTGACTATTACAAATAGAATAAGTGAAATCTTCAAGCAGATTTAATAATTCTTATCGCAAATGTAATAAAACATAAACGAGTCTGATTTACCATAATTGAAAATGATTATCTTGAAGCTGTTACAGTTTCCCCACAAAAATCTATCAACCACATTGAACCATGCCAGTTTCGGCGATAAATATCATCCCTTCAAGCAACGCTCTTCTCTTCTTAATCCCTCTTATCTTCCTCACTTCTTTTCTATCTACAGTTTAATAGTTTGTATTATTTTTCATAGGCTATCTCATCTGTGTCCATGTTAAAATCTCTGCTGTTCAGTTCTTCAATGAACTCTTCCTTTCTTTGCAGCTTCCTTTGCATTTCTATTACGAAACTTTGCAGTTTCTATAATCCACAGGCCTTCGTGAATTTTATAGGGGGGAGTCGGGTAGTATCGGACATCGGGTAATATCGGACAGTGAGTTTCTTTCATCTACCACACGATGATAGTACGTACCTGATTGACATGGTTACGTTTCTGTGATGTCGCATAGAGAAGCGTAACCATGTCATTCAGGTACTAGATGGCGGTAGATGAAACAAACGCACTGTCCGATACTACCCGATGTCCGATACTACCCGACTCTCCCCTACAACTTCAGAAACTCAAATATTTGGTCACTATTTCACTTACTGCTGTTTGCTATTATTTTTACGTTCCTAGTAGAACTGAAAAACAATCAGCTGTTAAATTAACGCTCTTAAAATAGCTGATAATTTAAATTCCCGCTCTTTTCTCCTTGAATTCAGGTTATCAAGTGACGTTCATACTTTTCAAGTCAAGTAAAAAGTAGAAAGAGATCCAACTTCACTTGAAACTTGAATTCAAGTCGTTACGGTAATTGATTTCAAGTCAACTTGAAACATAGTTCACACTTTTCAAGTTCGTCTTTCAAGTGACTTGAATTCAAGTTACTTGAAAAGTGTGAACGAGGTTTTACTGTTGATTTCTATGACTAGCGTCCTATCGTCTCACGGTTTTACTAATAAAAACTCTATATACAGACGCTTAACTGTCTTATACAATGAGTAGCTCGTTTATACGTCGTGTGTAAATTCCTTACTAATAATCACTACATACGTCGTGTATAACAGTACACCTGTTACACAGCTACGTCATAGTTTCGACATTACTTCGTTACGAAAGGTAATAGAATATCTTAGGTTCTCTATTGCATCCGGTAGAGCGCTCTAGTGTGGCGCGTTAAGTATCGATAGTACAACTGGCTCTAATCGATTACCATACTATATTTTGGTCAAAGAGTACAAGGTACAGTAATATTATTCTAATTATTCTGTGCTCTTTGGTTTGTTGTTCTTTGGTT
Organism: Periplaneta americana; assembly: GCF_040183065.1. Classification (NCBI taxonomy): domain Eukaryota; kingdom Metazoa; phylum Arthropoda; class Insecta; order Blattodea; family Blattidae; genus Periplaneta; species Periplaneta americana. The sequence goes on along the minus strand of NC_091120.1, from coordinate 180,728,605 downwards.
ACTAGGCAACCATCATCATAAAATGACAGTCGATACGAACAGCTGTTAGAGGGGCGGCCATTTTTCTCTATATACAACGCTTAAACAAGGGGTTTCGTGTATACTGGGTGTTCAGTTCAAAATGTGTCTTGGCTCGCTGCATGCCGTCATGTGGCTAGCTGATGAGCCTAGAGAATTCAATCTTCCTACACTTCCGCAGCTCAGGTGTATAATCTAAGAGGCAGAGAAGTTGGCTAGCAAGTACGGCGTTCATTCTGAAGAGTACGTGCCGATACGTACGGTTACGCCGGTAGTGGCAGGAATGTGAACTGTTTGGAAATACGTACTGTCGAGATATGGGGAGAGGGTTAAGACGATTACTTACGTATTTGTTGACATTAACTTCGACGGTCAACATGGACACGGAGCATTTGATTTGTGTTGTGGAATGTTACCATACGCAACCGACGATAACAAATACCCTGCGTACGACTTGCCGGCGCAAAACACAGTTCGAAAGGGGTTATGGTAGCACACAGACCGTACAGACCGCCATCTGTTGCTACGATGTTCAAGTTATACCGTACACATTCTCAAGTTCAGATTGAAGAACGCCTTAAATAATAGGCAACTTCTCTAACATATAAACTGAAACTAGCTTCAAATCGGTGACCCAACAACAGTGACGTCATGACACACTTTGAAATGAACACCCAGTATAACTACTGCAAAGCAATTCCCATTGTATAGTTACAGGCTGTTTTACGTCCATCGCTTCTGCATGGTTTATTAATAACGTTTTCTGTCTCAACTCTGCATAAGTGTAGTATAAAAACTATACACGATTTATTAGTAAGACTGTAAGTAATTTACAATATACTCCACGAAATAATAATAATATAATAATAATAATAAAATTACAGAAGACTTTCAAGCAGCGAACAAAAACACTTGTTAATTGTTTGAACATGTTAAGAAAGACTGCAGTTAGTGTTAGCATTCAGGGGAGAATAAATTGGCAACATTTATGTTTGCCTCAGAAAGCGGAAACAGACAGCGTATTCCGAATCTCACCGGTCCGGTGGCATCAATGACGTCACGTTGCAACGAAAATAAGGAACAAAACTGCTGGAAGAATCGATGCTGTCATGGCGACTGTGTAAGTGGTTATCTGTGCTACGCTAGCAAAATTTTGCGAAATTTCCGTACTGCCATCTCGTTCAAAGAAAAGAGAGCATAAACAACTTATTTCTTGAACCGGTAGTAATAACGGGTCCGTTGACATGTTCGCTCTTAAGCCATTAACATATTGTTTTTACGTTGTGCTCATTACAAACAATGCAGCAGAACTAAAGCAGAACACACCGCCATGACACAACAGTGCACGATGTTATTCGTCTGCTAATTCCCGCCCTATACAAGAACCAATCAGATTCACTGATGGCGGCTGATGGAGACTGCCACCACCTCTGCAAGTTGATGGCACCGGTGCGACACCGGTGGAGCATCAATGACGTCATCGGTGGAATTCGGAACACCGTGATGCCATCGGATTGCTCACCGGTGAGATTCGGAATACGCTCAAAGGTAATAGAATATCTGAGGTTCTCTATTGCATCCGGTAGAGCGCTCTAGTGTGGCGTGTTAAATATCGATAGTACAACTGGCTCTAATCGATTACCACACTACATTTTGGTCAAAGAGTACAAGCTACAGCAATATTATTCTAATAATTCCATGATCTTTGGTTTGTTCTTCTGTGGTTACAAGGTAACCATCATCATAAAATGACAGTCGATACAAACAACTGTTAGAGGGGCGGCCATTTTATCGCTATATACAACGCTTAAACAAGGGGTTTCGTGTATATAACTACTGCAAAGCAATTCTCATTGTATAGTTACAGCCTGTTTATACGTCCATGGCTTATTCACGGTTTATTAGTAACGTTTTCTGTCTCAACTCTGCATAAGTCTCGTATAAAAACTATACACTGTTTATTAGTAAGACTGTCATTGCACAACTTAGTGAGGTCCTGTGTATGAAGGCTGGAGAGCGCCGCAGACTGTGTCATTCCACTGTGCAGGTGGCCAGCTCCTTGAAAATAAATGTGCTGGGCTGCCATGATATGGGGATTGGACAAAGACGTCTCATCTGTTGCACTATTTTGGTGGCGGTCAGAGTTGTCCTTAGGTTTCTGGGTCTCTGTTTCTCTCAACAGTTCACCAGGGATGCGAATAGGCTCTCCGTGCACGAGCTCAGCTGAAGATGCTCCTAAATCCTCAAGGGCGCTACGTATACCAAGGAGGACAATGAATACTGCTTAGTAGTGCTGCTTATGATTAGGTTTTCTCCGGAGCGGTTGTTTGCGCGCTTTCAATCGGAGACGACCGGTTATCTCCGATTGATGCAGCGTAGGTTGTATATGTGCTGTGGCGCAGACATACACTTTCCGCTGAGCATTCCTTTAATCGGATCAGGTAGTGATTCGAGTCCGCTGACGTCCGCGTATCTTTTAAAATAAGTTCTAATTTGTTGTTTTAATCTCTCTCTCTTCGGCTCTTTTTTTGTGTTGCTTAAAGTGCTACGTTAGCTGACAGATTTTTTTTCTAGTTTTGAAATTCATAGTACATGTGGAAAGCCGTATTAGTTTTACGTCATTGATCAAATTAATAACATTCAATCTAACTGCAAAACTAACGCAGAAGTAAAACTTTTCAGTAGCTAATGTAAACATTTATACTTTAATTCTCCTAGAAACTCTCGTTTAATCGCAAACAGGGTTTGTCAATTATTATTCTAATCGGTTTAGTTAACGTAAAATATATTAAGGGAGCTTCAGAATGAAACAAAAGAAACGTGGGCTATCAGTGGGATAAAGTTTACTGTCCAACATAATTTATTCAGATTCTTCACCGGACAGGATTGTGATTATTGTGTTAAAGGTTGTCAGAATTTGAAATGCCTCTTCTAAAACGCGCCACTCCTGCTCAATAATAAAAATATAAGTGTATATCAACTTAAGGATAATTGTAATTATAGACTATTATTACCAGATGTTTCTTTAGTTTCATTCAGAAATATTTTAATCCAAACAGTAAAATATAATTCAAGTTGTCTAAACAGTAAAATATAACTCAAGTCGTCTTGTAAATATTTCATTTGTGTTTTATTGCCTCGAAAGTTACGTTTTAGAGAAATTTCAAGACTTTTTCATAGACTGTGAGCGTTTGGGAACAATAGCACTAAAACAATTTAAAAAGAAATCGTATCAAATGTTTTGCGTAATTGTTTTCATCAAGTTCGCGATTGTGCGATCGCTTCAAATGGTCAATAAATTCGAAGTTCCACCACCCTTAGAGTAAATTCGCCCACAAAGTTTACAGTGTGCGACTTTATTATTACCTTCAACTAAATTAAAGAATTTCCATGCGACGGATATCCGATTTGGTGCCATTTTATTCCACTCACAACTACCGTCAGTCCGTACGCGCCGGTCGTCCTTGAGCTAACTGTCGCTTCGCTCCGAACCCCCGCATCCCTCCGTATGTCCCCTGTTCCACCTACGGTAGTATCGGAGATCACCGGTGGAGAGCTTTATTCGTAATCTCCTATTCCTCGGCGCTAGTAGTCACTCCGATGAGCAGCACTGGTGCTTAGAACGAAGACATGCCCAGTTGGCACATAATGGATGCCTTCAGTTGTTGATGGAATTACTCCACCATATCATTAGATTAATCCTCTGATTGAGGTTCTGGCTGATATGTACATCTATTACCAGGCAGTACATCTCACTTGACGATATGTGTCAGAGGAAGAACAATTGCTTGTATGCATCTGAAGTCTGACTAGTGTAATATGTAACTAGTCGGAGATGTGTGTAATGGAGGGGGAAAGGAACTGACCACCCTACCTCATTATCCCATAAGTGGTGCCTTGTTGGTATCACTTGTGACGTTCAGACCTCTCTTCGGACTAAACAATAACAACAATCATTAGATCTTGGATGCCAGCTGGTTGTACTGTCCACACTTCACGAGATGATCTCTGCGATGGGGAATGGTCCTTGCGGGGTAAGAGACGATAACTTAGCGCGTCTGAAAGAGCAGGTAGATGGGGGTGGTCCCATTGACTGGCTGGGACAAAGTTCAGCGACACTCGACCTGAAAACGTTGGTTTTGCATACTGTGCAAGCATTTTAGTTAGAGTTGAGATTTTATTGTATGATGTTAATGTTGTGAATACTGTGGATAACAAGTGTAGTTTATATTGAAACATTCTTAAGTCAGATTTTAATTTCTTAAGTTAACTTAAAGATTGTGCCAGATTGGCTTTAATTAGGCAATTAATTATCTTAAATTAGTAATTTAGTTAGACAATGAGTTACGAAGTTGTTTAGTCAGTGAAATATTTAATTAAGTAGTTTTAAAGCGAAGTAGAGTTGTTTGATTTCAATAGTGTCGCATATCAGTTATCATAATGTTTACAAAGCGTAAAAATGGAAAAACTGTACATAGTGAAGCACGACAAAGTATACCGAATGTAATAAAGATGTGTGATGAAGAAGCAAGGCAGAAGAGATTATTGTGTCCTTTGATGAATGCTACAGAAAGGGTTGCTAAATACGCAGGTATTTATTTATTTTTGTAATTTAATATTAATTTCATTTAACACTGACTGACTTAATAATACAGTGAAACCTGCCTTTGCGGTCGCATCATTTAAACGGCCACCTGACCAAAAGGTCAATTTTCTCTGGAACCATTTGGATTTTCCATAAGATCAATACAAATTCTCTCTTTATTTAGCGGCCACCTCTTGCGCCGGCCAGCGGCCGGGATCTATTTGGATTGGAACCTGACTATAACAGTCACTGTCCAACAAAAAATCTTTTCACGGATACTGTCTGACCTATTTTTTCAATGGTTAGTGGACAGGAAGCAGTAGCTAAGTGTACAACAGTACACCCTCCATATCTTGGGGTTAGTTGGTTACTGTTTTATGACTCTTTTGTCACTTTTCACTCCGACCCTGCACAGCTTTAAATTCTTACTCGTTTTTAAAGGTTTGAAACACAAACATTTTTCTATCGAAAATGTCACAGTATGTTTTAGGTCAGTAGTTAACCATTCGAATTTTTTTATTTTTTTCTCCACTTTCTATCTTTCTCTATTTGGGCCAGCTTTTACGAATTTTTCATCTTTTCATTCAGTTGATTCAGAGGAATTGTGAAGTTAGTTTGAGAGAGAAATCATATCTAACAATAAATCTAGAGTGGTGTTAAGTTTAGAGGCAAGACGAAAAATGATCGAAGAAAGTGAGAAGGGAACATGTGCGAGAAAAATTGCAGAAATATTCAAATGTGGAAGGACACAAATAAACAGTATAATTAAGAATAAAGATGAAATATTAAAAGAATGAGAGAAAAATATGCGTGGTGGCCAAAAAAGGAAGAGAATTTGTGTTTAGTAATGTGAATGATTTCGTTTACGAATGGTTCAATTGTGCGAGGGCGAAGAAATTGCCAATAAGCGTGTATATAATTCAAGAGAAAGCTCTTGACATTACCAAAGAACTCAATGTAAGCAATTTTTTGCTAGTAATGGGTGGATAGAGCGGACATCACACGTCCAGCCCCTTGATCAAAATATTATTCATTAATTTAAACTGAGGTACCGTAAGCGAGTTTTGAAAAGGCTAGTTGCAAGAATGGAAGACGCTGACGTTAATATGCACGATTGTTATGAGCGCATAATACTAAAAAGTAAATGAAATTCAGTATTTTCATGCTGATTCATAAAAACCGCAACCTTAATCAAGCGGCCACCTGATAAAACGGCCATTTTACAAGGTAAATTCAGATGGCCGCTTTAGACAGGTTTCACTGTATTCTCATAATGTCACCATTAAATTATTGAAACTTACAATAACTTCAGTTAACCACGGGCGTGACTTCGAGAGGGGAACAAATTTAAAACTTTAGTTAACTCAAAAGTATACATGAAGCTTTAATATTTCATTTAAATAACATGCAGCATTATACTCGTAAAAATTTTAATTTCTATATATTAAAAAAATCTTAATAAATTAAATAATTCAGTTAATAAATTTAATTATTATTATTATTATTATTATTATTATTATTATTATTATTATTATTATTAATTATTATACTGTAAACCAAAAATATAATATTTACATTAACTGGTGTAGTATAACACTGTCACTGAATAATTGCTTTCCGTAATTAACTTAATTATAGATATTAAGAAGGATATCCAACACACCTAGTGAAAACGGTTAAAAGCTTATACGAGACAAGAATATCAGTAAGAATAGGAAACAAAACGAGTGATACAATAATTGTAAATCAGGGTGTTAAACAAGGCTGCCCTTTATCTCCAACATTATTCAATATATACATAGATAAAGCCACAGAAGAATGGCAGAATAAAATAACAACCGGCATAAATATAGGCACGACATTATTGAAGTCCATGCTTTTTGCTGACGATCAGATCTTGATGGCAGAATCGGAGAATGACTTACAGGTGGCAGCTTATCAACTACAATTAATAATGGAAAAATATAATCTTAAAATTTCTAATCATAAAACAAAAACAATGGCATTTGAAGGAGTTGATCACAGAAGATGTAAAATAGTTTTAAATCATGAAATCATAGAACAGGTGTCCTCATTTAACTATTTAGGCTGCAATATATCATACGTAAAAGAACAAGACGTCAAAAATAAAATGAGTAAATTTCAACAGATGTGTGGAACAATACGAAGGACCTTAAAAAATAAAACACAACGTTCAACACAACTAAAATTTTGTACAACGTTAGCTGTCCCACTATTAACCTATGGTTCAGAAAATTGGTCTATAAACCGAGGGAACAACTGGATAATACCCACGGCAGACCAATATCGATAGTCGACGCTATTCGCTGGCCACTAGTTACCGGGCCGTACCGAGCCGTATCAAACAAAATATAATCGAAATGGTGGTAGTCAAATTCGCGACTATATTCTTAAATAATTCACTCCATTAGTCAAGTTCAAGGTTTTATGTAGTACAACGGCGGTTTTTTGAATGCATTAAAAGAAAATGAAGATGTAATAAGATCATAAACTAGGTTATCACAAGGAAATTAACAGGAAAAAAGGTGTGTTTCACGGAATACCATTAAAATGACGGAAAGTAAATTTCCGGTTAAAGTTCGCCAAGCGTAAAGTACGTAATTATGACGGCGTTGCTGTTTTATTTCTGGCCTATAGAAAAATACCTAGCCTTTTACGAAAAAAAAAAAAATTAGGAACCATGAAATTATTCACCGCTTTCATTATAGGCCTATTATTTTTTATCAATATTACGAATCAAAAACAGTCATATTATATAATTTTAACTACTACATGGACGAATGAAATCAAGCTAACCTAACCAAAGCTAACCTAAGCTAAGCTAAGCTGACCTAACCTAAGCTAACCTAACCAAAACTAACCTAACCAAAGCTAACTTAACCTAACCTAACCAAAGCCAACCTAACCTAACCTTCGTAAATGCAAGGTCTGTAACCGAATCAAGAAGATATCTCAATAATTTAATCTGCAATGTGCACGCAAAAATAAATTCAAGTAAGGATCACGCTCCCACTACATGAGAGGTCCACGCATGCGCTACAGCAAAACTGTTTCTGTCCCGAGCCTCTCATCTAAGGCACTCGTCATAATTTACTCGCAATATTTACGCAAATACACATTGTCGCTAACAGTGGTGCTATCTCTCAATAATGTTCAGAACGAAGGAGGTAGACAGAGAGAGAGAGAAAAAAGAAATATAGCACAAAACTGTTTTGTCTCAAGACTCTCATCTAAGACACGTAATAAGTCACGTAATCTACTTGCAATATATTTGCGCAAATACACTTTGTAGCTAACACTGGTGCTATCTCTCAGTAATGTTCAGAACGAAGGAGGCAGAGAGAGAGAGAGAGAGAGAGAAAATTCTCCCGCCAACTACGCCACACATCAACGTCATGTTCTTATGTTGGTGACATTGTGTAGGCCTATTTACTTAAATTTGGTGGTAAACGTAACGGCACGGTTCAAAGTGACCGTGGTAATTCTCCAGTATAGCGAAACCGAGCAACTAAAAAGAAAATTGAATCCAGCGAAATGAAATTCCTTCGAAGTGTTGCTGGTCTCACTCTTTTAGATCATCAAAAGAACAAAAATATACGAGAACAACTAAATATTTTTAATTTGACTGAGAAAATACAACAACAAAAACATAATTGGTACCAACATATAAGAAGAATGAATGACGACCGGTTACCTAAAGTAATACTGAACTATGAACCAGGAGGACACAGAAATGTTGGTAGACCAAGAACAAGATGGATAGACGACATAAACTTTGAAGACGGAACAGGCCAATAGGCCTAATCCCTAATGATGATGAAATGTATAATATGTAGCCTGTATGAATTAATAATCCGGATACAAAGTTAATGTTTTACTGAGAGACAATGTTTTCACTGTAGTTGATAGCGAAAGTTTAGAGCACACAAACCCGGTTCTGTCTCGATGTTTGGTTTGAGAGTGGGGGAAAACCTTGCATTCATTGCTCGGATCATCTCGTGAAATGTGGACAGTACAGAACCTTGTGGTGCCAGTTAACTTCACTAGGTTCTGGAAGAGCCGGGGTTCAAACTTGGTCTGTTGTGATACATATTGGGCATCCAAAGTGGACAACCCAGCTTGTAGGAGTGGTCCAAAGATTCAGGTGCACATACTGGAAACGCGCTGATGATGTGGGGAAATTTTCTATTAATCTTTTCGCTGTAAGAAAAATCCTAATGTAAACAATAACACGTGACTGAAGTGAGGCTTCATTGGCCGCTGTTTGGCGCCATAGATTCTCAGTACGTGTTCCCGCCTATTGTTGTACATTCTGTTTCATGTGAAACATTTCCCGTTACTCGTCAAGTAGGCCTAACCTCACTACTATGTATTCGTTTGCTTAGGAAACATTTATTTTATAATTAGTATAATTAAATTATTTTTAAGACTTATGTCTTCACAATGGACAGTTGAGAATGCAAAAGCCATACTTCAGTACCACGTGCATACGTGAACAACTACGATAGAGACAAGGACAGTAGAGAGACATAGAGAGACAGAGATAGTAAAGGGAAAAAGGGAGAGATAGAGGGACGGAGGTAGACAGAGATCGTAGTTAGAGCTAGAGAAACAGAGGCAGTAGTGAGAAAGAGAGAGAGAGAGAGAGAGACGGTAGAGAGAGAGAGAGAGAGAGAAAAATAGATGGAGATAGACAGAAAAGACAAAGCGATAGAGAGACAGAGACAGTAGGGGGAACGAGATAGAGACAATAGGAAGAAATATATGGATATATAATCTTTTTGCTGTAAGAAAAATCCTAATGAAAACAATAGCACGTGACTGAAGTGAGACTTCATTGGCCGCACCTTCGCGCCATAGATTCTCCCGCCCACTGTTGTACATTCTGTTTCATGTTAAACATTTTCTGTTACTCGCCAAGTAGACCTAACCTCATTACTATGCATTAGTTTGCTTAGAAAACTTTTACTTTATAATTACTGTAATTAATTTATATTAAACTTTCGTGTATGGTCAATCGCTGCCGGATAAATGAGTTATTCCTTCCAGGTTGCAGAAGCCATATTACAGTACGACGTGCTTATGTGAACAACTAGGAGCTCAAGTGACGCCAGCTTGTTACAAGAACAGACTACCTCGGTATTACTGTTGGTATTCATCCGCGTTCATAGTACTTAACAAAATATAAAAGTAGCTTTTCTTTTACATAGCGTTTTACATATGAGTGAAGTTATATGTTTCATCGTATTTAACAACTAGAATTCAATTCTTTGTTTTAAAATAATGCAAGATTTTGGTTTCCAAATACGAACTATATATTCCTGCGTCGTGTGAATGTTTCGACTGGGAGCCAATCACGGGTATGACAGCAACGTGTTTGTGTCTACATTAGGATTTTTCTTACAGCGAAAACACTATAGTGGAGCTGTGACATGTCTAGCTCGGGGTCAGATATGGCTCACTCACACTGGGCCACACGGAGCGCTCTGACAGTTGCGCGTGTGCCAGGATGACTGCGGTCATGCTGACTCTCCAAGACTTACTTTTAGTAAAGCAGGGGCGGCCCGTCCTTATGTGCTACAGTGCTACAGCACAATGATAATTTTTGCTCAAATAATGTATTTCAGTGGCGGCTCGTGGGTATTGAATTAAGGGGGGCTGCATACAAAAATAAATCAAGAAACTTACTTTATTTAAAGATTAGTTCCATGCGCCTTATCTTGCAAGTTGTATTTAAATGAGACAGGCTCATGTTAGTAGATTTACTGGCATTTAAAAGAATCCTGCGGACAAAATTCCGGCACACCGGAGATGCTGATATAACCCCTGCAGTTGCGAGTGAATTTAATTTTTTATATACCTAACTGGCGATGTTGTAGTTGGTTGTATAATATATCTACATGATACATCAATAAATTAAAAAAATAACTCAGCCAGAAATTGAATTCAGGATCTTCAAGAGTACGCACAGGGCGCTTGCCTATTTATTGTGATGTCAGATGTTTCAGATTCCATTATGGTTTGAAAATATTCTAGCAATGGCTCCTTCTCATGAACAACATTTACTGTTCTTATTTTAAATCCATCTTGTTGCCCCAGCTGATGGAATTGTCTTTGAAACACATTAATCTAATACAGACTGTGTGGAGATCGAGAGACGAAAACAGGGACACTGGATAAATTATCAAAAAATGTGCGAGCCTTTGTATTATGTTTAGCGGCTCTTTCCATTATGAGGTTCAACTGATGGGCACTTAATTTCACATTTTCTCCTGAATTGTTAAGGTACTGAACTGAATAGACTGTAAATATTGTACAGAATTTAACATTGTTGCACTTGTTATACTCACAACATTAAAGAAAATGTATTTAAAACTGCGCGCTACTGATAAAGTGCTGCAAATTTTGCAGCGCCTGGATACTCTGGATTCACGGCAAGGGGCAGCAGGAAGGAGGGGTAAAACTAACGCGCAAAGCATCCGAAATGAGACTGGCAGCTCCAGGGGAGGAAGTGGCTTCACTCATAGTCCTTGTCTCTGGTTTCGCTCTGGCAGCACCAGGGGAGGAAAGTGACTTCACTAACGAGTGCGTGCATGTCATTGAGAGCGAAATTTTTTTAAAAAATTCGAGCTGCTAAATAGAGACTGTATAATAAATGCATTTCACAACATAAAACGAGACAAGAGCCACAAATGTCTGGGGGTGCTGCAGCTCCGCAGCCCCTCTTCGAAAGCCGCCCCTGATGTATTTGCAATACCACCATAGTATCTGATTTGACAATTTCCCGTGGTTATGTTCATGACGCGTTTTAAAGTGTTTAGTCTTCGCTCTTAGCTCTTTGGTGCCCCAGGGGGTACAATGTGCTACTCAAAACTCTACATGAGAATGTAGACAATTAATGCGCATGTGCGAAGCTGAAATCACTGCCCTGATTGGCTATTTTTACGCGGGAAAGTCCTGTATTCAGCTTCAGCACAACACAGCTTGGAGATTGCAAAAGTAAAGCGTAACGAAAGAATGTTTGTTTGTGGAAGAACTCGGAACTGTTTACAATGTAGGCCTATTTGGTAATTCAAGTGTCCGACTGCTGCTGCCGTCTACCTGGTTTTTGAGGTTCCTCCTGAATCAGTCAGCAAGCGACGGAGAATGGAATCCCAGAAGACTGAAGCCAAGGAAGTATGTGACCGTGTAATTCAGAAAACTACTCACCGTTTCCAGTCTTTAAGCTATCTTGACGCAACAAAATTGTTAAACAGCAAATTTTCTGGCAATTTTTGCATAGCCTAATTTTCCTGAACGCGAACTTGAAGTTGCTGTCAACAGCTATACTGTACTGAACAAAAGCGTGTGAAAGACACAATTTTGAGTTCTGTACCGAACACCTGCCTTCCGGAATATAGATGGAGCTGTTCAATTGTTACGATACATAGCCTCCAACAATTCACAGGATCCATTCTGTGAAGTAACGAAGTTGTTAAATATTTTGGTTACAACACCAATGACCGCTGCTGAGCCAGAAATATGTTTTTCTTGCTTGAAACGCATAAAAACGTTTTTAAGGAACACTATGTCCCAGGGTCGCCTCACTGCTCTTGCAATACTGTCAATAGAAAAGAGTATGATATCCAAGATGAAGTGTTTAACACCAGGGTAATTGACAGGTTCTGCAGTAGGAAGGAACGTCGTATGGACTTCATATTTCGTCACTAGGGGAGTCTCAAATTAAGATAAATACATATACGAGTAAGTGTATACAGTAGGCCGATATAGAGATTGTAGCACACTCATTATTTTGACCACCCGCCACTACTGTAGTAAAGGGTCTCGGACAAGATGTGGATGTGTTACCGAGGAGGGAGATTGATTCCAGGAATTTAGATCTGGTGCAGGTTTAAACACAAGTTACCGTTTATCAGTTGTTGCAGTTAAGGATCACTCTGATGGAAAACTGCTACAACGCAGAAACAGGTAATGGAGTTTCAATTGGCATCATTCTTGCTTTTGCCCTAACACGGTTCAAGATGTGCTTTACTTCTATACCTGCTTCATCAGCACTAAGTAAATGCTTATCTGGGCCCGAATGTTATCCAGGTTGCTGGTAGTCAGAGGTCTCCAAAACGCGTATCGTCATTCGTGCTCTCGATACTACCCGCCGAACACAGTGTGCTGTAAGGCTAGAGAAGGGGAAGATACTCGTACCTCAACAGATAGGAGCGATCAGTGTGGGATCGCGGCAACGGTCTGCTTATGTTTACAAATAATAACATGAAAATAATAAATATCATACGTTTGTATATTATTTTGATATACTATGAAGCTGGAGCCCCGTCGTTGCTATTGACACAAGCCATTGCAAATTCAACCTCTTCTGTTCTATGGTGCCTTTCAGTGCCTGGAAAAGATCTTCTCCAGTTGCATTTTGTAATTACATCTGGAAGACATCCAGACACAGTAAAATGTTCATAAACTCTTCGGATGAAAATGGCTAGGTGAGCTTTGTCATTTCTATCTGTGCTTTCGTCCAATGCAAGTGAGTAAGCTACAAACTGGTTAATTGTGGTTTCGACTTCAGATTCAATTACATTTACAATCTTGAAATTCCTTCTCCGAACTGTAATTGGAAACAATTTAATTTCCTTAAACTTTGAGTTTGTTCTGGACACAGTATTTTAGTAACGTTCTGTATGCACGATTTTACAAATGATGCTTCTGTAAAGGGCTTCATTGATTTTCCAATATTCCAAGCTAGAGCATAGCTAGCAAGAAGCTTTTTTTTTTTTTTTTTTTTAAGACGTGTGTATTCTCTTGTTTTATATTTGTCAAAATATTTGTAGGCCTACGCATTTCACCTAAAATTAAACGAAGAACTATATGTTTGTCATGCGGAACTGAGTGTAAACGTATTGTAATATACTGATTATTATGTATAACCAACAGTTATATAGATAGTCCCAAAATAAATTATTTTCACATGTCCAACATGCCTGTAATTGTATGATATTCTTTGTGAAGAGTCGAGTATTGTCGTCGCATGTTGAATTTTAACACACCCTTAAGAATTTTTTAACAAATTAAGCATTTCACATTCTCACCACTAACACAAAAAAAAATCTCTTCCTATTCATCCTTGAATGTACTACGTCCATGATTAGAAGACATTGTGAAACGGTGGAACACTCCGACCAACACAATGATAATGGCAGTCCGCCACTGCTCTTCGTTTGCGCATAGACATTGAGTACAGTACAGGTGGGGATGGGTGAGGCGGAGCGCGCTCATTACGTACTGGCTTCGGTTCCGTTCAGGGGCTTACTCGCGAGTTGGCTTTTGGAGACGTCTGCTGTTAGTTGTCACTGCAAATTTTCCTTTTCTTGCATCGTCAATATATTTTTGTCCTATCTCCATTAAAGTCATGATGTTGGTACAGGTACCCACGAAAAGAAAGAAATAGCTTACCCTTCTTTGATGGCACTAACTGAGGATTTTGTTCCATCTTTAAAAATTTCCATTCTGATTAGTTCTGCACTTGAAAATTTTTATATAGGATACTCCATGAACAATGGATATACGGTCTTACTAATAAAAACTCTATATACAGACGTTTAACTGTCTTATACTTATACAATGAGTAGCTCGTTTATAAGTCTTGTGTAAATTCCTTACTAATTATCACTACATACGTCGTGTATAACAGTATGACTGTTACACAGCTACGTCATAGTTTCGTCATTACTTCGTTACGAAAGGTAATAGAATATCTGAGGTTCTCTATTGCATCCGGTAGAGCGCTCTAGTGTGGCGTGTTAAATATCGATAGTACAACTGGCTCTACAGCAATATTATTCTAATAATTCTATGATCTTGGTTTGTTCTTCTGTGGTTACAAGGCAAAGAGTTTGTAATATATAACTAGAGACACCAACGGCGCTAGTTTCGCGTACAAAATTGAACCGCTGTTCGGCCGCTATTAAAGGGAGTTGATGCTTCGCCGGGAGTGCAAGCAGTTAATGTTTATTGAGGAATACGAATAAATATAAGTACACTTGAAGGAAAATAATAAGAAAATGGTGAAATACTGCGTTGCAAATAATTGTTCGAACATAGCTACTATTGTAGGATGCTCAGGAAAGCATGCATATATTAATATTTGAAAGAATGTTCCAAATGCAGTTCCTCCTTTGGATGTGTTTACAGATTGTCGGAATATTTCTTGGATAAAGTTTTTCCAGAAACACATTAATCAGGTTTATAAGGTTGATTTCAACAATGTATGTAAGGGTTAGGTGCCATCACATTACAGTGGATTATAATAGCAGAGTGCATAAGAAAATCCTCAGACTATATCTGTCTAAAACTGTTTTGTTTCACAATAAATTAATTAATCATGTAATTCCCGTTTTGTAAAGTATGTACTTCTAGTTTTTGGTTGTATTATATGCAAAGAAATTAGTGAAAATATAGCTGATGGCCTACTTCTCACTACTACTAGGCCTACTAATTCCACCAAAACTAGGCCTACTGTTACCACTACTACTAGGCCTACTATTACTACAAAAACTAGGACGACTACTACTACTACTACTACTACCACTAATACTAGGCCTACTATTACCATTACTACTAGGCCTATTATTACCACTACTAGTAGGCCTACTATTGCCACTAATACTAGGCCTACTATTGCCACAAAAACTAGACCTACTACTACCACTACTACTACACCTACTATTACCACTACTACTACGCCTACTATTACCACTACTAAGTTACTAGGCCTATTATTACCACTACTACTAGGTCTATTATTACCACTATTACTTGGCCTATTATTACCAATACTACTAGGCCTACTATTACCACTACTACTACGCCTAGTAATATTACCAAAACTAGGCCTCCTATTACCAATACTACTAGGCCTATTACCATTACTACTAGGTCTATTATTACCACTACTACTAGGCCTATTATTACCACTACTACTAGGCCTACTATTACCACTACTACTAGGCCTACTTTTACCGCTACTAATTGTATTAAAAAGTCTGTACTGACCTCAAACCTGGTGGTCATTAACTACACAATGAACAGATTGTTTTATGATAAAATTTATTCTCATTATATTTTAAATCAGTTTCCAGAATTTTTATGATCTCATATTTCACCACTAAATATTTTCAAAGCACCATATACCTTCCTCTTTCTTTGCATGAAAGGACTGAAATATAGATCACTTTAAATATTACAGTAAATATCCATTATTGTGTCCTTAAAACCATACTAGTAATACTGAAAATTAATATTGACATTGCCATTATTCAATATTTTACATACTTATCCCGAGTGTATACGGGTGATATAATTAATTTTTTAGAATATCGCCAAAGATGAATCATTATAATACTTTAATAAATATAGCGCTCCTCTGCATTCATGTTTATTTCATCACGACTCATCCTTTGTAAAAGATGTTTAAAACAGTGTCTATCACCAGGCTACATCAATGTATTATGGTACTGTTTTCGAATTTCGCGCCGCAAACACTCCCTTTAATGGCGGATTCTAGCCGAATCAATTTATGACATTTTTCTTGCCTGCCACTCATGGGTATGTGTCTCTAGTAAGTATTACAAACTCTTTGTTACAAGGTAACCATCATCATAAAATGACAGTCGATACGAACAGCTGTTGAAGGGGCGGCCATTTTTTCGCTATATACAACGCTTAAACAAGGGGTTTCGTGTATATAACTACTACAAAGCAATTCCCATTGTATAGTTACAGCCTGTTTATACGATCATAGCTTATTCACGGTTTATTAGTAACGTTTTCTGTCTCAACTCTGCATAAGTCTCGTATAAAAACTATACATGGTTTATTAGTAAGACTGATAGTGTACATGATAGAGCTAGACATCAGAGTGAAGTGGGCATTATAGAACTATGGACATTTTGAAGTATGGACATTATAATCCTGGACTTTATGTCTAGTAGCCATCCTATCTGACATGTCAATTCCATGGTGCATGATAAATCTCTGGAACCATTCGCAATAATGGATTCTTTTCTCGTCATCTGTACAACCGACATTTTATATGGATATAACTCGAGATCTTTTTTCACTGCTGTGTATCCGGAACCATAAGAAAGATTGGTTTGTTGGGCCAATTTCTTTACTGATTTCGTTGGCTTTTTAAGTCTCCTATCTGAAATATCAGCCAGTTTCTCTTCAGTTAAGATATCTGGTCTACCACTCCTCCCAACATCATGCACTGAAGTTGTCTTGCGAAATTTATTTATTAAACCACGGACAGTATCCCGATGTGGTAGTCTTGAATTTGGAAAACTTTCAACGAATTTATATTTCACTTTCGCAGTGTAATTTCTCCCTCTTCAAAACGTATTCTCCACTACAAACACTCGTTTATTGATAGAAAACATTTTACACTCGTCTATCCTGAGAATCAAATAGAGACTGAAGTGGACTAACAAATGTTCTTCAACCCTTGTGGCAGTCAGGATTTGCTGTAGGTACATCATGTTTCGATTTTCAATCTTAGTAACAATCGTTCATTATAATATCTATTTATTTATTTAACACATTTATTTCTACGGGCAGAGTTAAGACCATAGGTCTTAGGTAAATATTATAGGTTAATTAAAATGTTTATGTAATTAAATTACAAAATTTATGATATATTATAATCCACATGATGTACTCATGTGTTTGTGCAGTAAATTCTATTATATTATCTTTTTTTTTTAATTAAGGAAGAAGTCTCTTGAAAGAAATAAATACACGATTAAAATAGTAGTACTTAAACATTTACAGCCAAAGGGAATTTTTGAAAATGTTCTGGGCATGACAATAAAAGATCAACGATAATTCAATGCTAATAATAATAATAATAATAATAATAATAATAATGGTTTATTTTAACTGGCAGAGTTAAGGCCGAATTCTCTTCCACTCAACCAGTATGATAGAAAATGACTTTGTAAAAGAACTCCTGTGGGACAAAATTCCAGTTGCGAGCGTCATTAAATAAAACATAACATTTTATTTCTCATTTATTTGAATTAAAAGTTTGGTTGAACAGAATATTCACGATTATAACATTAAATTTTGAATAAATATATAAAATTATTTATGCAAAATCTTTCCTTTCTGACATTCTTTCACTGGTTTGTTTCTTCAGGAATTCTGCAATTGACTTCCTGTGCCTTCTCAAATCTTCTTCCGAAATGTTCTCCTGGTCAGTTTTGTTGAAATGTTTTTTCAGTATTTTAATCTGCAGGCGAAAATGAAACAAAATACAAATTATGCTACAACAGCAGGAAATTTCTTTAAAAAGCTATACTAATGCCAAAGACGTTTCAAAAAGGAAACAGGAGGAACTAACACTGAAAGTGGAGGAACAGGAAATAGAACTGGAGGACGCTAAGTAAGTGCCACAAAAATTGAACTTGAGCAAGCAATGATCAAAGCAAAGGAGTTAGAAAAGAATTTGAAAGAAAGAGGTGCATATCCGTTTTTTCTAAAGATGGGACATGACATTAGAGCTGCGATCGGAGAAACGACTGAATGTCACATGGCAAGAGAAGCCTGTTGCTATGGTAACAACGGTTGAGTTGTCAAATTTATATTTCCCATGTGGTGAGTGCTCAATAGCTCTTTTGGCGCCACTTGTTGTGAACATAATGTGAACCAATAATACGTTTAGTATTTCATTTCCTGTCGATTTTTGTATTCTTTTAAAACTTCGCATCAACTATCAATGAATGTTTATGTTAGTCATCTAACGTCAGCTGGTAGCTTGCACCAGCTGATCATAAGGTCGCTCAAATTGGCAAAGTAATGCTGTAGTTTCAAGTTTGGCCGCTCATTTTCATTTCATTTATTGTATTCCATAGATCTTACATTAGCATTGAAACTTTAATATGTGGAACAAATAACCAAGTTACAATTTTTTGGCGAGATGCGTATCATGTCCCATCTTTCGAAAAATACATTTATAGGTGTAGTGACACTAAAGAATAAATTAACACAAAAATGATTAGTGAGAAAAAAAACTTATTCGAATTGTGTTCGAAATTTTAATACACACATGGTGAAAGAGTCATATGAAAAATTATATACTTTTATATGATAATTGAACATTCTTCCTTTTATCTAAGTTATTCTACAAGAAAACACACTGTCTTATTCACCAATTGTGATACTCTGTACATTCTTAAGTTAGATGCCATGAAACTACTCTGCAGCACATATGAGGATCATCTTCAAATTTGTACAGATGGATATCTAAATCCTAATAATGGAACATCAGGAGCAGGATATTATATTCCAAAACATCAAGAAAGTTATTTCATACCATGTTCCTCCTCTTCCAGTCTTGACACTGAATTACTAGCTAACTGATGCTGCTCTTCAGTGTGTCACTCAAATTTCTAAAAATCTATTTGCATACTCACAGATTGCAAGGGAGCTATATTTAATATAATTCAATATGTACCAAACCTATATGCACATAGAATTATTCCAATTCAGGAACAATTAAGTAAACTAAAAAACTCCCAAACGAAATAACATTTCAATGGATACCTAGTCATTGTGATATACCTGGAAACGAGAAAGTCGATAATATTGCAAAACAGGCAAAATATCTGCAACCAAGACTTCAAGTGATACCGCTATCCGGTGCTTTTGATTCAGTAAAATCTCATTTTATAAACCTATGGATCAACAATGGGGTCTTTTCTGACAAAGGACAAATGTTACAATCTGTACAAAAGAAATCAAATGACCTGGAAATGTACAAAAAATTGTCCAGACATGTTGAAACATTTTTAACAAGAGGCAGAACAGGTCATATT
Organism: Periplaneta americana; assembly: GCF_040183065.1. NCBI lineage: Eukaryota > Metazoa > Arthropoda > Insecta > Blattodea > Blattidae > Periplaneta > Periplaneta americana. The sequence goes on along the minus strand of NC_091120.1, from coordinate 180,709,105 downwards.
GTCACACAATATTGTACCTACAGCGATTTCATATTTCTGATAATCCTTCTTGTTTGTGGTGTAATAATCATGATGAAGATCTCAAACACATTCTTCTATACTGTCCAGCCATAAGCCACAAAAGAAGTAAATTTAAATCATCAGTACCAGTTGCAGAAGATACAGCCCTGCAGTATATATTGACTACACCCCACCTCTGGCTACTAGCAACAGACATCTATAATGAACACTGATCAAAATACCACTCTTTTCTCGTGAAAAACAACTGAATACACCACAGTGGACTATAGTGTACTTTATGTTATCAGTAAGCAGCTGGATACATTAAGAAGATTGATTGATTGGTTATTCACCAATTGTATACATAACTAGAGCCCAGATTTATATGTGCTAGAAGTTAATATTATCTATACTAATAATAAATCTGTAGCCGAAATTTTTCTGGTAATTATCGATTTTCCAAAAGTAATTGGTCCTAACATATATAATTAACCACCCTGAAACCGAAAATCACTTTTTTGAAATTTTTGTTTGTATGTCTGTCTGTCTGTATGTATGTTTGTTACCTTTTCACGCGATAATGATAAACGGATTTCGATGAAAATTGGAATATAAATTAAGTTCGTTGTAACTTAGATTTTAGGCTATATGGCATTCAAAATACATTATTTAAAAGGGGGTTATGAGGGGTCCTGAATTAAATAAATCGAAATATCTCGCTTATTATTGATTTTTGTGAAAAATGTTACATAACAAAAGTTTCTTTAAAAATAATTTGCGATAAGTTTTATTCCTCGAAACATTTTCATAGGACTAATATTTAATGGGATAAATGAGTTTTAAAATTAAAATAACTGCCATCTAAGGCCGTGTAATGAATTAAAAAACAAATGACTTCGTCTATAAGGGGCCTTGGACGGCAACAATCGAAAGCTATGAAAGATAGCCTACAGAGAATGTTTCTGTGTTTTTATGAAGTAATATCGGAAGCTAAATTAACCGATTTGTATAATTAATTATTATTTCACATTGGAAAGTGTAGTTTCTCTAGATGGACATAATGCTATAATGTTATTACAGTAACTTCTGATATAATATAATATAATATAATATAATATAATATAATATAATATAATATAATATAAATTAAAGAATATAATATAATATGTAATATTATATAATATAATTTATTTGAAGGGTTCAGAACCATAGTGGGCCAAGCGCCATTTACTGAATACGTAGAAAACAAGGGTTAAAATTAAGTTATTACCATAATTCAATGGAAACCTATAACAAGTAAAATAAAATATACACATTAAATCTAAATGATGTCAATCTTCATTAAACTATGGTTGCATGTAATAAAAATTAAGAAACATGTTAAAGGAATTGTCATTTCACCAAATGAGTGTCTCTGGACCAAAATGATCGCATTTTAATTATTTGGATGCAATTTAAATTAAGTAACATATTAAACGATTTATCCTTCTATCAAACACGAATGTTCCCTGGATCAAATGTTCTATTTTAATTATGTAATTACTTTATATTTATTTCTAACGGGTGCAGCGGAGCGCACGGGTACGGCTAGTTAATCTATAATTTATGAACATACAAGCAATAATGCCATTCCTGTCATTCAGTATTTACCTTTTGATACTGTTAAAGGTCTTTAATAAATTAGCACTTGGTTTACAAGTCCTTGTTACTAAGTTGTCTATTACAATTCGGAGTCTTGTGAACCAAGCTCAAAAATCCTCCTATCCGACTCCACATTCATTGAACTGTGCTCTGTGTCATTCTTGACTTTTAGTAAGTTACTTGCATATAAATCGAGGTGTAGACAAAACAAATAATTACAACATTTAAACAATGCAACACCTGCAATTAATATTTCCATGCCCTTAGGAGAGGAAGGCTTTGGACCTATTGCATTCTTTGGCAGTCTTTCAGTTTCAGTATATAATACTGATTATGAATCACTCTCCATAAACAAGATGGCATGGTCAAAACTAGTATCGTTATCAAAAATGCTGAAAACGTGTATTTACAAGAAAATCTAGAATTTGATGCTTTCAATAAAGCAGTCATAATCAGTGATTCTTTAGCAGCTATCCAAGAGGTCATATGAGGATATGAGGCATTCAGCACACAAATGTCCCAACACACAAAATTATATTTGTGCGAGATCGTGCGTATTTGCTTGCTTTCCGCACAAAACCAATACGCGGTAAGTGTGAAATACCTCATTCAGTATTCCCAACGTAACACACATAACAATTTCCCTCTTCTTACCGCTTAAGCGCCATATTCATTTTACTGCTTTAGGCTTTTAACATATTATTTTTAGAGACGTTTAACATAGTAATAATTATAAATTGGAAATTACCACTGCAATTTCACCTAAATTGCACTGTTAATTATTGTTTTTAAATATTTGCAAAAATTAAGTAAACTCTACAACACCACAAAAGTTACTGCATTTTTAATGCAAGTAACATTAAGGAAGCCGTGAAAAAATCAACAAGATTCCAGATGCCGATGTTATTACTGCAATATGTTATATAAATAATATTGTTAAAATATTAAAATGAAAAATAAATCGTTACATAACCTTACCGTTTGTTTTAAGTTCGCATTTATAGACTGGGGGAAAAAAAAGACAGACGTATATCAAGGCCTGCTGGAATATAGTAAACACAGAAAATATTTTATAGGAACAATGTTGAAGATAGATATTTTTGTTTTTAAAAGTTGCCGTCATCGAACAGAAACCAAGATGGAGATTTCACTGCAACTAATTAGAAATTCGTCTTTCAGGTATGTAATAAACGATCTTCGCACAAACTAATGTACGATACACGAGCGGTATGTTTGTTTTCATGTTCTCGGAAATTAAAAAAGCTCAACTACGTTTCGCTTTTTCAATCTTTTCCTCGAACATGAAAACGTCAACATACCGCTCTTGTAAGCATATTACTATCTCACTTTACCGATTTTTTAATCAGTGCGTGAAATGTGATACACAAATGAAACTTGTGCTGAAATCTCATGGAAAACTAGAAATTATAAAATATAAGGAGGTCTTTAAAGCAATAAATTCAGTATGCAAATTTTGTGAGTTGGTTCATTTGTGCGCTGAGTGCCTAATATCATATAATACTCGTTCCAACAGAAAAAATATACTTGTTATCCAAAACAAAATTAAAACCTTAACAGCATTAAATTAGAATACTGTTATCCAGTAAGTCCCAGCACACTATGGACTACAAGGAAACAAAATAGCGGACCTCCTGTCAAAAACAAGTAAAATCCGAAAAATTCCAAATCATGAATTATTATGTCATATAAACCAGCTAAATTAATAATCAATCAAATTATAAAAAAACAAATATAAGGAAGACAAAAATTTGAAAGTAACAACAAATGCGGATGACGTGAATATGTTAGGAGAAAATACACAAACGGTTAGGGAAAACACGGAAATTTTACTTGAAGCAAGTAAAGCGATCAGTTTGGAAGTAAATCCTGAAAGGACAAAGTATATGATTATGTCTCGTGACCAGAATATTGTACGAAATAGAAATATAAAAATTGGAGATTTATCCTTCGAAGAGGTGGAAAAATTCAAATATCTTGGAGCAACAGTAACAAATATAAATGACACTCGGGAGGAAATTAAACGCAGTATAAATATGGGAAATGCGTGTTATTATTCGGTTGAGAAGCTCTTATCATCCAGTCTGCTGTCCAAAAATCTGAAAGTTAGAATTTATAAAACAGTTATATTACCGGTTGTTCTGTATGGTTGTGAAACTTGGACTCTCACTCTGAGAGAGGAACATAGGTTAAGGGTGTTTGAGAATAAGGTGCTTAGGAAAATATTTGTGGCTAAGAGGGATGAAGTTACAGGAGAATGGAGAAAGTTACACAACGCAGAACTGCACACATTGTATTCTTCACCTGACATAATTAGGAACATTAAATCCAGACGTTTGAGATGGGCAGGGCATGTAGCACGTATGGGCGAATCCAGAAATGCACATAGAGTGTTAGTTGGGAGACCGGAGGGAAAAAGACCTTTAGGGAGGCCGAGACGTAGATTGGAGGATAATATTAAAATGGATTTGAGGGAGGTGGGATATGATGATAGAGACTAGATTAATCTTGCACAGGATATTGACCGATGGCGGTCTTATGTGAGGGCGGCAATGAACCTTCGGGTTCCTTAAAAGCCATTTGTAAGTAAGTAAGTAACAACAAGTTATGGTCTGTCCAGACTAACGATTCATCAATCCTAAATTCACCTAGATATCAATCAGTGACTTCATTTCGCATTTTAACAGGACACACATGCTTGGCAGCACCCCTGTACAAGATCTTTATATATATCCATCTCCAATGCGTGTCTGATGCACTAAAGAAAATTCAGTAATGACAATAGATTACCTGCACAAATCTACTGCATTAACCCCTCTGCAATTGGACTCAGCATCAACATTATACTGGGAAGCAAGAAGGTCAATGGAGACAATCCAAGTTCCTGAGCTATAGACTACAGTTACTGCCACCACCACTGCTCCTACCACCACCACCACCACCACCACCACCATCACCACCATCACCACTACTACCACTATTACTTTTTAAAGCAACACAATATATTGAGAAAGTGAAAATTTGCATAAAACGAGCAAAATAAACAATCTCATGTACAGGGACATCATTTTATTTTTACTAACATTTTTAATATTAACCTGGCTATACTTTTGGATTAATGGTTCAGAGCCGGAAACACCGTATGCTATACCCCCTTCCACGACTGGAGTTCGATGATTCTGGCGTAAAATGCAAACAAATCACTTTACTAGGTATAGGAGGAAGAAAAGTAGTTCATCCATTTACGTAAACTAGGAGATATCGTAATTTTGAGTTTGATAATTTTCATTAGGTTTTTGTTTAATCAACTTAGTGTATTATTAACACTTAGTGTTTTTACTCACGAACTGAGTTATCCATGCGAACGTATTCATTATGCAGTGTATATTATACTGTCTACAGCACATTAGCGTACAATATAGAGAATGAAGATAAATTGAAAAATAATCATAATATGGATATTTAAACACATTTTTGAAAATGGTGACCGTTCATTTAGATACTGGCTTCAGTTCTTTTGTGCATATTATCGCACTATAGACTATTGTACCTAATCCCAATTACAAGGTTCGTCCTTCGTACTAGTAACTCATGTTGAAATAATTCTATACCTATTATATAAAAGAGTACCTTACGTACTGTAAATGCAATCTTCACTTCTGCCCGACCAGCACAGATAACATTACTCAGACATGTTATCTACTGTCCGTCCAAGTGGTTATGTCGCAAGATCTTAGAAAGGGGGAATTCACGTGACAGTTAATTACTTTTATCTAAGTTATTTTAAACAGTTGCGGGTGAGGGAAATCGGTATGCGACGTAGGCAAACGGACGACAGTACCTGTGCGAAAATATGATTCAATATTGAAAGCTCTTTCGTCACTGGAAAACGCGAACATATTTCTAGAACGTACTATACTCACTAACTCAATACTGTTTGTGTTTACTACGACTTTAAGGCGACTTTGGCTGTATACGCTTGGTTCTGTGAGGAGAACAGTTGGGAGTTTACTAGTAGAGGGGATGGGAGTGAAGTACATTCAAAAACTCAGGTACAATAAAAATTGAAGTAAAAATAAAATGATGTCCCTGTAGTATGAGCGACATTTCAACTTCTAATTCATTCAGGCTATAATTTAACTGTTCTTCCCTGAATAAACACAGTATTACATTATGTATTCAGTAGTATATCAGAAATGTGACAAACCTACGACAGTGACAAAATCACAGATATTCACACCCAGTCACTAATGCATACTATTTCCCCATTGACTCAATAACTCTTCATCCAACCGGAGAATCTGAAGGGTTTCGTAGAGTACTGTACGATCAAGGGTCCCCATTTTATTACTGGTTGCGACTCAAATTTCCATCATCGGATTTTGGGAAGCACCTATGATAATCACAAATGAAAACGGAACATCATAAAAGACAATATGCTGCCATAGAATAAGAGGGCATCTTGATCCAAAATTCTTGGAGTGCAGGAAGACAAATAGCTTTGTTGCCAAATGTCTAGGCATTGGACACACACACACATACAAAAACACACACACCTTTAAAGAACGATTTTGTTGAAACAGATATCGGATAATTATAAAAATAAAAGATACGTTAATAATGGTGTGTGGATAAGCTTCAGGGCTTCTACCGCGTTGTCTTGGTGTTATTGACTGACGTTTCGACCGCTGTGTTGTGGTCATCTTCAGAGCAGTTGTTGGATAAGGAAATAGTCTGCCAGCTATTATAATATATAGTGGTCTCGATGGGGGGGAGTACTTGCTGTGATAGGTCGTAGGTTCTCCTTCTGGCATCTGATTGGTCCTACTTTGTCCAATCAGGTTGAGGTCTGTTTGAAGCGGAGTATTCATATTAAATACTGGCCCTCATAAGGTCCGAAAGAGTGACCTTGATACCAATCCGGTTGGAGTCTGTGTGAAGGGGAGTATTCATATTAAATACTGGCCCTCATAAGGTCCGAAAGAGTGACCTTGATACCGTGCCCGATGTCCGGATGAAGGGGGGGGGGCGCCGCGTACATGTGGAGACCTGGTTTCTCGTTCCTAAGTATAGGTCGTAGGTTCTCCTTCTGGCATCTGCTTGGTCCTACGTGGTCCAATCCGGTTGGAGTCTGTGTGAAGGGGAATATTCATATTAAATACTGGTCCTCATAAGGTCCGAAAGAGTGACCTTGATACCGTGCCCGATGTCCGGATGAAGGGGGGGGAGGGCGCCGCGTACATGTGGAGACCTGGCTTCTCGTTCTTAAGTATGATCTTGTAATAGACTTCCCCATGAGTTGCTGAGTTGTAACCCCTCGTTCTTGTTGATGTTGTTGGGATGTTGTTTGATGTGGAAGGCTTCTTTAACCAGTCTTCTGTATAAGTTTTCTTCTTTATCTATTATCTTGATATTGTCGAATTCGATGGCGTGGCCTGAATCTGCCGAGTGTAAGGCTATTGCTGATTTTTCGTATGGTCCGTATCTGCAGAGTCGGATGTGTTCCTTCCTTCTATCTTCCACCGTACGTCCAGTTTGCCCTATGTATTTTAAACCGCAGGAGCAAGGGATCATATATATTCCGGCTGATTGGAGGTATGGAAGTTATTTTTGACTTTGACTAATGAGTGGGAAATTTTGTGTGGGATTTATCCACACACCATTTACACCAGCCGCGGAAGCCTACGCGAACACCTATACTTTAATAATGCTTAAAAGATTTAGGACGAAATTATCTCATTGCATTTAATCACCACTTGATACTGTCTACAGTAACGACCTTGAAGCCAGCCCTCAGGGAGTGAAAGACATGACAACCCTGAGAAGTTAGGAACTGTTTAGAAATGCATGGGAAAGAGAAGGCATTCGGATGAGGAAGGTTTGTTATAACCTCTCCCCAAGTATAGTGTACACAATGGCACGTTGAACTCGAGATCTGAAGCTGCACTCGTACATAGCTTCGAATGTCACTTGGTCTAGTTATCTGAAAGAGCTTCTCATCTGACATTTTCTCCAAATGTAAGACATTCTATGCTATTTCATGGTGAATTTCATCACTAGGGGGCGGATATTGATGAAAAGTCATCTTCTTATTTTTCACATTAAGACGATGTCTCTTAATATAGAAATCCTTTCCATGTTGTTGTTGTTTTCTAATCCCAGGCGTTTGACAATAAAGTCATTTGACCTCTTGCACTCCAATATTTTTCAAATATATTATCATGGCCAGCCACTGAAGCACAGATTTTGAGGTGTTCGGAATCCATTTCTTGGTTTCAGTTGCACAGTGGGCAGTTAGGGGACTAATATATTTCAATTCTATGCAGGTGTTTGGCCAAACAATCATGGCCTGTTGCCAATCTAAATGCAGCTACAGACGATTTTCGTGGTAAATCGGGAATTAACTGTGGATTTTGATGCAGAGAGTTCCATTTTTTCCCTTGAGATTGTGTTATCAAATTTTGTTTGTTAAAGTCTAAGTATGTAGATTTAATAAATCTTTTCACAGAGTAATACGTAGATTTAGTAACAGGTCTGTAAATAGCGGTGCTGCCCTTCTTTGCTAAAGCATCCGCATTCTCGTTTCCCAGGATTCCACAATGGGATGGTATCCATTGGAATACAATTCTTTTATTGAGTGATATTAATTGAGAGAGCATTTTAGTTATTTCTATTTCTTTCTATGTGAATATCAACGTAAAAAGTAATTTCTTATAGCCCTATAGCATTTTTAAAACTTTTTTACGTTTTTGAACTAATAGGTCATTTTTTATTTTTACTTTCGGAATTTTTAATACTATGAAGAACTTTTAGATCATTTAGAATGTATTTTACTTTCTTCTTTACCGGTAGGTCTGTTAAATCATTTTCTAACCAAATAGGTCAGTAGTAATTACCTACTGAATAAGTGAATAACAGTGAAGTTCGAGTTTTATAATTTGGAACAGACTGTAAAGTCCATTCCTCATTCCACTGAAGTAATATGCTTGACAGCAGCTTAGTTTAAGTGAGGACTTTGACCGCTACTATTCTTTTGTCGGTACGAGGGTGTCTTTAGAATTTATGTTTGGAAGGGGGGAAACTTTCACCATGTGGTGGACAGGATTTTTTGTGTCCTCAACATGGTTCGGAAGGGATGTTTATAGTAGTAGGCAGTATTTTTAACACGAAGATTGCAAGAATGCACGCTGCGCCCACAACTTGTTTTGTCATTCACACTTCCTCATCTGGAAGATCTGGTAGCAAAAGTGAACGCGGAAGGAGGAGAGAGAAAGAAGGCACTGACATGAACCATCTCTGATTGAAACACATTGTAAACCCTATTAAAATCCTATAGTTTTCCCTTAAAACCTCAAATTTGTTTCATATTCTTTTCCTTTATCTTAGCCAAATTCCAGGAAGTTGTCTCTTCTCTCCGAGATTTGCAGGACAGTCATTGAAACAAGGTGACTAATTTTTAAGATGTTGTGGTGCGAGTACGGTGAATAATATTAAATGTCAATTTCTTTCAATTTCATATCCTTTTTCATTAGTTTAAGGGCATTTTAATGATCATTTTAAGTAGATTTTTAGCTCATCAACATCCGCCCTTCCATCACTAATGTCCACACCTGTGGAGTAACGGTCAGCGCGTCTGGCCGCGAAACCAGGTGGCCCGGGTCGATTCCCTGTCGGGGAAAGTTACTTGGTTGAGGTTTTTTCCGGGGTTTTCCCTCAACCCAAGATGAGCAAATGCTGGGTAACTTTCGGTGCTGGACTCCGGACTCATTTTCACCTGCATTATCACCTTCATCTCATTCAGACGCTAAATAACCTAAGCTGTTGTTAAAGCGTCGTAAAATAACCTACGAAAATAAAATCCATCACTAATTCCACCAACACATCTGAAAACTGTGGGGCACACAGAAAACAGAAAAACATGGAAGACAAGAAATTCTCATCAACAAAACTAGAAAGACACATTCAACTATTTAAATCCTTATGTAGAGTTGGGGGCACCAGAGTTGGAGAGAAGAAGACATGTGGTAAGGGAATCATTAAGTGTAGTCCCTGCTCTAACAGATAATGACAACATACCAGTACATGCTATTAACTCTTCAAGATATTATATTCATCACATCCGGACAGTTATTGATGTTTGGTGACATGATTGAACCGTCCATGTAAGTTCAACCCTAGATCATATATGTAACAGATAACTTCTCGCTACGTTAAAATCGGCAGCACTTTGAAGAAAACAACCGCCAGGATCGCCACCCGTCCGCCGTAAACGAACACGAGATGGCAGCACAGTCGCTAATGCAATTCAAATGGGAATTATGACGTGACTCCTTATGTAACAACTAGATGGCAGCGTAGTAAACCCGACAAAAGTTGTTAACCTCAAAGCCTATAAGCCCGACATATCTGTTACATATATGATCTAGGGTTTAACTGGAGAGTAGCGTTTAATGACCATGAAACCTTGAACCAACTCATTTCTTCCTCCAGCTGTGACTGATAAGTAATTTCCTTACTCCACTCCCGATCACAAAATCTCCAGCTCCCAACAGCAAACATAACTTGCACAGTCCTACTCACTCACACATTATTCAACAAACAGAGCGTCCATAGTATCACCTACAATACACACAATATGTGTCTGAGTAGATTATGCTAGGCCTATACCATCACAAGGCGAATGTGATTCACAACAACAAATATCCGTCTGGAAATTACATTTAAATGATATCAAAACAGAAGACTTGCCTTATTCAATGATTTCAACAAAACGCAATCTTGTTTCTTATACACATTATGAAGAATAACTTAATATTACATCTCAGTTTTGATTAATGATTCCAGCATTAATGTCAGCAATAAATATATCATTTCACTAACACACTATTATATTCAGAACTAGCCATACCCGTGCGCTCCGCTGCACCTGTTAGAAATAAATATAAAGTAATTACATAATTAAAATAGGACGTTTGATCCAGGGAACATTCGTATTTTATAGAAGGATAAATCATTTAATATATTACTTAATTTAAATTGTATTTAAATAATTAAAATGCGGTCATTTTGGTCCAGAGAGCAATCATTTTGTGCAATGACAATTCCATTAACATGTTTCTTAATAGTTATTACATGCAACCATAGTTTAATGAAGATTGACATATCATTTAGTTTTAATGTGTATACTTTATGTTACTTGCTATAAGTTTCAGAAGTTACTGTAATAACATTGTAGAATTATATCCATCTAGAGAAAATACACTTTGCAAGGGTGAAATAATAATTAAACAATTAATTAGCTTCCGATATTACTTCATACAAACACAGAAACATTCTCTGTAGGCTATGTTTAATAGCTTTCGATTGTTGTTCTCCAAGGCCCCTTATAGACGAAGTCATTTGTTTTTATTTCAGTACAGCGCCTTAGATGGCGTTCTTATTGTAATTTTAAAACTCATTTATCTCATTAAATATCAGTCCTATCAATATTTTGCATAGAATAAAACTTATCGGAAATTATTTTTAAAGAAACTTTTGTTATGTAACATTTTTCATGAAAATTAATAATAAGGGAGATATTTCGATTTATTGAATTCAAGCCCCCTTATAACTCTCATTTTAAATAAAGTATTTTGAATGCCATATTGAATAAAATCTAAGTTACAACGAACTTAATTTATATTCCAATTTTCATATAAATCGGTTCAGCCATTATCGCGTGAAAAGGTAACAAACATCCAGAGACACAAAGAGACAGACAGACGAACAAACATTTCAAAAAAGCGATTTTCGGTTTCAGGATGGTTAATTATACATGTTAACACCAATCATTTTTGGAAAATCGAAAATTACCAGAAAAATTTTGGCTACAGATTTATTATTAGTGTAGATTCGCTACTATCAGCGATGTTGCACACGCGTGCGCTCACACATACACACACATAGCGTAACATACTTCAAACACTAACATGGCCTATCACTATGTAAATATTAACATGGTCGCTCTCTATGTATGTGTTTGCAGTAAATTACAAAATTAAACTGCCAGAACTGTATGAAAAAATAAATTTGCACATCTCATACCTAAACAAAAAGGAATCTATCACTGAGAGTACTCTGCCCGTGTCTCACGTCCTGAATCGAGAGTTCCCTAGTTCTTATAACCACGCTTTTAGGTCTGCTCGGACCGTCACGTCAGCTGCAGCGTGGCGGCACGGCAGCATATTACATGTTCTGAAAACATTATCCTATGCTATTGCAGGGGTCTTTACTGTTTATAATACTGGAGACACTAATCGTGGTTACCACTATCGCTATTATCTCTGATGGCGATTTCCTAAAATGTATGTGCACACTAGGCCATTCTTCGTTGAGTCTGGACAACTGCTGAATTACCATAGAGCAGCATTTCTCAAAGTATGTTCCGGGGTTCCGTGAGCCCTATGTGATTTTAAATTTTATTTTATACTTTTTTACTTGATTATTTAACGACATTGTATCAACTACTAGGTTATTTTTCATCGATGGGATTGATGATAGCGAAATAGTATTTGGCGAAATAAGGTCGCGGATTCGCTAAAGATTACCTGACATTCGCCTTACGGTTGGGGAAAACCTCGGGGAAAAATCCAACCAGATAATCAGCCCAAGCGGGAATCGAACCCGCGCTCGAGCGCAACTCAGCCTCGATAGGCAAGCACCTTAGCCGACTGGGCTGCTCCGGTGGTATTTTATACTTAGTGGATACTATAAAAATATATAAATGTTACGACAATATGAATGAATAATAACATGAAACCACCGATGATAATAGTAATAATAATAATAATAATAATAATAATAATAATAATAATAATAATAATAATCCAGGAATATGCGCAATAATAATAATATGTTTAATGAACATCTAAAACGGAAAATACCCATAATACTTATCACTTTCATGACTGGATTCTCTGCGTATGTGTTCACTAAAACAAAATATCGAAAAGACAAAATGCAGAAGTACAGTAAAAATGAGGCTACAACTTTCCGCCATAAAACCAGATTTCAGGCTTAAAAAGCAAATACATTCGTCCCACTGAACAGAATTGTTGAGATACTAGCTTTCACTTGTCTGTTAATTATTAAATACTAATAAAATATTACAATGATTCTGCAATTACACTTTAGATTAAAAGGGGTTTCGCGGTGGAAAAAGTTTGAGAAATACTGCCATTGAACAAAGAGTTTACGGATGTGTACACATGACAACCATAATCGCGATTAGGTCGATAATCTCGAGTAGAGACTGTAGTGTACCAGTGGTAGGCCTATTAGTGTTTAGTTACAGGAATTGAGGACATAATCTGTTTTGTGAGGGGATAGCCTATACATTCGCTTGTACATGGCTGATCTTGCTCCATAGCTGACGAAAGGAATCCTGAAAAGGCCGATGTGTTTAACGTAGGGTAGTACGCACATGCTGTACCCAGCACCTCCTACTCCCCCCTCTGCGTCTCGTCCCGCAAAGAAACAGCTCAGGAAGTGAGGCACGGGCAGTACTTTGCTTACTACTGCACTAACTCTTACTATATTACTTAGCATAGATAAAATTGGTGATAACAACAAGACCAAAGAATTACCACAGATTACCTGCATATCAATGATCACCTCCGTTGCTGCATATTTTTCAGATAGTAGTGTACTGATAAATTTCTCCTGTTCACAATACGCCAATTTTAACTCTTCCAGTTGCCGTTCTAGTTCAGACACCTCTTTTCCACTCTGATAATTTATAGGTTTCTTTACCTCCAAAAGTGTTTCCAACTCCCTCTGCAAATAAGAGTTTGACAGTTCACGATAAATATATTGTGGATCTCTAGATTTAGTTTTTTCCATTAAACTACTGTAACAACAAGGCAATGGTGCGAGATTGTAAAAGGTTTCAAACTCACTACTATACCTTTTTCTGTGATTTACACAGTGACTTATCTTAACTTACCTTGTTCTGTTTCAAATTTAGCCATCATTATGTATGGTGTGTTATTCTGTAGGACTATAAAGTGTAAACACTGCTGCAAAATTAAAGAAAGAAAAATACATACTGTACAAATTCAATGGACTGTGTTATAACAAGGGACTGAATATAATGTGTTGAGGATTTAAAGAATAAACAATATCATGTCAGAAGAATCAGTCCCAGATAGGTTAGGGAAAAAAAAATCAAATGGTTTCGACATAATACTGGACAACAGGTTAATAAACCAGAAACATGTAGTATTCACCAAGCACACAGGCCAGACAATGACCAAAGAAATCCTGGAAGCTAAACATGTCTCATGGAATAAAACAAAGTAACCAACCTCCCCACAGTCAACGAGTTTAGTTCAGATAATGCATCTTCAACTTGAGAACTAACTCGGACATAGCTTATACTGCTACTTGGCCTCATTACTGATGGGTTTCTTATGCAAGGTTTCCTCCAAATATAAAACTTGTTAGGCAATTCCATGGTGAATCCCATCAAGAAATCCGACAGGAAATACAATACATCTTCAGACTTTGGTACGTATGCACTACAGATAAACCTCCATATAAGAGACGTAGAACACAAGAAACTCTCATCAACAGAATAGGGAGACCAACATTCAGCTTCTTAAACCCTTTCGAATAGTTGGAAGAACCTGGTTCTGAGAGAGGAATGGCTCCAGAAAGCAATGTGATCAGGGAAATATTCAGCGCAGCGCATGGTCTAACATACCGGTACATGCTACTAACTCTTCATAGATATATTTATTGCATCATAACAGTTATTGACGTTTGGTGACATGCTCAAACAACTGGTGTAACCGTCACTGATTAGTAGCGTCCAGTGACCACGAAACCTTGAGCCAACTCATCTCTTCTTGTAGCTGTGACTTAAATGTAAATTCCTTACTGCACTTCGTCTCCCAATCGCAAAATCCCTAGCTTTCAACACGAAACCTTCAGCAAACTCAAATCTTCCTGCAGCTGTGACTAATATGTAATTTCCTCACTGCATTTCGCCTCCCAATCCCAAATTCTCTAGCTCTCAACAGCAACTATAACTTACACAGTCCTACTCACACATAAATTATTAAAAAAAAACATGTCATCCATAATATCACCTACACGCTTTGTGTCACAGTAGATTATGCTACAATATCACGAGGCCAATGAGATTCATAACCACAACAAACACGTGTCTACCAATTACATTTCTTTCTTTCTTAATAAATGATCTCAACTAAAAACAATCTTAGACTATTTACACAAAAAAGGGATGGCAAAAATGGAAAATAAATTCAGTGATATTTATGCCATGTTCCTACTGTAGTATGTAAATATACGCAGTCTACGTAAACTGACTGAAAATAACAGTGTATTAATTCTAAAATATATATCTCTCAAAATACTCTCGCCCATGTCCCAAGACGTGTTATTTCTTAATTATAAATGTGTTATCATGCCGCCAATGTAGTATGTATGCCAAGATTACTGCAAAGAACGATCTGTTAATTTTTTAAGTAATTTTTTCGCAAAACATTTTTGCATTATGTATAACATAAAATAAAAGTGATATAATTAATGCCATATGAACGTGTATGATTTCATGTATGATTTCATATTTAAATAAATCGGGTATGAGCAAGTATGCATATAGCATTCAAGGGGTAAAGAATTCTTCAATTTTTATTATATATTTATAATCTTATTTATATACTGAATCTTTTGTACGACCGACAGATAATAAAATTGTAATCCACCCATCACACAGAGGGGTTCAGACTGGGAGCAATAGAATTCCCTATTTATCGTCAACTGTCTTTAAATGTCAAGTGAAAGCACACAATTATAGGAAATTACATGAAATGTATGTCAGCACAGCTTTATATCAATGTAGAACATTGAGTCAATGATAAATGGACGTAAAGGTACGGAAGGGTATGTCTTTGATTAGCTAAACTACAAGACGTTCAGTGTTCTGAAGTTCAGCTCTTTTAAATTGAGTTAATCCTAGGAGGCGTTTTGGCTAAGAAAATCATTAATTCATGTAAGGGACGCTGTGTAAAAATTCATCTATAAGGACGAAGGAACGCCTAGTAAAGGCAATGATTGCATAGTAGCCCTCCTTTTGAAATATGGAAATTAATAGAAAACAAAAGATTCAGGTAAATTCCCTTTGTCCATCCCTGCATGCAAGCAACTTCCACATTTACACTGAGGAGATACTTACTTCTTCACTGTCCTCAACTATTGGTTTGGCGTCTGCAATTGGTTGGGTGAGTGTTTGGAAGCCCCTTGCGGGGGGGGCGTCCTTTGCCGCACCGATATCTTCGAGCAATATTCCTCCAGGAGTCACGAATGTGAGAGGTGGGCGAACCTCATGATTGCTATCAATAGGCTGTTAACACAAAAAAGGGAAAGCAAAAATGGAAAATAAATTCAGTGATATTTATGCCATGTTGCTACTATAGTATGTAAATATACGTAGTGTGCGTAAACTGACTGAAAATAACAGTGTATTAATTCTAAAATATATATCTCTCAAAATATTGTTGTCCATGTCCGAAGACGTGTTATTTCTTAATTATACCTGTGTTATCATGCCGCCAATGTAGTATGTATGCCAAGCTTACTGCTAAGAACGATCTGTCAATTTTTAAAATAATTTTTTCGCAAAACATTATTTTTTGAATTATTTATAGTGTAAAATAAAAGTGATATAATTAATGCCACATGTATGATTTCATTTATGATGTCACATTTAAAAAGTCGGATATGAACAAGTATGCATATAGCATTCAAAGGGTAAAAAATTCTTCAATTATTGTTATATATTTATAATTCATTTATATATTGAATCTCTTGTACGACCGACAGATAATAAAATTTTAATCCACCCATCACCCAGAAAGGTTCAGACTGGGAGCAATAGAATTCCCTATTTATCGTCAACTGTCTTTAAATGTCAAGTGAAAGCACACAATTATAGGAAATTACATGAAATGTATGTCAGCACAGCTTTATATCAATGTAGAACATTGAGTCAATGATAAATGGACGTAAAGGTACGGAAGGGTATGTCTTTGATTAGCTAAACTACAAGACGTTCAGTGTTCTGAAGTTCAGTTCTTTTAAATTGAGTTAAACCTAGGAGGCGTTTTGTCTAAGAAAATCATTAATTCATGTAAGTGACCCTATGTAAAAATTCATCTTTAAGGACGAAGGAAAGCCTAGTAAAGACAGTGATTGCATAGTTGCCCTTCTTTTGAAATATGAAAATTAATAGAAAACAAAAGCCTCAGGTAGTTTCCCATTGCCCATCGCTGCATGCAAGCGACTTCCAAAGGTACACTGAGAGGATACTTACTGGTTCACTGTGCTGAAGAATTGCCTTGGTATCCGTAATTAGGGCTCTGAGTTTTTCTAATACTCTTGTGGCCGCGGCGTCCTTCCCCGCATCGATAGCTGAAGTAACCATTTGTCCATCACTCAGGCCGGAAGAGGGAGTATCAACAGGGCGAACCTACATATTTGTATACATAGTCTATTAACACAAAAAAGGAGAGGCAAAAATGGAAAATACATTGTCATACTTATGGCATGTTGCTACTGTAGTATGTAAATATACGTAGTATACGTAAGCTGACTGAAAATAAGTGTATTAATTCTAAAATATATATCCCTCAAAATATTGTTATCCATATTCGAAGACGTCTTATTACTTAATTATACCTGTGTTATCATGTCGCCAATGTAGTATGTATGCTGTGCCTACTGGAAAGAACGTTCTGTTACTTTTTAAAATACTATCTCCTCAAAATATTATTTTTCAATTATGTATAATATAAAATAAACGTGATATAATTAATGCCATATGTACCTGTATGATTTCATTTATGATGTCATATTTAAAAAAATCGGATATGATAAACGTATGCATATAGCAGTCAAGGGGTAAAGAATTCTTCAATTTTTATTACATGTTTACAATTTTATTAATATATTGAATCTTTTGTACGACCTACAGAGAGGAAAATTTTAATCCACCTGTCACCCAGAGGGGTTCAGACTGGGAGCAATAGAACTCCTTATTTATCGTCAACTGTCTTTAAATGTCAAGCGAAAGAACACAATTATAGGAAATTACATTAAATGTGTGTCAGCATAGCTTTAGATCAATATTCAACATTAAGTCAATGATAAATGGACGTAAGGGTACCGAAGGGTGTGTTTTTGTTTAGCTAAACTACAAGAAGTTCAGTGTCTGAAGGTCAGCTCTTTTAAATTGAGTGCGTTTTGGGTAAGAAAATCATTAATTCATGTAAGTGACGTTATGTAAAACTTCTTCTTCAAGGACGAAGGAAAGCCTAGTAAAGACAGTACAGTAATTGTATTGTAGCCCTCCTTTTCAAGTATGGAAATTAATAGAAAACAAAAGCCTTGGGTAGATTCCCTTTGTCCATCCCTGCATATAAGCTACATCCACATGTACAATAAGGATATACTTACGTCTTTACTCTCCTCAAGAATAGCCTTGGCGCCCGAAATAGGGGCCGTGAGTCCTTTTGTGCCGCTTTCGGGGGCGGATTCCTTTGCGGCTGCGATAACTTTGAGCTCCATTCCTCCACATGGCAGGGCGCATGAGGGAATGTGAACAGGGCGAACCTAAATATTTGTACACATAGGCTATTAAGACAAAAATGGAAGGGAAAAGTGGAAAATAAATTCAGTGATACTAATGCTATGTGGCTACTTTAGTATGTTAACACACGTAGTCTACGTAAACTGACAGATAATAACAGTGTATTAATTATAAAATATATATCTCTCAAAATATTGTTGTCCATGTCCAAGGACGTGTTATTAATTGCTTATACCTGTATTATCATGTCGCCAATGAAGTATGTATGCTAAGCGTATTGGAAAGAACGATCTGTTAATTTTTAAAATACTAGTTTCTCAAAACTTTATTTTTCAATTATGTATAAAATAAAATAAAAGTGATATAATTAATACCATATGTACGTGTATGATATTATTTATGATGTCATATGTAAAAAATTGGGTATGATAAAATTATGCGTATAGCAGTCTACAGGTAAGGAATTCTGGAATTATTATTAGGCTATATATTTATAATTTTATTTATATACTAGCCGTACTTGTGCGCTCCGCTGCACCCATTAGAAATAAATATAAAGTAATTACATAATTAAAATAGCACATTTCATCCAGGGAACATTCCTGTTTGACAGAAGGATAAATCGTTTAATATGTTACTTAATTTAAATTGCATCCAAATAATTAAAATGCGATCATTTTGGTCCAGAGACACTCATTTGGTGCAATGACAATTCCTTTAACATGTTTCTTAATTTTTATTACATGCAACCATAGTTTAATGAAGATTAACATCATTTAGATTTAATGTGTAGATTTTTAATTTAACCTGTTATAGGTTTCAATTGAATTATGGTAATAACATAATTTTAACCCTTGTTTTCTACGTATTCATTAAATGGCGCTTGGCCCACTATAGCTCTGAACCCTTCAAATAACTTAAATTATATTATATAATATTACATATTATATTATATTATATTATATTATATTATATTATATTATATTATATTATATTATATTTTATTACATTACATTACATTACATTATATTATATAATATATTATATTATATTATATTATATTATATTATATTATATTATATTATATTATATTATATTATATTATATTATATTATATTATATTTTATTTTATTTTATCAGAAGTTACTGGAATAATATTATAGCATTATGTCCATCCAGAGAAACTACACTTTCCAGTTGTGAAATAATAATTAATTATACAAATCGGTTAATATTGCTTCCGATATTACATCATACAAACACAGAAATATTCTCTGTAGGCTATCTTTCATAGCTTTCGATTGTTGCTGTCCAAGGCCCCATATAGTCGAAGTCATTTATTTTTATTTCGTTGTACGGCCTTAGGTGGCAGTTATTTTTATTTTAAAACTCATTTATCTCATTAAATATAAGTCGTATCAAAATTTTTTAAAGAATAAAACTTATCGCAAATTATTTTTAAAGAAACTTTTGTTATGTAATTGTATGGAAATTAATAGAAAACAAAAGCCTTGGGTAGATTCCCTTTGTCCATCCCTGCATGTAAGCTGCATCCTCATGTACAATGAGGAGATACTTACGTCTTCACTCTCCTCAAGAATAGCCTTGGCGTCGGAAATAGGGGCCGCCAGTCCTTCTGTGCCGCTTTCGGGGCCGCCTTCGTTTGCGGCTGCGATAAGTTTGAGCGCCATTCCTTCAGATGTCAGGGCGTGTGAGGGAATGTGAACTGGGCGGACCTAAATATTTGTACACATAGGCTATTAACACAGAAATGGAAGGGAAAAATGCAAAATAAATTCAGTGATACTAATGCCATGTGGCTACTTTAGTATGTTAACACACGTAGTCTACGTAAACTGACAGAAAATAACAGTGTATTAATTATAAAATATATATCTCTCAAAATATTGTTGTCCATGTCCAAAGACGTGTTATTAATTAATTATACCTGTATTGTCATGTCGCCAATGTAGTATGTATGCTACGTCTACTCGAAGGAACGATCTGTTAATTTTTTAAATACTAGTGTCTCAAAACATTATTTTTCAATTATGTATAAAATAAAATAATAGTGATATAATTAATGCCATATGTACGTGTATGATATTATATATGATGTCATATTTAAAAAATCGGGTATTATAAAATTATGCGTATAGCAGTCTACAGGTAAGGAATTCTGCGATTATTATTATATATTTATAATTTTATTTATATATTGAACCTTTTGTACCACATACAGATAGTAAAATTTTAATCCACCTGTCACCCAGAGGGGTTCATCCTGGGAACAATAGAATTCCCTATTTATCGTCAACTGTCTGTAAATGTCAAGCGAAAGCACACAATTATAGAATATTACGTGAAATGTTTGTCCGCACAGCTTTACATCAATGTAGAACATTGAGTCAATGATAAACGGACGTAAAGATACCGAAGGCTGTGTTTTTGTGTAGCTAAACTACAAGACGTTCAGTGTCTGAAGGTCAGCTCTTTTAAATTGAGTTAATCGTAGCAGGCGTTTTGGCTAAGAAAATCAGTAATTCATGTAAGTGACGCTATGTAAAAATTCATCTTTAAGTGGGAAGCTAAGCCTAGTGAAGACGATAATTTCATAGTAGCCCTCCTTTTGAAATATGGAAATTAATAGAAAACAAAAGCCTCGGGTAGATTCCCTTTGCCCATTTCTGCATGCAAGCATCTTACACATGTACATTGAACAGATACTTACTCCCTCACTGTCATCAAGAATTCTCGTGGCGTCTGAAATTTCTGCGCTCCATGTGGTGAAGCCGCCAGGTGGTGCGGCGTCCTTCCCCTCGTCGATAAGAGAGGTGAGCATTTCTCCATCAGCCAGGGCGGTAGAGGGAGTGCAAACAGGGCGAACCTACATATTTGTATACATAGGCTATTTACACAAAAAAGGAAAGTAAAAAATGGAAAATAAATTCAGTGATACTTATGGCTTGTTGCTACTGTAATATGTAAATATACGTGGTCTACGTAAGCTGACTGAAAATAAGTGTATTAATTCTAAAATATATATCTCTCAAAATATTGTTGTCCATATTCGAAGACGTCTTATTACTTAATTATACCTGTGTTATCATGTCGCCAATGTAGTATGTATGCTAACCCTACTGGAATAAACGTTCTGTTACTTTTTAAAATACTATTTCCTCAAAATATTATTTTTCAATTATGTATAATATAAAATAAACGTGATATAATTAATGCCATATGTACGTGTATGATTTCATTTATGATGTCATATTTAAAAAAAATCGGGTATGATAAACATATGCATATAGCAGTCAAGGGGAAAAGAATTCTTCAATTTTTGTTATATGTTTATAATTTTATTAATATATTGAATCTTTTGTACGATCTACAGATAGTAAACTTTTAATCTACCTGTCACCCAGAGGGGTTCAGACTGGGAGCAATAGAATTCCTTATTTAACGTCAACTGTCTTTAAATGTCAAGCGAAAGCACACAATTATAGGAAATTACATGAAATGTGTGTCAGCATAGCTTTAGATCAATGTTGAACATTGAGTCAATGATAAATTGACGTAAGGGTACCGAAGGGTGTGTTTTTGTTTAGCTAAACTACAACAAGTTCAGTGTCTGAAGGTCAGCTCTTTTAAATTGAGTTAATCCTAGCAGGCGTTTTGGCTAAGAAAATCATTAATTCATGTAAGCGACTTTATGTAAAAATTCGTCTTTAAAGACGAAGGAAAGCCTAGTAAAGACAGTACAGGAATTGTATTGTAGCCGTCCTTTTGAAATATGGAAATTAATAGAAAACAAAAGCCTCTGGTAGATTCCCTTTGTCCATCCCCGCATGTAAGCTACATCCACATGTACAATGAGGAGATACTTACGTCTTCACTCTCCTCAAGAATAGCCTTGGCGTCGGAAATAGGGGCCGCCAGTCCTTCTGTGCCGCTTTCGGGGCCGGCTTCGTTTGCGGCTGCGATAAGTTTGAGCTCCATTCCTTCAGATGTCAGGGCGTGTGAAGGAATGTGAACTGGGCGGACCTAAATATTTGTACACATAGGCTATTAACACAGAAATGGAAGGGAAAAATGCAAAATAAATTCAGTGATACTAATGCCATGTGGCTACTTTAGTATGTTAACACACGTAGTCTACGTAAACTGACAGAAAATAACAGTGTATTAATTATAAAATATATATCTCTCAAAATATTGTTGTCCATGTCCAAAGACGTGTTATTAATTAATTATACCTGTATTGTCATGTCGCCAATGTAGTATGTATGCTAAGTCTACTCGAAGGAACGATCTGTTAATTTTTTAAATACTAGTGTCTCAAAACATTATTTTTCAATTATGTATAAAATAAAATAATAGTGATATAATTAATGCCATATGTACGTGTATGATATTATAAATGATGTCATATTTAAAAAATCGGGTATTATAAAATTATGCGTATAGCAGTCTACAGGTAAGGAATTCTGCGATTATTATTATATATTTATAATTTTATTTATATATTGAACCTTTTGTACCACATACAGATAGTAAAATTTTAATCCACCTGTCACCCAGAGGGGTTCATCCTGGGAACAATAGAATTCCCTATTTATCGTCAACTGTCTGTAAATGTCAAGCGAAAGCACACAATTATAGAATATTACGTGAAATGTTTGTCCGCACAGCTTTACATCAATGTAGAACATTGAGTCAATTATAAACGGGCGTAAAGATACCGAAGGCTGTGTTTTTGTGTAGCTAAAATACAAGACGTTCAGTGTCTGAAGGTCAGCTCTTTTAAATTGAGTTAATCCTAGCAGGCGTTTTGGCTAAGAAAATCAGTAATTCATGTAAGTGACGCTATGTAAAAATTCATCTTTAAGTGGGAAGCTAAGTCTAGTGAAGACGATAATTTCATAGTAGCCCTCCTTTTGAAATATGGAAATTAATAGAAAACAAAAGCCTCAGGTAGATTCCCTTTGCCCATTTCTGCATGCAAGCATCTTACACATGTACATTGAACAGATACTTACTCCCTCACTGTCATCAAGAATTCTCGTGGCGTCTGAAATTTGTCCGTTCCATGTGGTGAAGCCGCCAGGTGGTGCGGCGTCCTTCCCCGCGTCGATAAGAGAGGTGAGCATTTCTCCATCAGCCAGGGCGGTAGAGGGAGTGCAAACAGGGCGAACCTACATATTTGTATACATAGGCTATTTACACAAAAAAGGAAAGTAAAAAATGGAAAATAAATTCAGTGATACTTATGGCTTGTTGCTACTGTAATATGTAAATATACGTGGTCTACGTAAGCTGACTGAAAATAAGTGTATTAATTCTAAAATATATATCTCTCAAAATATTGTTGTCCATATTCGAAGACGTCTTATTACTTAATTATACCTGTGTTATCATGTCGCCAATGTAGTATGTATGCTAACCCTACTGGAATAAACGTTCTGTTACTTTTTAAAATACTATTTCCTCAAAATATTATTTTTCAATTATGTATAATATAAAATAAACGTGATATAATTAATGCCATATGTACGTGTATGATTTCATTTATGATGTCATATTTAAAAAAAATCGGGTATGATAAACGTATGCATATAGCAGTCAAGGGGAAAAGAATTCTTCAATTTTTGTTATATGTTTATAATTTTATTAATATATTGAATCTTTTGTACGATCTACAGATAGTAAACTTTTAATCTACCTGTCACCCAGAGGGGTTCAGACTGGGAGCAATAGAATTCCTTATTTAACGTCAACTGTCTTTAAATGTCAAGCGAAAGCACACAATTATAGGAAATTACATGAAATGTGTGTCAGCATAGCTTTAGATCAATGTTGAACATTGAGTCAATGATAAATTGACGTAAGGGTACCGAAGGGTGTGTTTTTGTTTAGCTAAACTACAACAAGTTCAGTGTCTGAAGGTCAGCTCTTTTAAATTGAGTTAATCCTAGCAGGCGTTTTGGCTAAGAAAATCATTAATTCATGTAAGCGACTTCATGTAAATATTCGTCTTTAAAGACGAAGGAAAGCCTAGTAAAGACAGTACAGGAATTGTATTGTAGCCGTCCTTTTGAAATATGGAAATTAATAGAAAACAAAAGCCTCTGGTAGATTCCCTTTGTCCATCCCCGCATGTAAGCTACATCCACATGTACAATGAGGAGATACTTACGTCTTCACTCTCCTCAAGAATAGCCTTGGCGTCGGAAATAGGGGCCGCCAGTCCTTCTGTGCCGCTTTCGGGGCCGGCTTCGTTTGCGGCTGCGATAAGTTTGAGCTCCATTCCTTCAGATGTCAGGGCGTGTGAAGGAATGTGAACTGGGCGGACCTAAATATTTGTACACATAGGCTATTAACACAGAAATGGAAGGGAAAAATGCAAAATAAATTCAGTGATACTAATGCCATGTGGCTACTTTAGTATGTTAACACACGTAGTCTACGTAAACTGACAGAAAATAACAGTGTATTAATTATAAAATATATATCTCTCAAAATATTGTTGTCCATGTCCAAAGACGTGTTATTAATTAATTATACCTGTATTGTCATGTCGCCAATGTAGTATGTATGCTAAGTCTACTCGAAGGAACGATCTGTTAATTTTTTAAATACTAGTGTCTCAAAACATTATTTTTCAATTATGTATAAAATAAAATAATAGTGATATAATTAATGCCATATGTACGTGTATGATATTATATATGATGTCATATTTAAAAAATCGGGTATTATAAAATTATGCGTATAGCAGTCTACAGGTAAGGAATTCTGCGATTATTATTATATATTTATAATTTTATTTATATATTGAACCTTTTGTACCACATACAGATAGTAAAATTTTAATCCACCTGTCACCCAGAGGGGTTCATCCTGGGAACAATAGAATTCCCTATTTATCGTCAACTGTCTGTAAATGTCAAGCGAAAGCACACAATTATAGAATATTACGTGAAATGTTTGTCCGCACAGCTTTACATCAATGTAGAACATTGAGTCAATGATAAACGGACGTAAAGATACCGAAGGCTGTGTTTTTGTGTAGCTAAACTACAAGACGTTCAGTGTCTGAAGGTCAGCTCTTTTAAATTGAGTTAATCGTAGCAGGCGTTTTGGCTAAGAAAATCAGTAATTCATGTAAGTGACGCTATGTAAAAATTCATCTTTAAGTGGGAAGCTAAGCCTAGTGAAGACGATAATTTCATAGTAGCCCTCCTTTTGAAATATGGAAATTAATAGAAAACAAAAGCCTCAGGTAGATTCCCTTTGCCCATTTCTGCATGCAAGCATCTTACACATGTACATTGAACAGATACTTACTCCCTCACTGTCATCAAGAATTCTCGTGGCGTCTGAAATTTGTCCGTTCCATGTGATGAAGCCGCCAGGTGGTGCGGCGTCCTTCCCCGCGTCGATAAGAGAGGTGAGCATTTCTCCATCAGCCAGGGCGGTAGAGGGAGTGCAAACAGGGCGAACCTACATATTTGTATACATAGGCTATTTACACAAAAAAGGAAAGTAAAAAATGGAAAATAAATTCAGTGATACTTATGGCTTGTTGCTACTGTAATATGTAAATATACGTGGTCTACGTAAGCTGACTGAAAATAAGTGTATTAATTCTAAAATATATATCTCTCAAAATATTGTTGTCCATATTCGAAGACGTCTTATTACTTAATTATACCTGTGTTATCATGTCGCCAATGTAGTATGTATGCTAACCCTACTGGAATAAACGTTCTGTTACTTTTTAAAATACTATTTCCTCAAAATATTATTTTTCAATTATGTATAATATAAAATAAACGTGATATAATTAATGCCATATGTACGTGTATGATTTCATTTATGATGTCATATTTAAAAAAAATCGGGTATGATAAACGTATGCATATAGCAGTCAAGGGGAAAAGAATTCTTCAATTTTTGTTATATGTTTATAATTTTATTAATATATTGAATCTTTTGTACGATCTACAGATAGTAAACTTTTAATCTACCTGTCACCCAGAGGGGTTCAGACTGGGAGCAATAGAATTCCTTATTTAACGTCAACTGTCTTTAAATGTCAAGCGAAAGCACACAATTATAGGAAATTACATGAAATGTGTGTCAGCATAGCTTTAGATCAATGTTGAACATTGAGTCAATGATAAATTGACGTAAGGGTACCGAAGGGTGTGTTTTTGTTTAGCTAAACTACAACAAGTTCAGTGTCTGAAGGTCAGCTCTTTTAAATTGAGTTAATCCTAGCAGGCGTTTTGGCTAAGAAAATCATTAATTCATGTAAGCGACTTCATGTAAATATTCGTCTTTAAAGACGAAGGAAAGCCTAGTAAAGACAGTACAGGAATTGTATTGTAGCCGTCCTTTTGAAATATGGAAATTAATAGAAAACAAAAGCCTCTGGTAGATTCCCTTTGTCCATCCCCGCATGTAAGCTACATCCACATGTACAATGAGGAGATACTTACGTCTTCACTCTCCTCAAGAATAGCCTTGGCGTCGGAAATAGGGGCCGCCAGTCCTTCTGTGCCGCTTTCGGGGCCGGCTTCGTTTGCGGCTGCGATAAGTTTGAGCTCCATTCCTTCAGATGTCAGGGCGTGTGAGGGAATGTGAACTGGGCGGACCTAAATATTTGTACACATAGGCTATTAACACAGAAATGGAAGGGAAAAATGCAAAATAAATTCAGTGATACTAATGCCATGTGGCTACTTTAGTATGTTAACACACGTAGTCTACGTAAACTGACAGAAAATAACAGTGTATTAATTATAAAATATATATCTCTCAAAATATTGTTGTCCATGTCCAAAGACGTGTTATTAATTAATTATACCTGTATTGTCATGTCGCCAATGTAGTATGTATGCTAAGTCTACTCGAAGGAACGATCTGTTAATTTTTTTAATACTAGTGTCTCAAAACATTATTTTTCAATTATGTATAAAATAAAATAATAGTGATATAATTAATGCCATATGTACGTGTATGATATTATATATGATGTCATATTTAAAAAATCGGGTATTATAAAATTATGCGTATAGCAGTCTACAGGTAAGGAATTCTGCGATTATTATTATATATTTATAATTTTATTTATATATTGAACCTTTTGTACCACATACAGATAGTAAAATTTTAATCCACCTGTCACCCAGAGGGGTTCATCCTGGGAACAATAGAATTCCCTATTTATCGTCAACTGTCTGTAAATGTCAAGCGAAAGCACACAATTATAGAATATTACGTGAAATGTTTGTCCGCACAGCTTTACATCAATGTAGAACATTGAGTCAATGATAAACGGACGTAAAGATACCGAAGGCTGTGTTTTTGTGTAGCTAAACTACAAGACGTTCAGTGTCTGAAGGTCAGCTCTTTTAAATTGAGTTAATCGTAGCAGGCGTTTTGGCTAAGAAAATCAGTAATTCATGTAAGTGACGCTATGTAAAAATTCATCTTTAAGTGGGAAGCTAAGCCTAGTGAAGACGATAATTTCATAGTAGCCCTCCTTTTGAAATATGGAAATTAATAGAAAACAAAAGCCTCAGGTAGATTCCCTTTGCCCATTTCTGCATGCAAGCATCTTACACATGTACATTGAACAGATACTTACTCCCTCACTGTCATCAAGAATTCTCGTGGCGTCTGAAATTTGTCCGTTCCATGTGATGAAGCCGCCAGGTGGTGCGGCGTCCTTCCCCGCGTCGATAAGAGAGGTGAGCATTTCTCCATCAGCCAGGGCGGTAGAGGGAGTGCAAACAGGGCGAACCTACATATTTGTATACATAGGCTATTTACACAAAAAAGGAAAGTAAAAAATGGAAAATAAATTCAGTGATACTTATGGCTTGTTGCTACTGTAATATGTAAATATACGTGGTCTACGTAAGCTGACTGAAAATAAGTGTATTAATTCTAAAATATATATCTCTCAAAATATTGTTGTCCATATTCGAAGACGTCTTATTACTTAATTATACCTGTGTTATCATGTCGCCAATGTAGTATGTATGCTAACCCTACTGGAATAAACGTTCTGTTACTTTTTAAAATACTATTTCCTCAAAATATTATTTTTCAATTATGTATAATATAAAATAAACGTGATATAATTAATGCCATATGTACGTGTATGATTTCATTTATGATGTCATATTTAAAAAAAATCGGGTATGATAAACGTATGCATATAGCAGTCAAGGGGAAAAGAATTCTTCAATTTTTGTTATATGTTTATAATTTTATTAATATATTGAATCTTTTGTACGATCTACAGATAGTAAACTTTTAATCTACCTGTCACCCAGAGGGGTTCAGACTGGGAGCAATAGAATTCCTTATTTAACGTCAACTGTCTTTAAATGTCAAGCGAAAGCACACAATTATAGGAAATTACATGAAATGTGTGTCAGCATAGCTTTAGATCAATGTTGAACATTGAGTCAATGATAAATTGACGTAAGGGTACCGAAGGGTGTGTTTTTGTTTAGCTAAACTACAACAAGTTCAGTGTCTGAAGGTCAGCTCTTTTAAATTGAGTTAATCCTAGCAGGCGTTTTGGCTAAGAAAATCATTAATTCATGTAAGCGACTTCATGTAAATATTCGTCTTTAAAGACGAAGGAAAGCCTAGTAAAGACAGTACAGGAATTGTATTGTAGCCGTCCTTTTGAAATATGGAAATTAATAGAAAACAAAAGCCTCTGGTAGATTCCCTTTGTCCATCCCCGCATGTAAGCTACATCCACATGTACAATGAGGAGATACTTACGTCTTCACTCTCCTCAAGAATAGCCTTGGCGTCGGAAATAGGGGCCGCCAGTCCTTCTGTGCCGCTTTCGGGGCCGACTTCGTTTGCGGCTGCGATAAGTTTGAGCTCCATTCCTTCAGATGTCAGGGCGTGTGAGGGAATGTGAACTGGGCGGACCTAAATATTTGTACACATAGGCTATTAACACAGAAATGGAAGGGAAAAATGCAAAATAAATTCAGTGATACTAATGCCATGTGGCTACTTTAGTATGTTAACACACGTAGTCTACGTAAACTGACAGAAAATAACAGTGTATTAATTATAAAATATATATCTCTCAAAATATTGTTGTCCATGTCCAAAGACGTGTTATTAATTAATTATACCTGTATTGTCATGTCGCCAATGTAGTATGTATGCTAAGTCTACTCGAAGGAACGATCTGTTAATTTTTTAAATACTAGTGTCTCAAAACATTATTTTTCAATTATGTATAAAATAAAATAATAGTGATATAATTAATGCCATATGTACGTGTATGATATTATATATGATGTCATATTTAAAAAATCGGGTATTATAAAATTATGCGTATAGCAGTCTACAGGTAAGGAATTCTGCGATTATTATTATATATTTATAATTTTATTTATATATTGAACCTTTTGTACCACATACAGATAGTAAAATTTTAATCCACCTGTCACCCAGAGGCGTTCATCCTGGGAACAATAGAATTCCCTATTTATCGTCAACTGTCTGTAAATGTCAAGCGAAAGCACACAATTATAGAATATTACGTGAAATGTTTGTCCGCACAGCTTTACATCAATGTAGAACATTGAGTCAATTATAAACGGGCGTAAAGATACCGAAGGCTGTGTTTTTGTGTAGCTAAAATACAAGACGTTCAGTGTCTGAAGGTCAGCTCTTTTAAATTGAGTTAATCCTAGCAGGCGTTTTGGCTAAGAAAATCAGTAATTCATGTAAGTGACGCTATGTAAAAATTCATCTTTAAGTGGGAAGCTAAGTCTAGTGAAGACGATAATTTCATAGTAGCCCTCCTTTTGAAATATGGAAATTAATAGAAAACAAAAGCCTCAGGTAGATTCCCTTTGCCCATTTCTGCATGCAAGCATCTTACACATGTACATTGAACAGATACTTACTCCCTCACTGTCATCAAGAATTCTCGTGGCGTCTGAAATTTGTCCGTTCCATGTGGTGAAGCCGCCAGGTGGTGCGGCGTCCTTCCCCGCGTCGATAAGAGAGGTGAGCATTTCTCCATCAGCCAGGGCGGTAGAGGGAGTGCAAACAGGGCGAACCTACATATTTGTATACATAGGCTATTTACACAAAAAAGGAAAGTAAAAAATGGAAAATAAATTCAGTGATACTTATGGCTTGTTGCTACTGTAATATGTAAATATACGTGGTCTACGTAAGCTGACTGAAAATAAGTGTATTAATTCTAAAATATATATCTCTCAAAATATTGTTGTCCATATTCGAAGACGTCTTATTACTTAATTATACCTGTGTTATCATGTCGCCAATGTAGTATGTATGCTAACCCTACTGGAATAAACGTTCTGTTACTTTTTAAAATACTATTTCCTCAAAATATTATTTTTCAATTATGTATAATATAAAATAAACGTGATATAATTAATGCCATATGTACGTGTATGATTTCATTTATGATGTCATATTTAAAAAAAATCGGGTATGATAAACGTATGCATATAGCAGTCAAGGGGAAAAGAATTCTTCAATTTTTGTTATATGTTTATAATTTTATTAATATATTGAATCTTTTGTACGATCTACAGATAGTAAACTTTTAATCTACCTGTCACCCAGAGGGGTTCAGACTGGGAGCAATAGAATTCCTTATTTAACGTCAACTGTCTTTAAATGTCAAGCGAAAGCACACAATTATAGGAAATTACATGAAATGTGTGTCAGCATAGCTTTAGATCAATGTTGAACATTGAGTCAATGATAAATTGACGTAAGGGTACCGAAGGGTGTGTTTTTGTTTAGCTAAACTACAACAAGTTCAGTGTCTGAAGGTCAGCTCTTTTAAATTGAGTTAATCCTAGCAGGCGTTTTGGCTAAGAAAATCATTAATTCATGTAAGCGACTTCATGTAAATATTCGTCTTTAAAGACGAAGGAAAGCCTAGTAAAGACAGTACAGGAATTGTATTGTAGCCGTCCTTTTGAAATATGGAAATTAATAGAAAACAAAAGCCTCTGGTAGATTCCCTTTGTCCATCCCCGCATGTAAGCTACATCCACATGTACAATGAGGAGATACTTACGTCTTCACTCTCCTCAAGAATAGCCTTGGCGTCGGAAATAGGGGCCGCCAGTCCTTCTGTGCCGCTTTCGGGGCCGGCTTCGTTTGCGGCTGCGATAAGTTTGAGCTCCATTCCTTCAGATGTCAGGGCGTGTGAAGGAATGTGAACTGGGCGGACCTAAATATTTGTACACATAGGCTATTAACACAGAAATGGAAGGGAAAAATGCAAAATAAATTCAGTGATACTAATGCCATGTGGCTACTTTAGTATGTTAACACACGTAGTCTACGTAAACTGACAGAAAATAACAGTGTATTAATTATAAAATATATATCTCTCAAAATATTGTTGTCCATGTCCAAAGACGTGTTATTAATTAATTATACCTGTATTGTCATGTCGCCAATGTAGTATGTATGCTAAGTCTACTCGAAGGAACGATCTGTTAATTTTTTAAATACTAGTGTCTCAAAACATTATTTTTCAATTATGTATAAAATAAAATAATAGTGATATAATTAATGCCATATGTACGTGTATGATATTATATATGATGTCATATTTAAAAAATCGGGTATTATAAAATTATGCGTATAGCAGTCTACAGGTAAGGAATTCTGCGATTATTATTATATATTTATAATTTTATTTATATATTGAACCTTTTGTACCACATACAGATAGTAAAATTTTAATCCACCTGTCACCCAGAGGGGTTCATCCTGGGAACAATAGAATTCCCTATTTATCGTCAACTGTCTGTAAATGTCAAGCGAAAGCACACAATTATAGAATATTACGTGAAATGTTTGTCCGCACAGCTTTACATCAATGTAGAACATTGAGTCAATGATAAACGGACGTAAAGATACCGAAGGCTGTGTTTTTGTGTAGCTAAACTACAAGACGTTCAGTGTCTGAAGGTCAGCTCTTTTAAATTGAGTTAATCGTAGCAGGCGTTTTGGCTAAGAAAATCAGTAATTCATGTAAGTGACGCTATGTAAAAATTCATCTTTAAGTGGGAAGCTAAGCCTAGTGAAGACGATAATTTCATAGTAGCCCTCCTTTTGAAATATGGAAATTAATAGAAAACAAAAGCCTCAGGTAGATTCCCTTTGCCCATTTCTGCATGCAAGCATCTTACACATGTACATTGAACAGATACTTACTCCCTCACTGTCATCAAGAATTCTCGTGGCGTCTGAAATTTGTCCGTTCCATGTGATGAAGCCGCCAGGTGGTGCGGCGTCCTTCCCCGCGTCGATAAGAGAGGTGAGCATTTCTCCATCAGCCAGGGCGGTAGAGGGAGTGCAAACAGGGCGAACCTACATATTTGTATACATAGGCTATTTACACAAAAAAGGAAAGTAAAAAATGGAAAATAAATTCAGTGATACTTATGGCTTGTTGCTACTGTAATATGTAAATATACGTGGTCTACGTAAGCTGACTGAAAATAAGTGTATTAATTCTAAAATATATATCTCTCAAAATATTGTTGTCCATATTCGAAGACGTCTTATTACTTAATTATACCTGTGTTATCATGTCGCCAATGTAGTATGTATGCTAACCCTACTGGAATAAACGTTCTGTTACTTTTTAAAATACTATTTCCTCAAAATATTATTTTTCAATTATGTATAATATAAAATAAACGTGATATAATTAATGCCATATGTACGTGTATGATTTCATTTATGATGTCATATTTAAAAAAAATCGGGTATGATAAACGTATGCATATAGCAGTCAAGGGGAAAAGAATTCTTCAATTTTTGTTATATGTTTATAATTTTATTAATATATTGAATCTTTTGTACGATCTACAGATAGTAAACTTTTAATCTACCTGTCACCCAGAGGGGTTCAGACTGGGAGCAATAGAATTCCTTATTTAACGTCAACTGTCTTTAAATGTCAAGCGAAAGCACACAATTATAGGAAATTACATGAAATGTGTGTCAGCATAGCTTTAGATCAATGTTGAACATTGAGTCAATGATAAATTGACGTAAGGGTACCGAAGGGTGTGTTTTTGTTTAGCTAAACTACAACAAGTTCAGTGTCTGAAGGTCAGCTCTTTTAAATTGAGTTAATCCTAGCAGGCGTTTTGGCTAAGAAAATCATTAATTCATGTAAGCGACTTCATGTAAATATTCGTCTTTAAAGACGAAGGAAAGCCTAGTAAAGACAGTACAGGAATTGTATTGTAGCCGTCCTTTTGAAATATGGAAATTAATAGAAAACAAAAGCCTCTGGTAGATTCCCTTTGTCCATCCCCGCATGTAAGCTACATCCACATGTACAATGAGGAGATACTTACGTCTTCACTCTCCTCAAGAATAGCCTTGGCGTCGGAAATAGGGGCCGCCAGTCCTTCTGTGCCGCTTTCGGGGCCGGCTTCGTTTGCGGCTGCGATAAGTTTGAGCTCCATTCCTTCAGATGTCAGGGCGTGTGAGGGAATGTGAACTGGGCGGACCTAAATATTTGTACACATAGGCTATTAACACAGAAATGGAAGGGAAAAATGCAAAATAAATTCAGTGATACTAATGCCATGTGGCTACTTTAGTATGTTAACACACGTAGTCTACGTAAACTGACAGAAAATAACAGTGTATTAATTATAAAATATATATCTCTCAAAATATTGTTGTCCATGTCCAAAGACGTGTTATTAATTAATTATACCTGTATTGTCATGTCGCCAATGTAGTATGTATGCTAAGTCTACTCGAAGGAACGATCTGTTAATTTTTTTAATACTAGTGTCTCAAAACATTATTTTTCAATTATGTATAAAATAAAATAATAGTGATATAATTAATGCCATATGTACGTGTATGATATTATATATGATGTCATATTTAAAAAATCGGGTATTATAAAATTATGCGTATAGCAGTCTACAGGTAAGGAATTCTGCGATTATTATTATATATTTATAATTTTATTTATATATTGAACCTTTTGTACCACATACAGATAGTAAAATTTTAATCCACCTGTCACCCAGAGGGGTTCATCCTGGGAACAATAGAATTCCCTATTTATCGTCAACTGTCTGTAAATGTCAAGCGAAAGCACACAATTATAGAATATTACGTGAAATGTTTGTCCGCACAGCTTTACATCAATGTAGAACATTGAGTCAATGATAAACGGACGTAAAGATACCGAAGGCTGTGTTTTTGTGTAGCTAAACTACAAGACGTTCAGTGTCTGAAGGTCAGCTCTTTTAAATTGAGTTAATCGTAGCAGGCGTTTTGGCTAAGAAAATCAGTAATTCATGTAAGTGACGCTATGTAAAAATTCATCTTTAAGTGGGAAGCTAAGCCTAGTGAAGACGATAATTTCATAGTAGCCCTCCTTTTGAAATATGGAAATTAATAGAAAACAAAAGCCTCAGGTAGATTCCCTTTGCCCATTTCTGCATGCAAGCATCTTACACATGTACATTGAACAGATACTTACTCCCTCACTGTCATCAAGAATTCTCGTGGCGTCTGAAATTTGTCCGTTCCATGTGATGAAGCCGCCAGGTGGTGCGGCGTCCTTCCCCGCGTCGATAAGAGAGGTGAGCATTTCTCCATCAGCCAGGGCGGTAGAGGGAGTGCAAACAGGGCGAACCTACATATTTGTATACATAGGCTATTTACACAAAAAAGGAAAGTAAAAAATGGAAAATAAATTCAGTGATACTTATGGCTTGTTGCTACTGTAATATGTAAATATACGTGGTCTACGTAAGCTGACTGAAAATAAGTGTATTAATTCTAAAATATATATCTCTCAAAATATTGTTGTCCATATTCGAAGACGTCTTATTACTTAATTATACCTGTGTTATCATGTCGCCAATGTAGTATGTATGCTAACCCTACTGGAATAAACGTTCTGTTACTTTTTAAAATACTATTTCCTCAAAATATTATTTTTCAATTATGTATAATATAAAATAAACGTGATATAATTAATGCCATATGTACGTGTATGATTTCATTTATGATGTCATATTTAAAAAAAATCGGGTATGATAAACGTATGCATATAGCAGTCAAGGGGAAAAGAATTCTTCAATTTTTGTTATATGTTTATAATTTTATTAATATATTGAATCTTTTGTACGATCTACAGATAGTAAACTTTTAATCTACCTGTCACCCAGAGGGGTTCAGACTGGGAGCAATAGAATTCCTTATTTAACGTCAACTGTCTTTAAATGTCAAGCGAAAGCACACAATTATAGGAAATTACATGAAATGTGTGTCAGCATAGCTTTAGATCAATGTTGAACATTGAGTCAATGATAAATTGACGTAAGGGTACCGAAGGGTGTGTTTTTGTTTAGCTAAACTACAACAAGTTCAGTGTCTGAAGGTCAGCTCTTTTAAATTGAGTTAATCCTAGCAGGCGTTTTGGCTAAGAAAATCATTAATTCATGTAAGCGACTTCATGTAAATATTCGTCTTTAAAGACGAAGGAAAGCCTAGTAAAGACAGTACAGGAATTGTATTGTAGCCGTCCTTTTGAAATATGGAAATTAATAGAAAACAAAAGCCTCTGGTAGATTCCCTTTGTCCATCCCCGCATGTAAGCTACATCCACATGTACAATGAGGAGATACTTACGTCTTCACTCTCCTCAAGAATAGCCTTGGCGTCGGAAATAGGGGCCGCCAGTCCTTCTGTGCCGCTTTCGGGGCCGACTTCGTTTGCGGCTGCGATAAGTTTGAGCTCCATTCCTTCAGATGTCAGGGCGTGTGAGGGAATGTGAACTGGGCGGACCTAAATATTTGTACACATAGGCTATTAACACAGAAATGGAAGGGAAAAATGCAAAATAAATTCAGTGATACTAATGCCATGTGGCTACTTTAGTATGTTAACACACGTAGTCTACGTAAACTGACAGAAAATAACAGTGTATTAATTATAAAATATATATCTCTCAAAATATTGTTGTCCATGTCCAAAGACGTGTTATTAATTAATTATACCTGTATTGTCATGTCGCCAATGTAGTATGTATGCTAAGTCTACTCGAAGGAACGATCTGTTAATTTTTTAAATACTAGTGTCTCAAAACATTATTTTTCAATTATGTATAAAATAAAATAATAGTGATATAATTAATGCCATATGTACGTGTATGATATTATATATGATGTCATATTTAAAAAATCGGGTATTATAAAATTATGCGTATAGCAGTCTACAGGTAAGGAATTCTGCGATTATTATTATATATTTATAATTTTATTTATATATTGAACCTTTTGTACCACATACAGATAGTAAAATTTTAATCCACCTGTCACCCAGAGGCGTTCATCCTGGGAACAATAGAATTCCCTATTTATCGTCAACTGTCTGTAAATGTCAAGCGAAAGCACACAATTATAGAATATTACGTGAAATGTTTGTCCGCACAGCTTTACATCAATGTAGAACATTGAGTCAATGATAAACGGACGTAAAGATACCGAAGGCTGTGTTTTTGTGTAGCTAAACTACAAGACGTTCAGTGTCTGAAGGTCAGCTCTTTTAAATTGAGTTAATCGTAGCAGGCGTTTTGGCTAAGAAAATCAGTAATTCATGTAAGTGACGCTATGTAAAAATTCATCTTTAAGTGGGAAGCTAAGCCTAGTGAAGACGATAATTTCATAGTAGCCCTCCTTTTGAAATATGGAAATTAATAGAAAACAAAAGCCTCAGGTAGATTCCCTTTGCCCATTTCTGCATGCAAGCATCTTACACATGTACATTGAACAGATACTTACTCCCTCACTGTCATCAAGAATTCTCGTGGCGTCTGAAATTTGTCCGTTCCATGTGATGAAGCCGCCAGGTGGTGCGGCGTCCTTCCCCGCGTCGATAAGAGAGGTGAGCATTTCTCCATCAGCCAGGGCGGTAGAGGGAGTGCAAACAGGGCGAACCTACATATTTGTATACATAGGCTATTTACACAAAAAAGGAAAGTAAAAAATGGAAAATAAATTCAGTGATACTTATGGCTTGTTGCTACTGTAATATGTAAATATACGTGGTCTACGTAAGCTGACTGAAAATAAGTGTATTAATTCTAAAATATATATCTCTCAAAATATTGTTGTCCATATTCGAAGACGTCTTATTACTTAATTATACCTGTGTTATCATGTCGCCAATGTAGTATGTATGCTAACCCTACTGGAATAAACGTTCTGTTACTTTTTAAAATACTATTTCCTCAAAATATTATTTTTCAATTATGTATAATATAAAATAAACGTGATATAATTAATGCCATATGTACGTGTATGATTTCATTTATGATGTCATATTTAAAAAAAATCGGGTATGATAAACGTATGCATATAGCAGTCAAGGGGAAAAGAATTCTTCAATTTTTGTTATATGTTTATAATTTTATTAACATATTGAATCTTTTGTACGATCTACAGATAGTAAACTTTTAATCTACCTGTCACCCAGAGGGGTTCAGACTGGGAGCAATAGAATTCCTTATTTAACGTCAACTGTCTTTAAATGTCAAGCGAAAGCACACAATTATAGGAAATTACATGAAATGTGTGTCAGCATAGCTTTAGATCAATGTTGAACATTGAGTCAATGATAAATTGACGTAAGGGTACCGAAGGGTGTGTTTTTGTTTAGCTAAACTACAACAAGTTCAGTGTCTGAAGGTCAGCTCTTTTAAATTGAGTTAATCCTAGCAGGCGTTTTGGCTAAGAAAATCATTAATTCATGTAAGCGACTTCATGTAAATATTCGTCTTTAAAGACGAAGGAAAGCCTAGTAAAGACAGTACAGGAATTGTATTGTAGCCGTCCTTTTGAAATATGGAAATTAATAGAAAACAAAAGCCTCTGGTAGATTCCCTTTGTCCATCCCCGCATGTAAGCTACATCCACATGTACAATGAGGAGATACTTACGTCTTCACTCTCCTCAAGAATAGCCTTGGCGTCGGAAATAGGGGCCGCCAGTCCTTCTGTGCCGCTTTCGGGGCCGGCTTCGTTTGCGGCTGCGATAAGTTTGAGCTCCATTCCTTCAGATGTCAGGGCGTGTGAGGGAATGTGAACTGGGCGGACCTAAATATTTGTACACATAGGCTATTAACACAGAAATGGAAGGGAAAAATGCAAAATAAATTCAGTGATACTAATGCCATGTGGCTACTTTAGTATGTTAACACACGTAGTC
Organism: Periplaneta americana; assembly: GCF_040183065.1. Classification (NCBI taxonomy): domain Eukaryota; kingdom Metazoa; phylum Arthropoda; class Insecta; order Blattodea; family Blattidae; genus Periplaneta; species Periplaneta americana. The sequence goes on along the minus strand of NC_091120.1, from coordinate 180,670,483 downwards.
TACGTAAACTGACAGAAAATAACAGTGTATTAATTATAAAATATATATCTCTCAAAATATTGTTGTCCATGTCCAAAGACGTGTTATTAATTAATTATACCTGTATTGTCATGTCGCCAATGTAGTATGTATGCTAAGTCTACTCGAAGGAACGATCTGTTAATTTTTTAAATACTAGTGTCTCAAAACATTATTTTTCAATTATGTATAAAATAAAATAATAGTGATATAATTAATGCCATATGTACGTGTATGATATTATATATGATGTCATATTTAAAAAATCGGGTATTATAAAATTATGCGTATAGCAGTCTACAGGTAAGGAATTCTGCGATTATTATTATATATTTATAATTTTATTTATATATTGAACCTTTTGTACCACATACAGATAGTAAAATTTTAATCCACCTGTCACCCAGAGGGGTTCATCCTGGGAACAATAGAATTCCCTATTTATCGTCAACTGTCTGTAAATGTCAAGCGAAAGCACACAATTATAGAATATTACGTGAAATGTTTGTCCGCACAGCTTTACATCAATGTAGAACATTGAGTCAATTATAAACGGGCGTAAAGATACCGAAGGCTGTGTTTTTGTGTAGCTAAACTACAAGACGTTCAGTGTCTGAAGGTCAGCTCTTTTAAATTGAGTTAATCCTAGCAGGCGTTTTGGCTAAGAAAATCAGTAATTCATGTAAGTGACGCTATGTAAAAATTCATCTTTAAGTGGGAAGCTAAGTCTAGTGAAGACGATAATTTCATAGTAGCCCTCCTTTTGAAATGTGGAAATTAATAGAAAACAAAAGCCTCAGGTAGATTCCCTTTGCCCATTTCTGCATGCAAGCATCTTACACATGTACATTGAACAGATACTTACTCCCTCACTGTCATCAAGAATTCTCGTGGCGTCTGAAATTTGTCCGTTCCATGTGGTGAAGCCGCCAGGTGGTGCGGCGTCCTTCCCCGCGTCGATAAGAGAGGTGAGCATTTCTCCATCAGCCAGGGCGGTAGAGGGAGTGCAAACAGGGCGAACCTACATATTTGTATACATAGGCTATTTACACAAAAAAGGAAAGTAAAAAATGGAAAATAAATTCAGTGATACTTATGGCTTGTTGCTACTGTAATATGTAAATATACGTGGTCTACGTAAGCTGACTGAAAATAAGTGTATTAATTCTAAAATATATATCTCTCAAAATATTGTTGTCCATATTCGAAGACGTCTTATTACTTAATTATACCTGTGTTATCATGTCGCCAATGTAGTATGTATGCTAACCCTACTGGAATAAACGTTCTGTTACTTTTTAAAATACTATTTCCTCAAAATATTATTTTTCAATTATGTATAATATAAAATAAACGTGATATAATTAATGCCATATGTACGTGTATGATTTCATTTATGATGTCATATTTAAAAAAAATCGGGTATGATAAACGTATGCATATAGCAGTCAAGGGGAAAAGAATTCTTCAATTTTTGTTATATGTTTATAATTTTATTAATATATTGAATCTTTTGTACGATCTACAGATAGTAAACTTTTAATCTACCTGTCACCCAGAGGGGTTCAGACTGGGAGCAATAGAATTCCTTATTTAACGTCAACTGTCTTTAAATGTCAAGCGAAAGCACACAATTATAGAAAATTACATGAAATGTGTGTCAGCATAGCTTTAGATCAATGTTGAACATTGAGTCAATGATAAATTGACGTAAGGGTACCGAAGGGTGTGTTTTTGTTTAGCTAAACTACAACAAGTTCAGTGTCTGAAGGTCAGCTCTTTTAAATTGAGTTAATCCTAGCAGGCGTTTTGGCTAAGAAAATCATTAATTCATGTAAGCGACTTCATGTAAATATTCGTCTTTAAAGACGAAGGAAAGCCTAGTAAAGACAGTACAGGAATTGTATTGTAGCCGTCCTTTTGAAATATGGAAATTAATAGAAAACAAAAGCCTCTGGTAGATTCCCTTTGTCCATCCCCGCATGTAAGCTACATCCACATGTACAATGAGGAGATACTTACGTCTTCACTCTCCTCAAGAATAGCCTTGGCGTCGGAAATAGGGGCCGCCAGTCCTTCTGTGCCGCTTTCGGGGCCGGCTTCGTTTGCGGCTGCGATAAGTTTGAGCTCCATTCCTTCAGATGTCAGGGCGTGTGAGGGAATGTGAACTGGGCGGACCTAAATATTTGTACACATAGGCTATTAACACAGAAATGGAAGGGAAAAATGCAAAATAAATTCAGTGATACTAATGCCATGTGGCTACTTTAGTATGTTAACACACGTAGTCTACGTAAACTGACAGAAAATAACAGTGTATTAATTATAAAATATATATCTCTCAAAATATTGTTGTCCATGTCCAAAGACGTGTTATTAATTAATTATACCTGTATTGTCATGTCGCCAATGTAGTATGTATGCTAAGTCTACTCGAAGGAACGATCTGTTAATTTTTTAAATACTAGTGTCTCAAAACATTATTTTTCAATTATGTATAAAATAAAATAATAGTGATATAATTAATGCCATATGTACGTGTATGATATTATATATGATGTCATATTTAAAAAATCGGGTATTATAAAATTATGCGTATAGCAGTCTACAGGTAAGGAATTCTGCGATTATTATTATATATTTATAATTTTATTTATATATTGAACCTTTTGTACCACATACAGATAGTAAAATTTTAATCCACCTGTCACCCAGAGGGGTTCATCCTGGGAACAATAGAATTCCCTATTTATCGTCAACTGTCTGTAAATGTCAAGCGAAAGCACACAATTATAGAATATTACGTGAAATGTTTGTCCGCACAGCTTTACATCAATGTAGAACATTGAGTCAATTATAAACGGGCGTAAAGATACCGAAGGCTGTGTTTTTGTGTAGCTAAACTACAAGACGTTCAGTGTCTGAAGGTCAGCTCTTTTAAATTGAGTTAATCCTAGCAGGCGTTTTGGCTAAGAAAATCAGTAATTCATGTAAGTGACGCTATGTAAAAATTCATCTTTAAGTGGGAAGCTAAGTCTAGTGAAGACGATAATTTCATAGTAGCCCTCCTTTTGAAATATGGAAATTAATAGAAAACAAAAGCCTCAGGTAGATTCCCTTTGCCCATTTCTGCATGCAAGCATCTTACACATGTACATTGAACAGATACTTACTCCCTCACTGTCATCAAGAATTCTCGTGGCGTCTGAAATTTGTCCGTTCCATGTGGTGAAGCCGCCAGGTGGTGCGGCGTCCTTCCCCGCGTCGATAAGAGAGGTGAGCATTTCTCCATCAGCCAGGGCGGTAGAGGGAGTGCAAACAGGGCGAACCTACATATTTGTATACATAGGCTATTTACACAAAAAAGGAAAGTAAAAAATGGAAAATAAATTCAGTGATACTTATGGCTTGTTGCTACTGTAATATGTAAATATACGTGGTCTACGTAAGCTGACTGAAAATAAGTGTATTAATTCTAAAATATATATCTCTCAAAATATTGTTGTCCATATTCGAAGACGTCTTATTACTTAATTATACCTGTGTTATCATGTCGCCAATGTAGTATGTATGCTAACCCTACTGGAATAAACGTTCTGTTACTTTTTAAAATACTATTTCCTCAAAATATTATTTTTCAATTATGTATAATATAAAATAAACGTGATATAATTAATGCCATATGTACGTGTATGATTTCATTTATGATGTCATATTTAAAAAAAATCGGGTATGATAAACGTATGCATATAGCAGTCAAGGGGAAAAGAATTCTTCAATTTTTGTTATATGTTTATAATTTTATTAATATATTGAATCTTTTGTACGATCTACAGATAGTAAACTTTTAATCTACCTGTCACCCAGAGGGGTTCAGACTGGGAGCAATAGAATTCCTTATTTAACGTCAACTGTCTTTAAATGTCAAGCGAAAGCACACAATTATAGGAAATTACATGAAATGTGTGTCAGCATAGCTTTAGATCAATGTTGAACATTGAGTCAATGATAAATTGACGTAAGGGTACCGAAGGGTGTGTTTTTGTTTAGCTAAACTACAACAAGTTCAGTGTCTGAAGGTCAGCTCTTTTAAATTGAGTTAATCCTAGCAGGCGTTTTGGCTAAGAAAATCATTAATTCATGTAAGCGACTTCATGTAAATATTCGTCTTTAAAGACGAAGGAAAGCCTAGTAAAGACAGTACAGGAATTGTATTGTAGCCGTCCTTTTGAAATATGGAAATTAATAGAAAACAAAAGCCTCTGGTAGATTCCCTTTGTCCATCCCCGCATGTAAGCTACATCCACATGTACAATGAGGAGATACTTACGTCTTCACTCTCCTCAAGAATAGCCTTGGCGTCGGAAATAGGGGCCGCCAGTCCTTCTGTGCCGCTTTCGGGGCCGGCTTCGTTTGCGGCTGCGATAAGTTTGAGCTCCATTCCTTCAGATGTCAGGGCGTGTGAGGGAATGTGAACTGGGCGGACCTAAATATTTGTACACATAGGCTATTAACACAGAAATGGAAGGGAAAAATGCAAAATAAATTCAGTGATACTAATGCCATGTGGCTACTTTAGTATGTTAACACACGTAGTCTACGTAAACTGACAGAAAATAACAGTGTATTAATTATAAAATATATATCTCTCAAAATATTGTTGTCCATGTCCAAAGACGTGTTATTAATTAATTATACCTGTATTGTCATGTCGCCAATGTAGTATGTATGCTAAGTCTACTCGAAGGAACGATCTGTTAATTTTTTTAATACTAGTGTCTCAAAACATTATTTTTCAATTATGTATAAAATAAAATAATAGTGATATAATTAATGCCATATGTACGTGTATGATATTATATATGATGTCATATTTAAAAAATCGGGTATTATAAAATTATGCGTATAGCAGTCTACAGGTAAGGAATTCTGCGATTATTATTATATATTTATAATTTTATTTATATATTGAACCTTTTGTACCACATACAGATAGTAAAATTTTAATCCACCTGTCACCCAGAGGGGTTCATCCTGGGAACAATAGAATTCCCTATTTATCGTCAACTGTCTGTAAATGTCAAGCGAAAGCACACAATTATAGAATATTACGTGAAATGTTTGTCCGCACAGCTTTACATCAATGTAGAACATTGAGTCAATTATAAACGGGCGTAAAGATACCGAAGGCTGTGTTTTTGTGTAGCTAAACTACAAGACGTTCAGTGTCTGAAGGTCAGCTCTTTTAAATTGAGTTAATCCTAGCAGGCGTTTTGGCTAAGAAAATCAGTAATTCATGTAAGTGACGCTATGTAAAAATTCATCTTTAAGTGGGAAGCTAAGTCTAGTGAAGACGATAATTTCATAGTAGCCCTCCTTTTGAAATATGGAAATTAATAGAAAACAAAAGCCTCAGGTAGATTCCCTTTGCCCATTTCTGCATGCAAGCATCTTACACATGTACATTGAACAGATACTTACTCCCTCACTGTCATCAAGAATTCTCGTGGCGTCTGAAATTTGTCCGTTCCATGTGGTGAAGCCGCCAGGTGGTGCGGCGTCCTTCCCCGCGTCGATAAGAGAGGTGAGCATTTCTCCATCAGCCAGGGCGGTAGAGGGAGTGCAAACAGGGCGAACCTACATATTTGTATACATAGGCTATTTACACAAAAAAGGAAAGTAAAAAATGGAAAATAAATTCAGTGATACTTATGGCTTGTTGCTACTGTAATATGTAAATATACGTGGTCTACGTAAGCTGACTGAAAATAAGTGTATTAATTCTAAAATATATATCTCTCAAAATATTGTTGTCCATATTCGAAGACGTCTTATTACTTAATTATACCTGTGTTATCATGTCGCCAATGTAGTATGTATGCTAACCCTACTGGAATAAACGTTCTGTTACTTTTTAAAATACTATTTCCTCAAAATATTATTTTTCAATTATGTATAATATAAAAATAAACGTGATATAATTAATGCCATATGTACGTGTATGATATTATATATGATGTCATATTTAAAAAATCGGGTATTATAAAATTATGCGTATAGCAGTCTACAGGTAAGGAATTCTGGAATTATTATTAGGCTATATATTTATAATTTTATTTATATACTAGCCGTACTAGTGCTCTCCGCTACACCCATTAGAAATAAATATAAAGTAATTACATAATTAAAATAGCACATTTGATCCAGGGAACATTCCTGTTTGACAGAAGGATAAATCGTTTAATATGTTACTTAATTTAAATTGCATCCAAATAATTAAAATGCCATCAATTTGGTCCAGAGACACTCATTTGGTGCAATGACAATTCCTTTAACATGTTTCTTAATTTTTATTACATGCAACCATAGTTCAATGAAGATTAACATCATTTGGATTTAATGTGTAGATTTTTAATTTAACCTGTTATAGATTTCAATTGAAGTTTGGTAATAACATAATTTTAACCCTTGTTTTCTACGTATTCAGTAAATGGCGCTTGGCCCACTATAGCTCTGAACCCTTCAAATAACTTAAATTATATTATATAATATTACATATATTATATTATATTATATTATATTATATTATATTATATTATATTATATAATATTATATTATATTATAATATATTATATTATATTATATTATATTATATTATATTATATTATATTATATTTTATTATATTATATTTTATTACATTACATTACATTACATTACATTATATTATATTATATTATATTATATTATATTATATTATATTATATTATATTATATTATATTATATTATATTATATTATATTATATTTTATCAGAAGTTACTGGAATAACATTATAGCATTATGTCCATCCAGAGAAACTACACTTTCCAATGGTGAAATAATAATTAATTATACAAATCGGTTAATATTGCTTCCGATATTACATCATACAAACACAGAAATATTCTCTGTAGGCTATCTTTCATAGCTTTCGATTGTTGCTGTCCAAGGCAACATATGTCGAAGTCATTTATTTTTATTTCATTGTACGGCCTTAGGTGGCAGTTATTTTTATTTTAAAACTCATTTATCTCATTAAATATAAGTCGTATCAAAATTTTTTAAGGAATAAAACTTATCGCAAATTATTTTTAAAGAAACTATTGTTATGTAATATGTTTCACAAAAATCAATACTAAGCGAGTTATTTCGATTTATTTAATTCAGGTCCCCTTATAACCCCCCTTGTAAGTAATGTATTTTGAATGCCATATAGCCTAAAATCTACGTTACAAAGAACATAATTTTTATTCCAAATTTCATCGAAATCCGTTCATCCATTATCGCGTGAAAAGGTAACAAACATACAGACAGACATACATACAAACAAAAATTAAAAAAAAAAAGCAATTTTCGGTTTCAGGGTGGTTAATTATATATGTTATGACTAATTATTTTTGGAAAATAGAAAATTACCAGAAAAATTTCGGCTACAGATTTATTATTTGTATAGACTCAACCTTTTGTACCACATACAGATAGTAAAATGTTAATCCACCTGTCACCCAGTGGGGTTCAGCCTTGAAACAATAGAATTCCCTTTTTATCGTCAACTGTCTATAAATATCAACCGAAAGCACACAATTATAGAAAATTACGTGAAATCTTTGTCCGCACAGCTTTAGATCAATTAAGAACATTGAGTCAATGATAAACGGACGTAAAGAGACGGAAGGGTGTATTTTTGTGTAGCTAAACTACAAGACGTTGAGTGTCTGATGGTCAGCTCTTTTAAATGGAGTTAATCCTAGCAGGCGTTTTGGCTAAGAAAATCAGTAATTCATGTAAGTGACGCTGTGTAAAAATTCATCTTTAAGTGGGAAGCTAAGCCTAGTGAAGACGATAATTTCATAGTAGCCCTCCTTTTGCAATATGGAAATTAATAGAAAACAAAAGCCTCGGGTAGATTCCCTTTGTTCATCCCTGCATGTAACCTACATCCACATGTACAATGAGGAGATACTTACGTCTTCACTCTCCTCAAGAATAGCCCTGGCGTCAGAAAGAGGGGCCGTGGGTCTTTGGATGCCGCTTTCGGCGGCGGCGTGCATTGCGGCTGCGATAACTTTGCGCACCATTGTTCCGGATTGCAGGAAGTGTGAGAGAATGTGATCTGGGCGGACCTAAATATTTGTACACATAGGCTATTAACACAGAAATGGAAGGGAAAAATGGAAAATAAATTCAGTGATACTAATGCCATGTGGCTACTTTAGTATGTTAACACACGTAGTCTACGTAAACTGACAGAAAATAACAGTGTATTAATTATAAAATATATATCTCTCAAAATATTGTTGTCCATGTCCAAAGACGTGTTATTAATTAATTATACCTGTATTGTCATGTCGCCAATGTAGTATGTATGCTAAGTCTACTCAAAGGAACGATCTGTTAATTTTTTAAATACTAGTGTCTCAAAACATTATTTTTCAATTATGTATAAAATAAAATAATAGTGATATAATTAATGCCATATGTACGTGTATGATATTATATATGATGTCATATTTAAAAAATCGGGTATTATAAAATTATGCGTATAGCAGTCTACAGGTAAGAAATTCTGCGATTATTATTATATATTTATATTTTATTTATATACTGAACCTTTTGTACCACATACAGATAGTAAAATTTTAATCCATCTGTCACCCAGAGGGGTTCATCCTGGGAACAATAGAATTCCCTATTTATCGTCAACTGTCTGTAAATGTCAAGCGAAAGCACACAATTATAGAATATTACGTGAAATGTTTGTCCGCACAGCTTTACATCAATGTAGAACATTGAGTCAATGATAAACGGACGTAAAGATACCGAAGGCTGTGTTTTTGTGTAGCTAAACTACAAGACGTTCAGTGTCTGAAGGTCAGCTCTTTTAAATTGAGTTAATCCTAGCAGGCGTTTTGGCTAAGAAAATCAGTAATTCATGTAAGTGACGCTATGTAAAAATTCATCTTTAAGTGGGAAGCTAAGCCTAGTGAAGACGATAATTTCATAGTAGCCCTCCTTTTGAAATATGGAAATTAATAGAAAACAAAAGCCTCGGGTAGATTCCCTTTGCCCATTTCTGCATGCAAGCATCTTACACATGTACATTGAACAGATACTTACTCCCTCACTGTCATCAAGAATTCTCGTGGCGTCTGAAATTTCTGCGCTCCATGTGGTGAAGCCGCCAGGTGGTGCGGCGTCCTTCCCCGCGTCGATAAGAGAGGTGAGCATTTCTCCATCAGCCAGGGCGGTAGAGGGAGTGCAAACAGGGCGAACCTACATATTTGTATACATAGGCTATTTACACAAAAAAGGAAAGTAAAAAATGGAAAATAAATTCAGTGATACTTATGGCTTGTTGCTACTGTAATATGTAAATATACGTGGTCTACGTAAGCTGACTGAAAATAAGTGTATTAATTCTAAAATATATATCTCTCAAAATATTGTTGTCCATATTCGAAGACGTCTTATTACTTAATTATACCTGTGTTATCATGTCGCCAATGTAGTATGTATGCTAACCCTACTGGAATAAACTTTCTGTTACTTTTTAAAATACTATTTCCTCAAAATATTATTTTTCAATTATGTATAATATAAAGTAAACGTGATATAATTAATGCCATATGTACGTGTATGATTTCATTTATGATGTCATATTTAAAAAATCGGGTATGATAAACGTATGCATATAGCAGTCAAGGGGAAAAGAATTCTTCAATTTTTGTTATATGTTTATAATTTTATTAATATATTGAATCTTTTGTACGATCTACAGATAGTAAACTTTTAATCTACCTGTCACCCAGAGGGGTTCAGACTGGGAGCAATAGAATTCCTTATTTAACGTCAACTGTCTTTAAATGTCAAGCGAAAGCACACAATTATAGGAAATTACATGAAATGTGTGTCAGCATAGCTTTAGATCAATGTTGAACATTGAGTCAATGATAAATTGACGTAAGGGTACCGAAGGGTGTGTTTTTGTTTAGCTAAACTACAACAAGTTCAGTGTCTGAAGGTCAGCTCTTTTAAATTGAGATAATCTTAGCAGGCGTTTTGGCTAAGAAAATCATTAATTCATGTAAGCGACTTTATGTAAAAATTCGTCTTTAAAGACGAAGGAAAGCCTAGTAAAGACAGTACAGGAATTGTATTGTAGCCGTCCTTTTGAAATATGGAAATTAATAGAAAACAAAAGCCTCTGGTAGATTCCCTTTGTCCATCCCCGCATGTAAGCTACATCCACATGTACAATGAGGAGATACTTACGTCTTCACTCTCCTCAAGAATAGCCTTGGCGTCGGAAATAGAGGCCTCGAGTCCTTGTGTGCCGCTTTCGGGGCCGGCTTCGTTTGCGGCTGCGTAAAATTTGAGCTCCATTCCTTCAGATGTCAGGGCGTTTGAGGGAATGTGAACTGGGCGGACCTAAATATTTGTACACATAGGCTATTAACACAGAAATGGAAGGGAAAAATGGAAAATAAATTCAGTGATACTAATGCCATGTGGCTACTTTAGTATGTTAACACACGTAGTCTACGTAAACTGACAGAAAATAACAGTGTATTAATTATAAAATATATATCTCTCAAAATATTGTTGTCCATGTCCAAAGACGTGTTATTAATTAATTATACCTGTATTGTCATGTCGCCAATGTAGTATGTATGCTAAGTCCACTCGAAGGAACGATCTGTTAATTTTTAAAATACTAATGTCTCAAAACATTATTTTTCAATTATGTATAAAATAAAATAATAGTGATATAATTAATGCCATATGTACGTGTATGATATTATATATGATGTCATATTTAAAAAATCGGGTATTATAAAATTATGCGTATAGCAGTCTACAGGTAAGGAATTCTGCGATTATTATTATATATTTATAATTTTATTTATATATTGAACCTTTTGTACCACATACAGATAGTAAAATTTTAATCCACCTGTCACCCAGAGGGGTTCATCCTGGGAACAATAGAATTCCCTATTTATCGTCAACTGTCTGTAAATGTCAAGCGAAAGCACACAATTATAGAATATTACGTGAAATGTTTGTCCGCACAGCTTTACATCAATGTAGAACATTGAGTCAATGATAAACGGACGTAAAGATACCGAAGGCTGTGTTTTTGTGTAGCTAAACTACAAGACGTTCAGTGTCTGAAGGTCAGCTCTTTTAAATTGAGTTAATCCTAGCAGGCGTTTTGGCTAAGAAAATCAGTAATTCATGTAAGTGACGCTATGTAAAAATTCATCTTTAAGTGGGAAGAAAAGCCTAGTAAGGACGGTAATTGCGTAGTAGCCCTTCTTTTGAAATATTTAAATTAATAGAAATCAAAAGCCTCAGCTAGTTTCCCTTTGCCCATTCCTGCATGTAAGCATCTGCCACATATACATTCTAATTGTTAGAGACGACATAATTGTCTCATGGCATAGGTACTTGAGAGCTATTAGAAGTCGCAACAAACAATAGGATTATTATTTACTCAGTTGAGACCTGGATAAATGCAGGGTGTGCGACTTCAAAGTCTTGGTTGGACACTACAGTTGCCTCTGCTTCACAAGCCAGAAAAAGTCTGACCACTGGTAATGAAATGCCCTCAGGCAAAAGTGGACGTATAATATTAGTCCATGCTGGTAATGAGAATGGTTTTGGTCCTATAGCTCCATTAGTATATTTCGGCAAGTAAGATGGCGTGCTACCATGATGAAATGGCTAGTGCAATGTATGGGAAATATTTTGCGAACAAATTGCTTTCGAATTTTCCTGCTAATAGTGTTATTGTGTTAGATAATGTGTCTGTACATTCGAGAAAGGATGAAAAAATTCCCGCAAAGAGGAACAATAAAGCAGAAATTAGGTCGTGACTCGTCTCTAAAGCAATTCCTCTTGGCGAAGACAGAGCTACTGGAGATGGTAATTTACCCGCCCTGGTGGAGTCTGTGCGGTCTCGATATGAACCCAAGTGTGTAATAGATGAAATGGCTCGAGCACATGGACATGAAGTATTGCGAATCCTACCGTACGTCCAATTGAAGAGGTGTGAAGTCAAGTCAAATAAAGTGCGAGACCTGCTGGAATCAGGAATCAAAAAAGTAATGCAGCTGCAATGGACCAATTACGTGCGGCATGTACAAAATCTGGAACAGCGCAAGTGGGAAACGGATGGCCTCCTGGATTTAATCCACGACGATGTAATCATCAATCTTGGCGAATCATCTGAATAAAGTGACAGCGAGGATGAAGATTTAGAAGTCACTCCTCTTCCTGATTTGTGGTGTTACACTAATTTTATTAATAATAATAATAATAATAATAATAATAATAATAATAGTAATGATTTATTTTAGCTGTGCAGAGTTAAGGCCGTAAGGCCTTCTCTTCCACTCAACCAGCAAAAAGTGTATATACATCAGTGGCGGCTGATTGACTGAGGCAAGTGAGGCCGGGCCTCAGTCACTTGGCTTAACTGAAATCAAATTTGGTATTTTTATATAATATATTAGTTATTTGAATGAAGCAATAATCGCTGTAGAAGCATTTGAAAACTGTGATATATATAGAACTGTTTTGCAGTAAAATTTGTTCCTGAGGCCGGGATCGTTCGTGCCGGGTCTAGCTTAATGCATTTCATGTCCTTTCGAGGGCTTTGAGTTTACGCTTAAAACGTTGTAGCTGAGGCACAATTCGTCTGGCCTGGTCAGGTTTCACTCCTCCCATCCATGAGCCAGCCTCAAGGGTAGATTGGGATGGGAATAGCAGTGGTGACTTGTTTTCCTAACTATGCCATAAGTAACAAAATTCCAGCTCTTTGGCAGGCAGAGACCCACTCGATTCTCTCCTCTTATGTCTCAGTTTATGACATAAGCGAGGGTGTTCTGCTATTGTACTTCGTAGCACAGTAGTGAATCTGGGCCAATGTTGTTATGTATTTTGGGAAAATATAAACAGAAACAAATGAGAGAAATAATGCTGGAGAAGTTAATTCATTGATAGAGTGTCCTTTTTCGAGAAGAAATAATATCGAAAGAAAGGAAGTTTTAAATGAAGAGAGAGACTACCTACGACATCGCTGATAAGTTTTCTGACACATAATCTCAAAACGCGAGTTTCTATTGCATCCTGGTATGGGCAACGTAAATGGTTATGTGGTAATGTGAGGCAAAATAAACTTCTCTTGGCCTTGTTTGTTGCTGTCAAAGGAAAAAAATAAAAAGAAAAGAAAGAAAGGGGAATTTCAACACATAATATGGGTTGCTTCATCACACTGAAACAATCGCTTAAACTCACAGCATAACAGCGTATTTGGTGAGTGCAATTATTATTTTTCTTGATAGTAATAAGAATAGACTAATACTAGTAATAATAATAATAATACAGTAATAATGATATTAATAATATAATAACAATAATAATTAATATCATAAACAAACATTTCCTATCGGAAGCACTTAAACTAGTTGCATCTGGCCTCACCGAGGATTTCGATCACCGGCCGCTACTGATATACATATGCATGAACTTACAAAGAATTCAACAATTTGATTTAGGTGAGAGTTACATGTATAGAAGAGTTGAGTTACATGTATACAAGAGTTATTCTTTAATTCAATTAGTTAAATTGTGTGCGTAATGTGAAACAAAACATATTTTTATAATGGATAGTATACACAAGGAGCCAGTACGCTGTGCCGTAGGCTACTTCCCTTCCTCCACACCCTTGGACAATTACTATTACTGATTGTTTGGCTCTGGCTGTGGTGTGAGGGTTTGTTATTCCCATAAAGCATACTTGGGCATCGTGCCTCAATTGAGAATTTGTGCCTCACTGACCTTCACAGAGCTTATCGCTCTGAGTGATATCATCTTCACATACCCCTTTCCTCCCTCACGTAGCTCCTAGGCGTGGGCAGGTTCTATATCAGTTTCATAAGCAATGTCAGTGGTGGCATAATGGCATTACAAAAGCAGTGTGTACGCGTTAGAAAACGATTATTTCATGAGAAATGGGAGGAAGAATTCTTTTGCTGTGTAGAAGGGGAGAACATACGATGTGTGTTATGCTCGAAAATCCTATTAGGCATTAATACATTTAATATACAACGACATTACTCCTTATGTCATAAAGAACATGCTGAATTAGAAGGTAAGACAAATTAAATGTTATATTTCGTACTATTCCGAAGAAAATTTATGATCTCAACATTTGCATAGTATACTAAATACGACATTATACCTTAAACACGCTGCATTAAAAGGAATTAAATGTTGTTTGTACGTATTATTTCCAAAAAAAAAAAAAATCATAAAAAAATATATCAAATGTGCGTAGAAAACGAAATATGATTTTCTGAAATTATTTTAGGTCGAGAACGTGCAAATCTATTAAGTAATCTTGAGTAACGCCAGAATATTCAAGAAAATAAACGTAGACAACGTGATGGAATATTATTTATTGGCTAGTTACGCAATTTCTCGCCTGTGATTTAAATCAATTCAATGATGGAGAAATATTACAAAGGTTTATGATTAAAGCTGCCGAATTAATTTGCCAAATTGAATAAAAGTTTTCGAGTCTCTCATGTTAACCAAGCGCTTTCCTAATAATTCGCCACTGACCGCCTTACCGATTACGATAAGGTGACTCAGATCACAGCAGTTTATATTTCCCATCCTACTCTGCAGTCTCCTCTCCTAGTAAACAAACTATTTCAAATCGAGTGCCTCACGTAACCGAAAATTGTGCCCATGTATGCCATAAAGCCTGCAGTAACTTGCTGGTCTGACACGGAGTATAGCAGCACGTCATTACATGTCTCAGAAGTCAGTGTGGAGAATTGTACAGGGACATCATTTTATTTTTACTAACATTTCTAATATTAAACTGGCTATACCTTTGGATCAACGATTAAGAACCGGAAACACGTTTGCTACCCCCTTCCACGACTGGAGTTCGATGATACTGGCGTAAAATACAAACAAATCATTTTACTATGTATAGGAGGGAAGAAAAGTAGTTCATCCATTTACGTAAACTAGGAAATATCGCGATTTTGAGTTTGATCATTTTCATTAGGTTTTTGTTTAATCAAAATACAGTACAGTATTAACAATGAGTGTTTTTACTCACGAACTCAGCTATCCATGTGGCGTATTCATTATGCAGTGTATATTATACTGTCTACAGCACATTAGCGTACACTGTAGAGAATGAAGTTAAATTGAAAAATAATCATAACATGGATATTTAAACACATTTTTGATAATGGTGATCGTTCATTTCGATACAGGCTTCAGTTCTAATGTGCATATTATCGCACTATAGACTATTGTACCTAATTCCAATTACCAGATTCCTATTTCGTATCAATAACTCATGTTGAAATAATTCTGTACCTACTCTATAAAAGAGCACCTTACATATTGTAAATTCAATCTTCACTTCTGCCCGATCCGAAAAGATAAAATTACTCAGACATGTTATCTACTGTTCGTCCAGGTGGTTACGTCGAGGCGTCGTAGAAAGGGAGGAAATTACGTGACAGTTAGGCTAATTACTTAACGAGGCCCTTTTATTTATTTTAAACAATTGTATGGGTATAATATTACGTAGACGTCCAATTCCTAACATAAATTAATGTTCTCAGAAAAGAGCTAAGACAGCCGAGCCACTAGCATTTACAGAGGGGCGAATAGAAGCAGGTGGGGGAAACCGGGATGCGACGTAGGAAAATGGAAAATGATGCAATATTGAAAGCTCTTTCGTCACTGGAAAACACGAACACATTTTTGAAACGTACTGTTTACTATGACCATAAGGCTACTATGACTATATGCGGTCTTGGATATGTGTGGAGGACGGTTGAACTTCATTAGTAGAAGGCGTAGGAGTGAAGTACATTTAAAAACTTAGGTACAATAAAAATTGAAGTAAAAATAAAATGATGTCCTGTACATGAGGCATTACTCTACCCATATCATCTACAACGAGTGCAAGAATTGCAAGGAGAGGTTGATTTTCAATGTCGGAGGATATTCTACGAATGGTTACTTCGTGAAAATGCAGCTGATCGACATTTCTTAAGCAAAATATTGGTAATGGTGGATATTTCGAACATCTATGAACCAGTAATGTCAATATACATCAGTGGCGGCTCCTGCATATTTCTTAAGAGGATGAAAGAAGTTAACAGCACTAAATGACACCTTCTTGAATGAAACATGCTACAAATTAGCCTACATGCATACATATAAGACTAGGTAGTGTTGGAGTTATCCTTCCCTTCTGTATAGCAATAATCTGTTCTTGTAAACTGAGTTTCCTAAATTGTCCAAATATATTATGTTTTCACTTCCATTCATTGTTGAATAATTGCACAAATTAACAACTACAAGGAAATTCACAACCTCGTAGCATTTTTCGAGCACACTACAGCATCACACGTGTTGGAAGAGACTAGCTACTAACTCGTAACCGGAACCGTTTTACGGAAATGGAAATGGGAATGGGAAATAATCTGAGGAAAGCGAGAACACTGCACCCACCCACGTGGTCTGTGTTGCCACATGTACATTTTACAAATTCAGTATCACATGCTTTTGAAGAATGTCAGTTCTTGTAAAGTCATACTATCATTATTGTTCAAAGCTGCCGGTGGCCGATTAATATTTTATGTTAAAAATAATGTAGGTTGAAGTACCTACTTTCAGTTTCAAATATATTTGTACAAAACTGACAACTTGGCTGTAGCCCTGTCTAGTAAACAATGAATAGAAGTGAATTTCAGGGGCCAAGTACGTAAAACTACTTCCTCTTTGTTTTACATAAACCCGACTTTAACTTTCAAATATCCATGAAAGTTTCAAACCATGAAAATTTCAAACCTATATAAAGTGCAATGAATAATATTTTTGATTTGTAATTTTAAAAAAGTTTACATGGTGTCTTTCATAGCGTTGCGTTAAAACTGTTTTTCTTGTGTCTCCTCCTACATGTGTTATAGTCCGGTTGAATGCAACATCGTTAGGTGGCAGCGGTAGCGAGCTTGCTGCACGACCAGTCGGTTTCTATTTCCCGCCCATGACTGATTCAGAGGAGGATCTCCTCCCTCTCCGTTCATTTACTTGCTTTAAAACTCTGCCTCTTTCTCTGGCCGCTAATGCGCTGTTGTCTATGTGTGTTAACTGCAGTAGAGGAGGAATGGAGTGCCTTTTCTCTAAACAGACAATCTCGCATCTTTCTCACAGTTTTCTACAGCACATGAGCGCGCGTCGTTTAAAACTCGATCAACCGAGTTTTTCTTACAGCTGTGAACTTAAAGATTATCGAATCTTCCTTGAATTTCAAGGCACATATTTTATTTGCTATTTACTTTCAAAAGAAGAAAATGTGAGGAGGACGTTCCTCCCTTCTCTCCCCTGAAGAACCGCCACTGATATAGATCCCTCTAATAAAGTATCTGTTGTTTGTATATCTAAAGTGTTCTTATAACGAAGCTATCACGACCAAAAGTGCATAGGACAAAATGTGTTTGTTCTGTTGTATAGAATATTCTGCAATACTTTACAGTACATAATTACGACTTAACCTGTATACATATGAGCTTACAAGCTACAAAGAACACAAGAAATTTAGACAACAGTTGCATGTACACAAGAGTTACCTACTAATGACATTAAACAGTAAAATATTATGAACTAGCCGTACCCGTGCGCTCCGCTGCACCCGTTTGAAATAAATATAAAGTAATTACATAATTAAAATAGGACATTTGATCCAGGGAACATTCGTGTTTGATAGAAGGATAAATCGTTTAATATGTTACTTAATTTAAATTCCATCCAAATAATTAAAATGCGATCATTTCGGTCTAGAGACACTCATTTGGTGCAATGACAATTCCTTTAACATGTTTCTAATTTTTATTACATGCAACCATAGTTTAATGAACATTGACATCATTTAGATTTAATGTGTATACTTTATTTTACTTGTTATAGGTTTCCATTGAATTATGGTAATAACTTAATTTTAACCCTTGTTTTCTACGTATTCAGTAAATGGCGTTTGGCCACTATGGTTCTGAACCCTTCAAATAACTTAAATTATATTATATAATATTACATATTATATTATATTTTATTATATTATATTATATTATATATTATATTATATTATATTATATTATATTATATTATATTATATTATATTATATTATATTATATTATATTATATTATATTATACTATATTATATTATATTATATTATATTATATTATATTATATTATATTATATTATATTATATTATATTATATTATATTATATTATATTATATTACTAGCCGTACCCGTGCGCTCCGCTGCACCCGTTAGAAATAAATATAAAGTAATTACATAATTAAAATACGACATTAGATCCAGGGAACACTCGTGTTTGATAGAAGGATAAATCGTTTAATATGCTACTTAATTTAAATTGCATCCAAATAATTAAAATGCGATCATTTTGGTCCAGAGACACTCATTTGGTGCAATGACAATTCCTTTAACATGTTTCTTAATTTTTATGACATGCAACCATAGTTTAATGAAGATCGACATCATTTAGATTTAATGTGTATATTTTATTTTACTTGTTATAGGTTTCCATTCAATTAGGGTAATAACTTAATTTTAACCCTTGTTTTCTACGTATTCAGTAAATGGCCCTTGGTCCACTATGGTTCTGAATCCTTCAAATAACTTATATTATATTATATTATATTTATTATATTATATTATATTATATTATATTATATTATATTATATTATATTATATTATATTATATTATATTATATTATATTATATTATATTATATTATATCAGAAGTTACTGTAATAACATTATAGCATTATGTCCATCTGGAGAAACTACACTTTCCAATGGTGAAATAATAATTAATTATACAAATCGGTTAATTTAGCTTCTGATATTACTTCATACAAACACAGAAACATTCTCTGTAGGCTATCTTTCATAGCTTTCGATTGTTGTTGTCCAAGGCCCCTTATAGACGAAGTCATTTGTTTTTTAATTCATTACACGGCCTTAGATGGCAGTTATTTTAATTTTAAAAGTAATTTATCTAATTAAATATCAGTCCTATCAAAATCTTTCAAGGAATAAAACTTATCAAAAATTATTTTAAAGAAACTTTTGTTATGTAATATTTTTCACAAAAATCAATAATAAGCGAGATATTTCGATTTATTTAATTCAGGCTCCCTTATAACCCTCCTTTTAAATAATGTATTTTGAATGCCATATAGCCTAAAATCTAAGTTACAACGAACTTAATTTATATTCCAATTTTCATCGAAATCCGTTCATCCATTATTGCGTGAAAAGGTAACAAACATACAGACAGACAAACATACAAACAAAAATTTCAAAAAAGAGATTTTCGGTTTCAGGGTGGTTAATTATATATGTTAGGACCAATTATTTTTGGAAAAACGAAAATTACCAGAAAAATTTCGGCTACAGATTTATTATTAGTATAGATTATTAATGAAACAAAGAGATAGAATCTGTGTAACAAAATTAAACTAATATACTGTACATATTATATTAAACTAGCCGTACCCGTGCGCTCCGCTGTACCCGTTAGATATAAATATAAAGTAATTACATAATTAAAATAGGTCATTTTATCCAGGGAACATTCATGTTTGATAGAAGAATACATCGTTTAATATGTTACTTAATTTAAATTTCATCCAGATAATTAAAATGCGATCATTTTGGTCCAGAGACCACTCATTGGTGCAGTGACAATTCCTTTAACATGTTTCTAATTTTTATTACATGCAACCATAGTTTAATGAACATTGACATAATTTAGATTTAATGTGTATACTTTATTTTACTTGTTACAGGTTTCCATTGAATTATGGTAATAACTTAATTTTAACCCTTGTTTTCTACGTATTCAGTAAATGGCGTTTGGCCCATTATGGTTCTGAACCCTTCAAATAACTTAAATTATATTATATAATATTACATTACATATATTATATTATATTATATTATATTATATTATATTATATTATATTATATTATATTATATTATATTATATTATATTATATTATATTATATTATATTACATTACATATTATATCAGAAGTTACTGTAATAACATTATAGCATTATGTCCATCTAGAGAAACTACACTTTCCAATGGTGAAATAATAATTAATTACACAAATCGGTTAATTTAGCTTCCGATATTACTTCATACAAACACAGAAACATTCTCTGTAGGCTGTCTTTCATAGCTTTCGATTGTTGCTGTCCAAGGCCCCTTATAGACGAAGTCATTTGTTTTTTATTTCATTATACGTCCTTAGATGGCAGTTATTTTAATTTTTGAAACTCATTTATCTCATTAAATATCAGTCCTATCAAAATTTTTCATGGAATAAAACTTGTCGAAAATTATGTTTAAAGAAATGTTTGTTATGTAACATTTTTCACAAAAAAGCAATAATAAGCGAGATATTTCGATTTATTTAATTCAGGCCCCCTTATAACCCCCCTTTCAAATAATGTATTTTGAATGCCATATAGCCTAAAATCTAAGTTACAACGAACATAATTTATATTCCAATTTTCATCGAAATCCGTTCATCCATCATCGCGTTAAAAGGTAACAAACATACAGACAGACAGACATACAGACAGACAGACATAGGAACAAAAATTTCAAAAAAGCTATTTTCGTTTTCAGGGTGGTTAATTATATATGTTAGGACCAATTATTTTTGTAAAATCGAAAATTACCAGAAAAATTTCGCCTACAGATTTATTATTAGAATAGATAATGTTAGATAATAAGAAAAAAATATTACGAGGCAATTGTAAAAATTCAGTGCTATCAGAAATGCATGTCTAAAGAACGAAATTACCATGTAATCAGTGACCATTAAAGTCAGTATAATTAGAATGAATTGCTAAAAAGGCAATTCTTTAAGCTGTTTTGAAAAGTGTTTATTGTCTTGCAACTCCTAATACTTTGTGAAAGGAATTTCATTGTCACGAGGTGGACACTTTAAAAGATGAGGAGTAACCAATGTTCTATGAAGAGATATACTTAGCGTGCCACAGATAAGTGATCTGGTCAGTGGCGGTTACTCCATGGAACAGAGGGGACAGGCTGTTCCCTTCCTCCCTGCCCCCTTAACTGAGATTGTGAGATAGACTTCATTCTAAAGGATAGGCCTACTTGCAGTTTTCGAAAAGTGAAAACAGTTATCGTTAGCAGGTTCATTGCAGTGAAGTGAAAATGACTCGAGTGAGCCCTCCCGTGCGTTGTGCGTGATGATGTGAGTGGGAGTCCCAAGCAATGTTTTCTCCGAAGCAGGCTCGAGCGGGCACGAACTTACCCGAGTATCGCTGGAAGCTGTAGAAGTTACCTCTTCCCTCGCAGAGTATTGAGAAGTGTGGAATACACTGTTTTGTCAAGCTAGTTTATTTATAAATTGATAATTCGGAAAACAATTAAGTTCGAAGAGTTTTTCGTGTGACAAAATAGTGTGTGAAATTATACAATAGATCTTAAAAAATCCGTACGATTTACGCATTCACGGCCTGAATTAAATCCGACGAAATAGTGGCAATGGAACAGGTGACTGCTGCCTGTTCCAACTTCAGCGAGGCCGAGCGCGAGCGTCCTGTTGCGAACCAGACAGCGAGTGTTGTGTAATCGATCAGCTGAAGTCGAGGGCGTTTAGTTCGATATATTTTGCTGAGAAAAGCGCGGTTATTTTTAATGGCAAACCTACTCCTCTCCTTACAGAACTTAAAAGTAAAACAGAATCTTATACAAGACATTAATTTTCAAAGTAGTGACTATAATTCTGTGAAAGGGTGAACTGGGTGCTCGTCAAGCGGTAAATTGTGGGTTTAATTTTGGTTTATTTATTTTTAGTTAACGGTATTATATATTTAGGCGTCCACACCTGTGGAGTAACGGTCAGCGCGTCTGGCCGCGAAACCAGGTGGCCCGGGTTCGATTCCCGGTCGGGGCAAGTTACCTGGTTGAGGTTTTTTTCCGGGGTTTTCCCTCAACCCAATACGAGCAAATGCTGGGTAACTTTCGGAGCTGGACCCCGGACGCATTTCACTGGCATTATCACCATCTCATTCAGACGCTAAATAACCAAAGATGTTTATAAAGCGTCGTAAAATAACCTACTAAAATAAAATAAAATATATTTAGGCTTAATAATAATATAAATATAATATCATTAATATATTCTTTTTCTGATTAAGTTGTAACTGAAGTAAAAAAAAAAGAATTGGTAATGTTGCTAAATCATAATACATATTATTATTATTATTATTATTATTATTATTATTATTATTATTATTATTATTATTATTATTATATAGTAAAGATGCGCGGCACGAAAAACACGTTGACTCCACAGGGAGCATAGGTGGACAGACAGGTGAACAACTGCGACCAGTGCAACCAAACGAAATGCAACTACACGCTATCCTTTTGCCTACTTACCGTCTTATAACAACATGAAACGAACACAGACCTTCATAGTCTAATGAACTGCAGTGGTGAACAGACGTAGTGAGCAGTAGTTACCTACAGTGACGGAAACTAAGCAAACAAAGGATGTGAAATTAAATATAAATTGAAGCTATAAAGTTCATACACCAAAATAACGGAACGATACCGGAAAGCATAACAGAGAAACATCTGGTTTGGAAATATCCAAAGGCATAGCAATAATAAAAGAGGTGTCACAAAGAATCAAGAAAGGACCTCCAGGACCTTGCACACAGAGAATAAAGAATAAATGGCAAAACATTCTACAGAAAAATAAGGGCTATTTAACAATTTATACCATGCTAAAGAACGCAAAATCATCAGGCGATAGGACAGTATACTTGATATAATGCACCGTTAACGTCCTGTGACGTTGAAAGAAGCTTTTCGCAGTTCAAAAACTGTTTGACTGATCGATGACGACGTTTGACATTCGATAATTTAAGAATGTCTGTAGTAGTGCAGTGCAATTCGGCTTGTGATGGCTCTGAAGCTATGGAGGAATCATAAATGCAAATTTCTTCTTCTAACTATACCAATGTTTCAACATATTCCTCATATTTGTATATTGTCATCTGATAGACCTTAACGGAGAGTTGCATTTGCCATTTGTAGGCTGTACTCTTCGCGTGGTTTGTTTACGTCGGAAGTCAACACAGGCACTGTGCATACAGCTGTATAACGTCTATGCATACGCAACCTGACGACAAACCGCACAAAACCCTCATCTTTAATTATTAGGGTTGTTTCTGCCCCGTTCCCCATCGAGAAATAGCACCGCACGCCGCTGGATCTGGTATTTACATCGCAGTTAGAGTATAGATAAGAGAAAGCGGACGAAAGGTAATTTGATGACGAAGTATGTAGAATTCGAAAGAATAAAGACAAAGAGCAAGTTGGAACCACGAAAGACTTGAGAAGGACAGAGATATGTGATCATATCACCAGATATTGCACACATATTCTGAACTCACTGCAGCTTCTCTGACAATTCAGAACTTGCGTCATTTAACAGAATGTCACAATACTTACTTCTTTAAATTTCTACACCATTCACACAGAACACCATTACTTATAAAGTTTTCACTGTATACTCGGGTCATTCTTTGGTGAATTTTCACTGCACTATCCCCTTATGCTTGAAGAAACCGAATTACACTGTGCAACTTGCACTTGGCGGGAGAATAAATCGTAGCAGCCATGTTTATATGCCTGCAACTCAGCTCAAAATGTCATAATGACGTTGGAAGTGGCAGAGGTTATAGTGGGGAAGATGCGCAGTCGCCCTCTTAGAATCCTCGACTCCTACCACTTGATTATCTGTTTACCGGCACGGTTGGAAGTTGAAAAAAACAACCCTCGTATATAACAATCAGCAGCACAGTTAAGGTCACATCCCTTCTTCACCTGAATAACTTACAATCCATCAAATAACACAAGGTAGTAAGGTACTAACATCGCATTCTTAAGTAATTAGAAACGAAGGCATATACCTGTTGTGAAGTCTCCAATAAGAACCTTGAAGGTACAGTGCATACAAGATTTTGGACGTACCAACACAATATACATAATTTAATTTGCTTCATACCTTGTGTCGTGTGTAAGCTCCTGTTCGTTCTTTGAGAGCTTTTTTAATCCGTAACGAAGTAAGGTGAATTTTCGTTCTCATTCTTCTGACTTTTGCATCGTGTTCCTCTTTTGGAATTGCCAGGTCTCTCCGTCTCAACTCTATTAACACTTGTCTGACCCATCGTTCATCCTCAAACAGACTTTCATGAGGAGCCTGTGTAAAAGTGCAAAACTGCATTACTCTTCTGCATCTCACTTCTTAACCCTTTGGTGCGCGCATTTGGGAGGAAAATAAAAAATTATGTTTGCAATGAAATTAATCTTTTATTTGTCTAAGAGAAGTACCTCAAATTTTAAAAATTTGAAAAACTTCAATTTTTGACACAGAAAATGGGTGGTTTCATGGTAAAACCACCATGCAATACTGCAGAACACACTGCCTTCAGACTTATTGTGAATGATACGAAATGAAACAGTTTCTGGTCTCATTAAGGCAAAGTGCCACTCCACAAGTGTTGCAGGCCCATTTACTCCCGTGTGGTTGAAATTCAGTGCTACAATAAGCACAGCGTCTTGAAGATCGACACACAGGCGTATGTGCCACCTTGTCGAATCTTTTCTCATATGGGACCGTTGGCTTGAAGTGGTGCAGAGATTTTAGTACTGTCTTTCTCCCTCTAGGTTTTGGAATATTAGCTGCGACCAAACCATCAACAACTGCCAACCTGAAATTCTTCAGAGTCAGTTCTCCACCTTCATATCTCGACGAACATACCAAGAAGGCATTAGTCATAGTGACATGAACAAAATACCAAAAAATACGGTGCCACTATCTTCTGAATTTTCTATCAAACTCGTACAAGGATTTCAATATATCAGCTTTGTCAACATAACCCATATGTTTGTTGCAGTCCTTCACGAGTTGTGGACTAGCAATTTCAGTGGTTGTTCCATTCTTCTCTTTCCTTGAAACAGTGGCGACAATAGATGGATCGTGGTAATTAGAATGGAAAAGAATGGGCCTTCTATCCTTCCACTTGAGCCAGGACAATCCAGCATATGACGTGCGGCTATCACTCTCACCACGTTTCATGTCGCGGCCTCTTCTTTCGTCGTGTGTTAAACCAATACGCCCATGTCTAACTGTGCCACATGCATAGATATTTAGCAACCTTAGAGATCATCAGATTCAAACTTGTGAAAAAGTTGTCAAAAACACTTTGTGATTGTCACCAACCGTCTCTTCCTTGTAGCCATGATGAATAAGCTGACACGAAAATGGAACATTTTGTTGGATATGGTAAGCATAACTACCCTATTTGCATGGTGGTTACGTTTTGAAACCACCACATTATTTCTATATTGATGCCACATGTGTCGAAGAAATTACAATCTTGTTACTGAAATATGTTCTAAAAGACCGAAAGACAAATAATACTAAATAGAAACTTACGTAACTGTTATATTTTAGCACACAACTGAAATAAAAACACGTAGCGAGTCTTCCATACCCCAACTATACACAAAAACATCGGCAACTCTTTTCTTAAGGGCAGCTACCTTATGGTTAATAGAGTAATTGATATGAGACTTACCCCTCCTGGATCTTCATGGAAGAGGCTTTGTTTTAAGTTATATACTTTGGAGAAAGTGTTGTAAATATCCCACATTATTTCATTTATAGTTCGTGATTTGAGATACGCTGTCGCATTTCATCCGAAAAAGTTACGTATCTACAGTAACAAGACAAGGATTATTAATAAAACAATATGCAACAATGAAGAGAAATATTGGAGAGGAAGAGCGCTAATGGCTTCATTGCCAAATCCCAGCATTAGATAACAACAGTAAATGCAACAGTGAACAACTGTTGCCTCACAACAAAAGCACACAATAGTCTAACCATCTATAATTTGAATTGGTACCAGAAATTGTGAGAAAACCGTAAATACACAAACTGTGTTATATATTAATGGAAAGGTCTTAATCTCAGGATTTCAGGAAAAGTACGAGAACTAAAATGTTCATAATCTAGGCTTTTATGGTTAAAAAATTAAAAATAAATAATGGAGTCAGTTAATATACTTTGGTCATGGCTGCCTGATTATAAGCATATCGCACCCCTAGAACAACACTGTCACAACTCAAAAAAGTCACTTTTGAGATAATCGCATTTTAAAGTTTTGATTCGTGATATTAATAACGCTTTTTAACACCGATTTATCTCCCGTAGCCTCTGATTGAAGCACGTTAGAGATATGACGGTTTTAGTTTGTGGTAGAGGACTATTCAACGAACCAGAAAATGAACGTAACTCAAAACAGCCAATTTTTTAGTTGTGGCAATGTTGTTCTAGGGGTGCGATATAAACATCCTACTCTCGGAATTTCCAATATATATATACACAGTGAAACCTCTCATTTACGGACATCAAAGGGACGTAAAAATCTGTCCGCATCTGGGAGGTGCCCTTTATTGGGAGGGAGGCTCCCCAATCTAACAGTCCACACCTGTGGAGTAACGGTCAGCGCGTCTGGCTGCGAAACCAGGTGGCCCGGGTTCGGATCCCGGTCGGGGCAAGTTACCTGGTTGAGGTTTTTTCCGGGGTTTTCCCTCAACCCAATGCGAGCAAATGCTGGGTAACTTTCGGTGCTGGACCCCGGACTCATTTCACCGGCATTATCACCTTCATATCATTCAGACGCTAAATAACGTCCGATGCACACTCCTGAATTAGGCACCATATGTACGCCGTCGATTTGCAAATATATTTTCATTTTCGTACTAACGAAATGGTTGACGCAATAAAAAGTCTTAATGAGGACTTGAACTATATTTCGATGTGTGTCATAGTGGCCTCTTCATCAGTATCAGTAAATGTTCTTTATGACTGTATTGCACACGTTTGGACATTCTGGACAAAAACGAGTAGGCCTACTATAAATACAGAATACTCGAATCTCGCCGTAGACTCTGTGCAGTAAACATTTCACCCTTGGCCTCATTCTCCTGCACGCCACTTTGAGGAAGTTCTTACTCCCCCCCCCCCCCCCACGGTTCTCCTGACAAACACCTTTGGTGCCATTGTGCCTGTTGTTGCACGGCTGATCGCCGACGCAAGAGTAGGATTATTTAGCGACAAATTATTTTCGGGAACGTCTAAACAAAACTAGTGTGGTGACTTCAAATTTGTCCATGTGCCCAAGGTTTATGACCGTTTCAGCCTACATCAGAGTCAATACGAACGTAACTACAGAAGTCTACAATCACGTACTGGTTCATTAATGTTAAAATATACTAGACTTTCTTCACGTGAAACAAATAGTTTGCAATGAAAGTTAAGGGTATATGTACGTGAACGACCACAAATAGTATTAGAAAATGCGGGCTCTAAATTTCTAAAATTTTATAAGGAAATGAACTGACAATTGGACAAAAATTACAAGGTACCACAACAAGACTTATTAGAACTGAAATATCTGATAAAAGTATAAAAAAGGTTACTGATAATATTTTTTAGAATTCACTTTTTACTTTAAATTATATTTCCCAAAATTTGAAACACATATTATTTCATAACTCCACAACCATTACAGATAGGATTCTGAAATTTTGTACACTGATTTAACATGCATTTATACAAAAGGTAGACTACAATAATGGCCATTTATTTGAAAATAGAAACATTAGGTCACAAAACATTATGTAAATTTTGATATATTTTATATAGGACAAATAAAAAAATAAATGTATTAAAATAAACAACTCTACATGTCTGAGAGTAGTCTACTTTTCAGAAATAAGTGTTTATTACATGCAGGAAAAATATTACAGATGTCAGAGAGACTATAAGAACGTTATGGTTCTAGCCGAGAAACCAGGTTTCCCCGGGTTCGATTCCCGGTCGGGACAAGGTACCTGTTTGAGGTTTTTTCCGGGGTTTTCCCTCAACCCAATATGAGCAAATGCTGGGTGACTTACGGTGTTGGACCCCGGACTCATTTCATCGGCATTATCACCTTCATCTCATTCAGACGCTAAATAATCAAAGCTGTTGATAAAGCGTCGTAAAATAACCTACTAAAAAAAAACGTTATGGTTACCAAATGACGTAACTGCAGAATTTTTTTGTTTCTTTTTTCATACTTTGATAAAACTGGTTTGAAATATATTATTAATAACCTTTTTTTCAAACTTTTATCACATATTTAAGTTCTAATAAGTCTTGTTGTGGTACCTTGTAAATTTTGTCCAATTGGGAGTTCATTTTCTTATAACATTTTAGAAATTTAGAGCCTGCATTTTCTGATAATATTTGTGGTCACGTACATATGCCTTTAATACATGAACAATGACATGTTCTCTGATGAGGTTGACTACCTGGCCTAGTGTGGTCTGGACGAAATGTATTAATAAAATGTAATATAATGCAGGGTGTTTAAAAAGTGATGGTAAAAAATTTAAGGATGAAATATACAAACGAAGAGAAGCAAAAAATCTCCAGTAAAAGTGGGTCCGCAAAAAAACCGTTTACATGATTATGTCATTTTGTGTTGGTTGAGGCCCGCTGAATACTAAGAATTAATTCCAGAAAAAGCAGTATGTTATTTAATTAATAAATAACGAGACACTAAAATTCATAATTTTGGTTTCAACACCACAGAAATTGTGTTAAACATACACAAAAGAAAACTTTTTGTTTGAACAACAGTAAATTACATTTCCAAAATATAGAGTAATGTATGAACTAAAATTTTACAAAAAATGGTCCAAAATAATGTAAACTATATCGAGACGCCGAGATTGATCACTCCCGAAGTCTCGAACATCAAGCAGCGTTGAATCGCCGCAGTTGTTTATACCTGACTGAACTTTTATCTACTTTGGCAACTGTTATATAAACAATCAAGTAGCCTATTTGAAACATCATCTTTACCTTTTAGTGCATAATAATCAGTTCCCCAATCTTTCCCAATCTTTATTTAATTACTAGGCGCTTATTAAAAGGCTAGGAATTTCTTTTCTCATGTTTCAGATCAATTGTGCAATCTCAAGTAAAAAGAATATTAATATACATCTTGATTACACAACTTTTAACACTGTATCACTTCGGAAGACAACACATAATCACAAAAAACATAAGAAACCAACACAAACACAAGAACACAAAAAATACATCACATTAACGTACGAAAACAAAAACACACAAAATTGCAACCTCATTCAAGAAATTAAATTACAACATCGCATACAGAACAAATAACACTCTACAAAAACATCTCAACACATAAACAACACAAACAAACATATACAACCACACAGGCGTATACAAACTCAAATGTAACACCTAACACCTGCAACAACTTCTACATAGGACAGACAGGCAGATCGTTTCAAACACGTTACAAAGAAGACATCACAGCCATAACAAAATTACAAAACACCTCCACATATGCAGAACACATCACAAATGCCAACCACACCTACAGAACATCAACACAGACATGGAAATACTGCACATCCAACCAAAAAGCCAGAAACTAAACACATTAGAACAATATGAAATATACAGACACACAAAAACACACCCCAACGAAATTCTCAACACACAACTCAACTTCAAAACACACACACTCTTTGACTCTACACTATACCACAGGAACACACCCTCACAGGAAACAGAACAAGTGGCGCCAAGACCAACAACGACCAGTTCTGAAGATGACCCATAAATAGGTCGAAACATGTGAACGAAGTACGTTGAAATTTAACACAGGAAAGTCTTACCATACATATTCCGAAAGAATATTAATGTTATGTTTTATGTTTCTTAGAAATGCAAATTTATTTGAGAATTGTTTTTTTTTTTCTGTTTATATAACCAGAACATTTTGATAACTAAGATACTGTTCTGTTTTGTCTTTTTGTCTCATTTAAATATTTATGATGTTATTTATTTCAATGATGTATGTTATTGAAAGTTACGAAATCTTTCCACGCCGACCAAATGCTATTTCGAGAATGATGAGCGAGACTCGAAGCGCACGAGAATGACGAGACGAGACTCGAAAGACAAATGCAGCGAACGCAGCGATCGAGAGTGGCAGTTAGTTTCGTTCATCTCTAATCTATACCAGTTTTTCGGTATCAGGAATGTTGAAAATTTCGCGGAAATCTCGCAATCTATTTTACGCACCATTGCAATACTTCTCTTTCCACTTTCGATAATGAAAAAGTAATATAGCACAGGGTGGAGTTCGATCACGCACATTTTCCAGCAGCCCTGTGTTCCTTTGTAAAGATATTTTAGCTAATTACACTCGTATTCTCCATCATTTGTCATTGTCATTTTATACGGCAAGCAGAGAGACGGGAATCGACAGATTCTGGGAATTCACAAAGAGCTACAGGCGGGCGCTGTTTAATCAAAATAGAACAGCTCATCTGAGTCGCATTAAGCTTTAGCTACGGGTAGAGATGTCGCTGCTGGGTCATTCTATGCAAAAAAGTATGTCTCAAAAGTTAAAAATATTGTAGTAGGTTATTTTGTATGTTCTAAATATATATTTCAAGCAATACTATATTTATACAGGGACATCATTTTATTTTGACTTAAATTTTTATTGTACCTGAGTTTTTGAATGTACTTCACTCCCACCCCCTCTACTAGTAAACTTACAACCGTTCACCACACAGAACCGAGTTAGTGAGTATAGTACGTTCAAGAAATATGTTCGCGTTTTCCAGTGACGAAAGAGCTTTCAATATTGAATCATATTTTCGCACAGGTACTGTCGTCCGTTTGCCTACGTCGCATCCCGGTTTCCCCCACCTGCTTCTGTTCGTCCCTCTGTAAAGTCTAGTAGCTGGGCTGTCTTAGCTCTTTTCTGAGAACATTAATTTCTGTTAGGAATTGGACGTCTACGTAATATTATGCAACTGTTTAAAATAACTTAAATAAAAGGGCCTCGTTAAGTAATTAACTGTCACGTGAATTCCCCCCTTTTCTACGACCCTCGACAAAACCACTTGAACGGACAGTAGATAGCATTTCTGAGTAATTTTATCTTTTCGGATCGGGCAGAAGTGAAGATTAAATTTACAGTACGTAAGGTACTCTTTTATAGAGTAGGTATAGAATTATTTCAACATGAGTTACTCGTACGAAGGACGAAACTGGTAATTGGAATTAGGTACAGTAGTCTATATTGCGATAATATGAACTAAAGAACTGAAGCCTGTATTGAAATGAACGGCCACACATTTTCAAAAATGTGTTTAAATATCCATATTATGATTATTTTTCAATTTAACTTCATTCTCTATATTGTACGCTGATGTGCTGTAGACAATATAATATACACTGAATAATTAATACGTCGGAATGGATAGCTCAATTCGTGAGTAAAAACACTAAGTGTTAATACAGTACTGTATTTTGATTAAACAAAAACCTAATGAAAATTATCAAACTCAAAATTGCGATATTTCCATGTTTACATAATTGGATGAACTACTTTTCTTCCCTCCTATACCTAGTAAAGTGATTTGTATTTTACTCCAGTATCATCGAACTCCAGTCTTGGAAGGGGGAGCAAGCGGTGTTTCCGGTTCTAGCCTTTAATCCAAAGATATAGCCAGGCTAATATTAAAAATGTTAGTAAAAATAAAATGATGTCTCTGTATCTTTCATAGTATGGCAGCAATCAGCATTTAAAATATTGGTTTAACAAAGAACACGGTTTCATCATTGAAGTTTTCTTACTATCTAAAGGAAGACGGAAAAATGATTTTAATGCAGTTCGAAAAAGGAGAGCCTTGTTTATAAATGCCCTTAAAATAAAATAAAAACATAATTTTTAAATAGTTACCCACCCTACAATAATTTTAAAAAATATAGAACACAAAATGCAATTCATTGTTACAGACGAAAAAAACATGTGTTTAATTCTTTAGGGTATATTAATTCCACTGTGAAGATTTCAGAAATATGATTTAAATATCATGTCAATTTTTTATAAAAAAATAACTCAGCGTAACAAAGGAGCTCAGCAGGTAGGCTCTCCCGTCGTTCAGACTGTTCCTCGATCAAGGTCAGGGAGACGGACGTTTGAGATTGCTCATCGTTATGAAGTCTCGCGAACGCTGCGACTGCCACACATAGCAAGCGATTTTCAACCGTCGGAACAAAAATTAATAATTTTATTAATTTAATTATTCACAGGGTTTTGGAGATAAAGTCATAAAACTTGGGAGATGGATTAGGAATAAGATTTTCTTTAATACGAATTAAATTCGCATGAATTTAATTTGTTGCATTCGAATATAAAACTATTTCCTTTTTTTCAATGAGGTGGTTTTATGAGCATGCCTTAATATTATTCTGATTAGTCTTTAAGGTATTAAAATGTGGTTATTCAGGTTTACAATGACGTCTGTTTAGTTTCGATGACACTTCATATAGTGTGTCTAGATTATTTTAAATGATGGATAACATGTAACTGCCATCCATTTTTCAGTCATTCGTATGACTAAAATATTAATGATATGGCGGTCATAGTTGGCAGTTTAATTTATTTTCATAATAACATTATTATATTAAACTTCCTCACTTACTTGCTTTTAAGGAACCCGGAGGTTCATTGCCGCCCTCACATAAGCCCGCCATTGGTCCCTATCCTGAGCAAGATTAATCCATTCTATCATCATATCCCACCTCCCTTAAATCCATTTTAATATTATCTTCCCATCTACATCTCGGCCTCCTCAAAGGTCTTTTTCCCTCCGGCCTCCCAACTAACACTCTATATGCATTTCTGGATTCGCCCATACGTGCTATATGCCCTGCCCATCTCAAACGTCTGGATTTAATGTTCCTAATTATGGCAGGTGAAGAATACAATGCATGCAGTTCTGTGTTGTGTAACTTTCTCCATTCCCCTGTAACTTCATCCCTCTTAGCCCCAAATATTTTCCTAAGCACCTTATTCTCAAACACCCTTAAGGGAAGAGGATGGTATTTTTTGGTGAAAAATGAGTAAATTTAAAAAAAAAAAACTTTTTTTCCTTAAAATACTCTGTGAGTTGTGTAGAATACATTGTATAATATTTTGTGGGTATTTGTGCCCTTATCGGTTGTTGAGACGCCATGTTTAAACTTCCTGCGCTCTGGATTTTTAAATCACACCGCCCTTTGTTTGTTGTTTCCGGAACTTCATTTTTTTTTCAAAACCAAATTTTTCTTTAAAATACTCTGTGATGTGTGTGGAATAGGGTATCTGTGCGCTTATTGGATTTTGAGATGCCATTTTTAAAGATCCTGCGCTCTGGATTATTAAATCACACCCCCTTTGATTGCCGTTTCTGGAACTTTATTTTTTTTGCTACATTGCCAGACAAAAATCGATATAATTTTTGAACTATTAAAGATATATGAATGAAATTTAGAATACACATTCTCTAGACTACTAGGAAACTTTTCTCTGTAACGGAATTTCCCTAATTGATTTCATTTTAAAAATAAGTATCTCTGTTGCAAGAAAGAAAATAAAAAAAATGTTATTAAATTTTAATTGTTTATTTTACAAATGTAGGAACTAATATCAAAATTCTGTTACAGACAGTTTGTAGAGCGTGCTTTTACAAATAAATTGTAACAAACGGTTTGAATTTATCTTTAAAAATGGCTTAGATATATCGAGTTTAGTAAAATCCTGCATTGGGTACATTTTTTTTTTCAAATCTGGCTCCCAAATAATTTTTTCAAAATATTTATATTTGGTTGAGTTGCTATAGCCATGAGCTCTCTACATACAAAAATTAATATTTGACACCAAATAGGAAAAAAGTTTTAAAAATTACTATCCTCTCCCCTTAACCTGTGTTCTTCTCTCAAAGTGAGAGTCCAAGTTTCACAACCATACAGAACGACCGGTATTATAACTGTTTTATAAATCCTAACTTTCAGAGTTTTTGACAGCAGACTGGATGATAAAAGCTTCTCTTATTATATTAAAAGCCCAAGTACTGTTATCTCCGACCCGAGTCTTGCCTCGCGTTTTGAACGGACCATGGCACTGACATTATTCAGCATCTAAATAGAAGTAATGGTTCAAATAAAGAGAAATGTCACAGTTGTGATTATTTCCCCCATACTCTCCCGCCAGGGGTAATAATTTTAAGTCTTCTGATTTCACTCACGTTACTGGGGTATTCAGATAAATGTTTTGGGGACAAATAGATCGCCGCACGTGACGTAGTTACGCATTCTGCGCAGCTCAGGTCATGGTTGTGTACAGTACGTTGTTTATCGCGTGCTGCCCATCTTCTCTCAGATAGCGAGCAGGACCTTTGACCTGAGTTCGTCTGTCAAGTGTTATATATCATGTTATGCCCTCTCGGGCTTGCTTGAATGTTCGTTATCACCACGGCGCAGGATGTTACATACCCAGGAGCCAACAGCAGGTGTACTTATAGTTGGTGCTTCTAAAAATTATGGGGCATCCTCCCAAGTTGCACATGGTTCTCTCGGTTTCTGGAGAGGGTTAAATAATTATTTATTCACCATTTCTGTTTTTACCTCCACCTGGGCTATTCCATATGAAATCGATCAGTGAAAAACCTCGCATTTTTTATACTATAATTTTTTCCCTATTTATAGAAGGTGCTGAGGAGAGTGCATTTTCAAAAATATACTATCGAAAGTCAAAGGTATTTTAGAAAAACAAGCCTCTTTCAGCGCTCAGAACTCTGGAACCATTTACTGCAGAACATTGAACGAGAGTTCATTTTGAAGCTGACATTTGGTAGGTTATGTTAAGAAGTAATCCTTATTTTTATTGTACACAGAGAGACAGATAATCTGATTTTACTTACTCTTAGACTTTTTGCCAATTTGTAAAAATGTAAAAAAATATTGAGAAAAAAAACTTTCATTATTAAGAGAGATCCGGCATTGTTTGCTTAGTGGCACGGCAATAAGTTTCGAGGGTATTAAATAAATTATTTTCACACGCCTGGACTTGAACGGGGCAGTACCTCACGCACTGGCCGAGAACTGAAGATAAGCGAGCGTTGGGCGTCATTTTACTCCTGTGTTTATGAAAACCTGTGATAAAGCTAGCATAGCCATGACTGCTAGACGACACATCACGTGTTTATATCTCCTGGCCTTGCTTACCTTGGCTAGCTCCCAGCTCACAGTCAGCTGGTTAGTTCAAGCGCGTACTATGTATTTTCTTTATTTGATGTTTTCAATACTTTCTTATCAACGTACCATCAGTAAAAAATGTGTTTATTTGTACTTTCAATGCGGAATCTAACTATATATTTTTAAAATATTCTTTCCTAAGCAAAGGCGTCTTAATGAGGAAAAATCTAAATTTCTCCATTTCCATAAAAAGTAAAAAAATCTGTTTATATGCCAATATAAACTTCAATTTCTCAGCATCAAAATAAGCCATGATTTTGATCATTAGGTGAATGGGTTTCGGAGGCACGACAGTTTAAAGTTGCAAATTTTTTGAAAATACGATAAATTAAAATATTTTTAATTTAAACACTATGGAGTTCTGATGCCTCAAACTTTGCACAAAGCATTGTATCACAGTTCTCTACGTACAAAAAAAGTTTTATTGTATATAGAAATTGTAAGGTCAATTTTCTCTATATTTCGGTCGATTTGTGATGGAATAGCTCACCTATTCCACTTCACTCACCGCTTTCTTCGCCTTGCTTTTTCTTTGAGCCCGCATTTTCCTCTTCTTTTGTCCTCTTTCTTCTCTCCTCTTCCTCTTCGATTTCCCTTCCCAACTATTGTCCACCCCTGTGGAGTAACGGTTAGCACGTCTGACCGTGAACTAGCGGGTCAGGGCTCATATCATGGTTGGCAGAGTTGTCTGGTTGAGGTTTTCCGGGGTTTTCCCTCAACCTACTAAGAGCAAATTCTGGGTAACTTTCGGCTCGGAACCCTGGATTCATCTCACTAGCATTATCACCATCTCATTCAGACGCTAGATAACTATAACCATACATAGGCCTACACACAGTATTCTGACCAAGGGCAGGTATTTCGCTGCAAACCCAGCATTCTCCAATCGTTCCTATTTTCTGTCTTTCTTAGTCTCCGTATATGATTCATAATCTTAATGTCATCTATTATCTGATACCTTCTTCTGCCCCGAACTCTTCTACCGTTCACCATTCCTTTAAGTGCATCTTTCAGTAGGCAGTTTCTTCTTAACCAGTGACCCTACCAATTCCAATTTTTCTTCCTGATCAGTTTCAGCATCCAGTTTCTTTCGTCATCCACTCTTTCCAACACAGCTTCATTTCTTATTCTGTCTGTCCATTTCACACGCTCCATCTTTTTTATATCCACATTTCAAATGCTTCTAAACGCTTCGTCGTAATCTCCATGTTGCTGCCTCATACAATGCTACACTCCCCACAAAGCACTTCACTAGTCTCTTTCTTTGTTTTTTTCTAGATGTCCGCAGAAGATGCTCCTCTTTCTGTTAAACACTTCCATTTCCATTGCCATCCTCCTTTTGACTGCCTAGCACTTGATAAAGCGTCGCAAAATAACGTTAAAAAAATACTACTTTTCTACAATATCTCTCGGTTTTCTTCTTTCTCTTGGTTCACTCTTAATTTTTTACCTTTCAATCATCTTCCCCAACTCTCTTCACTTCCTCTTTGAACGTTTTCTTTCCTTTTTTCTCGTCTTCGTTATCCTTTTACTCTTCGCCGTCTTCCTCTTCTCTTACTCTTCTTTTCAGTCGGACTCTTTTAACCTCTATTTTCTTCTTCCTCTTCCTCATTTTCTCCTTCCTGCTCCTCCTATTTTCCCCTTCCTGTTCCTCCTATTTTCTCCTTCCTGTTTCACCCATTTCCCCTTCTTGGTCCTATTTTCTCCTTCCTGCTCCTCCTATTTTCTCCTTCCTGCTTCTACTTTCTCCTTCCTCTTCCTCCTATTTTCTTCTCCCTGTTCACCTATTTTCCCCTTCTGGTTCCTTCTAGTTTCCCCTTCTGGTTCCTTCTATTTTCCCCTTCCTG
Organism: Periplaneta americana; assembly: GCF_040183065.1. Lineage (NCBI taxonomy): Eukaryota > Metazoa > Arthropoda > Insecta > Blattodea > Blattidae > Periplaneta > Periplaneta americana. The sequence goes on along the minus strand of NC_091120.1, from coordinate 180,633,183 downwards.
TTCTTCTATTTTCCCCTTTCTTTTCCTCCTATTTTCCCCTTCCTTTTCCCTTCTATTTTCCCCTTCTAGTTTCTCTTATTTTCTCCTTTCTGTTCCTCCTATTTTCTCCTCCCTGTTCGCCTATTTTCCCCTTCCTGTTCCTCCTATTTTCCCCTTTCTTTACCTCCTATTTTCCCCTTCCTTTTCCCTTCTATTTTCCCCTTCTAGTTTCTCTTATTTTCTTCTTTCTGTTCCTCCTATTTTCTCCTCCCTGTTCACCTATTTTCCCCTTCTTGTTCCTCCTATTTTACCCTTTCTTTTCCTCCTATTTTCCCCTTCCTTTTCCCTTCTATTTTCCCCTTCTAGTTTCTCTTATTTTCTCCTTTCTGTTCGTCCTATTTTCTCCTCCCTGTTCACCTGTTTTCCCCTTCCTGTTCCTCCTATTTCCCCTTTCTTTTCCTCCTATTTTCCCCTTCTTTTTCCCTTCTATTTTCCTCTTCTAGTTTCTCTTATTTTCTCCTTTCTGTTCCTCCTATTTTCTCCTCCCTGTTCACCTATTTTCTCCTCCCTGTTCACCTATTTTCTCCTCCCTGTCCACCTATTTTCCCCTTCCTGTTCCTCCTATTTTCCCCTTTCTTTTCCTCCTATTTTCCCCTTCCTTTTCCCTTCTATTTTCCCCTTCTAGTTTCTCTTATTTTCTTCTTTCTGTTCCTCCTGTTTTCTCCTCCCTGTTCACCTATTTTCCCCTTCCTGTTCCTCCTATTTTCCACTTTGTTTTCCTCCTATTTTCCCCTTCCTTTTCCCTTCTATTTTCCCCTTCTAGTTTCTCTTATTTTCTCCTTTCTATTCCTCCTATTTTCTCCTCCCTGTTCACCTATTTACCCCATTCCTGCTCCTCCTATTTTTCCCTTCCTTTCCCTCCTGTTTTTCCCTTCTTGTTCCTCTTATTTTCTCCTTTCTATTCCTCCTGTTTTCTCCTCCCTGTTCACCCATTTTCCCTTCTGGTTCTTCCTATTTTCCCCTTCCTGCTTCTCCTACTTTCTCCTTCTTGTTCCTCTTATTTTCTCCTTTCTATTCCTCCTGTTTTCTCCTCCCATTTCCCCTTCTGGCTCTTCCTATTTTCCCCTTCCTGCTTCTTCTACTTTCTCCTTCCTATTCCTCTTATTTTCTCCTTTCTCTTCCTCCTATTTTCCCCTTTCTCATCCTTGTATTTTCCCCTTTCTCTCCCTTCTATTTTCCCTTTCCTATTCGTCCAAATTTTTCCTTTTCTTTAACTCCTATTTTCGCCTTTCTCTTATTTTCCCTTCCTCTAACTTCTGTTTTTTTTTCTTTCTTCTTCGTCGTCCTCTTCTTGTTTCTCTTACTCTTCTTCTTCGTCAGTCTCTTTGTATCTCCTCATTCTCTTCGACCTCTATTCATTCTTCTGGCTCATCCTCTCTTCGCTCTCTTCATCGTTATTACATTTTTCGGACTTCCCACTTTTTCCTCTTTTTCAGGTATAAAATTCATTCTGTAGCTCCCTTTAATATAACATACTCCGCATAGTTTCGAAGTGATGTAGCCTACAGAATCAATATAATGCACCCTATATTAAAAACTTATACAGCATTATAACATGTAGCTATATCCGAGTGGAGGAGGGAGACAATTTCCATTAAACATTATTGGATACCATAATTTGTTTTTAGTTTCCATAATTATTATTAAAAGTCAGATCGATACATCGAACCGTGGCTTTTCATCCAGGACTCGTAAGCGTTTGTGATGAAAGGTAAAATTATTTTTGTTGCTTTATTAAACCATCTAATTATTGGTTTTAATTATATCGGTTAGAAAATGTAACTAGTATCGCGACATCGTATGTCGTATATTTTCAAAATTCATAATGGAATCTGCTCAACATATCAGATCGAAAACAAATTGAGATATAAATTCAAACCATGGTTAACTTACTATTAAGCCACGGATTCTAAGGTTCGGACCTATTCTGTTATTATTTCGTTACTTTCCAAATACCAATATTAAAGATTTATTAATTTGCCCTACAGAATATTCTCTGTAATATTGACATATGATATTTGAGGAGAAAAATTCGCTCCGGCGCCGGGGATCGAACCCGGGTCCTTGGTTCTACGTACCAAGCGCTCTGACCACTGAGCTACGCCGAATTCAATCCACAGCACCGGATCGAACTCTCCTCCTTCAATGTTTCCCTTTGTGGGCTAACTCGAAGTTAGGCATATATATGTTGACGTGTATCCAATGTCAACTGCCATTATACTAGGAGCGCACTCAGCTGAGTGACTTGTTGGCCGGGAATCTGCAATTATTATTTCCAATTTTTATATTTCCATTTCGTACAATATTCTGGTCGCGAGACAGTATCATATAACTTTGTCTTTTCGGGATTTACTTCCAAACCTATTTCTTTACTTGCCTCAAGTAAAATTCCCGTGTTTTCCCTAACAGCATTTTGATTTTCTCCTAACATATTCACATTATCCGCATAGACAGAAAGCTGATGTAACCCATTCAATTTCAAATCCTCTCTGTTATCCTGGACTTTCCTAATGGCATACTCTAGAGCAGACGTCTCCAAAAGCGTACTCGCGAGTAAGCCTCTGAACGGAATCGAAGCCAGTACGTAATGAGCGCGCTCCGCCTCACCCATCTCCACCTGTACTGTACTCAATGTTAATGCATAAACGAAGAGCAGTGGCGCACTGCCATTATCATTGTGTTGGTCGGCGTGTTCTACCTTTTCACAATGTCATCTAATCATGGACATAGTACATTCAAGGATGAATAGGAAGAGACTTTTTTTTTTTTTGAGTTAGTGAGAAAACTGTGAAATGCTTATTTTGTTCGAAAATTCTTAAGGGTGTGTTACAATTCAACATGCGACGACAATACTCGACTCTTCACAAAGAATATCATACAATTACAGGCATGTTGGAGATGTGAAAATAATTTATTTTGGGGCTATCTGTATAACTGTTGGTTATACATAATAATCAGTGTATTACAAAACCTTTACACTCAGTTCCTCATGACAAACATATAGTTTTTCGTTTAATTTTAAGTGAAATGCGTAGGCCTACAAATATTTTGATAAATATAAAAGAAGAAAATACAAACACAAATCACACACGTGTCCTCAGTCTTAAACAAAAAAAGCTTTCTGCTAACTATGTTTTAGCTTGGAATATTGAAAAATCAATGAAACCCTTTACAGAAGAATCATTTGTAAAATCGTGCATACAGAACGTTACTAAAATACTGTGTCCAGAACAAAGCCGAAGTTTAAGAAAATTAAAATGTTTCCAATTACAGTTCAGAGAAGGAATTTGAAGATTGCAAATGTAATTCAATCTGAGGTCGAAACCACAATTAACCAGTTTGTAGCTTACTCACTTGTATTGGACGAAAGCACAGATAGAAATGACAAAGCTCACCTAGCCATTTTCATCCAAGGAGTTGATGAACATTTTACTGTGTCTGAATGTCTTCTAGATGTAATTACGAAATACAACTGGAGAAGATCTTTTCCAGGCACTAAAGGCACCATAGAACAGAAGAGGTTGAATTTGCAATGGATTGTGTCTATAGCAACAGACGGGGCTCCAGCTTCATAGTATGTCAAAATAATATACAGACGTGGACAAATTATTAGCAAAATTTAAGATTTTTATTATATATTTTTACAAAATATGATTCTTCAATTTAGACTACAGTTGACATTTTTGCGTACTTACAAATTATGAGCAAAATTGAAGATTTTTTTATTGTATATTTTTACAAAATTTGATTCTTCAATTTAGCCTGCAGCTGACATTTTTGCATATTTACAAATTATTAGCAAAATTCAAGATTTTTATTATATATTTTTACATAATTTGGCTCTTCAATTTAGACTACAGTTGACATTTTAGCATAGGGTAAAGTTGCCTAATTCCGTGATACGTTTTTTCACTGAATTTCACGGGGTTTGGTACCTTGCTACGAAGTTCACCGATGTCTCAAAACTAGGCAAAAGATGTACTCTTTCGAGAAAGATGTCTGGCGCTATGGTCGAACGGCAAAGCTTTGACTGACATTCAATTTTTAAAAAAGTGTCACGGAATTAGGGTATCACGGAAATAGGCAACTTTACCCTATTTCTATCTACCGTAATCATAGAAATATGCAAAATTGTCAACTGTGGTCTAAATTGAACGGTAAAAATTTTATAAACAGAATTATCATAAAAATCGTCAATTTTGTTAATAATTTGTCCACGTCTGTACAAACGTATGAAATTTCTTATTCTTTTGGTGTCATTATTTGTAAACTTAATCAGACCGTTGCCGCGATCCCCCACTGATCGCTCCCATCTGTTGAGGTACGAGTCTCTTCCCCTTTTCTAGCCTTACAGCACACTGTATTCGGCGGGCAGCATCGAGAGCACGAATGACGATACGCTTTTTGGAGACCTCTGCTCTAGAGCGAAGTTAAAAAGTAAAGGTGACAGTGCATCTCCTTGCTTTAGCCCGCAGTGAATTTGAAAAGCATCCAAGAGAAACTGACCTATACGGACTCTAGTGTATGTTTCACTGAAACACATTTTAGTTAATCGTACTACTCGTAGTTTCTTGGGAATACCAAATTCAATAAGAATATCATATAAAACTTCTCTCTTAACCGAGTCATATGCCTTTTTTAAATCTATGAATAAGTGATATACTGTACACTTATACTCCCATTTTTTCTCCAATATCTGTCTCCAAGATGTTGAAACTGCGTCGTAAAATAACCCATTAAAAATATATAACAACCTTTCAAAATACAGTAATATGCAAATGCATTAACCTCCTAACCCTACTCATTACACAGTGAGATATAAGCGTACACCAGTAACAATGTTAAAAGAAATGGCAGTGATGTTTAGGACGCAGCCTTAACATGTCGACTCATTACACGGTGAGAGAGACACATTGATGACATCATAGTGAAGGACTCACCAGACGGCCACTGAAATTCCGCATTTGCTTTTGTTTTTATTTGATATTTTGTTGGGCACCCGCTCGCTGCAGCACGACGCCAAGTGCTGCTCGCTTGTTTTTACTCCGCTCTCTTCTCGTTTTATTTTTACCGCTGTTCCTCCGTTTCTTCTCCTGTTCCTGTACAATACACGGAAGCCACGGATGTGACCCTGCTCGACTCCTTGATTTTCAACGCTTTCTGTAGCTCTTCACTTTCCTTGCATGGAACAGCACTTCTGTATCTTGTACACTTTGCTGCCTATCTCTCAGGCGTTTGTTAGTTATTCAGCCGTAAACGTGCTGCTATTTAGGACTAGGAAACTGGACAATATTGCAAAAATGTTTATTTTTGAAAGTTTTGAATGAGAATTCAAGAAGTAAAGCTCCCAGCTACATTCAAACTACTACTACTACTACTACTACTACTACTTCTTCCTTTCGTCTTCTTCTTCTTCTTCTTAAACTTGCCACGTAGCCTACTAGGCCTGGTGACCTGTTACGGTACCATTCCAGCGTTTCAGCGGATGACACAAAGTTATTTTTCCAAATGGGCGGTAGTACGAGGGAGAGTAAAAAATTAACCTTAATAATTGTTATTAATTGAATATGTACAATAAGACTACAAATACTTCATCACTTTTCAACACAGTCCCCACTATGTTCAATGCAAGTGTTCCTGTTACATAGATGATATATATATATATATATATATATATATATATAGTTAGTATTACGATCTAATGTGCGAGTCTGATTTCTTTTTTATGCCCGACCGTGCCGAAATGTAGTAATTATACACCTGGTAGCAGCCCTTTAATGGACCTCATTAAAGTACACCTATTCATTAAAGTTCAGGTGTTCCACCAATCAGAAGACACCATTGTAGCAATATGAAAGCGCAAGTATCGATTATTCTCGGATATGCAATCGAAAGACAACTAGCGAAACGTCACGGAGGCTGGAAATCCAATACTGTCGCAGAAGGTTATGTTCTGTTACTATAATAATTAGCGTTAATTGTAAATAATATTCAAATAAATTCAATTTGTCATCTCGTTTATCAATGTCTAAATCAATTTCAAGGTTATATCAAGATTAATCTTTATTTTACTCTCTAGATTATATCAAGGTCAATGACATATGTTTCTAGGAAAAAATCAATACTTTCGCGTCTGTGCACATCTCACAATTTACAAGATATTGCACAAGGTCAGTTCCGCTCCCCAGTCAGATAAGAATAACATGAATACTTATGAATAATTTCAAGTTAGAAATATGGTCGAGCATAAAAAGTCGTATGAAACTTGCCTATAGTGGTAATTAAGACGCTCGTATGAAAATTATGAAACTCGCGCTCGTTTCATAAACATACTCGCGTCTTAATTACTACCATTATAGACTCGTTGCATAATGTATTAATTTATATATCAAGGTTACTTTTTGACTGAGCCTCGTATATGGCGAAGCATTCTTGAAGCAGGCATATTGAGAACATAGGATTTCCATTTCTGTCCACTTGTCTCTATAACTTCCAATTTTTCAATACTGATTTCAAGTCTCATAACGGAGAAAGTGAAGATAAATGCAAAGAAGACGAAGACTACGGTTGTCGGAAGAAAAATAAAGAAGGTAAATGTACGAGTACTAAATGAGACAATAGAACAAATGGACAGCTTCAAATTCTTGGGATGTACCATAAGCAGTAACATGAGCTGCTGCCAGGAAGTCAAAAGGAGGATAGCAATGGCAAAGGAAGCTTTTAATAGAAAAAGCAACATTTTCTGCAGACGTCTGAAAAAAAAAAAACTAAGGAGATTAGTTAAGTGCTTTGTGTGAAGTGTGGCATTGTATGGGGCAGAAACATGGACATTACGACAAACGAAAGCTATTGCTATAATCTCCAGTATGCTCAGTCACTTTAAGGGAGCAGTGTATTATGATAATAAATTATTTCAAGAATTTTAGTTTCCTCCTTTAAATATGCAGAAATTTGATCCCAACAAATGTGACATTTTAAAATTTCTTTTCAGAACGAAAAGTTACATTTGTTCAGATCAAATTTCTGTACGTTTAAATGGCAAAACTAATATTCTTTCAATCGTTTAATCATAATACACTGGTGTCTTAAATTGACTGAGCATATCGGGAAATAAGTATCTTTCCCGAAATACACTGTGAAATGTTTCATTTAAAATATTTTTCTTTCTTGAAAAGGAAGCAAAAACGAGCAAAATTATATTATACTTTTTTTATTTGAAATATCTCAAAGAATAACTCCTTGGAGATAATCACATTACTTACGATATATATACGGTATATATATATATATATATATATATATATATATATATATATATATATATATATATATATTTGTCAACCTGGTATAGCGCTGGCCTTCTATGCCCAAGGTTGCGGGTTCGATCCCGGGCCAGGTCGATGGCATTTAACTGTGCTTAACTGCGACCAGACTCATGTCAGTAGATTTACTGGCATGTAAAAGAACTCCTGCGGGACAAAATTCCGGCACATCCGGCGACGCTGATATAACCTCTGCAGTTGCGAGCGTCGTTAAATAAAACATAACACATATATTCGTATATATCATTTAGTAGCAGTTGAAGTCCATCACTCATCCTGAATCTCTGATTAAACTCCACTACTCTTTCAAAGTAACAATTAATTATTTTTCGAAATATTCTTTCTGTGACCATTATGTTGACAAATCTCAATATCTGCATCACCAGAAGAAGAATACATGTATAGGTCTCGCAAGCAGGGAATACCGACGGAGGAATGCGAATGAAACACTGCGATAAGGAAGAGAGGGCGACAGAAAAGGTCACGAGATAGCTTGAATGTTATTCATGAGTACAGTCGGAAGAGAAATGACATCGATAGAATCAGTCTTGCATTGTGATAGTTACATTACGACTTTAGTTTGTTCCATTGCATGTGAATACGTGTCTTGTATCGCACGGTATTATTATTTCATTCGTAAACATATGTTGCGCGTTTAATTAGCTTCGAATTTTTCTCTTGCTACGTTCTTTATTTCCACAGCGATGTCCTCATTTGTTCATCTTCTTGGAAAAGACAGTACTTCCATCGGCCCGTATCTCTCGCCCCCTCGGCGTGCCTACATACACACGTCAAAACAGACAGCAACGCCACCATTGCTTTTCGGTAATCGTTCCTTGCGCGAGCTATACTTTCTTTTACAAAACAAACCAAGACAATTATAGGATCTAAAATAAAATAACCCCCACTTCATATATTTAGTGTAGACGCAAGAAGAGCTTGTCACGGTAAGCTGCGCCAACTTTCGGAAACGTTCGGGTGCACTTGACCTCGCTTCCATTCGATTGGCAAACTGTCGACAGTTCTCAGTCGTCTGCTGTCTTGATGTTTCGAGTGAGATTTATCACAGCGCATATAACGTAACCTAAACCTTGTTGCAGAGTAACTAGTAACGACAAAGATGTTATAAGAAATATGTAATCGTGTAATAATTGATATTTGACGTTGTAATAAAACACTAATACTGTGTGATTTTATTAAAATGTTCCGATAAATAGGGTACTATGGTCGGTTTATTTTAATCTGTACATACTCCTTATGTTAACGAGCGGAGCCTGTTTTCTTTTTCATAAATTTATAAACGTTAAAAATAACTCTCTAGTTTGACTGTGTAACGTTTTATTAGCACTTCCTAATTTAGAGCGAAACAGGGGCATTGTTAAGTACATAGAATGTTATACAGAACTCTGTTATTTAACAAACACACTTTGAACCACATAAAACTCCTGATATCAGGGATAAAACGCAGAATATGTAACGCATACGCTGGCTTCTACCCGCTCTGCACAGCAACACTCCACGATACGAACAGTCCAAGACCGCATTAGGTGATTCATAGCAGCCCTGTAACGAGCATGGCGGCACGAGGACCGAATATCGTAGAGTAAGAATTTCTTACAAAATTTGTAAAATTGTAAACAAATTACTATTGAACGTGTAATATCATGGCCTGGAACTTGTTATTTTCTACTTCACTTACAAAAGTATCTTTGTGAAACACAAAAATTTGTAAGTATGTAGATTTGTAACTTTTCTCACCTGTAATTTGTAATTTCTAATTTGTAAAAAAAGGTAAAGGTATCCCCGTAACATGCCATGAAGGCACTTGGGGGGCATAGAGGTAGAGCCCCATGCTTTCCATGACCTCGGCACTAGAATGAGGTGGTGTGGTCGGCACCACGCTCTGACCCCCTTTTACCCTAGGGAAAGACCCTAGGGTCTTTTATAGGAGGCTGAGTGAACCTCGGGGCCGTTCTGAAAGTTTGGCAACGAGAAAAAATCCTGTCACCACCTGGGATCGAACCCCGGACCTTCCAGTCCGTAGCCAGCTGTCGAAAAAAAATCGAAAAATCGAAAGAGAATTGGGAGGACAAATTTAAAAGGTACGCAAAACGCGTCCTTGCAAGGGGTTGGGGGCTGTACAAAACTAAATATGTGAGCTCCAAGCCTGTTGGCCACTAGTCTCACTCCGGGTTACGCTGCTCCACTGAAGGAGCTCTAGAAAATTTTGAAGGGGAAGCCGAAATTGGACGTAACCTCTTAGGTACCACATCTCTACCATTTCTAATTTGTACTTTCGTGAAATAGGGCCCTGGAAGTTTTAACGTCTTTTGATGAAACCGGTCGTAAGTGTATTTGCCGTATTAGTTGGCACATTGTCCTCCACCTGTACCATTTCCCCATGTGCAACGAAGTCTGACCTCTCACCGTTGGGCGAGACCGGATTCTTGTCTGCTAGTGATATTTGATAATGCGATGAGTCTGTATGCAGTGCAGGGTGTGTTCGACCCTGAAATGCTCAGCTTCGCTTTGTAAACAACAATAAGTGACAAGTGGAACTTCATCAGCTGTCGGGTCGCACTCAGCCTGAATAATGAGTGAGAAAGAGAGGCAGAAGGCGGGGCTCGGATATAATGGCTCGTAAATTATGGCCGAAGGTTATGCCCCCTCTCCCGCAGCAGCGCCAGTGGCGAGTCCATCCTTCCGACTCATCGAGTATGAGCGTTTCCTACCGGACTTGCTCTTCTGTGGAAAGAGGGTTATCGTAATAGTCATTTCTTGGTCTGAAACTCAACTGAAAGAGCTATTCCATCTCAAATCGACCGAAATATAGAGAAAATTGACCTTACAATTTCTAAATACAAAGAAACTTTTTTTTGTACGTAGAGAAATGTGATACAATGCTTTGTGCAAAGTTTGAGGCATCAGAACTTCATAGTGTTTAAATTAAAAATATTCAAATTTATCGTATTTTCATAAAATTAGCAACTTTAAACTGTTGTACCTCCGAAACCCTTTCACCCAATGATCAAAATCATGGTTTATTTTGATGCTGAGAAATTAAAGTTTATATTGACATGTAAACAGTTTTTCTTACTTTTTATGGAAATGGAGAAATTTAGATTTTTCCTCATTAAGACGCCTTTCCCTAGGAAAAAATATTTAAAAAATATATAGTTAGATTCCGCATTGAAAGTACAAATAAACACATATTTTTTACTGACGGTATGTTGATAAGAATGTATTTAAAATATCAAATAAAGAAAATAAATAGTACGCGCGTGAACCAACCAGGTGACTGTCAGACGGGAGCTAGCCGAGACAAGCATGGCCAGGAGACAAACACGTGAGGTTTCGTCTAGTAGCGCATAGCTGGGCTAGCTTTATCACAAGTTTTCATAAACACAGGAGAAAAATGACGCCCAACGCTCGCTTATCTTCAGCTCTCGGACAGTGCGTGAGGTACTGCGCCGTTCAAGTCTAGGCGTGTGAAAATAATTTATTTAATACCCTCGAAACTTATTGCCATACCACTAAGCAAACAATGCCGAATCCCTCTTAATAATGCAACGTTTTTTCTCAATATTTTTCACAATTTCACAAATTAGCAAAACGCCTAAAAGTAAGTAAAATCAGATTATTTGCCTCGCTGTATACAATAAAAATAAGTATTACTTCTTATCATAACCTACCAAATGTCAGCTACAAAATGAGCTCTCATTCAATGTTCTGCAGTAAATGGTTCCAGAGTTCTGAGCGCTGAAAGAGGCTTGTTTTTATAAAATACGCTAAATTTGTCGGTCAACAATACGAAAACCGTTTGACTTTCGATAGTATATTTTTGCAAATGCACTCTCCTCAGCACCTTCTATAAATAGGGAAAAAATTAGAGTATAAAAAATGCGAGGTTTTTTACTGATCGATTTCATATGGAATAGCCCGAAAGCATAAAATATACATTAATTCAGTGTACTGTCCAAGGGCAGGTCTTTCATTGCAAACCCGGCTTTCTGCAATCTTTCCTACTTTCTGCCTTCCTCTTTGTTTCCTCATATGATCCGTATATATTAATATCATCTATCATCTGATATCTTCTTCTGCCCTTAACTATTCTCCCGTTCACCATTCCTTCCAGTGCATCCTTCAGTAGGCAGTTTCTTCTCAGCTAGTGACCCAACCTATTTCTTTTGCTCTTTGTGATCAGTTCAGCATCATTCTTTCTTCACCCACTCTTTCCAACACAACTTCATTTCTTATTCTACTGTCCAATTCTCCATATCCACATTTCAAATGCTTCTATTCGCTTCTCTTCACTTCGTCGTAATGTCCATGTTTCTGCCCCATACAATGCCACATTGCATACAAAGTCCTTCACTACAGCAGGCTCTTCCTTAGTTATTTTTCTAGAGGTCCGCAGAAGATGTTCTTTTTTCTATTAAAAGCAAGTAAGAAATAAAGCAAAATCATATATTTTTTTTTCTTTTAGTACGAAGACTGGTTTTAGTTTATATGGGTAGATACCATGATGTTTTCTTATAATTCTCCAAACTGTGGTAATACTCAATTTGAAGATGCCTGGAGTTCTGGCTAACATTACTAATTTCATAATAATCATTTCTGCTTATTCCATTGCTTGTCTGAAGCATCTCAGCTGCAGTGACATCATTGATTACCTCAGGTCTTTCAGATTTCTTCTTATCAGCAACAGAACCATTTTTCTTAAACCTTCTGATTAAATCTCCATCATAATCAGGAATGAAATATGGGCCTTCTCTTAACTTTTTAAGAGTTTTGAAGTTTTCTCAGACCTTGCTGTTGGGACTCTTTACTGTCATACCAGTACATCGACGCCAACATAGAACATATTATGATAATCATGATTGAAAGTCGGCGATATTCACTTCCAAATGTTGAGGGTGATTTGCTTCCAGTCTGCAAAACCACTTTAATGGAAGTATTTGAAGAAATTAACAGATCTGTGGATAATAAATGGGTCATAGTACCTACGAAATGATTATGGGACTTAACACCTTTCTTAAATTGTGAAGTTTGTTTGTCTCTCAGTTTGTTAATTTTAGTATTATCGTCAAACTATTGACAGAGATTGGTGACACGTTGTCGTAAGTGATATAATTTAATTCTAAAAAATATAGTCTTAAAATTGTTCAAGGGCAAAAGTTATTTATTAATAAAATACTGTTCATAAATTTGGCACTTTGCACCTTTCTATTGCTAAGTATCCAATTCTTGTACTTAGTTCCTTACTTACTAGCTTTTAAGGAACTCGAAGGTTCATTGCCGCCCTCACATAAGTCCGCCATCGGTCCCTATCCTGAGCAAGATTAATCCAGTCTCTAGAATCATATCCCACCTCTCTCATATCCATTTTAATATTATTCTTCCATCTACGTCTCAGCCTCCCCAAAGGTCTTTTTCCCTCCGGACTTCTAACTAACGCTCTATATACATTTCTGGATTCGCCATCCATCTGGAGAGGTCCAAGTTTATTTATGTATATCCTTATGGGGGAATGTTGTATTTTTGACAGTTCAATTTTTAGATGTGGTGAAGTTGACTAACCGAACTCCATTATCATTACTAGTTAAATGCAGGCTCTCTTTTCCAATAGTCGGTTTAAGAATATTCTCCCGTCCTACTTTAGCATTGAAATCCCTCAATAAAATATTCACGTGATATCCAGATAACTGATAGAAAGTATATTCCAATTCCTCACAGAAGTTATCCTTTACATGGTCGTCTTTCTCTTCTGTAGGGGCGTGAGCATTTATAACTATGATATCGCACCATCTATCCTTAAGTACTAAATACGATAACTTCTCACTGATAAATTCGACCTTTTTTACTGCTAATTTTATTATTTTATGGATAAAGAATCCTGTTCCTAATTGACGATTATTGTTTCTTTCCTCATAATACAATAATCTACTTGTGATATGGCATTCCAATGTAACCTAACCTCCTGTACTCCCACAAAGCCTATTCTATATCTAGCTAGATCCAATTCTTGTAGCTGTATTAATATAGTACATTATGCAACGAGCCTATAATGGTAGTAATTAAGACGCGAGTATGTTTATGAAATGAGTGCAAGCGAGTTTCATAATTTTCATACGAGCGTCTTAATTATCATTATAGTCAAGTTTCATACGACTTTTTATGCTCGACCATATTTCTAACTTCAAATTATTCATAAGTATTCATGTTATTCTTATCTGACTGAGGAGCGGAACTGACCTTGTGCAATACCTCGTAAATTGTGAGATGTGCGCAGACGCGAAAGTATTGATTTTTTTCCGAGAAACAAATGTCGACATTGACCTTGATATAATCTAGACAGTAAAATAAACATTAATCTTGATATGACCTTGAAATTGAATTAGACATTCAAAAACGAGATGACAAATTGAATTTATTTGAATATTATTTACAATTAACGCTAATTATTATAGTAACAGAACTAGTTGTCTTTCGATTGCAAATTCGAGAATAATCGATATTTGCGCTTTCATGTTGCTACAGTGGTATTTTCTGATTGGTGGAACACCTGAACTTTAATGAATAGGTGTACTTTAATGAGGTCCATTAAAGGGCTGCTACCAGGTGTGTAATTACTACATTTCGGCATGGTCGAGCATAAAAATCATTAATGTTCTAATTAACAAAAGTCACATAAAAGAACGTTTCCCTAAAAGAGACCTCCAGGCTAAATTTTTGTTCCACGTTCAAAATTCGACCTAAATAACCTTTGCAATAAATGAGCATGTTAACAAAAACACTGCTCCTCAGAGTCTAAATACTGTGTCGGAATATAAACGTCGTCCGGATAACCGCAGCCCAATAGTATTGTCATAAAGAGCTCTTAAGATTTGAGGACGCGGCTATTGTGTACCCGGAGTCGAGTGCCCGAGTGGCCGGCCTGGTGCTGTACCGTTCTCCTCCTTATAAGGGACTCCATTGTGCCCGGCGGTCGTGGGGCTGACCCCGGGCTGGCCTCCTCTCAACACGTGTGTGCGCGTGTGGGAAGGAGTTCAACCACCTGGAACGCAATAAACCTGCCGGCTCTACACCATTCACCGGAGTCGTGTGCCCTTCCTCATCCAGGCATCAAACGGTCCTCGGCACAATCGCAGAAGGCGGGCCGGTTCCTGGGGTCTGGGAAGTTGGAAGACTTACCATCCTAGCGTCATAGTAGTACCGGTGGTATTGCAGTGGTGGTGGAAATAGAAATAGTAGTGCTGGTAGTAGCTATTATTGGTAGAAATGTTGGTGGTGGTGGTGGTAGTAGTAGTAGTAGTAGTAGTAGTAGTAGTAGTAGAATTAATAGTACTGATGGTTGTACTCGTGGTAGAATGGTAGAATTAGTACTACTGCAGGTTGTGTTCGTGATAAAATGGTAGGAATTAGTAGTACTGATCGTTGTATTCGTGGTAGAATTAGTAGTATTGGTGGTTGTATTCGTGGTAGAATGGTAGAATTAGTAGTACTGATGGTTATATTCCTGGTAGAATGGTAAGATTGGTAGTACTGAAGGTTGTATTCGTGGTAAAATGGTAGAATTAGTAGTATTGGTGGTTGTATTCGTGGTAGAATGGTAGAATTTGTAGTACTGGTGGTTGTATTCGTGGTAGAATGGTAGAATTAGTAGTACTGGTGGTTGTATTCGTGGTAGAATGGTAGAATTAGTAGTACTGATGGTTATATTCCTGGCAGAATGGTAAGATTGGTAGTACTGAAGGTTGTATTCGTGGTAAAATGGTAGAATTAGTAGTATTGGTGGTTGTATTCGTGGTAGGATGGTAGGATTGGTAGTACTGAAGGTTGTATTCGTGGTAAAATGGTAGGATTGGTAGTACTGAAGGTTGTATTCGTGGTAGAATGGTAGAATTAGTAGTACTGGTGGTTGTATTCGTGGTAGAATGGTAGAATTGGTAGTACTGAAGGTTGTATTCGTGGTAAAATGGTAGAATTAGTAGTATTGGTGGTTGTATTCGTGGTAGAATGGTAGAATTTGTAGTACTGGTGGTTGTATTCGTGGTAGGATGGTAGGATTGGTAGTACTGAAGGTTGTATTCGTGGTAAAATGGTAGGATTGGTAGTACTGAAGGTTGTATTCGTGGTAGAATGGTAGAATTAGTAGTACTGGTGGTTGTATTCGTGGTAGAATGGTAGAATTGGTAGTACTGATGGTTGTATTCGTGGTAGAATGGTAGAATTAGTAGTATTGGTGGTTGTATTCGTGGTAGAATGGTAGAATTAGTAGTACTGGTGGTTGTATTCATGGTAGGATGGTAGGATTGGTAGTACAGAAGATTGTATTCGTGGTAAAATGGTAGGATTGGTAGTACTGAAGATTGTATTCGTGGTAAAATGGTAGGATTGGTAGTACTGAAGGTTGTATTCGTGGTAGAATGGTAGAATTAGTAGTATTGGTGGTTGTATTCGTGGTAGAATGGTAGAATTAGTAGTACTGGTGGTTGTATTCGTGGTAGGATGGTAGGATTGGTAGTACTGAAGGTTGTATTCGTGGTAAAATGGTAGGATTGGTAGTACTGAAGGTTGTATTCGTGGTAGAATGGTAGAATTAGTAGTATTGGTGGTTGTATTCGTGGTAAAATGGTAGAATTTGTAGTACTGGTGGTTGTATTCGTGGTAGAATGGTAGAATTTGTAGTACTGGTGGTTGTATTCGTGGTAGAATGGTAGAATTAGTAGTATTGGTGGTTGTATTCATGGTAGGATGGTAGAATTAGTAGTACTGATGGTTGTATTCGTGGTAAAATGGTAGGATTGGTAGTACTGAAGGTTGTATTCGTGGTAAAATGGTAGAATTGGTAGTACTGGTGGTTGTATTCGAGTAAAATGGTAGGATTGGTAGTACTGAATGTTGTATTCGTGATAAAATTGTAGGATTAGTAGTACTGGTGGTTGTATTCGTGGTGGAATTAGTAGTACTGGTGGTTGTATTAGTGGCACAATGGTAGTTAGTAGTACTTGTGGTTTTATTCATGGTAGAATTAGTAGTGACAGGTTATCATATTTAGTACTTAAGGTTAGATGGTGCGACATCATAGTTATAAATGCTCACGCCCCTACAGAAGAGAAAGACGACCATATAAAGGATAGCTTCTATGAGGAATTGGAACATACTTTTGATCAGTTACCTAGATATCACATGAAAATTTTATGGGGGGATTTCAACGCTAAAGTAGGACGGGAGGATATTTTTAAACCGACTATTGGAAAAGAGAGCTTACACGCAATTAGTAGTGACAATGGAGTTAGATTAGTCAACTTTGCTACATCGAAAAATTTAATTATCAAAAGTAGAACATTCCCCCATAAGGATATACATAAAATGGGAAATGCGTGTTATTATTCGGTTAAGAAGCTCTTATCATCCAGTCTGCTGTCCAAAAATCTGAAAGTTAGAATTTATAAAACAGTTATATTACCGGTTGTTCTGTATGGTTGTGAAACTTGGACTCTCATAGGTTAAGAGTGTTTGAGAATAAGGTGCTTAGGAAAATATTTGGGGCTAAGCGGGATGAAGTTACAGGAGAATGGAGAAAATTACACAACGCAGAACTGCACGCATTGTATTCTTCACCTGACATAATTAGGAACATTAAATCAAGACGTTTGAGATGGGCAGGGCATGTAGCACGTATGGGCGAATCCAGAAATGCATATAGAGTGTTAGTTGGGAGACCGGAGGGAAAAAGACTTTTAGGGAGGCCGAGACGTAGATGGGAGGATAATATTAAAATGGATTTGAGGGAGGTGGGATATGATGATAGAGACTGGATTAATCTTGCACAGGATAGGGACCGATGGCGGGCTTATGTGAGGGCGGCAATGAACCTTCGGGTTCCTTAAAAGCCAGTAAGTAAGTAAGTAAGTATGATAGTGAGGAGGATGGTCAGAAACAAGAGACTCGCCCAAAAGTGGGTTGCTCCTTCAAACCGTTCGGGAGACACTGCTCTAAGAAGTTGGTGAATATGTTGAAAGGGAAGTTCTGACTGTTTCTCGTTACTGATTATCTATGACAGTTAAAATCGAAGTGCTCTGCGCAAACCTGCTCCAAAACACTTTGTGCCGGAGGTTGCGCACATGATCGAGTCCCTTCTGATTGTTTTCTTCTCGTAAATTTCCTGGAAGGAGAAAGTGTAGTTCTGTTTATATACGGTAGCTCATTAACAATTACGGCCGGTCGGTGATACAGGGACGCTGGGATATCGTGACTAATTATATCTGAATTGTGCTCGTAATCTGGCTCCACATCTCGCGGAAGACTCTCGCCCTCTTTGTGACGTCACTTCTGTAATGCGCTCCAGTCGTACAGAACGCCTCAAGAGAATTAAATCCAAGGCTTAGCACAGCATCAACCTTTGGGATCTGTGAATGTCGGACCATGTTTGCAGTGACAAGTGAGTCCAGTACGTTCAGGACCAACTAGAAAGGTTTGATAGTAATTATTATTTCTTTAGTTTCATGGAAAGATTCACATTGAGAATACTTCCTGATATGCATTTCACTTGAGAACAAAAGGAAATGAATAGTTAGAAAGTATCCATTCATTCATAGTTTTTGTTCACTGCAAGCCCAGCATTCTCCTATCTCCTATTTTCCGCCTTCCTCTTAGTTTACGAATACGGGCTCTTCCATATGAAATCGATCAGTAAAAAACCTCTCATTTTGTTTATATCCTAATTTTTTCTCTATTTATATAAGGTGCTGAGGAGAGTGCATTTTCAAAAATATACTATCGAAAGTCAAACGGTTCTCGTATTGTTGAGCGACAAATTTAGCGTATTTTATAAAAACAAACCGCTTTCAGCGCTCAGAACTCTGGAACCATTTACTGCAGAACATTGAACGAGAGCTTATCTTGAAGGTGACATTTGGTAGATTATTATAAGAAGTAATCCTTATTTTTATTATATACAGAGAGAGAGAGAGAGAGATAATCTGAGTTTACTTACTTTTAGGCTTTTTGCTCATTTGTAAAAATGTAAAAAAAGTATTGAGAAAAAACCTTGCATTATTAAGAGGGATTCGGCATTGTTTGCTTAGTGTCACGGCAATAAGATTCGAGGGTATTAAATAGATTATTTTCACACGCCTAGACTTGAACGGCGCAGTACCGCACGCACTGGCCGAGAGATGAAAATAAGCGAGCATTGGGCATCATTTTACTCCTGTGTTTATGAAAACCTGTGATAAAGCTAGCCCAGCTATGCGCTACTAGTCGATATGTCACGTGTTTATGTCTCCTGGCCTTGCTTGCCTCGGCTAGCTCCCGCCTCACAGTCAGCTGGTCAGTTTCTCGCGCGTACTATTTATTTTCTTTATTTGATATTTTCATTGCTTTCTTATCAACGTTGCACCAGTAAAAAATATGTTTATTTGTACTTTCAATGCGAAATCTAACCATATATTTTAAAAATATTTTTTCGTGGTCAAAGGCGTCTTAATGAAGAAAAATCTAAATTTCTCCATTTCCATAAAAAGTAAGAAAAACTGTTTACATGTCAATATAAACTGTAACTTTTCAGCATCAAAATAAACCATGATTTTGATCATTGGGTGAAAGGGTTTCGGAGCCACAACAGTTTAAAGTTGCTAATTTTATGAAAATACGATACATTTAAATAGTTTTAATTTAAACACTATGAAGTTCTGATGCCTCAAACTTTGCACAAAGCATTGTATCACAGTTGTCTACGGACAGAAAAAAATTCATTGTATTTAAAAATTGCAAGGTCAATTTTCTCTATATTTCGGTCGATTTGAAATGGAATAGCCCATACGATCCACGTATCTTAATGTTTTCTGCCATTTGACAACTTTTTCTGCTACTAACTTTTCTCCCATTCACTATTTCTTCTAGTGCATCTTTCAGTAGACAGTTTTTTTTTTTCATTCAGTGACCCAGCCAGTTTCTTTTGTCTTCCCGATCAGTTTCAGCATTATTCTTTCTTCACTTACTATTTGTAACACACCTCCATTTCTTATTCCATCTGCCAATTTCACACACTTCATTCTTCTCTATATTCAAATTTAAATTGCGTGCAGTTGTTTGTCTTCACTTCGTCGCAATGTCCATGTTTCTATCCCATACAATGCCACACTCAACACAAAGTACTCCACTTCTTATTGCAAAGGTCCACAGAAAATGATTCTTTTCTGTTGAAAGCTTCCTTTGTCATCGCTATCCTCCTTTTGACTTCCTGGCAGCAGCTCGTGTCTTTGAAACTGCACTCTTGTTCTACTGCCCTATTTCAAATTCGCACGTTTACCTTCATTATTTTTCTTCCGATAGCCATGATCTTCGTCTTGTTTGCATTGATCTTTATTCCAGGCTGCTTACAGCTGTCAGTTAGGTCCATTAGCATATCCTTTAGTATAACCCTAGATCATATATACCCAAATATGTCGGCCTTATAGGCTTAGACGTTAACAACTTTTGTCAGGTTTACTACGCTGCCATCTAGTTGTTACATAAGGAGTCACGTCATAATTCCCATTTGAATAGCATTAGCGACTGTACTGCCATCTCGTGTTCGTTTACGGCGGACGGGTGGCGATCCTGGCGGCTATCTTCAAAGTGCTGCCGATTTTAACATAGCGATGAGTTATCTGTTATATATATGATCTAGGGCAGTGGTCGTCAGCACTCGCTGAAATGTGCAAGGGATACGCGGTGCTGTGCCGTGTGCACCGTCGTGCAACAGGGAGAGATAGAGAGCATACCCGCTAGCAGCTACGAGAGCACTATAGTGCACTGCGTTTTCCGCGGGTAAGAGAGGCTAGCCCCAGCGTGCTCTGTGCTGACGACCCCTGATCTAGGGTATTACTCTTCTTCTGCTAGGCCATACCATCAACAAATCGTTTCTTCTTCCTACTATCACCTCTCCCAAGCACTGAAAATCTTCACCAAATCCTTGAAGTACATGTTGAACAGAGTAGGTGATAAAGGGCATTGCAAGACATTATCAATAATAATCGGAATATCGTTTACAATGTTAACCAGTTTAAGTCATGTTTGTAAGAGTTCACCAACAACCTGCGGGAAATAGATAATCTGTATTAACTAAAAGGATGTTCCCGGTCATGGGTTTCTATATGAAAACTATTCTTATTGATTTCCTTTCTCACCCTTAAAGTTGTAACAAAGTCACGGTTACATCCTGTATTATTGAAGGTTCTCTTTGAAATAGAGAACATTTGCGCTAGCTGTCCGATCCTATATTACACAGCAGATTAAATTTTCATATTTCCACACATTTCACCGAAGACAGGACAAGCCATTAAAAAAATGAGAACATCAAGTGGAAAATGTTGGAGGAAATGTTACAATATATCAGACAAGCGAGAGGAGGGTGGTTTGATAATTAAAAGGGTCGCTGACGTGAAGAGTGGTTGGCAGCCGTTGCATCGGGAGTTTGGACTATGTCAAAGAGAAAAGAGAAAAAAAAAAGCGATTCGTTACCCGTCTCTGTGTGTGAATATGGTTAATCTTAGTTTTCAGAGCTCAACATTTTCCATGTGCCCTTGCATGTGATAGACAGAGCTACTTTGTAAGTTTGTGTGTAAAAACAGCAGCTGAAACAAAAGAATAACGAGCTGCACGCAGCTGCATGTGGGCAATGCCATGATAGGAGTATCATCGCCTCGACCAACTAACTTCTTCCGCTGCTTCACTTGCATCACAACTTGTACACGGATGTACCGACATCGTGGCATTATGTCTTTGTTCCCTTTGTTTATTTCTTTGAGAAGTTAAAGGACCAAGAAGTTATTTAACAAATGTTCTTGCCGACGTACTGTAAGTACTGTAGGTGAGAATGGTTGTATCCCAGGATCTGGAGTTCGAAACTGAGAGGGAACAACGATTTTTGCAAACTCTTATTAATAGTTATTGTTTTCCCTCAGGCAGAGTTTCATATTATATTGCTTTCTCGTTTTCATTTTTTTTCTCTTTACGGTTTAATCAACGACAGCTTCCTAATTACAGCATTTTGTTGTCTATTTCTCCTAACTCTGGATGTTTATATCCCCTGTGAAGGACTTAAAACTGCCTCAACTATATATATATCCTCTTCTATGAGTATTATCGACATCGACGAGCTGTTTTCGAATTTTATTTTTTAATGAATAGCAATAGCCAAAAGTAGGGCTAGGATTTTGATGACCTATAAATCATGAAAAAATGTCTTAAAAGCAATGCTTTTATGACCTAAAAATCTTTCAAAAATTCCCTTTAAAATGCTCTAAAAATTGATCTTACATAATTGGCTTAATAGGAAAAGAGGTTTTGTACTACTTAATATTTATATTAGTAATTAAATTAAATTCTAGTACCAACATTTAAGTTTATTTAATTTTACGTAATTTTTTCTAAGTAGTGCACTTTAATTAATAATTTTACCTGATGTAGTTCCATGTAGTCCACCACAAGGCCACTCTTATCCAGAACTAGCAGGTATAGAGGAGTCTATATTGAAGGGGTGGTTGGACTGATCCATTACGTGGGGGGTGTACTACGTTGAAATGGCCATATTTATGTAGAAAAGCGATTAAAATGATATACAAAATAATGAGTATTAATTGAAAAAAATATGTAGAGAAAATATCAAAGGAAATAAACATTATTTTACATTAATAATGGCCAAAATTAAATGAAAATGCCTAAAAGAATGACCGAATAAAACAAAAAATGCTCTTATGAGTTGAAACACGCAAAAAATGCAAAAAAATGCCCTAACAAATATGTCTCAAAACACTCAGTTTATCACATAACATATAAATACTAAAGCAGCTATGTTTCTGGCTTACTAGAAAAAATATGCAATTTCAACAAAATCCTAACCCTAACCATAAGTGTACCACTTACCTTCTCTTCTCTATTCTTCACCATCTCTTTCTTCTCTTTTTATTCTTCAATTCTCCCTTATGTTTCATCTTCTCCATCCTTCACCACCTCTTTCTTCTCTTCTAATTCTTCAACTCCCCCTTGTGTTTCAACTTTTCAATTTTTCACCACCTCTTCTCTTCTTATTCTTCAACTAGCCCTTATGTTTCACCACCTTTTTCTTCTCTTCTCATTCTTCGATCTCCCTTATGCTTCATGTTCATTCTTCACCACCTCTTCTCTTTTTATTCTTCAACTACGGTAGTATATCACTTATCTGTGGCACGCTAAGTATACCTCTTCATAGAACATCTTGTTATTCATCATCTTTTACAATATCCACCTCGCGTCAATGGAATTCCTTGTCACAAAGTATTAGGGGCTGCAAGACAATAAACACCTTTAAAAACAGCTTAAAAGATAACCTTATTAGCATTTCACTCCAATCATACTGATTTAAACTATCACTGACTACATTGTTACTTTTTTCTTTAGACATCATCCTGATTGTGCTGTATTTTAATTGTCTCGTAATAATCTCTTTCTATTATCTAATATTATTTGAAATATATTAACATTCTATGTATTTTAGTTTAATTCTGCTACACAGTTTATTTCAGTGTTTAATTAATAGTTCATAGTATTTTGTTGTTTAATTTGTAAATAACTTTTGTATACATGTAACTCTCATCTAAATCAAATTGTTGGATTCTTTGTAAGTTCATGCATATGTATATACACTTTTTGCTGGTTGAGTGGAAGAGAAGGCCTTACGGCCTTAACTCTGCCAGCTAAAATAAATCATTATTATTATTATTATTATTATTATTATTATATTATACACACTATTTAAAGGGTGTAATTGATATTTGTTGTTGAAGTGTTGTACTACTGAAGAAGTATGTTGTGTCAGTGAAGTGTGAAGTGTAAGTGAAGTGTGTTTCTGTCATGCGTTAAGACCGGATACTGCGCTATAACCGATATCCTTGTAATAATTGTACAAGGGTTACAGTTTGACTTGAAATTACGGTTTTTTTTTCGGACTTACTTATAAATGGATTCCCTTTATATCTGGCAAGCTACTTCATTTCAGAATTAAATAAATGTCCGAACGCCAACGTTCCCTTTGATAGCGATATTCCTTTACTAGGCAACGCTGCACTCCTATGATTCGCGGGAGCTGTGAAGCCGCTGAAGGCCATATGCAGGAGACTTGCCGCGGAGAATAAAAATTTAGGATTGAGGAAGGGAGCATCCTGAGGAAAAATATCCCAGCACAGTCATTCTTCCATTACTATAGTGAGAACAGTTCCTAAACAGAAAATATTGCCATCTTGTCAGTATTGCCAACTGTTACCAGATATCACACGATCCTACGGACTGTGACTTATTTACTTGCCGTACTTTATGTTGGAAGGTTATTCTAAATAATTAATTAATTTGTAAGATATTTTCGTAGGCAAACTATACGAGAAAGGGATCAATATGTCAAGTATTTTGTCTGGCAATACGAAATTCATTGGTTTGACTAAACAATTGACTCACGAGACCTAACCTAAAAATGTATTTTGTTTGACCACATGTAATTATTAGTACTAACTCCGAAAACTTACCTCACTATAGTCTTGAATTATAACGACAACGCAACACATAAAATAACTATTATGTATTAATATTAATACTGATATTAAGCAATTATTAGTATGTTAAAATTTCTCTAGCTTCCAGTAACCGGCTCAGAAATCTAGTACAATTTTATTTTCATGGAACTCCAGTACCGACAAATATGATCGATATTTGTCTCAGCTGCCAACATACCAGTTACAAAATCGCAACTATTTGTAGTATTTGTCAGTATCGAAATTCGAAACTAAGTTGGCAAAAGAAAATTCAAATGCAAACTAGAAAATCTCCACAATCCACTAGTACAGGGACATCATTTTATTTTTACTAACATTTTAAATATTAACTTGCCTATACCTCTGGATCAACACCGTTTGCTTCCCCCTTCCACGACTGGAATTCGATGATACTGGCGTAATATACAAACAAATCACTTTACTAGGTATAGGAGGGAAGAAAAGTAGTTCATTCATTTACGTAAATTAGGAAATATTGCGCTTTTGAGTTTGATCATTTTCATTAGGTTTTTGTTTAATCAAAATACAGTACAGTATTAACAATGAGTGTTTTTACTCACGAACTGAGCTGTCCATGTGGACGTATTCATTATGCAGTGTATATTATACTGTCTACAGCACATTAGCGTACAATA
Source organism: Periplaneta americana (assembly GCF_040183065.1). Lineage (NCBI taxonomy): Eukaryota > Metazoa > Arthropoda > Insecta > Blattodea > Blattidae > Periplaneta > Periplaneta americana. Next base: position 180,608,613 of record NC_091120.1, on the reverse strand, counting down.
TAGAGAATGAAGTTAAATTCAAAAATAATCATAATATGGATATTTAAACACATTTTTTTAAAATGGTGGCCGTTCATTTCGATACAGGCTTCAGTTCTAATGTGCATATTATCGCACTATAGACTATTGTACCTAATTCCAATTACCAGTTTCGTCCTTCGTACTAGTAACTCATATTGAAATAATTCTGTACCTACTCTATAAAAGAATATTTTACGTACTGTAAATTCAATCTTCACTTCTGCCCGATCCGAAAAGATAAAATTACTCAGACATACTATCTACTGTCCGTCCAAGTGGTTATGTCGTAGGGTCGTAGAAAGAGAGGAAATCACGTGACAGTTAATTACTTAACGAGACCCTTTTATTTAAACAGTTATTTTAAACAGTTGTATAATATTACGTAGACGTCCAATTCCTAACAGAAATTAATGTTCTTAGAAAAGAGCTAAGACAGCCCAGCCACTAGCTGGCGAATAAAAGCTGGTGGGGGAAACCGGAATACGACGTAGGCAAATGGACGACAGTACCTGTGCGTAAATGATTCAATATTGAAAGCTCTTTCGTCACTGGAAAACGCGAACATATTTTTGGAACGTACTGTTTACTATGACCGTAAGGCTACTATGACTGTATATGAGGTCTGGGATCTGTGTGGAGGACGGTTGAACTTCGTTAGTAGAAGGGGTGGGAGTGAAATACATTAAAATACTCAAGTAAAAATAAAATGATGTCCCTGTATATGTAGTAATGGGGGGGAAAATGGTTAAGTTTCACCCTTAGGGTATGAAGTAAGCTGACCCGGACTGTAGTACTGGAACTCTGATCTCCTGCCGACACAAACCTCTCTACGTCTGCGTTTTTGTTAGTTGTGGATTTTTCCCCTCGAGAGAGCGTACGGCCCACAACTCCTTTGATCCTATGTGTGCGCTTCTTTTTTTATCAGAGTGGAAGGCATGTCTGTCGTCATTGGAATATCTTCTTCTGTAACTGCCTCAATGTGTGGAAAGCTGAAAGCAGAATTATGGTTTAATATATTCTAACGTTTCCCAGAAAGATGCCGGGCCACGAGGCGCTTTCAGCAGATGATAGCGAGCGTGCTTAATACGAAACCCCCCCCCCCCGTATAATGTTGTTATTCTCGCCTCAACTTTCAGCGTTTTCAAAGGACAGATCTGCAATTCTAATGCCCTGATTTCTGAACTCCATTCTGTTTACGAGACATTGTCACGTATTTTGTCTCTCCCACCACACTCGTGTATTTGTTCTCCTTTGCTACAATTTCCGCATCATGTTTTGTGGTTGATGTATTTTTCTCCTTAACTCGATGACTTTGCCCGTAAATACAAGCAGTTCAAGAAAAAGCGCACATGAACAAGAGGACTGTATAGTCCGGATCAGCTTACTTCAAACCCTAAGGGTGAAACCTAACCATTTTTTCCCCCCATTACTACAAATACTAGTGGATTGTGGTGATTTTCTAGTTTTCAGGTTGAATTTTCTTTTACCAACTTCGTTTCGAATTTCGATACTAACAAATACTGCAAATGGTAGTGATTTTGTAACTGGTATGTTGGCAGCTGAGACAACTACCGACAATATTTGTCGGTACTGGAGTTCCATGAAATTAAAATTGTACTAGATTTCTGAGCCGGTTACTGGAAGCTAGTGAAATTTGAACATACTAATAATTAATTAATATCAGTATTAATATTAATACATAATAGTTATTTTATGTGTTGCGTTGTGGTTATAATTCAAGGCTATAGTCAGGTAAGTTTTCGGAGTTAGTATGCATATAGAGTGTTAGTTGGGAGGCCGGAGGGAAAAAGATATTTGGGGAGGCCGAGACGTAGATGGGAAGATAATATTAAAGTGGATTTGAGGGAGGTGGGATATGATGGTAGAGACTGGATTAATCTTGCTCAGGATAGGGACCAATGGCGGGCTTATGTGAGGGCGACAATGAACCTCCGGGTTCCTTAAGAGCCAGTAAGTAGTAGTAGTACTAATAATTTCATGTGGTCAAACAAAATACATTTTTAGGTTAGGTCTCGTGAGCCAATTGTTTAGTCAAACCAATGGATTTCGTATTTGCCAGAGAAAATACTTGACATGTTGATCCCTTTCCCGTATAGGTTGCCTATAAAAATGTTACAAACTATTGAATTATTTAGAATAACCTTCCAACATAAAGTACGGTAAGTCATTTAGTACGTAGGATCGTGTGATATCTGGTAACAGTTGGTAACACTGATAAGACGGCAATATTTGCTGTTTAGGAACTGTTCTTATGTGACCCTCACTATACAATTTTGAGGGAAATTTTGTTCCCGAAAGGGACATTTTAAAATAGGGCTGTGGATATGCCAAGAGTGGAAGCTACATATTTGCACCATTGTTTTCTTCAGAAAATTTCACATGATTTTAAGTACCTATATGACCCTCTTTCCATTTAAAATTTCAAAGTTGCATCCAAAATGACGACTTTTGAGATAGCTGAGGGCCATACGCGGAAAGAGAACCGTTTCCTTGGGGGGGAAGGGGGGCAAAGCAAAACCATAGAATCCCCATATAACGAGGTTATGGGGGACATCATTTACGTCCTTCCCCCCGTGGCCGTGGTACATTATATCGGAATATGATTATTTACTTTACTTTTACTTTTATAGGCGTTTCCACTTTCAGCGGTTGCCTTTTATTCCCCCTTTCCATTGTTGTCGGTCGTACAAAGATCCATTTTCCATCCCTCTAGCTTCCGTAAGTCGAGGTCGTCCCTTTCTTCTCCTCACTGGGGTCAGCAATTCTAAACGTTTTTAGGCCATCGTTCCTCGGGCATCCTCTGAACATGTCCAAACCATTGAAGCCTTCGACATTCCAAACGGTCGATCACATCATCTTGTATGTTCCACTTTTCCAAAATCGTGTCATTTCTGACCCTCTGGAGACGGGATATGCATAGACTCCTTCGTAGTCCATCCAATGATTATTTAATAAAGTTATTTTCGAAGGCATGTTTCTTACAGTGTTACATCCACATCCGCGATGTTTCGGTCAGACTTGTAGGCCTATAGGGCTTGAACTGTAGGTCTACTGAAAATTATATAATAGGGTATAACTTAAAACAATCGCCCTCTTTTTCTCTCTCGTACAGAAACAATAAAACTACGTAATAGTGCTAATAGAAACTTTTTTATATTATATAAAGTTTACCCTCCTGAAGATATCATAATTATGAAATGCAAACTATTATTTTATTTAATCTCGTCTTTAAGTTTACACATTATACCGGGATCACTTTTCTTTTTTCTGCATTGTTGTGCAGTATGTTATTCATATTTCTCCAAGTGGCGGCCTGAACACCTGCAGACTTTGTACAGGCTGTTACAAAAGAAACATTACAGTGCTTCAATTCCTCAAATGAGGCATAGAAATTCTTATACATTCAGAAATTTAAAATAAATATTATAGTCCAGACGCATGATCTGAAGACATTAATTGAGGACGTAGCTGCAATAAGGGCCCATACTCCAAAATGCTGTTCTGATATATATATAGTCGAAATTTTTAAAAACAGTGCAGGGCCTATAAAATGTATTAAAATAAACAGGTTTATCAGCATTACTGTTCAACATTTCTCAAGGAAACTTTGTGGGTATAACAAAGAAACTACGGAGAATCGATTTATGCATTCTCCGGAAAAAGGGCCTATGGGTCTATGGGCCCTTATTGCAGCTACGTCCTCAATTCATCAATTTAAGAACTGAAACTTAATCATAAACAAAAGCAAAAAAGATCATTTGAATTCAATATTTTCTAACGTTAGTAGAAAAAAAATCAGACAAGTTTGGGGGGGGGGGCATAGTCCCCCATGTCCCCCCCCCATAACTCCGCCTATGCAGAGGGCTACAATCGAATGTGTCACTGGTAGAGCATTTGGTCTTACAAATACTAGTAACAGCTATAGTAATAAAAAATTAAGCATATGGAAGATATTTATATGATTCCAGATTTTTTTATTCACTCTGTATAATAGGCATAATATTATGTTGTTGAATCCATAATTGTACCTATTTTTAAGAAGGGAGCAAGACTTATTGTGATAATTTTCGAGGAATATCACTTTTGTTGACGTCGTACAAAATTTTGTCCAATATTCTTTTGAGAAGATTAACTCCATATGTAGATGAAATTATTGGGGATCATCAGTGTGGTTTTAGGCGTAATAGAGGCAACTATTGATCAGATATTTTGTATTCAACAGATAATGGAGAAAAAATGGGAGTATATGGGTACAATGCATCAGTTATTCATAGATTTAAAAAAGGCATATGACTCGGTTAAGAGAGAAGTTTTATATGATATTCTTATTGAATTTGGTATTCCCAAGAAACTAGTTCGATTAATTAAAATGTGTCTCAGTGAAACGTACAGCAGCATCCGTATAGGTCAGTTTCTGTCAGATACGTTTCCAATTCACTTCGGGCTAAAGCAAGGAGATGCACTATCACCTTTACTTTTTAACTTTGCTCTAGAGTATGCCATTAGGAAAGTCCAGGATAACAGAGAGGGTTTGGAATTGAACGGGTTACATCAGCTGCTTGTCTATGCGGATGATGTGAATATGTTAGGAGAAAATCCACAAACGCTTAGGGAAAATACGGGAATTTTACTTGAAGCAAGTAAAGAAATAGGTTTGGAAGTAAATCCCGAAAAGACAAAGTGTATGATTATGTCTCGTGGCGTGAATGTTGTATGAAATGGAAATATGAAAATTGGAAATTTATCCTTTGAAGAGGTGGAAAAATTCAAATACCTGGGAGCAACAGTAACAAATATAAATGATACTCGGGAGGAAATTAAACACAGAATAAATATGGGAAATGCCTGTTATTATTAAGTTGAGAAGCTTTTATCATCCAGTCTGCTGTCAAAAAATCTGAAAGTTAGAATTTATAAAACAGTTATATTACCGGTTGTTCTTTATAGTTGCGAAACTTGGGCTCTCACTTTGAGAGAAGAACATAGGTTAAGGGTGTTTGAGAATAAGGTATTTAGAAAAATATTTGGGGCTAAGAGGGATGAAGTTACAGGAGAATGGAGAAAGTTACACAACACAGAACTGCACTCATTATATTCTTCACCTAACATAATTAGGAACATTAAATCCAAACGTTTGACATGGGCAGGGCATGTAGCACATATGGACGAATCCAGAAATGCATATAGAGTGTTAGTTGGGAGGCCGGAGGGAAAAAGACCTTTGGGGAGGCCGAGACGTAGATGGGAGGATAATATTAAAATGGATTTGATGGAGGTGGGATATGATGATAGAGACTGAATTAATCTTGCTCAGGATAGGGACCATTGGCGGACTTATGTGAGGGCGGCAATGAACCTCCTTAAAAGCCAGTAAGTAAGTCCAGACACATGATCTGAAGACATTAATTCATCAATTTAAGAACAGAAACTTAATCATAAACTAAAGCAAAAAAGATCTTTTGAATTCAGTATTGAATTGAATGTGTCACTGGTAGAGTATGTGGTCTTAAAAATACTAGTAACACCTATAGTAATTGAAAATTAAGCATATGGAAGATATTTATATGGTTCCAGATTTTTTATTCATCCTGTATAATAGGCATAGTATTACGTTGTTGAAACGTGCTTAAAAGCAGTGCAAAATTTATTAGTACATCTAAACAGGTAACACGTTGTCTAGCAACTCAAAGACAAACGACTGCGTCATTGAAAAGACTTTGGAGTCTGACAGCAGTGTGTTAATTGGCTTTTCTGCAGAACTATCACAATTTCGTCCTTCGCCATCAGCAGTTTCTCGATTATTTCCTGGAATTTGAATCGGGATTTAATCAGACGAGGTTTAATTTACATCCATTCACAAATTATTTGATGAGAACGTATCACAGAGCCATTCGATAGAATGCGTTGACAACTGCAAGGGAAATGGAATTCGATGTAAAATCTATAGCCTACCCCGCTTTTGAGCTGCAAGCTCCTACACGTGTGTATTCACTCGTATAGCTTGCATGCGTAGACAATGAAAGAGCCGGGCTGTAATGGATTACAGGAAGGACAGCGGATTTTTTGCAGTGTTTAAAAGCTCTGTGTAGAGGAGTAAAAGCACAGGTAGTCAATTACGACTGGAATTAACTCGGTAGACTACAACAAAACAACGAGGGCATAATTGCTGAATTCCGGTCATGGGGCGCACAACACAAGAAAACAAGACTGTAAAAGATTGCGACAGGTGGAAGCTGTCATGATTTAAAAATGGGTGCAGATAACATTACGCTGCGAATGACCCCCACATCTATCTCTCTCTCTTTTTACCGAATTTAAATGTTTTTGGCATCAAGTTGGTTCATATACCAGCTGACGTCCCCAGGTAAGTCATTGACCTCCAACCAGTGTGCAATTTAAATAGCCTCATTTTACAACTGCGTCTTTATTTTAAAGCGAATACTAGAAAGTACATAATTAATGTTTTGCTGTCATATCGGCTTTCGTATGACACTTGTAGTTGGCAGAAGTACTGATATTTGATCGGAAGACTGATGTTAAAATGTTTAACTAGGCCCTACTGTAGTATAGGTTACCAGAGAGAGTTTCAAACAGGGAGGGTTTAATTATTATGATGGAAGTTGTATCCTTTTAGAAGTTCCTTAGTTTGCCCCTAGATCATATATGTAACAGATAACTCATCGCTATGTTAAAATCGGCAGCACTTTGAAGAGAACAACCGCCAGGATCGCCACCCGTCCGCCGCAAACGAACACGAGATGGCAGTACAGTCGCTAATGCAATTCAAATGGGAATTATGTAACAACTAGATGGCAGCGTAGTAAACCCGACAAAAGTTAATATTAGAGGAGAAAAATTCGCTCCGGCGCCGGGGATCGAACCCGGGTCCTTGGTTCTACGTACCAAGCGCTCTGACCACTCTAATATTAATTGTCAATATCACAGATATTATTCTGTAGGACAAATTAATAAATCCATAATATTCTCACAGTTAGCAGTGCATGTAACTGCGGAATCCCGGCCATACAAGTCACTCAGCTGAGTGCGCTCCTAGTATAATGGCAGTTGACATTGGACATATACGTCAACATATATGCCTAACTAGGAGTAAGGCCACAAAGGGAAACACTGAAGGAGAGGAATTCGGTCCGGTGCTGTGGATTGAATTCGGCGTAGCTCAGTGGTCAGAGTGCTTGGTACGTAGAACCAAGGACCCGGGTTCGATCCCCGGCGCCGGAGCGAATTTTTCTCCTCTAATATTAATTGTCAATATCACAGATGATATTATGTAGGACAAATTAATAAATCCATAATATTCTGACAAAAGTTGTTAACTTCAAAGCCTATGAGGCCGACCTATCTGGGTATATATGATCTAGGGTTTGCCGCATTGGGTCGGAGTGTGGTAGCTGTGTTCCTACATAAAGAAGTTGGTTATAATAAAATTAGAGTCCTGCGTTTGGTTACCTAAAGTCTATGAGCAACACGCAGTAGTGTACGTATGTACGGAGTATAGCGCAGCGTACACACTTCAGGTCTGATATTCAGTGAACCATGCCAAACAAAACAAAGCTAGACGGTTGGAAAGGAGTGCTCTAATAGAAGAATTTGGTAGCGAGCACATCATCAGGAAAGAAAAAAAGACGTTATTTTATCAGAAAGAAGGATACATTTTTGTTTTGAAACACTTATGCACGGTTTCTGGTACACCTCAGTTAACTGTCAGTTACTTAACTGCACTTATAAATTTGACTGCATTGATAACTTTCATGAGTTTCCAGAAAGTTAAATGTAGATTTATCAGATCTTGTAACTAACAGTTGAGGTAACTTCATGTTCAGTATCTATTGTTGTCCATAGATGTCTCCACTAGTATTTTGTTAGTGATTTCTTTAGTTATTTTTATTTGCAGAAGTTTTCAGTAGTAATATGGCAGTGAGCTGTGTACTAATGGGAGCAAGGCTTTTTAATTAAAGAACCGTGTGATAAACGACAGTATACATGTACACTTCCATCTCAGTCGTAATATGATTAAAAAGACAACAATTGTTATTTGGCGTGATCATCGAGGTAAATAATACTAGTGGATGTAATTTCTGCTACAAGACTGCAACCGGAGTCTACTGGGGTGGTTATGGCAGCCATATTGGTAATGTAAAAATATGTTACATTTGTCCACATGAATGCTTTCATGTGTTCAAATGGATTTTCGGAGGCGAAATAACACTGGCATTGGTAGAACACCCAAGAATAAAATATTCCTTGACTGACGATATAGAATCTGAAGTTTATGAAGAAAATTAATAGGCAAAAATTTCAAACGAAAATTTCTCTCTCTCTCTCTCTCTCTCTCTCTCTCTCTCTCTCTCTCTCTTTCTCTCTCTTTTTTCGAATAAGCAATGTTTGTACTTCGGGAGACATTTCAATTTCATAAGAAGTTACTGATGATTACATAAAATGTGGTAGGGTCTACATAACTATGAGCATTGGCATGACCTTCGTCCGCTGAAACGTGCAAACTTTTACTAAATCGTAAACGACAACGAGATAAGAAATTTACATTCACTTCTCCTTCTCTTCGAAATCTTGAACTCTTCTATTCCTTCGTACCTGTCGTCTCGCTTCACTTACCTTTCTTCCCACTACAATCTGAACACACGCTCTCGCCATGAAACAATACTAACAATACCATCCCATCGCACCTCCTCATACTCATCCTCTTTCACAATAGCCCTGCCAAGATTCTGGAATTCGTTACCTGCTAGCATCAGGGACTGTCGAAATAAAATTGAATTCAAAGCAAACTTACTAGGCACTTGGTCAGTAATTGAGACTCGTTCAGACATGGTTTCTTGTAAATAGTTCTCTTAATCTATCACAAAATATTTCAATATATGGTAATTTCATCACTATAGAATTTTGTTATTCTAGGTTTAATTTGTAACTCAGTAAGTACAAAAATATTCTTTGTTCTTAACTTCTATGATAAATTGTCTAGCTTTCATTAATCAGGTAATCTTGTCGTACTTTAATTGTTATTGTAATTGTAAATTTAATATTAATTGTAATTTTATTGTTCATATTATAGTTGTAATCCCCTGGTATAGGGGCAGAGAAGGCCTGATGGCCTTATATCTACCAGGTTAAATAAATAAATACTGCTAATACTACTACAGTACAATGTGGGAAATTTTGTCCTGTTATGGAGTATTTTACTTCTGTGGAAAAATTGAACACGAACGGTTGACTACTCTGCCTTTAGCACAGTACTGTATTTGACAATACTGTAGCACGTACTTGTGGTGTTGGCTATACTAGTTCGCCCACTACCGCATTACGTGATCCATCAAGCAAATGCACACCTACAGCTTCCCTACCTGTTGTCTTCAGAGATGGGTTACACCCTGAAGACCGCTATCTCTCTCTTTCTCCATCTATACTATTTCTGTCTTAACCGAGTTTTTTCTCGCTCGCCATCTCACTGGCGAGAATGAAATCTCTTAATGGTTTTCCACTTTTTTATGGCGCCTATCAAATTTTGGCTCGACCTGAAGGAAGAAGTTTTTTCTGAAGAGTCGTTCTATGTGAATGAGTTTAATTAAATAACGTTATGGAGAAGTAACATGAAACCGCGTGTCTTTTAGAACGATGTGTCATATCGGCTGACAGATCAGTTGCTTTTTATGGTGCCTTCGATTTTTTGTGCCCCGTGTGCTATCATATGTGTCTAGGGTGCGGCTGATTTCCAGGCTGTAGCACGACAGGGACAAGGTTAGAAAAGTAGAAATGAAAGTTTATTGTATTATACACTTTCAGTAATAATAATAATAATAATAATAATAATAATAATAATCATCATCATCATCATCATAATCATAATCATACTAATAATAATCATCATCATCATAATCATAATCATACTAATAATAATCATCATCATAATCATAATCATACTAATAATAATCATAACCATAGTAGTAGTAATAATAATAATAATAATAATCATAATCATAGTAGTAATAATAATCATAATCATAATAGTAATAATAATAATAATAATAATAATAATAATCATAATCATAGTAATGATAATAATCATAATCATAATAGTAATAATAATAATAATCATAATCATAGTAGTAATAATAATCATCATAGTAGTAATAATAATAATCATAATCGTAATAATAATAATAATAATAATAATAATAACAATAATCATAGTAGTAATAATAATAATCATAATCATAGTAATAATAATAATAATAATAATAATAATAATAATATGGAAAATGCCTGTTATTATTCGGTTGAGAAGCTTTTATCATCCAGTCTGCTGCCAAAAAATCTGCAAGTTAGAATTTATAAAACAGTTATATCACGGTTGTTCTTTATGGTTGTGAAACTTGGACTCTCTCTTAGATAGAGGAACATAGGTTAAGGGTCTTTGAGAATAAGATGCTTATGAAAATATTTGGTGTTAAGAGGGATGAAGTTACAGGAGAATTGAGGAAGTTACACAACTCAGAACTGCACGCATTGTATTCTTCACCTGACATAATTAGGAACATTAAATCCAGACGTTTGAGATGGGCAGGGCATGTAGCACGTATGGGCGAATCCAGAAATGCATATAGAGTGTTAGTTGGGAGGCCAGAGGGGAAAACGACCTTTGGGGAGGCCGAGACGTAGATGGGAAGATAATATTTAAATGGATTTGAGGGAGGTGGGATATGATGATAGAGACTGGATTGATCTTGCTCAGGATAGGGATCTATGGCGGGCTTATGTGAGGGCGGCAATGAACCTCCGGGTTCCTTAAAAGCCAGTAATTAAGTAAGTAAGTAATAATAATTCACATAGAGCAGTTTGGCTTCAGGAAGAGAAAAGGTACGAGGAATGCAATTGGAGAACTACGAACTAACAGCGAAAGATACCTGGAGAAGAATAAAGCAGTGTACCTATATAGCATTTGTGGATTTAGAAAAAGTGTTTGACTAAGTAGATTGGAACAAATTGATAGACATCCTGAAGAAAATAGGTGTGGATTGAAAAGAGTAACTTTTGTGTGAAACAACGAAGTCAAAGTCAGAATATGAGAAGAAATATCAGAAGAAAGTGAAATAGGAAGAGGAGTACGTCAGTGTTGCTCTTTATCAACATCTACTCCTGTTTAACATCTGCTTGAAGGATTTAGTGAAGAACTGTTTCCAGAACATGGTAAGTGTGGTAGTAGTAGGAAGAAGAATAAAGTGCGTAAGATTTGCTGATGACATAGCGTTGTGACACGTCACTAAGGGATATGCTACTGAAGCTAAATTACAGCTATGAGTTATATGGGATGAAGATAAATACAAACAAGACGAAGACCATGGTTATCGAAAGAAAAATGAAGAAAATAAAAGTGCGAATACTAAATGAGGCAGTAGAGCAAGTGGACAGCTTCAAATACTTGGGGTGTAGGCCTACTATAGGCAGTAACATGAGCTGCTGCCAGGGAGTCAAAAGGAGGATATTATTCAATATCCGTGTAAAAGAACCCTAATTTACCAAGCGGTGTGCTAGGGTTTTAGTTTTTGTTATATGGTATACACAGATAATGGTGAAATATATATCTACAGTCTTTTAAAGATAAAGTTTAGCAAGTTTATTGTCTGTAGCAACAAGGTTTTTTTTTTATCGCTTCACATAGTGGAGTCCTGTATTCGGTGTCGCAGTCCAGAAGATGTGTCTTTATTTGAAATCTCTTTGCTTCAATAATAGGACAGTCAAATAGAAGGCGTTTCACACTGTGAAGGTCTTCGCGGCAGGAGCATGTAGAGTCGATGTCTGCTGGAATGTTGAATCTGTCGAAGTAAGTTCCAAATTTCCCATGTCCAGAAAGAAACTGCGTTGTTACGAAAGTAGGTTTGAAGTGATGAATTTTGAGTCTGTCGTGGATTGTTGGGAAGTAATGTCTCTTGTTAGTGATCCGGTTGTGCATGTCGTCCATCTAGTATTCTAGTTTTGATGAGTCTGTTGTCGTATTTGTTTCTTGATATATGATATTGGTAGCAATGGCAAAGGAAGCTTTTAATAGAAAAAGGAGCATCTTTTGCGGACCTTTGGAAAAAGATCTTAGGGAGAGACTAATGAAGTACTTTGTGTGGAGTGTGGCATTGTATGGATCAGAAACATGGTCATTATGACGAAGTGAAGAGAAACGACTAGAAGCATTTGAAATATGGGTGTGGAGAAGAATGGAGCGTGTGAAATGGACAGACAGAATAAGAAACGAAGCTATGTTGGAAAGAGTGGGTGAAGAAAGAATGATGCTGAAACTGATCAGAAAGAGGAAAAGGAATTGACTAGGTCACTGGCTGAGAAGAAACTGCCTACTGAGGGGTGCACTGGAAGAAATGGTGAACGGGAGAAGAGTTCAGGGCAGAATAATATTATCAGATGATAGACGACATTAAGTTAAATGGATCATATGCGGAGACTAAGAGGAAGGCGGAAAATGGGAAAGATTGGAGAAAGCTGAGTTTGCAGCGAAAGACCTGCCCTTGGGCAGAACACTATGTATGGATGTATGTATGTATGTATGTATGTATGTATGTATGTATGTATGTACAGGGACATCATTTTATTTTTACTAACATTTCTAATATTAACCTGGCTATACCTTTGGCTTAAAGGTTGTGAACCGGAAACACCCCTTCCACTGGAGTTCAATGATACTGGCGTAAGATACAAACAAATCACTTTCCTAGATATAGGAGGGATGAAAAGTAGTTCATCCATTTACGTAAAGTAGGAAATATCGCAATTTTGAGTTTGATAATTTTCATTAGGTTTTTCTTTAATCAAAATACAGTAAAATATTAACAATAAGTGTTTTCACTCTCGACTGAGCTGTCCGTTTGGACGTATTCATTATGCAGCGCATATTATACTATCTATAGCACATTAGCGTACAATATAGAGAATGAAGTTAAATTGAAAAATAATCATAATATGGATACTTAAACACATATTTGAAAATGATGGGCGTTCATTTCTATACAGGTTTCAATTCTTTTTTGCATATTATCACACTATATACAGTACTATTGTACCTAATTCCAATTACCAGTTTCGTCTTTCGTACTACCAACTCATGTTGAAATAATTCTGTACCTACTCTATAAAAGAGTACCTTACGTACAGTATATTCAATCTTCACTTCTGTCCGATCCGAAAAGATAAAATTATTCAGACATGCTACAGTATTTATTATCCGTTCAAGTGGTTTTGTCGAGAGTCGTAGAAAGGAGGGAAATCACGTGACAGTTAATTACTTAACGAGGCCTTTTTATTTAAGTTATTTTAAACAGTTGTATAATATTACGTAGACGTCCGATTCCTAACAGAAATTAATGTTTTCAGAAAAGAGCTAAGACAGCCCTGCCACAAAGGGACGGGCAGAAGTGGGTGGGGAAAACCGGGATGCGACATAGGCAAACGGACGACAGTACCTGTGCGAGAATATGATTCAATATTGAAAGCGAACATATTTCTGGAACGTACTATACTCACTAACTCAGTACTGTTTGTGTTTACTAAGACCGTAAGGCGACTTTGACTGTATACGCTTGGTTTTGTGTGGAGATCGGTTGCAAGTTCACTAGTAGAGGGGGTGGGAGTGAAGTACATTCAAAAACTCAGGTACAATAAAAATTGAAGTAAAAATGAAATGATGTCCCTGTATGTATGTATGTATGTATGTATGTATGTATGTATGTATGTATGTATATCCACCACCAACAGAAGCAGGCTTCCAATTACTGGTGGCTTACACAGATACATACACAAAATACATGATAAAATAACAAAGAAACAAACAACACAAACGAAAGAAAGAAAATACATAACGGTAATAGATGCTAGAATATAATATTGCAGTTAATATAGTGCCAAATGTCAATATATTGATGCAAAATTATTTAAAAACTAGAGTAAAAACATTATAATACACTTCTTCATAATTTAAATATCTAAGGAAATAGAATTCTTTTTAATATCGTATGAAATTTTTCAACTGTTAATCTGAAATCTAATTGAGAATCACAGTTTAAAGACAGAGAGTTGTAAGTATTACACATAACAAATAATGGAGAGTTCTTGAAGAAAACAGTTCTAGGAATGGGAATAACAAAAGGTTGCCTATGACGTAATTGTTTTTTTTTTACATTGAAGTGAAGGAATTTAAGAAAATCACAGTTATTCAATATACCGTTAACAGTCTTGTAGAGTAAAATTTGGCTATTTATTAATCGTCGAGATTTTAAAGTTTTATAATTAAATTCAAAAAGTAACTGATTACAGTATATGAAATTTGCTTGTCATAAAACGACACGTGATGTTTTTTAAAATATACATAACGTAAAAAACTTTTCTGTATCCTTTCTATTTGCATCTGATGGGACTGGAACTGAGGTGACCATATTACAGACGCATACTCTAGCTTACTCCTAACTAGAGTTTTATATAGAGTATCAGTAGTATTTATATTTTTTAATTCTTTTGTATTTCTGATTATAAATCCAAATTTTCTACAGAGTGATTTATATAGAACTGACACATTTCTTTCATTAATTGTTTCAAAACGAATTGTGCTAGCGACAACTTATTATACCTAAAATGTAGAGGAATTTTGGGAGATTATTTACCTCTATAGAAAATGTTGAAAATGTCCTCCATCCTGCATAAGGCACAACTCAACACGTCGTTCCATGTTACTGGCCACTCGTTGGAGCAGTCTGTTGTCAATAGATTGAATCTCCTGTGTGATGTTGTGCTTCAGATCGTCCAATGTCTGGGGACGTGTGGCGTAAACCCTGTCTTTTAAGTAACCCCACAGAAAGAAGTCCGGCGTTGTCAAATCCGGAGATCTCGGTGGCCACAGGTTCCTGGAAATTATTCGGTTGTCAACGAAACTTTTCGCAGCTCTCTTACACATTGAGTAGGTGTACCCTGTCTCCTGCGACAAACGTCTTAATGATTTTTTGGGTGACTGCTCCAGTCGTGCTCTTACGTCAACAACAACCGTGGGAAGCCTAGATGAACGATGCTTGCCCTTTTCACTCACCAGAGATTCAGTTGTTTCCAATTTGTTTACCAGTCGCAGTATTGTGTTTCTTTTGGGAGGATTGCGAACACCAAATTCTCTCTGATATGCCCTCTGAGTAGCTGTAATTGAATTCGTAATCCAGTATTGCTTCACAAGGAAGAGTCGTTGATTTAATGTGTACTGCATTTTCACGTTGACACAAAATGTCGAAAACAGCTGCGAACAATAGGAATAAAACATAGACATCTGCGCATCTAGTGCTGCCAACAATAGGGATAAAACATAAACATCTGCGCATCTAGTGACAAGGAATCGAAACTCCAGAACATTCTGCTTAATTTGGTGCTAAAATTGGGTCAGTGCTGCCAACAATAGGAATAAAACATAAACATCTGCGCATCTAGTGGCAAGGAATCGAAACTCCAGAACATTCTCCTTAATTTGGTGCTAAAATTGGGTCATTGAATGAATTTCCAACGGAATAATTAAAGAAAGAAATGTGTCAGTTCTATATAAATCACTCTGTATATGCATCAATTACCACGTGATTTAAGTGCATTTTAAAACATATGTATGTATGTATGTATGTGTATGTGTATGTGTGTGTATGTATGTATGTATGTATGTATGTATGTATGTATGTATGTGTCATATGCTTGTGAGTTGTAAAAAAATAATGAGACTGAAGACTGGCTTATACTTTAGCATGACTCTTTTGCCTGGACAAGTGATCCCGTTATATACCCTTGTTCATGATGCTCGCTCTATGCCCATAACTCACGAAGTCGCGAGACGAATAGAGAATGTTCAAGGAAAGTTGTTATCCCTGACAGGCGTGAGGACCGATTGTTCCTTCTACATACCTTGTCCTCCCATGTTTAGCGAGGTGGGGTTAGCCTGTTTTCCGCTTGGTTATAGCAAGTACATTTTGTAGCGCCCTCTGTTGCTTGTGTTCTTTCCTACTGTCAGAGTTAGCCGCGTAAATTGAATGACACATATTTACGTAATTCAGCCGCGTAGAATCACATCCAATTCAGAAATTTATATGTATGTATTTATTCACACTGCAAATGGGTATATACCCGGTGGCAGTGGTAACTAATTACACTCAATAATGACAATTAATAATAAACACAACTAATAAAAACAATTATTAATAATAATAATAATAATAATAATAATAATAATAATATAATAATAATAATAATAAAATAATAATAATAATAATAATAATAACAAGGAGCATCCTAAATTAAATGAAGCATGGTCACTTAAAATAACATTTAAAATAAATCTAATTTGTATCGAAGTAAGACCCACGAGTCTGACAGGTTCATATCTGCACAAGTACCTTTCGGCACCACACTTATTTCGCTGTCAACTCACTCACTGCACTGATTCTACCTGATTTCACTAACACTTCTAACCATTTCATGTTCAAATACTTTGCACAGCCACTTCACTGACACCAACACACTTCACTTACACAATCGACTTCACTGACACTACACACTTCACTGACACAACACACTTCCTCACTGATAGAACACTTCAAATAACAAGATATCAATTACACCCTTTAAGTAGTGTGTATAATATACTACCGTCTATTAGTAAAGTCCTTAAGCCTATTTTTAAATGCATTTTTGGTTGTTGGTAAAGCCTTTAGTAAGTCTGCAGGTAAAGCATTCCAGTCCCTGATAGTACGATTGAGAAAAGAAAACTTTCCAGTGTCCGTCCTCTGTCTTCTTTCCCTCAATTTATGAGTGGTCGTTCCTTGAAGAGTAATTTGGCGGCTGCAACCTATTTTTATTTCTCTCCAGGCAGGCTCACCTCTGTATGTTTTGAACAGTGCGCATAATCGAATTCACGTTCTCCGGTCCGTGAGTGAATTATTACAACACTTGAGAGCCGTTTTTGACTTGAGAGCCCGTTTTTGGAATGATCCTATGAATGATCCTAAGAAATATTCTAATAACTGAAGAGTACAATAAATGGTGTGCATTAAAACACAAAGGAGATGAAGTTGAATTATTCCAAGAGTATACGCCTGCAAATAAATGGGTAAAGACACGAGAATACCTTTCAGCATCGGAATGGAAAGGGGCTTTAAAAATGATTGGACAAACTGTAAATCTACGAGCAATGCCAGGCCGTTCTCAAGACGGTTCCCAGTGTAGATATTGCACTCAGATTGAAACTCTCCCTCACGTCTTGGGGCGCTGCCAGTATGTTATGCTCCTTCGTAATAATGAACTTATGTTTCTCTGAATGGGACTATGAAACTTTTGATAGATATACGTACAGATGCCTCAAACTAGGAAGCTGCCTGGAGAGGGGAAGTAGTAGAGCTAACGGAGGGGGGCCCACCTAGGCTCCGATACCCAGATATAGTCATATTATCTGAAAAGTTGACCTCTTGACAATGTATTCAAGATGTACCCTCCCTATGCAGCCTTCTCAACTGTTGTTAGAACTGAGCTGTGCCGTTCTAGTCCACAGTGCACAGCAGTAGGCGGACAGTGGTAGGGGAGAAGTGCTCTATGCGCCTGCGCGAACGAGACAGCTTGCTAGTTTGAGGCATC